>NC_040903.2:118508284-119955721 GCF_004126475.2 Phyllostomus discolor | reverse complement strand
TTTGAAAAATTAAAGGTAGGGTGAAATGAGAACTCTCTAATATCTAATTTAAATGGCTTGAATTTGCAACTCCAGTTCTACCTTGCTTACAAACACTGTTACTGTTTTTAAAACAGAGAGCCATCTACTTTGGGAAGTGAAGAATGGAATCCTTGGGAAGAAGATGAAAAACAGGAACAGCAACACAGATTTAAAACTAGCCTTCAAATATTAAATAAATCCACAAAAGGGAAAACGGACTTCCGAGTGCAAATCTGGGGCAAAGCTGCCATTGGTGAGTTAATGTGTACAGCTAACACATGTAAAAAGCATCGCAAAATGTACTTTATTAATAGTAGATTCAATTCATTTTAATACATTTATAGCTTATTTTATCACTTGTTTAACACATTTTTTCAATATTTCATTTCTCCATTTTGATAGGTAATATCTGCGTAAATACAGGCACACACATTCTATTGTTGGTCTTTAGCCAAGCACAAGTTGATTTGTCAATACAAAAATGGGTTGTGTAAGCATTATTAGAGTTAAATGTATATGTCAACTAAATTGTTATGAATCTATGTTTATTCATACTTGATACACAAGTATAAGTTGTGGCCACTGCCTTTGATGGCCGGACAAGTTTGGGAAACATCGAACTACGCAAAGTTAAACCAGGTTCTTTATTGATTTCTCAGAGCCTTTCATAGGCCAATATTTGTTGTCAGTGTGCAAGAAGGGGATATAGTATGTAGCTGATTAAACTTAATTACCCACAAAAGCATTTTCTTCTGAGTACCTAGCATTCCAAGTTTATATATCGTGCTCAATTAGAGAATAAAGCCCTCAATTCTTAGAAGAGTCAGAAAGAATTGAATTAGGAGGGGCTTTATTTGGCCTTTAAATATGAGTTGGATTTATATGGCGGAGTAAGGGGTATGGATAGAAAGTACCAGAGGAGAGGAAAGGAAACAGGGGACAAAGCCTGGCCCATGGAGTTTCATAAATTCATTCACATTGCATGCAAATACACATCCTTGAAGATTACTACTGACCTCTAAATTTTAGGTACCCGGAAGCAGGCCTCTAATCATCAATTTCTAACAATTTTTTCTTTATAAAGTCTCTAATATTAATTTCTGCTTTTAAATGATCATTTCTTCCTTCTAGTTTTTAATTAAATCTACATCTTAACAAGTGGTAATATTTCTAGATGTGTCTCTTTTTAATCCATTAAGCACAAAGTGACCGGATGAGTGTAGTCAAACTCTACCTTCATCAACCTATTCCCCAGGCACAGTAATAGCATACCAGGTATAGACATTCCGTTGAAAGGGAGAAAATGGAAGTAAAATTGAGTCACTGATCCAACCAATTTTGAAATCCAACCAGGCAAACTCCATTAGGTTTCAAGGCCTGGGGATAATCTGTGGCTCAAAGCTTTGCTTCTGGCCCTTCAGCTCTGCCTTCGTAGTCATCCTTCCTTTTTCATGAAGGGTTGGAATGTGTTTTCAGATCAATAGTTTTACAGTCTGTTTCCCAAAGATAGCCTTCTTCACTTCAGCTTCTCTCCCTCAGTCCCTGGTAGTCCAAGCTGCCAGTGTTTCTGCTGAGACAACATTCTCAAGAATCTTGTGGGTCTCCTGTGTATGTCAGGGGGTTAGTTGCATTAGAAACGAGCTCCTCCACAGGTCTTTCCTGGACAATCCCTTCTCTGCTTCAGGCTTTGCTAACATTACTGAGCAAGATCCATTAATTACACATCTAATATGTTCAAAGAGCCCTCTATCTGACTAAATACAATCTTTTTAATCTTCTGGGGCACTGGCCAAAAGGATATCAAGTCACATCCTTGGCCTTCTTTCAAGAACATGCTTTCCTGACAGTGAATCTCCTAAATTTTCACATCATTTACAATTTGAATAGGCTGAGAATTTCCCAAATCATCAAATACTGTTTCATTTTTACTTAACACTTCTTCCCTCAATCTCACTTTCCTTTTATGTTTTACTGTAATCAGCAAGAAGAAACTAGGCCACAGCTTTCACACTTTTCTTAGAAATCTCTTCAGCTAAATATCCAAGTTTATTGTTTACAAATTCTGCTTTCCACATAACTTCAGGACGCAATTCAGCTAACTTTCTGTTGTTTTACAGGAATGTGCCATTTAACAAAGGGATACATTCTGAGAAATGTGTCATTAAGCAATTTTGTCCATGTGCCAATATCACAAACCTAAATGGTATATCCTACAACTGTAAAGTATACCCTGTACTTTTCTGTGACTAGTAGTACAGAAGCTTTGTTTACATCAGCATCACTACAAGTACATGAGTAATGTGTTGTACTATGACTTTATGACATCGCTAGGCATAGAAATTTTTCAGCCCCATTGTAATCTTGTCACATACTGCAGTCCCTCATTGATTGAAATACCATTATGTGGTACATGACCGTATAACAAGGATCCCCTTTTCCCCATTTTCTAATGTTGTGTTACTCATTTCCTGAGCCCTCACCAGCAATGCTTTTAACATACATATTTCTACCAGCTTATGAGTTAGGTGTTCCTTAGGATGATACAGGTTTTTTCCTACTATGCTTGAACTTTCTTCTGCGTTCTCACTAGCTGAGTCATTAACATCCATATATCTACCTATAATTTGTTCAAGGCCATCTAATCTAGCCTTTTTCCCCTTATACTCCTTAAAATTCTTTAAGCCTCTTTCCATACCTAATTCCAAAGCCACTTCGAACTTTAAATATTTATTACATTGGTACTCCATTTCAGGTACCCATAATCTATAACTACATAATCTGTAGTTTCCTATAGCAGCTATACCCTATTAAAAAAATTAAATGGCTTAAAACAACACAAATGTATTATCTTATGTTTCTGAAGGCAGAAGACTAAAATGTGTCCACAAGTCTTTATTCCTTTTGGAGGCTCTATAGGAGAAGCAGAATCTCTTACCACTTCCACAGGCTACCCGCATTCCTTGACTCACAGCCCTACGTCACTCTGACCTCTGCTCCCATCCTCACATCTTCTTCCCTCACTCTGACCCTTCTGCCTTTCTTTTGTGCAGACCCTTGTAATTACAAAGAGCCCACTCAGATGATCCAGGTTAATTGCCCCACCTGAGC
The DNA here is from genome assembly GCF_004126475.2 of Phyllostomus discolor. Lineage (NCBI taxonomy): Eukaryota > Metazoa > Chordata > Mammalia > Chiroptera > Phyllostomidae > Phyllostomus > Phyllostomus discolor. Next base: position 119,952,592 of record NC_040903.2, on the reverse strand, counting down.
ATCCTTAATTTAAGCACATTGAGGAAGTCTCTTTTGCCATGTAACATAACATATTCACAGGTTCTTGATACTACATCCTTGGACCTTTTGGAGTTGGGGGCCCCTATTCAGCCTACTGCAGTTAGAACTCTAAGTGTGTGTGTGTGTGTGTCCTTTAGTTCTGGGATGTTATGAGAATGAAACAAAACTCACCTTTCAGTGTAACTAAAATAGGGTTCCCAGATTTCTTCATTATGTGGTACTGCTTTCCTCTACTAGAGCTTCATTCAGTGAAATCATGCGAAACAGCAGAGGGTGCCCTAAGGGGAAAAGGTGCAATGGCACTTGTCTGCAGAGGGTTTCAAGCAGTGAGAGGTGTGTGTTCAATTGAGAAGGAGGTGATAGCTCCCTGATATTGAAGGGATACATACATACTGGGCTTCTCTGATTATGTTTAGCACAAAATAGTGAATCCTCCCAGCTTGTTATAAAATAGAAACAGTTCTAATCACATGCAGCAGGTCTTCCTAACATCCTTTAGTTCAAGTCGTATTGTCATGTTGATGAGCTTCCATAGGAACTTAACTCCTGTTTATATCTATTAGCCTAAGTAAAATTGGTTTTGTTTTACACCCATCCACTTAAAGTCACAGAACATATCAAGGACGTTAAGTGAGGACTTACTGTAGTAATTTACATAGTACTACAGCACATTTCAGGATAAAATAGGTAGTAAAGGTCCAATGATAAATAGGCATTTCTCAAATTTAGAGTAAGAGGGGTTATTGTCTGTCACCCACTTTTGCCACACTTCACACTAACAGCCTCTGAGTTCTGTCCGTTCTGCTGTAGCTGCCATGCCAATGATTTTGAGCTATTGCTTGGTAGCACTGCCTGCCAAGGAACCAAGATGAAAAAAATTGGGGTCCTAATCAAATGATATAAAAGAGCAGAACACAAGCTCATCTCATACGCCAGAGTAGACCAGACAGTAAATGTTTTTTGTTTTTTGTTTTTAATTACCAGGTTTGTATCTCTGGGAGCATATTTTTGAAGGCTTACTTGATCCCACTGATGTGACTGCTCAGTGGAGAGAAGGAAATGCAGTTGTAGGAAGAACGCACTACAGGTATTATTGTACGACGTTAACCTTTGCTGTGTGGCCATACAGTGTTTTGTGCCAGTACTAGAAGAAAAATAAGAATCTATATTTGTAGAAAATATTTCCATTTCAACTTGTAAAGAATAGAGAAATGAATCTCATAAATATATATTCATAGTTAAAGCTTATCTTGAACATTTTCTTATGTAATTAAGTACAAATACTCCTCTTTTTTGAATTGTGTCTGTTTCATTTTTATTTAAACATTTCTGATTACATGAAAAAATTCATGTTCCAAATTTTGTAACACTTATTTGTTGATAAGCATTTAACATTTCATATCTTAGAGGAATAATATATAAACTTAAATTTTTTTCAGTTTTTCTCTTTCATATAATAGTTTTGTTCACATATTTTATAATAATAGGTTGTATAAAAGCTCTTGCTATGAGTTTTAAAATTTTTATTTATTAAAACATGTATGAGTTCTATAATGATTTAATAGTATAAGTTACCATTTTCCTGCAATACTAGCAATCTGTTTTTTACACTCAATAAAACCAAGGCATTGTTAAGACTTTTTTGAGCATTTATTTTTATAAAACTTTTAATTATGATGGCATATTTCTAAAGGTTTTTAATAGGTACAATTAAGATTTTATTTAGAAAAATTATAATGTTATAAAAGAATGCTATTTCTATTAGACTTTGCTTTTTATTGAAATAAACAATAAAAATAATTATTTTAAATTGTTTATTTCATGTAAAAATTTATTATTGGAGGAAAATGTGAATCAAAGACTCTATTGTATTAGGATTCCATTTCTTAGAGAAATCAAGAGGAAAAGTTATGTTATAGTTAATCTCAATTTTATTTGAATTTTTGCTGCATCTTTAATTTTTTATTTACTTTGTATACACTTAGAAAACAATTGTATTGCATGAATCTTTTCAAAGTAATCATTCTTGAAAAGTAGATAGGTTTTTCATATCATCATTGGTAATGATTATTTTCCATTTCATCTCCAGACTTCTATTGATAATTCCATTCAAGAGTTCATACATATTCCCTGGCTGGCGTAGCTCAGTGGATTGAGTGTGGGCTGGGAACCAAAGTGTCCCAGGTTCGATTCCCAGCCAGGGTACATGCCTGGGTTGCAGGCCATAACCCCCAGCAAGCGCACATTGATTTTCTCTCTCTCTCTCTCTCTCTCTCTCTCTCTCTCTCTCTCTCTCCCACCCTTCCCTCTCTAAAAATAAATAAATAAAATCTTTTTAAAAATAAAAATAAATAAAATTTAAAAAAAAAGAGTTCATACATAGGCCTTAACTGACAATAGTTGGATTTGTGTATTTGAAAGTAAATGTGTATTATGCATGTATATCTAATATTTTGATATTTAAAAGTAAATGTGTTATGAGTATTAGTCTAATAGTTCTACCCACAATATGTAGAATTTTCAGAAAAATTCTTAGAAATTTATAGAAAAGTTAGTATATACTGTTAATGTAATGTTACTAAAAGATTTGAGCAAACAGCATTAATTGTCAAAGGGCAATCTTCCCTTCTGAAATTTTTACCTGAGATTTTATGTTAATGTTCAAATAGGAATGCTATAATCTCTTAGGATTTAAGAGAACTGTATATTCAAAGAAGTTAACGATTGTGGCAGATTTTCTGAAACAATTTACTAAAATTTTAGGCTCATGAAAAGTAGTGTTCCTAATTTATTTATCCAAAATTAATAAAGTTTTTTCTTTTTTAATTAAATTATTGGGGTGACATTGGGTAATAAGATTATAAAGGCTCCAAGCGCACGTGTCTATGAAACATGATGTGTATGTTGCACTGTGCACCCACCACCAAAGGCAAATCATCTTCTATCACCACATATTCAGCCCCTTTACCCTTTACCCTCTCCCCTCAGGTAACCACCATATGTTGCCTGTTTTTGTTTCTTTTTCTTGCTTGTTCATTTGTTTTTCAGTGTTATATCCCACATGAGAGTGAGATCACATGGATAAGTTTTTCTGTCTGACTTATTTTCACTACTAGTACAAAATTGCAAGTTTTGAGTTGACTTGAACTACATGAGAACAAACTTAAATGTTCCAACACATTGATCATTACTGGACCAAAAGTGAATCAGAAGTAGTGGGTCATCCTGAAGGAATAAATGAGAGTTTCTAAGTCCTATCGGGTACTTGTAAGTTAGGGTAATATATTTGTTTAAATACATGTTTTAGTTTACAAGGAGCTTGTATCATCAACTTTTAGCCTCACAACAATTCTGAAACAGAAATAAAAATGACATCATTAGTATTCCAGGGTTGATCAGGCTTATGAATGCTGATTCTTATCAACTTGTAGGCCCAAAGAATATAATCCAGAATACCAAGTAAATAGCTAGAATGGAATAGAACTATTAGTTCACATGCTTATATTGACTTGACCAGCACATTCTTTCCTTATAGGCAGCCTGCAATTGATACCCAATCATTTAAGGCTTGTTTGATTAAATATGGCATCAAAATATGTGATTTAACAATATGAAGTACTTCCAAACTGTGTTTCAGAAGGGAAGAAATGACTCGTTGTTCACCAGTGGATCAGTAATATACAGTCTGTCCTCAGCATGTGACTACATGTACATGTGGGGCACAGTGAACAGAGCTTCATGAAGCCCTGTCACCTCTGGGCAGTGTCGCAGTGTGATTGAGTTGTAAGAGCACAGCCTTTACAGCCAAATATCTCAGTTCACACTGTAGCTTTACCTCTTATTAGCCATCTGGCCCTGGGCAAGTTTTTTATCCTCTCTGTGCTTGCATGTCCTTAAGTTTAAAATAAGGCAAATAATAGATATTACATCACAGGGTTGTTTTGAAGATTAAATGAATTAAAAGTTGTATATTGCTTAGAACAGTCTCTGGCACATAGTAATCACCTCAGAAGTCTTGTTTTTATTAGTTGTATTGTTTTTACTGTTATTCAATTGGTACTGCAACATCTCCCTCCCTTTCAGTTCTCCTTTTTCTGTGTTTCCATTATTGTCTACTATCTCTCCATCACGTACCTCCTCACCAGTGCCTACTGATACATTCTTTTTTTTTTTTTGAGTGAACAGTTTTTATTGAAACCCTTCAAGATTAAAGAGGACTAAAGGGTGACTTTTGGTGCCATGACAGAAAGTTTCATGTAACTGTATCATCATTTATAGGAACGAACAAACCCAAATGTGACAAAATTCAAATTCTTGTGTAATTGCTGCAAGTGAATGTAAATAAATTAATCATTCACTCACAGCCTTTCAGTAACCATTCGAAACAGAAGGGAATCCACGTGGCATAACAAAATGTGCAAAGCTTAATGAAATAAGTTTCTCAAACTTATTTTTACAGGATGCAGTATGCACTTGAAATGATTAAATGCCTTAAGCTGATTTTTTTATTGTAAACTCTTTTAACATCAGGTTAACTTCAATGCATGGTATTCAAAAAGAACACAGCTTCTGAATTAGAAAGATCACTTAAGTTAAAATGAGGAATTAAGTATTGTAATTAGGAAAAGGCTGGGGGAGGGTGGCGGTTGAAAGAAATCTTCAAGACAAAGAATACTAATTTTGGTACATTTTCCTCCTTACTATACAAACTATTATACCTTTCAAAATAAAATACCCACATAGGATAACTTTAAAAGAAACATTCAAATGAGGTCTTGGAAAAACATTAACCAAAAAATTTACTGGACCAATCATGTCTTAATTTGTGATTAGTCAAACATTTTATTAAGTGTTTTTTGCCGCAGAGCTTGGGTTCTCTCCTTTTGGTCCCTGCAATTAAGAAACATTCAGTTAGCTGTGCTATTGAAATTGATATATTCTTTACGTTAATGTGTTCAAATAGGTTACAAATACCCTGGGATCCATTATGTCTCTTAAAGGAACTTTGCCTGTCTCTATTCAGGTCCATCATATGTGGACCTACAGTTTGATTTTATTGGGCAACTTTATTTTAATTTCTTTAAGAGGAATCTTATTCCTGCTCACCATGGCCTTTGCTTATTTCCTGAAGACTGCCTTCAGAATCCTGTAATTTCCATAAGCAGGCATATATGTATATCTACTTCATTTTTTTCTGTGTACATTGTTATATACCATATTTTTTGGACTGTAAGATGCACTCTCTCCCCCAAATTTGGGGGGAATAATGGTGGTTAATGCTGCTGTTGAGTTCTGTTTACATTTACATTGGTGAAATATTATTATTATATTTTTTTAAAGATTTTATTTATTTATTTTTAGAGAGGAAGGGAGAGAGAGAGAGAGAGAAGGAGAGAGAAACAGCAATGTGCAGTTGCTGGGGGCCATGGCCTGCAACCCAGGCATGTGCCCTGACTGGGAATCGAACCTGCGATGCTTTGGTTCACAGCCTGAGCTCAATCCACTCAGCTACGCCAACCAGGGCGTGAAATATTATTTATTTATGTTATTTATGTTATTAAATATTTTACTACATTTTTTGTTTCAATTTTTTTTTCTATTTTCCTCCTCTAAAGCCTAGATAAGTCTTATGGTCCGAAAAATACAGTAATTAAGATAATAGTGCAGATATGATACTGTTCCCTGCTTTTTCACAGAGTTGTAGCTAACATTTATGAGCAGAAGCTCTGTGACCAGTATTGTCTTAAGTGCTCTACAACCGTTACCTCCTTTCATCCTTAGAACCCATTGCTAATCTCCATCCAAATTAGTTGTCCTGCCCATAAGTAATCTCATTCTCCACATACACCCTTGGATCACAAGCTTATCTGCTTCTCCGCCTTTGTTCATATTGTATTTCCTGGATACATTTCAACCTTTATGTTGCTCCCTTGATTCCCCTTTCACTTGAACTACCCTAGCAATTTTATTCTATATCACTTAATACAGCATTTAACATGTACTCTTATGCTAGTGTTTATTGAACTGTAAAACACTGAACAGGTGTTTTTAATCTATTACATGCTTATATAAAACAATAAATAGATATATATTATTTGAAAAATGGTTTATACCTCAAAGTCATACCCAATAAATAATAAGTTAGAACAATTATATCAGCCCTGGGTGGTGTTGCTCAGTGGGTTGAGTGTCCGCCTGCAAATGGAAAGGTTGTGGGTTTGATTCCTGGTCAGGACACATGCGTGTGTTGCAGGCCAGCTCCCCAGTTGCAGGTGTGTGAGAGGCAACCAATTGATGTTTCTCTTCCTGCCTTACTCACCCTTCCCCTCTCTAAATAAAATCTTTAAAAATGTTTTTTTTAAACTCGGTGTTGTCATCATGGATTTAGCAACTTCAGCCTGATTTCTCAAATGCCAAACAAGGAACTAATGTAGTCTGGAGTTGTTGTGGATGTTAAATGATAACGTATGCAAAATGCCTGTGTATTGTGTATATAAAAGGCATTTAATAAATGTTAGTCTTTACTTCCTCAAGTTACAAGCAATAAAAACAGGATTTCAGTTATTTATACTAAAGATTAAAAGATTCTAGCAGGTTATAAAGAAATGTTTCAGCAGATTGTAAAGAATCCAGGACCATTGTGGCTAATTTTAAGATAGATTAAGTGGTATTTTTTATATTTTATACATATCAGTTAAAAATATTTCAATGGTATTGGTTGTTGTGAGTAGCACATAAGATGAAAGAAAATATTAGTTATGAAACATGTCTATTTCTTGACAGTTTTTTAATACTTTAAAGAACAGAGAGTAATACAACCAATTCTCATTTACCAACCACACAGAACTAACACAGTCCAGCTCTCTGTCATATTTGCTTCAGATATTTAACTTTCCTCTTAATAGAATTAAATACTTTCAATAAAAGTGAAGCTCTTTCTGTACTGTTTCCCCAGCCCTTTTCTCTTCCTTCCTCCTCGGAGGCAACCACTGTCATGAATTTGGTGTGTATCTTCCCACTCAAGTTTTTTATTTATACCTATAATAGATATATAAGCATAAATTTTTCTGAATTTACTTTAAAATTTACATAACTATCATATTTTATGAGTGTTTTGCTACTTGCTTTTTTAATACTATATTTTGAGACTTAACCTTCATGGAATGTTTATAATGCCATCTTCCATTTCTTAATTTATCAACACTTTCCCATCCATTGATTCAGACATTTCATTCAGATAGACAGTATAATAGCAGCTCACACCATAAAGGGGGTGGGAGCTCTGGCTTAAACACCTTTCCAGTATGAACTACAGAGGGCTAAACAATATTCAACTGCCTTTCTTTGCTTAACACTCAAATTCCAGCCAGCACTTATTTTGAATGTGGTTTAAAAAAGGAGGGGGTACCATATTTCCAAGTATCATCTGCAAGCGGATCTGTCTGCAACCAAGGCTGACTAATCTACAGCAAAGCCCCGTCATCCAAATTTGTTCAAAAGAATTTATATTATAGAAATTATGTTTCTAGAAAGAATATGGATTAAATCTCCCTGTAAATTTTATATAAAATGATTAGAAACTCATGGTGCTAATATATTCTCTTTTTTTGTCTCCTGTTTTGTTGTTTTGTTTTTGACAGCTTCATCACTGGTCCCGCTGTAGTCCCAGGGTACTTCTCTGTCGATGTGAATAACGTGGTACTCATTTTAAATGGGAGAGAGAAAGCAAAGGTCTTTTATGCCACCCAGTGGTTACTTTATGTACAAAATTTAGTACAAACTCAAAAAATCCAGCATGTTGCTGTTGTTTTGCTTGGAAATGAACATTGTAACAATGAATGGATCAAGGAATTCCTCAAAAGAAATGGAGGTTTTGTGGAGCTGCTTTTCGTAATATATGACAGCCCCTGGATTAAACATGGATGTTTTTCAGTGGCCTTTAGGAGTAGCAACGTAAGTACAAAACATTAGACCTGACTCCAGACTTTCAGACCTGAATTTCAAGACCAGGAAGAGTGTGTTTTAAATTTGCAATAAACGTAGTTCTTTTGAGATCATTGAAGCCAGGTGCAATGTTTTCCATGGACAAAAATACAGTTTGGTCTCATGCTTCAGTAATAATAATGATGTTTTTAGAGTATTTTATTTAGCCTTTTACAAAAAAGGCAGATGAATTACATTTTGGTGTTTTAAGACTGCCAGGCATAAGATGAATTTTTAAGTTTATCAGCAGTTCCATAAAGAGATGACTAGCAGAGAATGGCAGACAAACAGGACTTCTTAAAACAGTTTTTATAAAATCTCTATAACTAATAGTGTTAAAAAAAAAAACCCTTCCTTAAAGGCAATATTAAGTCAGAAGCACACTCCCCCTTGGGCCTAGAAGCAAATAATATGATCAGATCTGCCACCAAGACTAGTTGAATTTGCATAAATTTCTATTTTAAAAAGGAATTAATAATTAAGATTTCTCAATATGTCACATATAAGGTCTTTCTTTAAAATGAAAAACTTACTTTTAATCTCTCTGTTAATGGAGTTATTATTATTATTATTATTATTAAGAGTAAGTTGGCTTTAAAAAGGGTTGCCACTGTACATGAACTTCCTGATGGCAGGGATTTTTGTGTCTTTTCGTTCACTACTTTATCCTTAGAGCCCAAGTTTTTCGTGAATGTAGCGGGTTATTTATACTTTTAAGGTCTTGAATTCAACCTGCCTTACAAGTACAGGTGTATAATAAAAGTTGAAGAATATAAAAAACAAGGCACTTTGGCACACAATCTCTATAGCAATTTTGTAAAAGATGTCATTGTGAGAATCTTTTTTTTAAGTCAGTAGATTCCAGGACTTTTCCAAAGTAAGCATGGAAAATTACAGTTTGGGGTTTAAAAAATCATAATTTAGATCTCTTGTTTCTACATCATCATGCTAAGATGTCAGGTTACAGGAATTTTGCCAGTTCTCTTGTCACATATTGCTAACTCATATGTGCTTGTTCTTACAGATACAGGAATTTTCCTGTGGTGGAGGCAAGTTGGTCAATGCTGCACAATGAAAGACCCTATTTATGTAATTTCTTAGGAACTATTTATGAAAATTCATCCAGACAAGCACTAATGAACATTTTGAAACAAGATGAAATTGATAAGCTTTGTTGGGTTTCAGTGAGAGAACAGTAAGTTACTTGATTCATTCACTTTGTTCTCCAGTCTGAGAGTTGCTTTATGTGGAAGCGCAGGTTTCCAAAGAGACATTGTTAACTCCACTTTCAAGTGTATCAGTCCTTCCCCAGGAGATGGATTGGTAATTAAAGCTATGAAGAACTGGGGTTGTATACGTTTAAAACAGGGAGAATCTCCAATAGCTATAGTACGTCTTGAAGAAGAACACTAGTAACTGCAAATGCCAGTTGTTTGGGCTTGCTCAATATTTGCTAGTCAGACTTGACACACAGGAAATTGTGAATATGCCAATAAGGCCTTACTTTCATCCTGAGATGTTCTGCCGACCAGGTCAGTGTTCCATTAATGGCATGGAGTACTCCTCACAGCTCCAAGAACCTGGCATCACTCTGAGGACAGGGACCACTTACTATTATTTTTCGAATCCCCAGGTCAGTATAGGACCTTGCATAAAGCAGGCCAGGCTGAAGTGGGGCAGTGGATGGATACATGCATTGATTTAATAGGGCTGACTTTATTCCATTTCTTTTTACATGGTAATCATGAAACAGGTGTTCATGAAATGAAAGAAGAAATTTTGGAATTATTTTGTCTTTAAAAAATCCAGTGCAGTTTTGTGTGTATGAAGCAGAGTCATCAGAGAACTAATGGCTAAAAAGTATCCTTCTACATCTAGAAATGTATTCATTGAAGCAGATACTCTCTTCGAGAAAACATAATTCCCAACTCTGCTATTTGTGTAACCATATTACATCCATTCAGTCAACAAATATTTATCAAGCAACTGTCTGTGCCCAAAACTGTTTTAGCTGTGAGGGATCCAGCAGTGAACAAAATGATCATAGTACATGCCCTCTTAGGATTTAGATGTTTGTGGGAGGAGACAAACCAGTAAAATGCAGTGTGTATCAGAAGACAATAAATGCCATGTAAAAAAATTGAGCAGAAGAGCGAAATAGAAAGGACCAGGGATCAGGGGTAGAACATTTGCTGTTTGAGAATGGCCAGAGCAAGTGCTAGGAAGAGGTTACATTTAAGCACAGGCTTGAAGAAGGTGCACGGGTGAGCCTTGAGTGTGTCTGGGAGAGAGCAGTCCAGGCTGAGGGAACGGCAAAGGTAACGAGCCTAAGGCAGAAGCATGCTTATGGTTGAGCAACAACAAGGGCAGTGTACCTGGCATAGAATGAGTGAGGGTAGTCTAAAATGACAACATTTTTTGTGGCAGTAGCAGTATTCCTGTAATTCTTATAGCGATGGGCCAGGAGATCATCAACTACGTGTCCTCCTTGCTTCTCATTGCTGCTCCCAGACCATATCCCTTTTCCCTCCCTGAAGCCTCCGGTCTTGAATCTCATGCCAGCAGACAAAACCATCCATTCCTCTTCCTCTCTGAAATCATACTCTGACCCTGAAGGGTTTGTCCCCTTAAATCTTTGGAGAATTTCGTTCCTGGCCCTCTCCCTCTCTGATATGACTCCAGTCTCCCTTTGGTGATCCAGATCTACATAGATGGTCCTTCCATCACCTTGGTCCCACAGTTCCTTTACCTCCTCTCCTCCATGATCCGGTCTCCACTTGACCTCAGCTATTTACTATCATGGTTTTTATTTCTAGACCTTATTCACACACATACTGCTTCTCTTCCACAATCTCAAGTTCCAGCATCTCTCTCTGTAACCACCATTTCCTGTAATTTCCTGTAACTATTGTTCCCTGTAATAATCTCCTACAGTGTAGCTGGGACTTAGAGCCTATTGTTCCTACTTCCTTTTCATTGTCCTTTTGCTCACCTCATTATTTTCTTCTTTACCCCACTTACACATTGTAGTCAGTCATGACTGGATATACATTCAGCTCCCTAGTTCCCTAATCTAGCAAACCCTAACTCTGCCTAAATCCAGCTCTCACCTGCCCCATACCTGTACCCATGCAACCAAACACACATGGAGAAAGCTGCCAATCAATTTCACTTTTAATGCATGACCTTGACCCTCAAGTGCCCAACAATCATCCTTTTCCCTCCTCTGTATTCTTCCACTCTCTTCGAAGACTGTTTTATACCTCGTTCTCTCTTCCAAACCACTCTTACCTCATGACCCTACTGGTTATTTCACTGAGAACATAGGAACAATCAGGAGAGAACATCTAGCTTTCTGATGGGCATCTCAGCTTCTACCCTTGCCCCCTTTAGTCTGTTGTTAAGACAACAGCCAGAATGATAGAATGATTTTGATAAACATACATGAGGTCAGTCACCCCTGTCATCCAAACCCTGCATGATAGGATCCTCTGACTTCATCTTCTCCACCTTTCCCCCCAGTCACTCCCCTCCAGCCACGCTGACTCCCCTGCTGTTCATTGAGTGTGTAGGACATGCTGTCTCATGGCTTTTGTGCTTTCTCTGCACTCTGTTCAACCCCCGCCCCCACCCCCACCCCAGATATTTGCATATTTTGCTCCCTCACCTCCAACTCCATGCTCAAGATGCACCTGTAATAAAATATTCCCTGATCACCTGTTTTCAAATTCCAACACTGTTTCCTCAGAAACTCCCTCCTCACACTCTGCTTCATTTTTTCTGACAGCACTTAACACCTTCTAAATAATTTACTGACTTGACTTGGTTGCTACCTGTCCTCACCCAGTAGATCTAGACTGTAAGCTCTGAGGGGGCAGGAGTTTGGAGGGTGAGGGAGAGAGAAGGTCTGGACTCAGAAATATTGGCTGAATTAACATTCATTCAGAAATTCTGTGGTGACCACTGGATTTTTTAAATGTGTAGCTGTAAACTTTTCAAAATCTGAAATATTTTCAAGAAATCTATTTGGGCAACATTTCATTATCTTTTCTGCCTGTCGTCTCTATGATGGGTTTATCATTGCCTGTAACTGACATTAAAAGGTAAAATCTTTTCTTTCATAAAAGTTATGCTTAGTAAAGTGAAAACTACAGTTGTTTTTCTTATTTTCTAGGTGGCAGCCCCAAGAAACAAATGAAAGCCTTAAGAATTATCAAAAAGCTTTGCTTCAGAGTGACCTCACATTGTGCCCAGTAGGAGTAAACACGGAATGTTATAGGATATATGAAGCTTGCTCCTATGGCTCCGTCCCTGTGGTGGAAGATGTAATGACAGCTGGCAGCTGTGGAAATACCTCTGTTTCCCATAATGCTCCTCTGCAGTTGCTCAAGTCTATGGGCGCCCCCTTCATCTTTATTAAGAACTGGAAGGAACTTCCTGTTGTTCTAGAAAAAGAAAAAACTATAATTTTACAAGAAAAAATTCAAAGAAGAAAAATGTTACTTCACTGGTATCAGCACTTCAAAACAGAGCTAAAAATGAGATTTACTAATATTTTAGAAAGTTCATTTTTAATGAACAATAAAGGTTAAGTAACTTAGTTTTTTTGAGCTAAGATCTGATTTTTTAAACCATTTCTAACATCAGGTATGTGTGTGGGTGGGTCATGGTTATTCTTCACGGTGCCCTGGTAGACCCTAGGTATGTCTGTCATGGTTGACCAAGTGCCCGCTTGCTGGGCCACTCCTGAAAATGAAGCTAAAATGTTACTCAACTCACTTTTACAAAGTTGAATGATTCAGTATTTATTGACTCCTTTCACCAATTAACTGACTTCTAGGGGAGCAGCATTGTGTAAGTGGAAAGATGGGGCTTTGAAGGCAGCCAAAACCCAAGTTAAAACCTTGCCTCTGCACCTACTACCTGTTTACCTTGAGGAAGCCACCTCATTGCTCTGAGTCTCAGTTCCTTTCTATTTAAATGGAGATAATGGCACCTCATAGGGTAATTTGTAAATATGAAACAAAATAATGAATAAAGTGCCCAATATGTGTAGCAAACTTTAAATAAATAGTAACTTCTTTTTTTTTTAAATAGTAACTCGTTAAGGGTTAAATTTAAATGTTTTATCACATTCTCATTTACATAATTTGGGAGTATTCATGCCATGTTGGAAATGTACGTAGACAAATCATGTGGAGTTAAAATTCTAGGTGACTTGGGCATTGTTGGGTTATGTTGAGGTGGGTGTCTGGATGCAGAAATTGGTCATAATCCATACAAACCATGGCCCATGGCAGTTAGAACTAGAAAATTAGTGACTAAACTCTACAGAAGTTGTTATTCAAGGACAGAGAAAAACTAGCCAGCTCAGAAGAGGGCTTCATGCAAAGGCTGGCTGGTGCCCGTGGAAAGCAGTGGCTTGGGTTCAGGCCAATGAGTGGTCTGTATGTTAGGTCCTTGGGCTCCTGAGAGGATGGAGGGAAAGATGGGCTCCATCTGTCGCTTTGCCTGGCTTACTATTTTCTCAGGAATCCGTGGCTTAATTTCTGTGAAACCAGAGGATTAACATCACTGTTAATTATGGGGGTTTTTTTTTGTCTCATTATATGAATAGCCATAGGTATTCAGTAGGTATAAATTCTCCCACAAGTTCATGGACCTGGAGCTTACACAGGGATCTCCACATCATCAGAAGGTCTGGCAGCCTGGAGATGAAGTACCTTACCTTAACGTCGTAGTGAAGACTCATGGAGCCCACGACAACCCTATTCAATTCTGAGGAAACTGTCCCTGCTAATACGCCACATGTAAGGAGCCATTTTATACTATGTGTCTCTCCTCCATTGTGACACACTTCAAGTGACAACTATGGACATTTTATTCAAGGGTACCCTGTCAATAGGCTTCCTGATGACCCTGAACATTAGTACCAGAAAATAATAATAATTGAGGCAGACAGCTAGTTGAAAGCCTTTGTGAACTAGGAAATACTGAGAACTTCGAAGTCAACTGCAGGAGCAGCAACTGAAAGGATGCAGTGGAGTAGGAGCTATAAGGCATATTGGGGCTATGAGAGAAGCAAAGATGCCAGGAACAAGCTCAGTGAGAGAAATCTGCCCTAAAGCTGCTGTGACGGTGCCTTATGGGTTTCCAGCTCCCGTGCGTGTGAATTTTGAGATTGCTTTTTTTTTTGAGATTTTTATTTATTTATTTTTAGAGAGGGAAGGGAGGGAGAAAGAGAAAGAGAGAAACATCAATGTGTAGTTGCTAGGGGCCATGGCCTGCAACCCAGGCATGTACCCTGACTGGAAATCGAACCTGCGAAGCTTTGGTTCGCAGCCCGCGCTCAATCCACTGAGCCATGCCAGGCAGGGCAAGATTGCTTTTTTATTTCCCCATTGTATATCCTCAGAATTATCTCCTTTCTTGAACCTTCATCCCTCTTCGCTCCTGGTTACTTGAGCTGACTTCTAAACCAAAAGAGCCTACCCCAAACTATGACCTTGCACTTCATCTCTGAGTCCCCATTTTGTCTTTTCCTGGAACAGGAGTGCTGCCAGGTCCAAGGTTGTAACAGTCTCCTGTGACTAGGTTAAAGAAGTCTACTGTATTTCACCAAGACTGGATCATCTTTCTCTTTTGTGGTACTTGCTGTTGCCCATAATCCTTTCAAGGAATGCTTTCTGAATTGAGGTGTTTCTTGCCAGCAGAGCCTGTGAAATGTCAAGACCATGGGGCAAGACAAGTGAGTCACATCAAAAGAAATTTTCTCATGTCCTCCCACATTCTTTCTTGCCATATGGAGTTTGTGAGTAACTTAGTAAGAGGCCAACTCTAAGCCATCAGTTGCCTCTAGAACTAGTTGGAAATCTGCCTAACTACTTCTGGTGGTTTCTGTTACAAAGTTGGAGTCCATGAAGTTTGAGGCTCCAGAAAAAATATCCAGGTCTGAATTCAAACTTCAGTGAACCAGAACTACAGTTTGAGACCAATGCTGGAGTGGGACTCCACTATTACAGGCTGCTTCACTATCAACACCAGATAATTTTCCAGCTCAAGAAGTAACCAGGCAGCAGAATGCACTTATACATTAAATACTGATATTTTGTAACATATACTATGTACTAGGAACTTGCCTAAATGTTAAGAATAAAAAATTAAATTTAAAAAACAAACTAGTTTTGCCCTGGTAGAGAGAACTATATAAAAATTACAGAATACTTGTGCTAAGAGTTCCAGTAAATATATTTACAAAGATCTATGGGAATTCAGAGAAAAATCTGTTTGCCCCAGAGTAAAGCTTCCAGACTTGTCTTGAGTTGAATTTAAAGGATATATAGATTTAGTGGCATCTTTCAGTAGCAGCAAAGGGACATGGAGGCAGCATTTTTTTCCCCTCTAAAATCAGCTGAGCCTGAGACCCTCTGGGCGCAACAGTTCAGAAGGAGACTGAGGCTCCCGGGGTGGTAGGCTAGCAAGTTAACTGCCTCTAGAGCTACAGAACCACTGACTGCAGGCAAAGGGTTTCAGTTGTCTCCTTCCATCAGAATGAATTTATCACAGAAGGGATCCCTGGAAATCAGTTCATGGGGGTGGTAGTTCCTGAGTACCCTCAGAAAAAAGTAGAGCCCCACTGTGCTTCAAGTTGTTTGGCATCTGACTGTGTGTCGCTGGTCCTAAAATGACTCTGAGCTCCATTTAGATATCTTTCATGCATGTTAATCTAACTAAACCTGTGTTTATTATCTTCCCCTTCCAAACACACATGTACAAACCTATTTCCTCTCAATCCTTCTTAATCTCAGTAAATGTGAAACGGTCATCCTAGGAAGCATTCTCCTAGTTTGTTGAGATCTTGCTTCCAGGTTTGCCTTCTGCCTCAAGTAAATTTTTATAAAAATTCTGTACAGGTTTGGATGTCTCTTACATTGACGGGATTAAAACATAGAGAATACTTAGCATATAAGGAAAAGACATCATCAAGAATAAATTATCAGTTGATAACATTTTAAAATGCTTTATTGTCACATAGACTTAGGAGAAAAGAGAGAAGGAAGACAATCCAAGTTGTCTACCAAGTGCTTACCTGTATAGTTCTGTCTGTAGCAGATGGATGTGAAACAGTAGGTAGATACATAAAATGCAGGGTGGGGCAAAAGTAGGTTCTCAATTGTGAGTACTCAGAACAGAGTTTGTACTTGTATCATTATTTATTATTTGTATTTTCCATACAAACTGTAAGCCTGCTTTTTCCCACCATTTATATCATTTTGAATTTTTTACACATATATTTTTACAGATTTGAGTTATAAAGTAGAAATACAGAAACAAAATTTTCATCGTAATAAGCTGTGGAAGAAGGATGGCATTCATGGTGCGATTTCCGCTTTGTCCAGAAGAGGGAGTGGTGAAACCCATGGTTTCCTGAGTTTGCTTCTGTTACTTCTCAACCGAAGAAGGGAGGAGTGTATGGAACTGAGAAAAAAAATGCTATTGAATTTTGGACGGAGAGGCTTTCTGAGTGAGCGATTGTCTCCCACACTGCATTTTAGAACCATTGAACAGAAGAACACCTGGCCACCACCGTCCAGGCATGATTTTTTGTCAAGTCTCTTTCCTTGACAAAAGATTCATTTAAATAAATATCAGAGATTTAATCAAGTATAAAATCATATCTTCTGCTTGAACAATTTCTTAAGTAGTTAGAATATGCAAATCAGTGAAAACTACCTTGGGGTAATGTTTTGATTATATAACAAGGATCTTTATCAGCAGTCATGAATGTCCACTTACTATATTGTCCTTCAGAAACGGGCAGGGATGGATGCTATACAGACCACCACAAAGCTCTAAAGAAATTTTTGGCAACCCCTTTTGTAACAAGGCTCATGTTTCTACTTTCTCATCAGTTTGGAATCAATGAATAGTTTATTGCTCAGTTCAGCATGTACTTTTGGACAAACTCTTTTTTTCCAGAACCAAGGAGTTCATCCCTATGTTTCACATGACACTCAAGAGGTTAATTATTAAGCAGGTAGTGTGCATTTCATTTTCAAGAGAGATAAAATCTCCACAACAGCCCACAGGGATAATGGAAGGCAGAAGACAG
Source organism: Phyllostomus discolor (assembly GCF_004126475.2). Classification (NCBI taxonomy): domain Eukaryota; kingdom Metazoa; phylum Chordata; class Mammalia; order Chiroptera; family Phyllostomidae; genus Phyllostomus; species Phyllostomus discolor. The sequence goes on along the minus strand of NC_040903.2, from coordinate 119,935,476 downwards.
ATTTGATCTTCATTTCACTGTTGATGAACTGAATATCCTGAATGCATATTCCATAACAGTCTAATGAGACAATACAGCTCACAGCGGAAATTTGAAATATTCCAAGTTTCTCTGAAAGAGAAGATTCACAGCCGATTTTGTATATTTTCTCATTTCCAATAGTTTTTATGCAATTTTTTCAAATGTGAAAATGTTGCTTGTCTCTATCTTGCCACTCCTTTTTGATTGTGCATACTACTCAGTGCATAGTAGCAATTCCAGCCAGGCATAGTCATTCTAGCCCAAAAGCAGTGTCTGGAAATGTGGCTTCTGTGCATAAACAGTATCCCTGAAAACTTATCCCCCTCATAGGCTCTTTGTCCTCTTGCCACCTCATAGAATGACCTTGACACATCCCAAGGCACAGTCACAGGAGCAACATTGCACAGACCCAAGTGAGTTATTCAGCAGCTCTTCTGTAATTCATTCCATTCTGAAAACACTCCTCAGCTACAGTTTATAATCAAATGTTGGACATGGATCTAACAGATTTAAAATCATAGAATCCAAGGAAACTCCACCATCAATTCTTACTGAAATCCTTTCTTGGCTAAAACCTAGCTTCTTTTAAGTTCAGGTGAATGTCTTTCAAGTCCTATGACCTATGAACTTGTGCTGTATTGTGACTGACCTATTCCATAGGTAAACAAAACATTCTGACCTTCAAATTTGTCAACTCTAAAATTTTCATCATCATCACTGACCACAGAGTTCTAGCCAAGATGAAGGCATAGGTAGAAACCATTTGCTTCCTCACACAACCAAAAGGAGGATGACAACCAATCTAAAATCAATGAACAACCAGAAGCAACAGAAATTCAAAGTGCATGCTACAACCAAGAAAGTGGATGGTGCAAGCTGGTGGGCTGAGAAAAACTGTGATGGGGTGGCAGACCTTGGGGGTGGAGCTGGCTGCAGCAAGGTGAAGGGCTGTGCAGGCTGTGTGAGCAAGGCAGACTCAGAGTTGATATGGTAGTTGCTACATTGGGAGAAACTCCCAGTATCACATGAGTCTGACAGAAAGTGCACTGGGGACAAGCAGACAAGCTGCATTATTCCCTCTCTGGCCCCTGCCCCACAGGCAGCGCCACAGCACAGCAAAGAGGGCTGTCCTGCCCAGGTGAATACCTAAGACCCTACCCCCTTATAACTTATCAGGTGTGCCAAGACAAAGAAATATGTCCCAAATGAAAAAAACAGAGCAAAACCTCAGAAAGAGAACTAAACGATGAGGACATAGGCAACCTATATGATGGAGAATTTAAAGCCCTGGTAATCAAGATGCTCAAAAATCTGACTGAGCTTGGTAAAAAACAAATGAAAGATACCCAAAGTGAAATAAAGCAAAATATTCAGGGAACCAACAGTGACAGGAAGGAAACCAGGACTCAAAGCAAAGATTTGGAACAAAAGGAAAAAATAAACATCCAACAGGAACAGAATGAAGAAACAAGAATTTTAAAAAGTGAAGAGAGTCTTACAAACCTCTGGGACAACCTGAAACTACAATATCCGATATCCTGAAGCTCCACTATCCAAATTATAGGGGTGCGAGAAAGAGAAGAACAACAGCAAGAAATTGAAAACTTATTTGAACAAATAATCAAGGAAAATTTCCCCAATCTGGTGAAGGAAATAGACTTCCAGGAAGTCCAGGAAGCTCAGAGAGTCCCAAAGAAGTGAAACCCAAAGAGGAACACAACAAGGCACTTCATCACTAAATTACCCAAGATTAAATATAAAGAGAAAATCCTAAACGAAGCAAGGGGAAAGGAGACAGTTACCTATAAAGGAGTGCCCATTAGACTATCAGCTGATTTTTCAAAAGAAATCTTGCAGGCAAGAAGGGGCTGGAAAGAAGTATTCCAAGTCATGAGAGGCAAGAACCTGCATCCAAGATTACTATATCCAGCAAAGCTTTCATTTAGAATGGAAGGGCAGATAAAGTGCTTCCCAGATAAGGTTAAGTTAAAGGAGTTCATCATCACCAAGCCATTATTATATAAAATGTTAAAGGGACTTATCTAAGAAAAGAAGATCAAAATATGAGCAGTAAAATGACAACAAACTCACAACTATCAACAAATGAACCTAAACAACAGAAAAGAAAAACAACAAAAACAAAAACTAAGCAAACAACTAGAACAGGAACAGAATCAGAGAAATGGACATCACATGGAGGGATTTCAGTGGGGAGTTGGAAGGAAGGAATAGGGGAGTTGGAAGGAAGGAATAGGGGAGTTGGAATGTAAAGGGAAGAAGAAGCATAATTAGTAGGCATTAAATAGATGAGGAGAGATAAAAAAATGGTATAGGAAAACAGAGGACTCAAAGAACTTATATGTATGACCCATGGACATGAACTAAGGCACGGCCAGGGGGGATGCTGGAGGGTTGAGGGGCAGGATGGAGGGGGGATAAAGGAAGAAAAAATTAGGAAAACTGTAATAGCATAATCAATAAAAATACTTAAAATATTTTTTTTTCATCAAAAGCTTTTGGAACTCCCAAACTGCACTTGAAAAACAATGGAATGTTTATTATCTCAGATTTCTCCACACTTCCCTTGGAAAAAATTTTCCTCTCTCATCACCCTATTTCCTACCCTTTCCAAACACGAAACCCAAAAGGCTAACTTATATTAAATTCTAAGATCTGTGAGGGAGGGGCAAAAAAAAACCTCAATACATTTCTATTGGTGAAAGCAAAACAACACAAATGTCTTTTCCCATAAATGAAGCCACAGGAAAAGAAAGAAAACTTGAACCAAACAAAATAGCCCTCCCCTCATTCAATCAAGATTTTTGTTAATAGCCCATGACTTATAAACAGTACAAATCCATAGTTCTCAGAAAAGCAAAGGGTATTTTAAGTTTTAATCCTATGAGTTTTTCTTAAGAAATAATACCTGCTGACCAGAAAGAAGAATTAGATATGAATAGTCAATAAATATTATTTTATGAACTTTAGGGCTCCAGGGGGACCATTATTTCACCAGTGAGCTAGCTTTTTGAACAGGATAGATGAGCACATGGGAACATTAGTGATGCCATGCTATGCTCTGGGACACAAGGTAGCAAAATGAACTGCAAGGGCCCTGTAAGATGAAGCCTTAAATGATAAAAATAAGTTTCTAGTGTCACAATGAACTGTTTTATCCCACCTAAGAAAACCAACAGCATCTGCTTTTTATTTTTTATTTTTATTATTTGCCTTTCTTTTGGGTAACTTGTCTCTGTGTCTCTGCCTCTCATTCATTCTCTCTCCATCTGTGGAGACAAAAGACTGAAGCAATGGAAAGAATTCTCCCCTCTCTGTTTCCTTTCCCTGATCTGTCCACCCATTCTACTCCTCAGTTCTCTCTCCTCTCGTTGTCTCCCTTTGGTATTTTAATTTGGGTTTTCTTGTTTTGCAGGGAACAGTACTGATTTTACACTCCAGGAAATGAGATGATATAACTGGGCAAGGAGTTCTCTGGGAGTGAATCACTATTGTTCCCAGTGGTTTTATTTGTCTTCTTTACAAGTCTCCTTGCTGCCCACAAAAGTGCCAAGCTCCTGATAAATGGGACAGCGAGGTGTCACATTTTTCCCCTCTAAATGCAGAGTAAACTTCCACAGCCTTGCTCCACTGCACTGAAAAATGAAACTATAACTACATGCTGTAGGTCCTTAAAGAATTCCCTTCTGGGCATGGCCCTGGACTAGCTTCTACATGGCTAAACGAGAGCTTAGAAAGAAAAATATTTGTCCTGATAAAATGATTTCTCACAGGAAAGAATTCTACTTACAGCACCATAATTAGAACTCACACCTGTGATAAGCAGCATATCAAGAGGAAAAGATGAGAAACCCTTCCCAGTGAGCACTGAGTCCAGTGGACCCTCCCAGACCCACAGACTGTCACTGCACAAGCAGGAAAAGAGTATTGGTGATGATGAGGACCATGCTGTATGTCATCCAGTCCTGCTAAGACTAGAGTCACAACCCATCCTTTCTATTCCCAGAATGTTATTAATTCTCAAAAATGGAAGTTTCCTTACAGGTTTCAGTAAGAACCCACTAACAAGAATGAGAGCCTTCCTCCATGACTATAGCATTTCACACATATAGCCCCTTTAGCTCCAAACCAGGGGCTGGCAATCTATGATACATGCGTCATACCAGCCTGCTACCTATTTCTGTAAAACTTTTATTGAAACACAGCCATGCCCATTTGCTTACACTTTGTCAGTGGCTGCTTACGTGCTGTGATGACCCAGTTGAGTAGTTGCCACAGAGACTGTATGAGCTTGTACAGAAAGGATATGCCTGCTCTGGGCAATGGAACACCTGATGATTACACTAATAATTGCCATCACTTACTGAGTATTTACCATGAGAAAATGCCAAATGCTTTGCATGGATTATTTCATTTAACCTTTACAACAACCCAAAGAGTTAAGTGTTTTTATTATCACCATTTTGAGAAAGAAACTATGTATAATATGTATATAAATCAAACCACCACTATGTATATTTTATATATATTACAATTTTATGTGTCAGTTATACCAAAATAAAGCTGAAATAGAAGAAAAACAAACAAACCCTGATAGACTCCAGAGCCCAGACTAGTAACCACTGCTACAAACTATCTCCCAATCTTGGGGTGCTAATGCTCCAGGAGTCAAGAAACCAAAACAATAGTGGGACATGGCACCAAACAAAACAAAGGATGAAGAAAGTAGGACCAAAGAATGAGAAAAAATTTGAGTTAACCAAGACAAAAGCTGAGAAAGCAGGCTGCCAAAGTCAAACTTTTAAGCCACTTCCATAGATACTGAATAAACATTTGGTGAGTGAATAAGTGAGTGGGTGGATGGATGGATGAATCAGTGGATAAATGGATGGATGACTACTATGATATTTCACAGAATCCAAAGGAGGATTGAATGCCCAAGTAAGAGCAGGGACCAGGTAAATCCAGAGTTCAAGAGAATTTAGAGGACCTCTCTACAGACTTCTGGGTATTCTAGTTTCTAGATGTTTTCATTTAAGGTTTCAAACTCCAAGGAAACAAAAATCTTATTAGGTAAACTTGGCTAAGATATATCCTTCTACTATCTACCAGAGCAGTGGTTCTCAGCCCTGGTTGCACATTACAATCACCTGAGGAGCTTTTAAAGCACACCAACTCACTTAAGATCAATTGAAAATAAATTTCTGAGGGTGAAAACTTAGGTGAACTCAGGACTCTCTTCAGTTATTATGAGAATTGATGCTTTCTCTCTCCTCCTGCAGTCCCTGTTGAGCCTAGCAGCCATCTTATAAAACCAACTGGGAACAGAGCTGAGAGAATCCAGAGCTAGAGCTCACCACTGGCTCTGGAATTTTCAGGTACAGGAGCTAATAAAAACTTCATTATTCTTTTAAGTTAACTTGTGTTGGGTCTTTGATTACTTGCAAAATAGCACCCTAACTAACAGAATCCTGATCACTTTTCTGCATTATCACAATGAAATCAGGTCTAACTAATTAATCAACATTCCCAAGTGTATTCTGTATTTCCAGACCTATCCGGAGTTCTATAGGGATTATCAATAATTGTTAGACTCACTGTGTTGCCAAGAAACATATAAAAGAATTTTTTTTAAACTCTGACCTATGCCCTGGATGGTGTGGCTCAGTGAATTGAGTGTTGGACTGCGAAGCAAAGGGTCACTGGTTTGATTCCCAGTCAGGGCATATGCCTGGGTTGCAGGCAAGGTCCTCAGTATGGGACAAGTGAGAGGCAACCACACATGCTGTTTCTCTCCCTCTTTTTCTCCCTCTCTTCCTCTTTCTCTAAAAATAAATAAATAAAATCTTTGTAAAAAAATAAAACTCTGACCTATGGAATCTAGAAAAAACAGAATGTAAGAGATTTGAACAGAGTTAGTATATTAATATTTGTGTGTGTGGTTTCTTTCATTTCAAAATGGGTTTTGAAACAAAGATGTAGAAATTGTGTTGTCAGAAAATATTTAAGAATGATTATCTTGGGCATTGGCTTACATTTTGGCCTCCTGATATGGTAAGAAAACTAGTAATCTTTCTAGAACTATTTTCAGGGCTGACTTAGGAACTCTTATAAGATTATCTATAGCTTCCAAGTCATAATTTCAGAGGCAAATCAAACTTTCCATGCAAAATCCCATCTCCTCAAGGAAAGCAGTGCAACCTTATGGGGAGGCAGGAGGAGCAGAGTACTAATTTCAAAGAAGATCTTCTTATCAAACTCATCCAAGTCTCCAGTGGCCACTTGTTTCTGAGTAAACCACCTGATCTTTTTCAGGAGAAATAGATCTTTCTTGGTGGTTCCACTGTTAGTCCCATGGAGAGTTTTTCCAAGATGGAAACAAACTTAAATAAAGAGAGTGAGCAACTGCAGCCTCTTCTTCAGCACAGGGGAATTGGGTTATTAGATTTTCAGCCTCTCTGGCTCAGAATCAGCCAAATGGTGCACACCAAAATTGCAATGGTTTATGGCCAGATTCTGGCTTTTCAGGTCTTACCCAGATTCCCTACCCAGACCCACCATATAGTTTGTGGTACAGTGGGATGGAGAGCTATAGGGATTGAAAGCAGAGTTTACCACTATGAGGATACTTGAAGAAACCACTCCAACATGTTAAATGAGGATGAAAAAAAGGCAGTCTCATAAAATTTATAAACAGAGAGGCAAACAGGTTTACAAGTTTGAATGGTGATGACGATGATGTTGAGTTGAAATTAGAATGCTACACTAACTCATTTTCCTTTCAAACTCCAAAAGTGATTTTCTTTTTAGCTTTTGTAACAAACTATTTCAAAGACTAGCAGTGGATATCACTTGGTAGCAGTGTATTATAGAATATTCTCTTTGGTTGCAAACAGATTCTTTCAGTCCCAAAGAGCCTAACTGCTCAAATCAACCAAAAATAGAAACAATTTTCTAAGTAGAAATGACATCTTTTTGAAATATGGCTCTCCCAAAACAAGAATATCAGCAGATACGAGGAGATATCAGGGAGATATCAACAAGAATATCTCCCAAAACAAGAATATCAAAACGTTGTTGTGACATGCTTATCAGAACAACAGATACTTGGTCAATTCCTTACCATTACAAATGAGAAGACTCTGTAAGGGATGGGCAAACCTGTTCAGCAAACTAGAGAGTCATTTTTTTTAAATAAAACCTTTTTGTGTTTATAGCTGTATGGGCCATGCCTTAACAAATTCCTTGCATAACTAGTAAGAGGATTTCTGCAGCTTGGAAAACAGAGATAAAATTAATATATTAGTTGATACCCATAACAGCCTCTCAGGTGTCATCATTGAGGATTATTATTTTCAGCAGTTCATGGCTCATTTCCTTAAAATTAGTGTTGTGGCATCCAAGGATAATTTTTCAGCTGTCTCTACAGAGAATAATATAAGCTTGGTGGGTTTAATGAATGGTGGTTCGTTGCCAGTCAATGTCAATGCAGTGGATGAGTTTGTATTTAACAGGAACTGGAACAACAGCCTTACCACTGTGTCTTCATTAATATGAAATTCTTACATAGCCAGGTTAGCTGATAAATTGTGCCCAGAAAACCATTCTTAATGACCAAGGAGGGGATAAGGGAGTGCAGACAGAAATGAGGGCCAAATTAGTTGAGATTAAATTGAGCTCTCTACAGACTGGCAGATCAGAACTGAGCTAGTTAGTAGAAAATGTATGGCCAGAGTTAGCAGGAAGATATGAGCATGAGAACAAAACTAAATAGGAACTTGAACATGGAGATAGTGAATGGTGACCAGGGAAGGTGACAGAGCCTGCAACTTCTCAAAATTAGCAACCAGGAAGATCTCACACAGACATTTATGTTAGGTTCCAAACACATGCAATCAAGCATGCACATTATCCAGAAGGCTGGAACTGCTTAAAGACTTTGGGGAGACCATTCAGATGCTGTGCTCCAGGTGTGCCAATCCTGGTCTCCTTTGCTTCTAGATCCTTCCCAGCCTTCCCCTGCTCTACATGAATGCAGAGGAACCAGGCCCTGCAGACTGTTTCCCATGCTTCTTCATCAACAAGCTTCAAACCAGATTTGACCAATAGGGACACTAATAAGAGACTAGAAAGCAGGAGGAAGGGAGAAGCCAGAGCATCTCTCCCACTCTGTCTTGGGTAGCATCTCCAGCAGAGGCTGTGCTTCCTCATTGGCCCCTGCTCATGCTGGACAGACAGGTATGTGTGACCTTAATCATGGTCTCCAATCACACACCTACTTCCTTTGTCCCTCTAGATACAAGTAGTTCAGCTTCTTCTTGTTTCTGATCTCTAGAATACCTATTGTCCTCTACTTGACTGCCCATCTCTTCCCTAACCCATAATAACCAATTCTTTGCACTAAATTCACTTTATTTTAAATACTTAGAGTAGTTTCAGTTTCCCTTGTTGGACTTTGAATGATAATAAGAGATGGAGGACACAACTGAAGGCCTCAGGAATCTGTATAATAGGTCCATTCACTCTTACCAACTGATTAGAGTGAAGGGTGGTAATTTATTACCAAAAAACATGCCTTCAGAGCCAAGCACCTGGGTTTGCATAAATCCACAGCATTATTCTCCATCAAGCAGTGTAGGACTTGAAGCAAACTAGGAGTAATACTCTCCCCCAGCAGATCCTTGGGGAAGAAAACAGCTGTAGAATCAAAGCCTTTACTTTCTCTCCCCTCCAGTGACTTTAGGAAATTATTGAGAGAGAATTAGATAAGTGAGTAGTAGTAGAATCTCTCTCCCCATTCAAAGAGAAGAGTGAGACACACCACCGAGTTTCTACAGAATCTGAAGGAGAGATGCACAGTGCAGTACCGTGAAAAAAAAAGAAAAACAGATTTTCAGTGACAGTATGAATACTTCAGTCAAGCAGTAAAAATCTCACTGAAAAAAATTGCTAATTAAAATTAGCTTGCTGTCATCAAATGGATGGATGGACAAGCCTGGATTGTGAACGCCTGCAGACCAACAGCCATGCTCCCCCCTCCCCGCCCCCGCCGCCGTCTTTGCAAGGGCTCAGGAATCGCTCTCCAGTTTCTTTCCCAGATGAACCCCATGAATCAGCAGGTCACCGAGAATTGAAATAATCCCGTCATCCTCATGGAAGAACTGAAGTCAATGGAAAGAGATCAAGACCGCACAGCCCATCAGTGGAAAAGCAGAGACAAATAATAAGATTTAAATATAAGCAAAAGAGTCTGACCTTAACAATGAGCCTGCTGGCTCCTGCTGCCTCTCAGGAATCATTACCATATTGCTTTCCATAATCTCCTTAAAGTGAAATTAAAAGTCACCACTGCTCTTCCTCTCCCTGCCTATTTGCTCAATGGAATGAAAGTGTTCTTCCTTATCCTACAAATGAGCTGCCTACTTCAAAAATCCCTTAGACACTCATGACAATTTTTGAAGAAAGTCATCCTCCTAGCCACCCTTAATTAAACCAAGGTGACAGGACTTAAATCAAATCCTCCTCACTGCCTCCCCTTACCTTTATTTCACCATGTTAGGCTCACAACCACACAGGCTGGGTGCAAGCTAGCTTGGCCCAAGTGAAAATTTCTCATGCTAACACCCTCAGGGAGCCTTTTCATGGTGCTTTGAAGAACACATGCATCGGCACACTGTGCATCTGAGAGACAAGGTGGGAGGTGTGTTTGAGGTCTGTGTTTGAGGGTGATGTGAGGGAGCCCACTTCTGCAAGCACTTGCACATCACATATAGCTTCCCATGGGAGCCCCCAAGGCTGGGAGCCAGGTCAATTCTGCCCACACAAGCCACCACAAGCATCTGACCAGACAGACATACGAACCTGACCTCCAGGTCCAGCACAGACAGGCTCCAGCAGCAACTGCACTAGTGTACCTTACCACAGAATGGTTTTCCATCTCAGAAGCATTTGTGACTGTTTAAAGGTGGACTAGTACCTCCTCGAATTAAGCCATTCAAAGAGAATATATAGCAAAATCAAGATTGATTTTGGGCATAGGCAGTCAAGGTAACCAGTGTATGTGACTTTGAGGATTCCAGCAGAGGCCCTGTCCCTCACTCCCCTCCAAGGGGTGGTAAAAAAGAGTAGTCATATACTTAGTGACAAGAGTAAGTTACTTTTCTGTTTAATTTTCTTTTCCAATTACAGCTTAGATTTCATATTATTTTGTATTAGTTTCAGGTGCACGGCATAGTGGTTAGACCATAATACACTTTACAAACTGGTCCCCCCAATATTTTAAGTGGAAGTGGTCATTTTAAAAGTACCCACCTCAAGGTTATGGTAAGAATTGAATGGGGTTGGACTACATAGAATTTATGGCTTTTACACAAATAAAACTTTTCATGCTAGTACTCTGTTTGCTACAGGCCCAAACCCTGTTTTCCTGGTGACTGCAGTTCAAGCATAAGAATTTTGTTGTTATTGTTGTTTGTTTGCTTGTTCATTTTTAAGCCATCAACCCTTTCTGTGTTGCTAGTACCAATGGCAGGAGCCATGTGTTGAGCACATGTTCTCTCCTTAGGAAGAAGTTGGCAGGGAATTTCTCAAAGTCTGAAAAATGCTAAAACTAGCCATGTAACAGATAATGTTGGCATGCCTCCTACTCTCTCAGATCCTGTTGCCAGAGCGCTTTTCAAACTTCATTGTGGTTTTTTTTTTTTCTAAATCACCTGGCACTGGCCTGGTAGCTTGCTCAGTTGCTTGGAGCATCATCCCTGATACCTCAAGGTTGAAGATTTGATCCCTAGTCAGGGCACATACAAAAATCAACCAATGAATACATAATTCAATGGAACAAAAAATTGTTCTCTCTCTCTATCTCTCTATCCCTATCTCTATCTATCTCTCCCTGCCCCTCTAAAATCAATTTTTCAAAAAAAGACTTTCTTTTTTTAAAAAATCACCTGGGACACCTATAAGATAACAATATCTTATGGTTTCATAACTCCAGAGTGGGGCCACAAGCTCTACATTTCAAACCACTCCCAGGTGGTGCTGGTACCAAATGGTATCATCTGAAACAGAAATCACAAGACCAGAACTGGTTAGAACATGAGCTGCTCTGTCCCCATCTTTCTGTCTCCAGGAGCTCTGACAGCAGCACCCCAGTGGCAGTGGAAAGCCCATAGCTGCCTGCAGCCTGGTGGATCTGGAGCCAGACTAGCTAAGCCTTCTGCCCTGGGTGCCTGACCTCACAGAGGGTCTCACCCTGTCAAGAGCTGCAGGGGCATGCTGGCTTGGCATGGCTTCTACCAGATTCTGGAAGCAGCAACAAAAATGCAGTTGCAGAAGTCACAGCTAGTCACAGGATGACAAGTGCTGAACCTCCTCACTTCACCTTCCCCACACCTTTGGGAGAATGGCTGATCTTTCCCAGGCCCTCTCTTTCTGGAAGCCAACCTGAGGCTGCCAACAGCCAGGTGACTTATCTTCCTGGAATCTAAATGAGGAGCCACAGGGCCAGGTAGGCTAAAACCTGCATCATGAGGAAAAGAAATCAGGGAAGTATCCCATGCACAGCCCATAGACATAGAAGCTCATTAATGTGAACTTCTCAAGGAGCAAATAAATAAATGTGTGAATATCTTGAGGGCTAAATAATAAACATCCTTCAGAGCAGTGATCAAGTTAAGGAAAGGAAACCTCTCCAGCACCTTCACATTATGAATCAGAAGAGTCATGGATTAAAAATCATGGGCTGTGGAGTAGAGGCCCTAAAACCTGGGTCAGAATTCTAGCTCTGAGATATCCTGGCTGTGCAACCTAAAGCAGCTTATAACCTCAGTTTGTGCCCTAATTCCCCCACAGGTAAACTGGGGAGGTAACACCTGGCTCATAAGGATGCTGTGAGGCTGAATGGTGCCTGATATGGGATACTTAGCACAGTGCCCAAAAATGGGCACTCCCTGAGCCTCAAAGCCTCAACCTCCTCCTTCACTCCCACAGCTCATTTCTCTTCCTTTCTGTCACCAAATGTATACCACACTTCCCCTTATTCCCATCCTTTCAATACTCATCTGGTCCTTGGCTTCCTCTATGGCTTCACCTGACCTCAAATGTGCTCACCTTTTTTTCCTCAAAGCACTCTTAGAAGCCTCCCTCTCCCACATAAAGCTGAGGCAGCTCCAGGGACCACACTTTAAACATCTGAACCTCCGGGTCCTCCCACCCTCCCAAGCAGTTTCTCCAGCTCCAGAAAAACATGTGCTGCAACTAGTCTGGACAAATAATGCCTAAAATTTTATCCATTGATAGAATGTCTTTTAACTTGAATAATACAAACACTTCACTTCACTGTAACTATGTAGCCACTAATTGCACCCACGCAAGCTCTGCTTAGGAAGCATTTGGTGTGGTTCTGGTGCAACACTCAGAGTGGGAAGTGGCATCAGTGCCTGTGCGCTCTAACAGCATCCTCCCGACGTCACAGTGAGGCCCCAGGCAGGTTGCTTTGCCTCAAGTTGCTTTGCCTCAAGTCACTTAAAAATTTCATTAACAGACTTCTGGCCAAGATGGAGGCATAGGTAGACACATTGTGCCTCTTCGCACAACCAAAATAAGGACAACAAAAATTTAGAAACAAATAAACAACCAGTACTGACAGAAAATTGAACTGTATGGCAGTCCGACAACCAAAGTAGACACGTTCATCCAGACCAGTAGGAGGGGTGGAGTTGGGCAGCTGAATAGAGAGGAGTTACAGCAAAGCAGCAGCTGGTGGACCCCAGGCTCACAAGACGGCAGTGGGCAGCCCCAGCGAGAAGGCGACTGTGGAGGGGCACAGTGCACAAGGCAGCTGGCAGACAGGGCGGTCCCACATTCATGTGCAGATAAACCAGACAAAACTGAAGAGTAAGACAGACCTCGAAACCCAGGGTTCCAGCGCTGGAAAATAAAGCCTCAAAACACCAATTGAAAACACCTGTGGGGGGTTGAGGTGCCAACAGAGACTCCCAGCCTCACAGGAGAGTTCACTTGAGAGAACCACAGGGTTGTAGAATGTACACAAACCCACCCACATGGGAATCAGCACCACCAGAAGGGTGCAGTTTGCTTGTGAGAAGTGGCAGAAGGGACTAAAATCTGGCAGAGAGGGGAGCAAGTGCCATTGTTCCCTCTTGGACCCCTGCCCCACATACAGCATCACAACCCAGTGACTGGCTTGCCCTGCCCCGGTGAACACCTAAGACTCCAGCCCTCACTATGTAACAGGCACACCAAGACAAAAAAAAAAAAAAAAAGACCCAAACAAAAGAACAGATCAAAGCCCCAAAACAAATACAACCAAGTGACAAAGAGATAGCCAACCTATCAGATGCACAGTTCAAAGCACTGGTAATCAGGATGCTCACAGAATTAGTTGAGTCTGGTCACAAATTGGATGAAAAAATGAAGGTTACACTAAGTGAAATAAAGGAAAATGTACAGGGAACCAATAGTGATGGGAAGGAAACTGGGACTCTAATCAATGGAGTGGACCAGAAGGAAGAAAGAAACATTCAACCAGAATAGAATGAAGAAACAAGAATCCAAAAAAATTAGGAGAAGCTTAGGAACCTCCAGGGCATCTTTAAACAATCCAACATCCAAATTATAAGAGTACCAGAAGGGGAAGAGGAAGAGCAACAAGTGGAAAAGTTATTTGAACAAATAATAAAGGAGAACTTCCCCAAGCTGGCAAAGGAAATAAATTTCCAGGAAGTCCAGGAAGCTCAGAGAGTCCCAAAGAAGTTGGGCCCAAGGAGGAACACACCAAGGCACATCATAATTACATTAGCCAAGATTAAAATGAAGGAGAGAATCCTAGAAGCAGCAAGAGATAAGGAGAAAGTACCTACAAAGGAGTTCCCATCAGACTGTCAGCTGATTTCTCAAAAGAGACCTTATAGGCAAGAAGAGGCTGGAAAGAAGTATTCCAAGTCATGAAAGGCAAGACCTACATCCAAGATTCCTTTATCCAGCAAAGCTTTCACTTAGAATGGAAAGGCAGATAAAGTGGTTCCCAGATAAGGTCAAGTTAAAGGAGTTCATCATCACCAAGCCCTTATTTTATGAAATATTCAAGGGGTTTATCTAAGAAAAAGAAGATAAAAAACATGTATAGTAAAATGACAGCAAACTCACAATTATTAACAACCACACCTAAAACAAAAACAAACTAAGCAAACAACTAGAACAGGAACAGAACCACAGAAATGGAGATCACATGTAGGCTTACCAGTGGTGGAGGGGGAGGGGGAGAGGGGGGGAAAGGTACAGAGAGTAAGTAGCATAGATGGTAGGTTGAAAATAGACAAGGGGAGGGTAAGGATAGTATGGGAAATGTAGAAGCTAAAGAACTTGTAAGTATGACATGTGGACATGAACTAAAGGGGGGAATGTGAGTGGGAGAGGGTGTGCAGGGTGGAGGGGGGTGAAGGGGGAAAATGGGACAACTGTAATAGCATAATCAATAAATTATATTTAAAAATAAATAAAATAAAATAAAATAAAAAATTTCATTAACACTAAAATGAAGAAATCTTGATATACATACATAGCTTCCTGAGATTTAATAAGAAAACACTGAAAAGTTACATATACAATTTTATATAAATATACATAAATAAAGATAAATCATTTTGCAATTGTCCTGTAATAGTTAAAATACATAGGAATATTTTTCAGATGTTTATATTAGCAGTTTAGCATAAACATCTTTGGGAGATTATATATTTTAATAACAAACACATGATAAACATTTGATTTGCAATCATCAGATAAGCAAGAATAAAAGTTATAATCACAGAAAAAACATTTAGTGCTTCTAAATGCTGAACATTTGAGTAATAGTGTTGAGGAACTAAAATAGGAGCAAAATGTACCCAAAAGGAAAATTTCAAGACTTCAAAACAGCTTTCTGTAAAAATAAATAACAAAGAACCAAAACCATTGTAGCTTTAAAAAAGGGGGAATGGGCAAAGATTTTAAAAATTAATGAACTGATTCTTTCCTCCAGAAACCTCATCTCTGTATTATTTAATCAGAGTTGATCTTTCTTAAATTGCCTTTGGAACAAGTTTTAAAAAAATGCAAAATGGGGACATCTGCAATAGTGCCAAATAAAAATAAAGAAAAAGAACAATGCACACGTGCCCTGTTATCTCTCCATTTCTTGCAAGTATATGTGCTTGGAGATTTGTCCTTCAACAAGCATAAGAGAAATAGCAGTGGCCCCTGTGAGCTTTATCTGAGGTCAACAAAAGCCTTTTCAAACTGTTGGGAAGGCACAGAAAAGGACCACCTACACATAAATATACCTCCGTCTACTGGGGGGCTAAAATATCCATTGCCACTACCAGGGTTGGGGTCACTCCTGGGTATGAACCCATTATCTGTAAAGGCTGTTGAAGACAAACATGTGGCAAACAACAGTCCTTTTTAGGGGTGAATAACATTCATATGTGTGTGTGTGTGTGTGTGTGTGTGTGTGTGTGTATCACATTTTTATTAAGCATTCACCTGGTGACAAACACTGAGGAAGTGTCCATATCTCAGCTAGTGTGAATAATGCTGCAAGGAACATGGGAGTGCAGATACCTCAGCATCTCTTTAACAAACTGATTTTATTTCTTTTAACTTCATTTCATACCCAGAAGTAGGATTGCTGGACCCTAGGATAGTTCCATTACTAATTTTTTTGGGAATCTCCCTGCTATTTCCCATAAAGGTTGTACCAACATGAATGAAGATGGAAGGCATCATGCTAAGTGAAAACAGCCTGATACAGAAAAACAAAGACTGCATGACCTTACTTAAATGTGAAATCTAAGCAAGTTGAACTCAGAGAAACAGAGTGGAATGGTGGTTACCAAGGGCTGGGGTAGGGAAAGTGAGGTGTCGGTCAAGGGGTACAAACTTCCAGTTATGAGACGAATAAGTTCTGGGTATCTAATTAGTATACAGCATGATCAGTATAATTAATTTTACTGTACTATATACCTGAAATTTACTACAGAGGAGATCTGAAGTGTTTTCACTACACACACACAAAAAAATGTTAACTATGTAAGGTGATATGTGTTAATTACCTTGATTGTAAGAATCATTTTATAATGAATACATAAATTCATTGTACATCTTTTAAAAACAGTTTTTAACTCTTTTAAAAAGAAAAACATGTGGGCTAAAACAGGCTATAGATTAACCTGTATTTATTAAATATTCACAGAAATCAAAATCTGCAGAAGGTGAGTATAGAACCAAAATATTTTGACAGAGAGAAAAGAAGATTAACCTGAGTTAAAAAGGAAAAACTGAGATGGCATTTCAAAGGATGGAGAAGACAGGGCATGACTTGGAACACAAGGATGCTACCTTCGAGTACTGGGACCTTGAAAGAGATGATCAAAATTGGAGAGGAAGAAAAAGAGGTAATAAGGACACCTTAAAAATATCCTCATCTACTTCATAATTTTACTTTTAGTACCTTCCCCAAAGGCCTACGTATGTCTTGACATATCAGATAGTAATAAACTGCCAAGAGGATACCTTCTTTTTTAAGTCAGAGCTTTATTTCTCAAAGGCCACAAAGAAATAAGCTCCTTAGTTTTCAGGTCCATACAAATCTACCTTTGCACAACTTAGAGCTAAGTTTAAATCTTAAGCTAATTGAGATAAATTTAAAATAAAACTGAGATCAACGCATTTTGGTAATATGCCGGCTGAAGAAAACCTCACCTACCTATTCACACTTTAATTCACAGGTGTCATGTAAACAACTGTGTACGAGTGATGCTCAGCATACTACCAAAAAAAAGGCTTAAATTTTTTAAAAAATAATTATTCAGTGGTTTGCAAAATGGACTTTGTTTTCATTAAAACTGTTGTAGGCTGTTACCTGTTCTGTTTCTGAAAGAAAAGAAATTACAAAGGAAATTGAGGTATGAAACTGAGAGGCTAGATCACTACAGAATTTGCCATAACTGTGGGCCTAGTTAAATGTTGGCTGTAAATTCAGACAAAATACCCAATCAAGATAAAAGGAAGGGCCAACAGGGGAGACCGGTGAGGAAAATCACAGCCTGATTTTTGGAGAGTTGCCCTCAGATACAGAGCCCCTGGCTGAAATTTCATTACCCAGCAATTTCAGGTTCTTCTGTATTAAGCAGGCACCAAACCATTCCAAACCAGTGTTAAGATATGTGAAACATTCTAACAACTTTAAATTGCTCTCCTCCACTCATGAAATGATTCCCAATCAACTTCCTATTCCAGAGCATATTATGATGGCAGGAATTTTTGTGAATATTAAATCACTGTGAATCATACATGGTCATTTAAAACTATTGCAGACTAATGTTTGGTTGAGAACAGTATTATAATTGGAAAGAACAATAGAAAAGTGAGTCTAGTCTAATGCTCCAGAACATATTGAAAGAAACTGTGGCTTGAAAGCATCACCAATTACACATTCTTTTCCTCTGAGTCCACTTCCTTGTTGAGAGAGCAGGGCCCACTTTAACCCTCTTCATGGGGCACTAGCTGATATGGAGGAGATGTTACTGGGAGATGCTCTGTTGAAATAGGACATTTGGGGGCAGAAATGCGCTGCCCGGGTGGCCAAGGAATGGTATGCAAAGGGAAGACTAAAATGGGTCAGTGAGAGAGGTGGAAAGGCCAAGTTTGGAAAGCAGACCTAACCCCAGGAGAGAAGACAGATAAGGACTGAACTAGGAAGGCAAATAACACAGCAAAAGCTGCAGCAGTGATGGAAAGTCAGTGAGTGAAGTTAGAGATGAGGCAGACTAAATGATTTGTAACTAAGCTCAGGAACCAGAGTAGTGCTACTGCCGTGTGGCCCAGTGGCAGGGTGAGAAGATGAGCTGGGTGGCTCCCAGGACCTGTGCAGGTTGGGTGCTCTCCCCAGAGGCTCAGACTAAGTGGTGCAGCTTAGAATTGACTCAGGATTACACTCAAATTGTGTTTGGGCTTGATGTGCCAAAGAATGTGCAAAACCCGGAGATAAACATGGTATGTGGAGTATCAATAATCCTAGGTGGGTAACTTAGATGCTATTATTATTTGTAAATAATCCAGGATATATTATGCAGCAGAATTCAAAATTCCCATTATTTTTAATACAGTAAGAGTGTGTAATAACTGTGGCACTAACAGAGGAGAGGACTGCTTTGGGTTACGTCCCAAAGTTCTAGTTCTCTTTACATGACCAATAAGGAACTTAATGGTAAGATGGACCAAATGTGTGACTACAGTTGATCCTATCAGAGCCATCTTTTCTTAAACAAGCAAGACTCAAGTAAACAACCCCTCACCTCCTGTGGTCTATTTCCTATGTCTCAGATGCACATACCTCTTTGATTGGAATATTAATTTAAAAACAAATTTAGATACAGGTTGTAGAGCCCCAGAGCCTCAGAATTCTCCCTTTGCTTCATGAATGGTCCCAGCTTTAATGACCTGTAGAAGTTGAATGGTGAAATTGCCTCAGGACAAACGCTATTTTTTTTTTTACAATACAATACACAGCTACCAATTCATTTGGGATTTACAAAGTCTAATTATATAGAGATCCACAGCCAAACCCTGAGTGAAACCATCAATTTTTACTTTTTAGGGTTTTTTAACATGAAATACTTATATGTAAGAGAGTTCTTAAGATAAAATGGTCAAATGCTAAGTTGGTTCTAGTGATACTATGCAAGAAAACAATAACATGAAAATTGCCCCAGCCCATATGACTCAGTTTGTTGGAGCATCTTCCTATAACCAAAGAGTTGCAGGTTACATTCCCAGTCAGGGCATATACCTAAGTTGCAGATTATTTTTTAATTTGTTTTAATTTTTTCACATTTTTATTGTTATCCAAGTACAGTTATCTCCATTCTCTCCCCACCACTCCCCCCTACCCCAGACATCCCCACTTCCCACCCTTGATCCTACCCTCCTTTGGTTTTGTCCATGTGTCCTTTATAGTTGTTCCTGACAACCCTTCCTCCTTCTCCCCCCATTACCCCCACCACCTCCCCTCTGCTTACTGTCAGTTTGTTCTTAATTTCAATGTCTCTGGTTATATTTTGTTTGCTTTTTTCATTTGTTGATTATGTTCTGGTTAAAGGTGAGATCATATGGTATTTGTGCCTCACCACCTGGCTTATTTCACTTAGCAAAATGCTCTCCAGATCCATCCATGCTGTCACAAAGGATACAAGCTCTTTCTTTCTGCTGTGTAGCATATTTGATCCCCAGTCTGGGCATGTAAGATTCCCTGACCAGACATGTATGGGAGGCAACCGATCAATGCCTCTCTATCACACCAATGTTTCTCTCCCTTTCTCTCTCCTCCTTTCTCTCTCCCTTCCTCTCTCTCTAAAAGTAATGAAAAGATGTCCTCAGGTGAAGATGAAAAAAAAGAAAACAATAAAATGAAAATTTGAAAGTTAATTGATCCCATTAAACTAAGATAGAAAAGTCCTCCCCAGGAATGAAGAGAAGGGGGACTAAATAAGGGCACTAAAGATAAATACCTAAGAAAAGCCATCTCTTTCTAACCATTGATCTGTGGGTACAAGAGAGAAGAGACAGGAGGGGAAACCAAAGTTGTACCAGAAGAAAGCTAGTTTCTGTTTTTGTTGTCAGTGAGAACAGACACCCCAGAAGACACATAGAAGAATTAAAAGTGACTACTTCTATCTACCTAATCCAGGGAACCTACTGAAGCTTAGTTTTATGTATCTAGTTTGGAAACATATGAGATTCCCTAAAGCTACTCTCAGGTTTCATGACCTACTGAGGAGGCATATGAAGAAGAACTGTAGTTCAGACGTTGCCTGATGGAAATTATAAGGCACTTCATTGTAGCCTGTAAGGAGTATGTGAACTCTCTCTGAACCTCTGAGGCCAAGGAAACCTGAAAACAGAAGCCACAGAGCAGATCTGCTCCCCGGGCTCACCTATCTGGGGAACCCATCTTCCCTCACAGATCTGCTGCCCCGGTGATGTATGCTGTCTTCTTCTCATGGTGTGGAAGGTTGCCGGCCAAGACACCAAGGGAATATTGAAAAAGATAGAAGGTAATGAGGAGTAGCTGCTGCTGTACTCCACAGAGTACACAGAGTCCACAGAGGTTTCCAGAAGAAGGCATGATCAAACAGTGCCACCACCATTATCCACTGAGCTGCTGTCGCTGAGAACAAGTGCCAAGGGATCATCAAGCAGGACTGTCAGCTGGAACTCCCACAGACAGGATCGCTCCTGGCTGCAGCAGTTTCAGGCTAAGTAAGAAACAAGGGAAACTTTTTCCTGAAAAATCTTGCAGCCCTCCTGGCCATCCTAGTGTGATGACAGCCTTGCACTATCCAAAAGGAAATAGAAGATCACTGGCCTGATATGTTTATTGAAGATCTTCTGGTAAATTCACTGAAGGAAAAGAACATTTTTAAGTTAAATAATTTGATAGAGATTAGAGACCCAAAATTGAGGGCAGATCTTACTATATCTTGAGTTTATTAGCTCAAGTCTCTTACTTTTTAAGTCCCGATATGTGACACTGGAAAAGAACATTACAGATAATAAAATTTGGTCAATGGGACATCACATTTCCAACTGCTCCAAACCTCATCTGTAAACTATGGATAATAACATTCTTCTCATAGTGCTGTGAAGATTAAACTATTTGAAAAACATGTGAAAAGTCTTTAGTGTGTTGGCTGGAACACAGTATATGCTTATTAACTGTGGGAGGGAGCATATGAAACCAAGAGTCAAGGAAATGAATGATTTGCTATATATATCTATATAGATATATATAGATATTATAACACTTATCACAATATGACACAATTGCAATTATTCACTTGTGTTCATCCTTCATAAAGACAAAATCCATGTTTATTCACATCCCTGTGTCCTGCTACTAAGATTATTTATTTGTTGAATTGAGTTTACTTCATTTCTTACTATGAGCCTTGAAGCATCAGTGGACAGTTATAATGAAATTATTGAGGTGCTTTTAAGTCTCCCTGCCTAATGCCTAGTAAATTCAGTGGATTGTAACAGTAGCTATTTCTCCTTATTTACAGTCTCCTGAAACATCTCTTTAGCATCTGGACAGCTTAATGTACCTGGTCCACTATACCTCACTATTGCATTTCTATGGTCTACTCATCATGCTTCAAGATTAATAGTAGAGGACTTCCAGCCAAGATGGAGGCATAGGTGGACACACTGTACCTCCTTGCACAACCAAAATTAAGGACAACAAAAATTTAGAAACAAAAAAACAACCAGAACATACAGAAAAGTGAACTGTACCTAAGTCCCCACAACCATTCATCCAAGCCGGTAAGAGGGGCGGAGTCAGAGGCTGGTGGAGAGAGGTTGTGGCAGGAAAAAGTGGTGGCTGGCAGACCCGGGCACGCAGGGTGCAGGCAGCAGCTAGCAGACCCCGGTGGCAGACCCCAGGCACTGGCATGGGGAGGCAACGAGCAGACCCAGTGAGGTGCACAAAGCAGTTGGCTGTCCATAGTCACACATTAATGTGCAGATAAACCAAGTGAAAACAAGCAGCAAGATAGACCATGCAACCCAGGGACCCAGCACAGGAAAATAAAGTCTAAAAGCACTAATTGAAAACATTTGTGGAGGTTGAGGTGCCAAGGGAGTATCCCAACCTTACAGGAGAGTTTGCTGGAGAGACCCACAGGATCCTAGAATGTACACAAACCCACCCACATGGGACCAGCACCAGAAGGGCCCAATTTGCTTGTGGGAAGCAGTAGAGGGGACTGAAATCCAACAGAGATTGGAGCAAGTGCCATTGTTCCCTCTCATGGCACCCCCCACATATAGCGTCACAACCCAGTGACTGGGTTGCCCTGCCCAGGTAAACACCTAAGGCTCTGCCCCTCATATGTAACAGGTGTGAATAGACCACCCCCAAAAAAAACAAATGGCCCAAACTAAAGAACAGATCAAAGCTCCACAGCGAATACAACTAAGCAACAAAGAGATAGCCAACCTTTCAGATGCACAGTTCAAAGCACTGGTGATCAGGATGCTCACAGAACTGGTTGAATTTGGTCACAAGTTAGATGAAAAAATGAAGGCTACGCTAAGTGAAATAAAGGAAAATGTAAAGGGAACCAATAGTGATGGGAAGGAAAGTAGGACTCAAATCAATGGAGTGGACCTGAAGGAAGAAAGAAACAACCAACCAGAAAAGAATGAAGAAACAAGAATTCAAAAAAATGAGGAGAGGCTTAGGAACCTCCAGGACATCTTTAAACAATCCAACATCCAAATTATAAGGGTACCAGAAGGGGAAGAGGAAGAGCAACAAGTGGAAAAGTTATTTGAACAAAAGATTATTCAGTTTATAGCAAGATTATTGGAGAACTTCCCTAAGCTGGCAAAGGAAATAGACTTCCAGGAAGTCCAGGAAGCTCAGAGAGTCCCAAAGAAGTTGGGCCCAAGGAGGAACACACCAAGGTACATCATAATTACATTAGCCAAGATTAAAATGAAGGAGAGAATCCTAGAAGCAGCAAGAGATAAGGGGACAGTAACTTACAACCTGAATTCCCATCAGACTGTCAGCTGATTTCTCAAAAGAAACCTTACAGGCAAGAAGGGGCTAGAAAGAAGTATTCCAAGTCATGAAAGGCAAAGACCTACATCCAAGATTGCTCTGTCCAGCAAAGCTTTCATTTAGAATGGAAGGGCAGATAAAGTGCTTCCCAGATAAGATCAAGTTAAAGGAGTTCATCATCACCAAGCCCTTATTATATGAAATGTTAAAGGGACTTATTTAAGGAAAAGAAGATAAAAATATGAACAGTAAGAAGACAGCAAACTCACAGTTACAACTACACCTAAAACAAAAAAGAAACTAAGCAAATTACTAGAACAGGAACAGAACCACAGAAATGGAGATACATGGAGGGATAGCAACAGGGGAGTGGGAGGAGGAGAGAGGGGGAAAAGGTACAGAGAATAAGTAGCATAGATGGTAGGGAGAAAACAGACAGGGTGAGGGCAAGAATAGTATGGGAAATGTAGAAACTAAAAAACTTATGACACATGGACATGAAGTAAAGGGGGGAATGTGTATGGGAGGGGGTATGTAGGGGGAGGGGAATGAAGTGGGTGAAATGGGACAACTATAATAGCATAATCAATAAAATATATTTTTTAAAAAGATTAATAGTAGAAAACATCACATACTTAGGTTTACTTTCTGTATTGCCCACAAGGTAAACTGTAGAAAGGGGGGAAAGGAAAAATATGAAAAATGAAAAAAGGATGGGTTGTATTTTCTACCCTTATACCTAGGAGCACACCTGGTGGACACTTCAGCTATAAGTTTCTTTTTATTCCTACACAAAACTCCTGTAAATTCACTGAATGCACAAATTATAACTTTTCTTTAGATTTCCATATGTAGGCTTGAATTTTTTATTTACTAAAGAATTAGTCCAAGCTACCCTCCAAAGTAAAGAAATAGAATAACATTTCCTAAAGTTACTTACCTTTTCAATAATTAAAATCATGCTAAGCCCTGAAATTGGTTCATTATTTAATAGATGTCTATTTTACAACTCAGACTATTGCCTGTAAAGTGACAATCTCTAGACACGGCTTCCTGTTTCCTGTGCATCTTTCCAAGTTGATGGAGAGGTCTGCAGACACCGCACTAAATGGATTATCCAGACAAGAAAGAACTCTCTTGTTATCTGCATATTTATGATCAAATACACTTGCAGCTTCTAAGCCTCACACTCAAAATTGTTACTATGCAGGCAGGAGGTGTGTGGCAACACAGACCCTACAATACAAGAGCCAGGTCATTGATGTGCATGACTAGAATTCAGATCAAAGCCTGCAGTATTTGATCTTGGACCTGGACATAGCTTCATAATAGAAACTAGGTATTTTGGGTATTTGATGCAGATAATCAAAGGAGGGAAAAAAACCCTAGGCCTTTGATCAAATCTCAGAAGGAAATTAACCATAGCTGTTCCATTAAACATCTTAGGAAAAAAACTCATCTTACAAAACACATAACTTATATTTGATGCTAATTTCAGATGCTGTTGTAAGTATCTGTAAAAATTATGACTAAGCCAGTGCAGAAAAGAAAGGTGGAAAAAAAGCAGTCCCCACCTTGGTAAAAACTGAACAAACATTGAGAAAGAGCTCCACCTACTGGAATCAGTTTCCCTAAATCCAACTACAAATACAAAAACACTCAGAAATGGACTGGAGAACCCAAAGGTGCCCTCAAATTTTGCTGAACTAAAACTTCAACAGGGTCATAGGTCAAAGAGCAGGCATTTTTTTGGAGCTGGTTGACCCTGATGTCATGTCATTCTGAGAGGCAGAAAATTTTTCAGAAAAGCCAAAGAAAACTTTAAATTAATTGACCTATTTTGTTTTAAGATTTTATTTATTTATTTTTAGAGATGAAGGAAGGAAGAAAAAGAGGGAAGAAACATCAATGTGTGGTTGCCTCTCACGCGCCCCCAACTGGGGACCTGGCCCACAGCCCAGGCATGTGCTCTGACTGGAAATGGAACCAGCAACACTTTGGTTTGCAGGCTGGCCCTCAATCCACTGAGCCACACCAGCCAGGGCTAATTAATTGACTTATTTTAACTACTGTTTCATAGCAACCAGAATCAATATTATACAGAAAAACAGGGATTTTTTATTGCACTTCTAGGTGGCCAAGCAGATCTAATAAGAGTCTTGTCTACCATTTTTGTAAATCTTTAGTTCACAAAGCCCTCTTATATATATTATCATTTAATAATATTTAGCAATTATTGTTTCCATGGTTAATATCCAGCCAAACACACCAGTCTGAAATATCAAAAGTATGCATTCTTTTTCATCAGTGCCTGTGTGGTACCAGCAGTTAGATATTTTTAATATTGCTCTTGACTCTATCACATCCTGATTCAGAAAAAAATTAAACTGAAAAGCAAAAATTTGAGTAAATTTCAATCAATAAATCAGTATTTTCTTAAATCTGTCCTCCCCTTTCGCTTCACCCTCCCACATATACACTAAGTCAGCATGTGAGCTGGGCAGAGAGAGGAAACTCAGCCCACCAGTTCTAACAACACTCCTCTTCAGGTGAAGGGAAGTATCCTTCACCGTGTTTGCACACACACACTTCACACATTCACCCACACACACATCACCCTCACTCATACACACATACACCTCAGACGCTCACATGCCACATGTATACCTAACGCTCTCAGATATATTTATTTTCCTTAACTTGGAGGAAACCTCAGTTACTTCATTCATCAGACTTTACTGAACACTACCAGGTACCAATTAAGTTCTAGGAATACAAAAAATAATAATAATAAGGAGAAATAAAGCTGGATCCTTGCCCAGTACCACATGTAAAGCATGGTAGAAATTCTAACTGGATCAATTATTTTCTTCATCATTTCAAGCTACTATGACAAAATGACAGACTGGGCAGCTGAAGTGAGAAACCTCATTTCTCACAGTTCTGGAGGCTTGGAAGTCCAGTATCAACATGCCAGCAGAGCTGGTGTCCAGTGAGGACCTACAGCCTGGTTTGCACATGGCATCTTCTCATTGTGTCCTCATGGGGCAGCAAACAGAAAGAGAAGGAAAAAACTCTCTGTTTTCAAAAAATAAAAATTTAAAAACAGTCCATAGCCACAGACAACACTATGGTAATTACCAGAAGGAAAGGGGGTTGGGAGGAGACATAAAAAGGTAAAGGGAGGTAACTGGTGAAAGAGACTTGATTTTGGAGAGTGAGCACACAGTACAATATACAGGTGATGTATTATAGAACTGTACACCTGAAACCTATATAATTTTATTAATAAATATCACCCCCAATAAACTCAATTTTTTAAAAGAAATTAATACAATAGCCTCTGAAGTCACTGTGAAAGTTAATAAAACCAACTTTTTTGTTTGGGAAAGTTCATTAATGATCTTTTCTCGTTAAGCAAAGGCAGGACTCTAATTTGGGTTACATACTGAGAGGAATTTTGAGCTTTTCACTGGCAAATTTGAAAGGGTCAGAAGAGAGTGAAGGTGTTAAAAATAAAAGGTGAGAAAATGGGCATGGATGAGAGAAGGGGCCCAGAAACTTGGCACAGCCCAAAAAAAGACTTATGAGAAAGAATGCCTGTTGTGGGGAATGACAGCAACATATTTAGAAACAGAAACATTTGAAACAATATGAGTGAGTTGCCATCCTGCTCTGAGCTGGCCTTCCGGGACCCCCATCTATCAGGGGAGTCTGTCTGCCCTAGCTCACAGCCAGGCCTTCCTGTTTCTGCTCCACAGCCCCTGTCTCTGGGTCCCCACCAGCATCTGGCGGTGGCATCACACAGGGCATGGGGGGGGAGGGCAAACACACACATTCAGCTTATTGAGTACACTGACCCCAATTTAATCTGACAGGATTATTTTACCTTATATATGCATACACTCACTTTCCCACTTCATTTAACTTGTCTGCTGCTCAAATCTCTCCAAAAGTCCTTCCCAGACCTCACCTCTGGATGGAGCTAGCTAAACTACAGGCTACTCCTCCTCTAGTATTCACTTGATTGACTTGTTGCTTTTCTTACTATGATTTCATTATCATGGTGGAGAGAGGGAGAGGAGATGATGCAACCCAGGCAACCCAGAGGAGTGTGTGCTCACTTCAGTTTCACTGCATGCCCTGGCCATTTGATCCATTTGGCATGGAGTGAGGGAAAAAACAGGGAAGACTTCCTGGAGGAGGTGATGACTGAACCAAAACTTAAATATTAAGTAATAGTTTGCAGGTAAAGAAAGAGGAGCAGAGGAAATGAGCAGAGGTACAGAGGGAAGAATGACAAAGTGTGTATCTGAGGTAAAGTGAGTGCAAAGTGGCTGGTCATAAAGAACAAGACAGGGCTTGCTGGGGGGCAGGACTGAAGAGGGCACTGAGCAGTGTGTATTTTACCCTGAGAGTAATGAGATGCACTGAGGGGGGTTAAACTAAAGACGGACAGGCTCTCATTTGTACTTTACTTAGCCTGACAAAGAATTGCCTGCTGGAAAGCCTAATGAAGAATGTTTTCTATTTTTTTAATCACTTGATACAAAAATATTTACAAAGATTTTTAAAAATAAGTCACACTTAATCATTTGTTTCTCAAATTATTGAGCATACTTCAGAAAATCTATGATACAGACACCATGTTAATTTCTAGAATATGACAATAGAAAGACAGCTCTTATTCCTGTCATAAATCTAATTTTAAAAAGGACACGAGAATAGAACTTTGCACCAAGAAGGTAAGGTCAATGTGCAGAGATCCAGGTGGCCAGAACAAGCAGTTGAAGATAGAATACCAGGTTTCAGGAGGACGTCCAGCTGGGAAGGCCAGGAAATGGCCTCGTGAGGAGTGGCAGGTGGCTCCGCAGTAGCTGTGGCTGCTGGAGCCAAGACAGCAACGGGAAGAACTGAGCAGAGAGCAGCTCTTTTTCCCTGTAGTCTAAGTAAGGTCTAGTGTTATTCACCTTTGTAAACCATACAAACAAATGTGTGTACATGTATTTAAAGTACATTTTTAAAGCATGGTGGATTTAATTAGGTGATATTTTGTTCTCTTATCTGTATTTTCTAAAGTTTCTATAATAACACTAGTCTATAGCTGTTATAAAACAAAGTTATTTTTTAAAGAAAGACCCATGGGTTTCATTTGTCATCACTATATGAACCAATAATATGAATGAGGTGACACAAATGTAAATTTGGTAGAAGTCTGGTGTTGAACAGTTCTATTACTAGTAGCAGAACAGAGCATTGAGGCCTTGGAAGGCATACTTCTGTGTCCACAACACTACTTCCAGTCTGGATTCCAAGTGCTGAGAGTAACACTGATAACCTAAAAGAGATGTGTCCCAGGAGAGTGAAGGGCTTAGAAACCTGTCCTTGAGAAAAGACTAATGAAACCAGGGTGTGTATCCCTGACACCAGACTCCCTGGGGCTAGCATGAGAGTTGGTGTCACTCACAAAAAGGACTCATGTCTGGAAAAAAGATCTGGATCATTTATATAGCTTAGGAGGACCATTGGGTGGGAAAATAAATAAGTCAATTTTCACTTACAACAGAAGAAGGAAAAGACAGAGAAAAAGAATGAGTAAAAGAAGAAAAAGAACCTTCTAATAATCCAAACTTCTAGAAAACTTGTATAGTCCAAATGAGTTAGTTCATCATGGAAAATGTGCAAAATGCAGTTCAGGGTCCATCTGCCAGAAGTAGCATAGTGGGGCTACTTGCATCGGGGAATGACCCCTAACATTGTTCCTAATTCTAGAATGTTGTAAAAACTCACTAATCCCCTTACTCACTCCAGCACACAAGCCACAAAAATGAAGGAAATAAATCAAATGCTTGGGTTCGATGACCCATAGAAATTAAGAATAACTTTATTATCTTGAGTGCAGCATGACTCATTCAGATCATTCACATTTCAGCACTTCTTTTCTGTAGAGCTTGGGGAAATTTTTATGAAAACGTTAAGTGCATAAGAAGTGAATGTCACTTAAAGTTAGAATTCTCTCTTATTACCACACCACAGTAGTAACAGCCTCTTGTCCATGTTCCAAATCTAGTTTATCAAAAACAAAAAGCTGGTTTGAGAATTTGGACAACTATGTAATCCTTCACCTGAGAATATTTATAGCTGTAATCCTTTCACAAGTTTTCCCACACAAAAAGCTGCCCTACTACTACAAATCTGTCTTCACCTTTGATGATGAGTGGTACACTGACCCCTTACAAATACAAGGATAAATGATAATGACAAATTATATTATTTATCTAGAACATATATAAACTATAACAAAGTGCATTTCATTAGCATAACAAATAACATTACAGAATAAGAAATAACATATCAAATAAGCCTAATTTGCCTATTTGAATCATACATCAGAACTTATCCTTGTTTTTCTTGGGTATGTGTGAGTGCTACGTAACAGTGCCTCATGAAAATGAACACCATTTGAACATTTCAGCTTCCTTAGAAGCATGTGGTCCTTTGTCAGGAAGAGTTGCCCTTGTCCCTTCGGTTCTCCCGAGCAGGGTCAGGAGAATAAGTGGGACAGAGTGGAGAAAAAGTTCAGGTCAGAGTCTCAGATGCCACCCGACAGAGCACCAGACCAGACAGGTTTGTGTTCTGGTTAAGGAAGACCAGTCTTTTCCTGGCTTACTGATCCTACAGAGGGAATAAAAGGTAACTTCAAAGTCAACACTGGTCATCAGATTGATCCCCAATTCAAAACAAGGCAAAAGTAACCCATGAAGCTCTAGATTTTATCCATGAAAACTCTGGTTAATACTCACATTCTGATCTGGAAACCCTGGAGACACTGGTGTCTCCCCGGGGACCACATTGAACTGGAATCTTAAGTCTTGACATTTGACATTTAAAGGACTTTTACATATTTACTTGGTCCTCACAACAACTCTATCAGGAGAGAACTCTATTTTCCCACATGAGAAGACCAAGGTTTCAGTCATTTCCACAAAACCATAAAGCTAACTCATATCTATCACAAAGTATCTCTTCCAAAAGGGCAATTTGGTCAGTGATGAAACCATCTCACAAGTCCAAAGCTGACTATAGTTTGGGTTCAGGACATTGGTGGTATGTGAATTTGTGCTACTGTTTTCAGTTCAAACTCCTCAGGCTTAGGCCGTTTCCTGCATGCTTACACATGACATAATTTTAACTGTTTAAAACATTAATTGATAATCTACTAAGTACAAGATGCTGCTCTGGGTGCATGGTACCTAGGTAAGAACCAGACATGCATCTTCCACCAAAGAGGCTCATTACAGTCTAGCAGGGATGATAAGATAAATACAAGGAACTGAATAAAGGTATTGAGGCTTGTACAGCAAAAGAGAAGCTGGAACAGGTAAGACTGTATTCAGATCCAGGAATAAGGGGAAGGAAAGAAGAGGGCAAAGTCCCCAGGCAGGGGAAATAGCATGATCAAAGGGACATTTGCAGATAGTAAATTGGGGGCTAAAATGAAAAGTACATAAGTAGAGAAATAAATTTCTCAACAGATTTGAACTCAATCTTAAAGAGTCCATATTTTAAAAGTGAGGAATTTGGTGCTCCAATGTAGAGCACTAAACTTTGACCAAATTTACATGAATGACTTGTGGTTTACCCCTGTAAGATTCTTAGGAGAATTTTTCCAGGATTTTCTCTGTTTTTTTTTCTCTTAGCAAACACTGTTTTTAAGGTAAATAAATATGTTACTTTATATAAAATATAAATGTTACTTTATAAAAAAGGCTTGATGAATGAGGAAAAGAATCTCCAAAAACCCTCTTAAAATGGATGAAGCAAACATAAACACATGCTAAATGGCCTTTAAAATCTTCATAGGAAATAATTATAGTACCAGAGTCTCACTGAGTTCACTGTATATATATATTTTAAAATAGCCTAACATAGTAGCTCAGCTAACTTTGTATGTAGAAACGCATTGACCTCAGGAAAATAACCAGAATATGTTAACCTGACTTGTAAGTAATGCTGTCAGAAGACAACCCCATTCGGTTCTAATAGGGCAGCTCACTTTGACAGAAGATCCCACCCAAGTTAAGAACATGCCCAAGGACACACAAGGACCAGCACTGCAAGCTCTTTGCCAAGGTAAGGGATGTAAAAGAAAGTCCTATGCTGGAGCCTAAAAGGAATTCAGGTTAAAAAGTTTTCCAATCTCCTATATGATGATGCTTTTGGCTCTCTTGGGGAAAGGTCTGTACTAGTAGTTGAACCAGAAGGTAGAGTGAATTCAAGTTTCCTAATTTAATTTAATGAGCCAAAAACCTGTCTTCACTCCAAATAGAGCCAGCCATTTATGTATTTAGTACCCACTGCTTTGGGGCTTCTCCAGAGTCTCTGGGGGTTTTAGTAAGTGTATTTTAAATAGTACTTATGAAAATCAGTGAATCAATCAACTAACCAACAAAATTCACTTATTCATTTACTTATTCTGAAAATTTAGTAAGTACCGACTATACCCAGGTACTGGACACTGGGATTATAATGATGAACAACACAGACAATTCCTTCTCTCAAGGTTTTAGTCTAGCATTAAAAAATGACATAAGTATTATGTGCTATTATATACTAAAAACTTAGGGTGTGTTAGTTGGAGAGACACAGGAAGGGAGAAAGGGAAGTAGGAACAGAGAGAAAGAGGGAGGGAGGGAGGGAGGGAGGGAAATAATACCATGATAATTGTCCTGTCCTCAAGATTTTTTCAATCTAGTTGGAAGCATAGGACACAAAATCAACAAAAGTAAAACATTGTAAACTTGGGAGTGATAATTTTATCTGCAAAGGGATATCTCTCTCTCTCTCTCACACACACACACACACACACATACACAGTAAGTTTGAACTTCATCATCACCTTAGTAATGTGTCAGCAGTTTTTCTGCCAGTGAGGAAATTTGTCTGAAAAAGTCCTAATTAATGAGTCTTCCTCTGAAATCTGAGTTGAGATGCTAAAAGGGCTCTCCATGCTGGCAGAAGGCAATTTATTCACATTTGAGAAATGGCTGTAAAGAAAACCTTCACGAACATCATTACATTTAAGGTATACCTGCTGGGAAGCCAATTGTTAGACATTATTAGACGATACCTCAGCCCCTGATGAGGCCTGAATGTACAATTCTTGTATTTATATTCTACTGACATCCTACATTGCAAAATGTTGTCATTTCCCACAATTTTTTGCCTGCTCTTTAGGCCCTGGTTCATTTATTCTCTAAATGTGACAATGACTTTAAGTTGGTGATTGGGAAGCACAAGATCAAGACATCACCTTGATGATAATCAGATGTACCTCAGACTACCTCTAGATGGTGGGATTTCAGGTGATTTGTGCATTCATTTTAGAATTTTCTATATTTTGTTGTAATTTTCAATAAATACATATTATTTTTTTAAAAACAGTTATTTTCAAAAGAAAAAATTATACATCTCTCCCCAATGCAAACATCTTAAAAATATAAAAACAGAAAACACAAGCCACTATGATATATGTATGATATGTGAAGCACAGAAAACTGACATGGAGCTAGATTACCTCCTGACGTCAAGTTTGGGCTAAAGCAGTTTTTTCTCAGCGTAAAGTTGTGATTCTAACACCAAAATTCAAGTGTGAAAAATACACCAATTCTTTCTCATCTGAAAATGAATGTATTTAAACTTAGAGTGCTACAAAGGCATTTGTGCACCCTGTAGAGGCACACTCATCTTCGTGTACACAAATGCCAGCTCACACACATATAGGCATATGCTATCACACCTAAAACAGTGATTGGAGCTCTTAGGAGGAAATTAGCAAATGTTTGTTGAGTGAATGGATGATTTCAGTGAGTGATTAAGTAAGTGAATGATTGAAAAGGACCTATGAATGAAAGGAGCTTGGGAGGTTCCTTTTTACCAAGCAGAGTGAGCAAAGGAGAAAGTACTATGAGACAGGGGTGAAGATGAACACAGACCCAGGTGACCCAGCATCCTGTACACCATGGAAAGGAGTTAGACTGTATTCTTGGTAACACTGAGAAGTTTCTGATAGACTTTCAGCAGCACAATGACTTGATCTGTGCTTTAACTCTGATCACTACAATTACAATAAAGTAGAGTTAAAGTGAAATATAAATGTCAAGTGTGATAACAATAGTCATGGAGACAGATGATGGTGGCTTAGATCAAGGTGGGGTTGGCAAAAGAAGAGAGAATTAGATGGGTCCAAGACATTTAGAGGGAGGAGTCAGGATGACCACCGGGTTTCTGATCTCATGACTAGATTAGATGGATAGGAAAACGATTTGCCAGTATGCAGAAGACTAGATGAGACCAGGTTTGGACAGAAAACTCATGAGTTCAGTTTTGATGCTAAGTTTAAGATGCATGTGAGACATCCAAAAGGAGATGTCAAGAAGGCAGTTAGATATGAGTCCTGAGCCCAGAAGAAATGTTCATCTAAAGATAAAGAATTCTTAACGTCATCAGCATAGAGATTTCACTTAAAATCACAGAAAGGATCAGATCACCAAAGGAGAGAGTACACACATGAAGAGGGTTCAGGATCCAGACCTGTATAACTATAATAAGGGTTAGCTTCAGCTGAGAGGTCAGTTAGGAAACAGGAAAATCCAGAAAGTATGGTGGTGTCACAGAAACCAAGAGAGGAGAATGTTACCAAAAGAAAGGAACTAACAACTGGATGGAGGGTGCAGGGTAAGTGGAAGCAGTCTGGCTTCCTTACCCAGGTGTCTGGGTAACTAAGGGAAGCAGTGTTCCCATAGCCTTAGAGGGGCCCGATAACCAGTGTTCTCATAGCCCTGAGACTGGGTCGGATAAACTGTCCCCATAACATGAAGTAAGCTCTCATGCACAGAATTATGTTATGTTATATAATGTTCTGGCAATTTTCCATCTTTGTTCTTCTCTAGTACTTAAACAGGTAGGAACTCCCTGCTGGGGGAGATGATGATGAGAGACACAAGGGGACAGGTGCTCTGATGGGTGCCATGCTGGGGAGCAAGGACCGTGACATGAGACATGCAGATAGACACGCAGCATGCAGCATGCCTGGCTTGCCCACCTGTGAGTAAAGGCATGCCAGACATCCCTACAGCTCCATGAATATCCATCTGCACGAATACCATGAACCTGCCTGGTCTTGAAGGGTGGCAACAGAGAGGGTAAGTAAGAAAAAGGTAGAAAAATGTTCAGCAGCTTAGCTACTGGTCATTGTTGGCTTTAACAAGCAATTCTAACAGAAACCAGATCGGAACCCAAAGGGCAGCAACAAAGTAAAGATTTCTTGAAACTACTCTTTCAAAAAGCATAAATTTACTTCCATTGTTTGCATAAATTCTCTCACCTGTTTACTAGTAGTGTCAGCTATTTAAAAAAACAGTTGAATGGCCCTGGCTGGTGTAGCTCAATTGGTTGGTTGGTTGGAGTGTCGTGACATACACAAAAAGGTTGCATTTTTATTCCCAGTCAGGACACATGCCTAGGTTGCAGGTTGTCTCCAGTCAGGATGTGATGGTAGGTAACTGATCAATGTGCATCTCTCATATTGCTCTCTCTCTCTCTCTCCCCCCACTCCTTCTCCTCTCTCTAAAAATCGATGAAGATATCCTGAAATAAGAATTTTTTAAAAGAATAGTTAAATGGAAAAATTTCAGAGTTGAAAACTGATAAAACATAGAAAATAAACATGTTGAAAAACAATATATTAAAGGCATACAAAATAAGTTATGAAGGAATATGCAGCAAATTGATAATAGTGATTATTTCTGAGGGTGGAATTATAAAGCATTTTCATTCTTCTATTATGTATTTGTATAATAATTGTGTACAGACATAAATTATTTTTATAATTATAAAAAATAAGTTTTATTCTGCTATGTTTTGTTTTTTAGTGAATACAAGGACCAAACTGTGTCCCCAAAAAAGTGTCCAAAATTTAGAGGGCTTTGTTTGGTCTTGAAGCATTGTTTTCTGATTAGGAATTATTTTAACTTTTTTGTTTTGTTTCACATGCCTTTATATTTTCTTTCTTCAAATGAAAAAAGAAATTACTTTTTCAGAGCAGTTTGAAAATGTATGGCAGTTGCAATACATTGAGATACTTTATGGGAACTTCAAATGTTGTCATTTTGCTCATCTCTAATTATATCCATTAATATAAATACAGTCTGTCTTAATTGAGATGAGCCCTCAAGCTTGCTTTTAAACCAATCATAGCAGGAGCTCAATTTAATTGGTCGGTACAGTAGGATTAAACATTCGAACAGTTCAGCCGAGGGAAAGACCCTCCATTTTCCCAGAGGGCAGCAGGGTTCTGGTTAGAGCTCATCATAGGATGTTCTGTAAGGAAATCTTTCCAAAGTCAGTCACCAACTTCCAACATTCCTCTAAGAAAAGTATATACATCAGGGCAAGGTAATATCTGACTTAAGAAGTACCACAAATGGAAGATGATCTTCAAACATAAATTTATATTATCTTTCTTCTGTCTGCCTTTATGGTGTGTTTGATTAGTTTACTTTCTCTCTCCTAATAAACCACCAATTGGTGATAAGAGGAATGCAGTATTTTCAAAGCAAAGTCAAGCAATTAGGGAGGACCTACAGCAACTGATGCATCAAAAGATCTAAAACTACAGCATGTCCAAGTCAGTATGAGCCATGTTTACACATTTAAAATATGGATGTAGCCAATTGAACAATGTTTCACTGGGAAAGTTTTCTTTCTTAACCTCCAGCATAACAGCTGGTTTCCAAGTAGGAAATTTCATTATTCTTGGGTGTGTGTTCAACTACAGATCCTGCTTTGCTTGTAAACTTGTCAATTTGAGTCTAGGTTCTGTATTTATTGCTGAAATACAGAGGCAATATATCTATGTGCTGAGAACCCAGACCATAAAGTGGTTTCCTTTCAATCAGTGCCCGTGACCTACTGAACTGATAGGAAGGAATACAACATGAAGAAGGTGATCAATTAGCTCTGTGTCCTTCATGGTTTTAAAGCTGTCAGTTAAGCCACCCTCCAATTCACATCTATTTCTGGACATGTAATTTTTCCATTCCAGAACACATCCTCTATTTTATTTTTACAATCCAAAACAGAATTGCTGCTTTTTGTTTTACCAATTTGCAAAGCATATCTAATTCACTACTATTCATTTCTCCCTTTTTCCTGCCTACCAAACATCTCTGCATTTTATAATTTTTTCTCACATTATATCATTTTACATTTATATTGTTTCCCGATACTCTAAAAAAAAAAAAACAAAAAAAAAAACCTTTAATAAGCCATTCATTTACTCACTCATATGCCAAGTTATTATTACTTAGTCTGAGAAAAATATAAAATATTATTTTATAAGGAATTAAATGAGACTTGGAGCTGAAATTGGCCAATCTTCTCACTCCACAAATGATGAAGGACTAAGTTCAGTGATATGTGGTAGCTAGAACAGGTCATGGAGAGGTGGCTCTAGCCTAGAACTGCTAACTGGTGAAAGCACTGGAGTTTTTATTAATAAGCATAGATCAATAATAACAGCATTAAAGGAAGCATCACACTGACTTTGTATTATAATTATTTGGGACTCTTTGTCTTCCCCAGTAGATTGTAACATTCAGGAAGCAGAGCTAATGGTATGTTCACTGCACCCCAGCACCACACCTTGCCCAGAGCAGTGTTTAATAAAGTTGTCATCCTCAGTGCGTTTGCTGGCTTTGTAGCTGGCCTCATGGAAGCAAGATCGCTGCTGGGTAACTAGCACCACTCACAAGCACAGCAGTGTCTGGCAAAAAAAGGACAGATTCTTCCTCTTTTTCTCATCATTTCTGGAATCACACCCAGCAGACCCCTGTCACACCACATTGGCCAGAGCTGGGTTACCCAAGCATCTCTGGAATAATCACAGCCAAGGAGCTTGGAGTCACCATGTCTGATTTTGTGAAAGCACCCACTTCTATGTAACACAGTGTGACAACCTGGAAGCTTGTTCGTGTAGGTAGACATATAAGCAAAAATGCAAACTGCAAGGTTATATGTACATTACAACTCAACTTTGTAAAAATTGGCAAAAAAAAGACTTGGAATATACACTAATTATATACTAATTAAAATAGCTTTATTTGGTGAAATAAAGGTTCTTTTCTCTTCTGTTGTCATTTTCTTCCTTAATATTATAAGATCGTTTTAGATTTTCTTAATCAGATGAGCTTTAATATTCTCATATGACCTCCAACTCAACTAGACAAGAGTCTTTGACCTCTGACCTCTCCCTTCAGGACTGACTACCTACCTGGGGAAGTGGATGCCAGGGCGGGTCTGCTCCAGGGGCAGCTGCAGTCAAGATGTCCAAATAGCAAGCACTGACAGCAATTTTACTTTTCTCGACAATGTCCAATGAGAGTGAACTGAGAGTCACTGAGATAAGTGGGGACAAGTCACATCACACTATTTGTGGAAAGTTGAGGAGGATGGCTGGGTTAAGGAGAGGTCTCAGTCACCCTTCTGCCTCTTCTGTAGTTACCTCAGAGGCTGACCATCAAAGCAGGGTGGTGACACTGGAAGATGACACAACAACCTCCCACACAGCGTGAATGATGTGATGAGAAGAAAAGGATGCTGCACCCCTGCAGGGTAGGTCAAATAAAAGCCCACTCCTGCTGGGACACACTCACTGAGGGTGAACAAGCAAAAGTACAGAGGTTGAGGCCAAAACCTTTACAGTATTGGCCGTTGGATGATTTTCAAGAGTAGGAGGTTGTATTGTTTGTTTGTCTATTTGTTTGTTGTTTTATAAACCTCCACTCTTATGGGTATGACCGGAAACTTTATAAATCAGAATATGGTGCTAAGCTATCAGCACAGCACAGGGTAGAAATTTTCTAAGGCTTATGGGTGGGGCTTACTTCCAAGGGACACTCCCAAAACAGAGTTGTGCCATGGGCCTCTGAACAGTCCTATTCATTTGCCATTCTTCTTAATGTCCTCCAATGGGAGCCTAGTACTAAGGTGTTGGGTGAGGTTTTGTTTTTTTTTATTTTAAATAGTTTTTTCTACTATATACTCTTCTGTTACATACATGCTATTATTTATTTTCTTCATTTTATTATTGTTCTACTACAGTTGTCCCAGTTTTTCCCTCTTTGTCCTTCTTCACCCAGCCCAACCCTGCTCACACACTCAATCCCCACACCATTGCCCATGTCCATGGGTCATTCATACATGTTCTTTGACTAGTCCCTTCCCCTTCTTTCCTCCATTATCCCCCTCTCCCATCCCCTCCGGCAGCATCAATCTGTTCTATGTTTCCATGTCTCTGGCTCTATTTTGCTCATTAGTTTATTTGTTCATTAGATTACTCTTATAAGTGAGATCATATGGTATTT
This sequence comes from Phyllostomus discolor, assembly GCF_004126475.2. NCBI lineage: Eukaryota > Metazoa > Chordata > Mammalia > Chiroptera > Phyllostomidae > Phyllostomus > Phyllostomus discolor. The sequence continues at coordinate 119,897,382 of NC_040903.2, read as the reverse complement.
GTCTTTCACTGACTGGCTTATTTCACTTAGCATAATATTCTCCAGTTCCATCCATATTGTCACAAAAAGTAGAAGTACCTTCTTTCTTTTGCTGCACAGTATTCCATTGCATAAATGTTTGATCCATTCATTTATTGATGGGCACTTAGGCTGTTTCCAACACTTAGGTATTGTACATAGCACTGCTATGAACATAGGGTTGCATAAGTTCTTTTGAATTGGTGTTTTAGGATTCTTCAGATACATTCAAAGCAGTGGAATAGCTGGGTCAAAAGGCAGTTCATTTTTAATTTTTTGAGGAAATTCCATACTGTTTTCCACAGTGGCTGCACCAATCTGCATTCTCACCATCAGGGTACTAGGGTTCCCTTTTCTCCACATCCTCACCGGCACTAGTTGTTTGTTGATTTGTTAATGATGGCCATTCTGACAGGTGTGAGGTAGTATCTTATTGTGGTTTTAACTTGCATCTTTCTCATGGCTAGTGATGCTCAGCATCTTTTCATATGTCTGTGAACTTTCTGTATATCCTCCTGGAAGATGTGTCTATTCAGGTCCTCTGCCCATTTTCTGATTGGATTGTTTGTCTTCCTGGTATTGAGTTGTTTGGGGTCTTTATATATTTTGGAGATCAAACCCTTGTCTGAGGTATCATTGGCAAATATGTTCTCCCATTTGACAATGATAGGTTCTTTAGCTGTGTAGAAGCTTTTTTTTTATGTAGCCCCATTTGTTTACCTATTCCTTTATTTCCCTTGCCATAGGAGATGTATCTGCAAAAATATGGCTATAGAAGATAGCTGAAATTTTACTGCCTATGTTTTCCTCCAGGACTTGTATGATATCACAACTTATATTTAAGTCTTTTCTCCATTTTGAGTTTATTCTGGTATACAGTGTAAGTTGGTGATCTGTTGGGAACCGCCCTGACTGGTATCAGAAGCTGAAACCCCCGCCTAGGCTAAGGCTAAGGCTAAGGCTAAGGCTAAGGGAACGCCCTTGGAACTGTAAGCCAGCAAGGAGACAAGGGCTTGTCTCCCTGGCAGGAATGCTGCTTCTGCTGCTTTATTCATAACTGAACCCCAAAAAGCTTGGTCGGTTAGCCAAAGACGGGTAAGATTCCCCACGGGGAGAATGACCTAAGGCAGGCACGATTACTTTGGGAGGCCCCCCAAAAGAAGGACTTGGGGGGCTGCAGCAAAAGGGGGTGATGGACCCTCACTCCTCGGCTTTGACATAGCCTGAGTTCTCATCGTCTGGGAGAAAAACTCCTTGTCTCTTGGTTGCCTCAGTTCCCGTGCTAAGCCTGAAACAATGACAGGGTGGTGCAGCTCTGTACTGAAAAGGGCGGATTCCCTGGGTGATCAGGCCTAAGAAAGAATATGTAAATTACTGTGAAATCTCCTTTGTTTAGAATGCTCTCAGTTGAAAGAGAGGGGTCCAAGGAGGAAGTTAGTTTGTTCCTCAAAGTCTTACAGCTCTTTGACCACGACTCAATAGACCAGCAGAGTTCCTTGTTTTCTATAGTTCCTTACTTCCCCCTGATGAGTACTGTACTTTACCTGAATTATTATGCAAAATGAGCCCAATAAAAGCAGGTATGGATGGTAAATCGGCGGGCTCCCCACTAGGGGGGGCGGCCATTTCGTCCCTACTTCCCCACAGAAACTAGTTTGTCTCTGTGCATGTTTTTTCTCATGTGTTTTTCGATGAGCCATCCACAGCGTTCCGTGGTCACTGCTGGCCAGTGACCCACGGGCAGCAGTGATCTAATTTCAGTTTTTTGCATGTGGCTGTCCAGTTCTCCCAACATCATTTACCGAGAGACTATTTTCATTCCATTGTACACTTTTGCCCACTTTGTCAAATATTAACTGACCATAGATACATGGGTTCATTTCAGGGCTCTCTATTCTGTTCCATTGATCTATATGTCTGTTGTTATGCCAGTACCAGGCTATTTTGATTACAATAGACTTGTAGTATAATTTGATATCAGGTATTGTGATCCCTCCTACTTTGTTCTTCTTTCTCAAGATTGCTGAGGCTATTCAGGGTCTTTTTTGGTTCCATATAAATTTTTGAAATATTTGTTCTAGATCAGTGAAATGTACCATTGGTATTTTAATAGGAATTGCATTGAATCTATAGATTGCTTACGGTAGTATGGACATTTTAACATGTTAATTCTTCTAATCCATGTACACGATATATGCTTCCATTTATTTGTATCTTCCTCAATTTCTTTCTTCAGTGTTCTATAGATTTCTGAGTACAAGTCTTTTACCTCTTTGGTTAAATTTATTCCTAGGTACTTTATTTCTCCTGTTGCTATAGTAAATGAGATTTTTTTCCTAGTTTCTCTTTCTAATAGTTCATTGTTGATGTACAAAAATGCCATCAATTTCTGAATATTGACTTTTTATTCCCCTACTTTGCCAAATTCACTTGCTAGGTCAAGTCATGTTTTTGGTGGAAACTACAGAGTTTTCTTTTTTGTTGTTTTTTGTTTATGTGTTATTGTTTTAATATATAAAAATTGTTTACTATAAAAGTGAACAGAAATTCCCAAGGCAAGACAAAGCCCACAGTTTTTCTCCACCTTCTCCTCTTTCCATATGCCAACCAACACAAAGAACAGCATACAACAGCAGTTCCCAAGCTCATCTGCATATTAAAATCACCTGGGATTGGTCACAATCCCACCACACGTAGCCCATGAAATTATAGCCTCTGGAGGTGGGACACAAGTATCAGTATTTTCAGAAGCTCCCAGGCACCAATAGACAGTTGAGCATAAGGCAAAGATAGCCTGCCTGATGGACTCAGTCCAGATACACCTGACACCTGCAATTCAAGAGGCCTGAAGTCTTACTCCATCCTCTGTCTACTCCACTATCTATCAGGCCTCAGATCTTTGGTGTAGTTGTTAACACAACACATTGATGAATGCATTGGTATCATTGTTCTTGCCCCTAACACATAATCAATTTGTGAATGCAAATATTAAGAAGATTTTAACACAATGAATGCAGCCTCTTAGTTTCTCTTAAGTTATGATCTGTTTAAATGTTCACACCACTTCTGCATCTTAAGAGACAATACATCCCTGATTCCTGGCTTTGTTCTTCATTTTGCAAGTATATCTATCCTGCATGACAAACTTTTTTTTAAGTTTGTCTTACCTCTACAATGCTTTTTAAATCTTGCATGGATGCCTTTTCTTTCTTTTCTTCTCTGATCTCTGTGGCTAGAACTTCCAGTACTGTGGTGAAAAAGAGTGGCAAAAGCAGACACACTTGTCTTTCCTGCTTAAGGGAAAAGCTTTTAGTTTTTATCCATTGAGTATGATGTTGGCAGTAGGTTTTGCATATATGGCTTTTATTATGTTGAGGTATGAGAAGCAGAGTACTAAGTATTAGATCCAGTAAACAAATTTACTTTATATTTAAAAAAGTATTTTCCTTTTGGCTCACTAAATGTAAGAATTTTTAAAAATATATTTTATTGATTATGCTATTACAGTTGTCCCATTTATTCTCCCCTTTATTCCCCTCTGCCCTGTACCCCCCTCCCACCATCATTCCCCCACTTTAGTTCATGTCTGTGGTCATACATGACTTCTCCATTTCCCATACTATTCTTAACACCCCCCTATCTATTTTGTACCTACCATTTATGCTTCTTATTTCCTGTACCTTTTTCCCCCATTCTCCTCCTGCCCCTTACCTGCTTGTGATCTCTATTTCTGTGAATCTATTCCTGTTCTAGTTGTTTGCATAGTTTGTTTTTGTTTTTTTAGGTTCAGTTATTGATAGTTGTGAGTTGGTTGTAATTTAACAGTTCATATTTCTTATCTTCTTCTTTTTCTTAAAGTACCTTTAATATTTCATATAATAAGGGCTGGGGGATGATGAACTCCTTTAACTTGGCCTTATCTAGGAAGCACTTTATCCACCCTTACATTCTAAATGATAGCTTTGCGGGATAGAGTAATCTTGGATGTAGGTCCTTGCCTTTCATGACTTGGAATACTTCTTTCCAGTCCCTTCTCACCTATAAGGTTTCTTTTGAGAAATCAGCTGATAGTCTTATGGGAACTCCTTTGTAGGTAACTCTTTCCTTTTCTCTTGCTGCTTTCAAGATTCTCTCATCTTTAATCTTGGGTAATGTAATTATGATGTGCCTTGGTATGTGCTTCCTTGGGTCCAACTTCTTTGGGACTCTCTGAGCTTCCTGGACTTCCTGGAAGTTCTCCATTATGTTTTCAAACAAGTTTTCAATTTCTTTCTCTTCCTCTTCTCCTTCTAGCAACCCTGTGATTCAGGTGTTGAAACCTTTAAAGTTGTCTCAGAAATTCCTAAGCCTCTCATTTTTTTTTGAATTCTTATTTCTTCATTCTGTTCTGGTTGAATGTTTATTTCTTCCTTCTGCTCCAGTCTGCTGATTTGAGTCCCAGTTTCCTGCCCTTCAGTGTTGGTTCCTTGTACATATTTTTTTATTTCACTTTTCATAGCCTTCACTTTTTCCTATATTTTGTGACCATACTCAACCATTTCTGTGAGCATCCTGATTACTAGTGTTTTGAACTCTGCATCTGACAGAGTTCAAATAGCTATCTCTTCATTGCTTAGTTGTATTTTTTCTGGAGTTTTGCTCTATTCTTTCCTTTGGGCCATATTTTTTTGTCTCGGCACCCCTGTTATATAGTAAGTGGTGGAGCCTTAGGTATTCACCAGGGTGGGGCAACCCAGGTAGCTGCATTGTTGTGCTGTATGTGGGGGAGGAGTCAGAGAGGGAACAATGCTGCTTGCTCAGCTCTCTTGCTGGCTTTCAGTTACTTCTTCCACCACCCACAAGCAAACTGGACCCTTCTGGTGCTGATTCCCAGGTGGGTGGTTTTGTGTATGTTCCAGGACACTGTGGATCTCTCCAATGAACTCCCCTGTGAGTCTGGGAGTTTCTCCTGCAGCTGCAATCCCCACAGGCTTTTCAGTCAGAGGTTTTGAGGCTTTGTTTCTCCACACTGGAACCCTGGGTTGTGTGGTGTGTTTCACTCCCCAGTTATTCCTCCCAGTTATCCACACACAAATGTGGGACTGCCCACTCCACCAGCCACCACCTTGCCACAAGTCCTCTCCACCCCGTCTGCTGGTCTCCACCCCTTCTACCAGTCTGGATGAATGTTTCCTCTTTAACTTCTTGATTGTTGGACTTCCATATAGTTAAGTTTTCTGGCAGTTCTGGTTATTTTTGTTTTCCAATTTCTTGTCCTTCTTTTGATTGTGCAAGGAGGCAAAGTATATCTACCTACACCTCCAACTTAGCTGTGTGTTTAAAGGTAAGAAATTTTTACATTGTATGTAAGGAAATCAATTTTTTAAATACTCAATTGACCTAATAATCAAAGAAATACAAATTAAACCAATAAAAATATTTTTCACTTACTATATTTGAAAAAGTACTTAACATTATTAAATGCCAGAGGAGAAGTAAAACTCTGATATTCTTGTGCTGGTGTCCATGTAAATTAGAATTACCTTTTTGGAGAGCAGTTTGGCATAAATATAAAATAATCATTTTAGCCCTGACAGGTGTGGCTTAGTTGGTTGGGTATCATTCCACAAACCAAAAGGTCATGGTTTGACTTTCAGTAAGGGCATATGCCTGGGTTGTAGGTTCAGCCCCTGGTCAGGGTATATATGAGAGGCGAATAACCAATAGATGGTTCTCTCTCACATCGATGTTTCCCTCCGTCTCTTTCTCTCTTCCATCATCTCTCTCTAAAATCAATAAGCATGCCCTTGATTGAGGATTTTTCTAAAGATCATTTTTTTAGATTTGGCAAACCTAATGCAGATTTTTAATTTAAGAAATAATCTAAAATACAGAGGGCCCAGAGACACATGAAAAGATGTTCAGCATCACTAGCCATCAGAGAGATGCAAATTAAAACCACAATGAGATACCACCCTCCACTGGTCAGAATGGCCATCATCAACAAATCAACAAAGAAGTGTTGGAGAGGTTGTGGAGAAAAGAGAACCCTAGTGCACTGTTGGTGGGAATGTAGACTAGTGCAGCCACTGTGGAAAACAGTGTGGAATTTCCTCAAAAAACTAAAAATGGAACTGCCTTTTTACCCAGTAATTTTGCTGCTGGGATTATACCCTAAGAGCCCTGAAACACCAATCCAAAAGAACCTATGCATCCCAATGTTCATAGCAGCACAATTTACAATAGCCAAGTGCTGGAAGCAACCTAAGTGCCCATCAGCAAATGAGTGGATCAAAAAACTATGGTACATTTACACAATGGAATACTACGCAGCAGAGAGAAAAAAGGAGCTCATACCCTTTGCGACAGCATGGATGGAACTGGAGAGCATTATGCTAAGTGAAATAAGCCAGGAGGTGAGGGACAAATACCATGGGATCTCACCTTTAACTGGAACATAATCAACAAAAGAAAAAGCAAACAAAATACAACCAGAGTCATTGAAATTAAGAACAATGTAGGCCCTGGCTGGCGTAGCTCAGTGAATTTAACGCAGGCTGCAAACCAAAGTGTCACAGGTTTGATTCCCAGTCAGGGTACATGCCTGGGTTGCAGGCCATGACCCCCAGCAACTGCACATTGATGTTTCTCTCTCTCTCTCTATCTCCCTCCCTTCCCTCTCTAAAAATAAATAAATAAAATCTAAAAAAAAGAAATTAAGAACGATCTAAATAGCCAAAGGGGAGGGGGGAGGGAGGAGACAGTGGGGAGAAGGGTTTTCAGGAACTACTATAAAGGACAAATGGAAAAAACCAAGGGGGAGGATGGAAGCAAGGGAGGGAAGTAGGTTTCAAGGGGTGGGGGGTGCAGAAAATACAAACAACTATAATTGAACAACAATAAAATAATTTAAATTAGAAAAAGAAATAATCTGAAATACAGAATCTGTATACTTAGTGATGCTTGTAATAGTGTTATTTATTTTTTATTTTAACCTAAATGTACAATGCTTGGGAGTTATTAAACTAAATCATAAAATGTAACATCATCAGACTATTGTGCCACTGTTACAAACTGTAGTTAGGAGAACTATTTTGAAGCACAGAAAAAATTTAACTCACACTTTAGTTTTAAAATAAGAGAAAAAGCAACATCCCTATTCTGTCCATAATTAATTTGGTCATCCTATTAAACCCCCACTCATTGGTTAAAAAGGAAAAAATTACTTCTTTTCATGTGTCCAGTTTGTGATTTTGTCCAATTTCATAATGATAATATTTCCTTAAGGCAGTGATTTTCAACTGTTGTGCTGCAAGAATTTTTAAAGCATGCAATACCTGACTATTTAATCAGGGCACTGACCTCATCTCCCTTAGATTTTCAAATAAAGAAATGACAATAGCCAACATAACAATAGCCATCTGGTGTGAATGAATCAAAATTATACCTATCTTTTTTTATTAGATCAGCAAAAAATATATTTGTGTGTGTGCTTCAGAATTTTAGTAATTAGTTTATGTGTACCATGGTGGAAAAGGTTGAAAAAGCTGCCTTAAGGTTTAATTCCAACTTTCTTGGGTAAAACTGCTTGTTCTCTCAGCCAGCCTATTTGTTTTTATAAATAAGAGAGTGTGCATGGGGTATGTGGTGGTCTTGATGGGAAAGAATGGGGCCCTAACCTTGGCTGGACCTTAATTGTTGGCTGGCTGACGGCCCCTGACCTCCACAATGCCTAGCTGGCATTCATGGGTGAAATCTGCTGCTGTTATGTTATATCATCTTTTGTCTTGTGTTTAGGTGCATTAGTGTTAGCATGGGTAGCTAGTTAGTTATAAATAAAGGAAGGGAGCAAAGGGAATCAGACATTAAACATAATAAACTAGGAATCTGAATCAGACAATAAACTGCATCATTCACAGGCTCACCAGGGGACCAGAACCCTTTGCCCTCAAGATGTAATCCCTGAAGCAGGCAGGGAGGATCATTACCAGTCATTAGCCAGGATTACTGAGAGAAAAATAAAACATTAAAGGGGAATTCCTCTGCAGAGTGCATGCCCAGTAGGAGCCAAGATGTAACCACTGTAGGGAAGTGTCTAATCTGGAAAAAAGACCAATTGGTTAGTGGGAGGGACCAACACAAGCCCACAAAGGATTGGGAATGATTGGTCAGTTTGAAAGCCAAGGTAGCTTTTTCACAATGCCTTTGCCACCAGAACACAGGTGTTGTGAAAACCACCATTAAATAAAAGCCAAAATTGGAAAGGAAAAGACTCACATATCAACATTGTGGTCATTGGACATGCAGATTCCAGCAAGTCTACCACTACTGGCCATCCAATCTACAAATGTGGTGAGATCAACAAAAGAACTATTGAAAAATTTGAGGAGTTCTGCTCAGATGGGGAAGGGCTCCTTCAAGTATGCCTGGGTCTTGAGTAAACTGAAAGCTGAACCCGAGCATTGTATCACCACTGATATATCTCTATGGAAGTTCAAGACCAGAAAATGTTATGTGAACATCACTGGTGCCTCAGGACACAGAGACTTTATCAAAAACATGATGACAGGCACATCTCAGGCTGACTGTACTATCCTGATTGTTGTTGCTGGTGTTGGTGAGTTTGAAGCAGGTATCTCCAAGAATGGGCAAACCCATGAGCATGCCCTTCTGGCTTACACACTGGGTGTGAAACAGCTGATTACTGGTGTTAACAAAATGGACTCCACTGAGCCACTCCACAGCCAGAACAGATACAAGGAAGTTGTTAAACAAGTCAGCACCCACATTAAGAAAATTGGCTACAACCTGACACAGTAGCATTTGTGTCAATTTCTGGTTAGAATGGTGAGAACATGCTGAAGCCAAGTGCTAACATGCTTTGGTTCAAGGGATGGAAAGTCACCCATGAAGATGGCAATGCCAGTGGAACTTGCTTCTTGAAGCTCTAGATCACATCCTGCCACCAACTCATCCAACTGCCAAGCCCATGTGCCTGCCCCTCTAGGATGTCTACAAAATTGGTCGTATTGGTATTGTCCCTGTGGGCCAAGTGAAAACTGGTGTTCTCAAACCTGGCATGGTGGTCACCACCTTTGTTCTAATCAATGTTACAACTGAAATAAAGCCTATTGAAACACACCATGAAGCTTTGAATAAAGCTTTTCCTAGCCTGAAAGCAGGCCTTCACTGTCAAGAACATATCTGTCAAAGATGTTTGTTGTGGCAATGTGACTGATGACAGGAAAAATGTCCCACCAATGGAAGCAGCTGGATTCATAGCTCAGGTGATTACCCTGAACCATCCAGGCCAAATTAGTACTGGAAACACACCTGTGCTGGATTGTCACACAGTTCACAGTGCTCACAGATTTGCTGAGCTGAAGGAGACTGATCATCGTTGTGGGGGAAAAAACTGGAAGGTGGCCAAAGTTCTTAAAATCTGGTGATACTTCCATCATCGATATGGTTCTGTCAAACCCAGGTGTATTGAGAGCTTCTCTGACTGTGCTCCTCCAGGCCACTTTGCTGTTAGTGACATGAGACTGACATTTGCTGTGGGTGTCATCAAAGCAGTGGACAAGAAGGCAGCTGGAGCTGGCAAAATCACTGTCTGCCCAAAAAGCTCAGCAGAAGGCTAAATGAATATTATCCCCAACACCTGCTACCCCAGTCTTAATCAGTTGTGGAAGGACAACCTCAGAACTGTTTGTCTTAATTTGTCATTTAAGTTTAATAGTAAAGGACTGGTTAATGATTACAATACATCATAAAACCTTCAGAAGGAAAGGATAATGTTTGGTGGACCATTTGGGTTTTTCTTGTGTGTGTGTGTGTGTGTGTGTGTGTGTGTGTAAGTTTTTAAGTTATTAGTTTTTAAAATCAGTACTTTTTAATGGAAATAGCTTGACCAAGAATATATCACAGAATTTTGAGACCCATTAAAATAAAATTTTATTTTATGGAAGCACAAGGTCACATAATCAAAGCTAACCAAAGGCCTTGGGCTCAGTGACATGTGTTCCTTTACCCATTCATTCACACATTCTCTCTCTGTAGCAGACACGTGGGCTCCAAGCATGGGCTACAAGCATGAGCCTGGGTAGAGTAACACAGGACCAGCTAGAGCACATCCGAGAACAGAGACTAAGCCAGTAGGCTGGAGCTAGTAGACTGAACTGAACTAAGTTTTGGCATAGACTGAACCAATGTCACAGAAATTCTGGACCCTGACCCTTCTTCTGGGCTTGATGAAAACAAGGATTGACTTCTTCCACAACAGGATGGACTAAGATGAGACAATGGGAACCTGGGGGCAGTCTTTCATTTCTACTTCAATAAATCTTACCACTATACCTCATCCTTCCATGGGTGAATCCTTGGAAATGTTTTTCTTGCAACTCCTTGGAAAGACCCCACTTCCACTGGCAAAGGTGGGACTCCCTGGGTCTTTCCACTAGGTCTCAACCCAGGCCAATGGCCCAGCATTTATCCCTGCTTCTGCCTTAAGTGGGGCTTTTGCAAGACCACTGGCTCTTGTTTTAGTACCTGCAATGCACAGGAACTACACCCAAAATAACCAATCTCAGCTCCCTTCCCTTTTCCTGACCATCCTACACTACTTTTCTCTCTAGCTGTGGCCACAGGCAATAATTTCCTTCTTTGTGTTCAAGATTAATCTGAAGAATGAACTTGCACTATTGAGTTTAAACCAGACAAAGGAGCTCAGGAAACTTATCTGAATGTTTTGTCTTCTCAATCCCTTTCTTCCCCTTCTCAGCCCTCCCAAAATACCACAATCTCCTGAATTCAGAAAGGTTAAGCTTTTCCTTTACTGTTCCTCAGACACCTTCTAATTCCTATTTAAGTCTCAAGGGTTGTCAGGGGTATCTCCACTACACAATTGGGGAACATTGCTGGCTAAATCTTCATATTTGGTTGTCAATATGCTAATGGCACAGAAAAAGTGAGGGGAATTATAGAATGTAATATGTTTTTCAAGCCTGAATCACTTGTGACATTCTTTTTTTTTATCCTCACCTGAGGACATGCTTATTAATTTGAAAGATAGGAGAAGGGAGGAAGAGAAAGAGGGAGAAAACCATCAATGCAAGAGAAACATCTTGTATGTGCCAAATCCACAATCCAGGTATGTGCAATGACTAGAAATAGAACCTGTGATCTTTCACTTCATGGGACAACACTCCAACCAACTAAGCCACACTGGCCAGGACTGACTTCTGACATTCTTGACCTACTATATAATCCTATTGTGAATATCAAAACAAAATAAGATCTTAGCTTTTTGGTTAGGGTCCTTTATCCTTGAATATAGAAAACTCAACTCAAATGTGCTTCAACAGTAAAGAAGCCCAGAAGTTTCATAGTTACCTGATTTAGTGAGTCTTCAACATCACCCTAGGTTCCTTCCCTATCTTGTTTCTGCCACCAACAGGCATAACCCTGGACATGGCATAAAAGGACCATCTCTTCCAGTGTCTTCTCACCCTCCTCATCCTCACATCTTAGGTGCCAGATCAAGAATTTACTTCCTTTTTTTATTTTATTTTCAATTAGAGTTTACATTCAATATTATTTTGTATTAGTTTCAGGTGTACAGCATAGTGAAGGATTGACTCTTATGCCGCAGATTGTGCTACCAGCTCCTGATTTATGTACGTGAGAAAAAAAATACTTGGACAAAAATTAGATTCTCCTAGCAAAGAAGACTGGTGAAATAGATATGGAGGAAGCAACCAGCAAGTGTCCAGCCTTCTGGCTTGGGACTTTTATTGCATCATTTATTCCATAACAACCTCAGACCTTTGTGTTCCTAAGGAACTTAGGCACGAAATTGGAGAACCTATTAAAGCAAAAAAGAGAGGATGTTAAATATTTTTAAACTATGACCATTGTTGCATATTTATAATGGAATGTTGAATGAAAAAGCCAATTGAAAAATAATATTGACTATGACTAAAATTATCTTTAAAAATACATTTTAATACAAGAAAGGAAAAACACCAAAATAATAATTATTATTATAGTTGAGGTCTTGGAACTGTTGGTGATTTTTCCCTAATTTCTTATATAATTTTGAACTATAAAATTTCATATTTTTGACCATAGAGACTTGGGTTTGTTTCTGGGCTCTCTGTTCTGTTCCATTGGTCTATGTATCTGTTCTTATGCCAGTACTAGGCTATTTTGATTATAGTGGCCTTGTAGTATAGTTTGATATCAGGTGTTGTGATCCCTCCTCCTTTGTCCTTCTTTCTCAAAATTGCTGAGGCTATTTGGAGTCATTTATGGTTCCATATAAATTTTTGAAATGTTTGTTCTATGTCTGTGAAATATGTCATTGGTACTTTAATAGGGATTGAGCTGAATCTATAAATTGCTTTAGGTAGTATGGGCATTTTGATGATGTTAATTCTTCCAACCCATTAATATAATACATGTTTCCATCTGTTTGTGTCTTCCTTCATTTCTTGTTTCAAAGTTGTGTAGTTTTCTGAGTACAGGCCTTTTACCTCCTTGGTTAGGTTATTCCTAGGTACTTTATTTTTCTTGTTGCTATATCAAATGGGAGTCTCTATGGTCAATTAATATTTTCAAAGGGGGCAGAAACACAAAATGCAGTAAAAATAGCCTCTTCAACAAATGGTATTGGGAGATCTGGACAGCTACATGCAAAAAAAATCAAACTTGATCACCAACTTACATCATACACAAAAATAAATTCAAGGTGGATAAAACACTTAAATATAAGTCAGATACCGTAAAAGTCCTAGACAAGAACATAGACAGGAAAGCCTCAGATATTCCATGCAGCAATATTTTCACCAGTAGATCCTCTAGAGCAAGGGACATAAAGGAAAGAATAAACAAATGGGATCTCATCAGAATAAAAAGCTTCTGCATGGCTAAAGAAAACAGCATTAAAATGAAAAGAGAACTAACTATATGGGAAAACATATTTGCCAATGATGCCTCAGACAAGGGTTTGATCTCCAAAATATATAAAGAACTCACATGACTCCACTCCAGGAAAACAAAAAAAAAAATTAAAAATGGGAAAAAGGCTTGAACAGATATTCCTCCAAGAAGGACATACAGAGGGCCCAGAAACACATGAAAAAATGTTCAACATCACTAGCCGTCAGAGAGGTGTAAATTAAAATGACAATGAGATACCACCTCACACCAGTCAGAATGGCTATCATAAACAAAGCAACAAACAACAAGTATTAGAGAGGATGTAGAGAAAAGAGAACCCTAGGGCACCTTTGGTGGAAATGCAGACTGGTACAGCCACTGTGAAAACCAGTACAGAATTTCCTCAGAAAACTGAAAATGGATCTGCCTTTTGACACAGCAATTCCACTGCTTGGATTATATTCTAAGAATCCTGGATCACCAATCCAAAAGAACCTATGTATCCCATGTTCATAGCAGCACAATTTATAATAGCCAAGTGCTGGAAGCAACCTAAGTGCCCATCAGTAAATGAGTGGATCAAAAAACTATGGTATATTTACACAATGAAATTCTATGCAGCAGAAAGGAAGAAGTAGCTCCTACCCTTCATGACAGCATGGATGGAACTGGAGAGTATTATGCTAAGTGAAATAAGCCAGGGATTGAAAAACAAATACCACATGATCTCACCTATAAGTGGAACCTAATCAATAAAACAAACAAGCAAGCAAAATATAACCAAAGACATTGACATTAAGAACAAACTGACAGTAACCAGAGGGGAGCTGGGAGGGATTAATGGGGGGAAAGGGAGAAGGGTTTTCAGGAACATGTATAAAGGACACATGGACAAAACCCAGGGGGTGTGGGATCAGGGGTGGGGGTTGGGGATGGCTGAAATGGGGGAGGGGGGGAATGAAGACAACTGTACTTGAACAATGAAAAAAGTTAAAAATAAAATAAAATTTCATAGTTTATTAAATCTTTTAAAATTCTAATCATCATTGTCCTCCAACTTCCTTATTTAAATATCACATAAATGGGAAAAATCTGTAGCATCTACCTGTATTCATTTACAAGGCACAGTACTCTCCATGAACAGGATAGTTAGGTAAAATATCCTTGTCATAAATGCATGCTCACTGTATCAAAACTTGCCTTTAAATTCACTCCCTCATTAAATCTAGAGAGGTTATTTCTATTTTTCCCACAACTACTGTAAAACTCTAATGGGCTTTGTAATTATTTTCAACTCTTTTTCAAGGCACTTTCTAATTTGTACATTAGTGACACTGAAACATTTAAGCTACTATTTTTGAGATAATATCTATCCCTAAAGCACCTTTAAAAGGGAACACTTAATTCTATTCTCCCTTTATCTCCTAATTTCTTCAAGCCCAAGAGTTAGCCTGGCTTTCAGAGTGGTTAATATTTTGTTTGAATTATTCAGGGGTTTTTACCATTATGCCAACTCCCATTTATGCAGAAGATCATCCTGCATATAATGTATTTTCCTGCCCTGCAGCCCCCTCCCTCTCATCCGCCCTGCTGGGCTTCCCCATGCCTGCTGCCATGACTGCATGCCTGTCACGGGTTTGGGGAATGCCAAATATCTCCAAGTCTGCATATAATTTACTTTTTTCTGCCATATTCAACCTGTATAATTTATTGGCATAGAAAACAGTGAACTGGATAGTCATTACTGCACCTTCATTCTCACCTTTCTCTTTATCATTCTGGAGTAGAAAGGCCTTGGGAGAGGTGGTGCAAATGTCCTGTCTCTGGCATAAGCATTTACTAAATACTCCAATAAAAATCATCTTTATCATAAAGTTATATTTCTTTCTAATTCTGTTTTCTTTCCAGTTAACTTTCTAGCTAGTATTAGTCAGGGTTCTCCAGAGAAACAGAACCAATGATGTGTGTGTGTGTGTATGTGTGTGTGTAAAGACATAATAAAGAACTGACTTGCATGATTATGGAGGCTGACAAGTCCCAAGATCTAGTCAGCACTCTGGACATTCAGGAGAGCCAATGATGTCTTTCAGGTGGGCTTGAGATTAAAAAAAAATCTAATGTTTCAGTTCAAGTCTAAAGACAAGAAAGAACTGATGCCCTAGATCGAGACAGACAGGCAGAGTTCACCCTTTTTAATTAGAGGGTCAGACTTTTTGTTCTGTTCAGACCTGCAATTGATTGGACAAGGCCCACCAATATAAGAATGGCAATCAGTTTACAAAGTGAAATATCAAACCCATATCCACTCTCAAAAACACACCCAAAATAATGCTTAACCAAATGTCTAGGCACCAAGTGAGTGGACCAGTTAAGATGACACATAAAATTAACCCGACTGATTTGTTTAAATCACTCTTGATTTACTTCATCCTCACCAGACTATATATTTTTAAATAGTTTTATCATTGTTCAATTACATTTTCCCATCTTCTCCTATTGTTCTCCCCTGACCTGCCCACAACTCCCTCCCACATTCAGTCCTCCCCCACCATTGTCCTTGTCCATGGGTCCTATATATACATGCTCTTTGACTTGACCCTTCCCCTTCTTTCTCCCATTTCCCAACTTCCTCCTTAGAAAACTGTTTTCTAATTGATTTCCATTTCTCTTCAACCACCTTGCCCTGCTGCTTATTTCTTTCATTTAGATATCACCACCTATACATTTCTCTTCTGAAGTGTCTTAATGGTGCTGTCAATATAAAATTTGGAATATCTCAAGTTGCTTAGGTTTTATTAAGTAATCAGAGCTATTATTGTTAATAGTACAAGGCAGTAAATGGGAAATCATCTTTAAAAGTTTTTTGCTTCTTAGACCAAAAAAAATCTTTGTTAATTAAATATCATTGGCAATGCTTTCAAAGGGTTAAAGGCCTACTCTTTTTTAAAAAAGAATATATAAAATATATATACAGTTCCTCACAAATTAAATCTTTACCCAAACTGGACAAAGAAATATTCTTTTAATCTCATAATGTTTACTTCATCACCTGTACAGATAAGAAATTTTCCAAACAACAAGTGCTGGCAAGGATGTGGAGAAAAGGGAACCCCTGTGCACTGTTGGTGGGAATGCAGGGTGGTGCAGCCACTGTGGAAAACAGTATTGGAGGTACCTCAAAAATTAAAAATGGAACTGCCTTATGACCCACTGATTCCACTTCTGGAAACTGGCCTGAAGAAACCTAAAACTAATTTGAAAGTATATATGTACCCCTATATTCATTGCAGCATTTACAATAGCCAAGATTTGGAAGGAGCCCAAGTGCCAATCAGTAGATGAGTGGATAAAACAGCTATGGTACACTTACACAATGGAATACTCATCTGTTAAAAAAAAGAAAATTTTACCTTTTGTGACAGACCTAGAGAACATTGTGCTAAATGAAATAAGCCAGTCAGACAAAGACAAATACCATATGATTTCACTCATATGTGGGATCTAATGGACAAACTGAATTAACATGCAAAATACAGATAGACTCATAGATAGGGAGCAATCTGACAACTCTGAAGGAGGGGTATTAGAGGGTGGAGGGATAGAGCAAAAAAAGAAAAGGAATCATGGACATGGACACCAGTGTGGTGATTGTTGGGGGGAGGGGGAAGAGAGTATGGGGGGGTAAATGATAATGGAAAAATACAATAAAATCATGAACTATTAAAAAATAAAAATATATTATAAAAATGAATTTTCCCTTATTGTTCATGAATATTGCATATACATATTGATTTGGGCAGTGCTAGAAAATATAAATACAAAACATCATATGCCACTTCTTGGGACCTTCCTTCTATAGAATGGAACAAATGCTGAACCCAAATTAAAATGCTAGCAGGGATACTGGCCATACAAATTGCAGGAGATTATTTGAAAAAATGGCTACAATAGCTCCCCTCCCTATCCATGCCCTCATAATTAGAGTGCTAATATAACAAAACCTAAAATAGGCAGCATTGGCTTTGAGACCAGGTAGACAAGGCAGAACCTGTAAAAGCAGCCAAAAAAAAAAAATTAAGCAACTCTGAAAAATGGCAAGCAGACCATTAACAGAGGCTGACCAAGCACTGAAGAACCTGCTATAACAGCCTAGAAAGTGACACCAGGGTGATGCAATAAAGAAAGAATCAGCAAAACTATTATCTCTGGTAACTCGGAAGATAGAGAATAAGCCAAGCAAAATTGTGGACTTTGGCAAGATGACTTTCAGGCAGAATGTTGAAAGTGTTGGTTGGCTTGTTTTAGCTGATTATGTAAAATGTGGAAAGAGAGATGAAACAGAAGAAGAAATGTTCTGTTTGCAAGCAGAATTCGGAGTCTACCAACAAGAGCCAGAACTTGGCTGGGTTGGACAATAAAAATTCTCATTTCCAGTCCCTAGGGCAGTAAAAGATTAAAGAAACAATGTGGGGGCAAAGAGCAAATTCAGGTCAACCTGCAAGCGCTTTTGTTAATACCTCTGAAAGGTATCTAGCCTGGGGGTTTAGTTGGTTGGAGCATCATCCCATACACCAAAAGGTTTGATTCTCATTCAAGGCACATATTGTAGGCAATCAATCAATGTTTCTTTCTCACATTTCTCTCTCTCCCCACCTGGCAACTCTAACTCTCTCTCTCTCTCTCTCTCTCTTTCTCATCCATGAGCATGTTCTTAGGGAGGATTTTAAAAATCTCTGATTTTATTTTTTAAGTATATTCTACTGATTATGCTATTACAATTGTCCCATTTCTTTCTCACCTTATCCCCCTCTGCCCTGTACCACCCTTCCCTCCAGCATTCCTCCTCCTTTAGTTCATATCCATGGGTTGTATATATAAGTTCTTTGGTGTTTCTATTTCCTATTCTATTTTTAAACTCCCCTTATCTATTTTGTGCCTATGTACTATGCTTCTTATTCCCTGTACCTTTTTCCCCCATTCTCTCCCTCCCCACTGATAACCCTCCCTGTGATCCCATTTCTCTGATTCTGTTCCTGTTCTAGTTGTTTGCTTAGTTTATTTTTGTTTTTTAGGTTCAGTTGTTGATAGTTGTGTTTGTTGTCATTTAACAGTTCGTATTTCTTATCTTCTTCTTTTTCCTAGATAAGTCCCATTAACATTTCATATAATAAGGGCTTGGTGATGATGAACTCTTTGAATTTGACCTTGTCTAGGAAGCACTTTACCTGCCCTTCTATTCTAAATGATAGCTTTGCTGGATAGAGTAATCTTGGATATAATCCTTGCCTTTCATGACTTTGAATACTTCTTTCCAGCCTCATCTTGCCTATAAGGTTTCTTTTGAGAAATCAGCTGATAGTCTTATGGGAACTCCTTTGTAGGTAACTGTCTCCTTTTCTCTTGCTGCTTTTAAGATCCTCTCCTGGACTTCTAGCCAAGATGGAGGGATAGATACACTTTGCCTCTTTGCACAACAAAAAGAAGGACAACAATGAATTTAAAAACAAGAAATAAGCAGAACTGCCAGAAAGTAGAACTGTATGGAAGTCCAACAACCAAGAACTTAAAGAAGAAACAGTCATCCAGTCCAGTGGGAGGGGGATAGACAAGCAGCCACGGCTAAGAGGACATGCAGCAAGGTGGCAACTGGAGGACCAACTGGGCAAGGAAGCAGCTGGTAGACCGGGCAGTTCCACATTTGTATGTGGAAACCAGGAGGAACAACTGGGGACCAAGACAGACTGTGCAACCCAGGGTTCCAGCATGGGAAAAGTAAGCCTCAAAATCTCTGACTGTAAAAACTGTGGGGGTTGTAGCAACAGGAGAAACTCCCAACCTCACAGGAAAGTTCATTGGAGAGACCCACAGGGTTCTAGGACATACACAAAATCACCCACCTGGGAATCAGCACCAGAAGGGCCCAATTTGCTTGTGGGTAGTGGTGGATGTGACTAAAAGCCAACTGAGAGCCAAGCAAGCAGCACTGTTCCATCTCTGACACCTCCCCTACATGTAGTGCTACAATGCAGCTATGTGGGTTGCCCCACCCTGATAAATACCTAAGGCTATTCTCTCTTTATCTTTAATGTTGGGTAACTTAATTATGATGTGCCTTGGTGTGTGCTTCTTTGGGTCCAACTTGTTTGGGACTCTCTGAGCTTCCTGGACTTCCTGGAAGTCTATTTCTTTTGCCAGATTAGGGAAGTTCTCCTTCATTGTGTTTTCAAATAAATTTTCAATTTCTGGCTCTTTCTTTTCTCCTTCTAGCACCACTATGATTCAGATGTTGAAATGTTTAAAGTTGTCCCAGAGGTTCCTCAGCCTCTCCTCATTTTTTTGAATTCTTATTTCTTCATTCTGTTTGGGTTGAATGTTTATTTCTTCCTTTTGTTCCAAATCATTGATTTGAGTCTCAGTTTCCTTCCCTTCACTGTTGGTTCCCTGTATATTTTTCCTTATTTCACTTTGTATAGCCTTCTCTTTTTCCTCTATTTTGTGACCATACTCAACAATTTCTGTGAGCATCCTGATTACTAGTGTTTTGAACTCTACATCAGATAGGTTGGCTATCTCGTCATCATTTAGTTCTATTTTTGGAGCTTTGATCTCTTCTTTAATTTGGACCATATTTCATTGTCTTGGCATACCTGTTAAGTTGTAAGGGACACAGTCTTAGGTATTTACCAGGCTAGGACAACTCACATAGCTGCATTGTGACACTGTGTGGGGGAGGGGTCAGAGAGGGAACAATGACACTTGCTAGCAGCTTTTGCCTCTCACCCCACTTTATATCACTTCCCTCGCTCCCCACAAGTGGATGGTCCCCTTTCGGGTGCTGATTCCTATAGGGGACCATTCCTTGTGGCATGGGAATGTAGCCCAGCCCCCACTCAGAAAAGCCAGTGGGGAGCGAGGTCGACACACAGAAGCCACACCCACAAATAGGTTCTCCCATAGGGAATCAGGCCTGCATTGTACCTAGACTGCTGTGAGACTTGTTTTGCTAAAACTTCCTCACCCTGGATTGAGGCAGCAAATGCTTACTGCATATCTTTACAGTAACTTCCTGAAGTCTGTGCTAAACCCCCCAAGTATGGAGTGTAACCAGTTCAACCACTTTTCCCCTTGATCAGTAACATCCTTCTCTTTGAAGTAATTAGCAACATTCTTTCCTTTGTTATCTGTAAAAGGTAATCACCTACAGCAAATCTGTGAATAGTAAACAAGGACCATCTTCAATGTAATGTACCAAGAAAAGCAATAAAAACCTGTTCAGGCAGGGGCTGGGGCCATGCCATTCTTTTTTCTCCACAGGACTTCTGTAGTCTGCATGAATTTGTTCATTGTAGCCACAACATAGGGACTTCATGGGCTGGAGTCCGCATCAGATTCCCAGGTGGGTGAGCTTGTGTACATTCTAGGATCCCATGGGCCTCTCCAATGAATTCTCTTGTGAAGCTAGGAGTTTCTCCCACCATAACAGCCTGCACAAGTTTTTACCGCCAAAGGTTTTGAAGCTTTAGTTTCCCATGCTGAAACCATGGGTTGCATGGTCTGTCTCACTCCCTAGCTGTTCTTACCAACTTATTTGCACACAAATATAAAATATTCTGGTCTGCCAGTCACTGCCTCTTCTGCCCCAGACCACCAGCCACCTCCCTGTTGTGCACCCTCTCCACCCCCGCTGCCCATCTCTGCCCTTCCTATCATTCTGGATGAATGTTGCAACCAAAACCTTAGTTGTCGGATTTCTTTGCAGTTTGATTTTCTGGGAGTTCTGGTTGTTTTTTCCTTTTAAATTGGTTGTTATCCTTCTTTTGGTTGTATAAGGGAAGCAAAGTGTATCCACCTATGCCTTCATCTTGGCCAGAACTCCTCAAAAATCTCTGATTTTAGGCAGTGACCAGTAGGTGCTCTCTGCTCTACAAAGTGCTTTTAAGTTATTATTCCACTGCAGCCTGAGATGGCCCCCATAGCAGAGAGGGGCCTATGTCAGAATTGTAGATGGAACTTCAATTGAATGTAGATGAGCTAAATTAGATTCTTAGAGAAACCCAGAGATTTTTTTAAGAAAGTTCTTCTGATGAGAGGAATGCCAGCTTGGGCTAAACTAAACTGAAACATTTAAAAATGAAAAGAAGCCTTGGGACCTCTAGCTTTTTATGAGAAAGAAGTGGGCTGAGAAGATCTGGCTGCTGTGGCTCAGTGGATTGAGTGCCAGCCTATAAACCAAAGGGTCACTGGTTCAATTCCCAGGCAGGGCAC
The DNA here is from genome assembly GCF_004126475.2 of Phyllostomus discolor. Classification (NCBI taxonomy): domain Eukaryota; kingdom Metazoa; phylum Chordata; class Mammalia; order Chiroptera; family Phyllostomidae; genus Phyllostomus; species Phyllostomus discolor. Next base: position 119,876,181 of record NC_040903.2, on the reverse strand, counting down.
ATGCCTATGTTGCAGGCCAGGTCCCTGTGGCGGGGCCTGCAAGATGCAACCACACTTTAATGTTTCTCTCCCTCTCTTTCTCAAATAAATAAATAAATAAATACTTTTAAAAAAAAGAAGAAAGAAGCAGACTGAGAAGTTACTCTATTGCCCACAACAGTGTTCTTTTTGGAAATAGAAGACACTTTACAGGGTGGAGCAAGAGCCAGGAAGAACAATGGACTCGAACCCCTCTCAGGAAGAAAAGCCCAGCCCTGACCAAGGCTCATCAGAGTGAATGTGCCCTGGCTCCGTGTGTTCAGCTGAATTTCAAAATTGTTTCAGACTAGTAAATTCTACATAATTCCTGATCTGGTTTTTGGTGAAGGGAGTCTCTGTTTTGTTTTTTGTGGGTATTTTTTGTTTGTTTTTGGTGTTTTTTTTGTTTGTTCAGGGGGGTTGTTGTTTTGGTTTGGTTTTTGACTTTTGAATTGGCATTTCTATTGTGGTTATCCTGGCCTGACTGCACAGGAATCTACATAACTTGTTTTTTTTAGTTCATAGGTCGTTAGATCAAAAGGCTCCCCACCCAAGTGGCTCATGTAGACATGATCCAGGTCATAAGATCCTAGACATCAAACTTGGTGCCATAATTAGGGTGGGACTTTTGGGTTCCTGAGCTGGAAAAATTTTTATGTGAGAGGAACATGAATAATTGATGGCCAAAACACAGGTTGAATATAATAATGGCTACAAATTTTTTCCATCTCAGTATGTTCCTTTGCAATGTGACTATACAGGTACTCCTGTTGAAAGGTAGACTCTTGTTATCTTCTCCTCAAGGCTAGGCTTGGCCATGTGACTTGCTTTGGCAAATGGGACATTAGCAAATGTGACACAGTAGAGATCAAAAGCACTTGTGCATTGGGGCTTTTCTTCTTTCTTGCTGTGATTTGAATCCTATGTCAACCATGTGAAAAAAATCCAGGCTAGCCTTCTGGAGGATTGGGAGCCAGAGAACTACAGTCAGCTCTACCTGGCTGATAACCTGCTAACAACATAACATCTTAGAATATCCAGCTTCCAGCCACTCCACCAGCTAACTGTACAGCTGCTTGACTGAGCTCAGGCTTTATATTAATCCACTGCATTATGAACTAATAAATGTGAGTTTATAAACCACTAATTATGCAGCAAAAACTAATTTATACTCCAAACAACCAAATAAGTAATGCTTATTGAGCCTTTACTATATGGAGATCACTGTTTTAAGGAAAGGACAAAGAAAAATATAAGATACATTTCTCAAAAAAGTAACAATTTAGATTAGGAAATAATATTTGAAAGAAAACTAATAATACATGTCAGAAATAGAAAGGCCTTATCAGTTGAATAAGCAGTGGATTCTTTAAGAAAACAGAGGATAGTAGAAGGGTGTTAACATTGTGAGAAGAAGGGATGTTTTACTGAGGAAGTGGGATTTTAACTGTTTGAACCAAAAGGCATGGTGAACTGTGAAAGTGGAACTCTGAAAGAAAAGAGGAATGTACAAAGCAGATGAGTGGCAGAACTGTGTGGACTCTTTAAAGAACTTAGCTTCTGCAACAGTCAACAGGACCCTGCCCCATTCTGGGGAAGAGTAAACATAGCCAGGCTTTACCTGCCCACCCTGCTTCAAGCCACAGATGACAACCCCTGGGACTCCTGGCCCTGAATTCCATAGGCACACCTAGATGACACTACACTGGGTGAAACCACCTATCCCAGATCCTGGAACCCCTTCTTAGGCTTCTTTACTGAATTCCACTCCTACCCATTTCCTGGTGCCCAGTACTCCTGCCTCATCCCCTCTGCCTTCTATAGACACCCAGAAGTTGTTGTTTGAGCAGATGCCCCAATAAGATTTAAGCTTCCAGCCTTCGAACCTATATCAAGTCCCCTGATTTGGCCTAATGTCTGGACACCATATTTTGGCTTCCCTCCACAGATAAATTCAGTTCAATCAATGATTATTAAACACCTGATTTGTGAAAAGTCCTAGTTCTTGTGGTGCAGGATGGTAGAGTCCCTACTCTCACAGCTGAGAGAGGACATGCATGTGCCAAAGAAGCAACAGTAGACTATTTGCAAAGATGGCTGCAACAATGCCTCCTGTCCCTCTAGGCATGTCTCCTTTGCAATGAGACCTTGTAGGTCCTCTCATTAATAAATGGAATCTATTATTCCACTCTTTGAATTTCCTCTGACCTGTGACTTACTTTGACCAATAGGATGCAACAGAAATGGCATTGTATAATATCTGAGCCACTGTGTCAAGAAGCATTGCAGATCCACTCTGGCTTTCATAAGTCGGTGCTACCAGGGAAGGAAGTTTAGGCCAGCCTGGTGGAAGATACATACATGTAAAGCAGAGATGAGCCATTCCAGCTGAAGTCCCCTCAGATAATAGCCAAGACAATGCTAGCCCCAAGAAAGACTAGCAAAAGATCAATCCATCTACTACTACCAGCCCAAATTGCTGACATGGAATCATAAGCAAATAAAGTGATTGTTTTTTTTTAACCCCTATTGGGGCAGTTATAAAGCAAGAGGTAACTAATACAGAAGCATGGAAGAAGAAGAGATTAATTCTACCACTGAAAACATTATTTATGCTTTCTGCAGATAATTGAATTTTTTTACAGGTATTTATTTACCCAAATGAATTACAAGGTGAAACAGTGGAGCTGGGGGAGCAACAGTAAATATAACAGTTCTACCTGAGTGCTAGCCTGGGTTGGGGAAGAAGTGGTCACATCCCCTCAGCTGTTCCTGATTTTCACAGCTACTTCCTTACCTTACTCCCAGTTCCAGACCCACAGATTATTTTCAAACACTGGTGTATTAACAATGACTCCCATGTCAGTGACAGTCAAACAAGCAAGGACAGGGCTAGAGTGGGGAATTCCCATGTAGAAAAATATACATTTGATGTACATAAAAGAAATAAACATTTTTTGCCAGTTAATAAGACTTGGAATCTAAAACTCTTTACTCATTTTTTTACTTTCTAAGTAAAGGGTTTTTTCTGTTCTCTGCTGAAACTTTATTTTTTATCTTAAGCACACAAAAGGGAGAATACCTGCCATCTCCATCAAACAAATACAAAATGAATATTTAAAAGTTCATGAAGCAAGACAAAGTCATTATCCTAGTCTATTCTTATATTCAGGTTTCAAACAATAAGCCCATTCTCTCAGAAGTGACAGAAGACCTACTACTGAGGATAATTAGCAACAGAAATAGTCCATGAAAAATGTGCAGGGTAAGATAAAAGCCCAAAATAGGAATCATGCCCCCAAAGCTAGGAAGGGACAAACACCACTCTTTATAACCAAAATTAATTGCAGCTGCGCTTCCCAAGAAGCACTAGCCAGGACCCAAAGACTGTAAATCTGGAATGAACCATCTATAATTTCCCTAAAGCAAGGAAGAATGCTATGCCCACAGAATAAATTCTAGGCAAAGGGAAAATAAATTACTAGCTAAGAACAATTCCCTTCTGCCTTCCAAGGAGGAAGCTTTATTTGGATTTTCTGAGAAAAGTGTACAAGCTTAAAGAGAGAAACCAAAGTAGTGAGGGTAATGGAAAGATTCTGGAGGTGGAGTAGGAATAAGAAAAGCAGTAAGACAAGGCAGAACAGAGGAAAGAGATGTCTAATGGGGAATTTTAAAGCCCTGTGAATTCTCTTCCCTGTCTCCTCTTAATATCTTTAGTAAACCTACCTACTGTCTGATGCTTTGAATACTGGATTTGGGTTTTTAAGATGAAATGCCTCAAAAAGGGTATGAAGCAAGGGCATAGGTTGACCAAAGAGGCTTGGTTACATTTGATGTATACTAAATAGGGCTTTACCCATAAATCCCTCCCTAGCCTCTTGTAAGTCTAGATTAGATCAAAAATAGGTCCCTGTCATCTAATCATGGCCTCCTTTGCTTCATTTCCACTGGCCTCCTAAGGTAGAAAAATAGAGGGAGGTTCCTTCTCCCAAGCAAAGGTTCACATTTCCCACTGCATGAAAGGGAAGAGTGAAGACATCAAAGTAAAGCAATTTAAATAGAAAGTGAACACAAGGAAGAAAGAAGGGGAGTAAAGGAAGGAAGAACTTCAAGCCTCTTCACATCTTTCTTTCTGCATTTATTTATGGTGCTACCTTCAGCAGAACCTTACCGTTTTTATTATTATAGCATTGTAATATCCTTTAACTTCTAAAGGAGTGAACTTCCCTCCAACTTCACTCATCTTTTCAAAGTCGACTTAGCTTTTCTTGGGCTTTTATTCATTCTTCCATATAATTGTACTCTAAAATTAAACTTACATTCTGTTTTATTCCTGTGTCTACTAAGCATGTGGTCTCCTAAGTGAACCTTCTTTCCAGAAGAGACTATGCTGGACAGAACAATGTAAACCAGCACATTCAGAAAGATAAGTCAAAACCATGCAAGCTTGGCTATCACCCAAGAGAAGAGTAATAAAATCACTTTCTGAACCTGAAAATCCAATTCTAAGGCTTGGTGAGCCCACTGAGACACAGCTGCTCATGAGATTCTTCTATCAACAGCTTCTCCTTTGCCCTTTTTCCTTTAGTTCCTAGCATTTTGAACTATAAACTCCTCAGGGATCATGAAGTCTAAAGGAGAGCTTAATACCATGTCACCACCAGGCCAGCTCCATGAAGCACCAGTGTTAATGGATCTTATTGGAGCATGCTCTTTGGACTCGATACCCACAGTCACAGAAAGGAATCCTAATGGGCTTAATCCAAAACATTTGGCTTTGTGTGAGATACATGGGAACTGCTTTTACAGCAATTTTTCTTCTCAGTTCTACATTTCTCAGGATAATTCTAAGTATGTTTCCTTTTCTAAACACATACCACAGAGTCTATAGGGGGAAGTAAGCTGGATTGAAATCTACCCAAGAATAAAATTTCCCTCCAGACATTCTGGTTTAAGATGGTGTCTTGACCTCACTAGTTGACCTTTCATTCCCTAAAGCCCATTGAAAGGGCCAAGGAAATCTAAAACTGAAGACCCTGTAGCAGAGTTGAATACAGGAAAGGGTGCCAACACAGAGTTAAAATGAGATTTCTGAAATATGCAGCAGAATGGGATCACACTGAAATAAAAGTCCATCAATGTGGAAGAGCCAACCCCTTACACAGGCAAAGGAGGGCCCCCTAAGGAGAAATTAGCCCATTTCTCCAACCAACTCTGGTGAACAAATAGAACTTAGGAAACAAATAGAACTCCCAACTCTGGGTCCTCTAGCAGAATCTCTGTCTTTGGTTCCCCTTTCCCTTTTCTAACTGCTATTATCAATTATTCATTTATTTGCTTACTTAAAAAATACTTGTTGAGTACCTCTTCTGAGCCAGGCTTTGTTTGAGCACTGAGGGTACAGTGGTAAACAAGGCACACCAGGTTCAGGTTTTCATGGAGTAAGTATTCTAATAGGAAGACAAACAATTAAATGCCAGAAAACACCATAAAATGATAAATGCTCTGAAAAAATAAAAGAGTAAGCCTTGCCTGTTGTGGCTAAGTGGATTGAGTTTTGGCCTGAGAACCAAAGGGTCACTGGTTCAATTCCCAGATAGGGCACGTGTCTAGGGTGAAGACCAAGTTCCCACTGGGGGGGGGGCCCACAAGAGGCAACCACACATTGATGTTTCTCTCCCTCTCTTTCTCTTTTGCTTCCCCTCTCTCTAAAAATAAATAGGTAAAATCTTTTTTTAAAAAATAAAAGAGTGATTTGGTAGAGACTATTTATGAGACCATAGAACAGCTGATCAGGGAAGACCTCTCTGAGGAAGTGATCTTTAAACTGAACACTGACGAGTAAGCATTGCAGAGATCAGGGGGACAGCACTCCAAGGAGAGAAAATAGGTGGCACAAAGGCTGTCACAAACCAGTATGGTGGGTTTGCTGTCTCAGCTTAGACACTAGTTCTTCCAGGGCATCCTCTCAACACACACACATACACAGAGGCAGGCTCTATGTGTTCTCAGATCACCTTACCCTCCCTTATTGCAGTATTCGCACCCCTATCTATTACAGTTCATCAATTTGCACACTCTGGAGTAACTCTTTAATGGTAGTGATCATGTTGTAGTCTCAGCACCCAGCAATGTCTAGATACAGAAGATAACTAGTCAATATTACTTACTCGGTGAACTGATCATTACTCAAATGCAGTTCTTCTGATTCCAAGTCTAGTCCCTTTTCCACTGTAATGTATCACCTCTCCAATTAAGTGAGGACTATTATCAGAATAGAACTCTTTTTTATGTTGAATTCTTCCATCTTATAGTTTGCATCAGTTCATATCTCACTAAAAATTCATTTTTTGCTCTCCTTATTAACCTTTTACATTTGTTAGAAACAGTGAAGCAAGGGATGTTGCCCAGTCTACTTCCATTTTTAATCACCAAGAACTAAACTCCCTAGTTTTCTTAATTTTCCCTATCATCACATCTAAAAGCAGCCAGAAATATCTTTATATACTTGTTTCTACCAACTCAGTGACATATTTTCCTAATGCCTCCTCCTGTTTTCCTCTTCTTTTGATAAAGCCCAATTTATGACTATTACCATGATTACTCTGATTTTTAAATCCCCATTCACTTTCCTCACATAATCACACCTTTATCATTTTACTCTGCCTGTATGTTGACTTTATCCTTGGTACACTAATTCAAACTCATTCACTCTGCAGTCCTCGGGACCAAGTAATGTCACATTCAAACAGATCAACCAGAGTGCTTCCAGGTGTCTTTGCAATAAAAACTGCAATCAAGACACTTGATTTTACTTTCCCAGGTTCCTAAGCCCAAAACTCTCTTCTGTATATACAGAAGTCTAATGACAGAGGGAAATTTTTGCAACACCTACAGCACAGACACTCAGAAATAAGGAAAAGCTGGTATCCCTGAACCATCTCAGAGCTTGCACTGACCAGTGCTTTCTTCATTCCCACATTCCTCCATACACATTATCTCATTTGATTTTCAAAGCACCATGTGATGCACCTAAATGGTATTACTTATGACCTCCATTTAAAATGAAAAAACTGTGAAGCTTGGAGATGCTAAGAGAATGGCAAGTGATTAATGGCATTTATTCAACAAATATTAATCAGCAACTCCTATTTGTCAGACCTTAGTTTAAATGCTGGAGATAACAGCATTGAATAAGGCAAACAACACCCATTCTCATGACATGTACATCCTAGTGGAGAGAGACAGATTATTAACTAGTCAGTCAATAAGATATTTTCGCAACATTCTTCATGCTACTTTTAAATACATACACCACATATATACCTTGGTAAAGTGTCGGGTGGGGTTTGGAGGATTGGTGCTACTTGAGACTGGAGTAGGTCAAGGACAACCTCACCGAGGAAGTAAACTGAAATCTGGATGGGGAGGAGCCATCCAGAGACATGGAAACATATGGAAGAAGAGACTCTTGGGCAAGGGGAGAGAGAACAAGTGTTCTCTCTAGGAGATGGGAAAGAGCTTGGCTAGGAGATGGAAAAGAGCTTAGTGTTTGAGTGATAGCAAAAAAAGACAGGTTCGAGGCCAAATAATGTTAGTCAACATCCCTGTGATTCTCTAGATCTTTTTCCCACGGTCACAAAATGGCTGTTGTAATTCCAAACATTATGTCAATATTCATGGCAGAAAGAATGGAGGATGGGTCAGTGTGCTAGCTGCATCATCTCCTTTCAACAAGAAAAAAGACTATCTCAGCAGCCCTCTAGCAAATCTGAATTGGTATTATTTACCTGAAGTAGTTCATATACATCCCACCCATACAGCAGTAAAATAGGCTAGGAAAGCAGGGATTTGTCACAACTGTCTTGGGTTAGTCTTGTTCCTGCCCCTGGGAATAGACACCTGAAAAAAATCAAAATGCTGCTGGTAAGAAGAGGAGGAAATAACAATTAGGTAGACCATAATAGTGACTGTCCTGGTGAAGGGGAGAAGTAAAAATGAAGTCAGAGCAATTGTGAAGAAACAGATAATATTGGGTCTTGTAAACCATGGTAAAGAGTTTAGATTGTTTCTAAATGCAATGTAAAGTCATGAAATGTGTATGTGTGACTAGGTCTTATTTATATCTTTAAGAAATCACCGTTCCCCCAATGTTCATAGCAGCACAATTTACAATAGCCAAGTGCTGGAAGCAACCTAAGTGCCCATCAGTAAATGAGTGGATCAAAAAAACTATGGTACGTTTACACAATGGAATACTATGCAGCAGAAAGAAAGAAGGAGCTCCTACCCTTTGCGACAGCATGGATGGAACTGGAGAGCATCATGCTAAGTGAAATAAGCCAGGCAGTGAAAGACAAATACCATATGATCTCACCTGTAAGTGGAATATAATCAACAAAAAAAACCAAGCAAACAAAACATAACCAGAGACATTGAAATTGAGAACAAACTGATAGTAACCAGAGGGGAGATGGGAGGAGATAATGGGGAGAAAAGGGGGAAGGGTTGTCAGGAACAAGTATAAAAGACCCATGGACAAAGCCAAAGGGGGAAAGCTGGTGAGGTGGGGATGGCTGGGGTGGGGGAAAAATGAAGACAACTATACTTGAATAATAATAATAATAATAAAGAAATCACTGTTCTGCCATGTGAAAATTAAATTGTAGAGGGCAAGGACTTTAATTGGAAGGCAGTATCAGTAGAATGGGAAAGAGATGACAATACCTTTACTAGGACAGCAACAGTAAAGATGTAGAGAGGTAAATGAACTTAAGATATAATTTTGGAGTTACTGCTGGGAGGATTTGCTGGCATACAAATGAGTGTTGAGGCAAGAAAGAAAGAAGTGAAAAGCTATGGTTTAAACCTCAAAGATGCATTATAATAGTATTTACAAAGAAAAGACTCTGTAAAACAGGCTCAGAGAGAAAAGAAAGCATGATGGCTGTTCTTCAGCCATATTAAGCTTGTGATGTTTATTAAACACCAAGTAGCAATCTCAGGCCACACTATAGTAGATGCTGTTGTGTTTTGCCCATTTTCTGCTCAAGATTAAGGTAGTAATTCACTCAACTACCAGGAGTAATAGCTGCTGGTGGCTCATAGCTGACTTCCTCCCCAGAGATTGCCCTTGGCCCGAAGAAACTGCCCTGTCCAAAGTTATACCCTCTCCTTGAAGGTGGCCTCCAACCATTGATTGGCTGATGCAGGGGTGCAATGGCCTGACACCCTTGCTTTAATCTGTAGCTCATTTAAAGGGCCATCCCACACTTGAGTGCCTGCGCAGTTAGCCGAGGCTGCTCCTGTGACTGTCTTGTCGCTCATCTTCTCCTTCTGCACAAACCTGCTTCTTTTACTTCTTCACAAGTGTTGTTCCCAAGACCACACCCCAGAGAACTTCATACATATAAATCTCTGTCTTAGATTTTATCTCAGGAAATCTGGCCTAAGATGCTTGGTTCCAGGAGCAACTGAGAAGCAAAACCTAAAATGGGATTTTGAAGCTTATCTACCTGCTAGCTGGCTGGGAATAAAGACTCCATCATTGGTGGTAGCCCCTGGCATTTGCTAGGAGTGCATTTGTTAAAATCTTCACTGGTAGTTAATCAGGGTGGGATGCTGGCATAAGGGAATATACTAACAGGTATATTATCTCAGGCATTTGAGAAGTAATTATAGAGCAATGGAATTGGATGGATATTGCTGAGTCTTATCAGTGTATTAAAGGAAGACAATGAAAAGCTGAGGGTGAGTAATCACTAATTCAAGGTGAATTATGAAAAGCAAAGGTCCTAGTTGATAACATATAAAAACAATTTTATCTCCTACAGTCAAAAGATAGAAAAAAGCTAAGAATTAGTGTTGGGACCTAATTACAAGGAGAGCAGGGCTCAACAAAGGGCTGAATTCTCAACCATTGCAAGCCTGTGTGCCAAGGTCAGAGATCTGGCTAGGTAGATTCCTAAGAAATAGGATGTAGACATGCAGGCTGATGCACTGTAAGACTTTAAAACCGCAGATACCCCTATGGAAGTGTCCCCTTCCCTTGTGTTGAAGGCTAGAACTACCCCCACCTTGCTTGCAATTAATCCCAGGGCCCCCACCTCATGATCTGCCTGCAGCACTTCCCTTCCTAATCAGTAACTAACACCAGTAACTATGGTCCTTCTCCACCCCTACCACCACTAAGACCCTATCTTTCACCATTACCTTTCACTGGAACCATTCAACCAACCTCCACACTTACCCCTTCTTCAGGCTTACCCTCCTCAGATCTGCTCTCAACAAGGCTTCTCAGGTGACTGGCCCCTGCCTTCCTCTCCAACCTCATCCTCAACAATCTAGACATTAAACTGCTTGTGGCTCCACTCTGCAAAAATGCTGTTTCTCCCAAAATTCTACAGCAAGTCTCTTTATCAGTTTGTTTAAGTTTGTGTTATAAAAAGAATTTAAGGTGGCTACAATTTTCTTCACACATAAGCAGAAAAACAATCATGGGTGATGAGGGCAGCACTGGTAAGAAAGAAAGAAGGTGGAAGAAGCATGCTAGTAAAAGTGAGAATAGTTAAAAATAGTCCCTGCCCTGAGAAGCTTGTAGGCTTTTCAAACACTGTTCTTTGGCTAGGAATTCATAATCTCGTACAGTTAAGCATTAATTCTAGTTAACAGCTAAGCAGAATTGTGAAGTAAATACACCTTTGAATGCCCTTCCACCTTTTAGCACTTCCTCACAACCGTCAGTTCAGCTTGAACTTTCTAAGACTCTCTCCACAGAACATTACTGTTTCATGAGCTATTAGGAGGTACCTGAGAAAAGGATTCTGAGTTGGAGTGTAGCAAATACTGTCCACAGCCACATTCCTAGAAAGACACATTAACCTATTAAGAGCTCTAAAGTGATTACATTATTGTCAACTATGCAAAATATAGTTGAATATATGTAGCAATGAGTCCCCAAAATTCTTTGACTCAGCAATTGCAAGAACTTTGACCTAAATAATCATGGAAATGTGCATAGATTTTGCTACAAGGATGTTTATACCCCTGTGTTGTATATTTAATAGATTAAGCAAAGACTCACATAAAGCCCAAGAGAGTAAGGGCTGGTTATATAGAGTATGGCATATCCATGTAATAAATATCATGCAGACAAAAGCAATAATATAGAAAATTTAGTGGCATGGGAACTGTTACTAAAATATTAAGAAGAAAAAGCTTATACCTGAATATGAAAAGATAACTCCCCTTTTAAAATTAAATATTATCCAAGAAGGAAAATACCAGGAGGACTTCTAACTGCAGATTCAACCCCAAAAACCTGAGTACAGGCAGATAAACTAGGAAAGGATTCTTTCCTGAAGAGAGTAGTTACTACACAGCTGAGCCCTGACATAACACCAATCTTCATCATTTCAGAAGAATATAGAAATATGTGTTTGTGATAAATCACCCAAATTGTATATGTTGGCACTCTAATTGAACAAAAATGTAAATATTTCACAAACAAATAAACACATCTACAAACTCCCGTTAACAGTTCTAATTTACTCAGGATGTCTACAGTGGTTATTTCTGGATGTCAGGATTTCAGATGATTTTTATGTCTTGCATTTTGTTTTTTATGCCTTTTCTATATTTTCTACAATAAAAATCATTTTAATAAAAAATACATTTTTTAAATTTTGAAAGTTCAATTGTTATCATTGTTACTGAAAAAAGAATTAGAAAAAAGTTAGAATTTAAGAATTTAAGTTAGAAAGAAAGACAAAGTATAAATCAACCCTCCTACTGGCAACATGAAACAAAATATTTACATAGTGTTAGAAAATTAGTGTATTTTCTTTCTGGCATAGGTGCTAGATTATCTAGGACAAAAAAATCTGTGATATTTTTACAGTCTTTACTTTTATTCAAAACATTGGCAATATTACAAATATAAACAAACTGAGGTTATAGAAATTGTGTTATAGTAGTTCTTCTGTAAAAAATATAAAAAATAGATCCATTAAAAATAGATCTATTTTTCCAAAATACTGTTTCCCAAACTAAGTTCCTTGGACATTCCATGGTCAAATCAATTTGAAAAGCATTGCTTCACTGAAGAATCCAATGCTTGTGAATGACACATGGACATGGACAAAAGCATGGGGTCAGACTATGGGAGCAGGATATGGACAGAGTGGAGGAGGGCAAAGGGGGAAAATTGGGACAACTGTAATAGAACAACAATAAAATATTTAAACTTCTGGAAATAAATAAATAAATAGAGGGAAAAGGGTTCAGTGCTTACTGAAAGACAAGGTTGTGAACTGTCCTGCATTTTAAACACAAACACACACACACACACACACACACACACACAAAACACAAGTGGCTTTGTTTAGCCAGATAGTCTCCATTTCTCCACTCAATTTTTGTTTAGCCTTACTCTAATTTGTCCACCCCCTTATTTTAGGACACAGATCAGGAAATATAGAATGATTTGAGGATAGACAAAAATCCCTTAGAAACACATTCTGTACAAATGACCATTTGTAGTAAATTTCAAAATTACATAGTCAACCTTTTTTTAAAGAGGAAGACTGGTTTCTGGTATTTAGAAATCCAAAGGACCAAGAACTGGCTCTCACCACTCAGGAGATTAACCCAGCCATTCACAGTAAGGTTCACCTCAAAAATCCCCACATTAAGAGGTCCCTTCAGGGCAGATTTTGGAGTCTAATAACAAAGTGATACTGAACTAAAAATCAGCTGGGGTCAGCCATGGGCAAGAGTGAAAGACTGAAAATGCTTTCCTTTTGAACAATTTTACTCAGACCTCAGTTGACAGGACTTCTACTCAGTGTGATGGTAGAAATAAGCTCATCATTTTGTTTTTAAACAACTGTTGAAGTTCCAAGTCAGTCTCAGGCACTTTAGTTCAACTTCAAAACCAGGTCCCTTGAGTCAATTGTTTTGAAACAGATTCAATCCTCCAGAAGCAGCTGATATTTGACTATGATTCTCTTCACCAACCACAGCTACAACAAGAGCACCTAGGGCAATTCGAGAGTAACATGTCTTCATTTCCTCTTTCCCCTCCCCTTCCCTTATCCCTCTGCCCTCTTCTTTTTCCTACTCCTACCCTCCTTCCTCCCTCTCCTCCCCACTCTCTGTATCATGCTGGTTTCCATCATCACTTGAGACTGGGAGGCAGGGGAAGGGCAGTGGAGGGGGAGGGGGGTGTGGCGGACAAGGCAAACTAACCTGTTTGTGAGGTTTGTGCATGTGTGTGTCAATTTGCATGATAGAATCTTAACATTGATTGCTATTTATTTTTAAATGTCTTGTTTGTCTGCAAAGGAAAATACATCCTGTTGATACCTGACAGCTTCCTTCCAACAGCCCCCAGCAGCAAGGATCCACTCTCAGTTAAGCTCAGCTGCTACTCCTCTCCTGCTGAAAATGATCTTCAACACAGCAGAATTTTTTTTTGGTTCTTTGGGACTTTATGTTTGTTTTTTTCCATTTTGTACTTTTCCAGGAGATATGATATCTCCAACTGATTCAGCATTGCCTTGCAAAAAGTTCAGGAAATGGCCTCTGTGGAAGTCTGCCTCTTTGTTTTTGTTTGTTTGTTCACTAATATAAAGAAAACAAACTTCAATAACCACTTGTTCCAGAAAGAGCACAACTACTGAAATACACCAAAAATCTGAAAGACATTAAGAATTTTTCAGGGCCAAGTAAAACTACCTTTTTCAAGGACCCCTGTATATTCAGAACAGAAGATAGGAAGCCTACAGTCTTTGTCCGATAATAAGCTTAAGTAAAAGCAATTTTCTAACCCAGAGCTCTCTTTTTGTAGTTACCTCAGAAAAAGCCTATGGTGGGATTTTTTTCTTTGAATCATGTTGCCCTTCACATTCAGTTGATAAAAAGCCTTCTTTTGTGAGAGCCATTTGATGTTCAAAGGACTCTTCAGAATGCATGTGAACAGCCCTCAAGGATTCTTGGAGCACCAATCTAAATGTCAGTCTTAATAACAGGGAAATTTCATTAGCTGTAAACAAACTCCAATGCCAAACTTCAAGTAGTAAGAAATATCCTTGTCAGTGGCCTCTGAAGTCAAGGACAACTTAAAGTCTGAGGGTTCACTCACTTCCATTCCTCACCACTTATATGTCAGAAACAGCTACTGCTGGACAAAAAATACCGGCAGCTGTCACAGCTAAACTCAACTCGCTGCTGCTGTAGTCTGGTCATAACACAAAAATATCTATGGTCCCCATCTTTCAAAAAATTCCTACAGGTAAGTCACTGTTCCCAGTTTCCCAAATGCATCTGAAGTGCTGTGAACACATAAGTGAAGACATCATTAAGGCTTGAATCTTTATCTCCATTTGCAACTTTAAATTATTTCCAGAAAAGAAACAGACCTTAAAGCCCCAGGAAAAGTAGATAGGAACTGAGTCAAAGAAAACAGACCAATTGGTGTAATTTTTAATTTTTCATCATTACACATGGCCTTTGGCTTGGGTTTTATTTGGGGTTTTTCTTTTCTTTTACCTTTTCAGGAAGATTCCAAATCCTCTATTAACTACAACATTATCCTGCAAAAATTCAGAAAGTAAACTGTGGAGAACTCTGTTCCTTGTTTGTTTGTTTGTTTGTTTGCTAGTTCTAAAGAAAACACATTTTTGGTAAATAACTACTTGTCCCTGACACATCACAGATACTAGAATACAATGAAAATTAAAGTTTTATAATTAACTCTCACCAGATTACCATTTGATTTTCCTATTCTGACTTACATTAGGGTCTTGCTAACCATAACAGAACTAACCAAAAGTACTGGGAATTTACTGAATGCATCTGTTTCTTAAAATTCCTTTTAATCTGTATTGATTCATCCTCAACTGGGGGTGAGAAAGTACAATGACAGTTATGTTTAGTTTCACCTAAACATAAGTAGTACAATAGATGAACTAAGACTAGCTCTATATGTCCATCACTCCCAAACTGCCTTCCAACCCACACCTCTCCTGGGTCACAGACCCATACAGCCGACTCAACTTGAGTATCTTACAAGCAACACAAACTAAGCTTCTCCAAAACTTAATTTGTCCTTTTGGCCAACCTTCTATTCTTCCTCTGTTCTTGGTGGCAGTAAAAGACATCAATATCCTCCCAGGACCAAAAACTCACCCAAAACTCTGTTCTTCCCTCAACCTCACCCCTCACATCCAGGTCCATGGACCAATATGTCCTTAGCACTCCCTCTGCTGGAATGAACTCGGGCAGGTTCTTTCTGACTCTAGGCCCTGACTTCCATTTTCTTTAAACACTTTCTTTAGAAAATATATCACTGTAAATCCTTTCTCTCCCCATTGAGATGTATATAATGCTTTTTTAAAGACTATTAACAGTTTTACATGCCAAGACTGTGTTCCTGCAGGACCTGGGAACCACCTCTTTGAAAGGCAATCATCGAACATGATCCAAGATGGTAGAAGAATTGGTGGCAGCTAAACTCACCTCCTCCCAGGACCAAACTGGAATTACAGCTAAATTATACAACAATCACCCTGAATAACCAACTGTGGACTACCTGAAGAAAAGTCTTTTTTAATAATTATGTTATTGTTGTTCAATTATACATGTCTGCATTTTCCCCCCACCACTACACTCCCCAGCCAAACTCACCTCCCTCCCTTGCTTCCACCTTCCCCCTGGGTTTTGTCTATGTGTCCTTTATAGTAGTTCCTAAAAACCCTTCCTCTCATTATCCCCTCCCACCTCCCCTCTGGTTACTGTCAACTTGTTCTTAATTTCTATGTCTCTGCTTATATTTTGCTTGCTTTTTTTATTTGTTGATTATGTTCCAGTTAAAGGTGAGATCATATGGTATTAGTCCCTCACCTCCTGGCTTATTTCACTTAGCATAATACTCTCCAGTTCCATCCATGCTGTTGCAAAGGGTAGGAGCTCCTTCTTTCTCTCTGCTGCATAGTATTCCATTGTATAAATGTACCATAATTTTTTGATCCACTCATTTACTGGTGGGCACTTAGGTTGCTTCCAGCACTTGGCTATTGTAAATTGTCCTGCTATGAACATTGGGATGCATAGGTTCTTTTGGATTGGTGTTTCAGTGTTCTTGGGATATAATCCCAGCAGTGGAATTACTGGGTCAAAAGGCAGTTCCACTTTTAGTTTTCTGAGGAAATTCCATAGTTTTTCCACAGTCGCTATACCAGTCTACATTCCAACCTATGGTACCCTAGGGTTCCCTTTTCTCCACATCCTCTCCAACACTTGTTTGTTGATTTGTTTATGATAGCCAGTCTGACTGGTGTGAAGTGGTATCTCATTGTGGTTTTAATTTGCATCTCTCTGATGGCTGCTGATGCTGAGCATCTTTTCACATGTCTCTAGGCCCTCTATATCTCCTCCTTGGAGAAGTGTCTGTTCAGGTCTTTTTCCCATTTTTTAATTGGTTTTTTTTTTTGTCTTCCTGGAGTGGAGTCATGTCAGTTCTTTACATATTTTGGAGACCAAATCCTAGTCCAAGCTATAATTGGTAAATATGTTTTCCCATATAGTTGGTTCTTTTTTCATTTTAATGCTGTTTTCTTTGTCCATGTAGAAGCTTTTTATTGATGAGGTCCCATTTGTTTATTCTTTCCTTTATGTCCCTTGCTTTAGGGGACATTTCAGTGAGATGTTGCTGTGTGGAATGTCTGAGATTTTCCCGTCGATGTTGTCCTCTAGGACTTTTATGATGTCAGAACTTATATTTAAGTGTTTTATCCACTTTGAATTTATTTTAGTGTATGGTGTAAGTTGGTGATCAACTAGCTGTCCAGATCTCCCAACACCATTTGTTGAAGAGGCTATTTTTACTCCATTTTATGCTTCTTCCCCCTTTGTTGAATATTAATTGACCATAGAGACTTCAGTTTATTTCTGGGCTCTCTGTTCTGTTTCATTTTTCTATGTGTCTGTTCTTATGCCAGTACCAGGCTGTTTTGATTACAGTGGCTTTGTAATACAATGTGATGTCAGGTACTGTGATCCCTCCTATTTGTTCTTCTTTCTCAAAATTGCTGCAGTTAGTTGGGGTCATTTATAGTTCCACATAAATTTTTGAAATGTCTGTTCTATATCTGTGAAATATGTCATTGCACTTTAATAGTGATTGCATTGAATCTATAAATTGTTTTGAGTAATGTGGACATTTTGGTGATGTTAACTCTTCCAATCCATGAGCATGGTATATGCTTCCATTTGTTTGTGTCTTCCTTAATTTCTTTCTTCAATGTTGTGTATTTTTCTGAGTACAGGTCTTTTACCTCCTTGGTTAGGTTTATTCCTAGGTATTTTATTTTTCTTTTTGCTATATCAAATGTGTTTTATTACTGATTTCTCTTTCTGATATTTCATTGTTGGTGTACAAAAATGCCTTAGATTTCTGGATATTGCCTTTGTATCTTGCTGTTTTGCCAAATTAACTTATTAGGTTGAATAGTTTTTTTGTGGGGTCTATAGGATTTTGTATGTACACTATCATATCATCTGCAAACAATGACAGTTTTGCTTCATCCTTTCCAATTTGGATGTCTTTTATTTCTTTTTCCTATCTGATTGCTATGGCTAGGACTTCCAATACTATGTTGAATAGGAGTGGTGAAAGCAGGCATTTTTGTCTTGTTCCTGATCTTAGTGGGAAGCTCTAAGTTTTGACCATTAAGTATGATGTTGGCTGTAGGTCACTCATATATGGCCTTTATTATGTTGAGGAATGCTTCCTCTATTCCCACTTTGCTAAGTGTTTTTATCATAAATGGGTGCTGTACCTTATCAAATGCTTTTTCCTCATCTATGGATATGATCATGTGATTTTTGTGTTTTGTTTTGTTTATGTGATATATTATGTTTATTGATTTGGGAATGTTGTATCATCTTTGCATCTCTAGGATGAATCCCACTTGATCATGGTATATGATCTTTTTAATGTATTGCTGGATGCAGTTTGCCAATATTTTGTTGAGGATTTTAGTGTCTATGTTCATCAGTGATATTGGCCTGTAATTTTCTTTCTTTGTTCTGTCTTTATCTGGCTTTGGGATTAGGATGATGCTGGCTTCATAAAAGAATTTGGGAGTTTTCTATCTTCTTGAATTTTTTTGAATAATCTGTGAAGGATAGGAGCTACCTCTTCCTTAAATGCTTTGTAAAATTCTCCTGTGAAACCATCTGGTACAGGGCTTTTGTGTATTGGAAGCTTTTTGATTACTGCTTCAATTTCATCAGCTGTTATTGGTCTGTTCAGACTTTCTGCTTCTTCTTCATTCAGTTTTGGAAGATTATATTTTTCTAGAAATTTGTCCATTTCACCTAGGTTTTCAAATTTCTTGGCATATAGTTCTTTATAGTAATTTCTTACAATTCTTTGTATTTCTGTGGTATCCGTTGTAATCTCTCCTCTTTCATTTCTGATTATGCTTATTTGGGCCCTCTCTTTTTTTCTTGATAAGTCTGCTTAAAGGCTTGTTGATCTTGTTTATCTTTTCAAAGAACTGTGCTCCTGGATTTACTGATCCTTTGGATTGTACTTTTAGTCTCTATGTCATTTAATTCTGCTCTGATCTTGGTCATTTCCTTCCTTTTATTTGCTCTGAGCTGTCTTTGTTTTTGTTCCTTGAGTACTTGTAGGCCTAGGGTTAGGTTGTTTATTTGAAATGTTTCTATCTTTTTTAGATAGGCCTGTATTACTATGAACTTCCCTCTCAGGACAGCCTTCATGTGTCCCATAAGTTTTGAATTGTTGTGAGTTCATTTTCATTTGTTTCCAGAAACTTTTTTATTTCTTCCTTGATCTCATTTTTGACTCATTCATTGTTTAATAGCATGCTATTAAATCTCCATGAGTTTGAGTGTTTTCTGGTTTTTGCCTTGAGGTTGGTTTCTAGTTTCAGTCCCTTGTGGTCTCAGAAAATGCTTGGTATGATTTCAATTTTCTTGAATTTGTTGAGGCTTGTTTTGTGTCCTATCATGTGGTTTATCTTTGAAAATGTTCCATGTGCATTTGAAAAGAATGTGTATTTAGCTTTCTTGGGATGAAAGACTCTATATATATATATCAGTTAAATCCATTTGATCTAGAGCATTGTTCAATGCCACAGTATTTATTTGATATTTTGTTTGGAGTATCTATCCATCTTTGACAGTGGGGTGTTAAAATCCTCTATTATTGTGTTGCTGTCAATATCTTTCTTGAAGTGCTGCAATATTTTCTTTATGTATTTGGGTGCTCCTATGTTGGGTGCATATATATTTACAATGTTTATGTCTTCTTGATGAATTCTTCCCTTGAGTATTATGAAGCGACATTCTGGGTCTCTTTTTATGGCTCTTTATGGATCTTGAAGTCTATTTTGTCTGATATGAGTATTGCTACTCTGGCTTTCCTGTCCATTTGCTTGGAATATTTGTTTCCAGCCCTTCACTTTCAGTCTGTGTAGGT
The DNA here is from genome assembly GCF_004126475.2 of Phyllostomus discolor. Lineage (NCBI taxonomy): Eukaryota > Metazoa > Chordata > Mammalia > Chiroptera > Phyllostomidae > Phyllostomus > Phyllostomus discolor. The sequence continues at coordinate 119,856,653 of NC_040903.2, read as the reverse complement.
CTTTTGTTCTGAGGTAGGTCTCTTGTAGGCAGTATATGTGTGGGTCATGCTTTCTTATCCATTCTGCTATTCTATGTCTTTTGATTGGGGCACTTACTCCATTTACATGTAAGGTTATTATTGATAGATACTTATTCATTGCCATTTTTTCGTACCTGTGTCCCTCTCTCTCTCACTGTTTTTCTTCCTTTTCTTAAAGCAGTCCCTTTAGCATCTCCTGCAGAGCTGGTTTGGTGGAGGTGTATTCTTTGAGCCTACTTTTGCCCAGGAAGCTCTTTATTTGGCCATCCATTTTAATTGAGAGCCTTACAGGGTAGAGTAGTCTTGGTTGCAGGCCCTTGGTTCTTATTACTGGGAATATTTCTTGCCATTACCTTCTGGCTTGGAGCATTTCCATTGAGCAGTCAGCTGCTAGTCTTATTGGGAATCCGTTGTATGTTACTTCCTGTTTTTCCCTTGCTGCCTTTAAGATTCTCTCTTTGTCTTGGCATTTTGCCATTTTAATGATGATGTGTCTTGAAGCAGGCCTCTTTGGGTTCCTCTCTATTGGGACTCTGTGATTTCTGGATTTCTGTGAGTTTTTCTCTCACCAAACTAGGGAAGTTTTCCATCATTACTTTTTGAAACAGGTTTTCTATCCCTTGCTCTTCTTCTCCTTCTGGTGTCCCTACTATACAGGTATTACTATGTTCCATGTTGTCCTGCATTTCTCTTAACCCCTCTCCCATCTTTCTGAGCCTCTTTTCCTTTTCTTGCTCTTTCTGGGTGCTTTTTCCTTACTTGTCCTCCAGCTCACTGATTCAATCCTCTGCTTCATCAATCCTGCTTTTGATTCCTTCTACTGTGTTCTTCAATTCAGAAAGTGTATTCATCATTTCCTCTTGGCCCTTGTTGATAGTTTCTATTTCTTTTTCCATGTTGATATAGTTTTGAGTGAGTTTATTGTAGTTTCCCTGTAGTTTTTGGTAATTCACTGTGAGCTCATTGATCTTCCTGATAACCATTGCTTTGAACTCAATATCTGATAGTTGAGTTGCCTCTATTTCATTTAGCATTCTTTCTGAGGCTTCCTACTTTCTTTTCATTTGGGAATTGTTTCTTTGTCTTCCCATTGTTTGTTTGTGTTCATTTGGAGGGGGAAGGCAAAATGGTTTAAGATAGTGGGAGTGTATTCTGTTAAAGCACCAACCCAGAGAGAAGAGATAGGAGAGCCTTTGGATATGTATAGTGTTAACCATGATATTTCACCCACCTAGCCACTTTTCAGAAAAGGGTGGAAAAAAAGATAAGACTCTCGTTAGGTGGGGAAGGATTGTGAGTTGGATCTAGAAAGCAGTGAGCTTGTGGGTGGTCAGACTATGAGGTAAAGTGAGAGTAAAGGATAAAAATAGGTGTAGTGTGTGAGCAAATAGAGTTAACCACAATAGTTTTGAAGTTCTGGAAACAACGAAGTGAGATAAAATTGAGAGGAGTGCTGTGTAGTTTTTACAACTGTATGGAACCACAATTATTTACAATAGTAACAAAGCAATAATCATATGATAGAATCTATGTGATCTGAACAACAAGAATAGAAAGTATAGGACCTAGAGTAGTGTGCTATTGGAACACAAGTGAAGCAAAAGATGGAAAATTAAAAATATACTATGGAAAAGAGAACCAGGGAAACCAGTTAAACTATACAATTTAACAAACCAAGCAAAGAAGACTAAACAGAAAGAGAGATAAAAAATACTAGTAAAATAAAAGATATAAAAATAGTCACAAATACTAATAGTACAAATATACAATAACTTGTAAATTCTCTTAATTAGCAAAGTGAAATTTGTCTGTCTCAGTTGTTGGGATGACCTTTCTTTGGGTCTAATTCTGGTCGTTTCACAGCTCCAGGTTTTATCGTCTCTCTTGTGGAAATAAAAAAATAGAAAGAAGGAAGAAGGAATTAGGAATTTAAAAAAGACAGAAAGGAAGGAAAGAAGAAGGAATAAAAAAGGAAAGAAGGAAAGAAAGGAAAAGGAATTTTTATTTAAAAAAGGAAGCCTCCTGCTGGCTTTAAATAAGCCAAACCAGTTCTGCTGATCTTCCTGGCTGCAGCAGGCTGAAGAGGGATTGGTGGGGTTGGGCAAGAGGTGCCTCTGGGTGACAGGGTCAGGCACACTCTGCCCTCGGGGCTGCGGGCTGGAGCACTTGGCCTCACCACTGGAGTGTGGCTGGCAGCTGCTGAACTGCAGATTTGGGTGCACACTGTCCCTGGGGCTTCAGGTGTGAGCACGCAGCCTCTGCTGCTGTGGCAGCAGCGGGAGCGTGGTGGCAGGCAGCCAGGTCAGTGGCACACCTCTGGGGTCTTGGGCTTGGTTGGGCGACCTCCACTGCTGGGGCTGGTGCCAGGGCTAGGGCACACACTCACAGTCCTGGCAGAAGAAGTGGGCCCACAGCTGAGGGTGCAGAGGCTGCTCAGGCACAGTGGGGGAGACATGGGTGGCTACCCCTGGAGAGTTCCCCTACAAGCCACTGAGTGCCTCTTTTTTTCTTTTTCTTTTTGAAAAACTCCTCCTGCTCAAGCCTGCCACTCCAAACAAGCGCCAGGCCTCTCACACAGCCCAACTCTCCAACCAGACTCGGACTATCTGGGTCAGGATCCATCATGGCCCAACTCTTCCCAGCTGGCGTCCACAGTCTCAGCTGGTACACATAGCCCCTGTGTGTTTGCCACTTCGTCCTTATTCCCCCTGCCATGACTTCAAGCATCCAGGCCTATTCTGGTGCTGTATAAACCTTGTTTGGCAGGGGAAGAAGCTGTTGGCCTGGCTCTCTCCCAAGAATCCTGCAACAGACCCAGCGGGTGCTGGCCAGGGGCTGCAGCCACCCCGGTCCCCGCACTTGTCCCAGGGACCTTATTGTCCCAAAGCACTCTCCTTACCATCTGAATTTTCAATGTCCTCTATAGTTTTGGCCTCCAATCTTCATATATGCCAGGATACTGTTGGCTGTTCACTCCATTCCTCAGAAAATTTGCTAGGTGTTTCACCCATTTGCAGGGCAAAGTGGACTCTGCTCCCACCTATCTCACGGCCATCTACCTCCTTTTCTGAGGAGAAGTCTTATAGCCAAGGATGTACAGAAAATGTTACATCAAGACTCATAGGGACTTCCGGCAAGATGGAGGAATAGGTGGATACACCGTGCCTCCTCGCACAACCAAGATTAGAAAACCAATAATTTACAACAATAATTTACTATCAGAATAACACGCAGATCCCGCAGAGGATTTATCTGAATGGAAGTCAGGCAGCCAAGAAGTTGAAGTAGACGCGTTCATCCGGACTGGTAGGAGAAGACCAGCTGGCGGGCGTGGGGCTGGCTCGGGTCGGCGGCGTGCAGAGGTCGGGGGAAGGTTTGGCGCGAAATCGGCGCAAAAGCCATCCGGGGGCACAAGAAGGCAGCGGTGATCCCTGAGTACGCAAGCTGCGGCTGGCAGACCCAAAGGGGTAGCGATTGTGGACCAGGGCAGAACTCGCGGCCCAGAAGCCCAGACAAGGGTCTGAGTCCAGGGGAACGGAACTACCGCCATTGTTTTCTCCCACCCCCACTCCCGCGCCCGCCCCGCCCCCACATATAACGTCACAATCTAGCGACTGGGGTGCCCAGCCCCAGTGAGCACCTAAGGCTCCGCCCCCCACCGTAACAAGAGCAACCAGACCGGAAAAAAAAACAAGGAGAGACAGGGGGGAAAAAAAAAGCAAAAAAAAAAAAAAACTATGTTTTCAACAGAGCAGATCAGTCCCCCAGGACTCATCCTTTTGAGCGACCAAGAACTAGCCAATCTATCAGATGCGCAGTTCAAAACACTGGTGATCAGAAAGCTCACGGAACTGGTTGATTTTGGATGAAATTTAGATGAAAGAATGCAGATTACCATAAAACAGATGCAGGAAGACACGCGGAGGAGAGCCAATAGTGAAAGGAAGGAATATGAGTCTCAAAACAATACAGTGAACCAGAAGAAAGACAGAATCAACCAAGCAGGAAAGCATGATGAAATAAGAATTCAAAAAATTGAGGAAACGATTAAGAGCATCCAAGACACCTTTAAATGTTCCGATATCCGAATTATAGGGGTACCAGAATCGGAAGGGGAAAAGCAACAGATTGAGCATGTATTTGAACAAATAATAAAGGAGAACTTCCCCAATCTGGCAAAGGGAACAGTCTTCCAAGAAATCCAAGAAGCTCAGAGAGCCCCAAAGAAGTTGGACCCAAGAAGAAACACACCAAGGCACATCATAATTACATTAGCCAAGGTAAAAACGAAGGAGAGAATCCTAGAAGCAGCAAGAGGTAAGGGGACAGTAACCTACAAAGGAGTTCCCATCAGACTGTCAGCTGATTTCTCCAAAGAGACCTTACAGGCAAGAAGGGGCTGGAAAGAAATATTCCAAGTCATGAAAGACAAGGACCTACATCCCAGATTGCTGTATCCAGCAAAGCTTTCATTTAGAATGGAAGGGCAGATAAAGTGCTTCTCAGATAAAGTCAAGTTAAAGGAGTTCATCATCACCAAGCCCTTATTTTATGAAATGCTAAAGGGACTTATCTAAGAAAAGAAGATAAAGAAAAGACATGTAGTAAAAGGACAGCAAACTCACAAATATTAACAACCACACCTAAAGCAAAACCAAAAGAAACTAAGTAAACAATTAGAACAGGAACAGAACCACAGAAATGGAGGGCACATAGAGGGTTAGCAGCAGGGGGGTGGGAGGAGGAGAGAGGGGGAAAAGGTATAGAGAATAAGTAGCATAGAATGTAGGTTGAAAATAGATAGGGGGAGGGCAAGAATAGTACGGGAAATGTAGAAACTAAAGAACTCATAAGTATGACACATGGACATGAACTAAAGGGGGAAATGTGGGTGGGAGGGGGGTACAGGGTAGAGGGGAGAGAAGGGGGGAAATGGGACAACTGTAATAGCATAATCAATAAAATATATTTAAAAAAAGACTCATAGGAAGGGCAGAGACAGGGAAAAAGCCTGGCACTACCCATATGAGCAGCAGCTGAGGTTCTGTATTGATATCATAGCTGCAGGAGGTTCCCCCTGAGAAGTGTGAGGTTTCAACCCCAGGCCCAAGCTCCAAGCCCAGAGTACCACAGCCAGGAAGAGACACCCATGTAACATCTGGCTATAAGAAGCAGCAAGGTTTCTCTCCACCAGGGAGAGGCAGGAGTCCACTAAAGAAAAAGGCACCCTCTTAAAGAATCACACAAAATTTTGTTCACAGCCACTCATGCTATGCCCTGAGGCGGAAGGCCAGAGGAGACTGGAATCATGTGAGGAGAGACTGGCATTTGTGGCTCTGGGGAACAAGCTGAAGAGACAGTTGCCAGTATCCTATCCCTGTATTAAGTCATTCTTTCATACCACACACGTAATCATTCTTGAGTATAGCCAGAAGCTCTTTCAGTGACTGAGCCTAAGAGGCAGCCAACAGACAGAGGTAGGCAGAAGCAGGTGGAGGCAAATTTCATCAGTGTGTCCTGGGACTTTTCCTGACCTGCTTTTGGGCCCAGCACTGGTAAAATCCAGCCTTGGTGTACAGGCTGGTTCCTCCTGCACATGCCCAGGCCCAACAGAGCAGGCACAAATTATGGATCACTTGTAACTCCAGAAGGTTGCCAAAGGCCAGTCATAGGCAACATCTTACAGGGGGTACACCATAGTAGCCCCCAAGGGACCACAGAACCAACACACCCAGTGGCCAGTTTCAGACAACATCAGAGCAGGGCCCAATAAGCTTCACAACCAGTCTATCCAAAGGGAGATCTCGGCAGGCACCAAACCCTGTTGAGGTGATTTCTGCTTCATGTGGTCAGTACCTGCACAGCAACTTGCACACCTTGGTCAGGGTTGAGCCTCAGAGTCAGCCAGTCTGAGGATTGATCCCACACAGGAACAGGCCAATATCAATCAAGGCTCAGTTACAACCAGAGGGTCCACATAACCCACACAAGGGACATTCCAGGAGTACCCAGCTAAGGTGATTAGGGAGACTGTGCCACTGGACCCTCAGGACACCTATTACATAAAGCCACCCATGAATACAAAAAGCCATAGGAGATCTATTTAATACATAGAAAGAAACACAAAGAGGCAGCAAAAATGGGAAATAAAGAAATAACCCCAAAATGAAAGAACAGGAGAAATCTCCAGAAAAAGCTAAATGAAATGGAGGCAATCAATCTATCAGATATAGAGTTCAAAATAATAGTTATAAGGATGCTCAACAGCATGCAAAAGGACATAGAAACCATAAAAAATGACCAATCAGAAATCATGAATACACTAGGAAAATTAAACAGTAGGTTGAATAAAGCAGAGAACTGAATTGGTGATTTGGAAGACAAGGTAGGGGAACCATTTTGCACTGTTAGTGGGAATGCAGATTGATGCAGCCACTGTGGAGAGCAGTAAGAATGGAGTTATCTCAAAAACTTAAAAATAGATCTGCCTTTTGTCTCATTGATCCCACTTGTGGAAATATAGCTGAAGAAACACAAAACACTAATTTGAAAGAACATAAGCACCCCTATGTTCATTGCAGAGTTATTTACAACCACCAAGATATGGAAGCAACCCAAGAGTCCATCAGTAGATGAGTGTATAAAACAACCATGGGACATTTATACAGTGGAATACTACTCAGCCACAAAGAAGAAAATTTTATCCTTTGCAACAGTACAGATGGATCTGGAGAATATTATGCTAAGTGAAATAAGCCAGTCAGAGAAAGATATATATACTACATGATTTCACTCATATGTGTCCCCAAAGAACAAACTGAACGAACATCAAAATAGAGACAGACTCATAGACATAGAGCAGGATAACAGTTATGGTTGAATTTAGGAGGTGGAGGGATCAAGCAAAAAGAAAAAGGACTCAGGGGCATAGACAATAGTGTGGTGATTGCAGGAGGGAGAAAGGGATAAGGGGAAAATACGGTCATGGAAAAATACATAAAAGAAGAAGAGGAGGTGGAGAAGAAGATGGAAGAGGAAGAGGAAGAAGTAGAAGAAAGGGGAACATAATTAAAAGAATAAAATGGCAATAAATGTGTACTTAACAATAATCACTTAAATGTAAATGGCTTAAATACTCCAATCAAAACATAAGGTAGCTGAATAGATAAGAAAACAAGACATATATATGCTGTCTACAAGAGACCCACCTCAGAACAAAAGATAAACACAGATTATACATAAGGGGATAGAAAAGGATTCTTAATACAAATGGAAATGAAAAAATAATGCTGGTGTAGGAATACTTATATCTGTCAAAATAGACTTGAAAATAAGTGTATAGTAAGAGACAAAGAAGGACATGACATAAGGATGAAGGAAGCCATCCAACAAGAGGATATAACCCTTGTAAACATTTATGTACCCAACACAGAAGCACCTAAATATGTAAAGCAAATTTTGATAAATATAAATGCCGAGGCTGACAGTAATACAGTCATAGTATGGGATTTAGACACCCCATCAACAACAATGGATAATCTTCTAGACAAAAAATCAACAAGGAAATAGCAGGCTTAAATGACACAGTAGATCAAATGGATTTAATTGATATCATCAAAACATTTCACTCCAAAGCAGCAGAATATATATTCTTTTCAAGTGTACATAGGACATGTTAGGACACAAAACAAGTATCAATAAATTTAAGAAGGTTGAAATCATATCAAGCATCTCCTCTGACCATAATGATATGAAACTAGAAATCAGTCAGGAAAAAAAACTGAAAAACACACAAAGACATGGAGGTTGAATAACATGTCACTAAACAATAAGTGAATTAACAATGACACCCAGCTGACTGTAGCCTGTGTCTCCGCCCCACCACTAGAGGCTAACCTTCCGTTTGTGTTCAGAGAGCCCTGTAGCTCCATTGCACCATGTGTGGCATCTGAGCCCTCTTTGGCAGCAATGACTGCCTCTCTGTTCAGTGTCTGAGTGCCATGAATATTACACACAGGGGTCCGGATGCATTTCCCTTTGAGAATGTCAACAGATATACCAACTGCTGCTTTGGATTTCACAAGTTGGGCATGGTTGACCAGTTGTTTGGGTTACAACCAATTTGCATGAAGAAATGTCCTTATTTGTGGCTATGTTACAATGGAGAAATCAACAACCACAAGAAGCTGCAATGCCATTTTGAATTTGAATATCCAACCAAAGTGGGTGGTGAGGTAATCCTTCATCTTTATTACAAAGGAGGAATTGAGCAAACAGTTTGCATGTTGGATAGGGTATCTGAGTTTATTTGACTGGATACAGCCCATAAGAAAGTGTTCATGGGCAGAGATACCTATAGTCACACCTTTGTTTAAAGCTATGGCAGAAGATGGATTTTTGGCTGTGTGTTCAGAAGCTAAAGGTCTTGTTAACTTGAAGTACTCCACAGCTCCTTTTTTAAAAGTGGAGCCATTTCTCCTGGGACACTATGAAGTATTGGATTTGAAGCCAAATGGCAAAGTTGCATCAGTGGAAATTGTTGAATATCATCACGGCAGAGATGAGCCTCTGCATGCCTTCTATGACAGTGTGGAGAATTTATTCCCAGGTTTTGAAACAGAAACCATGAAGAGCAACTTCCAGATACTTTTTAACAATGCCATTAAGAAACATTTGATAAAAGACTGGAGGATTGGCTGTCTTTTATCAGGGGGCTTGGATTCCAGTTTGGTTGCTGCCACCCTGTCCAAGCAGCTAAAAGAAGCTCAAGTCCAGTACATTTTCCAGACATTTGCAATTGGCGTGGAAGACAGTCCTGATTTAGGGTTAGGACCTTCCAAATCAGGACTATCCCTTCCAGAAAGGTGGTAAATCATATTGGGAGTGAACACCATGAAGTCCTCTTTAACTCTGAGAAGGTATTCAGGCCCTCAATGAAGTCATATTCTCCTTGGAAACTTATGACATTACAATAGTTCATGCTTCAGTGGATATGTACTTAATTTCCAAGTACATTCAAAAAAACACAGATAGTGTGGTGATCTTCTCTGGAGAAGGTTCAGATGAACTTATGCAGGGTTACATATATTTTCACAAGGCTCCGTCCCCTGAAGAAGCTGAGGAGGAGAATAAGAGGCTCCTGAAGGAACTCTAACTGTTTGATGCTGTCCATGCAGATCAAACTACTGCCACCTATGGCCTTGAATTGAGAGTTCCATTCCTGGATCATCGATTTTGTTTCTATTACCTGTCTCTGCCAGTAGATATGAGAATTCCCAAGAATGTGGTAGAAAAACATCTGCTGAGAGAGACATTTGAGGACTCCAACCTGATACCTAAGGAGATTCTCTGGTGACGGAAAGAAGCCTTCAGTGATGGCATTACCTCAGCGAAGAATTCCTGGTTTAGGATTTTACAGGACTATACTGAACATCAGGTTGATGATGCAATAATAGCAGTTGCAGCCCAAAAGTTTCCCTTCAACACTCCTAAAACTAAAGAAGGCTATCATTACCATCAAATCTCTGAACACCACTACCCAGGCCAGGCTGACTGGCTGACTCATTACTGGATGCCCAGGTGGATTAATGCCAACAACCCTTCCGCATGCATTCTGACCCATTACAAGTCAGCCACCAAAGCTTAGGCATGTTCTGAGCCATACAGTGAAAATAATGTTTCTTCTTATTGTGAAAGGCAGAGGACTTGGGGGCTAGAAGAGTAGCAAAGAGCATCCTCTACCCAGGGGGGTGAAAAAAATAAAAGGCTTAAATCTAAAACAAAACAAAAAAAAAAAAACAAACAATGAGATCAAGGAAGAAATCAAATGATACCTTGAAAAAATGAAAATGAGAACACAACAACCAATAATCTATGGCACACAGCTAAAGCAGTGCTAAAAAGGAAATTCATGGCATTACAGGCCTATCTCAAGAAACAAGAAACATTTCAGATAAACAATCTGACTTGACACTTAAACATAAGAAAGAACAACAAACAAAGCACAAAGGGGATAGGAGGAATAAAGATCAGATCAGAAATACATGAAATGGAGTCTTAAAAAACACAAAAGATCAATAAAACCAAGAAAGTGTTCTTTAAAAGAAAACAAGATTGACAAACCTTAAACCAGGCTCATTAAGGAAAAAAGAGAGAAGACCCAAATAAAATCAGAAATGAAAGTAACAACTGACATCAAAGAAATATAAATACTTTTAAGAAAATATTATGAACAATTATATGCCAACAAACTGGACAACCTGGATGAAATGGATAAATTTCTAGAAATATATAATTTTTGGAAACTAAATCAGGAAGAATCAGAGAATCTGAATAGACAGATTCCAACTAGTGAAATTGAAGCAATAATTTTAAAAAACTTCCAACAAAGAAAAGTCCTGGCCCCAGTATTTTCCCAGGTGAAGTTTATCAAACATTCCAAGAAGAACACCTATCCTCCTCAAACTATTCCAAAAAACTTAGAAATTTCTAAGACTCCCTAGCTCATTTTACAGGGCAAGCATTATCCTAATTCCAAAATAAGATAAAGACACTACAAAGAAAGAAAACTACAGGCCAATATACCTGAGCATAGATGCTAAAACCTTCAACAAAATATGAGCATATAAGTTCCACCAATACATTAAAGATATTGTACACCATGATCAAGTGGGATGTATTCCAGGGATGCAAAGTTGGTACAATATCCACAAATCAATAAACATGATATACCACATAAATAGAATGAAGGATAAAAAGCACATGATCATATGAATTGATGCAGAAAAAGCATTTAATAATATCCAGTATCCATTTATGATAACAACTCTCAGCAAAATGGGAATAGAGGGAACATACCTCAACATAATAAAGGCCATATATGAAAAACCTATCACAAACATATTGAATGGGCAAAAACTACAAGCATTTCTCTTAAGATGGGGAACAGGACAAGGATGTCCACTTTCACCACTCTTATTCAACAGTACTGGAAGTCCTAGCCACACCAGTCAGATAAGAAGAAATAAAAGGCATCCAATTTGCAAAGGAAGAAGTAAAACTGTCATTAGTCACAAAAACACATGATACTGTATATGGAAAACCCTAAAGATTCCACCAAAAAACTACTAGAACTGATACATGAGTTTAGTAAAGTAGTAAGATACAAAATAAATACCTAAAAATCAGTTGTATTTTTACATACCAATAATGAACTATCAGAAAGGGAAACAAAGAAAACCCATTCACAATTGCTTCAAAATGACTAAAACACCTAAGAATAAATTTAACCAAGGATATAAAAGACCTGTAGTCAGAAAATTATAAGACACTAAAGAAAGAAACTAAAGATGATACAAAAAAGTGGAAGCACATACTGTGTTCATGAATAGGAAGAATTATTAAAATGTCTATGCTAACCAAAGCAATCTATAGATTCAATGCAATTTCTATCAAGATACCAATGTCATATCTCACAGAACTAGTACAAATATTTCAAAAGTGTTTATGGAAACTCAAAAGACCCTGAATAGTAACAGCAATCTTGAGAAAGAACAAAAGTTGGAGGAATCATGCTACCTGATATCAAACTATACTACAAAGCCACCATAATCAAAACATCATGGCACTGGCATAAAAAACCACATAGATCAATGGAACATTATAGAGAGCCCGGAAATAAACCCACATCTTTATACTCAATTAATATGACAAATGAAGCAAAACATACAATGGACTAAAGACAGTCTATTCAGTCAATGGTATCAGGAATATTGGACAAATATGTGCAAAAAAAATGAAACTAGACTACTTCTTACTCCATACACAAGAATAAATTCAAAATGGATTAAAGACTTAAATGTTAGACTCGACACCATAAGAATCCTAGAAGAAAACATAGGCAGTAAAAACTTGAACATTTCTCATAGCAATATCTTTTCTGATATTCCTTTCCTCAGGCAAGGAAAACAAAAGAAAAAATAAATAAATGAGACTACATCAAACTCAAAAGTTTTTGCACAGCAAAGGAAATCATCAATAAAATGGAAAGAACCCACTGAATGGGAGAACATATTTGTCAATACATCTGATAAGGTGTTAATATCCAAAAATTATAAAGAACTTATAAAACTCAATACCCCAAAAACAAACAATCCAATTAAAAATTGGGCAAAGGACCTGAATAGACACTTTTCCAAAGAGTACATACAAGTGGTTATTAGGCATATGAAAAGATGCTCAATGTCACTAATTATCAGAGAAATGCATATTAAAACCACAATGAGATATCATCTCACATCTGTCAAAATGGCTATTATCAATAAATCAACAAACAAGTTCTGGTGAGGATGTGGAGAAAAGGATACCCTCGTGAACTGTTGGTAGGAATGTAGATTGATGCAGCCACTGTGGAAAACAGTACAGATTTACCTCAAAAAAATTAAAATTGGAACTGCCTTATGACCCAGCAATTCCACTTCTGGGAATTTATCCAAGGAAATTCAAAACACTAATTTAAAAGAATATATGCAGCCCTACATTTATTGCATAGTATTTACAAACACCAATATTTGGAAGCAGCCCAAGTGTCCATCATAGCTGAGTAGATAAACAGATGTCATATATTTACACAATGGAATACTACTTGCCGTAAAAGAAGGAAATCTTACCCTTTGCGACAGCATGTATGGACCTGGAGAACATTATGCTAAGGGAAATAAGCCAATCAGAGAAAGACAAGTACTGTATGATTTCATTCATATTTGAACTAACAAGCAAAATAACAAGTGGCAGACTCCTAAATGTAGAGCAGATTGACAGCTGTTGGGTGGCAGGACACTGGGTGGGGACAGTTGGAGTGAAGGGATTAAGCAGAAAAGAAAAACTCCCGGACAACAAGGTGGTGAATGCAGTGGGGAGGGAGGAAGAGTAGATAAAGGAGGATATAGAGGAAATAAATGGTGATGGATGAAGACTTGACTTGAGGAAGGAAAACACAATACAGTGTACTTACTGATGGTGAGTTGTAGAATTGTGCAACCTGTACAGTTCTGTATAATTCTGTATAATTGTGCAACCTGAAGCCTGTATAATTTTGTTAACCAGTGTCACCCAAATAAATTAAAGGAAAAAAAGAAAAGTAATTATCAAGAAAAATGGTGCCCCTATCTCTCAGGCTCTGTGGGAGGGTAAGAGCCTAACTCCAAGATAGCACCTTGCTCCAAGTTGTAAAACTATTATACTTCCTGTCACACAAATAGAGAAAGATTTTTTTAAAACCTTTAGATTTGTTTAAACCTTCCAAGGTAATTCTGGAAAGGTTTAAAAAATAGACTTACTAAAAATCTATCACTTTTTTTTTATGTGATAGTTTTGTTTTTTTTTAACTTGCCAGGTAATTCTAATGTGGAACCCAACTGAGAACACCTATCATGGTAGCCAGAGCAATCATATGTCATTCTGCTTTTTCTGCTTATAAGTTCTTAATACCTGGTAAATCTCTACTTTTTTTAAACACTCTCTTGTCTATGAAGCTTTCTTTGACCTTTTACATTACCATATATGTGCTTTTATTACAAGACTAATAACACTAAGTTATAATTATTTATTTACATATCAATAGCTAAGTCCTATTTATCTGTATTAAATCTGTCTCTCACAGCTGTCTCTCCTTCTCATTGCCCCATACTAACTCATTATCACCTCTTGATCAGGTGACTATATAAACTCCTTACTAATTGCTTCCGATCCTAACCCCTTCAAATTGCTCCCAGTAAAAAAAAATAATAATAAAAAAATAAAATTGAATGGCATCATACCACTATTAGAGTTCCCAACGGCTCATGCAATATATTTCTATACAATAATATTTAAACTCCCCAGTGTGGTATTCAAACACTTTCCCAAGTAATTCCAATACACACCAGATTTTCCACTCACTCCTAACACCACCTATGCACAACCAGAGGGTACCTCATCCATCTCTAATCAAACCATCATGCTTTTGTTTAAGCAGCTCATTCTATCTAAAATGGCTTTCTCTCATTTTCCATCAGGCAAACTCTTTATTTTTAAAAGTTCTCTGAAGTGTTACTCCTCTAAAGCTGTCCTCTACCAAGAATTGATCGTATCCTTCTCTTTCCCTCATTTTCCCACTGTAAATAACTATAGATTACTTATCACAGTTTGGTATGCATTATCTAAATGCCTCTCTCCTTCATTTGAAAGTGAACATCTCTAAGGCAAAGGCCAGGTGGTGATATCAGTATCACCTCCAATAGCTGATGATTCTAGTATCACCTCCAATAGATGATTGTTGAATTCATTAGAAAAGGTATTTTTAAATCCCTAACTGACAAACTTAAGAGAAACATCTTTACTCATTACTGTCCCCTTATCCATTTGGGGAAATTGGCAGTGGAAACAGCTTAGATCTTCAAATATTAACATTATAAAATTATAGAGCTCAAAGAAATCTTTGGAGACTGTGTCTAAAGTACATTTTACTAGTGAAAAAAATTGAGAATTTTTCCAAATAAAAGTGTATCCAAACATGAAATCTATTAAGCCAGTGCCTAATAGCTTTTAAGTTTTAATTCTATATTTTAATCATGCTTATTGGAAGGTCATTTATTGTTAGAAATGACAAAGCCATGTGATTTCTTACAAGATCTTAAGAGAGTTGAAGGAGGGTTTCTCATCTCTAGCCCTTATAGTGGAGTTTCAAAGCAGCTGTTTTCATTCTGAGTTGTTATGTACCACAAATTAGAGAGTTTTGAAGCCTTTTTTGTGCACTCAGAATATTATTATTACAGGTTAAAGCTAGTTTTAATTGCCACAAATAGAAGATAACTATAATAAAGAAAGGAAGAAAGAAAGAAGATAATTATAATAATAAAATGAAAGCAAAAAAATTCCCAGTTATCTCAGAAGACTAATACCACTCTAGAACTGCTAGGTCCTTAATTATGGGTTAGCAATGGTTTATTAGTATAAAAATTAATATCCAATAACAGCCTCCCAGAGATTCTTCCAGGAATAGCTTCCACTGCCTTGTCAAATATCAGTGTAGTATCTGCCTCTGCATTGAAGAGAAATGAGGTTTACAAAAAATTCATTAAAGAGAGTGTTGAAATTGTTTTTTCCTGATTTATCCTAAAACACACACGATTCTCTGAAATTTCTCATACAGAAAAATGCAAAGAAAGACCTTGGTGGGAATGAAAATTTCTTAACAGTTCTTAAAATCAACCCTCTTTTACAAACAGATTACCTGAGTCAAATGTCCATAGAACTAACTCTTCTCTCATGGATAATATGAAAAGGTGGACATCAGGTGAATTATGAATCATACCAGAAAACATTTTAATAATTGTGCATTTATAATGTATCTTAGGAAAAATATATAACTACTACAATACACCCAAGAATCTTGTGGCTTAAAATGAGACATTTGGTGACTGCAGTAACCTGTCTTATTCCAATTGCACATGGTATTGTGCCCTGGCCTGGCATGAATGTTTCAGATCTTTAGTAACCTATGCTCCTAAGTGCTTGAAAGCATTACTGACGATCATGGCCTAGATATCTAACACAGATCTTCACATGCTGTATTCCCACACACGTTACTGGGTTCTTGTACCTATAAGCACACACAATTTTATCAGAAAATGCAACTGATTATCCTTGGCTCTTTCTGACCATATATGCCTGTGAGTGACACTCTCAGTGTTGAGTGACACCAAAATCAAAAACTAATACTATTGAAGGAGAGCTTCACCTTTGTTTTAAACTAAGTGACATTAAACGTATTATTCCTTTTATTATTGACTGCTCAAAAAAAATCCATTCTTCTCAAGAAAGTTACTTTTAGGTATATATTTTGTAAATCAATTCTATTTATAAGTTGATATTATTGTTTTTCTTTGTTCTTTATTTAATGACAGTGTGGGAATTTTTTTGCTTTCATTTTATTATTATAGTTATCTTCTTTCTTCCTTTCTTTATTATAATTATCTTCTATTTGTGGCAATTAAAACTAGCTTTAACCTGTAATAATAATATGTTTGTTTTTTAAATTAATTTAAAGTTTTTTAAAATGGAGTATATTTAATGAAAAATAGTAAGTAAATAATAGTACAGATGACAGGAAAATCATAAAGATGGCATGAAAGATGTGTTTTGGAAATACTGCCCAAGGGAAAAGTTCTATACCTAGGTGACCCCTCTTCCATAGAGGGTAAATAGCTCACACTTTTACCACTGTCAATTCTAAAAGCTACTAACATATAAGCAGGCAACCAAAAACAATATTACTCTATATGACACTGGTAAACCAAATATTTTTTTAAAGCATTTGGTTTGGGGTAGTATAGAAAAACTCTTATAGGGATAAGTAATTTTTTTAATCAACACTAAGATAACTAAAGACTAGTTTAGTCCTTTTTTAAACCCTTAGGTCATTCCTCCTTTACATAATGTAAAATTTCAAATCACTAATAAGAATCACTAACCAGAAAAAAAAGATACTATCTCCCAACTATCCTCACCAACCAAAGAAATATTTTGTTGTGCTACATCTTTCATTGCTTGTATTTTTTTAATTAATTTATTTATTTGTAGAGAGGGAAGGGAGGGAGAAAGAGAGTGAGAGAGAAACATCAATGTGTGGTTGCTGGGGGCTGTAGACTGCAACCCAGGCATGTGCCCTGACTGGGAATCGAACCTGCAATGCTTTGGTTCACAGCCTGAACTCAATCAACTGAGCTATGCCAGCCAGGGCAACATTGCTTGTATTTTTAAAATAGAGTTCCTCACACAGATATTTGAAGAACTCTGTTCTGATAAATACACTTTTATAAATACCACTTCCCTTTTGGGAGGTTTCCTAGGACATACCCCATAGAGAGTCATGTACCATGAATTGGAAATTACTATCTACCTTATAAAAAGTAGAAGCTGCTTTCAATAATAAGATGTTATTCATTACTCCTTGCAGGCACACCATAATTATTTCAGACTGTTTAAATTTTCCCAATGATAGTGAAATGTACTGTTAGAAATCATAGTTAATATGCTCAGATAAAGACAAATTGCAGAGAAATACAATTGAACTAAGCTATCTGCATTCTTATTTTAATAACATGAGAATAGTGAGTTTGTGATTATATAGTAACTCTGTAGTTTGTATAGAAAGTGAAGTAGTAATATGATTTCTATAACAAAAACAATACAATTGATATAGAAGGGATGTGAGCCTACCCTGATTAGCATTCCTAACCTTGCAAACATGTCAAAAAGCAATCTTTTATACAATGTTAAATGCCAAGACTAAAAATGGTTCAACTATACTTTGACAATTATTACATCTACAGTGTGTATTGTCAAACATAATATAAAACAGGCTGTAAAATAAAATTAAAAAAAAAAACAGGAAATGTAAGAAAGCAATTCCCTAAGGTACATATGGAAATTTCATTGTTCTTATAGCATTTACTTTTTTTAGAATGTTATCTTTTATTTTATTTTATTTTTTTAAGATTTTATTTATTTATTTTTAGAGAAGGAAGGAAGGAAGGGAGAAAGAGAGAGAGAGAGAAACATCAATGTGCGGTTGCTGGGGGCCGTGGCCTGCAACCCAGGCATGTGCCCTGACTGGGAATCGAACCTGCGATGCTTTGGTTTGCAGCCCAAGCTCAATCCACTGAGCTATGCCAGCCAGGGCATAGCATTTACTTTTTATGTGGTAGAGTAGCCATAAAGAATTTCCAGTGTACTCAAAACTGGTTGCATAAAAAAATAAAGGACACTGCTAAAAAAATGATTTGAAGGTTTGAATTATGGTACATACTACCAGTTGTCTCAAAACAACCATTCTACACTTCTTTTCAAGTAATAGAACTCTTATTTTTAATTGAGTACCTGGCAGCCCAGAATAAGGACTAATTTCAATTAAGGATAGGTGTAGCAATATGACTTAAATTCCAAATGATAAGATGTAAGGGAGAATATTGGATGCAATTTCCAGGAAGTGTCCTTAAAGAAAGGAGACAAGAACTTCTACTTTCTCTTCCTCCTTCCTGCTGGCTGGAGGACAGGAGTGACAGCTGGAACTGGAGCACAGTCATAGAGTATTACATGGTCTTAAGAAGGAAGCCAAATGCATAGCAAAGAAACAAGATGCGAGAGGCCTGGATGTCTCAAACCATGGAGCAAGATCCTGAACCACTTTCCTTTAGACTTTAACATGAAAACTCAATAATTTCTCTCTTGTTGAATCCATTATTTGGGGTTTACTGTCACTCTCAGCTAAATCTAATCCTAAAGCACACATCTATACATTTTCAACCACACATAAATTTTGTTCCTTCTATTTTTTATTTTAATTATATTTTATTGATTATGTTATTAGAGTTGTCTCAATTTTTCCACATTTTCCCACCACCACCCAACACCCCCACCCCCTCAGACAATCCCCCCACCATTGTTCATGTCCATGGATCATGCAAATAAGTTCCTTTACTTCTCCATTTCTTATACTGCACTTTAAATCCCCATGGCTATTCTGTAACTACCTATTTGTACTTATTAATCCCCTCACCTCTTCACCCATTCCCCTACACCCTCCTCACATCTGGCAACCATCAAAACACCCTCTGTACCCATGATTCTGTCTCTGTTCTTCTTGTTTGCTCCATGTTAGTTTAATTTTTAGATTCAGTTGTTAATTGATATGTATTTTGTGGGGGGGTTCTGCCTGAAGGGCCCCCCAGCTGCCACAGATGAGAATAAGTCTACCAAGACATGATCTGCTTGGGGAAGAAAGGTGGCCTATCTCTCAAAGGAGAAGGGCCAAGAGCCTTTTCCTCAATGGGCTTTTATTGGGTTCTTTTTGCACAGGAATACAGGTAAAGCCCATTAGTCATTATAGGCAGTAAGGATCAAACAATAGATAACATACAAAGAACTATGAGGACTAATTCTGAGTCAGGGTCTGTTAGCTGAAGGCCTACAAACCCTTGGGAAACAAACTCCTTTTCTGCCCAGACCTTTATCATTTAATTGAGAGCATTCTAAACAAAGCAGGTTTCACAGGATTTTACATATTCTTTCTTAGGCCTGATCACCCAGGGAACCCGCCCTTTCCAGCACAGGGCAACACCCACCACCAGCATTGTTTCAGGCTTAAGGCATTGTTTCAGGCTTAAGTCAAGCAGGGGAAGTAAGGCAGCCAAGAGATTAGGAGACTTCTTGCAGACAGAATAAGGACTTGGGCTATGTCAAAGCCGAGGGGAGAGGGTCCATCATCCCCTTTTGCTATAGCCCCCCAAGTCCTTCCCTGGGACCTCCCCATGATCATGCCTGTCTTACGTCGTTCCCTCCTTGGGGAATCTTACCTGTCATTGGCTAACCGATCAAGCATTGGAGGCCAGTTATGGATGAAGTAAAAGGAATAGAAGCAGCGCCCCTGCCAGGGAAATAAGCTTTGTCTCCTTAGTGGCTTATGATCCAAGGGTCACTCACTCAGCCTTAGACATGGGGGGTTACAGCTTCTGAAACTAGGCAGGGCGGTTCCTAACACTATTTATTGCTATTTTATTGTTCATGGTTTTAGTCTTATTTTTTTTCTTAAATAAGTCCCTTTAACATTTCACATAATAATGGTTTGGTAATGAACTCCTTTAGTTTGTTCTTGTCTGTAAAGCACTTTATCTGCATCTGCTCTTTGATTCTAAATGATAGTTTTGCTGACTAGAGCAATCTCGGCTGTAGGTCCCTATTTTCATGATGGAATATTTCTTTTCTTCTCTGGGATTAATCTCTTCTAGCCTTCAAAGTTTCTTTTAAGAAATCAGCCAACAGTCTTATGGATACTCCCCTGTAGGTAACTAACTGCTTTTCTCCTGCTGCTTTTAAGATCCTCTCTTTCTCTTTAACCTTTGGCATTTTACCTCTGATGTGTCTTGGAGTGGGCCTCTTTATATTCATCATGTTTAAGATTCTCTATGCTTCCTGCACTTGCATGTTTATTTCTTTCATCAGATTAAGGAAGTTTTCTTTCATTATTCTTTCAAATAGATTCCCAATTTCTCACTATTTCTCTTCTCCTTCCAGAACCCCCATGATGTGAATGTTGGACCACTTAAATTTGTCCCAGAAGCTGTTTATACTATCCTTATTTTTGTGGATTCTCTTTTCTTCTTGTTTTTCTGCATGGTTGTTTTTGGCTTCCCTATGTTCCAATCAATTATTTGATTCTCAGCTTCACCCACTCTACTGTTGTTTCCATGTAATTTGTTCTTATTTCAATTAGTAACTCAAGCTCAGTACTTGAGATGCACCCTTCATGTGCTCAGTACTTGAGATGCACCCTTCAAGCTCAGTACTTGAGATGCACCCTTGTTTAGTTGAGCCTTGATTGTTGTTGGCAGATCATGGGAGGGATTTACCCAGGCCAGTCAGCTGCAAGGACTGGCTGTGACCACTGACTACCACCCTCTGCTCTTCATGGAGAATCAAGTGTGCAGCAGCAGGGTGGTGGTACTCTGGCATGATCTGTAGCTTCCTCCTTAGTGTGCATGCTCTGAGGTTTCCCAATGGTGCAGGCCAAGGTCAGCTCCCAGTTGTGTTTTGCCTGCGGCACCCTGCCTAAACTGTAAAGCAATCTGAGATGGCTGCTACTTGTGCTGGGCTTGGAGATTCCCAGGTGAAGCCAAGCTGTGAATCTAGGCTGGCTGCTACTAGTGTGCAGCCTGGGACTCACTGAGGCCAGCTGTTGCTTGTTTGAGAGGATTTAGGTAGTTGTGAGGCATAAGCTAAGAGCATCCATTCATATGAAAAAGCAGCTTGGGTGGGCCCATAAATTGGGTGGAGCAGAGACTCAGGGGCTTTCCAGGCCAGGACAAACAGTGTTAGTCAGGTGTAGAGGAATCTCAGATATGGCACCAGCTTGTCAGCTCTGTGGTTGAAGGGTTCAGAAAAGGGACAATAGCTTCTGTTCACCTTCATGCCAACCACTTCAGTTCTTCCCTATATACCACTGGTGCCTTTCAAGCTGCTACACTGGTGCTGGAGCTCAGAGGGAATGAGTCTGAGTAGGTGAGTCCATCTGTGAGTTCTTTAAGAAGAACTCCTTGGGGCTCCATAAATTTCTGCCATGGACTGAATCCCCACTGGTTTTTTTAGCCAGAAGTTGTGGGAACTTATCTCTTTGGCACTGGAACCATGGGCCGGGAGCCCTGGTGTGGATCTAGGACTCCTCGCTCCCAAGATATCCCTCCCAAATTTTTATCCAGAACACATGGATGTGGGACCAGCTCATTCTACATCTTTTCCCCTCCTACTCATCTAGATGGATGTGTTAGACTTCCATTCAACTTGATTTCTGATGGTTCTGAGTTATGGTTGTTCTATATTTTAGCTGTAATTTTGATGAGGTTGTGGGAAGAGGTGAGCCGTGTCTGGCTATGTCACTGTCTTGACCAGAAGTCTCTAACAGCTCTTTAAATTACTTGAATTTCACTTTTTAAATCTTTTTAGAACACATTTATTGTGAATTGTTAAACCATTAACTGCTATGAATGGGTTGTATAAAATGTATGTGTGTGTGATGCAAAAAGAATTTAGCATTTAATACAAATCTTTCCAATGCTTTCAAAAATTCTTGCATTTCACTTGTAAGAAATGGAAGGCACCAAAAAATTAAGTAATTTGTTAAAGCTCATATTCAACATTCAATAAATATTAAGTAAATAATAAACTTGAATTGAAGCTTAGATTCTATTGGGGGAGATTGACAAAAATAAGTAAACAGATAAATAAGTATAAATGAAGACACACTGAGGGCAATAAGGGGCTGAGATAGAGCCTAGTAGGCAAAAGGAGGGAAATGGCAAACCAGCTTCAATCAGTGTCAGTGAAGGCTGAGGCCTAATGGATAAGATGGAGATAGCCCAGCAAAGGCTGCAGTAAAAGGCATCCCAGGCAGAAGCAGGCTCAGATACCTTCACATGGATGCTTTACATTTGTATAACCTGAGGTGCCTCTTCCACATTCCTTCCAGTATACCTACCTGTTATGTTTGCACATGGCTCTATGTACCATAAAAGGATTTGTAAATGCATGATCACTTACTCTCCTGACAGAGCAGATCAATGGAAGCACTTGAACTGAGACTTGAATCTAATAACATCCATGCTACTGTGTGGGGAATGGGTTAGGAAGGAGGCGTCAAGGACTACCATCAACCCTAATTGTCATGACGGGACATTGGAAGAATAGCCAGTCTGAAATAAAGGGCCAAGACCAGTGACTGTAGCATGAGCATCAGAGAAGCCCACCAGGAGCTGACCTAAAACATTCTCCAAAATTCTCTCTCCCTCAGTCCCTATACCACTTTCCTCTGGTTCCATATCTGCAGTAAAAAGAGAAAGAAAGCAGAATCAATACAGAAAGTTACTAGGTGAAAAGTGGCAGTTCCTGGCCATTTTCTGACCTATCAATCTTTCTTCTCAGAAAAACTCACATTTACCAGTTTCAGCTTTTAGTTCCCTTGGTGGTTACTATCGTACATCTAAATGGTAAATTATGTCCATTTCTTCAATTACTAGTTTTAAACAGTTTCCATTTACTCCTTGCTTTGTTCACTTAACTAAGCATCTTACACATCTTTCAAGTATAAAGAGTCTCTTCATTGCTTTTTCACAGCTGCAATGATTTTCTCCTAGACAGCCACAGGGCTTACCCCATCACTTTCTCAAATCTTTGTTTAACTTACTACAAGATCCAGTGGACCCAGCAACAATTTATAATTAAAAAAAAGTAGTACATCAAAGATTTAGCTGATCCATAGGTCACAAGTAAACTAACTGCATTAACAAGTATCCCAGACCGCCATGTCACCTACAGTGTTGCTCTAATGCCTTCCTCTTACCTTGTGGGGAGGTTTGCTATGATGATGATGAAATTCCCAAGCTCCAGTCATAGGTAGATCAGCTCAGTGTGAGAGCACAAGCAGACATGGACTGATGCTGTACTGCAGACCCACTCAGGGGACTGAAAGACAGAAGGGGAAATTCTCTCAATGGGTACAACACTCAGTCACCTATTTTTGTGTGGAGAGGAAGGAGGTCTGAAGTAAAGATATACATAATCTCATATGTGGTTATTGAGGGGCCTAGAGCAAGCAAGAGTAGAAGACTGAGGACAAGGAGGTCTAGGGAGAGGTAAATCGAAAGACCTATGGGAGTGAGCACAAATGTGAGGATCTTTGACCACACCTCTGAGAAGGCAACAAACAAGTAGACAGGATGACTCAGCCAGTGGATGTCAGCCAGCCTCTGGCTTCAGCCACCTTTGCACGGACACAATATTCTCACGAGCAGAGTAGTCACCTTAGCAGAGTTGGAGGCTATTCCTTTGACCATTTGGGCTCCCTCTCACCAAGGCTGATCTAGCTACTGCTGCTGAGAAATATTTGGCCTACCAGCCATGCAAATCAACACTGAGCCCCCAAGATGATTCCATCCTTCTCATCAACAAGCCACTTGGTAGTAAACTAATTATATCAGAATGCTTCCATAATGGGAAAGGTGATGTTTCGTGTTTACTGGAAGTGATATATATTCTAGGTATGGGTTTGCCTTTACAACCCACAGTGGCCCACCCAGCACCACAATCCAAGGACTCACAGTGTGCCTGATCTACTTCCATGGGATCCTACATACCATACATACCTTCACCTCAGACTGAAGGATATACTTTACTACAAAGGAGCTGAGGTATTATGGGCAGATAACCATAGGATTTACAGGCCTTATTTATCAGACCATTCAAAATCTGCCAATCTGACAGAGTGACAAAACAGCCTTTTGAAGGCATAGCTGACATGCCAGCTTGGAGATGACACCTTAGAGATATGGAGAACTATATTTCAAGACACAGGACATCAATGACCAGTACATGGTGGTGTGTATTGGTAGCCTGAATACTTAGGTTAAGGAACCAATCATAGAATCGGAGAGACCCTGCTCAGAAACACTCCTAGAGATGCACTAGGGAATGTTTGCTTCTCTACCTCATGACTTTAGGCTTTGTGGGTCAAGAAGTCCTAGTTCCAAAGAGGGAAAAAAAGTGAGAATCTCACTAAACAGAAATTTACAGCTGCTGCCTGGTCACTTTGGGCTTTTAATAGAATAGACCAGCAGCAAAGAAAATAGTTACCACAGTTGTGGGGAAATTGCAATGATCATCATTGGAACACAGGGCTGCTGCAGCGATATTATGGGGACTTGAAAAAATGAGTTGGTCATTAAAGTAATCCAAAGAACACAGTGTAATTTTTCCATGCCCAATCGTAACTCTAAATGGACAGGTCAAAGCAACCGTGGACTGATTAGGACATTGAGCCAAGGGCCTAAGACCACTCAGGGAATGAGTCTGGATTAATTCACCAAGCAAGTCCCCTAGGCTGGTAGAAGTGTTCTCCAAAGGGAAAGGGAGTCTGTTAAAGGCAGGAGGGGAAAGAAATGATAAGTGTCAGCTGTGAGATTGGGACAAACTGCAGCAGTGAAGGGCTGTAGTTCTTCCCACTAAACTTCTGCCTGTAAGTTTTCCCAGCAATTGTGACCAATAAGAATCCTGAAGATGTGCTGAATGGAGTGAACCTAACATGAGAAGTAAAATCATCTGAGTTGTGCAAGGGTTATGCTTGAGTGGATGCTATAGATGCTCCATTCTAATGTCCTTTGCAAGGCATCAGACCATTCCTACTATGAGTATTGAGTGATGAGAATTCTGCCTCCTTCTAGGTGCATCACCTTCTGTCAAATGGGATTTGTCTTGTCTAAGAGGCCTCATCTACCACAACCATAAGGCAGATGCTGGCCAGTGACTGAACAAAATGTACTTTGATATGAGATTGACTCTATCATATGATTTATATTCCAGGACTTCCTTGTGAGTTGGTGTTAGCTGGTCTATAACTGAGATTACACTCTAGTTTATCTTTTTCCCCACCTTATTCTAATTTCCTCCCTCCCTTTCTATAGAGAGCAATTTCCCCCTCAATAAACCATTTGATTTACCAAGGGTCCATCTCAAGTTCTACTTCAAGAGGACCCTATCTAAAACCAACATCAGTTTTGCAGAATTGGTTCTATAAGAAAAAATTCATCACTACTGTTTCACAACTTACATTGTATTTTTAAGAAGCATAGTATTTAAACAAGAAATAACACACTTTCTAACCTAAGTCTGATTAAAATATTAGGTTGATCTGCTCTTTCTATAATTATATTGTATGGCCAGTATAACATGAGCATTTAAACCTATAGCTAAGATAGTCTCACTACAAAACTAGATACTCTAACACAGCATCTCTAATCCTTGAAGGCAGGTCCTCTCACCCAGCTCCACCATGGGAAGATTAAAGACCAAACCCCTCTCACTCTACCTAGAAAATAAGCAACCCACCAAGTAGCTTCACCTACCCACCATAGAACCTCAAGAGGGAATTTTAATATGCCTAAAACAAAATTGAAAACTTTGACTGTGGAGGACACTACTTTGATGTTACAGAGTAAGCAAACCTTATCTAATCTACTTTTAAATGTTAATCTAGTGTTTTAAAACTATCAGAAGCTTCTTCCTATATCAACCCTAAATTTCTTATATGGCAATTTTATTACAGGCTTAAAAGATGGGTAACAGACTCTGTTTCTCATTTTAAATAATTTAAATGTCTTCTCATTTCCTTATGGGCCCTAACTTCCTGAGAAACCACTATATATCAGACTATTTACTGACCTTTAGAGTGTCTCATCAACACATCTACTCTCTTCAAATTCAAAAGCTCAAACACGCATAATATTGTTCATCAATGTTCACAAAAGTAGAGATCAGCCTTGAAAAATAAAATCACTATAATGATAACTCTTTCAGCATTACTGTTATTGCTCTTATGGCTAGTCTTGTAGTCACATTGCATTTTGGTCCTCTTCTTCTTTTATCTCTCCTTTTCATCTCTCTACTTTCTCCATTGAACCTGAGCTTTTTTTGTTTGTTATCTAACAAGTTTCCTTAATTATCATCAAAGTCACATCTACTACTCCAAAAGCATTAACAGTGACTCTCAGTTAAATATTCAGATTGAAGTAAGTACAGTAATTCTTTTTCCTCCTTCAACATGACCTTTGAGAATAATTGCCAAGTGACCCCATTGAGTGTTTACTTAGACCAGGGTATCAGAGTCACATATCAAAATCATTTATGGATCTTTATAAAGACTGGGACACCATTCTGTGGGTTCTGAAGTGAAACCTGGATATTTTACCTGAGAAGCTTCACAGGTAATAATATGAATTAGAATCATTGGTGTTTATCAAGTATCAAGCACTGTGCTAATGCTTCCTTATGATTCTGATTATCACCTCTACTTAAGATCTACTTTCTTCACCAACCATAAGCCTTAAAGTACCTTTGCAATAAAGATCATTAGCTTGAAATCCATGATCAATTTTAGGAGCCCATCAATCTCTTTCTGTTACAGGTAAGTGTGTGTGTGTGTGTATGTGAGAGAAAGAGAGAGAGAGAGAGAACTTTCCTGGGAAGAGAAGCCATCATAATTTTCATTGTTTCCTCAAAAAGGTCTCTGGCACAAAAATAACTAAAGAAGGACAACATGAATTAAAATTTTCCTAGCATTATATATACACCCAACAATATTCACTCCCATTTACTCATATATTCACCAAATACTTGAACACCTTCTACAGGCCAAAAATACTTTCAAAGTTTAAGAATATCAGTGAACAAAACCAAGCCCTTGCTCACATATGACAGAAGAATAAACAATATATATATAATTATAAAGCATGTGAAAAATTCTTTGACTCAGAGCATAACTTCTTAAATTGCAAGTAAAAATTGTATAATCAACTCAATGGCACTTGAGACTCAAACCCAAAGCTAAATTCTAGATCTACACTATTTCTATTTCTTGCTGTTTTCAAATGTAACATATTTTACCTATTATCCATAACTGCTCACAACAAATAATCTAATAAATAAATGATATTTTCAGTTTTATAAAATGGTATATAAAACATTACGTTTGGTTACCCAAAAACATTTCCAAAATGGTCCAATTATTCATGTCAAACATCTCTAAATTCTATATGGGCAAATATGGAAACTAGTAGGTATTGAAAGCTTTGTGTTATTGTTGTCATACATTTCACTTTTACATATGTTGTAATCCTCAGAATACATTATTCTGTTTTGCTTTAAATAGTGAATTATCAGCCCTGACTGGTGTAGCTCAGTGGATTGAGCACAGGCTGTGAACCAAAGCATCGCAGGTTCGATCCCAGCCAGGGCACATGCCTGGGTTGCAGGCCACGGCCTCCAGCAACTGCACATTGATGTTTCTCTCTCTCTCTCTTTCTCCCTTCCTTCCCCCTCTAAAAATAAATAAAATCTTAAAAAAATAGTGAATTATCTTTTAAAGAGAACTAAATAATATTTTTAAATGTCTTTTATTTCTAATAACATTGTTACAATTTCTGGTGCTATTTATTCCCTCATGTAGATTCAGATTTCCATCTGACATCATTTTCCTGCTGCCTGAGGAATTTCCTTTAAAATTGCTTTTAGTGCAGGTCTGGTGATTAATTCTTTCTTTTCGCTTTTGTATGTCTGAAAAATCTGCATTCCACCTTCATTTTTAAAAGATATTTTGTTATTATGGAATTCTAATTTTATTGGTTTTTGTCTTAGTTTTTTTCTTGCTCTTGTTTGTCTTTGAGCAAACCAGCTTAAAGATGCTGGTGCCCAGGTTTCTGGCCTGCACTGATTCCTGAAGAAGTCTGCTTACACTCTTACCTTCAGTCCTTTTTTAGGAAATGCAGTTTTGTTCCCTCTGGCTGCTTTCATGATTTTCTCTTTATCGCTGGTTTCAAAACATCTGTTTTGATATGCTGGCGTAGTTTTCTTTGTGCACTTGTCTTTTTGGACTTATTAATCTTCTTAGACCTGTGGGTATATAGTTTTCATAATTTTGAAATTTTTTCAGGCCTTATTTCTTCAAACATTTTTCATTTTGCGGGACTTTAAGTATATACACAGGGTGGGCAAAAGTAGGTTTACAGTTGTGAGTATGTGAAACACAGAGTTTATTCTTGTGTTATTATTTATTAATTGTTGTACTATTTTCCATATACAACTGTAAACCTACTTTTGTACCTGCCCCCCCCCCCCCCCCCCGTATATTGGCCAATTGATGTGTCCCACTGGCTCACTCGTGTTCTGTTTTGTTGGGGGTGGGTTTTAATCTTTTTTATCTCTGAATTTCATTTTGGTTAGTTTATATTACTATGTATTTTGGTGTGCTAATCTTTACTTCCACAGTGTTTATACTGTTGTAAGTTCCTTCATCTCTAGAAATTCAATTTAGGTCTCTTTGATATCTTAAATGTCTCTACCTAATATGCTCAATCTTAATTCTACCTTTTTGAACATATGAAACACAGTTATAATAACTGATATAATATCCATTTCTTCTACTTTACAGGTTTGTGTTTGATTTTAGGTGTTTTAGAAGGTGGGTACATCAAGTTCTTATAACCCTATCTTGCTCAGGAGCAAAAGTCACTTTAATTTAACTATAATCCAAAATTATTTTAAATAAAGTAATAAAATTTATTTAGAAGAGAAATTTTAAAGAGAGGTTCAGTATAGAAGGAGCACCTTTAGAATATAAAACAGGAGGAAAACATGAAAATTTAAAATGTCCATTTGAGAATACTCACTGCTTCAAATAATGTGTAAAAGCCATTAAGTGATATCATCAATATCATTCATTTACTTCATGACCTGTGTAAGAGTTCACAGGTGTTCACTTTACAACAGTTTGTTAAGACACACATTTATACTATACATACTTTTCTGTTATATTTTATACTTTTTTATATTTTAAAAAGGTCATGAATTCATACCTTCAAGGAAATTATAATAAAGTAAATCTATGTACACAAATAAATAATACCACTGAAGTACAGCAGGTCCACAAATAACTTTGTTTCATTCAATGTCATTTCATTAAACATTGAAGGGGGTATGGAATAAATTCCCAGCCAGGGCCACTGTCTGTATGGAGTTTAAGTGTTCTCTTCACAGTTACATGGGTTTTCTCTGGGTACTCCAATTTCCTCCCACATCCCAAAGATGTGCACATGAGGTCAACGGACATGTCTCCACTTTACAGTCTGAGTGAGTGTGTTGTGAGTGGTCCTGTGATGGAATGGTGTCCTGTCTGTCCAGGGTGGGTCCCATCTTGTACCCTGAGCTGCTGGGGAGGCTCTGGCCACACTTGACCCTGAACTGGAATAAGTGGGTTGGAAAATAGTTACCCTGTTTTTATTAATTTTTCTTAAATTTATATATAGCTCATATTTACTTCAATGTTTACTATTAGAAGTGTTTCAATGGAATTCTATGCAGCAGAAAGAAAGAAGGAGCTCCTACCCTTTGCCACAGCATGGATGGAACTGGAAAGCATTATGCTAAGCAAAATAAGCCAGGCAGTGAAGGGCAAATCCCATATGATCTCACCTTTAACAGGAACCTAAACAACAAAACAAAGAAATAAGCAAAATATAACCAAAGACACTGAAATAGAGGACAGGCTGACAGTGAACAGAGAAGAGGGAATTTCAGGGGAGAATCGGAAGGGTTTACAGGAACAAATATAAAGGACACATGGACAAAAACTAGGGGGGATGATAATGGGAGGGAAGTGGGGAGGGTGTGTGGGTGGGCTGGAATGGGAGCAAAAGGCAAAAAACTGAACTTGAACAATAATTAAATTTAAAAAGTGGTTTGCAGAAAAAAAATATATATTGAAAGTGTTTTGGGTCTTTGTTTAGAAGCTGGTGATGTTTTGACCAGAAATATACCATAGAAACTGAACTCATATTTTTATCAATTAGCTTGTCACAGTTTCCAAGAACCTATCGACAAGAAATGAGAACTTACTGTAACTGTCAGATGCATGATCTTAACAAAGTGCTTCAAAGCAGGGGGAGAGTATTCCAGCAGAGTATAACAAAAAGTGGCTTGACAAAGGAAGTAGCCTATGGACCGAATCATTTGCAATAATAGTTAAGATTTATAGACTTCTCACTACTTACAAAATTATTTAGTATATGACACATTATTTAAAGGACAGGTAGGATTTCAGTAAAGATGAGAAGAAAAGGCATTCTAGGGCAGGTAAAGGGTATGGATAAATGTTAGGGACCACTCTGTGTGATTTCAGAGATTGTAGTCCTGCAAAAGCAAGCTCTGAAAGGGGCTAGTAAGTCTTCCTGGAAAACCAGGTCATAATGCAAGTGTCAGTCCTAACACGGAGATTTCCTGTGGAAATCAGATCTGAAACATACATTTTTGTCCTCTGAAGCCAGCTCTGCTCAGCAATAAACCCTGTTAGTATAACTCACATACTTGAGTGAAACTCCCTACTTCATGATACACACCTTTACAGCCATCTGGTGCCTGCATGTCTAGCAGACTCCAACCTGAAAAGATTTCTGTGTTTCTTTCATTGTTATCTATGATAGTGTTAGTTTTTTATGACTATAGCCTGTTGGACATTGATTGATAAGCTATGCATGTGTGCTATATCCCTCCTGAACTTCCCAGCCCTAAAATTTAAAGCCACATTGGAGAAGGTCTCAAAGCATTCTCCACTAGAGGGATTTGTCACCCCTTTTTCTCCCAGAGCAACAAGATTGCATCCTTGCAATCTTGGAAAATGGAAAATAAATGACTCTTTATTTCCATCTGAGGCGGCTCTGGGATGAGGGCCTAAGTTCCCCACAGATGAACATCCTGAAGTATGCTGGAAGCATGTTCAACAAGTAGAAAAATATACTATTTAGCTGAGAGTATACATTCAGACTTGGGGATATCATGCAAGGGGCTTGAATGTCTAGATAGGGAGTACAAACTTGATCAGGTAGACAGTAGAGAAATTCTTCCTCTTCGAGCCTCCCCTACTTTAGTTGCCCAAGTCAAAAAGCTGTCTTTGAGTTCTCTTTGTGTCAACCCACACATCTGCTCCAGCAATAAGTTCCACTTATTCTGCCTCCAAATTATTATACCCCCAAATTATTTTTCTCTCCTTTCCTTCTGCTGGCACTCTAAGCCAACCAACCATGCTATCTCTAACTTTGGGACTTTACGGTCTTAGAAAAGCTGCCCAGGACAGATGGCATCTGCCCCTACCCAGTGTGCCCATGGTACTTCCATGGATTTTCTGAACCCCTGGCTAAATAAATCAGGAATTTCATCTACATGTGTAGTCTCTTCCACTTATCAGCCCATCTAATATAATCTAAACTTAAAATGTATTTGTTCATGGTGTTCCATATTCCTCTTTCAGAGAGCAGGCAAATTAAATACCAAAACTTAATGTGAAAAAGAAAAGATAATCAGCTAAAATTAGTATTGCAGCTAAAACTCTACAGAATTTCTGGTAGCATATAGTCTGTCAACTGTAAAGTTCAAGTTTCCTTTTAAAAGTTTCTTGGGAAATATGATTTGGTGCAAATTCATATTTCCTCTAATAAGATTTTTATATCCTCTGATCTGATACTCAAATCCCTTGCTAAATTTCTGAATAAAAGCTTCCCTCCCTTTGGATGTAGCCATTTCTCCTGAGTGTCTGTGATCTTACAACAGCCAGGGGAGCCTGCTCCACTCAGCTGTTGTCTGCTCTCCACTGCCAAGTGCGGCTATGCTGCTTTGATTTTGTGCAATCACTATCCAAAGAAGCAGGTAAAATTTCATCCTGGTCCTTTAATCATCACCAACAACACTCTGCAGAAAGCAATGTTCATCCAAACTGAATTATCTGCAATTGGTTTTCTCAGGGAAAGGAATCACATGGTAATAAAATAATCCTTATTTCTGTTTGAAGTTGCCCATTGTTAGTCATACGTGCTGACCAAAATGAACTGAAGGTAGACTACAAGATAAGCCCAGAAGCTTGTCTTCTAGCCCAAAACCCATTTCATCTGAACCATCATCCTTTACCTGAAAATAAGACAGTAAAAACTATTAAAGAAGAAGAATGAGGAAGAAGGGGAGGAGGAGGAGATGATAGCATGGACGAAGAGGTCAAAGAGGCTGAAAATTAAGAAAATGCCACTGCCATATTGATCAGGAGTCTCTCTTGTTCTTTGGGAAAAAATCAGTAAAAGATATAGCAGACACTGCTCAGAAAATCTTGCTTCCTTTCCATCAGTAACCCAAACACAAAAGACTACCTGCTTAAGTAAGTTTCAAAGTGACTGTGCCAGGACATGAATATAAATCAACCAGCCTATTCCTTTAATTAAAATTCAACCAAGCTGCTTAAGCATTCAGTGTGATACCTTGGATGGACAGATGCCCACAGTATGTTCCTTGGACTACATTGTAGTATAGTGGATATTGTTGATGCTTAACCACAGATCCCCTTGTTCTCCTTAAGTTTACTTGAAGTGAATACAGGGGTGTCAAACTCATTTTCACTGGGGGCCACATCAGCCTCGTGGTTGCCTTCAAAGGGCTGAATATATTTCAATTCCTTAACAGTTAAGTAGTAGTTACATTTATACAGTCCTAAAATTATTTTGGACTATTTAGTTCAAACTAATAGTTCTTGTTGAGAACTATTAACATTTAATAGTTCTCAATAAGTTTACAGCTTCCGCCCCATGTACCTGTGTCTCCACCACTCTACATAAGATCTTTCCCCAAAGGGCAACTTGTTGAGTATCAAGCAGGCTTAAACAGGATATGCATGGGATAGACCTCAAATCTCCAGCCAGTGGGGGACAGAAGCTGGTGGGTAACCATCCCAGCCTCCCTGACCCCTCCTGGGACAGTTAGGTGTGTCCACACAGTTTCTCCAAGGTTCCCAGTGAGAATGAGTCACAGTTACACATAGCAATAACCATTTATTAGCTTCTTTCTTCTTCTTTCCTCACTTTTTCCACTTCCTCACTGCCTGAGTGCAGATAATAAAATAATGGCATTGTGTGCAGAGAATTTCAAAACAATAGCAAAACTAACTTAAAATCAGTCTGCTTTCTGTTAACACCATTGATAATTCTAAACAATGTCAGTGATACAACAGTCCTCCCTGTTGGGGCAAACCACTGTGATAGCCACCTCCCCACCTTGGTATGCCACTGCTGGAAGGGTTAGATATGTCCATTATAGCCTTGGTCTTTAATGGATGGACTTTAGTTTATCCAATCTCCATCACTTACTAGCCAAGTGACATGTAGCTTTGAGGAAATGACTTAACTTAAATGTATAATAATGACTTACCAAAATATCTGATATGGATGGGTTCGATAAGTAGTAGTTTCTAATAATATCATCTGACCTGTGTATTTACCATGCATTTAATTCTGCTAAATTTGATAGCAGTCATTAATGTGTACATGAGTCACTTTTACCATCCAGAAAGTAACTGTGGTTAAATTAAGATTAGTACAAACTATTCATATCCCTCAAAGTATTTCATTTAATTATGCTGTTTCCTGAAATAAAACATTAAAATCACCAGGTATCTCAAAGTCATAACATTTTCAACATTTATTCAACTCATCTCTAGCTCTCTATCCCTTCCTCTCATTTATTTTTGATTTTACTTTTTCCAATCCCGTTGAATTCCCAAGGAGGCCTACCGAGTCCTATTTACAGTCCATAATGGCAGCTTCAGAGCAAAAGAGAAGTGGCTCTTGAGTTCCTCATAACACACTCTGGCTGCCACAGTACCTGGTTGGATTTTGAATTTCTTTGGCTCTTCAGATTTTAAATATCCTTTCATCTAGATCTAAATATCTCTGAATATGATAGAATCCTGCATTTTATATGCTTCATATCTGATAGGACCCAATAACTCATAAACATATTTAATGATATTCAATTAAATTGTGATTGTTTCTCATGAGCTTCTCTGGCTTTGCCATCCCAGCTTTTAAGGTCATTCTATGGACAAGTACTTTATCAGTATCTGACTTAAAGCATCCTAGAATACAGGATTGGAATATTCACTCTGGAGTCAAAATGGGGCTATGCCAGTCACTGCTTGTGTCACTTTGGGCAAGTCACTAATGCCTTCCAGGGCTTAATTTCCTTACTATAATATAGAGGTGAAAAACAATAGTACCTCTCTTATGGAGGCGTTGCTGGGGTTAAATAAGTGCCTAAAACACTGCCTGGTATATAACATGTGCTCAGTAATTTTATGCTACCATTATTATTATTATTAATACAT
Source organism: Phyllostomus discolor (assembly GCF_004126475.2). NCBI lineage: Eukaryota > Metazoa > Chordata > Mammalia > Chiroptera > Phyllostomidae > Phyllostomus > Phyllostomus discolor. The sequence goes on along the minus strand of NC_040903.2, from coordinate 119,822,302 downwards.
GGTTATATATAATATATAGTTATATATTATATTATGTATTGTATATAACTATACATAGTTATATGTATACTTTGTGTATATATGCAAATATGCATAGTTATAGATATACATAGTTATATCATATACATAATTATATATAATTTGTTGTACTTGACAGCATCAAGTGTCCTGATCACTGGTGTCCTGTGCCAACTATTCTAGCTAACTGAATTGGGTGTATGACCTGCTGTGTCCATCTGGACTTGAACCCCATGTTTATGTGGATCCATCTAGATCCATTGCCCATTCATACAATTATAATTAACTGAATAATTACAATAGTTTTATGGCCTTATTTTATAAAGTTCAAGATCATTTTATTTGATCCTCCTGTGAGACACGGACTCATATTATTGTTTCTAATGTGGACTAGGAGAGACTAGCAATGGTCAGAGAGGTAGTAACTATAAGAACAGAGACTAGAACCAGGGTTTATGGTGTGGATGTGTTGTATTGGCAAGCAGCACCCTCACCTGGTTGATGTGATGTGTAGACCTCTTAATGGATTAGGAAGTGCCTTGATTATAAACACTGGAGGTTGCACCTCCAACTTAGGCATTTGAGTACTTCACAAAGTTGATTTCATAAAGGCCATGATTCTAAAGCAGACAGTAGATCCCTCAGTCTTTCTCAGAATTTCATGAGAGAATTGAGGCCTACAGAAGATAATTGTCATGGCCTTCTTATCGATTCTTTCAAAAATAGAACAAAGCTAGTACCATTCTAGATGTATAGACAAGTTAATTTGTTATATTCATTGAAGGCCTTAAAACATTAGGATTTAATTCCTTTGTACAATCTTGATTGAGAAGAGATAAATGAGTATGAAGGAGTTTACATTAGACCGGGGGTGTCAAACTCATTTTCACCAGAAGCCACATCAGCCTCACAGTTGCCTTCAAAGGGCCAAATGTAATTTAGGACTGTATAAATGTAACTACTCTTTAACTAGGGGCAAGGAGCTTGGTGCTCCCACCAGGTAGAAACAAGGTGCGGGGCCAGAAAAAACAAGGTAGAGGGCCAGATTTGGCCCACGGGCCTTGTGTTTGCCACCTGTGCACCAGACCTACATTGTAAAATAAAAACTCCACCTGAAATAAGTATTTCCTCTTAAGTATTAAAATAAAATATTGGAGCTGAATAAAAGAGTCCTCTAAAGAGTGTCCAGTTACAATTACATATCCAGCAGTAACCCTCTATTTTAGGAGTCAATCTTAGTAAGGACAATGCCTTAAGGTTAATTCTATATGAATCAATGTGATAGGGGCTTAAGACTTGGGAAAATTTAGCTTAAGGTAAATAGTCATAAATCTAGCAAGTAATGTGTATGTTAAGTTTTTGTTTCAGTAACTACAGATAAGGCCCATCCTGGTGCCTGAGAATAAGCAGCTGACCTCCTGGGGCATTGGCTAGAGATTACTTTGCCTGGAGACATCTGTACCAGGAAGAAGCAAGTGACTACCCTTCCCCCCTTCGAGGCAACTGTTGAATTTCAAAGGCTTTCACTGACACCTTGTTTGCCCTCCCCCAACCCCCTTATAAAAGATCTGGCCAGGAAAGAAAGAGTAAGATGGTTTGTTAGGGTATGAACCCACCATCTTCTCGGATCGCCAGCCATCTGAATAAAGCGCCTATAAAAGATTCAATCACTGTCATTGCTTATTGGATTTGGTAGTGACAGGCAGCCCGAACGCTGGTGTCTTTTCCGGTTGCAAATGTGGCAAAAAAAAATGCCTACCAATAAACTCAGTCTGTAAGCCTGTTGAAGCCACATGTTTTATAATATGGAGACCAGGGAACAGAATGTGAACAGGTTAGTATGTACTACCCCTCCAGGTAGGAAAACACTCCAGACAATGTTCTCCTGGAAGCAGGTCAGCCAGAGCAACTTAATCTATGAGCAAGAGTAACTTCGGGTATCAAGGCAGATGATAAACTTTGGAAGCAGGCTGAGTGAATCAGGCTAGAGAGTTTTTTTTCTGCAAAGTACTTTTAGAGATTTGTGGAGGATGTTTCTAGAGGCTGGAAAATTGATCCCCATTAACTGCAGTAGAGAAATGATGACTTACAAGCCCAGTTTTGACTATAGAAGGTGAGCCAGGGCTACCTGACAGTTGAAACAAACCAGCTAGGCCTGTTCTGAACTTACAAACCACCTCCAAACCAAGGAAACAAGTTGGCCTTTGCATTTGTAGAGCTCTTAGTTAAAATAACAAGTAAAAGGAAATACAACCTTCTATATTCAAAAACCAAAGTCAGGGGAATTTGTTTCTCATTTGTTTCCTTCCAGAAGCTCTTTTTTTATATTTTAAGCATGATTACTTTGAGGACAAAGGAAAGAAGGAAATGCCCTCTAGGAGAAAAAAAATGTGAATTTATAACAGAAACATAAAGGCCTAGGGAAACAGAGCCCCAAAGAATCAGAATAGAATATTATTTGAATAAATTGACTTAATCAAGATTAATTCTGTTTAATAACAAGCAAAACTGTTATTAAACTAAATAAGCACTGTGCACTGTGAAAAACAGTATGGAATTTCTCAGAAAACTAAAAATGGAACTGCCTTTTGACCCAGCAATGCCACTGCTGGAATTATACCCTAAGGGCTCTGAAATACCAATGGAAAAGAACCTATGCACCCCAATGTTCATAGCAGCACTATTTACAACAGCCAAGTGCTGGAAACAACCTAAGTGCCCATCAGTAAATGAGTGGATCAAAAAATGGTTGCACCTTTACACAACGGGATTCTATGCAGCAGAAAGAAAGAAGGGGCTCCCTACCCTTAGCAACAGCATGGATGGAACTGGAGAGCATTATGATAAGTGAAATAAGCCAGGCAGTGAAAGACAAATACATATGATCTCACCTTTAACAGGAGCCTAATCAACAAAACAAACAAGCAAGCAAAATATAGCCAGAGACATTGAAATTAAGAACAATATGATACCTGGCTGGCGTAGCTCAGTGGATTGAGTGCGGGCTGGGAACCAAAGTGTCCCAGGCTCGATTCCCAGCTAGGGTACATTCCTGGGTTGCAGGCCATAACCCCCAGCAACCGCACATTGATGTCTCTCTCTCTCTCTCTCTCTCTCTCTCCCTCCCTTCCCTCCCTTCCCTCCCTAAAAATAAATAAGTAAAATCTTAAAAAAAAAAGTAAAGAGAAGATATTTAAAAAAAAAAAAAAAAAAAAAAGAACAATATGATAGTAACCAGAGAGGAGATGGGAGGGGATAATGGGGGGGAAGAGTTTTCAGGAAAAACTATAAAGGACATATAGACAAAACCAATATGGGGTAGAATCAGGGGAGGTAGGTGGGGATGGCTTGGGTGGGGGGTAGTGGTAGGAGGTAAATGCAGAAAACTGTACTTGAACAACAATAAAATAATTTTTAAAAAAAGGATAAGGAGAGAATCTTAAAACAGCCAGAGAAAAGGAGAGTTACCTACAAAAGAGTTCCCATAAAACTATCAGCTGCCCTGACTGGTGTGTCTCAGTGGATTGAGCAATATAGCCTGTGAACCAAAGGTTCGATGGCTCAATACCCAGTCAGGCCACATGCCTGGTGTTGCAGGGCAGGCCCCCAGTAGGGGGCACACAAGGCACAACCACACATTGATATTTCTCTCTCTCTCTTTCTCCCTCCCTTCCCTTCTCCAAAATAAATAAATAAAATCTTTTATAAATAAGACTATCAGCTGATTTCTCAAAAGAAAACTTGCAGGCAAGAAAGGGCTGGTAAAAAGTATCAACGTTATGAAAGGCAAAGACCTACATCAAAGACTACTCTATCCAGCAAAACTATCATTTAGAATGAAAGGGCAGATAAAGTCTCCCCAGATAAGGTCAAGTTAAAGGAGTTCATCATCACCAAGCCCTTATTATATGACATGTTAAAGGGACCTCTCTAAGAAATAGAAGATCAAAAACTATGAACAGTAAAATGACAACAAACTCACAACTATCAACTACTGAACCTAAAAAACAAACTAAGCAAACAATTAGAACAGGAACAGAATCACAAAAATGGAGATCACAGGAGGGTTATTAAGTGGGGAGGGGGAAAGGGAGGAGGGGTGTGGGAGAATGGGAGGAAAAGATACAGGGAATAAGAGCATAATTGGTAGGCATAAGATAGACAGGGGGAGGAAGGTTAAGAATACTGCAGGAAATGGAGAAGCCAAAGAATTTATATGTACAACCCATGGACAAAACAAGGTTGGGGAGAATGCTGGAGGGTGGGTGGAGTGCAGGGCAGAGGGGTATAGAAGGGAGAAAAAATTGGGACAACTGTAATAGCATAGTCAATAAAATATACTTTGAAAAAATTAAAATGTATTTGGAAGACATACGTAAGTGTGGAATTTTACATTTAAACTCCACCTGATCCATTTATGAAATAACAATAACTTCATCTATGTCAGATGCCAAAATAAGTGCATTGTGGATTCTCTCCCATAGCCCAACTCCTCTGTAGTCCCCTCTACAATCTGAGAGGAAAGTGCTAGTATTATCTCTTTTGACTGGATAATTGGTGCCTTTTCTACAAGTTCAAATTTTTTTTTAATATTCATTGTGTACTTCCTATGTGCCAGGCACTGTGCTAGGCTCAGAAACTGTACAGATAACATAAACTATGAAGAAACAACAACAGAGGGCTGTGGTAGAAATAATGAGGAAGGGAGCAACCTATTTAAGTAGATGATCAGCTGAGAACTGGCAAATGAAAAGGAACCAGCCATGGGAAGGGCAAGAGGGACAAACACACGGAGCAGAGGATGCAGTATGCGCACGGGCCTGAGGCTAGACAGAACCTGGTGTGCTTGGCAGACTAAGAAGAAAACTGATTGGTGAAAAGGCAGTGAGCAAGTTAGAAGGGAGGATGAGAAAAGTTGCAGAAATTAACAAGAGCCAAACCTTGTAGAAGGTTTCAGAACCTGTGACTGAATTCAAGTGCATACTAAGCACAGTGGAAGCTCCTGAAGGACTTTAAGCAAGGGAAATAAGACCTGATTTGCATTTTTTTAAATGACTCTAGTTGATCTTGGGAGAGTAAATCGTAGGGATTCAAGAAGCAAGGCAGAGAGAAAAATGAAGAAATCACTGTCTGAGTAACAGAGACACTGTTGTCTTAAGCTACTGCATGGCCATGGAGGAGAAACAGTCAACATGCACAATCATGAGCCCTTTAACAATGCAGGTATGTGTCATTAGGCAATCTTCTTGTTGTGCAAACATTATAGAGTATACCTACACAAACCTAGATGGTGTAGCCTACTGCACATCTAGGCTATAAGCCTATACACCATGGTACTGTACAAAACAATATGAGATTAAATCAAGTACAAGAGAAAGTGATGCAACCAAGAGATACAGTAAACAGGAGATGTATGAAGCTGCTGTTCGTGTGACATGGCATATGGTTTCAGAAAACCATTTTTTAATTTAACTAGAAAGAGTCTACTCTAAAATAATGATAAAAAGAATAATGTAGTACAATAACTACATAAAGCCATAACATAGTCATCTATTATTGTTATCAAGTATTACATACTGTACATAATTATATGTGCTGTACTTTTGACAACTGGCAGCTAATAGGTTTGCTTACAACAGCACCACTACAAACACAAGAGTAATGTATGACATGACAGCATTACAATGGCTACAATGTCACCAGGTGATAGGAATTTCTAAGTTCCATTATGATCTTATGGGACCACTGTCATATATGCGGTTTGTCATTGACTGAAATGTCATGTTGCAGTGCATGACTGTACTTTGAAAGCAGAATTAATAGAACTCGATCTTCTATACAATGATATCATAACACTTACCTAATTTTCCTGTAACTGCTCCTTTGTCTCTCTCTGCTAATGACTCTGACATCGTTGAATGCAGGAACAATATTTCACTCATCTGTGACTTCTCAGAGCCAACCAGAATGTCTGATAAATTCTCAATAAGTATTTGATAATTACACCTTAATGAGGAGGGAAAGATGCAGCTATCTTGGGAGAGATAAACTATCTGTTCTGCGTGTCTTACCTAGATAAGGATTGTGAAAGACCGAAGCCAGCAAGTACCATCCTGAAAGAAATAGCAACATCATAATTAATCCTCTAGAGCAGGATTACAATGGGTCCAGGACCACCTTGGAGCATGTCTAGATTCCAGCTAAGGGCTAGGTTGATTCTGTTGAACTAGAATGATCCAATGCCCTGCTGCTAAAATATCAGAGAGGTAATATGGTGTAGCGATTAAAAGAATGGACTTTATTCCCTGGCTGGTGTGGCTCAGTGGATTGAGTGCTAGCCTGCAAACCAAAGGATTAACAGTTGGATTCCCAGTCAGGTCACCTTCCTGAGTCGCAGGCCAGGTCCCCAGTAGGGGGCATGAGAGGCAACCACACAATGATGTTTCTCACTCTCTTTCTCCCTCCCTTCTCCTCTTTAAAAATAAATAAAGTTTTTAAAAGAAAAAAGAATGGACTTTAGTTTTAGATTCAAATCCTACCCCTGCTACTTTCTTGCTATGTGACATTGTATAAATTACTTAAATCTCTGTTTTATCCCCTGTAAAATAAATAAATAAATAATAATAATACTTATTCTGGTAAGCCTCCCAAATAAGTTCACATTCTAAACTCTGGAACCTGTAAATATGTTTCTTTATATCACAAGAGAGAATTAAGTTTGCTAAGGAGCTGACTTTAAAATAAGGAGATTATCCTGGATTATCCAGGCGGGCCCTCACTAATCACCAGAGTCCTTAAATTTAACAAAAAGAGGTAGAGTCATTCTCTCAGCAATACAGCATGAAAAACAGATTCTCTGACTACTGGCTTTGAAGATAGAAGGGAACTATGAGACAAGAAATGCGGGCAACCTCTCAAATGTGGAAAAGGCAAGGATAGGGATTCTCTTCCTAGAGCCTCCAGAAGAACGCAGCCCAGGGAACACCTTGATTTTTAACCTGGGGAGATTCATTCTGGGCTTCTGACTCCCAGAACTATAAGATAGTAAATGTGTGTTGGTTTCAGCCACAAACATTGTAGTAACCTGTTACAGCAGAGATATGAAGCTAAGATACTATTACCCTTTAATGATACTATAAGGATTAAACAAGTCAGTAAAAATGTTCTTATACAAACCAGGCTCATATAAGTGCTATCTCTGATCCTGCATGAGAAGGATGCCAATCAGCTCATTGTTTTGGCTGTACAGTTCACTAAGGATAGCACTACTTCATGAACTATGATAAATATATTCAAATATAATTATGTAAATAGAAGCCTTTGCTACACAATTTTAGATATTGTGGTTATATAGACAACATTCTTAAGCATCTTCTAAATCCCAATGTCATTTCTCTCTCACCTAAGTTCTCTATCTGGAGAGGAAACGATCAAATTGACTCTGAAGATCAGAGTCTGACTATTCCAGATGCCAGTTCTCACACTGAGTTCTCATGGATACCTCACCTCCTCCTTCCCATCACCTGGAAAGGAGGGATTTTATGTTCATTGTTAAGTATGTCTGTCCTTAATGAATAACCTGAGCAAATGTGAAGAGAGTTATTCATGTTTTCACCAGTTAAGGGAGGACAGAATTTCATTATCAGCATTATTGTTATTTGACTTAAACTGAAATCTCCCTATTTTAATAAACTCATCACTGCCACCATCAAAACACAATACGCTTGCTTAGCCCATAACACCTTTCCACCCTGCATTACTTGACTAAGTCTCACTGGAGATTCAGATGGTAATATCAAGTGAGAATTTAATGTCCATCCCCACCCCATTCATGATTAAGCCAATCTTATAGAAACTGGACCATTCCTGGAATGTTCATGACCTACAAGGTTCAAGATACCACGTCTCCATGAGGAACATTTTCTCAGCAATTTATTGAAGGGAAGGCTATGTTTATTCCAGTCAGGTTTCACCCATCCATTTAAAGCTTTCTAATTTCACTTCTTGGTAATTCTTCCCCAGCATTTCCTGTAACTGTGCCTTATCTGATTCTTTCACTCCACAGTGTTATTTTTGTTGTGATGTAAAACAGAAACATTCTTGAATTATAATTGGAAGTCCTGACTGGTTTCCCATTTGATGCTGACTGAATAATGTAATCCTAGCTAATTAGGCGTGCGGAAACCCTGACTTGCCCTGCAGAAAGGCTTGTCCTGACTTCTGGTGATACTTGTGGAATATGGCTAATTGTCAGAAGCCCATGTGTAGGGATAATGAGCACATCTTTGCTTCTCTTGCCCTCATGAGGGAAACTGGAAATTTCTAAAGTGGTATTTAGATGAGCTACGATGCTTTTGCAGTGTTCTCAATTACCAGCTAGAACACCCTGAAAATAACTAGACCATCGATCTTCTCCAACTCTCAGTTCAAAGAGAATGTGGCTGCCTCAAAACTCCCACTGTGAGATTTCCAGGAAACAGAAAGTTAACCTTAAGTCACTTCTTACTTTTTTTAACTTAAGAAAATGGGCAATTACCTTTGCTCTGCAGACTTCACAAACTCGAGTTGATTCTTCTGCAGTTAGAAGGTGAAGATTGGTGTCTGTGCTAATTATCAGTTCCTACTTCATTTTGAAAGCTTACACTATAAAAAGGCAAGGGAGGCAGATAGGATCAGAGCCCTTCTGGAATCCTTATAGAAGGGCTTCTTTGACAGATGTAAATTTGCAGGCTGAAAAGTCACCTCGATTCCTAGATGTATTTTCATCAGAATCTGACAGAACCACAAGTGATTTCTGCCCATATTCATTTTATTAAATGTTGACTTCACCTCACCAACCATTTTCATCTTTTAGAAAAGTTTCATCGCTTTTTAAAAGGCAAAAAGAAAGCTGACAACATAATTTTAATTCTTTTTCTGACACATCTTTTTATGTTCTTATATTTGCATTTTTTTCCTTTTTTTGCATTATTTGGTTTATTATATGAAAGGATCTCCTTTCAAGTACTAATAACAGAAAATTCAAGAGGGCATCAAATTCAATTGATTTTTCTAAGGGATGAAATGTATTCAAAGAATAAGATTTATAGAGCTGAAAAGGAGCTTTAAGTCCTTCTCCACGTACGAGCACACATTGGAAGTCCTGCTCAGTATGCATCTCCCACAGGGTCTTTGGTTTGGCAGCTTACTAAGCAGCACAGGCTTTTTAAAGGCTGTGTGATTGGGCAGGTGTCATCCTTGACCATAATCCAAGCAATTTTGCACCTGTCATATTGTACTCCTGCAACCCGGCCCATTTTCACCAACTAGATGTCTCTTGCACACAGGTGGTTTCGACCAACAGCCTTATTTCTTAGCATTTGACACTGGAGTCCTATAATCTGTTCATGACTTACTGCTGGTTAGTGGCAGTCCCAAGGGAGAAAACCAGAGACTCTCAACCACCAACCCACTATTCTCTCCACTCTGCTATCCCCTTTGCCACACATAAGGGATGGAAGATTTGCTGAATTGTTATTATGCATTTCAATAGTGCTTCTCATATCAAGGACTCTGACATCCACTCCTATACACAAAGAAGTTGCTGAATAATTGACAGCTGAATAAAAACTGGAATATTTAGAGCCTGTCAAAAGTCAGAGGCTTCTTCATATAAGCTCTAAAGAGTGAACCAACCTATTTTACTAAAATTCCCCACAATTTTTGACTAATAGTTACTACTTATTGAGCAGTTAGTGTGTGCCAACAGCATGCCAATACAGCTCCCATTTAATCATTTCACATTATCTAATTCAACCCCTACTCTCCTAAGAAGTAGGTGTTGTTTTACAGACCAGCAAACTGAGACCTGAAGACCATTAAATCATCTCCTATCCTAGCCAGAAAGTGACCACAGTAGAACTTTATTTGAAAACAGGGCCTATCATACTGCTACAATCAATTAGCAACTTCTCTCCCATGTATTCAGATCAAGTAAAATTTATTGAAAATAATTTTCACTCTATTTGTTCCTTAAATCTTGACCTACCCTTAATAAAGCAAAGAAAGTATGTTACTAGCATTCTCCTGAAGCTTGAAAATTTTATTTTCAAACCAGATTACAACTTCTTTTTAAATCCCTCAAAAAAAAGGACTGATGGTACATCCCAATGGTGGAACCCTTTAGGACTCTGGTCTAAACTCATTACATTGATTCTTACTGTATCTTAACTCCATATTTAATACAATATGGAGTTACTGCTCTCCACCTACCAAGCTATATCTTTATACATTCCTTTCCCTTCTCTTGCTTTTCTCGCAGGTTAAATAATTTCAGATTCTTGAGGTTTTATTCAAAGGGCCCCATTTCCAAAAACATAAGCATGTTTATGCATCTGTCCTAAACGAGTGGTCTTCTAACTGCAGTGTGTATGTGCAAAAGCTTTCCCTTAGGCTCTTGGGCAGTCCAAGAAAGAATCAGCTTCAAGATCTCCAAATGCCATAGGTTCTCTTTTCTTAAAGTGATCTTCCTGAGAACAAATTCACTCAGACACCATGCTGATTTTCTGTTCCCTCCTCCCCTTTCATGAGAGACCTTTTCCTCTTCTGTGAAAGATAGGCAGCCCCTGCCCGCGCTAGGTCTTACATCAGTGCATTGGCTTGGCCTGCAATGTAGAAACCTCCTGCAACAAAGAGATGATTCAAAATGCTGCTGAGAAAGTGAGTGACTCTCTAATGGGGCTGTGTATCCTTTTATAAGTCAGGTGGTTTCCAATTTACCGCTCTTAATCCAGTTAAATAAAAACTGAGTCAAACAATTAATTCACTGATTAAATACTGTCTCCCCATTCTAATAAAAAATCAATAGTTGATTGTTTTTGGCATTCAACTTGAAAGGAGTACAAAAATTGACACTGAAATAACCAACTTTCCATCTACTCACTTATGAATGAGGTTTCAAATATTTATAAATATAAAAAATGAAAAATGGATTTTATATTGATGTTAACTGTTTGATTCTAGCAAAATTCATCCACAAATATAAGAACTAGTTTTATAAACTTTTGCCTCATCATGTGATACACTTCTAATTAATTTTTTATATTTAGTAATTACCCCAACTGGTAATAATAATTCTGTATAGAAAAAAATTAACACTTTGAAACTCACTTATAAGATAAATCCAACTCCAGTGTAAACTGCTGTGGTCTTTAGACTCTAAGAGGAATGCAATAAGAATAAAATCAGAAGAACATAACAGCTTTATTTTCAAATGTTCATAACTACATGTGGTAAGTTACATCTTTTACATTTACTTAAACTTATGTTAACAAATTTAGAACTTAAAAATGTGGAAGGGAATACTGTTTTCCAAACATTTTTAGAGACAGAAAATGCAAAAAAATTGAAGATATCTATGAATCAACCCCAAAGTGTTTTTTATCCTTCTTAGTATTTATTACTACAGCCTAAATTGAACAGTTTTTAGTAGAAATATCCTAAAAATTCACTGTCTTTCTTAATTAAATCTTAGCCAAGTTTCACCTGGAGAATTCCTTTGTGATCCCTACATCTTTTTTACTTTCTGTTTGAACATCTCAGACTCACACTTTTTAAAGAGATAGTTCTAATTCTTCACTGGCCCACAAATTCTTTTCTATCATAGGCATACTTAACCAGTGTGGATGAGCGATTTTATAGGTCGTATTAAGATAAAATTAGCAGTGAACACAGAAAGAGCAGAAAACTGTCACTCTTTGGTCCTCTCCCCATTCATTGCTAGGGAACAACATAAGGCAGAGTGACTTGGAATGACGTCTAATGGCTCTCCTTTGTACCTTTTCTTCGCCATCAAACAAGCATGCCTGCAAACCTTGAGGCCAATTAAATCCCTCTGTAAACAGAGATAAGGGTGAAGGAAAAGAATTCCAGTTTCCCACATCCAGTATATAAAATCAATAATTTAATAATATTTAGATTATGGGGAACCAAGGAGTCTGGTCAATTTGAGGGTGCTTTTAAAACTAGATTAGACCTCAAAACACTGAGGGTGATGGCTGCCCTATACATATGACAGCCACAAAGCTATGTTTGATGATGTTCCAGTGATTTTGTGAGAAGGGTGGACCTGTTGGCTCTTAGAGAGGATTGGGGAAATTATTTTAAGTCTTAGAGTTTTCTCAAAGTCTCTCTCTCTCTCCCTGAACCACCTCCAGTCTTTGAGAGCTCGTTGAGCTCATGTGGTCAACAAAGTCTCCTGAGACTATCTAACAAATGATGTTTCTCTTTTCTCACCCAGGACAGTGTGCACTACAGTCTGCAGAGAGAATGGACTTGGTCACCCCATTAAGCAGTCCTTTTACTATCCCTCCCTCTCAGGTTAGGGTATATCTAACCATAAAGACATTGAAAGCAATTTTTCTCTAAAAAATATTGATGGAAGACACTCAATAAAAACTTTGGGGACTCTAGGTTCAAGAGCTGCAGGGAAAGAAGAAGGAGCAGAGAGAAGGGGGAAGTGAGAAAGAAGCAAACTCAGCCATAAAAAACATGTCATCTAGCTGGGGAAGCAAGACAACAGTAGAGAACGTGTTCAAGTAAAACATACTCTTTAGATGGTTAGTCATGACTTAAAACTGAACACAGTCGATAGACACAGCAGGGACTAACAATTAGCAAATTTCTAAATTAGGATACTGCCTAACAGTTTACAGTCAATTCTAATTTTTTTTTCATACAACCAAGAATTCTTGCTGCTTGCTGAATACAGAAACACCCATGAACAAATTTGAACAAATTTCCACCAACATGTTTGGATTTTACCATCTCACATTTCACCACAGGGACCCAGGTTCAGTCAATTCCACACTGTGATTCCCACAAGTAAGGTATAGCATAGAAGTGATACTAGCATTTTCCTTCCAGATAAATATATAATTAAAATCCTGATTCATGGATTTACTAATTGAACTTCCTGCTGTGGACATAGGATATTTTTGGCAGGAAGAATAAGGAACTGTTCCAGAAGGCTCAAATTGCCTTATGTTTTTTAGCTTTTCAATATGCCTGTCTTACAACAGTGATTGGAAATAAAAGAATGTGAGTGGGAGTTCATTCAAGAAGTAGATAAAAGAGACAAATGGCTGTAGAAAAGTGAAAGGTGCCTCTCAAAGGAGAAGGAATTGGAAGGGGAGTTCATCCACTACAGCAGGGCTCTCTGCTCTTGAAACACAAGTCATTAAGCAGCAAGGAGTTTGCTCTGTTTCCATCATGTCACAAACAGCAATGTCAGCCCCTGGCCAGTCCAGCTGTCTGTACCACTCAGGAAAACGCCCTATCTATGCTTCTCATCATCTGCACAATTGTCTTGAGTGGCTGGTTTTCACCATTCCTCTGTCTCTCCAAACTCTGAACTTCAGCTAGCTGGCTGAGTCCTACTCAGTGCCCTCATTCCTGTAGACCCTAACTCTAATGCATAGGAAACGCTCAGTAATATCTGTTGAACTTATGACTAATTGTTCCCATTTCCATTTATTTCCCATCTTGGTTTTCTGACAATTTTAGCACAATCATTTCTTTTTAAGGATTTTATTTATTTATTTATTTTAGAGAGGGAAGGGAGGGAGATGGGGGAGAGAGAGAGAGAGAGAGAGAAACCTCAATGTGAGGTTGCTGGGGGTTATGGCCTGCAACCCAGGAATGTACCCTGGCTGGGAATCGAACCTGGGACACTTTGGTTCCCAGCCCATGCTCAATCCACTGAGCTATGCCAGCCAGGGCAGCACAATCATTTTAAAAGCCATTTCTCTGTTCCACAAGCCCTTGGATCTGTCACCCTGTCCACTAGATTCTCAATTCCTACCTGAAATGGGTCAGATTTACTGCCTTTGGTCTTGATGTCCAGTGGCTGGTACCTTCACGGGAAAGCTCCCTTACTGATTCCCACTAACACTTCTGTTCTTTTCCCCATGAATTCAATTACCCCCTTCATTTCCAGCATGTACACAGCCAGCATCGTCTAGTCATATAGATTAACTTGGCATTCTCAAAGTCTGTTCCATTCTATGAAATATGTATGTGTGTGTGTGTGTGTGTATCAAGAAAAACATTTGTGAGCAAGTAATGTGTGGCAACACTGTGTATTGTTTTCCCATCTTGGAGATTCATATCATTGAGAAATTCTGGTAAGGAGTTTCAGGAGGTAGGAAGGCAAAACTTTGTCTACACAGGATTTCCAAACTTATCTCAACCCCTTTTCTCATGTGATGTCTATTAACACCCTGTAGAGCTTTATTCCCTACAACACATTTTGGAATACACTGACATAACTCCATTTTGGGAGCAAATTCTGAAATTAAGTATGGAGGCTTTACCAGAAAAAAATATCATCAGTATACTGATCAGTATAAGTGAAGGAAGACTTTGGGAATAAGGGGAGCCTGAGGCTTGATCTGGAGAAAGTGGTGGATATAACTGGGAAAGAGAAAACAAAGGATGCATTCAGGATGGTGAGATCTAGAAAATGTATCTCTGAAACTTCTTAGAGCTGGAAGTGAAAATTGGAGAAGAGGAACTCTTCAATGATATGCTATGTCTAAAAGTACTTTGGTGAAGTAAATACTCTCAGGACTGGGATACCCACTGATGAGAATGATCAGGAAGGAGAGGAACCCATAAGTCACCAAATGAGCAACATATTATACCTGGTCTTTATTTTTCTTTTTTCATTTAGAAGTTATTTGTTCACAGAAAAGGAGAGAGAGAAATATCTTTTGGAAAAAAGTATCTAATGAAGAATTCAGATGATGTTTTTCAAGAAAGGTCGATCTTACAATGTTACCCACATACCATAATGACTTCCTCACAGGATAACCCCAATATTTGACACTAACTATTACGCTGCCTTTTTAATCATTTTTTTAGTAATGTTCCAATAAAGTTGTCTCCATTTTTACCACCACCATTTCTCCCACCCTCAATCCTACCCTTTGGTTTTGTCCATGCGTCCTTTACACATGTTCTTTAACACACTTTCCCTTCTTTCCCCCATTATTTGCCTCCTGTCCCCTTTGGTTACTGTCAGATTATTCTTAATTTCAATGTCTCTGGTTATATTTTGCTTTCTTGTTTTTTTGTTGATTATGTTCCACTTATAGATGTGATCATATGGTATTTGTCTTTCACCATCTGGTTTACTTCACTTAGCATAATGCTCTCCAGTTCTATCCATGCTGTCACGAAGGGTAGGAGCTCCTTCTTTCTTTCTGCTGTATAGTATTCCATTGTATAAATGTATTATAGGTTTTGATCCACTCATTTACTGATGGGCACCTAGGCACTTGGCTGTAAAGTGTGCTGCTATGAACATTGGGGCGCATATGTTCTTTTGAATTAACGTTTCAGGATTCTTGTATAATCCCAACAGTGGAATTGCTGGGTGAAAAGACAGTTCCATTTTTAGTTTTTTGAGGAAATTCCATATGATTTTCCACAGTGGCTGCACCAGTCCGCATTCCCACCAACAGTGCACTAGGGTTCCCTTTTCTCCACAACCTCACCAGCACTCGTTGTTTGTTGAGTTGATTATGATGGCCATTGTGACCACACACCTGGTCTTTAAAAAAAAAATGTTAAAAAAAGGCTACTGTAAGATTCAGCAGTCAGGGCTTATTGTCTAAAAATTAAGCTTCTTTTTAAATTTTTTGTTTCTTCTGAGCCTAATTTTTCACATTCTGATTAAACAAGCCTCTCTCTGCTCTTGTCCTTTAAAAATCATCATACAACTAAAACACTACTTAAAAGAAAATGGTGTCCACATTGGCATTTACCTTTCTAATTTTACCTAAATATAAGCACATTTATCTCTCCAGGGATTTGTAATACCAAGTGAATAAATCTCTCACTTTAATAATGCAGCCTCATGGTAATTTAAATCTCAGCTATTTCTAAAATATCATATTGGTGAAGTAATCCTACCACACAAGGTTTTCCTTCTCATACTTATGCCAAAATGAGATGTACCCAATAAATTGTACCCCAGGTGCTGAACAGCAGTCAATATTGTTAAGAAAATTTGCAAAGATACCTGCTCTGTCGAGTGTTAGTATGTATAAATTTCTAAAAGCCCAAGATGACAGACTACCTGTTGTGTGTCTGAAGATAAAAGAAAGTTCATTCGTTATAACCAGGTGATGAGCAGCATGGAACATGAGTGATGCTAATCCCTAGCTAGTCTATTTTGCTTTAATAATTGGGTTGCCATAGTGTCCCAGGAAAGAAGTAGGATTAATTTCCTATAAAACATAAATAACAATTTTCTGTAATGCCTTCCTCAACTGTAATATACACACATCAAAGACTCACTTCTCCTACTCGAAGAGTATATAATCTCTTCTCTTGCCCATTGTGGAGTCCTCACACAATGGTTCCTGTGAAGGAAACTTCGTGTCAAAATCCCACACCTTTCAAGGGAAAACTCCTTTCACTGTAGAGAGGTCTTGAGAGGAACTGGAATGATGGCAGCATATACAACTTTATCAGCATGTGGAATTCCAATTTACCTTTTCATCCTCCACTCTCACAAATCCCTCAAACAGCAAACTCTGGGACTGCACTATTGGCAGAACTTTATTCTTGACTTATGCCCTTCCAGGAATTACAGTCTTTGGAATGAAAATTATTTATTTTGTTGTTCTTTTTCATTAATGTTCTTCTCCAAACAATCAACTTTTGTCAATCAGCACACTGGTTGAGTAACTGAATTCTGAATTCCATTAGAATTCCTTAATAGCAATAATTAGAGTGAGTATTCACCCATATAGACTACATACCTGCAAAATGATGAAGAAAGAGAAATGTTTTTAAGACAAACATTCATTTCCCTTCACTTTCCCATCTAAGATAACTGTAACCCCCCATTCAAAATATAGATAAAATATACTATTTTAATTCCTTCAATCAGAAATATCTACTAAGTACCTCCTATGGGTTAAATACTCTATAAGTCTTGGTGAAAGTAAATTTTATATATAACTCAGTTCATGCACCAAATCAGTGGCTGTCAATTCAATATAATTTTGACCCCCAGAATATTTGGCAATGTATGGAAATATTTAGGGTTGTCACAACATGTAGGGGGAGTTGCTTCTGGCCTCTCATGTGTAGAGGCCAGGATGCTGCTAAACATCCTACAATGTACAAGATAGTCCTCCACAATAAAGATTTATCCAGCTCCAAATATCAATTGTGCTGAAATCAAGAAACCCTGTTCTAATTTAGAAATGAGGTTAGATAATAATTTGAAATACTAAGTTATTTTTGTTCTCTGATTTTCCTCTTTCCCTCCACCACAGTGAAATAGGTACAATCAGCTCTATGCTCCTTGCCTTGGGGCAAACAGGTGCATAGCAGTATAACAGAAGCTTACAATTTTTATGGGAAGAGGATTTGAGAGCAAAGACAGAGTTTCTTATAGAAACTTGAAAGAGGAAGAGTTTCCCCAAGACTAGAAAGATGTGTTTCTATAATCAGGGAAGGATAAGGGATGAAGAGTGTCTGCATGTCTCAAGTACAAGGAGAACCTAGCCTTGCTTACTGACAACACTCCCAGGGAGCTGGAAAGAGAGCAGTGGACAAGGATTGTGCCTGGGTCTTAGGCAGCCCTACTGAAGACTCCTGTGTGCCGAGCATGGCTTCTGAGGGCTATGAGATCTGAAGAAGTCATGTCCGCAGGGATGGGAGCAACCTGAACAAAACCCACTACCCCAAGGCATTGGAGACCCATAATAACCATAGCACGATCCTAGGAAGGTATTTGGCAGAAGGGAATTCCAGAAAGGCTGAAGTTGGTTGTTGGTTTTTTGTTTGTTCATTTGTTTTTTGTTTCTTTTGCTTTTTTTTTTTTTACTTATCCAGCAGAATAGAGGTTTGGAGGCAGAGTTGTTCTAGGAACAAAGACTTAAATTTCTTGAATATCTGAGTTTATGAACTGAAGAAGTTTACTCTACTTCAGGAAACATGACTAGCAGAGAAAATTGGAGTTGATTAGTGAATCTTCAGCAGTAACAATCCCCACAATCTCATAGACTTACAATGACAAGTATTTATTTTGTGTACATGCTTGAGGTCAATTACTACAGCATCGCATGTTTTCTCATTCCAGAAGTCCAGCTGAAGGAGCAGCTCCTGCATGAAACAAGCCATTCTCGTGGTAGAAGGAATGAGAGTGAGAGCTGGCTGAAACTCAAAATCTCTCTGAGAAGAACGTGATATGTGTCACATTTATTTATATTCCACTGGCCAAAACAAGTCACGTGATCAAGCTCAACATCATGGGGGTAGAGATGGGCAATCATCTTACACGGAAGGGGGATTAAATTATAAATAACACTAATAATTAGCACTAAGATCAAACACCCAAAACAATGTAACTATGGGGTGAATTGAGAGACTATAGAAATCCTGAGACAGGGAGAGATAGGACAGTCTGGAAAAAGCCCCATGGGTGATGTAATAAAAGAAACAGCCTTATTTGGTGACCTACTATGTGCCAAAAACTACACAGCCCTGTTTCTCATGCTGCCTCAATTAATCCAAGCATCCTGAGGAAACAAACTCACTAACTTGCCCATGATCATTTAAATTGTAGTATTAAATACCTGGTTTCTAAAATTCATATTCTTTCCAAGTCATGGCAAAAATGAAATGTAAGGCAGTTGAAAGGAAAAGGGGATAGCATGATAGCATGACAGGCAAAAACACCTAAGAACAGAGACAGGATTTTCAGATTTCAGAACTTATATAACAGTAAAAATCTGCCCTGATCAGAACAGCAGGCTAAGTTAGAGAGTTGTAAGAACTAAAAATTAGCAGGAGAGTTCAGGTCATGAAAGTCTTTGATAGCGCAAATGAGTAATAGGTGGGAAAAATGATAGATTGGGGTTAAGATAGCTTGCCATTAATAGCAAGTGAACTTAGGCAAGTGTCTGCAGGCTCTGAAGGTGAGCTCACTCATTTATGAAATGGAAAGGTGTGAGGAGGAGATTGTAGGGACAGATGGTTTCTAAGTCCCCTTATGGAGGCAATGCATAGAGGTCAAATACATTTTAGGGAAAGATCATTAACTCAACCTTTTATTCTATTGTCCCCTCCCAGTTCCTGAGTTTCCCAGCCCCAGGCTGCAAAAGATGTTGGGAAGGAAATGAGACCCACCACACTCACAAAGATGTGATTCTGAGAGTGGAGAAAGCAACCAAATTTGTCCCTGTTTCAGCAGGCAAAAATCCTGGCTTTCTGTAAGAGACCACTGCCATTGACATGATGAGTAAGGTGTTTAAGAGAGATGAACATGGGAGGGAGAGCTAAACAGAACAGAGTGCAGGCTAGTGGCAGAAAAGGCAACTAGCCATTTTGTAGCCAATTTGGTAAGGAGACTTGGAAGGGGGAAGACAGTGGTAACAGAGAGGAAAAGGTATTTAAGGGACATATCTAAGGTGACAATGGAAATGTACAGGCCTGCAGGTGTTAATTTAGGATATGAGATCTAGATTGTCTGGCCTCCTTTCTGAAATGGATTCTTGAAATAATCTGTGACTCAAATCATGCCCCCTTCTCCTCCTCAGGGTAAAAACTGCTCTGTGCTTTTTAACAAGTAAAACATACCAGAACTTCGAAGTGTTCTAATACCACACAGATGGGAGCTGTTACTGCAGTAAATTAGCTAAGTATATTTTAGGTGTGATTGTGAAGGGCCCATCATTTACCAAAGTAGTGGTGGTACGGAGCACCCCGTGATTGTGCATTGAATATGGAATGTAGTGATTGATTGCCTACTAAAAGTTTTAAATTTGAGTCCCACAGATTTACCTTCTGGTTCAATGGAGGGGAGGTCTTTTCTAGGGGGAAATATATAAGATATATACTCCATAGCCACACCAGCTGAATATGACACATTTTAATATCTTGAGTGACTTTCAACACCATGAAGTTCCAATGTCAGAGTAAGGATGTATGGGATGCAGTCTCATTCTTCACCTTGGGTATTCATCCAAACTAGAAAGCCAACAGCACATGAACATCACCACTTTGGGGGAAAGAGAAAGGAGAGTGCCAGTCCTCTCAACAGAAAAGCATAAACCAGACAACAATCAAAAACCAACTTTAAATAGAAAATTAAGATAAAAATGTATCAGAAATGGGAAGTGAAAGAAAAAAAAACCTATTTCCAGAGACAGCACTCAGCCATGGTCTGTCCTCAGCAAAGGTCTGCTCCCTCCTCTGAGGCATGTGCTGTCCCTCAGATATATCACAGGAGCCTGCAGGAAATGTTCCACCAGTTTAGCTCACAGCAGTTGGTCTGTTGGTCCTACAACTTTGGAGGAAGTACAAATGGTAAGAAAAAGATGATCCTTGTCCCTGAAGAGCAGAAAACAGAGAGAAGAGGCAATCAAGAGACATTTCTAAGATCATTGAAGAACTAAACTTAAGAATCATTAAATAACCATACAAGAGTGAAATTTACCCAGTCCTGTAGACAAGAGCTACACTGAGAACAACATGGACTGGGAAAATCCTAAAGCCCTAATCCAGGACTACTGCCAACAATCTAGGCCTCAGTTTTCTTTCATTTTATCACTGTGCCAAGCAGTGTGTGTCAGGTACTGTACCAGGTGTGGGAAACCCTGATACTGGCCCCAAGCCTTGTGGTAGAGACAATAATAAGGATACAAACTACACTATCTACAGAAAGAACCAATGAACTCAATAGTTTCTCAGGCCTCTGGCAGTTCCTACAGAGCCTCTGAGCACAATATGGGCTGAAATAGAGAAGGTAACTTCTTTAAGAGATGGTACTGGTGTTGTACCCTGAGGAACAGGAATTGAGTAACAGCATGGAGGGTGAGGAGGTGGGAGAGAGGTTAGGCATTGTAGAAATCAGAAGAAAGCAGTCACCTTCCTAAAGATTTGATCCACAAAGGGAAGTAAAAGGAGATACATTTGACTCAGATTAAAGAAAACCTTAAAAACTAGATCAACTTTGAAGCTTTTCCTGTGACAAACCAATAGGTGTTTTGTTTTTATCTAACATCATAGAATTTGGTGAAAACAATACATTAGCAGGACTGAGCCTATTAAACACAGGATGGATTGGAACAGTAGGAATGAAAGCAAAAAGATGAGGCAGAGGGTTATTGCTGTAATCCATGGGGCCTCGCACCAGAGGGTGGAGGTGAGACTGAAAGGCAGGCACAGATCCCCTGCCAAGATAAGAATGGACAAGGCCTAGCAAGGGACTGGGATGTTATAACAAACAGTGGAGGGTCCGAAGTGACTCAGAGACCTTAAGGCCAAGTAAATTGGGTATGGCTGGGTTATTTACAAAAACTAAAACAGTTGAGAAGAAATATGTATGTACAGACAGGTCACAGGCTTATCTGGAGTAATGCCAAGCTTCAGATGGCACAGAAAAGGACTGGCTTTGCAGTTGGTATCAATGTATTATACATCTTTATTTTTAGAACCATCTATGAGTCATAATGTGACTTAACTTGGCTAAAAGACAGACTGTTTCATTTTTAGTTGATTGTGTATTTAACCTTCAGCCCGGTCATTTACAGCTGCACTTGTATCCTTGCTACAGTTACTTGTAAGTACTGTACAAGGTTACTCTTGCCAAGAGAGAAGTTCAATTATAATACATATTCCATTGTTTTAATCACAATTCTGTGCTACCCAAAGATATACACAGATAAGAAGATTGAAAGAGTAATTGCAATGCCTTCCTCCAAAACAAAGAAAAATCCATTACCCAAAACCAGTACAGTATTATCATCATAGTGACACCCCTGGACAAAGAGACTAGATGACAGGATACAGAAGCAAATTTCTTAAGCACTCATAATCTCAGGGAACAAGCAGTAGAATGGCAAGAAATTAGTCTTTTCAGAGAAAAGACACAAAGACAGCATTCTCAATAGACAAAAAAAGGGGAGAGAGGAGATAAGACAAACTGGAAAAAAGTGGCTAGAACTGTTCCTTGAACAGCAACTACTGGAGACCAGAATTTTCCAAGTACCTTGGGAAAAATAAAGAAATAAAACAACCATGAGTCAAATAAGACCACTTGGGATGTGAACATTTAAAATAGAGCATGAGCCCTGGCTGGTGGGGCTCATTGAGGTTAGGCATCGTCCCACAAACCAAAAGGTTGCCAGTTCAATACCAGATCAGAGCACATGCCTGAGTTTCACACCAGTTGGGAGCAAGCATGCTTCTCTCAGACATTGACATTTCTCTCCCTCTCATTCTCCCTCCCTTCCCCTCTCTCTAAAAATAAATAAATAGAACATGGGGGACTCCCAGCCAAGATGGAAGCATAAGTAGATACACTTCACTTCTGGTACAACCAAAAGAAAGACAACAACCAATTTAAAAAAAAAAACAGAACTACCAGAAAATCAGACTGGTCAAGGGGCAGAGACACGTAGCCAGTGCGGAAAGGATGTGAGACAAGGGGCAGCTGGCAAACCAGGTGGTTCCACATTCACATTCAGATAAACTGGGAGGAACAACTAGGGAGCAAGAGAGACAGTGCAACCTGGGGTTCCAGCATGGGGAAATAAAGCCTCAAAACCACTGGCTGTAAAACCTGTGGGAGTTGCAGCAGTGGGGGAAACTCCCGTCCTACAATACTGTCCGTTGGAGGGACCCACGTGGTACTACAACATACACAAACCCACCCACCCAGGAATCATCACCAGAAAGGTGTAATTTGCTTGAGTAGTGGGGGAAGTGACTGAAGGCGGGCAAGATCCCAGCATGTGGCATTGTTCCCTCTCTGATTACTCCACTACATACAGTGGTGCAATGCAGTGAAGTAGGTTGCCCCACCTTGGAGAATACCTAAGGCTCTGCCCCTTGCTACGTAACAGGTGCACCAAGATAAAGAAATGTGGCCCAAATGAAAGAACAGATCAAAACTACATAAAAAGAACTAAGCAACAAGGAGCTAGGCAACCCATGAGATGCAGAGTTCAAAACACTGGTAATCAGGATGCTCACAGAAATGACTGAGTACAGATACAAAATAAAGGAAGAAGTGAAGGTCATACAAAGTGAAATAAAGGAAAATGTATAGGAAACCAACAATGAAGGGAAGGACTCAAATCAACAGTTTGGAGCAAAAGGAAGAAAGAAACATTCAACCAGAACAGAATCAAGAAACAAGACTTTTAAAAAATGAGGGGAAGCCTGGCTGATGTGACTCAGTGGATTGAGCGCCAGCCTGAGAACCAAAGGGTTACTGGTTTAACTCCCAGTCAGAGCACATGCCTAGGTTGCAGGCCAGGTCCCCAGTGGGGGACATGTGAGAGACAACCATGCATTGAGGTTTGTTTCTTTCCCTCTCTTTCTCCTTTCTCCTCTAAAAATAAATAAATAAGTTTTTTTAAAAAAAATAATAAATAAGAAAATGAGGAGAAGCTTAGGAACCTCTTGGACAACTTTAAATGTTCCAACATCTGAATTATAGGGGTGCCAGGAGAAGATGAAGAGCAAAATATTCAAAACTTATTTGAAACATAATGAAGGAGAACTTCCCCAGTCCGGCAATGGAACTAGCCATGAAACTCCAGGAAACTCAGAGAGTCCCAGATAATTTGGACCCAAAGAGGAACACACCAAGGAACATCATAATTAAATTGCCAAAGATTAAAGATAAGGGGAGAACCCTAAAAGCAGCAAGAGAAAAGCAGAGGGTTACCTTCAAAGGAGTTCTCATAAGACTACCAGCTGATTTCTCAAAAGAGACCTTGCAGGCAAGAAGGGACTGGAGAGAAGTATTCAAAGTCATGAAAGACAAGGACCTACATCCCAGATTGCTCTAGCCAGCAAAGATTTCATTTAGAATGGAAAGGCAGATAAAGTGCTCCCCAGACAAGGTCAAGTTAAAGGATTTCATCATCACCAAGCCCTTATTATAGGAAATGTTAAAGGGACTTATCTAAGAGAAAGAAAAAGATAAAAAATTTGAAAAGTAAAATGACAACAAACTCACAACTATCAACAACCTAACCTAAAAAAAAAACAAAAACAAACTAAGCAAACAACTAGACCAGGAACAGATTCACAGGAATGGAGATCACATGGAGGGATACCAGCAGGGAGAGGGATGAGGTACAATGTGGGGAAAAGGTCCAGGGAATAAGAGGCATCATTGGTAAGTACAAAATAGATAAGGGGAGGTTAAGAGTAGTATAGGAAACAGGGAAGCCAAAGAACTTATATATATGATCCATAGACATGAACAAAGTGGGGCAGGCTGGAATGCTGGAGGGAGGAGGGATGCAGGGTAGAGGTGGACAAAGGGGAGGAAAAAATGGGCCAACCATAATAGCACAATCAATAAATATACTTAAAAATAAAAATAAATAAATAAAGTATTTAAAAAATAAAATAGAGCATGAACCCTTTCAAATCTCAGACTCACTAGAAATGACCAAAGACACTTTTCCCAAGTACAGACCATTTTGTTTAACCTACTTAGTGGGTTTTTGCAAGTTAAAGAATAAGATTTATAGTTTAGTTCTCATTGTAAAAATTGGGAGAGCTTCTCTTAAAGGGCTAGCACATTAAAGTATTGAACATATAAGCTTATTTTCTTAATTATTTTCTTATGGGAATTTTTGAAATGTCACTCCTTTAGATTTATTTGCATAAATGTTAAAAGAGCTTCTTATAATCAAACAAAAACAGGTGTGCACTGAATTTGAGAAAACTCACAACTTTTATTTTTAATTCCTTCTGTAGGTGGACTGTCTAACTTAAAGGCACCTTCCAATTTAATCCTTGATACATCCATACCCATCCTCCACATACAGCCTGTTTCTGCAGCTAAGCTGTTCAGCATCAAAAAGATTGGGGCCTATTAGAATTTCAGTATCTGCTTGGGTTCACCACCCCCTATTTCTCAACTTACACAGGCTTTCACATGTGAGAAAATTCTCAGTCAAACAGTAATATTATTAAATTCTTGGATAACCTGGAAATTATCTAGCAGTCATTTTCTTCGAGAGAACAGAAAAGGGGGAAATGGAAATATTCAGAAAACATTCACACAGCTACCTTCGTGTCTCTCAAGAACCAAAACATCACCTGATTTCTTATCATATTCCCAGGTCCAGGAGTTTGACAGTTGGGGCCTCTCTACTCCACTCATGAAAAGCTCTCTCTGATGGGTTTTTATTCTCTCCAAAATAGGAAACTCACCTGTTTAAATCTCATAAAAATCTAACCTGATCAACTTTCAAAGATGAAAATACTCATCCCAGCAGGATAGATCTGTAATAGTACTTCCCTTATCCCAACTGCCAACAGATTAACAGAGGCCCACCCGTGAATCCAGGCTCAATGATTTAGCAAAAATTATTTAAAATAATTAACACCCCTGGCTGGTATAGCTCAGTGAATTGAGCGTGGGCTGTGAACCAAAGTGTTGCAGGTTCGATTCCCAGTCAGGGTACATGCCTGGGTTGCAGGCCATGACCTCCAGCAACCACACATTGATGTTTCTCTCTCTCTCTTTCTCCCTCCATTCCCTCTCTAAAAATAAATAAATAAAATCTTTAAAAAAATAATTAACAAAAAATATGTAAATAATGTCTTTTTATTTATTAATGGTTTTGTTTGTTTTCAGCAAAAAAAAATAATTTCTATGAACATAGATCCAAACAGACTCTAGTCAAATGGCTTCCCATCAAGATCCAAATGAGATGAGTTTTACCTACATTTTGCAGCTCATATTTGATATTAGCATGGAGTCACTGTCTATGGGACAAACTGCTAATTGTCCCATAATACCGATCCTCTTCTTTACTCTTATTGTAACAAAGTACCAAAGTTTTAACTAGGTACATGTTGATCATGTGACTAACTCCCAGGCAATAGAACAGAAGCAAAGTGATGTGTTCTTGTAGCTTCGCCCAGGGTCCAGTGTGCATCAGTGGTCCCAACTCAGGTTATCTTGAAATCTGCAATATCGGTACTGATGTTTTTACCCTACAGTGATTGGAGCATTTTCCTAGATACATAGTGTTAAGTCTGGCTCTCTAGCCCTCCAGAGAGGGTTAGAATTCTGTGGCTATCTGAAATCCTTTTTTTTCCCATTTTTTACTTGTTGTTCAATTACAGTTATCCCCATTGTCCCCCATTGCTCTCCCCTGCCCTGCCCACTCACCTCTTCAATTCAATCCTACCCCACCCCCCGCCATTGTCTTTGTCTTTGTCCTTTATACATGTTCTTTGACTTGACTGTTCCCCTTCTTTCCCTCATTATCTCCCTCCTCCCTCCCTCTGTGTCAGGTTATTCTTTTTATCCATGTCTCTGAAATCCTTTTTGTAAGCCCTTTTCCTGCTTAAATTAGCTACAGTTAGTGTACGGTGCTTGCAATTGCAACTCTGACAGAGACTCGAACACCATTCAAGGCTTATGTATGAATAAATGTGTGTAGCCCTGACCTTATGGAGTCCTACATGTCCAGGAATTCAGATTTTTACTTTAGCACCTTCCACCCAGTATGTCATCTCCCTGTCAAATGAGATTAAAGGAATTACAAATTTAACAAACATTTCAGAGCACATATAATCAAGCAATGTACATGTTAGGCCTCCTTAAAGTAGCAATTCCTTGTTCACAGCACACGTTATTGATTTATTTATTTAAACAGTGGTCCTGGCACAGTTTAAAACTTTTAGGAATTGCTAGAGAATCACCTTGTACCTGACACTAAAAAAACCCAATAGGGTTTTTTTAATATGTATTAAAAATTCAGGACTTCCGGCAAGATGGAGGAATAGGTGGACACACCGTACCTCCTCATACAACCAAGATTAGAAAAACAATAATTTACTATCAGAATAACACCCAGATCCGGCAGAGGATTTATCTGAATGGAAGTCGGGAAGCCAAGAAGTTGAAGTAGACGCATTCATCCGGACTGGTAGGAGAAGATGAGCTGGGCGGGCACGGGGCTGGCTCCGGTCGGCGGTGAGCGGAGGTCGGGGGAAGGTTTGGTACAAAATTGGTGCAAAAGCCATCTGGGGGCACAAGAAGGCAGCGGTGATCCCTGAGTAGGCAAGCTGCAGCCGGCAGACCCAGAGGGGTAGCAATTGTGGACCAGGGCAGAACTCAAGGCCCAGAAGCCCAGACAAGGGTCTGAGTCCAGGAGAACGGAACTAACACCATTGTTTTCTCCCATCCCGCTCCCGCCCCACCGCCACATATAATGTCACAATCTAGCGACTGGGGTGCCCAGCCCAGGTGAGCACCTAAGGCTCCGCCCCCCACCGTATCAAGAGCAACCAGACCGGAAAAAAAAAAAAAAGGAGAGACAGGGGAAAAAAATATGTTTTCAACAGAGCAGATCAGTCCCCCGGGACTCATCCTTTTGAGCGACCAAGAATTAGCCAATCTATCAGATGCGCAGTTCAAAACACTGGTGATCAGAAAGCTCACGGAACTGGTTGATTTTGGACAAAATTTAAATGAAAGGATGCAGGTTACCATAAAAGAGATGCAGGAAGATACTCGGAGGAGAGCCAATAGTGAAGGGAAGGAATCTGAGTCTCAAAACAATACAGTGGACCAGAAGGAAGATAGAATCAACCAAGCAGGAAAGCATGATGAAATAAGAATTCAAAAAATTGAGGAAAAGATTAAGAGCATCCAAGACACCTTTAAACGTTCCAATATCTGAATTATAGGGGTACCAGAATCGGAAGGGGAAAAGCAACAGATTGAGCACGTATTTGAACAAATAATAAAGGAGAACTTCCCCAATCTGGCAAAGGGAACAGTTTTCCAAGAAATCTAAGAAGCTCAGAGAGCCCCAAAGAAGTTGGACCCAAGAAGAAACACACCAAGGCACATCATAATTACATTAGCCAAGGTAAAAACGAAGGAGAAAATCCTAGAAGCAGCAAGAGGTAAGGGGACAGTAACCTACAAAGGAGTTCCCATCAGACTGTCAGCTGATTTCTCCAAAGAGACCTTACAGGCAAGAAGGGGCTGGAAAGAAATATTCCAAGTCATGAAAGACAAGGACCTACATCCCAGATTGCTCTATCCAGCAAAGCTCTCATTTAGAATGGAAAGGCAGATAAAGTGCTTCTCAGATAAGGTCAAGTTAAAGGAGTTCATCATCACCAAGCCCTTATTTTATGAAATGCTAAAGGGACTTATCTAAGAAAAGAAGATAAAGAAAAGACATGTATAGTAAAAGGACAGCAAACTCACAAATATTAACAACCACACCTAAAGCAAAACCAATAGAAACTAAGTAAACAATTAGAACAGGAACAGAACCACAGAAATGGAGGGCACATGGAGGGTTAGCAGCAGGGGGGTGGGAGGAGGAGAGAGGGGGAAAAGGTATAGAGAATAAGTAGCGTAGAATGTAGGTTGAAAATAGATAGGGGGAGGGCAAGAGTAGTACGGGAAATGTAGAAACTAAAGAACTCACAAGTATGACACATGGACATGAACTAAAGGGGGAAAATGTGGGTGGGAGGGGGTACAGGGGGGAGGGGAGAGAAGGGGGAAATGGGACAACTGTAATAGGATAATCAATAAAATATATTTTTAAAAAATATGTATTAAAAATTCAAATCTTACAAGATGAAAAATTATTTTCTTCTCAACCTTTTCCCTTGGTTTCCTAGTTTCCCTCCCTAGAATCAGTGTGCTACTTGTTTCTTTAAATCCTTTCAGAGACAAGACAATACAGATATAGAGATAGATATAGACAAATAGATTCTTATAAGCTTGTAAATTAATATGTACTTATACTTACCCTTTCTTAACAAAGGTGGTAGTACACTCTTCTGTACCTAGTTTTTCACATAATATGTTAGAGATTGTTCTTTATCAGTACATAGAACTCTGACTCATTCTCACTAATGTTGAAATAGTGTTCTAATTTATGGATGTTTCATAATTACTTAACCTGTCTCCTATTGTTGACTATTTATGTTCCTTCTAATCTCCTCCTGTTTCAGTAAATACTCTGTACAAGATTTTTTCTGTTCTTTTATGAGTGTATCTGTCAGACAAATTCCAAGAAGTATAATTGTTAGGTCGAAGGTTGGAATCAATTATAATTGATGAGTATTTCCAAATCTCCCTCCAAAGAGATTATGGTAATTTATACTCTCTTAAACAAGGCATGACAATGTCTGGTCCCTCTCTTCCTCTTGTCTTTTTACCTATCTTTGGTAATGGCAAATTTCCACCTTTTGAGAATGAGTTTTAACTTCAGAAAACTACCCCTAAATCATTTGAAACCAACCCTGATAAACAAAAGCATGATCTTGTCATGTAATGCCAGTCTGAGTGCAAGATGAACCATGACTCTAAAATAACCAAATGAGTTTCTTGTTTGGTTTGTAAAGTGATTTTGAAGTTAGTGTCAAAAGAGGATCCAAACATATTTTGGGCAACAGTAGCATCATTCAAATAAGTGCACTGCCTCCCAAAGGGATAGTATTGAAGGAGACAATGTCCAGTCAAAGCCAGAAGATCTGGTCTATGAATTCAACAATTTTTATTACCTCATAGTCACACTACATGTGAGGTGTACAGATCAAGTAATGAAGCTTCTTGGTGTCTGGTTTACACAAATTACCAACGTTCCTTTATAGCCAGTTTTTAATCTTTCATGCTTATGAACCCTCATACTTTCTTGGGCTGAAAACAGCAAGTGTGTTTTTTTCATCTCCACTGAACCTAAGAATTCCAGAGAATCTCAGTGACTTGCTCATAACAGCAGTCACAATGTGACAGCATACAATATGTCACCTGGGGAAGTCGGAGAAGAAATCCACTTGTTTTTCTGTTCAGCTAAGAAATCTTTAGGTTACAACTTTCAGCCAAGATGGAGGCACAGGTAGACACACTGTGCCTCCTTGCATAACCAAAAGAAGGACGACAATTTAAAAACAAAAAACAACCAGAACTGACAGAAAATCGAACTGTATGGAAGTTTGACAACCAAGGAATTAAAGAAGACATATTCATCCAGCCCAGTAGGAGGGGTAGAGTCAGGCAACTGGGGCAGAGAGGGCTCCCAGCAATACAGTGGCTGGCGGACCCAGCAAGGTGGCAG
Organism: Phyllostomus discolor; assembly: GCF_004126475.2. Taxonomy (NCBI): domain Eukaryota; kingdom Metazoa; phylum Chordata; class Mammalia; order Chiroptera; family Phyllostomidae; genus Phyllostomus; species Phyllostomus discolor. The sequence continues at coordinate 119,792,150 of NC_040903.2, read as the reverse complement.
ATTGTGGAATGAGGTGCAGTGAGCAAGGCTGCAGCTGGCCAGCAAGGCAGTGGCTGGTGGATCCAATGGTCCCATATTCACGCGTGTGCAGATAAACCAGGTGAAACAAAGGGGGAGTAGGATAGATTGCACAACCCAGGGTCCCAGCGTAGGGAAATAAAACCTCAAACCACTGATTGAAAACACCTGTGGGGTTGAGGCAGCAGTGGGAGAAACTCCCAACCTCACAGGAGAGTTTGTTGGACAGACTCACAGGGTCTTAAAATGTACACAAGCCAACCCACCCAAGAATCAGCACCAGAAGGGCCCACTTTGATTGTGGGAAGTGGAGGAAGTGACTGAAATCTGGTAGAGAGTGGACCAAGCGCCATTGTTCCCTCTCGGATCCTTTCCCCACATATAGCATCACAACCCAGCAACATGGGTTACCCCACGTTGGTGAACACCTAAGGCTCCACCCCTCACTATGTAACAGGCACATCAAGACAAAAAAAATGGCTCAAACAAAACAGCAGATCAAAACTCCAGAAAAAATACAACTAAGTGATGAACAGATAGCCAACCTTTCAAAAGCAGAGTTTAAAACACTGGTGATCAGGATGCTCACATAATTGGTTGAATTTGGTTGCAAATTAGATGAAAAAATGAAGGCTACGCTAAGTGAAATGAAGGAAAATGCGCAGGGAACCAATACTGATGGGAAGGAAACTGGGACTCAAATCAACAGTGTGGACCAGAAGGAAGAAGGAAACATCCAATCAGAAAAGAATGAAGAAATAAGAATTCAAAAAAATGAGGAGAGGCTTAGGAATCTCCAGGACATCTTTAAACATTCCAACATCCAAATTATAGGGGTACCAAAAAAAGAAGAAGAAGAGCAGCAAGTGGAAAAGTTACTTGAACAAATAAGAAAGGAGAACTTCCCCAATCTGGCAAAGGAAATAGACTTCCAAGAAATCCAGGAAGCTCAGAAAGTCCCAAAGAATTTGGACCCAAGGAGGAACACACCAAGGCACATTAGAATTACATTGCCCAAGATTAAAATGAAGGAGAGAATCCTACAAGCAGCAAGAGATAAGGAGGCAGTTACCTACAAAAGAGTGCCTATCAGACTGTCAGCTGATTTCTCAAAAGAGACCTTGCAGGCAAGAAGGGGCTGGAAAGAAGTATTCCAAGTCATGAAAGGCAAGGACCTACATCCAAGATTGCTCTATCCAGCAAAGCTATCATTTAGAATGGTAGGGCAGATAAAGTGCTTCTCAAATAAGGTCAAGTTAAAGGAGTTCATCATCACCAAGCCTTTATTATATGAAATGTTAAAGGGACTTATCTAAGAAAAAGAAGATAAAAAATATGTCCAGTAAAATGACAGCAAACTCATAATTATTAACAACCACACCTAAAACAAAAACAAACTAAGCAAACAACTAGAACAGGAACAGAACCACAGAAATGGAGAACATATGGAGGGTTATCAGTGGGGGAGTGGGAGGGGAAGAGAGGGGGAAAAGGTACAGAGAATAAGTAGCATAGATGGTAGGTAGAAAATAGACAGGGGGAGGGTAAGAATAGTATAGGAGATGTAGAAGCCAAAGAACTTATATGTATGACCCATGGAAATGAACTAAATGGGGGGAATGTGGGTGGGAGGGTATGTGCAGGGTGGAGGGGAAGGAAGGAGTAAAATGGGACAACTATAACAGCATAATCAATAAAAATATATTTTTTAGATTTTTTAAATTTATTTATTTTTAGAGAGGAAAGGGAGGGAGAAAGAAAGAGAGAGAGAGAGAGAGGAACATCAATGTGTGGTTGCTGGGGGCTGTGGCCTGCAACCCAGGCATGTGCCCTAACTGGGAATCGAACCTGCGATGCTTTGGTTCACAGCCCGCGCTCAATCCACTGAGCTATGCCAGCCAGGGCCAATAAAATATATTTTTAAAAACATTTTAGGTTACATTATGTTTCTGAGGATTCTTAGTAGAAAGATGAATCAAAATTCTGAGAATTATGAATATGTTAATTGCATTATAATTAACCAAAATTCCTCCAAAAAAAGAGTAAAGATAAGTAAAACTTAGATGTAAAACTAGCAGCGTTCTTGTTTTAACAACTGACTCTTAGGGAGGCAAAAATCATTCTGTAGCATTTGCCAATGTCTATGGTGCAAAAGCTCCTACCATGACTGGTTTCAAACTACCTACCTGACATCCTCTGTCTCCTGAAAATTTAACAGTAGGTTCTTATGAACCTGTATGAGTGGGCTCCAGTATACCACTGCATGGCAATCGTATTTTGTGAAACATGTTATAGAATGACATGTTTACCTGAAGGAAAGAACTCAAACTCTTTAGGCTTTAGCATACTATACCTCTGACTTTTATACTGCTGTGCATCATTGTGTTTTTATTTCGTGTATCTCTGAATTCAAGCATGGCTTTAAGTTTCATTATCCTCAATGAACCATGCTTCAAGTAATGTAACTTCAATTTTCATAAAAATATATATTTTACATAGATTGATATCTGAGTGATACTAATGTTCACTTATTTAGCACTTCCTTTCTAACTTTTTCTCTATCTCATAAATATGAAGTGAAAAGAGAGCAGCTGGTAGCATGTGCATATCATTTTTTATATTTACATAATGAAAAAGTTACAAGTGATGTGAACAAAGGAGTCAAAAGGGAATTCAATGCATAGCAATTCAGGACATCTTAATAAATGGAACATTTGTGAGTTATCTGCTTTAATAACTATTGAGACAACACATTGCTCTTAAAAAGATTATTTTTAAGCCACAAAAATATTTAAATATGATTTAGCATGCTCATAAACTCAGTCTGTATGTGTGTCAATGTGTATATGCAAGGTGTGAGTATCAAGAAATAAAACTCTATGTGAAGTTCCTGATAATCTCCTTCCAAGTAATGACCTGCAAGGGATGTGCATGCTCAGTCATGTTCTATTGCCCTAAATGTTTCTGGAACTGCCTCAGAGCAGTATATAAATCACACAGGGAAATAAGTTTGTACATACTTTTATAAACACACCTTATTTAGATGAAAAATTAGAGCCATCCAACCATCCGAGTTGATGAGCCACCTTATTCATCAGACTGAACTCTAAGTGACTTGTAGAGATTTCTAAGATGAAATCCACTCTCAAAGGATAAGGATCCATCAACATTCAGAAGGACTCCCTAAAAGAAGTCTCAAATACATTTTGAGCAATAGTTGCTTCACTAAAATAATTGTGTGACCTTCCAACATGACGACTTAGAAGCGTAAAACCTTTACTTGAATGAATATACTCTGGCACGTTTGTTTTAAAATCTCATTACAGCCCTGGCTGTTGTAGCTCAGTGGATTGAGCACAGATCTGTGAACCAAAGGGTCACTGGTTCAATTCCCAGCCAGGGCACATGCTTGGGTTGTGGGCTGGATCCACGGGAGCGGGCATGCGAGAAGCAACCACACATTGATGATTCCCTCTCTTTCTCCCTTCCTTCCTTCTTTCTAAAAATAAATAAATAAATTCTTTTTTAAAAATCTCATTACATTATGGGTGGCCACATCATGTAGTAGACAAAATACAAATCTGGGAGTCATTTGTGGGTTCAAACCCTGTGTCCAACATTTCCCAGCCATGTAAATGTGAGCAAGTTATTCACACTCTCATTAACTCAGTTTCCTCACCATAATTCACAGAATAAAAGTAATAATAATCTTCTCATGATATTGTCTTGAGGATGAAACAAGGATAATATATGTAAAATGCTTAGCTCTGTGCCTACAAGGTGATAACTACTTGATAAATAGAAGCTATTTTTCTTTTTATCTTTAGTATCAGCCACATCTCACATAATCCTGCAGGTTCTGTTTTTACAAACAACAGTCTTTGTTCTTTTAGCTCACCTGTTAGAAATCTAGAGGCAATTCCACACTTTTGCTTGACTGAGATGGCTAAACTGGGCACATTTAAGTACTTCAAGCTGGAAAGTACAGAGACCACAGTAATGCTGTAAGATCTTACTTAATGTAGTTGTTAGGTTCTTGGAAACTACAACGTTAAGCAAAATGATGTATAACAAAACCAATTTTATCATAAGCTAATTCATATATAGAAGAGATACATATTTCTGGTCACAAAACATCACTGAACTAAATAAGACCCAAAATATTTCTAATATTATGGTAAGCATTGACATTAAAGTGAACAGTACATAAATTTTCAAAAGGTGAATAAAAACCAATGAGATCATTTCCCAACCAATTCCTTCCAGTTCGGGGTCACAAGTGGCTGAAGCATCCCCCAACAGCTCAGGATATAAAACAAACTCCACCTTGAAGAGGACGCCTTTCCATTACAGGGTCACTCACACCCAATTCCACAATCACTCACACTGGGACAATCTAGATACATGAATTCACCTCATGTGCACATCTTTGGGATGTGGGAAGACACCAGAGTACCTGGAGAAAACTCATGTAGACATGGGGAGAATGTGCCATCTTCACATAGACAGTGGCCCCAGCCAGGAGTCATTTTTTTTCTCTCATCAGCATTATAATGAAATAACATTATGCAAAGACCTGTATTCACATATGGTAGAGAAGCAGAGAAAAGTAATACCTAGACTGCAAAACCATATTCCTAGAAAGAAATTATGATTTAAATGGAGGACTAATGAAATATAACCAACTCTATTCTTAGTTGAAAATATAGCAGTGGCTTTCATAAAATATGTTTCACATGGGAAAATAAGCAATCTTATTACTCTTAACTTCTGCATCTTCACATAGTGTCATGATTCTCAATCTCTCATCCCTATTCATGTAACATAATGAGACATATTGGCCACTCCATGGCTCCACACCCTGTGCTCAGCAATGAAGAGAGCCCTGGAAGCGTCATCATAGAGGGAAGAGGGGGAATGGAGCCCAGCCAGGCATGCCTGGGGAACAAGTTATGGGCCAATACACCAGGAGGAATTGGAAGCCTCTACAGGGGACAGTGTTACTCTCCAGGACACCCTCAGATCAGAGGCTGGAGGAAGACAGATCAAAGAAGCAAGGAGAGCGCCCTGGCTGGCATAGCTCAGTGGATTGAGCGCGGGCTGGGAACCAAAGTGTCCCAGGTTCGATTCCCAGCCAGGGTACATTCCTGGGTTGCAGGCCATAACCCCCAGCAACCGCACATTGATGTTTCTTTCTCTCTCCCTCTCTCTCTCTCTCTCTCTCTCCCCCCTTCCCTCTCTAAAAATAAATAAATAAAATCTTTAAAAAAAAAAAAAAAAAAAAAAAAAAAAAAAAGAAGCAAGGAGAAACCATCAGTTCTCCTCTCCTTATTATAAAGCCAGCTTTACCTCCTCTGTTTAATATAGCCTTTTTGAGGGTCTTTTAATGTTGGTCCAAAACTCACAAAGTGCTAGGCATGGCCCAGAACCTACAGGGAATATCCTCTTCCCACTAGAAAAGATTTCTAGACATTAACTTCTGAGAAATGATAAAGTGCATACATTGCAAATATAAAAGGTTATATAAATACTTAACAATTGAAGCATTTCTACCACTCTGCCCACAAAAAGCCATTACCTCTGTCTTTATGACAGGAGGTTTAATGTCTCTGAATTTTGCTCAAGCGTAATATTCACTTGAACACTAAGGTCCAATTTTATAGTGGCAATTTTTTATCCCAAATCACAGTCACAACCCAATCCAAGTCAAGGATTCTGATATCATATCTTCCATGAAATAGCTTCTCTCCAGCCATCCCTACTTTCCAGCTCACTGCCTTCCTACATCCCCAGAGCCCAGTCTGGTGCTCAACTCACACTTCATAGGCAATAAATCATAGGTGAATAGATGAACACTTCAAAATCATAATTTGTGTCTCCTTATGAAAGGTGCCCCAAACAGGAGAAATAATAACAATAACTACAACATGTGTCAGGTGCTTTAAATATATTATCTCTAATCTTTACACTACCTTGCACAGCAGGTAAAATTACTATCCAATTTACATACAGGAAGCTGAGACTCAGAGCAGATCAGTAATTATCATGCCTAAGAACTCAGAATTTTTAAATGGCAGAGCTGAGATATAAACCCAGTCTATTTGTCTCTGCAATCAGAATTCTTTACCACTTTGGTAAATTGCCTTTAACGTGGGAAGTCCTTTATAAATGATTCCTCACCTCCCATGTAACAGCCACCAATATCCTCATCTCCTTTGTGGATCACTATGATGCTACTCCTTCTTGTTTCCAAGAACACTGCCAAAATTTCCAATATTTCCCAGTCATGATAGCCCATCTTCTTCCTCTCTACCTGCAGAGATGAGTAGGTGCAGTCCAAGGCCATGCTTTCACATTCATTCTGGGCTCCCACAGACTGGAAGGGTAAAGAACCCTTCCTTTCCCCTCATTCTGCTCCCTTAAATTCTGTAGGTCTGAGCCCAGCAACAATGAGCTGTGTGAAGAACACTGTAGTACAGTGAACATCTCCCCTTTCTTCTCCTACACCAAATTTGTTCTCCCAGGACATTTTTCAGTCCTACATGCAAACAGTCTCCTCAAGCATGTGAAGATCTACAGGGGAATCAAATCTTATAGAGACTTTGTAAGGTTCTAAAAATCAATGAGTACAGCAAAATAATAAATAGTGTAAAATTACCCTTCAAAATATCTGCAATTATATGTAACTATGATATTAAATTATACATAAATAAAATTACCCACAAAGTACTATACAGTATTTATGATTTTATGTGTTCAGTTCTGTGGTCAGAATTCTTATACAGATTTAATTCTGAGAACCGCTAAGCTAGAAGAAAAGTCTATATGCAGATGCCTACATATCTCAATCATTCTGCTTATTGGGATGGGAAAATGCTCCCAGTTTCTTTCAGGTTCGGTGTAAATGCTGTCTTTATAACATATTAAATGTGCACTATCTTTATAACATATTAAAAGATATGTTTGCTGTTGTGACTTCCACTCTAGGGTAGCTTCTGAAGTCAGAGAACAGTTTGAGTTTTTGAGTAGTGGAGTGTCACGCAGACAGAAAGAAGAAACCCTAGGATGAACACAGCTCAGTTCCTCAAAGGTCCCATTGTACCCAAAAGGAAGATGGGAAAGCAACTCACGATAATCCCTAACTGCTTGCCTTTATCTTGCATGGTAAAGTGCTTAGTACTGGGCTCAGTTATTATGTAAATCTCCAAATTTCCCCAGATGTTGTCTTTTCCCAGAACTTTTTTGTTTTATTTCCTTCTCTATTGACTCACAGCCAGTCAGAGCTTTAAAGAAGAAATATCACACTTTGATCCTCTGACACTTTGCCTTATTTTTAGACTCACATCTGTGATATTTTGATTTATTAAGAAATATATATTTGGTCATTCAGACAATCAAACATATTTGGTGTTCATCCACAGTTTCTGACTCACAGCTCCTAAAGTCCTTGGAATTTCCTAAATGGTGAAAGTAATATAGGTGTCCTTTGTTATGTTAACAAAGTGACTTTGGGAAACACCTAAGGATGGGTCTGGTTCCCAGAAAACCAACCACGGGACTAGAGGGGTGGAACTTTCAATCCCACCCCAAACCTCCAGAGAGGAGAGAGGTTAAAGGTTGAATCAATCACCAGTGGCCGATGATTTAATCAGTCATGCTTATTTGATGAAGCATTCATAAAATCCTGAAACAATGGGGTTCAGTGAGCTTCTGGTTGGTGAGGTTAGAGTGGTTCTAGGAGAGGGTATGAAAGCTTCAAGCCCCTTCCCTGTTCGTTGGACTGGCTGTTCCTGAGTTACATTCCTTTATAATAAACCAGTAATCTAGTAAGTAAAATGTTTCTCTGAGTTCTGTGAGTCATTCCATTAAATTAGTTGAATCTGAGGAAGAGATCATGGGAATCTCTGATTTAGAGCCAGTTGATCTGTACAGGTAACAACCTTGGCTTGGAATTGGTGCCCTGCATTGGAAAGAGTAGTTTGGAGCTTCCAATTAGGTGCCAGTCAGTCAGAAGCAGATAAGAATCTGGGCTTGTGACAGCTTTGAAAGTTTTGGGTAAGGGAAGGCAGTCTTTTAGGACCGAGCCTTCACCCTGTGGAATCTGGTGCTATCTCAGGGAAGATAGTGTCAGAATTCCAGTGTTAGAATTAAATTGTAGAACACCCAGCTGGTAACCCAAGAATTGCTTGTTGGTGTGGGGAACCAACCCCCACATGTTAGAATTAGTACCAGAACCTACTTAACATCTCTCCACTCTTTGTTTTTATTGATCATGGTAGTAACAATTGCAGAGATGCCTTCCAGTTGAATTATGAATTATTTAAGAAAAGCAGGAAGTCTAAGAATGACCCAGCACAGCTAATAAAGCTGGGAAAAGCCTGCTGTGTCAGGCAAGTCCAGGCTCACAGATGCCCCGGAGTGTCACATGAAGGGACTGTCCCTACACTTCCATCCATTAGTAGGATAATGTCCAACCTGGTGCTTTCATTTTCTAAGAAACCCTCAAACATTTTAAGAAATGTTCACAAGAGTCATTCTTATAAGAAAAAAATGTTTTTGGAGGAGTACAAAAGAAGGCCAACTTAAACTGGTAAAGGGTCAACACAAAAACAGAGCAAGGCTCTTCCCAAGATGAGAAGAGAAGCCAGAAACTCTCCTAGGCTGGAAGTTAGCTTGGTCAGGAAGTCAAAGTCTTGACAAAGAAAAAGCTGTCAAGTTTTGATTAAAATTCCCATTGCTGGTTATATTTATATGCCCATTCAGGTCCTCATAAAGAAAGGACATTTTTATTAAGAACACTGTAGATCACTTTAAATACATTTCCCTGAACTTTCTTTTGCTCCTTTCTCCATCTTTCTATAATGATATAAATTAAAGGGTAGGGGCATCAGGTGATACTGATGGATTTTCTCAGCTATTTGGCTGGTGCTGCAACAAACCTTAATATTATTTTAGCGTTGTGAGTTATTTGACCTGGAAAGAGCAGCCTGTTCAATACCTGCAGTGGTAGTGCTGAGGAATTAGCTTGCTTAGCCTGGGGCAATCAATAGATTGATGAACTAGTCTTTCTTAAGTCCAAGCCCTACTTTATAGAAATATTAAGCTTGTGGTGTTCATACAACAAAGAGACCTGAAGCCTGCACAAAAGGTTTCACAGCTAAAAGCATATTCACAGGACACTTTCCCATCTTTAAAGAGGTTTGCATATACACAGAACCAGTCCAAGGCAGGGGAGAGGGGGGCTAAATAGACACAGCCATTCATCTGAAACAACTATGGACAGGTTTAAAAATACACAAGCACAGCTTTGAACATCTGGCAAGGAAAAAAAGTACTTTGTGTGAATTATCCTGTGGCTGTTGCAACTTCAAACAATGCTCCTATAGCTATTTTGAAAACATTATGTGAGGAGCAAAATAAGTGAGTAAGAAATTAAAAACTGTGATAATGGGAAGAAGCTATAGTCATTACCTTTCCCCAGATCTCCCACGGGTCTTTCACGACCCAACCTGTACTCTCCTGAGTCTGAGGGTGGAAAGTATTTTAAGCTCAGAGGAAGCTTGCTGAGACTACATCAAACCTCCTGATAAATCAGCCTATTATGCAAGTCTGGCTGTGGCAGATGGGGTGGAAGAGACACGTTAGAGGAGATGTCTGAGATGCAGATTTTCAGGGGTTCAGCCTCCTCGGGAAGATGCTGGCATTAGCCCAGTGATCAGTCACTAGGAACTGCTTAGATGCATTCCCTCCACTGAAAACTAATACACAAAGGCAGGCTCTTTAGTCATTAAAGGCTACAGGGGGGCATGCATTGGGAAAACGGCTGCTTTCTCAAAGCAAAAAATATTCCTCCAGTGGGTTTCTTCACTATGATCATGGACTTTGCCATTATGGTCATGTTTATTGCTTTCCCCTCTCCCAGGTTTTCAAATGTCCCCTACTGAAAAGACAGAACCTCATGCAGTGAATTTTTATTACAAGCTCATATCATTGCTCTACTAACACCAAGCTGGTGTGCACAGGGTACTGTGGTAGAGACCTGAAACTTCTAGCTGGAGCACTGAAATATTTCAAACAAAGGATATGATAAATGACAAAACAGGCAAGAAATTATTCCATTAAAAAGACAGTGTGAGCTATTTCCCTCTAGAACATATTAATAGCCCTCCAACTGATCCCTCTGGTATCTAGGCAGGGTGAAATCGAGCTTTTCTGAGCAATCCACCACAACGCCAATGCCAGAGAAGGGAGCTGGAGGAGGAGAATCAGTGCCTGTGAGGAGCAGGCTCAGCAGTGAGGAGAAACATTGATTACACTCCAAATCAATGCAAGATGCTGACAGAGCTCAGTGGTAGGAAAGGCTGGCAACCAAATTGCGTCTCCTGAGCCCTGCCTGTCAGTAGGTGTTACTATTCATACATGCAAATCGACAAGCACCGAGCAGAGATTAAAAGGGGAAGACGGAAGATGGCAAAAAGAAAAAGACTTCAGCTCAGGCTGTGGATCAGAGAGGCAAACATTATCATAAATATAAAACTCTAAAATTCTCTTTATTCCAGTTCACAGGTGCTTTGCTTTTTTAAAAAGAAGTAAACCACAAAATCCTTTATGTAAAAAAAACTGCCTAAATTTTGTTTTATCATTGAACAGCTGTTCTTTCAAGTTATGGCTAAGCCCCATAAATCTCTGTCTTGATTAGTCTAATTATAATGGGGTCATCTACTAAAAATCTAACCAGCACCCCCAACAATATCATCATTCATTCTTTTTCACAGATCTTGTTCTGGAACTGCCTGGAGAACATATCTGAGAGTAAATAAATCTAAGGGCATGTGTGATATGTAGAATAATTACTCAGAAGCCCTGGTAACATATAGCAGCAGGGCAGGGGAGCAGGGGCGGGGTGGGGGGGTGGTGCACTATGCATAGATTCCTATTGGCACAGGATTTGTACATGAAGAAGTTTGTGCTTGCTCTCCCTGGCTGTTTCTCTGAGATGATAAAACTCTGACTTTTCCTGATGATTATGCACATACAGCATCCCTGTAGCTGGATCCATTAGGAAATGGGGACATGAAGCTCCACAACCAACATTAAAAGAGCATCTTTTCCACCTGAGGAAATGAGCAATAGGTCAGGTGCTCCCGAAATCAGTAGAAACACCAGTATGAGAAAAAAATGTTACCACCAGCCTGGATTAGCAGAAGGACCATTACCAGTTCCCAGCCCTAAAGCTTACATAGCATCAAACAGCCAAATTTGTGCTACCCTGACACAGCCAAGTTCTGGTTTCCCTTGGGATGAAAAAAAAGCCCAAAACTGGATCCAGGTGAGATGCGGGTTCCACATCTCTCCATCCCATTTGGAGAAAAGTATCTCTTTGAACAAGTTATATCAATTAAAGTTCTTATATCAGAAAACCTTTTCAAGGGTTTGAGGTATTTTGGAGTGGTAATAGTCCTATACATTTACATGATGCTGTCATACACACTGATTCATTTAACCTCATCCTACTGTCTAAAAATTCTCCCATCCTGAAAGCTATTGCCATGACTAATTTACCACCCATAAACTACTCCATAATAATTACCATCTTCTGATAATTAAAATGTGCTAATTATTTTTGCCAAGGATGTTAAAATGTCCTAGATCTTTCTTTAGAGCTGGGAAAATAGAGCCCTTAATACCTGAAGCAAAGCTCTCATATTTCCAAAGTTCAGAATTAGTCTTTGATCAAAATCAGATTTGACATTTTGGTAGAGAAAAGGAAAAAAGTTTGAAAGTAAAAGATCCACATCACAGAGGAAGTAAAGTGAGATCTTTCACCCAACCAAATCTCAACTCATGATTCTAATCACATCATGATTCTAAACCACATCTATTCTAGGAAAGAGTAAGCCTCATAATCAACAGCAAAAACAGAGGCTTTTTTTTTAAGAAGAAGGTTTGAGAAAGTCAAGAGGAAAAGAGTATTTAAATTAGGACACTGATTTTAAAGCAAGGAGCAAATAAAGAGGACAAAACACCATACCTAAATAATTTTTATGAATGGAATACCTCTAATTTATCTCTTCTACTCAACTCAAAAGTCACCATCATTTGAAACTTTAAGAGTGAATTATTCTCACTTTTAACATTAGAAAGTTGGTTTCTCTTCTCATCTGTTTCCACAAAAAGATAACTTACTGTCCATCATCCTTGTTATCTACTTGTTCTATGACATCAACAGTCTTTCTGGATTGATGTCAGAGACACTGACATCCTCAGATGAAAGCAGTTGCTTTACTGAGGAATTTAAGTGTCCTATTCTGCACAAATCTTAAAGTTCACTGCAGTTGTTTTCAAAATGTCTGCCAACTCTTTGATATTCCTCTCATTTGTGGATATTCCTTTCCCTTCCTTGTGTGTAGCCTATACTTAATGACTCTCTTTTAACAAATGAAATATGGCAGGAATGATGAAGCGTGACCTCCAAGAGTCAGTCATGAAATGCACTGCGGCTTCCATCTTGCTCTCCTTTGAGTCACGTGCTCTGGAGAAGCCAGTTGGCATGCTGTGAGGACATTCGACCAGCCCCACATGGAGATCAGGGACCAGAGGTGTCCTTCCAACAACCTGCACACATTTCCCAGGCATGTGAGTGAGCCACCTTGAAAACAGATCCTCCAGCTCCACTCAAAGCTTCAGAGGACCATGGCCCTGGCCAACAGCTAGGCTGTAATCTGGGGAGAGACCCCGAGCCAGAACCACCTAGCAAAGCCCCTCCCCCATATTCCTTACCTACAGAAACTGCATGAGATAATAAATGCTTATTGTTTTAAGTCACAACATTTCAGGGTAATTTGTTATGCATTAGTAGATAACTAATGCAGTCACCATTATCAATAGAAATTCATTAGGTACCTATCCTATGCAGGACATATGCATACAGCCCATGTACATGCATACACACCCTCTCCAAAGAGGTCATGCTTTTTTTTTGAATGCCATTCCTGGATCTTGGGGAAAAGGTTTGAAACAGTAGTCTACATTCAGACTATCAACCAAACAGTCATTTAGAAAAACAGGTTTTCCCTCCCCACTCTTTTCTTCACTGTGGAAAAAACTTTGTCATTTAAAAACAACTCATGCTGTTATCATAATGTCTTCAGAATCTGACACTGCCATGTTTATGTTTTGTCCTATTTGTTGCCTTCCAAGCTCAGCTAAGACACAGTAACATTTTCAAATAACAGACAAAGAAAACAAGTTCTTGGAAGAAAGCTGTCACCCCGGTTTTCTTGGCAGTACAAAACAGTTTTTTAGCTAACAGGACACACATAAATATTCCTGATGCCTGTTTATTCTGAAAGTCTTGTCTCCCTGCCTTGTCATTTACAATATAGATCAACACCCTAGACTCACAAACAGAGAAGGAACACCAATGCCAACAGGACAGCAGTGCTGTTGCACTGCTCTGCTTGGCACAGCAGATAAGGCAGCTACTTAGAAAAGCTTGTCTCAGGTGCTAACTCAGGCAATGAACAAAACAGGTCCTTTCATCTGATTTATCCTTTATGGCTGTTTCACTTTTAAGAAAGGACTGAGAAATGTCTGCCTGCCTCCCAACAATACTTCTCCTCCACTACTTGTTACCTGAAAGACTCCACAGGCCAGTGCCCTTCCTCTCCAGGAGAGGGGGCCATTCCAGACCCAACCAGAGCCTCTCTCCAGTGCACCAATCAGTGTGGTCCCAGGTCAAGGTCCTGAGGGCTTAGGCTCCATCCAGCCTACATACCAGCTCCTGAGAAGTGGCAGCCCTTTGATGTTTTCTGCGCCTAGACATTGGCATTTCAGATTCTAAAACTTAAAAAAAAAGGAAATAAGAAAAAAAGAAGGAAGGTAATAAAGAAAGGATGAAGGAAGGGAGGAAAATAGATAACAAATAGATCAGAACTCAGCTTTGTGTGCTGCTATGGTTTAGCTCCAAGCAAAGGCCATTTCTAGATACACATCAATACTCAACACTTTCAGCAAGAAGTAGAAACAGTTCAGTTCAGCCATTAGATAGCTGCTTTGATCCTGGTTTAGTCATTTCTCAGGTTGTGATGCTCAGCATGTTATTTATTCTCTACAAGCTTCAGGTTCTCAGCTATAAAATGGAATGATAGACAAGTCCACATTTCTCAGGGTTATAAAGAGATATAAGAGAGGCTTCATAAGTAAAGAGCTAAACAGTACCTGGTATATAATCTTCCCTCAAGAGATGTAGCTATTATTATTTTTATCATAAGTGCATGATTCCATGGCCAGTAGGACCTAGGTTTCTCAATTAGCTTTCTAGTAAAGAACCCATCTGCAGCTTGGGTACAGATCTCACTGATGTCCTTGCCTTTCTGCTTGCATTATCCTATAATTTCCCATGATTATCTATAGAAGCAATCACACTACTTTGCTAAACAACACCCAGGAGTCAAACAGGGTCTGGGTGAAGGCAGATCACAATTAGAGGAGAGATTTGGGTATGGAAGACCTATAGCTAGTACCACCCAGGTGATTCCACATACCTGGATGAAAATGGGAGAAATCCCCCAACTGAGATTCATAAGCAGGCTGAGGTTCAATACAGAGAGCAATAACACTCTCTCTTTTCTATAAATCTTTTGCAAGGAGCATGCTTTTAAAATCCACACACAGCCCTTTAGGAGGCACCACATCTCAGGGCCAGCATTGGTTGTAAGCATATTAGGCAGTCACAGGCAGCAACTAGTCTCTGAGGCACCCAGAAATCTTTTGAGAGTCTAAAGTTTAATTATCAGAGACAAAGACTGTTATTCCACAAATAGAGATGTTTCAGTGCAAATGTGACTGGAAGAAGTAAGCCAAAGTAACTGACATCAGATCATCTTTCCTGAGGGTGTTAAGGCAGTGGATGCAAAGGGGAGTAGGTAGAAGATGGAAGATGAGATGTGACTGGTTGGGAAGTCAGAAGCTGTGAGGTGTGTTCTCATGGCAGCAGGAGCCAAAACAGCATAAATACAGGGTGGGGCAAAAGTAGGTTTAGAGTTGTGAGTACACAAAACAGAGTTTACTCATCCTACTACTTATTAATTAGTGTATTCTTTTCCATACAAACAATTGTAAACCCACTTTGCCCCACACAGTATGCTATCATATTTTAAATCAATGAAATATGGTATCAGTTGAAAACATCAAGGTACAGAACCATGTGTAGAATACACTATCTTTTAGTTTGAAAAGAATCTATTCTTCACAAAGCATGGATGGAACTGGAGAGCATTATGCTGTGAAGTAAGCCAGGAAGTGAAAGACAAATACCATATGATCTCACCTGTAAGTGGAGTATAATCAACAAAACAAACAAGCAAGCAAAATATAAGCAGAGACATTGAAATAAAGAAGAAACTGACTGTAACCAGAGGGGTGGGGAGGGGGTAAAGGGGGAAAGAAGGGGAAGGGTCATCAAGGAACATGTATAAAGGACCCATGGACAAAGCCAAAGGGGGGAAGAATTGAGGGTGGGATGTGAGGGTGGCTGGGACGGGGGAAAGTGATGACAGGAAAATGGAGACAACAGTACCTGGACAACAATAAAAACATTTTTTAATTTATAAAAAGAATCTATTAAATGTAATGTAGTATCCTGGATTGTATCCTGGAACAGAAAAGAAAAAGTATTTACAAGGAAATCTAAATCAAGTCTGGCATTTAGTTAATGGTTCACATCAATGTTGGCTTCTTAGTTTTGACAAATGTACCATAGTAATGTAAGAGAACATTAGGGAAAATGGATTAGGAGTATAGAGGAGTGCTCTGTATTATCTTTGCAACTTTTATGTAAATCTTAAATTATTCCAAGATAAAAGTTTGTTAAAATAATAATTTAAAAGAATATTTTACGCAAATGCATTTTTAAACACTCGAGGGAAACATAAAACACTATCCCCTCTGCAAAGAGCAGGGTGAGAAGAACTAGACAGGTATGGACATGCAGGGGCAGCAGGAGGCTGTTCACTTTATACTTATCTAAGGACTATGTGAATGTATTTACTTATCCAAAGTATCAAGTTAAAAATCATGAAAAGGAACTTTATGAGGAGACAAAAGGGATAAAGAGGAGTTATTGTAAATAGAGTTTATACAACATTTACAACCTAGAGACCATGACAAGAATCCATGATTTGGTTCAGAAGGTTTACCCCTAAAATTCTCTACCCAATTTTATGCAAATGAATTTATGTACATTTTACTCAATACAGGAGCCCAAAAGAAATAAATACATTATTATATGCATCCACTGAGTTATACAGGGGTAGGCAAAAGTAGGTTATAGCCCTGACTGGGTGGCTCAGCTGGTTGCAGCATTGTCCCATGCACCAAAATGTTGCAGGTTCAGTTCCCAATCAGGGCACATACCTAGGTCACAGGTTTGATCCCCAGTTGGGGTGATTTTGGGAGGCAAGTGATGGATGTTTCTCACTTTCTCCCTCTCTCTCCCTTCCTCTCTCTCTAAAATCAATGGACATATCTTCATATGAGGATTTTTTAAAGTAGTTTACATGGAAAATAATACAATAATTAATGAATAATAATATAAGAATAAACCCAGTATTTTACATACTCTCAACTGTAAACCTACTTTTGCCCACCCCTGCATGCAAGGAATTTATTAGGGAAAGTGCCTGTGAGAGAAAATGGGGAGGGAGCTAGAGGAGACTTGGAGAGCTTTCAGAGTATCATGCAGGTCTGAGCTCCAGTAAGGAAGAAGACTGCGTGGAAGCACTTTAGACTACAGTACTGTTCTGAGTCCAGCAAGGCATCAGGGAGTCCCTGAACCAAGCTACACATCAGACATCCCACCTCTCCCCAAAACAGTCCCTGCCTCATTTAGTCATTGGTTGGGAGCACTGGGGGGGAATCATGGCTTTGGCCAAATACGGTTAACAACACTGTCTTATACACCAGAAAGTTGCTAGGAGAGAAGACCTTAAATATTCTCACCACTAAAAAGGTAGTGCCCTTGCCAGTTTGACTGTTGGTTGGAGCATCATCTAGTATACCAAAAGGTTGGGGCTTTAATTCCCAGTCAGGGCACATGCCTAGGCTGCAGGTTCAGTCCCCAGTTGAGGCATGTGTAGAATACAACTAATTGATGTCTCTCTCTTTTTCTCTGGGCACACTCCCCGCCTCCATTCCTCTCTTTCTAAATTCAATAAACACATTAAAAAAATAATTATTTAAAAAAGAAGGAAGTTATATAAACTGTTAACTAACCTTATTATAGTAATTATTTTACTATTTATAGTGTCAAATCATGTGTACACCTTAAACTTATCCAATGTTATATATCAATTATATCTCAATAAAGCTGGAAAATAATAAATTTAAAAGTAATAATTTCTTTAAAAGAGAGTTGGGGTGCATAGGTATTTCAGCACAATTTACAATAGCCAAGTGCTGGAAGCAACCTAAGTGCTCATCAGTAAACGAATGGATAAAAAACTGTGGTACGTTTACACAATGGAATACTATGCAGCAGAAAGAAAGAAGGAGCTCCTACCCTTTGGGTCAGCATGGATGGATCTGGAGAGTGTTGTGCTAAATGAAATAAGCCAGGCAATGAAAGATAAATACCATATGGTGTCACCTATAAATGGAACCTAATCAACAAAACAAACAAGCAAGCAAAATATAACCAGAGTCATTAAAATAAAGAATAAACTGACAGTAACCAGAGGCAAGGGGGTGATGAATAACAGGGGAAAATAGGGGAAGGTTATCAAGGAACATGTATAAAGGACACATGGACAAAGCCAAAGAGGGTAGATTTGAGGATGGGATGTGGGATTGGGTGGGGTGGGGGGTATGGTGGGTGAAAATGGACACAACTGTACTTGAACAACAATAAAAAAATTTCAATTTAATAAAAAAAAGAGTGGGGACAGGTTTCATGGAAAGCTGCTGGGGTGTCCATCAGTCATGTTTCCTGCAGTCAGAGACCTGAGAGGCTCAAGCAGTGGCTGCCACGTGGAGTTGATGGAAACCACCATTGTTTGCTGTGATGCTGGAACTTGCCCTGCCGGCATCAATGTTAGACAGATTCACTTGTAGCACCACTTGCCAGTTCAGAAAGAGCCACAACTTGCTTCTGATTCCACACAAAATCCTTGAGGACACACTGGGCCAAACATTCTTCAATGCTTAGTCATTTTTTATTTGGCTTATGTCTTAGAATTCCCACCCAGAGCTGCTAGAGGGTGGGATCTAGCCCTGGAAAGTTTCCAGCCTCAATTCTCTCCTTTCTCCTGTCTCTCCCTGGAACAGCAGTAAGTCCTGGATCGAGTGAATGGTCTCTGGGGCTGTCAGACTAGGGAGATCAAGACAAGGGTGGGCAACCACATGAGCAAGGGAAAGTGTGAGTCTGAGAAGTTGAAAACAATTTTTTTCTACTTCTTAACTTTGCCAGATACATACCTAGACATTGGAGAAAAGGAAATTATATCATCCATGGTTAATCCACTTATATTTCACTTTGCAAAGAGAACTGGTTTTCTTGGGTTCCTCCTGGCTTTTAGCCCCTCAAGGAACAAGGAGTTAGAGAAAGTCTGTCTCCCTTTGTCCCTGAGTTAAGCCTCATTTGCTGTAAAGAGGGGCCCAGGCTTCTTCTGGCAAAGTTAACTAAGAAAGCTGTTTATCGGCAAACAGCTGTTTTCAGCTTGCTAATAGCCATCATGAGATTTTACAGGTACCTGGGTAAGATATTTGTACTTGACTCAACAAGTCTATTAACAGAACCAAAAGAAATGTAAAGTAGGCAGTCCTACAAGACTTACTTCAACAAAGAGTATCTCTGCATGTCCTATTTCATTTTAAAACATCCTTGAAGGAGTTTGCTACATGTTCTTATATGCTCTATAATGTATCTAAGTTATAGCAGGAAGTATATTCATAAATTTTATCCACATCATATAGAACATTCAGAGGATTAATGTGGCCAGACAAGCAAAAATAGAATAAGTAACTCTACCTAGAGAGAAAAATAATTCAAACAAAAGTGTTTTCAGTCCCTGAATGCTGGATTCTTGAGTCTCAATGTCATAGAAATGAGCACGGAACTCAGTACAAGATCAAGTAGATAGAGTTTATTGAAAAGAGCTTATGTACAAGGGAGTCAATCAGAAAAGAGAAGTCAAGTTTCCTTTGTGAATGGCTCATATAGGAGCCTTGGGTGAACGGAGGGCCTGGGAATGAGGATGAGGTCAGTTGTCCCACCATCGTCACCTGGTGGTAGTTGACCTGGGGGTAGTGACAAGATGTTTTCCATGGTCAGTGGACCACTCCAAGGGCCTGTTAAATAACACCTGCACAAACATTCAAGTTACCATTTAATTGACAAAACAATTATTTTACAGAACATGATATTAAGAAAGAATGTTATCATAGTAGGTTCTTTCCTTTAAGGATGTGATTAGGTTAATTTTTACTATTGAATTTTACTGAAAGCAAGGAGTCAGAGTCAGGTCAGCTCTGTACTGTCTCAATATTAAGCAAATAGAAAAGAAAAGTGAGAGGTACTGAACTGTGCTTAGTTTCACTTTTTTCTTTTGAAGATAAGATTTTATACATAGATACATACACAGACAGATATTATATGTAAGTAAAATAATTTCTCCTTCAACCATACATAGAAATTTGTCTGGGGAATTTTTTCCCATACTCTATAAAGCAGTACTTGTTTTACATTTATTCCTGGGACCCAAGAGATATAGTTACATTTACCACAGAATTGATTTATCTCATGTATTTGTTAGGTTTGAATATTCATCAACTCTTGAATAGCAAACTGATTGTAACAGTGAAATCTTGCATAATTTTTTAAAAGATTTCACTTAATAACTAATCTTAATGTGAACTCAAAACAGCATCTGAGTAGCAACAGTTCATTCACCCGGCCTCACTTCCTGCTGCAGTGTAAGTCACGTGGCCAGATTAGCTATCTACCTCCTGGCCCATTGGTGTTAAACTCTTTGTCAGCTAGGGACACATCAACCCACCCACCTTCCACTTCTCAAACTAAATGGCAAGGATGAGGAAGGAGAACTTACAAAATGCCTGTTATACACCTAGCATTGCACTAGATCAGGGTTTCTCAACTTTTTTTTTCATTCTTAATACCCCTAAGGAGGATTTTTAGACATTTTTTCAATCATGCTTACGCCCATTAATTTTTAATACTAGAAGTACGCTCTATATATGTTTATGTACTACATGAATATCTGTGCTTTATACCCTAAAAGTATAAACATTTTTGCCTCCCCCCACAACCAGTTTTTACCCCCATGGGGGCATTCTCACCCCCACTGAGAATGCAGGTATTAGATGTTCCACATTAAACATTTGATTGGATTTGAAGCAACATAGTGTAATGGTGAAAGTGTAAATCTGAGCCAGACTACCTGTATTCAAATCCAAGCCCTTCAATGTGCCTAGCTTCCTCATCTGTAAAATGGGTATAACAATAGCATGAGATTAATAAGATCATTGTGCAGATTAATTTAGTCAATATAAAATATTTTATTTTTTTAAACTTTTTTATTTTAATTGTTGTTCAAGTACAGTTTTCTGTCTTTTACCTCCCATCCCAGCCCTCCATACCTCCCTCCCATTTCCATCCCCCTTTGTTTTTGTCCATGTGTCCTTTAATACTTGTTTCTGTAAACCCTTCCCCTTCTCCCTTGATTCCCTCCCCTCTCCCTCTGGACACTGTCAGCCAGTTCTCTATTTCAATGTCTTTGGTTATATTTTGCTTGTTTCTTTGTTTTGTTGTTTAGGTTCCACTTATAGGTGACACCATATGGTATTTATCTTTCACTGCCTGGCTTATTTCATTTAGCACAACACTCTCCAGATCCATCCATGCTGACCCAAAGGATAGGAGCTCCTTCTTTCTTTCTGCTGCATAGAATTCCATTGTGTAAATGTACCATAGTTTTTTGACCCATTCATTTAGTGATGGGCACCTAGGCTGCTTCCAGCACTCTGCTATGGTAAATTGTGCTGCTATGAACATTGGGGTGCAGAGGTTCTTTTGGATTGATGTTCAGGGTTCTTAGGATATAATCCTAGCAGTGGAATTTCTGGGTCAAAAGGCAGATTTTTAGTTTTCTGAGAAAAATTCCATACTGTTTTCCATAGTGGTTGTACCAGTCTGCAATCCCACCAACAGTGCACTAGGGTTCCCTTTTCTCCAAAACCTCTCCAACACTTGTTTGTTGCTTTGTTTATGATGGCCATTCTGTCTGGTGTGAAGTGGTATCTCATTGTGGTTTTAATTTACATCTCTCTGATAGCTAGTGATACTGAGCATCTTTTCATGTGTCTCTGGATCCTCTGTATGTTCTCCTTGGAGAAGTGTCTGTTCAAGTCCTTTGCCCATTTTTTAATTGGTTCCTTGTCTTCTTAGAGTGGAGTTGTGTAAGTTCTTTATATATTTTGCAGATTAAACCCTTGAAGGTACCACTGGCAAATGTTTTCCCGTATATTTGGTTCTTTTTTATTTTAATATTATTTTCTTTAGCTGTGCAGAAGATTTTTATTTTGATGAGATCCCATTTGTTTATTTCCTTTATGTCCCGTGCTCTAGGGGACATATCAGTGAAAATGTCACTGCATGAAATATCTGAGATTTTCCTGCCTATGTTCTTCCCAAGGACTTTAATGGTGTCAGGGTTTATATTGAAATCTTTTATCCACCTTGAATGTATTTTTGTGTGTGGTATAAGTTGGTGCTCAAGTTTTATTTTTTGGAACATAGCTGTCCAGTTCTCCCAACACCATTTGTCAAAGAGGCTCTTTTCACTCCATTTTATGCTGCTGCCCCCTTTGTCAAATATTAATTGACCATAGAGACTTGGGTTTATTTCTGGGCTCTCTGTTCTGTTCCATTGGTCCATGTGCCTGTTTTTATGCCAGTACCAGACTCTTTTAATTACAGTGGCCTTGTAATATAGTTTGGTATCAGGTATTGTGATCCCTCCTACTTTACTCTTCTTTCTCAAAATTGCAGCAGCTATTCCAGGCCGGTTATGGTTCCATATAAATTTTGAAGTGTTTGTTCTATGTCTGTGAGATATGCCATTGGTACTTTAATAGATATTGCATTGAATGTGTAAATTGCTTTGGGTAGTATGGACATTTTGATGATGTTAATTCTTCTGATCTATGAACATGGTATATGTTTCCATTTGTTTGTGTCTTCCTTGATTTCTTTCTTCAGTGTTGTGTAGTTTTCTGCATACAGGTCTTTTACCTCCTTGATTAGGTTTATTTCTAGGTATTTTATTTTTCTTTTTGCTGTATTAAACAGGATTTTTTCTCAATTTCTGCTTCGGCTATTTCATTGTTGGTATACAAAATGCCTTTGATTTCTGAATATTGACTTTGTATCCCATGGTTTTGCCAAATTCATATATTAGGTCAAGCAGTTTTTTGGCTGAGTCTATAGGATTTTCTATGTACACTATCATTGCAGATGTGCAAACAATGCCAGTTTTGTTTCCTCCTTTCTGATTTGGATGCCTTTTATTTCCTTTTCTTGTCTGACGTCTGTGGCTAAAATTTCCAATACTATGTTGAATAGGAGTACTGAAAGTGGACAACTTTGTCTTGTCCCTGATCTTAGTGGAAAAGATTTTAGTTTTTGCCTATTGAGAATGATGTTGGCTGTATGTCTCTCATATACAGCCTTCATTATATTGAGGAATGCTCCCTCTATTCCCACTTTGCTGAGTGTTTTTGTCATAAATGGGTATTATGCTTTATCAAATGCTTTTTCTGCATCTATGGATGTGATCATGTGATTTTTGTCTTTGCTTTTGTTTATGTGATGTATTACAGTTACTGACTTGTGAATATTGTACCATCCTTGCATCCCTGGGATAAATCCCACTTGGTCATGGTGTATAATCTTTTAAATGTTTTGTTGGATGTGGTTTGCCAATATTTTGTTGAGGATTTTAGCGTCTATGTTCATCAGCAATATTGGCCTGAAGTTTTCTTTGTTGTATCTTTATCTGGTTTTGGGATTAGGATGATGCTGGCTTCATAAAAAGAGTTTTGGAGTCTTTCATCATTTTGTATATTTTGGAATAGTCTGTGAAGGATAGAGGTTAGCTCTTCCTTAAGTACTTTGTAGAGTTCCCCTGTAAAACCATCCAGTCCAGGGCTTTTGTGTGTTGGGAGTTTTTGATTACTACTTCAATTTCATCAGCTGTTCTTGGTCTGTTCAGGCTTTCTACTTCTTCTTCATTCAGTTTTGAAAGATTATATTTTTCTAGAAATTTTTCCATTTCGCCTAGGTTTTCAAATTTCTTGGCATACAGTTCATAGTAATTTCTCACAATCCTTTGTATTTCTGTGGTGTCAGTGGTAATCTCTCCTCTTTCATTCCTGATTGTGTTTTTGGGTCCTCTCCTTTTTTTTCTTGATGAACCTTTTTAAAGGCTTGTTGATTTTGCTTATCTTTTCAAAGAACCAGCTCCTGGATTCATTGATCTTTAGAATTGTGCTTTTAGTCTCTATATCATTTAATTCTGCTATGGCCATGGTTATTTACTTCCTTCTACTTGCTCTGGGCTGTCTTTGTTGTTGTTCCTCGAGTTTTTGTAGGCATAGTGTTAGGTTGTTTGATTGAAATATTTCTATCTTTTTTAGGTAGGCCTGTATTGCTATGAACTTCCCTCTCAGGACTGCCTTCACTGTGTCCCATAAGTTTTAGGTTGTCATGAGTTCATTTTTGTTTGTTTCCAGAATCTTTTTGATTTCTTCCCTAATTTTAATCTTGACCCATTCATTGTTTAATAGCATGCTGTTCAATCTCCATGATTTTGAGTGTTTTGGGCTTTTTTCCTTGGGGTTGGTTTCTAGTTTCAGTCTCTTGTGGTTTCAGAAAATGCTTGGTATGATTTCAATTTTCTTGAATTTGTTGAGGCTTGTTTTGTGTGGCCTATCATGTGGCCTATCATGTTCAATACCACAATATGTTTGTTGAGATTTTGTTTGGAAGATCTGTCCATTTTTGACAGTGGGGTGTTAAAATCCCCTACTATAATTTTGTTGCTGTCAGTATTTTTCTTGAAGTCCTCTAAGATTTTCTTTATGTATCTGAGTGCTTCTATGTTGGGTGCATATATATTTACAATGTTTATGTCTTCTTGGTGGATTCTTCCCTTGAGTATTATGAAGTGACCTTCTGGGTCTCTCTTTATGGACCTTTATTTGGAGTCTATTTTCTCTGATATGTGTATTGCTACCCTGGCTTTTTTTTTCCTGTCTGTTTGCTTGGAATATTTGTTTCCAACCCCTCACTTTGAGTCTGTGTAGGTCTTTTGTCCTGAGGTGGGTCCTCTGTAGGCAACATATGTGTGGATCATGCTTTCTTATCCATTCAGTTATTCTGTGTCTTTTGATTGGAGCATTTAATCCATTTATGTTTAAGTTTATTATTGATAGGTACTTATTCATTGCCCTTTTCCTACCTGTGTTCCTTTCTCTCCTTCTCTCTCTCTCTCTCTCTCTCTCTCTCTCTCTCTCTTCCTTTTCTTAAAGCAGTCCCTTTAGCATCTCTTGAAGAGCTGGTTTGATGGAGCTGTATTCTTTTAGACTTCTTTTGTCTGAGAAGCTCCTTATTTGGCTGTCTATCTTGATTGAGAGCCTTGCTGGGTAAAGTAGCCTTGGTTGCAGGCCTCTGATTCTCATTACTTGGAATATTCTTGCCATTCTCTTCTGACTTGGAGCATTTCCATTGAGAAGTCAGATGCTAAGCTTATTGGGCCTCCCTTGTATATTCCTTCCTGTTTTTCCCTTGCTGCCTTTAAGATTCTCTCTTTGTCTTGAAATTTTGCCATTTTAACTATGATGTGTCTTGAGGTGGACCTGTTTGGGTTCCTCTTGATTGGAACTCTCTGTGTTTCCTGGATTGGTGTGACTTTTTCTCTCATCAAATTAGGGAAGTTTTCCATCATTACTTTTTCAAATAGGTTTTCTATCCCTTACTCTTCTTCTTCTCCTTCTGGTATCCCTATGATACAGGTATCATTACGTTTCAAATTGTCTTGTATTTCTCTTAATTCCTCTTCATTCTTTCAGAGCCTCTTTTCCTTTTCTTGCTCTTTCTGGGTGTTTTTTTCTACTTTGTCCTCCAGTTCACTGATCTGATCTTCTGCTTCATTCATCCTGATTTTGATTCCTTCTACTGTGTTCTTCAGTTCAGAAGCTGTATTCTTCATTTCCTTTTGGCCCTTGTTGATAGTTTCTATTTCCTTTTTTATGTTGATATAGTTTGCAGTGAGTTTACTGTAGCATCTCTGTAGTTTCTGGTAGCTCATTGTGAGCTCATTGAGCTTCCTGATAACCATTGCTTTGAACTCAATATCTGATCGTTAAGTTGCTTATATTTCATTTAGCATTCTTTCTAAGGCTTCCTTTTTTCCTTTCATTTGGGGGTTGTTTCTTTGTCTTCCCATTGTTTGTGAGACTCTTCTTGTTAGCCTCAGCTTCTTAAATTGATCTGTTCTGGCCCCCTGGGTTTATGGTGAACTTCTGTAGTAGAATACCTGTGAGATTCAATGGTGCAGTCTCCTTGGTCCCCTGGGCTCACTGGTCTTGAGCTGTCATTTAAGTTGACTCTGTCTTTGTCTTTGGGTTTTTTATTGTAGTTGGGTCTTTCTTTCATGGGTCCTTCCCACCAGCTGGTTAACTGAGAGTCACTCTGTCCACACCCTCTTGTATTTTGTTGTGCTGGTGAGGGTAGGTTGTGTTGAAGCTGGTTCTTCCATGTGTACAAGGTTTTGAGGATTCTCTCTTGCTCTTGTTCAGTTGTTTGTTCTGGATAATTTCTCCACTATTTAGTTGTATTTCCAGATAAGTCCTGAATTGAAGTTAGTGTGCCTTCCACTCCCTCCTTCACCTTCTTCAGTTGTTATCTGTTGGTGGTTCCTTTGTTGTTGGGTTCCTCTTCCAGTGGGTATCCTGGTGTTCACTGCTTCCACCTACTCTTTTTTGTGATCAGTTGGAGGAGGAAGGCAAAATGGTTTAAGATAGCAAGAGAGTCTTCTACGATATTTACAGTAGCAGCCAGTAGAGAAGAGATGGGAGATCCTTTGCCTATGTATAGTGTTAACTGTGATCTTCCACCCAACCAGCCAATTTTTAGAAAGGATGGAAAGAAGATAAGACTCTTGTTGGGGAAGGAAGGATTGTGAGTTGGATCTACAAAGCAGTGAGGTTGTGGGAGGTCAGATTCTGAGGTAAGGTGAAAGTAAAGGATAGTAAATGGGTGTAGTGTGTGAGAGAATAGAGTTAATTACTATAGTAATAGAATTCAGGAAACCATGAAATGGACTAAAATCTGGGAGGGGTGTTGTGTAGTATTTACAATTGTATGGAACAGCTATTATTTACAATAATATTAGAGCAACAATCATATGACAGAATCTATGTGATCTGGATAACAAGAATAGGGAGTATGGGACCTTGAGTTGTGTGCTAATGGGACACAAGTGAAGTAAAGGACGGTAAATTAGCAATATACTATGAAAGAGATATCAGGGAAAACCTGTCAAATGATACAATATAACCAGCCAAGCAAAGGAGACTAAACAGAAAGAAGATGAATATAAAAATACTATTAAAATAGAATGTAAGAATAATGAAAAAATGATAATACAAATATGCAATAACTTGCATGATGTTCTCTGTAATAGCACAGTGAAATTAGTCTCACTGTCTTAGCTGTTGGGATGCTCCCTCTTTGGATCCAACTTTGGTCTTTTCACCGTTCCAGATTTTTTGGTCTCACTTGTGGGTATTTAAAACAAAAAAAAGAAGAAGCAGAAGAAGGAAGGAAGAAAGATAAAATTGGAAAGAAAGGAAGAAGGAATAAAACAATAAAGAAGGAGAGAGAGGAAAAATGAATTGAGAGATAACAAATAATAAAAATTTAAAAATAAAAAATTACTTCCAAAAAAAAAAAGCCTCTTGCTCGTTTCAAACTGGCCACACCAGTTTTTCTGGTTTTGCAGCAGGCTGAGGGGCTTTTCTTTCTTCTAGTCAGTCAGCCTGGAGAGCACTCTCCCCAGAGCTAGCCTGGTGCCTCTCTGCAGGGTCTTGAGTGTGGGATCCAGGCCTTTATCAGAGTGCACTCTCCTTGGGTGGTGGGCATGCGCTCAGCAGGCCCCACGGGTTTGGGCAAGCACCCTTCCCAGTGCTGTCGGGGCACACAGGGCTTCCCTTGCCACCTCAGAATCACTGCCCAGCTGGCTGGGGAGGCAGCCTGAGTGACTGTTGCAGGCAAATTCCTCAAACAGTGTCTCCTTTTTATACTTTTTTTTTGTTTTGAGAAACTCCTCCTGCTCAAGCCTGCCGCTCAGTACAGTGGTCTGGCTCTCGAACAACCCAATTCTCCAGCCAGACTGGGGACTACTGGGGTCAGTGCCCCGACAGCGTGCACCTCTCAACTCTCCCCAGCCAGTGTCCACAGACTCCATGAGTGCTCACAGCCCCTGTGTGTTTGCCACTTAGTCCTTATTCCCCTCTCTGCAACTTCAAGCAACCATGTTTCTCCCGATGTTGCTCAAACCTTGTTAGGCTGGGGAGGGAGCAGTTGACCCAGCTCTGTCCCAAGAATTCTATGGCAGACACAGTGGGCACAAGGCCTGGGCTGCAGCTGCCCTGGTCCCCATGCTGGTCCCTGGGATCTTATTGTCCTGAAGTACTCTCCTTACCATCTGGTTTTTCAATGTCTGCTACAATTTTTGGTCTCTTATTTTCGTATATGCTGGGGTACTGTTGGCTGTTTGCTCTGTTCCTCCATTGATCAGCTAGGTTTTTTTCCCTTGTGTAGGAGAAAGTGGAATCTGCTCCCTCCTACCTCGCCACCATCTTCCACCTCCAATACAAAATATTTTAAATAGTGTCTACACTCTTTTCACCTATACTCTAAATTGACATTTTTCAAAATATTCACCAATTTATTAATATATTATTGTTTTAATTTATATTTCTTTGATTATTATTGGGGTTGAAGACATTTCCATATATATTTTATTTTTTGTCTTTTGCCCATGAAAGAACTTTCAAAAATCTCCCTAATAACTTCCTTTATCATAAAGCCTAGTAAGTGATTCTTAAAGCTGCTGGAAATCCTTTAACATATTTTGGGGGCTTAAAAATTTAAACAGGTCCTAATTTTTCATTAATCAAATTTTGTTTTGTGGCAATTATCACTTTCCTACAAGGGCAACAGAAAAGGAAACTAGGAGAGGTTTGATTTTTTTTTAATGCCTTTCAGCATTAGCCACACCTAAATCAGCTATCCTGTCTTAAGGAGGCTCATCATCTATTATTTAACTGAAAGAACTATGTGGAAATAATAAAAGGCATTGTGCAAAGGAACAAAAATATGCTCCCAAGATTCTCCAACAGCCAGCCTCTCAAGGCTTCCTCACTGTGGCCCTCTAGTTATGTCCACACCACAAGAGAATTCCTGGGAGAACTTACTGGAAAGGCAGATCCTGAGGCCCCTCCTCACACCTTCTTATATTCACAGAGGACTGGCCCCAGGAATCTGACTATCTCACAAATTTCTTGAGTATCTGAGAATCACAATGTTAACACCTATTGTTTGCAAAAGTATGTGGTTTGTATCCTGTTTTACAAAAATAAATAAATAAATAAATAAATAAACCAGAGGTAGTCACAGTCAGAACTGTGGTAGGTATCTACCAAATTTGAAACACTGTTATTTCTGTTAAGCATGCATCATTTGTTAACTGATCAACACAGATAGAGACTTAAGCTCTACCCCACCCTATCCCCATTTCTAGCTATGTGATCTTAGTAACTTAATTTGCTGACCCTCAAATTCCTCATTTGTAAAGGAGAGAAATCATGGTAATAGTCTCATAGAATCATACCAAAAGCTGATTTAGACTAATATACTGTGTCTAACACAATTTCTGGCACACAAAAAAAGTCAGTTGTTACATCAGCAGGATGAAAATTTATACAGCTGAGGAGAAGGGGAAATCAGTTTTAGTATTAAGGAATAATTATGGAACACCAAAAGTCACCAGTCACTTTCACAGGCAGTATCTTGTTTGATCCTTTGAATATGTCAGTGAGGTAGAAAGCATGTTATTATCATACCCCTTTTACAGATTGAGGCAACTGAAGGTTACTATGTAGTTATAAGTAGTAAAGCTTGAACTTCTGACTGAAGAACCCAATATCTCAACACTTGTTAAAAACATAAAAAGTACAGGGTCTCCTAGAGACTCTATAGTCTGTACAGTCATTTTATGATTAGAAAGGTTCTGTAGTATTTTCAGTCTAAAGAATACTTTTCTCAGGGCCTAGAAAGTAAAACAAACAATAGCTAAATGAAACTAAAAGCAATTGTCATTTTTCCAGACTCTTAGCTTGCTCTAAATTACTTTCAAGGTTACCTACAGATCAAGAGAAGCCATCATGGCCATTTTCAAAATTTCCATACTACAAAAGCTATTCAAGTTGGGTTTAAAGGATAATTTGAAATGCCCTCTTCTCCTCTGAGACTTCCTAATCTCCCAGACTGAGGCTATTTGTTCTTTCCTGGTTCTTCTTATGGCTCCCAAGCACCCTTCTTTTTTGCTTTAAAGAGTGTTTGCATGATATTCATGGTAAGATATATGTCCAAATTATCGAAATGAAATTTCTCTATCTTGAAGTATAAGCTAATGAACACAAATCTTATTTTTATTCAGTTCCCTAAACTCCTGATGTAGAAGATGCTCCCATCTGTACCATTCTTTTTAAGTTTCTCCAAAACCAAAATATTATCTGAAGAATCATAAAACTATGGGGGAAACAACTTATGAAGAGTGTAAACAGCATATCACTCTTCACAGATCGATGCACCATTTGAATATAGCCTCATTTTGTGTTTCCAGCTTCACGTCAGACCGTTCACAGCTCAGCACTTCATAATTACACACAATTAACAGCTCGGAGGCTGAGCAGCCGAGTGACTGGGAAGCATGGAAAGCTACAAATCTGTTTTGCAGTCATGTATTTTTCCCCCTTGATTTTCTTTATTGTTGTTTTGCTTGCTGCCTATTAGCATACCTCAGGGGAATATTTCCAAGATGTAATGTTAATGAGTAAACACTTGTGAGACTGCCAGCCATTTCAGATGAACTTTCTTTCCAGGGCATAGAAAGGGGAAAAATGAACTGACACATTGTTGTGCACAAAAATAGACTTATGCAGAAAATGCAAAATTATGCAAGATATCATTTATGCAGAGCACATCCCTGAAGAATTCAAAGCATCATTGATTAGCAGTAAAAAAAAATAGTAATAAATCTGAATATTACTGTTTACTAACCAATCTTGTTAATAGAAGCACATCACAAATATTTCAATGCAAGAGGCAGGAGTCACTGTCCCTAAGCTTACTGAGCAAATGATAGGGCAATGAGCTGGAAGGGTAAAGGAAGTAGAGATTTGCAAGGGGAGCAAATGTAAGAAGGCCTACCCCACAATCACTAGGTGATAATAATGAAAACAACAACAATCACATGAACACAATTAACATTTATCAAATGCTGATTAGCGCACAGGCATTCTCCTAAACAACTCACATGCATTAATTCACTTAACTCTCACAACCATTCTGTGAAGTGAGTAAAGTTACCAACTCATTTGAAAGTTGAAGAAACTAAGGCTCAGAGAAATAGATAACCCACCCAAGGTCACACAGTAAGTAAATGAGCAAAGACGTAATTTGAACCCAGAAGCTGATCAGAAGCCCTTTCTTGTGGCAGCTAAAGAATGTGGCTCCCCTGTTGGGGAATTCTGGAGCAACACTTCTTAATTCTCATGTTTGTAGACCCTTTTAAAACATATGAAAACAATGGAAATTTTTATCAGAAAAATGTATATAAGCTCATGCCAAATTTTGCAAATAATTTCAAGGGTACAGGGATTCCTTCAGGTATACCCTTGGATACTTGTGAAGACTCTTGTTCTAGGTAAAACCAGTAATAAAATTGCTATATGGGATTGCTTCTAGACATTTACAAGGCAATAAATCTATCATAAATCACAAGCCATCATGCTTGAGGTGTGATGGGACACAGAACATGTGTATCATCCTCTTAGCTCAAGAGAACTTAAGACCATGGCCCTTTTGTAATCTGATATTGTGCTGAGATTTTTGCATTTACAATTATACACTGTCCTTATGGTTCTAATCTGTTCATTTAGCACTCATTTAGTGCTTCCTCTCAGTGGCCTTACTACTCAAGAACAGTTCTTATTACTGCTCATGACAAATAGAAAGAAGGGGGAAAGAGGGAGGGATTCGACAGGAGGGAGGGAGGTTGATCGTGTAAATGTCTCTCTGCTATGGAACTCCTCTATTCCCTGGGTCCTTCCCAGCTTGGGTCTCATCATGTCCTTTTTTTCAGAAACTTAATTCCTTCAGAACTTCCAGGTGGAATGAGCACCAAACTAACAAAGCAATTTGGGGGGTTTTGCAAAAAGTTAATAATTACCAATATTTCCAGCATACTCATACAAGTGGATCCAGTAGGTCCCCACATGATGAGATTTGATGCCTATGCCCAATATGCCAATATCTAGGCCCTGCCCCACAGTGCTCAAAGCCTGAGAGAGCCATGTAGGAAGGCAGGAAGGGATGAGAAACTCTTACTACCAGACTCAGGAAGGACTTCACAAGGACACTGACATTGAGCAGGGTCTTTGAGGATGTATAGGAACTGGTCAGTAGAGAAAGAAGAAAGGTGGAAGCAACAGCAGGAGCAAGAGCACACAGTGGTGGGAGGAGACTCTGAGATGTTCTGAGCCCAGGACAGGGGGCTGGAAAGATGGGCTGGAGCCAAGGTGAAAGGACACATACCTTGGGCCAAGAAATTAAAATTTTATCTTTTAAACCATTGGTTCTCAAACTTTAGTGTCCATAAAAATTATCTGAGTATTTGCTACAAATACAGAACCCCAGACCTGCTCCCAGAGCTTCCAAGTCAACAGGTGTATATTTGACAAGTAGGTGATTTTAATGAAAGTGGTCTACTGATAAGACTTGGGGGGGGGGGGGAATCTACTAAAAGGAAGGGGAGTGTTGCTAGAAAACTATATAGTTTGCTGAGAGTGAAGCTGTCTTTATACTCACTGCACAGAAGATAATGTGCACACAGCAATCCAGAGCCCCATTTAGCCTCACCTACAATGATTCCTGGGTGTTACAATCCCATCCAAAGATACTCTGCCCTTCTACCAGGGCATAGGAGCCAGAAACAGTCCCTTCCATTCAAGACAACCACACACATGGCCCATACCTGGGAGGAGTTACCTATGGAAAGTGTCAGTCATGATGCCTGGCCTTAGTACATGCTCCATAAAGGTTGTAAACAGAACCTCCTCTCTGGAAGGCAGAGGAACTCTAAGATCCTCCTTTCAGCA
Source organism: Phyllostomus discolor (assembly GCF_004126475.2). NCBI lineage: Eukaryota > Metazoa > Chordata > Mammalia > Chiroptera > Phyllostomidae > Phyllostomus > Phyllostomus discolor. The sequence goes on along the minus strand of NC_040903.2, from coordinate 119,759,609 downwards.
AATTTAAAAATCTCATGGTAACAAACACCCAGCAAAGATTACAATTTCCTCCAAGATAACATGGTGAAAAAGCAGCCTCCCATCAGCCTTCTTTATAAATGAGGTTTGGAAGTTCTTCTTTTGATAGAAATTGTATGATGGCAATATCTTCCTAGGTTTTGAGTAGAGAGTTTCTGGCTGCTACTGTCTGGGGTGGGAAGATATTGCCTGTATCTTCATTCTTATCTGTGATTACTGTCTGCAAACATTAGTGAGAGGCTGAGCCAAGCATCTGGGAAGGTTCAGATTTCATCTCCAGGATACCAGCAGGTCAGAAACATTCATTTAGCCCTTTCAGGGAGCTGCTGAGAACTTCCATGCCACATGCCCCAGTGAACACAGCATCCACTCTCAGAGGCACCAAACAGCCTCAGAGAGCAAGTTGCAACTCACTCCTGAGCTGGGTGTCACCTGCTCTCCCATTTAAAGGTTTTCATTGATGGTTGCACTTTTCATGTTTAAAAAGGGAGAATTCAGCTCCCAATACCAGAGACCCCCTAATGCAGCCCACCTCCGTGTTCAACTCTCCTGCTTAGGAATTCATCATATCACATTTGACTCTCTCAGCCTCACCACTTAGAAGGAATGTGCAGTGTGCCTTGATCTGCTGTTGGTACCAAACAGCATAAATATTTGTCCAGGGTTATTCTAATAGTCAACTGGTTTCTGCTGAAACGGATCAGACTTCTCAGAAGACATGCTGGAAAGGGGTAAATACCTTTCCTTGAAGACTCTGTTCATGGTTTACTTCGCTAAAACACTCCATTATTACATATTGTGTGAGAGAAGGGACATGGGGAGGGCTCAATTTTGTGCTGACTAAATGCAGAGTAATTGTTGAAATTATTTGCATTTGTCTGAATAACACTAACTTTTAAGACTTATGTCATTCAAAGAAAATTGTTGGATATTATTTTTCTGGCAGCAATAATCAGGCATTTTTCATAAAATGGCTTCCTTGCAAGAAAATCACCAAATAATGGCAGAAAAACACCCAGCTCTAAATACAGTGAAGCATGAGGAGGCAAAATCAGGATTAAAATGGCTCTCACACTGCAGATACAGACTAGAATCACTGAAATGATGTCTTGCTGTTCCCAGGCACACTGGGAGCTGCTGCTGAGGCGCTAATGGGCCCCACGCAGGTCTTTAGAGTGGCTTCCTTGCAGGACGTCTATAATAACTGGGCTTAGGGGTTTACCAGATAAAGTAGATGAGGGCCCAGTGTTTCTGAGAACAAAAGCTTCCCTGCACCAGAGGAGATGTGCAGGCTTCCATCCCATCTTGGACTGGTCTGACAGCCTGTTCATTTGGCTCTTATTCCATGAGACTGACAAAACACAGCTCATAAAAGCCACGTATGAGGCCCCCACGTAAGCCCATGGTCAGGTCAGGGAACTCTGGAACCACGAAGTTCATTATTTCCCTATTGCACCTGATCTCTCTTATCCCCACCAAAAAAGGGGGAGGAAGGCAAAGCCCTTTAGCAGAGAATCACTTTTTTAGAGTTAGTTCTTATGTTATGCCTCTCCCACAACCCTAATTTGGTAAAAAGCTACCTCTGAATCATGGCAATAACAGCTGAGTCATATTTTCCAATAAGAACTATAGATTATAAACCCTTTTTTTATTCATTCCTTATGTTGCTTCAAACTTAGTCTTCAAACCAGTTCAACAAGTATGTACTAAGTGTCTTAATGAAACAGTATCTTCCTAATACTACTCAGATCAAGAAGGAGCTGTTCCCCACCCCTTACAATATAATAGGTGCTCCAAGACAAAGAAACATGGTCCAAATGAAAGAACAAATCAAAGCTCCAGAAAAAGAACTAAGCAACAAGAAGATAGCCAACCTCTCTGATGCAGAGTTCAAAACACTGGTAATCAGGATGCTCACAGAATTGGCTGAGCTCAGTCGAAAAATGAAGGAAGAAATGAAGGCTATACAAAGTGAAATAAAGGAAAATATACAGGGAACCAAAAATGAAGGTAAGGAAACAGGGACTCAGACCAGGGATTTGAAACAAAATGAGGACAAAACACCCAACCAGAACAGAATGAAGAAACAAGAATTCAAAAAAATGAGGAGAGGCTGAGAAAGCTATGAGACAACTTTAAACACTCCAACATCCAAGTCATAATAGTGCCAGAAGGAGAAGAGGAGCAAGAAATGGAATACTTATCTAAACAAATAATGAAGGAAAACATCCCCAACCTGGCAAAGGAAATAGACTTCCAGGAAGTCCAGGAAGCTCAGAGAGTCCCAAAGAAATTGGACCCAAGCAGGAACACACCAAAACACATCATAATTAAGTTACCCAGGATTAAAGATAAGGAGAGACTCTTAAAAGCAAGAAACAAGGAAACAGTTACCTATCACGGAGTTCCAATAAGGCTATCAGCTGATTTCTCAAAAGAAACCTTACAGGCAAAAAGGGACTGGAAAGAAATATTCAAAGCCATGAAAGGCAAGGAGTTATATCCAAGATTACTAATCTATCCAGAAAAGCTATTATTTAGCATGGAGGGGCCGATAAAGTGCTTCCCAGATGAGGTCAAGTTAAAGGAGTGCATCATCACCAAGCCCTTATTATATAAAATGTTAAAGGGACTTATCTAAGAAATAGAAGGTGATCAAAACTATGAACAGTAAAATGACAACAAACTCACAACCATTAACAACTGAACCTAAAAAACAAAAACTAAGCAAACAACTAGAACAGGAATAGAATCACAGAATGGAGAGTATATGGAGGGTTATATTAGTGGATGGGGGATGAGGAGAATGGGGAGAAAAGATACAGGGAATAAGAAGCATAATAGGTAGGCACAAAATAGATGGGGGAGATTAAGAATAATATAGGAAATGGAGAAGCCAAAGAACTTACACAACCAAAGAAGTTATAGTCAAAGAACTTATAACATATACAATTGGTTATACAACCAATAGACATGAACTAAGTGGTGCAGGGGCAGGGGATGATGGAGGGTGAAGGGGTGCAGGGAGGAGGGGGATAAAGGGGATAACAAAACTGGGACAACTGTAGTAAAGAAAAAAAAAGAAGGAGCCGCTCCTCTGGTAGTCAGGCCATCAGTGCATCAGCCCCCTCCTATGTTGCACCACAACCCCCGCTATTCCTCCTCAGCCACCCCTCTGAGAAGGTTGTTCTGCCTTAGTTCTGCCCCAGCAGCACTCCACCAACTTCAGACCTGCCACCCAGTCCCTCCTGGTGTTCCTCTGTTCCTCCTGTGATGTGCCATGTTCATTGCCAGACTCCACATCTTCCCAGAATCTCTGCCCAAACAGTCCCCCTCTCACTTGCTCTCAATTTTTTTCCTACATTCCCCTCCAGTGTTATTCCACATTCAGTAAATTTTTGCCAAGGACTGCTCTCCTACAATGCTCTGTCCCTTCTGATATTTGTTCTATTTAAACATCCAATGTTTCTCTTTGCTTTCATATATGTACAGTTTCCTCCCTCTGGGATTTGAAATTTGTAAAACTGGAAACTAAGCCTTTTACTTCTTTTTGTGGCTTCATCCCACATTCATCTAGTGCCTCCTATGTGCCAATAATGCTGTCTCTCAAAGGATCAAAATGATACTATAGAATATTCACTAAATAAATGAATAAATATTTGTTAGCTTAATAAATAAGTTCAGAACCCATCAGGCATATTTGAATTCCAGTTACTTTTTATTATCATAGGGAAGAAGAGCCTAATAAATACATACATATCCACCCTGTAGATTTTTAACACATGGAAGGCTATCTCTACATGAGCAGAGACTACATCATTTGAAGCACTGAGCTTGCTATTTACTCTCCATAAGGGCAGGGAGCAGAGTGCAACCAACACCAAGTAAGTCATCCCATTGTGAGGAGGGGACGAGACTCAGACTCTCTCTTAGGACATGCCCTTTGCACTTACTGGGATTCAGAGTCAGCTTGGGGACCTGGCATGAAAGCAGCACAATCATGCCTGTTCAGCCTCTGCCAGTCCTGACTCCCCTCTTATGCCCAAACCTTCCCAGCTGACATTCAGGTGGTGAGGGGGCCCCAGCCTCCAAAGTAAAGCAGATGGGGAAGGTTCTCCTCCAAAGTGAACACCCACAAGTGTTCACTTTGCTCACACCCAAACACTGGCATGCACCAATAGTCCATGGTGGAGACAGCAATTGCCACACGTGGCCACATCAGGGCAGCTTCAGGAGAGCACCAGGCCTGAGGACAACACTGGGAGGCCAGCCAAGACAGCAGGCACTTACAGCTGAGCTATCATCTCCCCCACCCAATCCAAGCCATTCTAGGGCTGAGAGGGGCAATAAACAAACCAAATGAACTTTAAAATCCTGGCTCCAAAAGCTGTGTGACCTCTAGCCAGCTGCTTAACTTCAGTCTCTCAATTTCCTCCTCTGTAAAATGGGGATCATAATACCTACCTCAATGAATGTGGACAATTAAGCCGAACGAATGACATGCTTAACACAGTTCTTGTCACTCCATAATGGATGGTGATTATTCACTGAAAAAATGATTATATCACTTAAATTCTAAATTAGACTTTTTATCTCATCCTAAATGACTGTACATCAAGTGTTTTTTCAAGAATCCACTAGTTTTTCCCTTCCTTCTCACCCACAGTCGTCCTTCAATCTTCTCTTTTGTTTCCCCTGTCCCTCCACTTCTGTCCTTATCTACACACAGAAAAATGCAAGGGCTTGTTCCAAAACCACATTTGAAACAACAACAACAAGAAAATTATGGCCCAGTGTTAAGCTTGACCCCCAGTCATGTGCAACACACTGTAGGTTTGTCATGTGTCCCTTTCTCAGGGTCAAAACATCATCCACATTCTAGCATAGTCATCTCTGCACAGGCAATCCTGTCACTTGTCAGAACACATGATGCTGTTTTGGAGATTTTTTTGTTTACCAACTAGGAAACTGTAATAAACATTGTCATTTGGTTTGTTCCAAGAAAATGAAGCATTTCAGTACCTTCTATTTTGACCAAATTCACCCAGAAACAAAATTATTTAGAAAAAGAAAAAGTGTGTGTATGTGTACTAGAAAAAATGGAAATGTCTTTGTTCATGTGAAATTCTCTGTATTTTGTTAAACTGTTTGGGTTTTGTCTTTTCTTGTAAGAAGGAAAATACAACATGGAACATTGGTCTAGATTTTCCTGGAAATTGGCAGGCCTGTGTATATTGTTTTATTCTCTATTTGCTGAATCTTTTCTTATTAATATTTTAGCCTCTCAGTACATTTCTGTTGTAGTAATGGGAAAGCTCTCTACCCTCCAGGAGCCAAATACTGTACCTAACAGATCTGTTAGCATGCCCTTCAGTAAATTAGCAAAGAATGTAACTTTAGCTTGTATTTATTAAATAATGAGACTGCTTTCATAAATAGCACTTTTCTTAATTTAAAATGTGGATGGAAAGACTATAAGGGTTGAATAGCCTCTCCATACCTATTCTGATAGACACAATAATGACCTCAAAGGTACCTACACCCTATACCTCAGAACCTGTGAACACATTACCTTATACAGGAAAAAAAGTCACTAAGGTTAAAGACTTTGAAATGAGATTACCCTGAGTTTTCTGGATGGGCTCAGTCTAATCATATGAGTCCTCAAAAGTGGAGAAACTTTCCTAGCTGTGGTTAAAGAGACATATATACAATGACAGAAGCATCAGAGAGATACAATGTAAGGGACTCAACTCACCATTGCTAGCTTTGAAAATGGAAGAAGGAACATGAACCAAGGGATACAGTCTCTCAAAGCTGGAAAAGGGAAGGAAACATGTCTTCCCTAGAGCCTCCAGAAGGAACACAGCCCACCAATTCCTTCATATGAGCCTGGTGACACCCATGTTGGACTTCTGAACTACAAAATGGTAAGATAATAAATGTGTATGTTTAGCACACTAAGTCTGTGAGCATGTGTTAGGGCAGTATTAAAAAAAATACATGGACCCAGAACTAACCCTCTGGCAAGCTGGACAGTTTCCAGTAGAAATGGCCTGGGTTGCAACCGTGGCCTTTTTGCTTATGCTGTTCAGTTGCTGGTATGCAGTAGTATGAATGGACGAATAAATGAATATCTAGTGATTAGAAATTTTAAACAGATGCACAAAAAGTACTGGAAAGCATAGAAAGACAATATATTGGTTTATGGAGCATACAGGTTATGAATTATATGATCATTAAAAAAATTAAAGCAAATCAATCTCACAAAATAAAGAGTCTCTATTCCTTTATTTGTAGTGATTATACCCATAACTAGGAAGCCAATATAGATTGGTATTATTTTGCTAAGGACATCAATGATTACATAATTTGATAGTCTACTGTGGTAGAATAGTATCGCTTTTATTAATGAAGATAGTGAGTTCCCTGAGCACAATTCTTTGTCAGGAACTTGGTTAAAACAGGAGGCAGAGAATGCTCCTAAGTAGAAAAAACGCTTAACATATAAATGTCTGGTTGAGATAGCAGTATAATAAAAATATAGTAAACAAACATAAATGATTGATTGATCTCAGATCTTCCCCAGCTTTGGATGGGGGAAAGGAAGGTGCTGCAGTAGGTGAGAAAGCCTGAGTGGCAGAGGATACTGAAGTCCAAGCTCACAGAAGTTGTCACTGTCAAGTAGACAGGAGGGATTGGAGACTGAGGCTACTGAGTTCCTCAAAAAGTCACAGACTCAAACCCAACATTGCACAATTCACATAGAATTGAGGTTTATTCTTTTTAACACTGCTGTTGCTATAGATCTTCCTTTCCAGAAAATTCTTTAATCAAGTTATCAGCATATATTTTGAATTCCCAAAACTGTGTACTTGCAGTGGTAGAAGAGAGAAGAAAGGCAGCCACAGTGAGACTTCAGATTAAGTGATATTTCTGAGGACTCTGCTATGTAATTGGCAAATTCCTGGTTGCCACAATTTATTGTAATAGCCAAGTGCTGGAAGCAACCTAAGTGCCTGTCAGTAAATGACTAGATCAAAATCTATGGTACATTTACACGATGGAATACTACACAGCGGAAAGAAAGAAGGAGCTACTACCCTTCACAACAGCATGGATGGAACTGGAGAACATTATGCTGAGTGAAATAAGCCAGGCGGTGAAATACAAATACCATATGATCTCACCTATAAGTGGAACCTAATCAACAAAACAAAACATGCAAGCAAAATAGAACCGGAGACATTGAAATAACAGAAAAAACTGACAGTAAACAGAGGGGATGGGAAAGGCGATAATGGGGGAATCAAGCGGAAGGGTCATCAAGGAACATGTATAAAGGACCCATGGAAAAAAACAAAGTGGGGAAGGATTGAGGGTGGGAGGTGGAAGTGGGTGGGGTGCAAGAAAGTAGTGGCAGGAAAATGGAGACAACTGTACTTGAACAACAATTTTAAAAAGGCAAAAAAGGAAGAAAGAAAGAAAATTCCTAGTTGCCTTTGTTCTCCTCAAAAACCAACTAAATGTACAGAATTTAAAGTAGCATGCCCCCACTCCAAGGTTTCATAATACAGATTAAAATGTTGCTGATTTGAGGATAATTTAATTTTTTTCATTAGGAACTGTGCAGCAATCACTTTTTTTTTTCATATTTGGCAAACTAGCAGATGACAGAGCCTGTGATAATAATGATAGATTGCCATAATTGGCATTCAAAGTAAATTAATACATTTCTACCCTTAGCCTTCCTTGAACAAGTACAGCCAAGCATTCTCATTAAATGTAGGAGAAACACAAAGGTGCCTTCTGGGGAGCTTGACTTCATATAATCAGAACATGCATGAGAGAAATCAGATCACACGTACAGCTGGAGATTGCAGTGCAATTCCTATTTGATTGCACTTACCTCATTTATCTAGGATAAAATAATACTTTGGTGGTACCTGGACTGTCTCATTAGCTTATTTTTTTATTAAGATACTAACATCAGAGGAAACTTCTGCATAGTCCATCTAACTTCTCTTTAGCCAGTGTGAAAGAAAGTTTTCTGATTATGGTTACTGTAGGACTCAGGCTCTCAGGGACCATTCCAAGTTCCAAACTTTCTGTCTTACCCTCCCCAAAAACAATAAAATACTCCTGTAACTATGATATTTTTACATCTAAAAACACCTACTACACAGCTTTACACACCCAAAGCAACATAAAACACAAAAGTCATGCTACAGGAGCTGATATTTTACCAAAGGATATAGTCACTGTATTCCTCATCAACTTGCCTCCTTCAGTATGTGAAACTCCTTCAAAACAGATTTTCTTTTTTTAATGTTTTATTGATTATGCTACTGCAGTTGTCCCATTCCTTTTCTCTGCTTTATCCCCCTCTGCCCTGCACCCCACCTCTCGCCAGTAATTCCCCACCTTAGTTCATGGCCATGGTCGTACATATAAGTTCTTTGGCTTTTCCATTTCCCATACTATTCTTAACCTCCCCTTGTCTATTCTGTACCTATCATTTATGCTTCGTATTCCCTGTACCTTCCCCCCATTCTTACCTCTCCCCCTCCCCACTGATAACCTTCCATGTGATCTCCATTTCTGTGACTCTGTTCCTCTTCTAGTTGTTTGCTTAGTTTGTTTTTGTTTTTTAGGTTCAGTTGTTGATAGTTTTGAATTTGTTGTCATTTTACTGTTCATAGTTTTGATAACCTTTTTCTTAGATAAATCCCTTCAACATTTCATATAATAAGGGCTTGGTGATGATGAAATCTTTTAACTTGACCTTGTCTGGGAAGGACTTTATCTGATCTTCCATTCCAAATAATAGCCTTGCTGGATAGACTAATTTTGGATGTAGGTCTTTGCCTTTCACTACTTTGAATACCTTTTTTGCAGTCCCTTCTTGCTTGTAAGGTTTCTTTTGAGAAATCAGCTGATAGTCTTAGGGAAACTCCTATGTAGGTAACTGTCTCCTTTTCTCTTGCTGCTTTTAAGATTCTCCTTATTTTGGGTAATGTAATTATGATGTGCCTTGGTGTGTGCTTCCTTGGGTCCAACTACTTCAGCACTCTCTGAGCATCCTGGACTTCCTGAAAGTCTATTTCCTTTGCCAGATGAGGGAAGTTCTCCATTATTTTTTCAAGTAAGTTTTCCATTTCTTGATCTTCTTCTCCTTCTGGCACCCCTATGATTTGGATGTTGGAACATTTAAAGTTGTCCTAGAGGTTCCTCAGTCACTCCTCATTTTTTTAATTCTTGTTTCTTCATTCTGTTCTGGTTGAATGTTTATTTCTTCCTTCTGGTCCAAACCATTCATTTGAGTCCCAGTTTGATTCCCTGTACATATTCCTTTACTTCACTTTGCATAGCCTTCACTTTTTCCTCTGTTTTGAGACCATAGTCAACCATTTCTGTGAGCATCCTGATTACCAGTGTTTTGAAATCTGCATCTGATAGATTGGCTATCTCTTCTTGCTTAGTTGTATTTTTTCTGGAATTTTGATCTGTTCTTTCATTTGGACAATATTTTTTGTCTTGGCACACCTGTTACATAGTAAGGGGTGGAGTCTAGGTATTCACCCAGGCAGGGCAACTCACATAGCTGGGTTGTGGCACTGTATATGGGGGAGGGGGCAGAGAGGAAACAGTGCTACTTTCTGGCTCTCAGCAGCTTTCAGTCACTTCCCCAGCTACCCACAAGCAAATTGGACCCTTCTGGTACTGATTCCTGGGTGGGTGGGTTTGTGTACATTCTAGGACCCCATGGGTCACTCCAAAAAACTCTCCTGTGAGGCAGGGGGGTTTTCCCACCACCACAACCCCCACAGGTTTTTTCAGTCAGAGGCTTGGAGACTTTCTTTTCCCATCCTGGAACCCTGGTCATGCAGTGTGTCTCACTCCCCAGTAGTTCCTCCTGGTTTATCTGCACGCCAATGTGGGACCACCTGGTCCGCCAGCTGCTGCCTCGCCTGCCTCAGTCTTCTAGCCACCATCTTGCCAGGAGTTCTCTCCACCCCAAATGCCATCTCCTTCCCTCCTACCATTCTGGATAAATGTTTCTTCTTTAACTACTTGGTTGTGAGACTGCCATACATTTAGATTTCCTGGCAGTTCTGGTTATTTTTTGTTTTTAAATTTGTTGTTATCCTTCATTTGGTTTCATAAGGAGGCAATGTATATCTACCTGCACCTCCATCTTGGCTGGAAGTCCTCAAAGCAGGTTTTGAATTTAAAGATGATCCTTACAATATCCAGATTCACTAAAAATTAAAATACTATATACAAATGGAACAAATTCTATACTTGTGTGCTGGAAAGGCAGTTCTCCAATTACATAAAATTCATAGAAGATTTTTCAAGATAGTAAAGAAAGCCATCTCCTTCCTAGATTGTCACTGAAACTTGAATATGTAAATTTTTCCATGATACATGAAGGTAACCAAAAGTGAAATAAAACATTAAGGTCTTCACATTTCTGCTGGGCTCCCTCTCCATATCCCCCACCAAACTCCTGCTATGTGAAGGATCATGTATCTTACAGTATATCAGATGAGCCTGAAGAATAATAATACATTTAGTATAGTTTAGTATCAAAGATGTTTACAAAAATGGGAATGCAAAGACAAGGTCCAAATTGTTTGAGATTTTATAACTCTCAGAACTGCAAGTAGCAATTTCAGTTCAGGAATAATCCTGGCTGCTCCTGGCTTGGTTTCACTACCAACAGTCACTGAGAAATGTCAGACTCTCATGCTTCAGTTCACCAGCAAGATTCACAGTGCTGAAGCCAGTTTCAACAGTACATAGTACACTGGTTGAAAGCCTAGGGTTTCAATCCCATATCTGCCACTTACCAGCAATGGTTAATCTCTTAGACTTCAGTTTCCACACCTACAAAGTGGGCATAATAACAGCTTCTATCTCAGGATTGTTATGATGAGTCCCACAATATATACTGGAAAATTAAAGTGGTGTGCCTATAAAACATGATTGATATGAGACAGGGGATAAGAAAGCAGAGCTGAATGAAAAAACTTCAGTGTGATGAGGAATCCCCAACAGGATAAGGCAAGGAAAAAATGAGGTGCTTCTGATGAGAGTCTTTGGGGATGACTGTAGAAAGTTGAGTATAAGCACAGGGGAAATGTGTGATTATTAGAAAGGCCTAGAGGTGTGACCATTTATTTAAACCCAGTCAGAATGTTGATTAGGACTTCCAATCAAGATGGAGGCAGAGGTAAACAGGTCTCACCTCCTCACACAACCACATCAAAATTACAACTAGGACTTTCAGTCAAGATAGCAGCAGCCCTGGCTGGCATAGCTCAGTGGATTGAGCACGGGCTGCGAACCAAAGTGTTGCAGGTTCGATTCCCAGCCAGGGTACATGCCTGGGTTGCAGGCCATGACCCCAGCAACCACACATTGATGTTTCTCTCTCTTTCTCTCTCTATCTCCCCGCTTCCCTCTCTGAAAAATAAATAAATAAAATCTTAAAAAAAAAGATAGCAGCATAGGTAGACATGGCTTGCCACCTTACACAGCCACATCAAAATTACAAGATATAGAACAACCATCACTCAGAACCATCAGAAATTGAGTTGAATGGAAGTCTGACAACTACATAATTAAAGAAACCACATCAATCTAGACTGACAGGAAGGGCACACATGTGGAATGGACTGGTCCCTAACACACATGTGGTGGGTAAAAATTTGGGAGGGATACTAAGAAGCAAGGTGTCCCAGCCCAGGGTTACAGTGCCTAGAAGAGAAGTCCCCATAACTTCTGGATGCAAAAAAAAAAAAATAGCAGGGATTGAGCTTGTGGAAGAAACTGGTGGAGCCCCAAGCAGTTCTTGTTAGAGAACTCACATATGGACTCACCTACACAGATTCACTCCCTCTGAGCTCCAGCACCAGGGTAGCAACTTGAAAGACACCAGTGGAATACAGAGAGAAACTGAAGTGTCTGGCCTCAAGGTGAGCAGAGGCTACTGTCTCTTTTCTAAACCCTCCCCACACAGAGCCAGCAATCTGGGGCCATACCTGAGTCCATCAACCTGGCTAACACTTTTCACTTACCTTGGTGATCCCCAGAGACTCTGCCCAACACAATTGATGGGCCTACCCAAGATGCTTTTCCATATGAATGGCTGGTTTTGGCTCATGCTTCACAACTTCCTAAACCTTATCAAACAAGCAACAGCTGGCCTCAGTGAACCCCACACTGAGCACTAGAAGCAGCAGCCTAGATTCACAATTTGGCTTCACCTAGGAATCTCCAAGTACAGAAGAAGTAGCAGCCATCTCAGATGGCTTTATAGCTCAGATATGGTGGCCCTGGGCAGAAAACCAGTGGGGGTTGACCTTGCCCTGCACCACCCAGGAAACCCCAGGGCCTGTGCACCCAGGGGACAACTACAGACCATATTATAGCACCACCACCCTGATTCTGCACAGCTGATCCTCCATGGAGGATGAAGGTTGGTGGTCAGTGGTCACAGCAAGTCCTTGCAGCTGACTGACCTAGGTAAGTCCCTCCCATTAACCTGCCAACAGCAATCAAGGCTCAACTACAAGAGGAGTGTGTACTCAGCCCACACTAAGACCATACCTCTAGTACCCAGCTTGGGTGATAGGAGAGGCTGTACCACTGGACCTTAGAGGACACCTACTACATTAGACCACACTACCAAGACACAGAGTCAAAGAAGGTCTATTTAATACATAGAATCACCCACAGGGAGGCTGCCAATATGAAGAGACAAAGAAACATGGCCCAAATAAAAGAACAAATCAAAACTCCAGAAAGAGAACTTAAAAAAAAGAGATAAGCAATCTATCAGATGAAGAGTTCAAAATAGTGGTTATAAGCATGCTCAGGAACCTAGTGAGGACTTTAGCAGCATAAAAAAAGATCCAGTCAGAAGTGAAGGATACACTAATTGAAATAGAGAAAAATTACAGGGAAACAACAATAGAATGACTGAAGCTGAGAATCAAACCAATGGTTTGGAACATAGGGAAGCAAAAACAACCAATCAGAACAACAAAAAGAAAGAATCCACAAAAATGAGGATAATATAAACAACCTCAGGACAAATTCAAGCAGTCCAACATTTGCATCATAGGGGTGCCAGAAATGAGAAGAGAAAGAGTAAGAAATTGGAAATCTATTTGAAAAAATAATGAAAGAAAATGTCCCTCCTTTGGTGAAGAAAGTAGACATGCAAGTCCAGGAAGCACAGATAATCCCAAGCAAGATTGATGCAAAGAAGCCTACTCTAAGACACATCAGAATTAAAATACTAAAGGTTAAAGATGAAGAGAGAATCTTAAAAGCAGCAAGAGGAAAGCAATTAGTTACCTGCAGGGGAGTTCCCATAAGACTATCAGCTGATTTCCCACAAGAAACTTTGCAAGCTAGAAGTGATTGGCAAGAAATAATCAAAGTCATGAAAAGTGAGGACCTACAGCCAAGATGACTCTACCCAGCAAAACTTATCATTTAGAATCAAATGGTGGATAAAGAGCTTCCCAGACAAGAAAACACTAAAGGAGTTCATCATCACCAAGCCATTATTATATGAAATATTAAAGAAAACATTTTTTAATGTTTAAGAAAAAAGAAGAATATCAAAAGTAGGAACAATAAAATGGCCATAAATACATGTCTATCAACAATTGAATCTAAAAAACTAACTAAGCAAACAAGAACAAAGACAGAATCATGGATATGGAGAGAGTTTTCATGGTTGCCGGGGGGAGGAGGGGTATAGAGGATTAAGAAGTACAAATTGATAGTTACCAAATAGCCATAGAGATATAAAGTACAGAATAGGAAACAGAATAGCCAAAGAACTTACACATATGACCCATGGACAAGAACGGTGGTGGGCAATTGCCTGAGGGAGTGGGAAATGCTGGCTGGAAATGGGGAGAAATTTGGACAACTATAATAGTATATTCAATAATTTAAAAGGAAAAGAATGTCAATTAGACTGAAATAGTAACAGAAAATTGAAAAGTGTTTGGAAGCCATGGCTTACTCACCCTCTGTGTTTGAAAGCTTAACAGGAGACATAAAACCTGAGAACTGAAACAAAGCCTCACTGTCTAATCCCAGGGTAGGTCCATGTGAGGACCACCAGAACCGCATCCGCATGGGCAGATGCACAAAGGGCATATTTACATACAGAAAGATGGCAACATTCAAGCCACATCTACCAGAGAATGTGGCCTGCTAGAACTATGTACCTTTAGGGAGACAGTCTACTACTTGGGAAGTAGCAGCTGGTACTCACTTCACAAGTGCCCTCACTGGAAGAATGTAGAAAAGAAAATGAAGACCTCACCCATTTGATGCACAAGACTTCTCCCCAAATTGAACTCTTTTTATATAATAACCCAAAGGTTTCATAGAGTTCAAAGACTGCACTGCATTACCATCCAGATGCACAAGTATTGGTAAATCAACTCATGCATCTCTGTAGAGCTAAATAACATCAGTCATATTGAGTGCACAAAGCCCATCATGTGCAAAGCAATGTAGCTACACTTCATCAAAGGATGAACCCAAGTAGATAAACACAATAGCAGAACAAGTGCCTCCAAAATGGAAGGAAAACACAGGTTTCTGCTCCCCAGCCTAACACATTATGTCCCTTGGGCAGGTCCTTTCCCTAGGCCTTAGATTTCTCATTTGTAAAAGGAGCTATTGGGATAATCATTAAAATTTTTTATGAATCAGGATTTGGTTTATTTTTTTCTTTTCTTTTTTTTTTTGAAGCTTCAGCCGCTATCCCACTATTTTCTAGTATGACAAGATTGAGCACTACATCCAGGACCATAGCAAATGCCAGAGAAAATTGGCTCTGTGTCCAGCAATTGGCCCAAGTTGATCATATGGCCCCTCAGTGCTGGGTGGGGAATAGGAAGGCCTTCCTCTAGTTTAGAGCAGGGTGGGGACACCATCTGACAACAGAATAGAGTGTGGTTTTTCCCCCTGTACTCCTCCCTCTAATCCAAATCTGCCTCACATAGTTACTGACTTAGGAAGAATATACTAGAAGCTGAAGCTATTTCAATTAAAACTATCAAAAAGTCTGACTGTGAGGAATGTTTATTAAAATAAATAAATAAATTCTTCAGTGTGCTTGAACTACAGATTATCTGCAAAGTGACCTATTGGTGCAGCTACACAAACTTCATTACCTAGTAAGATATGGGCCTTAACACTCTTGGCAAGAGCCTTCGTTTGACTAACTCAGACTTTTTACCCCCTTGGCTGGCTCAGATATAGAGGAATTAGTGCCCTTGAATAACATATTAGGCACTTGATTTTGTAATAGATACACTGTTCTTCATACTGCTTCCTCACATAACTTTACTGCCACCTGAACAAGGAAGCAACTGTTGACATTTTTTATACATCTTAGCTGAGGAGTCAAACTAAATTTAGGATCATTTGATTCTTGAGAGGGCCTTTCCTCCTATGATTCTTCAGTTCTCTACCCTCTTTGATATGCATGTTTATACAATCAGCACAGGAATGATTATTTAAAGTTTAATTTTTTTCCTTAAATATGTTGTCTATTGAGTTCAAATGAATGCAGAACAGTATTTCAATATCTCACCAGCTTTGGAATTTGGATTCTGGATGAAAAACCTAGATGTTAAATCTTACATTTTTTTCATTTTCTTTGAATTGTTAAGAAACTGTGCATGTATGTTCTTTCAAATTTATAGTCAGCCCTGAAATTATAATGTAATAGCTTTAAAATGGTCCAAAGTGCCTCTAATGGAAATGAATTATAATAGAATATAGCAAGAAAGGCACTGAGCATTATTTGGAACATGGCTTTGTTTCTATCTTGGTTTATCCTTTGCCAATGACTCCGTTAGTTTATCACTCCATCAGCCTCTGCTGGATGGCAAGTTTACATTATCCACAACTAACTAGTCAGAGAAGAACAGAAAACTACTCCTGGAGAACAGTGACTCCCCTGAGAAAACAGAAACTTTCTGTTAAATAGTTTCTAACTCTACCAATGAAGGGAATGCCATACAGGACAGTTTCATCTCTCTTTCTACAAAATGTACTTTATGCGTCTTCCCTAACCCCTCTGTAAGAGTTCCATTGAACATCAAGACTCATAGACTCTTCTAACAAGAAGATATTTTACACTACAGGGTATGATTGTGAGGTCATACTTAATTCTTTAGTCTTCCAGAGAAGCACATGCTATTGCTCTTGTTTAAAAAAGTAACAATAAAACTAATAGTAATAATCACAGTTATAAAATAGTTACTACATACTCAACACTATGCTAACGTTTACATAGGTGAGCTCATTTAACACTCACAAACTCTAGGGGGCAGTATTGTCCCCAGGGAGGAAATGAACTCTCCACAAATTTAATTTCTGAAGATCACAGAAAGAAACAAAGTGGAACCAAGTTCTAAGCCCACTCTGGTCCTAAGTTGGCACTTGTAGCCAATCCTATATGCTGACAATAGTCAGAAGACATCTTAGAAAGTTGACAAACGACTTGGAATTAGCGTAATGAGGCAAACACACTGTTGTTTAAATAGCTTTCTAAAGAATTTCTCTCAGGCAGAAAGCTGTCTTGATTATGCATGCATCTTAATGAAAAAAAAGTTAAGATTTGGTAGGTGCTTACTGTGTGCCACACATTTTTCTAAGTATTTTACCTATATTAACTCATTTGATCCTCGTTACAGTTACCATTTTATATCACTACAGTGACCACTGTACAAAGAACTTGAGGTAACACTCGGAAGCCACACTTCCAGGAAATGCAGAGACCCGATTTGGAGCCAGGTTGTTTGGCCCTAGAGCCCACCCTCTAAATCAACTGCCTCCTGTCTGTGGCTGTGGACAGGACAGCTTATCAACATAAAAGCCTGTGGACCAAACCTTTATAAGCAAAAGCCAGACAATAAAACAGCTAACCTGGATCTACATAAGAAATTAACAGGAATTTGGGGATTTAGGAGATGACAAAGAGGGCCCAAAATCATCACAGGTACCAGCATCCAAGTCCAAAAGATGAACAAAAAAGATCTCAGAGGTGAAAATAGTCATAGGGCTATTCAAAAGGAGGTACGTCCTATTTTATCTTAAGCTGTTCTCCATGCTTCATTGCCAAGTAACTATGCCTTGACACACAGAGCCTTGAAGGGGGACACTCTGGGTACCAGTGGAACTGGGATGGTATCTGGCAGAGAACTGCAGTATAGGAAAGAGCCAGTAAGCACAGGCAGTAAACTGCAAAATAGTCTGCAGAGATACTTGGGGAGAATGGGACCATCCTCTAGTGCTCTATAGAAAGGAGATGATCCACCATAAATGGGATACTCTACCATAAAATGGTAGAGTATTTTACCTTACAAAATACAACTTCAGTAAATATTAACTTGTTTAATCCTCAAAACAACTCAATTAAATCACCCCCTTTTACAGATGATAAAACTGAGGCTGAGAATAGTCACTCAGCTCGTGAGTAGTAGATACATGATTTCAACCAGCAGTTGGCTTCCATGCACTCACACTACCACCCTGTACAACCTGTCCTAAAGACAAAATGCTCTAGAGAGAGCACTAACCTAAATAGTGCATGGCATACACTAGCTAACTGAATAAACATTTACTGAGCCTGAGCCAGGTTAGGGATACAACCGTGAAGATGGCCTGGTCCCTCCCCTCAGTGCCCAGTCTAGTGGCAGAACCAACAATACCCCAAAATCACAATCCATGTAAGAGGAGTGATGAATAAGAGTGTTAGCACCCAGTGGGGTGGACATCTCACTCCCTCTGGAGCAGAAATGTGACCAGCAGAGAATTCATGCAGAGGATGATGCCAGAGCTTCCATGGAAGGGTAAGTGGCATTTGACCAGCTGGGCAAAGAAGGAAAGAACATGAGACTGCATAATGGTTTTACTTAGGAATTGGGAAATGGTTCAAAGTGGGTAAAGGCTGGGAGTCACTGAGGGAAATGGCAGAAGATGGCACAGGAGAGATGGGATGTTTCAGACTTGTCTGAGAAGGACTGCCCCCTGATAGACACACAGAGAACAGCTACATTCTCTGAAAACACATGTTCTGCTTACAGAACCAGTCATATGTGAGAACATCTAAAACAGTGGACTGATGTCTCTATGGATCATTATGGTGTTTCCTTGGCCAGAGACCTTTGCTAAAGTCTTTCTCTCCAAGTCTGCAGGCTTAGCTCTGGGGCCCAATTTTGAACTGCAGCATCCTCAATGTTCCTTCCCCGTGGAGCAGACATCGAAATCTTTTGAGTAAATTATAGGTTTCCCATGCAAATTGGAGTAATGCCTTCAAAAGGAGTGACTAGTCTACCTCAAGACTTCCATCCCTCTGAAAAATAACTGAACTGTGTACTAAGGACAAAAATAAGTCCCTAAATCCCAACACAATACTTTGAAACATTATATCAACTTCTTTCACACAGAGACCCAGGGCAGTGTTTCAGATGTGCAAGCACCCATTTTCAAAATACCTCCAGCCATTGTGGGTTTTAACACATTTCCTCTAATGGTAATACTCAAAACAATTCTACTTTTTAATTAATTGTTTTGATTTTTTTAGCATTATGCCTGGAAGAGACTTTAAGCCATTAACATAATTTGACAAACCTAATTACACACAATCATATACTTCATACATAAATATATTTAATATGTATGTTCAAATGAAAAGGCCAGGTTGGAACTGGAACCAAATTGGCATAAAAACTAATTAACATCACTTTGTTATTCTCTACTTAATGCAAATAGCTTTGTAATAACTTTTATTCTTGATGGCTTCCAACAACTTTATAGGGAAAACTAATATTTAGCCACAGATATTACAAATAAAAGGAGGTCTGTAAAGATTACAGAATGGCTATGATTTTGTGTGAAATGAAGCAGAATGTTGAAACAAAATCTGAGTGATTCAGGAGAGAACAAGGCCAATGAGGGGGACAAAGAGAACCTCTACTCCAACCTCCCCATTTTATAGAAGAGAAACAGAGGTTCAGAAAGAATAGGGACTCAACCCTTTGGCATACGGTCTGTGAGTGGAGAACCAGGACCAGAGCCACATCCCCTGACCTCTAGTTCAACATTCTTCCCAATTCTTTATTTCACAAACTTACAGAGGTTCAGAGAAGAGGCCCACAAAGGGCTCACAGTCACAGCACAGAGCTCAAGTTTCAAATGTACTTGAAGACTGGAAGGGAAATCATATTATTTTATTTCTATAACTTTATATATTCTAATATTTAAATACTAGAACAATACAAAAACAATATAGGTTTGAAATGTTTTAATTGCATGAAATTTTCAAAATGCAGTAGGACACTTCAAAGAAGCCCCTTAGGACCACTCCACAGACTCCCAGATGGAGCACAGGCCCACTGCTGACTGCAGCCTGGACACAGCAGTGTCCACTCCAAGGAGTCAGGGTGCTCAGCTCACTCACCCTCCCCTGGGCTGGCTCTGAGTCTGCAGAGCCTAAGGAGCAGACAAGAAAACCTTTGGGAGTGACAAATCCCAGGTCCTGAGCCATCCCTCCCCAAAGGAAAGAAAAAGAATGAGTTTAACTTACAGGAGAAGGAGAAGTAGGAGGAGGAACTCTTTGGGAGAGCTACAAGGCAACTGGTAAGGGTCTGGAAATCAGAGCCAGCCTGTCAGAGTGCTAACATCCACAACAAGAGCAGAAATATTTTCTGACACTCTAGTTATAGAGGCCTTGTGTTTGTTCTGAAGGATAAAGAAGGTTCACTCTACCACTGGACGTGAGGAAGACCTGAATCAGCCACATGGCCAGATCCAAGGGATCAAAATACCCCCCTACCACAGCGCCTCACAAGAGTGTAGTTTAGAACGAAAGTGATACAATCCCAGAACAGGTTGTCTCACTAGGCAAGGAGGTCATACATAGTTCATGGTCATGGGTCAAAGCCATTGTGGTCACTTGGCACCTCCTGGTCTCAGCTTCTAAAACTTCTATTTCTACATTAACCATGTCATGCTCTGTGCTACAGCTTGTCTCTTCCTTGCAATTTCTCCCTGCTCTTGGCTTTAGGGAAAAATATCTGCTTTCTCCTGCAGGGCCCTCCTAGCCTCCAGGTTTCAGAGGCACATCTGTGAATGTCATGTGCTCCACCTTCTATTTTTGTTTTTTGATTTTTTCAAATAACTAATTCTGTCTTCATTGTGGCTGTCCATATGTGAGTTGTCCTGTGCTTTGGGTCACTACTTGATCATAAATAATGGCAGCTTAGTAACTTGTCTTTCCTATTTTTAATCAGTTGTATTTTATCAGATTAAATATAAATCTCTTGAACATGTTTGCCTCAAGAGTACTCTTCCTCTTCTCTGTGGCTGGTTTTCCTCTTTGCATGTAACTTTTTAAAAGCATTTGTTGTCTTTCCAGAATGTTAACTGCATTTGATTTTTTTTAAAGTCTATTAACTGAGCAGTCCTAGAACTTCAAACATCAACAGTAAGGCAAATTATAATAGAACTGATAAATATCAACTTATAACTTTAGAAAGCCTGTTTAATCAGTGTTATAAGCACCAGGCTCAAAGGCACTGACAATAGAGGGCAGAAGTGACATGCTAAAGTAAAAACAGGAATTAAATGAAAGCCTGTTTATTAAAGTCTCCGTCCCATGTCCAGGATACTAGTGACCAGACACATAGCTCTTTTGTTAAGAGACTGCACAATTCTTTTGGGAAGAAACTGAATAGCCCGGGGGGGAGGGGGGGCGGGGACAAAAAGATTCTCATCTCTAAGGTTTCCCTGAAAACAAGATCTGCTTATAACCTGATTATCCTACAGAGAAGCCCAACTTATGTTTACAGTTTTCTATCAGTGCTTTTGTGCCTTGCTTTTAAAGGGGAGCAGACAACCAAGGATCATTAGAAACTGAGGGAAAGATGCCACTATGGAAGAGGGAGATTGTAGAAACAAACAGAAAGAAACACTTGGAGGAAATAGATAAACTAAAAGAAAAAAAGGAGAAACTTTGAAAAATTCATATTCAATGCCCTCACTGAGTGAAAAGAATGTAATACACCCATTAAACACAAACAAGTGCTTTTAAAAAAAAAATGGCAACAAGGGCATAAGAGTTATTGGACATTTTAAAATAGATATAAAAGCAAAAAAGAAAAACTCAGTAAATGTTCAAATGTGACATTAGTCAAGTTAATCTCCAAAGCAGAACAAAAAGGCAAAGAAATGGAAAATAGAACATGAATAAGAAAATTAGAGGATTAGTTCAAGGGATACAATACTGAAATAATTTAAGTTCCATTAAGAGAGAACAGAAATAAAAATGGAGAAGAGGAGCTATCAAAGAATAAGAAATAGACTTCAGGCCAAGATGGAGGCATTGGTAGATACACTCTGCCTCCTCACAACCAATCAAAGAACAACAATAAACTTACAAACAAAAAATAACAAGAACTGCCAGAAAACTGAACTGTATGGAAGTCTGACAACCAAGGAGATAAAGAAGAAGCATTCATCCATACTGGTAGGAGGAGTAGAAACAGGTAGCCAGAGTGGGGAGGACTCATGGCAAGGTGGCAGCTGGAGTACTGGGATGGGCAAGGCAACTAGTGGAGCAGCAGTCCCACATTCACATGCAAATAAACCCAGAGTAACAACGGGGGAGCAAGACACACCACACAACCCAAGGTTCTGGCACAGGGAAGTAAACTTCTGACTGAAAAAACCTGTGGGGTTTGCAGCATCATGAGGAACTCCCAGCCTCACAGGAGAGTTCATAGGAGAGACCCACAGGATCCTAGAACATACATGAAACCACCCACCTGGGAATCAGCAACAGCACAACCTAATTTGTTTGTGGGTAGTGGAAAAAGTGACTAAAAGCCATGGAGAACTGAGCAAGTGGCATTGTCTCTTCTTGGACCCCTCCCCCACATATAGTGACTCGGGTTGCCCCATCCTGGTGAATACCTAAGGCTCCACCCCTTACTATGTAACAGGCTCGCTGAAACAAAAAAAAAAAAAAAGGAGGGGGGGCCAAATGAAAGAACAAATCAAATCTCCAGAAAAAAATACAGCTAAGCAATGAAGACAGAGCCAACCTATCAGATGCACAGTTCAAAACACTGGTAATCAGGATGCTCACAGAAATGGTTGAGTATGGTTGCAAAAGAGAGGAAAAAATGAAGTTTATGCAAAGTGAAATAAAGAAATATATATAGGGAATCAACAGTGATGGAAAGGAAACTGGGACTCAAATCAATGATCTGAAACAGAAGGAAGAAATAAGCATTCAACCAGAACAGAATGAAGAAACAAGAATTCTAAAAAAAATAAGGAGAGACTGAGGAACCTCTGGGACAACTTTAAATGTCCCAATATCCAAATCATAGGGGTGCCAGAAGGAGAAGACGAAGAGCAAGAAATTGAAAACTTATTTGAAAACATAATGAAAGAGAACATCTCTAATCTGGTAAAGGAAATAGAATTTCAGGAAGCTCAGAGAGTGCCAAAGAAGTTGGACCCAAGGAACCACACACCAAGGCACATCATAATTACACTACCCAAGATTAAAGATAAAGAATCTTTAAGTAGTAAGAGAAAAGGAGACAGTTACCTACAAAGGAGTTCCCATTAGACTCTCAGCTGATTTCTCAAAAGAAACCTTGCAGAGACTTCTGGCAAAGATGGAGGCATAGGTAGACACACTGTGCCTCCTCACACAACCAAAATAAGGATAGCAACAATTTAGAAACAAGATAACAACCAGAACTGACAGAAAATTGAATTGTATGGAAGTCAGACAACCAAGGAGTTAAAATAGACACATTCACCCAGGCCAGTAGGAAGGGCGGAGTCGGGCAGCCGGGCAGAGAGGGGTTGCAGCATAAAAAAGTGGTGACACCTGGCACACAAGGCAACCCGGGCACACAAGACCACAGTGGGAAGACTCTAGGCACACAGGCAGTGGCTGGCAGAGCCCAGGCCTAGACTAGTGACAGGCAGACCCAGAGAGGCTGCAATCGTGAAGCGAGACACTGTCCACAAGGCGGCTAGCTGACGTGGTGGTCCCAGGGTCCCAGCACAGGGAAATAGAGCCTGAGGACACTGATTGAAAACACCTGTGGGGGTTGATGCACAGGGAGAGACTCCCAGCCTCACAGGAGGGTTCATTGGAGAGGCCCATGGGGTCCTGGAACGTAGACAAACCCACCCACATGGGAATTAGCACCAGAAAGGCCCAGTTTGCTGGGGAGAAGTGGTGGAAGGGACTGAAATCTGACCAAGAGCAGAGATTGTTCCCTCTCGGACCCTGACCCCACATACAGCGTCACAATCCAGCAACTGGGTTGCCCCACCTTGGTGAACACCTAAGGCTCCGCCCCTCACTATGTAACACATGTGACAAGACAAAAAAAAAATGGCCCAAATGGAAAAACAGATCAAACCTCCACAGCAAATACAGCTAAGTGACCAAGAGATAGCCAACCTATCTGATGCACAATTCAAAACACTGGTGATCAGGATGCTCACAGAATTGGTTGAATTTGGATGCAAATTAGATGAAAATATGAAGGCTACGCTAAGTGAAATGAAGGAAAATGCGCAGGGAACCAATAGTGATAGAAAGAAAACTGGGACTCAAATCAATGGAGTGGACCAGAAGAAAGAAAGAAACAACTAAACAGAAAAGAATGAAGAAACAAGAATTCAAAAAAATGAGGAGAGGCTTAGGAACTTCCAGGACATCTTTAAATGTTCCAACATCTGAATTATAGGGATACCAGAAGGGGAAAAGGAAGAGTAACAAGTGGAAAAGTTACTTGAACAAATAAGAAAGGAGAATTTCCCCAAGCTGGCAAAGGAAATAGACTTCCAGGAAGTCCAGGAAGCTCAGAGGGTCCCAAAGAAGTTGGACCCAAGGAAGCACACACCAAGGCACATCATAATTACATTAGCCAAGGTAAAAATGAAGGAGAGAATCCTAGAAGCAGCAAGAGATAAGGAGACAATTACCTACAAAGGAGTGCCCATCAGACTGTCAGCTGATTTCTCAAAAGAGATCTTGCAGGCAAGAAGGGGCTGAAAAGAAGTATTCCAAGGCATGAAAGGCAAGGACCTACATCCAAGATCCCTCTATCCAGCAAAGGTTTCATTTAGAATGGTAGGGCAGATAAAGTGCTTCTCAGATAAGGTCAAGTTAAAGGAGTTCATCATCACCAAGCCCTTATTTTATCAAATTGTGACGGGATTTATCTATGAAAAAGAAGATAAAAAACATGTATAGTAAAATGACAGCAAACTCATAATTATTAACAACCACACCTAAAACAAAAACAAACTAAGCAAACAACTAGAACAGGAACAGAACCACAGAAATGGAGATCACATGGAGAGTTATCAACAGAGAAGTGGGAGGAGGAGAGAGGAGGGAAAAGGTACAGAGAATAAGTAGCATAGATGGTAGGTAGAAAATAGACAGGGGGAGTGTAAGAATAGTGTGGGAAATGTAGAAGCTAAAGAACTTATGACACATGGACATGAACTAAAGCGGGGGAATGTGGGTGGGAGAGGGTGTGCAGGGTGGAGGGGAATGAAGGGGGGAAATGGGACAACTGTAATAGCATAATCAATAAAATATATTTATAAAAAAGAAACCTTGTAGGCAGGAAGGGCCTGGAAAGAAGCATTTGAAGTCATGAAAGGCAAGGACCTACATCCAAGATTACTCTATCCAGCAAAGCTATCATTTAGAATGGAAGGGCACATAATTGCTTCCCAGACATGGTCAAGTTAAAGGAGTTCATCATCACCAAGCCCTTATTATATACAATGTTAAAGGGACTTACCTAAGAAAAAGAAGATTAAAAAAAATATGACCGGTAAAATGACAATGAAAGCAGAACTATCAAGAACTATCAAAACTAAACCTAAAAAACAAAAACAAAGATGAACTAAGCAAACAACTAGAAAAGGAACAGATTCACAGAAATAGAGATCACATGGAGGGTTATCAGTGGGGGGACAGAGGGAGAAGAATGGGGGAAAAGTTACAGGGAATAAGAAGCATAAATGTAGGTACAGAACAGACAGGGGGGAGTTAAGAATAGTATGGGAAACAGAGAAGCCAAAGAACTCATATGTATGACCCACAGACATGAACTAAGGTGGGGGAATGATGGTGGGAGGAAGGGTATAGGGCAGAGGGGAATAAAGGGGAGGAAAAAATGGGACAACTGTAATAGCATAATCAATAAAATATATTTTAAAAAATACAAAGTAATACAAAGAAGGCCTACCATGTTCCAAGCACAATGAATGAATACAAACTCATTCCAGGAATAAATGTTTCCAGGAGGAGGAAAGCAAGTGATGTAAGGCAAAAGTGAACTTAAGACAAGAGAACTGAAAAACATAGCATCCAACACAGAGAATGGGTAAAGTGCCAGGATATCAGCTATGCCTCAAGCCTAGGACTCACTCCAGCCAGGTTGGAGCAGGAGGGCACAGCTGCCAGAGAAAGGCTGCCAAGGGAAATGGTGAGACTGGCAGGTGAATGCTGTGCTCAAGCATATGGAAAAAAATGAGTGGTAGACATTCACAGGCCTGTTAAAGCATTGGGGAAATACAGCATAGGTATTGAGGCAAAGCCAATAAAAAATGAGATATTAGCAATGCCAGGAATAATAAAAAGAAACATAGAAGGAACCTCCTCATTTAATTATTGACTTTAAATTTCATTGATTATCCTGGAATGTTGCAGTCAACCTGAAAAAAAATATTAGTACAAGAAAGAAAACCTGTCATGTTATGTTTGGTTCACATTGGCTCAGAAACATAAATTATTTACAACAGTGATAATAATGTAAACACTGATTATTTAACCAAAACTAGTGACATGATTACTTTAGAGAAATGGGTGGGGTAGCTAAATCCTTTTAATACTGATTGTTTATTTATACCTGTTACTTAGATTAACATGACTAAGAAAAAGCTATGTGGTACTTCCTCAGAAAAATGGAATTTCTGGTACATACCCAAAAGAATTTAAAGCAGGATCTCAGAGAAATATTTCTACATCCTTGTTCATGGCAGCCTTATGTGCGATAGACAAAAGGTAGAAGGAACCCAAGTGTCCATCAGAGATGAATGGATAAACAAAATGTGGTGCATCTATACAGTGAAATATACTCAGACTTCAAAAGGAAGGAAATTCTGACACCTGCTACAACATGTATAAACCTTGAGGACATTAGGCTACATGAAATAATCCAGTCACAAAAAGAGACATACTGTATGATTTCACTTATATGAGGTACCCAGAGTAGAAGGGTGGTTGCCAGGGGCTGGAGGTAAGGGAAATGGGGAGCTGTCATTTAATGGGTACAGAGTTTCAGTTTTGCAAGGAGGAAAGTTTTGCAGATCAGTTCCACAACAATGTGAATGTACTTCACATTACTCAACCATGTATTTAAAATGGCCAAGGTGGTGAACTTTATGTTATAGGTATTTTACCACAATATTGTTAATTTTTTGAAAGATTTTGTTTATTTAGCGATACAAGCCCACCTAAAAAAGTTAGAAACATTTCAAACAAACAACCTAACCCTACGTCTACAAGAACTCAAAGAACAACAACAAAGAAAGCCCAGAGCAAACAGAAGGAAGGAAATAACCAAGATCAGAGCAGAATTAAATGATATAGAGACTAAAAGCACAATTCTAAGGATCAATGAATCCAAGAGCTAGTTCTTTGAAAAGATAAACAAAATTAGCAAGCCTTTAAGCAGACTCATCAAGAAAAAAAAGAGAGAAGACCCAAATAAACACAATCAGAAATGAAAGAGGAGAGATTACAACAGATACCACAGAAATACAAAGGATTGTAAGAAATTACTATGAAGAACTGTATGCCAAGAAATTTGAAAACCTAGGTGAAATGGACAAATTTCTAGAAAAATATAATCTTCCAAAACTCAATAAAAAAAGCAGAAAGCCTGAACAGACCAATAACAGCAAAAGACATTGAAGCAGTAATAAAAAAACTCCCAACACACAAAAGCCCTGGACCAGATGGTTTCACAGGAGAATTCCACAAAGCACTGAAGAAAGAACTAACCCCTATCCTTCACAGACTATTCCAAAAACTCCAAAAAGATGGGAGACTCCCAAACTCTTTTTATGAGGCCAACATCATCCTAATTCCAAAACCAGATAAAGACAACAAAGAAAGAAAACTTCAGGCCAATATCACTGATGAACATTGGCGCTAAAATCCTCAACAAAATACTGGCAAACTGCATCCAACAATACATTAAAAAGATCATACACCATGACCAAGTGGGATTCATTCCAGGCGTGCAAGGATGGTACAATATTCACAAATCAGTAAATGTTATACATCACATAAACAAAAGGAAAGACAAAAATCACATGATCATATCAATAGATGCAGAAAAAGCATTTGATAAGGTACAGCACCCATTTATGATAAAAACACTCAGCAAAGTGGGAAAAGAGGGAGGATTCCTCAACATAATAAAGGCCATATATGAGAGATGTATAGCCAACATCATACTCAATGGGCAAAAACTAAAATCTTTTCCACTAAGATCAGGATCAAGACAAGGTTGTCCACTTTCACCACTTCTATTCAATATAGTACTGGAAGTTGTAGCCACAGTGATCAGACAAGAAAAAGAAATAAAAGGCATCCAAATCAGAAAGGAGGAAACAAAACTGTCATTGTTTGCAGATGACATGATAGTGTACATAGAAAATCCTATAAACTCCACCAAAAAACTGCTTGACCCAATAAATGAATTTGGCAAAACAGCAGGATACAAAGTCAATATCCAGAAATCAAAGGCATTTCTGTACACCAACAATAAAACAGCAGAAGCAGAAATCAAGAAAAAATCCCATTTGACATAGCAAAAACAAAAATAAAATACCTAGGAATAAACCTAATCAAAGAGGTAAAAGACCTGTATTCAGAAAACTACATAACACTGAGGAAAGAAATCAAGGA
Source organism: Phyllostomus discolor (assembly GCF_004126475.2). Taxonomy (NCBI): domain Eukaryota; kingdom Metazoa; phylum Chordata; class Mammalia; order Chiroptera; family Phyllostomidae; genus Phyllostomus; species Phyllostomus discolor. The sequence goes on along the minus strand of NC_040903.2, from coordinate 119,731,501 downwards.
AGACACAAATGGAAACATATACCGTGTTCATGGATTGGAAGAATTAATATCATCAAAATGTCCATACTACCCAAAGCAATTTACACATTCAATGCAATATCTATTAAAGTACCAATGGCTTATTTCACACACATAGAACAAACACTTCAAAAATTTATATGGAATCATAAACAACCCCAAATAGCTGCTGCAATTTTGAGAAAGAAGAGTAAAGTAGGAGGATCACAATACCTGACACTAAACTATACTACAAGGCCACTGTAATCAAAACAGCCTGGTACTGGCATAAAAACAGGCACATGGACCAATGGAACAGAACAGAGAGCCCAGAAATAAACCCAAGTCTCTATGGTCAATTAATATTTGACAAAGGGGGAAGCAACACAAAATGAAGTAAAAATAGCCTCTTCAACGAATGGTGTTGGGAGAACTGGACAGCTACATGCAAAAAAAAATGAAACTCGAGCACCAACTTATGCCTTACACAAAAATAAATTCAAGGTGGATAAAAGACTTAAATATAAACCATTACACCGTTAAAGTCCTAGAGGAGAACGTAGGTAGGAAAATCTCAGATATTTCACGCAGAAACCTTTTTACTGACATGTCCCCTAGAGCAAGGGGCATAAAGGAAAGAATAAACAAATGGGACCTCATCAATATAAAAAGCTTCTGCACAGCTAAAGAAAACAGTATCAAAATAAAAAGAGAACCAATTGTACGGGAAAACAAATTTGCCAATAATACCTCAGGCAAGGGTTTAATCTCCAAAATATATAAAGAATTTACACGACTCCACTCTAAGAAGACAAGCAACCCAATTAAAAAATGGGCAAAGGACTTGAACAGACACTTCTCCAAGGAGGACATACAGAAAATCCAAAGACACATGAAAAGATGCTCAATATCGCTAGCTATCAGAGAGATGAAAATTAAAACCACAATGAGATACCACTTCACACCAGTCAGAATGCCCATGATAAACAAAGCAACAAACAAGTGTTGGAGAGGTTGTGGAGAAAGGGGGACCCTAGCGCACTGTTGGTGGGACTGCAGACTGGTACAACCACTATGGAAAGCAGTATGGAACTTCCTCAGAAAACTAAAAATGGATCTGCCTTTCGACCCAGCAATTCCACTGCTGGGACTCTATCCTAAGAACACTAAAACACCAATACAAAAGAACCTATGCATCCCAATGTTCATAGCAGCACAATTTACAATAGCTAGATGCTGGAAGCAACCTAGATGCCCATCCATAAATGAACGGATCAAAAAACTATGGTACATTTACACAATGGAATTCTATGCAGTAGAAAGAAAGGAGGAGCTCCTACCCTTTGCAACAGCATGGATGGAGCTGGACAGCATTATGCTCAGTGAGATAAGCCAGGCAGTGAAAGACAAATACCATATGATCTCACCTTTAACAGGAACCTAATCAACAAAACAAAGAAACAAGCAAAATATAACCAAAGACACTGAAATAGAGAACAGGCTGACAGTGACGACAGGGGAGAGAAGAGAGAATTTCAGGGGAGAATGGGAAGGGTTTACAGGAACAAATTTAAGGGACACATGGACAAAAACTAGGGGGAGGGTGGTAATGGGAGGGAAGTGGGGAGGGTTGGGTGGGTGGGCTGGATTGGGAGTAAAAGGGAGAAAACTGTACTTGAACAATGATTAAAATAAAATAAAAAATAAACAAAAAAAGAAAGATTTTATTTATTTTTAGAGAGAGGTGAAGGGAGGGAGAAGAGAGGGAGAGAAATATCATCAGTGTGTGGTTGCCTATCACACACCCGCACTGGGGACCTGGCCCTCAACCCAGGCAGATGCCCAGACTGGGATTCAGACCCGAGACACTTCAGTTTGCAGACCAGCACTCAATCCAATGAGTCACACCAGCCAGGGCACAATTTTTTTAAATGAATAGGAAAAACACATCGTGATCCAATAAGTACAAGGATTAAATTTATTATAAAACTGAAAAAATAAAATATACATAAAAAGGAGTTTATTATGTAGTGATTGACTTTAAATTCCATGGATTATCCAATGTGACAAAGATTTTTGAAAAAATATCATGTTTCTGTTCACACACAAGTAAAACAGTTTAGAAGGAAATATTGCTATATTGGTGTTGAGTTTAGTCATGTAAGTTCACAATGGCAAACATGTTCTAGTTTAAATCACTGTGGTAAAAGCACAAACTCAGGTGGTCATTACATGAACAAAAGTACAAAAACAACTCCACATATTCCAAACATAAGTCAAACTAGCAAACTTTACTATAGTAAATTTTCCTCAGTTTTACTATAAAAATTAAATCTGAATATTCCTGCTAAATAATAAATCTTATTTCAAATTGCAGTTGCATGTTCTTGCCCATGACTTTTATTTAATATCTTTCTTGTTCATAATCTCAAAAAAAGTCTGCACATTTAAACATGAGGTTTCATTCTACTTCATCTAAAGAGACCATCAAGAATTTCTATTACTGAGATTCAAATATTCATCAAGAACCTTTAGCATACAACTGCTGTGCAGGGGGGTGAGACCCATAAAGTTTCTTCACACAGGAAACTCACTCCTGACCTCCTCCCAAGTAGTGCAGCATCCTCCCTTGGTGCCTAAATTGGGTACTGATCTTGTTTTAATTAAGTAACTTAATAGTATCTGCTCTGGAGTGTAGTTTATTCAATGAAACCACCTAAAACATAGATGTAACCTTCCCACAGATCACCACTGTACATTCTTTTACAAAAGATAATTGAAGTGGTAGTCTTATTTCATTGTTGTTAAAAACTGCAGAGCTTCCCCTGCCTAAAAGAGATACTCCTGGTTCTCTGCCTTAACATCTTGAATTCTTTGTTGTTCGGTGTTTCAAAATGTTTTGTGACTGGCATACTCCCTTTTTTTAACCCTTTGCTTAAAAAAGAAAGGTAACAACTTTCCTCCACATCCCCCTTACCCAGACTCACAGTCTTAGGTCCAGGGCAGTTTTTAACAGTCAAGCCCCGGACTTAAAAACAATCCATTCACAGAAAAATTTGAGCAGACTCCTCTCCAGCCAGTCCCTGCCACTTTCGCCTGCTGAAAGGGCAAACAAGAGCTCCAAACATATCCTGTTCTCTTCACTAGCCCGGAGGCCTTGAGAGCTCACTATTTCACCATTCTCAGCCTCAGTTTCCTTATCTACAAAATGGGGAAACACGCATATTCACAGGATTGCTGTGATGCTTTTGTTTAAAGATTATGTATAAATTCATCACAATGTCTAGCTCAAAGTAGGCTCATCACAAATGCCAGTGTTCCTCCCTAGAGATGCAAAGCTCTTAGTAACTTGGTCTGAAACATAGCCCAACTTCCAAAATGTCCCAGGCCCTGGGATCAAAATCACCCAGAATTCACTGCTTCCAGAATTACAGACTGGCATAAGAAAAGTCCATACCCTCCCTATATTCTTATCTTCATGCAGGCCACCCTCAAGGGCAAATGGTCAAACCAGTGTCCAAGGGTGTGTGGAAGAACTCTGACACAGGAGCACCCACTGCTCTAGCAGATCCTACATCGCAGCACATGAAACAAAGAAAGCCTCCTGCCCAGTTCCTGAATTTCTGTATATTTTACCCTAGGCAAGGGGAGGTAAAGAGCCCTCAAATCATAATTCAATGTCTTCAAGAGAAATGGCCTTGACCACATGCCACTCTTTCTCTCCATGGTCCCAGAGAGCCCATACGACTCCTCTGAGAACCATTTGTCTCATCTAGAGCAAACATATTCACATGCATTTGTGGCCACATTGAACTTGACAATTAACCAAAAGAACCACAGAACAACAGAGTGCCCTCATGACAAAGAGCCACAAGTAGTATTTATGTAAGACAGTTGTACAACACCTACTCTGTTCTGCTCTAAGTAAGCATTTTACAGTCAGTAACTCACTTAATCCTCATAAATGAGTAGGTAGGCAAGGTACCTACCTAATTTATTATCACCATTTTACAAAGGAGGAACTGAGGCTGAGTGAGTTTAACTACCAAACAGGCTAGTTTCAATTTTTCAGCTCTTAGCTACCAAACAGCTCAAGCAGCTCAAGGGCCCTAACCAGAGTTGCTACATTCTAAGTAGGTTTTTCTGTACATATATCATTAATAGTAAGCCCATAGGCTCTGATATATGATAACAGTTGTTTTACTACAGAGTCAATATGGGTAAAGGAAAACTGCAAATTATAGTGGACAGAGAATGGGATATGAAGTCAGATTGACTTGGATCAAATCCCAGCTCCACAAATTGTGTGTCATTGACTCAGATTATTAACACTTATGAGTCTTTGTTTTCACATCTGTAAAACAGAGATCATGACACCTATCTCATAGAATTACTGGGGAGAATAAATGAGATAACTTAGGTAAGTACCTAGTAATGTGCCTCTGATAGAGTATATGTTTGAAAAGCTATAGCCTTTAGACGTAAGGTTCTAATTGTCTTATTGTACACAGGTGTTTTTACATTTTTTCTGTGAGAGACAAGTAATTGAACAAATAAAAACTTTTAGAAGAAATTTAATAGGCAAAAAGTAATTAGAACTCTAAAAATTATAGAACTAAAAATTCAATTAAATATTTAAACATTTTCTTGGCATGCTATAAATGAATTAAATGGTTCTGGGCTCAAGGGCCATACACTTTAACTACATGGAGGCAGTAAAGGAAGGTGTTTTAAAATAACCTACTGGACCTTTTAATAAAAATTCAATCATTTATCACTAGAAATATCATTCTCTTCTTTCACTTATTGAAAATGCGAAGAAAAAAGTATTACAGATGATACCTTACCAGTTCAATGTGCTTCCACAGTATAACTGCATCATTGGTCCTCTTCCTCTCTCCAGACTTAGTGGGACTGTGTTTCTCTAACCCCTTGATCCACATGTGACTCACTTTAGTAAATGAAATGTGAATAGAGGTGATACATATCTCCCCCAGGCAAAGCATTTAATTATCAAGGTGAGACTCTGCAAAACTCCCTTCACACTTCCGAGGCATCACGGAGGCTCAGTTTGAGTTGGATCTGCACCAGCCTGAGTTTCTGAGTAACTGAGAAGCAGAGCCCTCCTGCCACTTCTCACTGATTTCATGGCACAGGTAAAAAGTAAACTCCTATTATAGTAAACTACTAAAATTTAAGAGTTGTTTGTTACCCTAGCTTCATCTAGCCTAAACTAGCTGACAGAATAATGGGATAATTTATAGAAAAAGTGAGTTAATTCTGCAGACAGTCTCATCTCACTAACCTCACAGAATGAGGATTGTCAGCTCAACAGCTAGATGTCAGAAGCAATAAATTGTATCACTGTAATCTTACTCTCAGTAAGTAGTTGCCTCTTACACTCACAATTCTAATTTTAAGAGATTTCTGTTAGATGGTAAAAACTATTAACCCCTATTTTTGAAATACCATTTGGCTTTCATATGCTTAAGAAAATGCTAGACATATTTAATAAACTTTAAGTGTAAATATTTAGGCATTAAAATTATCCATTTCTGCTCTGGCTGGTGTGGCTCAGTGGACTGAGTGCTGGCCTGTGAACCAAAAGGTTGTTGGTTTGATCCCCAGTCAGGGCACATGCCTGGGTTGTGGGGCAGATCCCCAGTTGGGGGCATGCAAGAGACAACTGATTAATGTATCTCTCCCACTTTGATGTTTCTCTCTCTCTCTTTCTCCTTCTTTCCCCTCTCTCTAAAACTAGGTAAATAGGACTTCCAGCCAAGATGGAGGCATAGGTAGATACACTCTGCCAGCTCACACAACCAAACAAAAAACAACAACAAATTCAAAAAGAAAAAATAATCAGAATTGCCAGAAAATCGAACTGTATGGAAGTCTGACAACCAAGGAGATAAAGAAGAAACTGGCAGGTGACTGGCAGGAGGGTTGCAGATGGGTAACCAGGGTGGAGAGGACCCATGGCAAGGTGGCACCTGAAAGACTGGGACAGTCAAGGTGACTGGTGGAGCAGCAGTGCCACATTTGTGTGAGGATAAACTGGAAGGAACAACTGGAGAGCGAGACAGACCAAGAACACAGACCCAGTGTTCTGGTAGAGAAAAATAAAGCCTCAAAACTTCTGGTGGTAAAAACTAGTGGGGGTTGCAGCAGCATGAGGAACTCCCAGCCTCACAGGAGAGTTCATGGGAAAGACCTACAGGGTCCTAGAATGTACACAAACCCAGCCACCTGGGAATCAGCAACAGCACAACCTAATTTGCTTGTGGGTAGTGGAAGAAGTGACTGAAAGCCATGGAGAGCTGAGCAAGTGGCACTGTCTCCTCTCAGACCCCTCCCCCACATACAGCACCACAACACAGTGACTTGGGTTGCCCCACCCTGGTGAATACCTAAGGCTCCACCCCTCACTATGTGGCAGGCCTGCCAAAACAAAAAATTGTGGCCCAAATGAAATAACAAATCAAATCTCCAGAAAAAAAACAGAGCTAAGCAATGAAGACAGAGCCAACCTATCAGATGCACAGTTCAAAACACTGGTAATCAGGATGCTCACAGTGTATGGTTGCAAAAGAGAGGAAAAAGTGAAGGTTATGGAAAGTGAAATAAAGAAAAACACACAGGGAACCAACAGTGAAGGAAAGAACACTGGTACTCAAGATCAACAATTTGGACCAGAAGGAAGAAATAAACATTCAACTAGAACAGAATGAAGAAACAAGAATTCAAACAATGAGGAGAGGCTTAGGAAACTCCAGGACAACTTTAAACATCCCAACATCCAAATCACAGGGGAATATGAAGGGCAAGAAATTGAGAACTTATTTGAAAAAATAATGAAGGAGAACTTCCCTAATCTGGCAAAGGAAATAGACTTCCATGAAGTCCAGGAAGCTCAGAGAGTCCCAAAGAAGTTGGACCCAAGGAAGCACACACCAAGGCACATCATAATTACATTACCTAAGATTAAAGATAAGCAGAGAAACTTAAAGGCAGCAAGAGAAAAGGAGACAGTTACCTACAAAGGAGTGCCCATAAGACTGTCAGCTGATTTCTCAAAAGAGACCTTGCAGGCAAGAAGGAGCTGGAAAGAACTATTCCAAGTCATGAAAAACAAAGACCTACAGCCAGGATTACTCTATCCAGCAAGGCTGTCGTGTAGAATAGAAGGACAGATAAAGTGCTTCTCAGATAAGGTCAAATTAAAGGAGTTCATCATCACCAAGCCCTTATTATATGAAATGTTAAAGGGACTTATCTAAGAAAAAGAAGATGATCAAAACTATAAACAGTAAAATGACAACAAATACAACTATCAACAACTGAACCTAAAAAACAAAAACAAAAATGAACTAAGCAAACAACTAGAAGAGGAACAGATTCACAGAAATAGAGATCACATGAGGGGTAATCAGCAGGAGGCAGAGAGGGGTGAATGGGGGGAAAGGTACAAGGAATACAAAGCATAAATGATAGGTACAGAATAGACAGGGGGAGGTTAAGAATAGTATGGGAAATGGGGAAGCCAAAGAACTTATATGTACAACCCATGAACATGAACTAAGGTGGGGGAGTGATGGTAGGAGAGGGATACAGAGCAGAGGGGAATAAAGGGGAGAGAAAATGGTACAACTGTAATAGCATAATCAATAAAATATATTTTTCAAAAGAAATATGAAACAAAAAATAAGTAAATAAAATCTTTAGGAAAAAAAAAAGATTATGCATTACTGTTAATACAGGCCTAAGTTGTTTGGATGGACTAAAAATCTTTATCTTTTTTGACTCTCCAGGAATAAATACTCGTGATGGCTTACCTACTTAGCACAGCATCATAAACAGTTACAATTTTAAAATATATAGGAGCCAACTGAAGAGAGAAGTAGCTATTAGGACTTGAAAAGCTGTAATGATCATAGACTAGAACCCAGCCTAAAGATTCAAAGTAACCTTTCATAAGAAAAGCTCACCAGAGTGCTATAAAGACAGGATAAGTCATATCTACTCTCACCCTCCGAAACAGAAGTATTTCCTATTGCCTACCCAAGTCCCGTGTTTGCTGGCTCAGTCACACATTCAGCTAGAACTCTTTAGGATAAACTGTAATGGACCTGCTACAAATCGCTGCAGAATTCAGCATGAAAATCAAAAACTTTCACTGAGCCTTTTAACACAGCTAGAGTGAGCTATAAAATTCTAGTGTGTGAACAGGCTTCATCTGATACAATACAGGCCTGGAAAAGTGGCACATAAATGTTAGATTAGATAAAGAGTAGATAGATATCCATATATAGACAGATAGGGATATGTTTATATATTTATATTTCTAAAATACTTTATATATTTATATATATGAATGTATATTTCCCTAGCAAATTAAAGGAGTGTCTATAGTAAAGTACTTTGTACAGTAACTAAACATTTTCCAAAATTTCTTATTAATCTTGGGATTTATACCATTTGTCTTATATTATAACTTTACATAAATATCTAGAGGTCAATAAATAAAAACATCCAACTACCTAAAGTGTTTCTGAACAAGTACTTATGTCAAAAGAAAACCCACAGGATCTTGAAACTGCTATTTTTCCTAATTTGTTTTGAATCTGCCTCTGGGGAGAGTCAATAGATGAAGGGGACAGACCCTCAACTCTAAGTCAGGAGACCTGGCTACCTGTCCAAGGCCTCATCTGAGCTCTGCCGCAGGCACGTGCCCCTCAGTAAGATCTTCACCTCTCTAAGGCTGTGTCCTTATTAGTACATGGTTTGGGGGTGGGATGGGAAACAAGAATCCAAATAATCTCTAAACTCAATTCGAAATGTAAAGTCTCCTAAGCAATAAGTAATTTAACTTCTATTTCATTGCAGGGTCACAAGAGGGCAGATTGACAGGACAGGAGGAGGCTGACTCTGCACAAAATGGAGCATTTCTGGGAGAGGGGGTGGAGAATGTGCTGCGGTTGTTGTCACAAAGCATCCCTCTTTCAGGTAAAAATTTGCCCTGGACTCAAGTTTGCATTTCTCCTTCACCTGGATTCTATTTATCGAGTGTTTATAAACAGACACCATGTGTTTCCAGTGCCCACAGGAGGCACAGTACCTGCCCTGGCCATCAATAAGATAAAAATAAAAGAATGGAGATAAAAGACCACAAAGAAAATAGACTCGCCAATAATCTGTGTTCATGTGTCTTGTTCCCATGTTATCTATTACTAGTGGGAAACTGCAGCGGCAGGGCCTTCGTTTCCATGACAGTTTCACATGCTTGCAGATAATAAATAAACAACAGAAGCAAACACTAACTCAGGCTAAGTTAAGAGTGGAGGTTAAGATCAGTAATAAATCTGCTGTGGCTGATAGAGAACCCTGATTCATCTTTGATTCTTTTCCAGTACCCTTGTTGACACAAAGCAGGAAAACACAAGCAGTTCAAACAACACAAGTCAGAGGACAGGAGTGTGACAATGTCTTACACCACGGAAGTCTTGTGGCTTCCCAGGGTCTCCTCTTTTGCAGCTTCCCAGTACCCTTCACTGAAGGCACTCTGAATCTTTCTCATCTGCCCTCTTTTGCACATTGTGTTCTCTTGACCTGAAACACTGCCTTCTCACCCCTTCACTTTTGCTTACCCATCTTTCTGGCCTTTTTCTCCAGGAAGTCCTCTCTGACACTATAAAGCTAAGCTAGATGCTCATCCCATGCGCCCATTGCCCTGTATTATTAAATCTCCCTGTAGGACCCACAAGACTGCAAATACCTTGAAGGTTGTTACTGTGTTTTACTTTCCTTCTGTCCCCAGCATCTACAGTGTACCTGGCATGGGTAGGTACTCAACAAAGACTAGTCAGTGAATGGTATGGGCCATTCTCTTGGCCTAATCATCAACAGCTTACAATTGAGTCTGCCCAACCACTCCTGTTTCTTTCTCCAGGATAAAACCAAATAAGCCAAAAAGAAAAGCAACACTTTTGGTAAGATGTTCTCTTCTCCTTTACTAATAGCACAGTTGAAGTGTCCAGAACCAGGCCTGGCATAAACCGGACCTTTAATCATGTCCTTCTTTCCCTTTTCCCCCTTCACTTCATACCCTTGTTTATCAAGTGCAGACTTGAACTATCACTCATGGACCAGAGATTGCTCAAGATACTCTCCAACAAAACATACAAAGTTCATTGAGAGAACCAAGGATAAACACAGTATCATTCATAAAATAAATTTTGGTCGAAGCTTTAACAGTCCACCAGAGAAGAGGCAGGCTGAGCATTGTCATCAAAATATGTCCAGAATCTGACCATCTCTCACCAACCCACTGACCCTACTGGCCCCGGGCCCCTGCACAACTGCAGCAGCCTCCTGTGTGGCCTCCTGCTTCTGCCCTGCCCCATGTCGAGGGAAGGCCGGACTCTAAGACAGCTGCCACATGGCCCTTCCAAAATATTGTCAGATCACCTCACTCTTCTGCTGAAACTCTCCCATGGACTTCCCAGTTCACTCAGAGGGAAGACCAGTCCCTTACATTAACTAAAGACCTTATGGTCAGCCCCACCTGAACCCCTACCCCTCCACACTTCTGTCTTCACTCAAACAGCACCGCTCAGTGAGGCCTCCCCTGGCCACCCCACGGAAACAATTTTTAACACCTTTTTTACCCCCTTTCCTGCTTTATTTTAACCTTTAACACTCTCATTAACATAGTCCATGTTTTCTAATTTTTCTTGTTTACCTTCTGTCCACTTTTACTAAAATGTAAGCTCCACAAAAGCTCTCTTTTCTGTTTGGATCTCTCATGTATTTCCTACCCTTAGCACCTAGCACAGAGAAGGTATGCAGTACATATTTATTAAATGAATTAACTAATTAATTAATTAATTAAAATTGTTGCTGTAATACTTGGAAATATAATGACTTGAATTTAATGAAAAATATGCCACCAAATTGATATTTATATTAATCAGCAAACACTGCTACAAGAGTCAACTCTGGTCTTTCCCAGCATGCTACATGTATCAGGAGAAAAACCATTCAAGTCATAGGATGCACATAAATCTCTTCTGTTAATTGTGGTTGACAGAGCAGAAAAACAGCCTAAATGTGATGGGTTTCCAATGTACAGTTTCTATTCTCAGCTGACCCTCCATCTTACTGGGTAGGCAATTTATGCCAGTCATGTCTGTGTTCTATTCTTTATAGCCTGATATTCCAAATTCTTATAATTTTCTTCAAACTTTCTACCCCAATCCGCATTTGCAGAGAAGAGAAGCCATTGATATCTTTCTTTTCCATTTTCAAACATGTTGTAGTAAATAGGAAAAAGGGTCATAGTTGTGCATACCTCCCTGTATCCACAACCTTTTCTATATGAATTTTGAGCTGGTTCCAACAAGAGGTGGAGTCTATCATTCCACACAGCAACATCTTCACTGATATGTCCCCTAAAGCAAGGGATGTAAAGGAAAGAATAAACAAATGGGACCTCTTCAAATTAAAAAGCTTCTACATGGCTAAAGAAAACAGCATTAAAATGAAAAGAGAACCAACTGTATGGGAAAACATATTTGTCAATGATACCTCAGACAAGGGTTTGATCTCCAAAGTATACAAAGAATTCACATGAGTCCACTCCAGGAAGACAAAAAACCCAATTAAAAAATGGGCAAAAGACTTGAACACACACTTTTCCAAGGAGGACATACAGAGGGCCCACAGACATATGAAAAGATGCTCAGCATCACTAGCCATCAGAGAGATGCAAATTAAAACCACAATGAGATACCACCTCACACCAGTCAGAATGGCCATCATAAACAAAGCAACAAACAAGTGTTAGAGAGGATGTAGAGAAAAGGGAACCCTAGTGCACCGTTGGTGGAAATGCAGACTAGTGCAGCCACTGTGGAAAACAGTATGGAATTTTCTCAGAAGACTAAAAATGGATCTGTCTTTCGACCCAGCAATTCCACTGCTGGGATTATACCCTAAGAGCCCCAAAACATCAATCCAAAAGAACCTATGCACCCCAATGTTCATAGCAGCACAATTTACAATAGCCAAGTGCTGGAAGCAACCTAAGTGCCCATCAGTAAATGAGTGGATCAAAAACTATGGTGCATTTACACAATGGAATACTACACAGCAGAGATAAAGAAGGAGCTTATACCCTTTCCAACAGCATGGATGGAACTGGAGAGTGTTATGCTAAACAAGATAAGCCAGGTGGTGAGGGGCAAATACCATATGATCTCACCTTTAATTGCAAGATAATCAACAAAAGAAAAAAAGCAAACAAAATATAACCAGAGACATTGAGATTAAGAACAATCTAATAATAGCCAGAGGGGATGGGGGAGGGGACTGTGGGGAGAAGAGTTTTCAGGAACTACTACAAAGGACACATGGACAAAACCAAGGGGGAGGGTGGAAGCAAGGGAGGAAGGGAGGTTTGGATGGGGTAGGAAAGAGTGATGGGGAAAAAATGCAGACAACTGTAATTGAACAACAATGAAGTAATGTATGGATTTTTTTTTAAAAAAAGCAATTATAGTTGACCCTTAAACAATACATTTTGAACTTCAGGGTTTCAATTATATGCATATTTTTTTCAATAAATACTAGACATGTAAAAAAAAAGAGGTGGAGTCTATTTCCCTATCTCCATAAATCTGGGTTGATCTTGTGACTTGCTTTGTCCAATAAATTGCAGCAGAAGTAATGCTGTTCAAATTCTGCTCCTCAGTCTCAGTAGATAAAGCACACTTCTGCTCACTCTCTTGGCTAGCCTCCTGGAGGTTTGGATATCACATGGAGCAGAGATAAGTCATCCCAGCCAAGGCAATCCCAGATCAGTCATCTCCCTTTCACCCAGGTTTGTCTTTCTCAGCTCCTGGAGTGAAAAGCTGTGGAGATGTACAATAGCTTTTACCTTCAATGACTCAATTTCTGTTTCTAACCCTTCATCTTTGGATTTCTGGATTAGGTCTGGTCCTTAACTAGGTCTGGTTCTGTTTACACATGCCTACTGCTTTATTCCCTTTGTGACTAACAGTGAATACCAGGAGACAGGTTTCTATTCCCACTTCCTGGTTTCTGATGGGTAGCAGATGACAGAGACTCTGGTGTTCTCCTTATATTTTTCCTTTTTATTTATCCTTTGTCTTGATGTGTCCTGTCATTTGAACACCCATCTCTTTGCTACCAAGTCATGAAACTATGGTTTAGTCAGTCACTGTGTGGTCTTAACCACAGTGCAGAGAACTCACTCATGTCACCTCCTAAACCACTGATTATATATGTTTATTTTCAACTATCAGTAAAATCTTCATGCTGTTTGGCTTGTCAATTATGAGCTCAAATCACTCAAAATAAAAAAGTTCTCTGACCCCTGCCCCAAAACAGAAAGTTATGCCTGGGTCAAGTAACATTCTGGGGAAGACACCTTCGACAAGACTTGTGTCCCGCTCTCCTTGACCTGAAGCTGCTCCAACTGATTAGCTATTTTTTGCTGAGACCTGACAAATTGGGCTTTCTATTTACTTTTGACTCTGACTGAGGCTGCTGTTCTGTGCATCTGTGTGTCTGTGCATCTATGCCCTTTTCCCCTACCCTCAGAAAGAACGTAATTAACCTTTAACAGTGGAACAGGGCAAACTGTAGGGGAATTAGGGTGGAAGCAGAGAGGCCTGGTAGGGGCTAATACATTATTGCAGGCAAGAGATGACAGTGGTTTAGACTAGAGTGATAATGGCAAATGCATAAGAAGTAACTGCATTCAATACATTTTAAAGGCTTAGGTGACAAACTTTTAAGATGAAATGGATGTGAGGTGTGAGAAAAAGTAAGGGCCAACAATGACCCCAAGATTTTCGATAGATGACAAAAGAGGAATCAGGAAAAAAGTAAAGTGTAATAATGTAAAATGTAAACACAGCTCTTGGATTTAAAAATTCAACTGCAAAAATTGCAAGATAAGGAAAAACTGGCCTTGCAGTAGTCTATCAGAAAATGAGCAAGGGGCTGTCATAGAACTGAAGTTCAGTAGGATTCAACATATAATCAAAAGAGCCTAGAATTTAAAATATAGTAACTGAAGAAGAGTGCTGAGTTGGGGAGGATCATGCATTCAGAATATTCCACACTAGTTCATTTATATCTAAAATCCCTTCAAATGCTGCTCTGGCCAGTGTGGCCCATTCAGTTGGAGCATCATCCTGTAAATCAAAGGGGCAGGGGTTTGATTCCCAGTCAGGGTACATGCCCAGGTTGCAGGCAACTGATTGATGTTTCTCTCACATTGGTATTTCTCTCTCTCACTCTCTTCCTTCCATTCTCTCTCTGGGATCAATAAATGTATATTTTAAAATTTTTGAAGTTAAAATCCTTTCAAATGCTAAGATTCATAAATCTTTAAATCCATCACTTAAGAGAAACAATAGGTCCTTGCAGTAGTCTTGAGGTGTGCACAGTGCACTCCTCCATTTGGAAGGAATCACAGCATAGCTTCTTTTTATGGATAGGCATGGAGGTCAGTAGAAGAGTAGCATTACCTGTTTCTGTGTGTCTGTGTGTCTGTGAGAGAGAGACAGAGAGAGAGAGAGAGAGAGCACTTCAGAAGCAATGGAAACAAAAGACCAGTCAACCAAGTCAAAAGACTTAAGTTCTGAATGAGTCTCAGGCTTGGACTTTCCACACGACCTCAGGCAAGTGTTCTTCCCAGCATTTTAATGTCCTGAGCTGTAATGGAGCAAATAATGGCAACCCGGTGCCCACTAAAAAAAGAGTGGCTCTCAAGACAAATGGGATGCCCTACAATCAGCAGTCACCTATGGAGCAGTCATGGAGCACAAGATAGTATAATTAAGCCCTTAGGAGAAAAATGTGCTCTGAGCTCTCCAGGGAGAAAAAGGCAAGAGAAAAAGTAAATGAGAAAGTGAAAAAGGACACTGGGCAGGAACAGAAATCCCTCCCTGGGAGCTAGTTTAAGAAGTGTATCTCTCCAGAAACTTCTGTCAAAGGTACCTGAGCTTTTAAACACACCAGCCAGCAATGGAGTACAAGAGAGGTCAATGCCAAGACGAACTCGGTATTCGTCCAACAGCGAAACATGTAGTTTGTGTGACAAGAATAGATGGCTCGGCCAGTACAGTCTCTCCCCTTTAATCCCGCCATGTTTATGCTGCTCAGAGCATTGCAGGTCATAGATCAAAGGAGGAAATGATGACCTCGTGGGTAACACAACAAAGACTATTAGATTGGGGGAAAAGATACTTGGAGCAGCAGTTATCTTGACATGCATTATGGACCATTCCAAAGAATCTCTCACCAATTGAAAAACACTTTCTTTTGTCTTTTTTCTCCAGACTGTGGGCATTTAATTTCCACATAAGAAGAAAGAGCCTTAAAACACAAGAGCCCAGAAAACTAAAACCACTGTTCCTTTTAAGCAATTTCAAGCTAGGTCTACTAAAACCTATTTGGTCCACTAGTTTTATACTGAAAGGTTTGGCTGACTGAAAACTATACTATTTCACAACTAAAAGGAACACAAGAATTCAGAAATTGGGCAAAACATAAGGTCTCCGCATTTCCATTTTAAAGCAACATTACTTTTCCTTAAGATGGATATTTTATATCTAAATGACTAGACATGACCTTTACAAATGTGTGGTTTCTGTCTGCAGCTAAAAAAAAAAAAAAAAAAAAAAAAAAAGCCATTTCTGCTTCTCATCCTCTTGTTTCTATTAATCACTTTTTCTCTTTACAAACTACATAATCAATAGGGACATGTCCATTGCCCTTTTAGCTGATTTCTATTATTCCTCGTTACAGCCTTTGCTCCAATTCCCTGCCTCCCACTGGGTACTAAATATTTAGACAGTGAGTCTAAACTGTCCTATGCCTCCGCTGTCAGGGTGACTGTCCTATAGTTGTGTAATCAATTAGCCTGACATCTGATCTCTGTTTCAAATGTCTTCTTGGAGAAAGTTTAATTATGATGAATATCTTTTCATGACTTTGAAATTATATAAGCATGATTCCTGACTCAGTCATGCTTGTTAAAAATCATAAATCAATTAATTTTATTCCCTCTAGATGTGAAGAAACCTTTCTAATTCTGGCTGGACTTTAATGATGTACGAAGTCCAGTAGACATCAGATGAATATGCTTTTTTCTTTCTCTGGGAAACCCTTTTGGTAAGATCTTTATAGTTGGGAGATTTCAAAGCAAGCCATACAAATACAACTTCAAGAAAGATTCTATAATTACGACTTAAAGAAAGATATCTTCACACAAGAAAAAAATAGATTGCAAGCATATTCTACTTCATGTGAAAAATGTAGTTCTGGAAAACTGCAATAAGTCAAATTTTTATATGTCAAATGTTAAATAAATTCAGAAAAGTGGTTACAATATAATCCTTTATAAAAGCGGTAAATCCTTCTGTGAAGTTCATTATTCATCTCTAATATAAATGTATACATTTCCATATGATTTTAAATTTGGATTTTGGTGCTCAATTTTCCAAGAGTGGGGTGCACTTGTTATATGGGCTTTTGAAAGTACTTGGAATATCTGTTCTGTCTTATCAAACACTTATCATGACTCACCATTTACCACAATATCCCAACAGCAAATTTTAACCTTCACCTTGCTACCTGCACACTTATTCCTATAACAGATACCCACATCTGTTCCTGTATGACACACCCACTCTTAAGTAGATTTTTTCAAAACTTAGAAATAAGGCAAAAAAGTAACTTCCTGTCCTTCCACTGTCATAACTGGAGCCTGGTCTAATGGGCCCACACACAAGACTATTTAATTTCCTAGGAAAATATATCTTTGTTAGCATACTATACCACTGATGAGGGCCCGCATTCTCTGATGTTGCATATTAACCATATATATTTTTGTATAGTAGAAATGCTAGTGATTTCATCCATTCCAGAAAAGAGCACTGAAGGTTATGACTTATTTTTCATCAGCCAGTTGTGTCTCTAACCTAGCAAACCTATTTCAGCAAACTATTCCTCAAATTTTCATTTGAACCACCTTTACTTATCCTTCTGATTGCCTCATTAACAAATTAAATTAATGTTTGACACATATTTATTCTTTATCTATGTGAGAGTCATGTTTTAATTTCTTTGAAAACTGCACCTTGATGTTGACCCCTACTTTCTTTCCAAGCTTCTTTTGTGGTTAGAAATAGCCATGCAATGTAGCTCTAGTAACTCAGATACAAGTAGAAATCTTCCTGGACTTTCTGGAAAAATCTTCATTCCCTGAAAGAAGACGGCAGTTGTCACTGGTACTGCCCCTTTCCTCTCCTGTCTTCCTTGACTGCCAACGTGATTTCCAGA
The DNA here is from genome assembly GCF_004126475.2 of Phyllostomus discolor. NCBI lineage: Eukaryota > Metazoa > Chordata > Mammalia > Chiroptera > Phyllostomidae > Phyllostomus > Phyllostomus discolor. Next base: position 119,714,128 of record NC_040903.2, on the reverse strand, counting down.
GTTGGGGCCACCAACCTTACTGCCAAGAAGCAGTAAGGACAAAGAAACAGTGAGGAGGCTCTGAGAGATGCCAGCCCTAACAACACTGAGCCCATGAACCCAGAGCAGCTGCCATCAACCTCTAAATCTCTTCTGTGAGAATAACTCTCACTTGTCCAAGCCACTGTGAACCAGGCTTTCTTTTGCCTTCAACCAAATCGTTAGCTGATCCAGTTCCTTAGCCTCTTCTGGGCTCCGCATTTTGCAAGGTAGCATGTTTTCAACCAGAAAAGCAAGTTCCACTCAGCCTAAAACTGGAAGTACAAAAGAGCATACTTTTCAAAGAGATCATGGAGAAAATATACCAATGCTTTATAATAGTTTCTAAAAAAAAATTGATATTAGCCCTGGCTGGCATAGCTCAGTGGATTGGGTGCGGGCTGTGAACCAAAGCGTCACAGGTTCGATTCCCAGTCAGGGTACATGCCTGGGTTGCAGACCATGACCCCCAGCAACTGCACATTGATGTTTCTATCTCTCTCTCTATCTCCCTCCCTTCCCTCTCTAAAAATAAATAAATAAAATCTTTTTAAAAATTGATATTGTCTCCATGTGTGATGAAAATAAGTAATGAGTAATAAGTAATGACTGAAACATCCACTCCTCAACCCCACCCACCCACCTCCTCCCCACACCCCCAGCCAAACACCAAAGCTGGTGAATCATAAGTGAAAGAGGCTGCTTCCTTCCAAGGTCATTTCTTCCTAAAGGTCCAAATACTGGAGGAGTTTCCTGGTCCAGGGACAAAAAATGGCAGTGGCCCAGAGTAGCCTTGCAAACCTGGGGCTCATCCTTCCCATGCCCTGCCCTTCTCCAGGACTGAGCTGGACTCAGACCTGTCCAGCCTCTTCCCTAGTTCCCTGAACCAGGCAGTGGAGCCCCCAGAGAAAACAAGCTAATAAGCAAAAATAACTGAGAAGTACTAAACGCATAAAACTAAACTCAACTCAAACCTGTTGACCTAATCTTCAGGTTCTTCTTGCACTCAGATGCCTAAAAAAATTTTTTCCACAGTGTCTGGTTGTGTGCCCAATGCTTATTCCTGGCCTCTCATCAAAAGAAGAGTGCCAATTTGTTTTCACACATCTCTTCTAAATAAGGAGCATGTGCTTTATATGCACTCAATAAAAAGTCTTAGTTGGCCTACAGATAAGAGATCTCAGCCAGTCTGCTCTCTGCCATGTATCAAAAAAGAAAGAAAGAGAAGGTGGAGGAGGATGGGAAGAAAGCAGAGTGGATTCCTAGGTGGGAACAGGAAAAGAACACACACACACACACACACACACACACACCTATTTCCTCATTCTTTTAGTAACCTCACTCTTTAAAATAAAAATTAAAAAGCCGGCTCTTCTTCACATAAAAACTCCATATTCAGAGAAAGGAAATGACCTATAAATCTGCCAATCTCTTCAGATTTCCCTGAAGATTCTGAGGCCCTCAACAATCACAAGACAGTGCCTGGAAAACTCTCTTAGGAGGCGACATAAGCCTCTTATATGAACTTCTAGTATTTCTTTGTCTCTAAAAATGATCTTTCCTTTCTTTTTTTCTTTTCTTCCCTTTTTTCTTTTTCACTTGAAGATCTGTATGGTCACAGCCACTCTACTACATTTCCAATACCCCAATCCCTGCACCCTTCTTGACTTTCTGTCTTCCTGACTCTTCCTACCAACATGTTTAGAAAATCTAAGTGATAAAGAGTGGGTAGATGGCAGCAAGTGGGAAAAGAAAATGACATAAAACATCAGAGAAGTAATAATGTAATAATATGAAAATTGCCTGAGAAGAGCCTTCACAGTCTTCAGGCACAGTCAGAACACTTGTAACCTGAGAGTAGGTTCACCTGAAGTCTTGTCCATTTGGCATTTGAGCCTGGACAGCCCAAGCTGGCCACCACTATAACCCCATGGGAAATGCAGCCACAAAATGGTCTCATTTCCCCAGCCAAACTGTTGCCCCAAATTGGGTCTCATAAGTCACATGGCCATTTTTTAATTGTCTTCTGATCTAACTAAACCCATGGATGGACCTAATGGGATCTTTTTGAAATTGATCAAGAAGAAAGGCTGAAAAGCTACCTTTGCCACAAGGCAACCATTCTTTTGCTCCAGAGAAAGCAAGAGCGTAAAAGGCTGTGGCTTGTCCAGTGAGGTCACTTCTCTGGCAGCCACTCAGTCATTCCTCGGAATGGAAGCAGGCAGCCAAGGAGCGCCTGGGGCCCCAGAGACCTTGAGTAAAGCAGCCAAGTTTCCTGCTCCTTCCAACACAGATCTTCAAAAGGCTCCAATTTAAGGGGCACAGGAACATCTTACACATTTTCTCAAAAGTGAAAACGGGGATTTAGAAATTTCTTTTTTTAGTTTCTTCATTGTGCTTTTCTGTATTGATGAGTTTTTTATAGTGATTTACCATTTTTACCTAAATAAAATCTTTATTCTAAAGGTGACTACAAAACACCTCCCAGAGCCAACTGGAGCTGCAGCCTGGGTTTTCTGCCATTGTGACTATTCATGCTTCCGATCCCTCCATCAGGCAGATAAGTGCAGTCAAGGTTGCTTGTAATGGTGACCCTGACCCTAACCTTCCCAAGGCTTCTTGTTCTCTTAGGAACCTATAGGGTTTTGAAAATGGACTCTGTCGAAGCAAAAAGCAAAGCCCTCTTACGAGGATAATTATTTTGTCCAGCTCTTATTTTGCACAAGTCTTTCTCAGAACTCACATTTCCCTCAGAGTTGCAAAGTCTTCAGCTCAGTGTCAAGTGTGGCGATGCCTTCTATGTTCCTTAAAGCAAAAAGGTTTCAAATACATTTGTCATCCTGACAGCAGTGACAAATGGGACTTTAACTCAAATGGATTACAGATGGGCTTTCTGAACCACATAAAACTTCATGCAAATAGAGAACCACCAACATTTTTTTTGAAATGTCAGACACACTCACAGGGTTTTTTTACATCTTTTTCAAAAGCAAAAAACAATTGCCAGTTCCCCATTCTTCATTACCTTTTTCATTGACTAATGGAAGGAAACAAACTCAGGAAAACAAGAGGCCCCTTGACCAGGTGGTGGAGCCAAATCTACAGAATGTTAAGCAAGCAAATGTTTCAGACCTGCTGCTAGATTGGGGAATGGATAAATAGAGATCAGTTAACCTTTTCTGCAAAGGGCCAAATGAAAAATATTTCAGGCTTTGTGGGCAATGGAGCCTCAGCTACAATGACTCCATCCGGCCTTTGCCTCCTGAAGGCAACCACAACACTGTGTAAATGATGGGTGTGGCTCTGCCTAATAAAACCCTTTTACAAAAATAGGGAGGTGGCTAGATTTGCCCCACAGGCCAGATTTGCAGACCCCCGGATTATGATGACTGGAGTGTAAAAAATAGTGCTTAGTGAGGAAAGGGTGGGGGTTCACAAAACACCATTCCCCAGAAGCTTCCATGGCCATGCAGCTAGGGCAGTCTGGGAGGCCTCCCAAGGGACTAGGTGTTAACCCTTTCACTATTGGATGTGGGGAGAGGCAGCTTCCAGGGGAGGACCTGGAAGGGTTGTCAGGAGCTTCAGGGAAGCAGCCAACTCCAACAGGTATAAAAAGTTCACCAACATTTTAACAGCTGATGGGGCCATGCAGGATGCTGGCAGGTACCAGCTAGTAACAGCCTGTGCATAGCCTGTGCACAGCCTGGATTCCTGCAGTAAGGTACCACTCCAAGGAAAAGACTGAGAAAAAAACTTAGTCTTTCATAGATGTGAGTTGTTTTTTCTTCCCCCTCAAAAGCTCCAAACAAAATAACTAATACATTTACAAGCAAGAAAGATGAAAAGCCATAAGAAGACAATTACAGCCCTGGCCAGGTGGCTCAGTTGGTTGGAGCATCATCCTGTACACCAAAAGTCTGTGGGTTCGATTTTCAGTCGAACTTAGGGCACAAACTTAGGTTGCAGGTTCAGCCCCTAGTCAGCAACCAATTGATTTTTCTCTCTCTCTCAGTCTCTCTCTCCCTCAATCTCTTTCTCTCTCATCAATAAATATATCCTTGGGTGATGATTTTAAAAAAAAAAGAAGAAGAATATAATGCAGTTAGTAAGCTCCAAGGCCATTTGAAAGTAGGAAGAGAGAGTAGGTGCAGTAAAGTGCTTCCAACTGGGCTCTCTCTAATTACTTAGCTACTCCACTCAGTAATCAGGCTAGCACTAAATCCAGAAAGACCACAATGGCTTATGACCCTGGCAGATGGGGATGCTACAGAAAAAGAGCTCTGTGAAAACCTCAATAAAGAAGATGATATTGTCTTTGAGCCATGCATTGCCCTAACCAGGTGCTCAGGACCCTCCTCATCTTCTCCTACTCCCTCAACACACACACATACACATATGCACCAACTAACCTACAACTTTCCACTCTGCCTGCAAGCCCTCAGCTAGCTACCATTAGAAAGTTATTAGCCCAACTAATCCAGGCTACAGTGTTAAAGAATAGCTGCATGTCTTTTATTGGGTTGGCCAAAAAGCCCATTACATTTTTCTGTACAATGGCTTTCATAGCACTTAGTTGTCTTTAACTTCCTTTGAAACAGTTTGTTAGATTGTATTGTGACAGCTGTCATATCAGCATGCATTTTTTATTTTTTTATTTTTTAAGATTTTATTTATTTATTTTTAGAGAGGGAAGGGAGAGAGAAAGAGAGGGGGAGAGAGAGAGAGAGAGAGAGAGAGAGGGAGACATCAATGTGCGGTTGCTGGGGGCCATGGTCTGCAACCTAGGCATGTGCCCTGACTGGGAATCGAACCTGCGATGCCTGGTTCGCAGCCCATGCTCAATCCACTGAGCTACACCAGCCAGGGCCAGCATGCATTTTTTAAAAAACTTATCAAAATTGGTGAGTTTTCGTGCAGCCATTTCAACAATGAAGATGAAAGAAAATACACAATGTTTTGGCATATTATGCTTTCTTATTTTAAGAAAGGTAAAAATACAACTGAAATGCAAAAAAAAAGATTTGTGCAATGTATAGTTAAGATGCTAAGACTGATCAAATGTGTCAAAAGTGGTTTGTGAAGTTTCTTGGTACTACTGACATTTTAGCCAAATAATCCTTTGCTGTGGGACTGTCTTATGCATTGGAAAATGTTTAGCCACATTTCTGGCCTCTACCCACTAGAAGCCAATAGTGGGAGATAGTCAAGATACTCAAAATATCCAAATTAATAAAGTTATTGGTGAAAATGAAAAATGTGTTTTTTCTTTTACAGAAAAAACATAATGAACTGTTTGGTTAACCTTATACATCTCAGAGGTTTGAGAATTTTTAAGAAGAAGATCTGGAGTGAGCAATTCCTTTACCCAAAAGAAAAATTCTACAGTAGGGAAAAAGATAAGCAGATATATTTAGAAAATCTTAGTCCAGCAGGCTCTCCTTCTAAAATGCGCTACCTTGAAAACTGCCAAACCTTTCCTTGAAAAAAAAAACAACCCTAACTATATATCACACAGGATGATAGAAATTCTGAGGTTTTAATTGAATACTTTGTCCTGAAATCTGGATGTCCAGAACATCAAGAAACTGCGAATAAATTACACCCCACACACAGGTCCTCAGCTTCTTACTTTTTGAAAGGACTGTATGTTAAGGTAACACAGGACTGCGCATGGGGTGTGGGATATGTGGAGACCCATTACAGGGCCGAGATTGTGCCACTTGGAGGCACAAAGGGAAAGAGAAAGCTTTCTTATGGCCCCTGGGCCCTTGGGGACAGCCCACAGGGAACCCTGCTGGCCTTTGTGGGCTCCTCTCCCATCTCTGATGCAGGCCAAGTGCATCTCTGGGTGTTAAGTTGCTGTTTGCGGACTTTAGCTTGAGCCAACAGACAACTAGGCAGTTTCTTTAATCAGACTTTAATCAGTGTCCATTAAAAAAAAAAAAAAAAAAAAAAAAACCCACGTCAAAGCCATTGCACATGGCCTGAAGTCTCAAAAGCAAGATTGAGGCAGGACTGTGCCTGCCTGTTCCCAGACCCACAGTCCCTATGCTCTACCGTGCTCAGCCCATCCTTATCTTTAGACAACAAGCTGTGTCCCTTAAAAATGTGCAGCCTTCAGCTGACCACATTTATTCAGAAGGAGGAATACTAAGCCCTGGCTCCACGCACTTCGATAGTGGTGACCTCAGAGACACCCGGAGATGATGTGCTTCTGGGGCCCTATTTCCTGGTAAATGCAATGAAAGCCTCAAAGTTTGGCCTAATAAAATCCTAACTAAAAAACTCTCTCTCTGACCTTACCTGAAGCACTGTGGAGTGATTTTAAAGCCTGTGCAAAGGCTTTTCACAGAACCATTAAGTTTAGCTAAAGGGGTGGGGGAGGGGAGAGAGGCGCTTTTCCATTTCAAACCGTGAGAGAGCGGTAAGGAAGCCACTATCAGCAATGGGAATTAGATTACTGGCTTCTCTGGCCAAGCACTGAAAATGGGGAGCAGCCTGGGGTGAAGGCTGTGCCCCTTGATAAAGTATGATAATCGCCACCATAGGCAAGAGGATCGTTTTCTAATTAAACTCTCCTTTACCTTCCGGGAGATGTCCTGCCCAGTCAAGAGCCCCAGGACCAAATGACTCCCACAGCTGTGGGAGACAGAATTGCAAAGAAAAATAACCCATTGAATGGGAGCTTTTGCTCCTTGGAAGGAATCGCAGGTGACGTGGCTCCAGGTGGAAAGCCCTTGCTGAGGCTCAGTGGGTCTCCCGTGAGAGAGGCATCCCCACCCGAGGGCCCTCTGCAGGCCCTGTGGCTGCCTCACCCAGCCTCCACTCTGTCACAGCATCCAAATCACTACGTAGTGTTCACAGAGCATCTGAAAGTACGCAAGAACATTGCTGGCATTCAAGGAAGGAACCAAAGAGAGTCTGAGGTTCATGGGGAATATGAGCCTGGAAGGGAATCCAGAGGCCTGTGCTGCAAGCTGAGCAATTGGGTGGCCAGGCCTTGGCTTGAACCGGGCTAGGCCATCTCTGTCTGAGACAGAACCAATCACCTGTGCAGCAGAGAGGATTTGTCTTTGACCCCAGTGCCTCCTGGTGTCAGGGTTTATGGCACCCTCTCCATGCCCCAGACCCTCTTGTGCAGTTTTCTTCTGAGCCTATCTTCTTCCTAAGCAAGATCCCAAGCCTAGAAGGTGCTCCCCTTCTCTGTCAGAACATAGTCTCTGAAGGTGTATTTTTCCCAGGACTTTATTCTCTGTCAGCAAGTTTTTCTGGCTGGCTACCTGTTACCAAGTAAAAATGAAGACAACTTTCTCTTGCTCCATATGTACATGTTCACAGGGCCTTCAAAAATCAATGTCTGAACCCAAAACTGTAGCTCCACAGCTCAAAATGCCAGCACCTCCTCGGACTGAGGAAAGAATTAGTACAGTTGCTTACTGGAACCAAAACGTGGAGGTTAGGCATAAGGCTGGGGCACATCTTTTTGTCACCTGAATGTAACTAGGCCTCACCTTCTCTTAGTAGCTGAAGAACAGCAAAACTGCACAGAACCTTGCAATCAATGCTTGGTGAGCTAAGGGTGGTCAGTGCATTTCAGAAGCAATGACCAGAAGCAATGAAGCAACTCCATCTTGCTGCAATCCGTCTTGTCTTGCAAGTCACACTTCTACTTGGAAAGCATAGAAACTCCCACAGACTCAAACCTAGCACAGGATGACAGGATGGCAGGGCAAGGTACTCATGACCCCTTCAATCCTCCTCAGCTAGAAAACAGCAGAAATTTGGTCAATGAGTTCCAATGTGAAGTTCACAAATTCTGAAATTATTCTTTACAATTCATACACATCTATATATTTTCCTGTTGTGTTATATTGTATTTTGGCTCTGGAAAGGTGAATGTTCTGGGTCTCCTGGTGATTAAGTTGGTGAGGAAAGGACTATAGTACTCAGTCAGAAAGAAGAGTGTAGAGTTAAAATGAAAGAGTCAGGAATCCTGCCTTGGATTCAAAAAGAACTCCCCTTCTGAAGCAGTGAATGCATAAGGTACACTGAGGCACACTTACCAACTGAGACAAAGGAGCCAGGGTGAGGGAGGTGGGCAGGTGGATGGATGGATGATGAATAGAAGACAAACACTGAGGATAAAAAATAGACCCAGCATCCTCAGCAGACTACCCAGGCTGTGGAGAAGGTAAGAAGATAGCATAGAAAATGTCATCCAACCACCAAGACAAATTCTTTCTTAATATCAAAATACCTATACCTAAACTGCTACATGAGACCTAGTACAGCAACATTGTTTAAAAAAAAATGAGAAGTAGTTTGATTACTTCAATAAGATCTCCGTCTTCCCCTCACCTCTTTAGAATATGTAACAATTTTTCCATGGCCATCAATAAAAATCAAACAAACAAAAGACTATTCCTTTTGACTGCGGAAGACAGAGTGTGAAGCACAGCAGAGAGGCAGGCAGGAGAGAGAGGGAAGAGCAGCTTCGGGGAGGAGCAATGGGACAGAAAGAAAGTTGAAAGGAAGGCCTCTCGTCAGCATGCAGCCTCAAGATCCCTGAGACACACAGCTTCAAGGACCAGGTCTGAACCGAGGGGGACTCTTCAGTAGACAGCAGTCAGCTATTCTGAAACTCGAGGGTGCTGATACAGTGTGTGGAGGTGAAAATGAAGAGTCCCAAACTGCATTGCCAGGTGCTCCCTCTCCCAGTTTCTTCACCTCTCCCATCCAAACAGCATCAGCTGACTATGGAAGCACAAACTGAAAACAAGAAAAATTACTCGAAAGAGAGATCTATCTATAAGGGCTGATCTTAAAGTATTCAGAACAGGATTGAGTACCACTCACTTCCACCAACGTGCTTGACAACTTCTTGTTTTCCGGGCCCACTCCAAAAATATGGTGCCCTATTAAGTTCTATATTCATAGGGTTTTAAGACTGATCCTTGTAATGTCTCTTTAGAGTATCTGAATAAATCATATCTTCTTCATTTCGCTTGCTTAGCAGCTTGAATATCTTACTGCTAAACGAGAGAAGCAACTTAGAATGGCTATACCCAGAAAACTCAGACTTGTATTTAGTAGGGAAGCCTGAGTTTGTCTTACAAGAGTGCTGCCTAGTGTCTATCTCTTGAACTGCACCCAATTTTTCTTGAGGTATAGGACATAACATTATTTGTTGTGGTATAGAAAACTCTCTTTATGCAATGCTGAAGTGTATATGTAGACATGTTTTTGAAAATAAAATTAAATTCCCATTATCTTATGTGTATTTCAAATATATCTTCACTTTGAAATCGTCCCTGAGACATTATAAAGATCACAGTTCAAAATACAGCAAATCTTTTAAAATTACACATTTACTAAGAAAAATAGTTCCCAACAGACTTTTCAATCATTATCATACTGTGCTTAAACCATCAGAGACAGTAGTAGTTGCTAAAGAATAGTCTCAACTCCCTAGAGAAATATTTGTGGGTTTTTCTAGGAAAAAACAGTATTTCTTACAGAGCACATATTAATAATGATGATGATGACACACTGACTACATGCTTGACATTGTAGAAGACACATTACCTACATTATTCCCATTTAGTTCACACTTAATATTTACAAATTGCTTAGAACAGCATCTGGCATATAATAAGTGACATGAAAGTGATGTTACATAAGTACCCTAAATATCTTGCAGTTTAGGTGTTATTATCTGTGTTTACATATAAGAAACCTGAGTGCAGAGAGGTTGAGTACCTTGATCAGGGTTATACACTTGTAACTGGTGCGTCTAGCACACAGCCCAGGTATAGCAGACTCCAAAAGGCTATGCACCACACCGTTTTGCCTCTCCTGTACACCTCCCTATACAATGGCCCCTGTCTTCTAGCTCTGCTGTAACAAAGTACCAGAGACTGGGTGCATTCACCAACAGAAATTTATTTTCTCACAATTCTGGAGGTTAGAGGTCTAAGATCCAGGTGTTGGCAGAATTGATTTCTTCCGCAGGTTTACAGATATGTTGGCAAATCACCATAACTACACCTAGATATCCTTTCTCCTAAGAGGTAACTGCTGTTCTGCCCCATCTTCTTTCTCTGTGTCTCCTCCCCCAAAGCCAAAGTTCGCTGATAACCAGAAGGGGCATACCACCCACTATACTGGCTTCCGGGCCCTGACACTCTGTGCTGTGACCAAACACATCTGGTTAATGCACTCATGCCTCCACATTCATGTAGAGCTGTGATTTTTTTTAAACAAACACATAATCTTCCAAGTAGCCTGTTTATGTAGCTATGTGCTGCTTCCAACAATAGTACATGCTGATTCACAAAACATTTTGGAAATTCTTTATTACAGTTAATTGAAAGGCTTATAACATATATTCTTTTGTCTATCCCAACTATCTGAAAATTATTTTCTTTAAAGAATGATGACCAAGAATAAATAGCTAAATAAATTTCATAGCTAAAGCCACTAGATAATGTGGAGAATGTGCTTATTACAACCACTTTTTCACCCAAAATGTCCATAAAGTACTGAGGATGAATTTTTAAATGCACGTGGCTCATAACACTAGTTCTGAAGGTAGAATAAAACTTCCCATTATGTTTGAAGCAACACCAATGCTACATTAAATGTGTACCATTGGTCCTATGGGGATCACTTAAGACAATTGCTTGGATTAACATCAGGGGTACAGGACATAACAGAGACTGTGGCTCTCAGCTCGCTCCCCACCCCACATGCAAATTAACACCATTTGAACCTAGAAGAACAACTTTTGGAACTCCAAGACCTATAATAGAGTTGTCAGAACGACATGGAAAGAACTGCATAGATTGTGAGATAATCCATAGAGCACTGTAAGTTTTTATTTACACAGAAAATTAAAGCAGGGACCATAAGCATCTTGACATCATGAGGAAAAAAACATCATTTACCTCCTCCACTCCAACACCATTTTTTCCATCTATTCCTGAATAGAATATTTATGCAAAAAAATCAGGCTTTATACTTTGTAGATTATGTCACTTCTAAGAAATGTATAAAGTACTTGGCATAAGAAAAGTTCTCATAAAAGGTAGCTATTATTATTAAGCTTCCTATCACCTATGCTGAGCTGGGTTGAAGTACAATGTTATCTCTGTTCTTAAGAGAGACTATGTCTGGCCACAGAGGTGCCACCACAGCTTCTGGGGAATGTGGGGCCGTGTTCATGCTGATAGGAACTTGGTCTCCTCAGGACCCACTGGGGAGATGCCACTGGGGGAGGAAAGAAAGCAAAAACTCTCACAGTTTTCTGCACTCCCTCTGCCCCCGACAGGCCTGGTGCTTCCCTGGGTGGCTCTGCACAGCGTGGCGAGCCCCCTCCTCTGGGAGCTTGCGACTCAGTCTTTCTCTGTGGAGCCACTGCTGTCAGGAGTTCCCATAGTAATTCTCTTCAGTCATTTTTCCATTAGTTGTTCAGATTAAGTCCAATTATTACATCACTACATGCTTCTCAAACTAAAGGATGTATAGCCCCAGTTCTGTGGAGGGAGAATGCAAAACAGAGTGTTCCATACACCTTTCTGGAACATCCAGTTTATTACAAGGTTTGGAAGAATCCAGTACTTTCTTTATTTTGCATAAACTATTCATTAACAGACAAGGCCTACAGATTTTTTTCTCCCTGGACACACCCACAGTTCGACCCCAGCGGCCTGTGGTCTTGGTGTGCCAGCCTCGAACACGAAGACCCCAGAAGTGGCCGGCCTTCTGCAGGCCTGAATTTTCTTCACTTACTCCAGGTCTTCACTAAGCTTGTTGTCCAGACCATTGGCCAGGACCTGGCTGTGTTTCCCATCCTTCACGTCCTTCTGTCTATTCGAGAACCAGTCTGGACTCTCATACTGAAGTGTGGGTTCCACATAATGGTGATCACCCATTCCACCTCTTCCTCTGTGAGCCTTCCTGCCTGCTGGGTGAGGTTGCTGTCTGCTTTCCTCAGCACCATGTGAGCACATCTTCGCCCCACACCCTGCACCGCAGTGATGGCAAAGGCTATTTTCCGTCGCCCATCAATATTGGTATTGAGTCCTTGCAAATGTGCTGGAATTCTCAGGAATCACTAGAGATATGGCTGCAGCAGCGTGTAGGCCTCCTGTGGAAGAGGAGAATCCAGTACTTTAATCGGAACCACCCCCTCTCCCACAAACAGGGAAGAGGAGCAGAGGGGGGGAGAAGGGCTCCAGGACAAACAGTTCAGCCCTGATATTCCACCCAAGTAGGGGTAGAGGGGTGAACCTGCAGTGAGGGTGGCCTCTCCTTTTGTCCCTCAGGGGGCTCCAGGCCATCCTCTAAGCTCAGCAGGTGTTTTGGGTATGATGCTTTCTAAAAGCCATGGAGACAACAGGCACCCTCCTTGTTTGAATCCCGTGTGGAGAACGCTGGGGCAGTCTACACCTCCGTCAACTGCTGGACCAGTCCTGTTGCACAGGGGTCCTTCACACAATGCTGTACACCTTGCATTGCTTCCCCCTCACGGCTGTTGGTGTCCAGCCTCTGGTCAATCTTCCGAACCACGTGGCCAGCCTCCCTGGAGCTCAGCATCTTCTAGTTCAGCATTTTAAATGCAGGGAGTGTGGCCTGACCCACAGTTTTTAACTGTGACCCTGTCTTGGTCATCCACAATTTATATTGGACTTTACTTGGGTCCAGTTACCATGCTGCTTCTTGGTGGACAGCCTACAGCAGTGATGTCTTAACAATAAAGTTCAAGAACCTCCTAGCCAACCCCTGCCAGCCCTGATTGTAGCCAGGGTGCCCAGCATGTAGGGAGTTTTCCTTGTTGGTACCCTCTGCAGTTCTGCTGCTGCTGCTGCTGCTGCTGCTGTGAAAGGAGGGGAAATCCCAAGGACCATGCTGGGGGGCTGAGCAGGGGTGGCAGTCCTTAACTCCAGGCTGGTTGGAGACTGGCAGGCTCTTTGCCTCCTGGCATGATGGCTTGTGAGGTAGAGAAGGACTGCAGCTGTTGAAGCCCAGGCAAGGGAAGGGCCTTACTGTGGTGGTACAGCCTTCCCCCTTAGGTTCCTGGCGCTCAGAATCAGGCATGTGGCCATCACTCTGTCATACCTCCTGCATATTATCCATATCCTGGATCTGGTCCCACTCAAACCCCAGGTTCATCATTACCTTGGTCACCCAGGGGTCCATGTTGTCATTGGGTGGCTCGCTGTAAGGTCTGAGTTCCTCCTTCTGTCCCAAGTTTAGTTCTTCTGTCCCTGGGGTTGAGAGTTGAGAGTTATTAATTTCTTGAAGAGTTTTTCACACTCAAAAAGAAAAGGGGGACATGGCAGTGCCTGCTCAGTATCCTCTGTCGCAGCTCCCAGAAGTCCTCTCCCATGGAAGGCAGGCTTCCGGTGACCATCTTGCACACAACACCCCCAAGCTTCATACAGTGGCCCTGTGGCTGTCACAGGTTTGGTGCAGGAAGAGCCCTGGGGCAGAGTAAGGGAGGCTGCCACCGAACATGCTCAGCTTATGACCAAAAACTTCAGTACCAAGGCCTGAGTCTGCAAGTTTGACTTTCAGCTCAGCATCAGAAAGCATGTTCTCTGGCTTTGGGTCCCAGTGGATGATGCCCCTCTGGTGGCAGTAAGCACAGTGGCTACCAGCTGCTGAAACACAGCTTGGGCCCCATTCTCAGTCATGCAGCCATGGCCCTGCAAGTAATAGTACATGTCTCCTTTGCTTACATGCTCCGTAACAAGGAATAATGTGTCCTTGGTGTCAATCACCTTGGATAACTTCACAATATCCAGGTGATTGGAGGCTTCATGTGGTGGACTTCTCAGAAAAGCCTGAAGGAGCACTGCTGAGTAACAGCTTTGACAGCCACCCCTGTCCCAGCCAGACTGTGCCAGGCCAACCTCACCTTGGCAAATGTTCCCAGGCCAGTAGTGTTCAGGAGCTTATGGCAGCCAAACTGGGGGTCCTCAGCAGTAGAGACGGCTGCAAAGCCGTGAGACATGGTGACCTGCTAACTACATAATGGACAATATTAACTGTTAACACTAAGTATGTTAGAAAATAACACTAACTATACTAACTGTGCTAACTAATACTGACAATGCTAGCTATGCTTACCAATACTAATAAATATACCAACTATACTATGCTGATACTAATAGTAACAGTGCTAACTATGCATACTAACTATGCTAATAAACAAAGCTAACTATAATAATGATACCCATACTATCTTAGTCTGACAGCGGTCAGAGGGGAGAGAAGAGGAAATTTCAGGGGGGAATGGGTAGGGATTACAGGAACAAATTTGGAGGACACATGGACAAAAACTAGGGGTGGGGGGTAATGGGGGGAAGGGGGGAAGGGTTGGGTGGGTGGACTGGAATGGGAGTAGGGGGGAGAAAACTGTACTAGAACAATGATTAAAATAAAAAAAAACAATGTTGACAATATTAAAATTTTTAAACAAAATATGAGAAAAAGAACAAAGAAAAGAAAAAAAGAAAAATTGAGAAAAAGAACATTTAAAAAGAAGAAAAAGGAAAAATGAGGGGAAAAAGAGTAAAGACAAAAGAAAAAATAATCAAAAACAAAGAAAAAGAAAACAAGCTAACTGTCCCAAGTTCAACAGGGAACCACAGATCACCTTCTTGGGCCATAAGGATAAAACCTCAGCCCAGCCGGACCTCATATAGGAGTTTATTGTAATTCTATCACTATGGTACCTTGAGATCTGAGCAAGATACAAACCATTGCAGCTGGGGATAAACCACAGTGGTTTTCTTTGTTTTGGTGTCAAGACCCTTTTACTCAAAAAATAAATAAAAATAAAAAAGAAACGATACAGAGCTTTTTATTTATGTGAAATATTAAAGATTGACTGTACTTTATTAGAAATTAAAATCTGACCCTGGCCAATTAGCTCAATTTTCTCTCTCTCTCTTTCTCTCTCCACCTCTCCCCCTCTCTAAAACCAATAAATAAAAAATTATTTTAAAATATTAAAATCTGTAGGATCCTGTGGTGGCCTTTTCATTTATAATTTGAAAATCTGTAATAATTCTTGTCTCTTTAAAAACCTTGTAGTGGCTACACTTAAAATATTCAATTCCTTTTCCTTCAACTTTGGTCTCAAAATGATGCTAAAACTTAACTGATATCACAATGCCAAAGAAGTTGGACCCAAAGAGAAACACACCAAGGCACATCATCATTAAGTTACCCAAGATTAAAGATAAGGAGATAACCTTAAAAGAAGCAAGAGAAAAGGAGACAGTTACCTACAAAGGAGTTCCCATCAGACTGTCAGCTGATTTCTCAAAAGAGACCTTACAGGCAAGAAGGGGCTGGAAAGAAGTATTCCAAGTCATGAAAGGCAAGGACCTAAATCCAAGATTGCTCTATCCAGCAAAGCTATCATTTAGAATGGAAGGGCAGATAAAGTGCTTCCCAGACAAGGTAAAGCTAAAGGAGTTCATCATCGCCCAGCCATTATTATATGAAATGTTAAAGGGACTTATCTAAGAAAAAGGTTATCAAAAATATGAACAATAAAATGACAACAAACTCACAACTATCAACAAATGAAACTAAAAGAAAAGAAAAATAAATAATACAAAAACTAAGCAAACAGCCAGAACAGGAACAGAATCAGGCAAATGGACATCACACAGAGGGAGTTCAGTGGGGAGGGGGAAGGGAGGAATGGGAGGGAAAGGTACAGGGAAGAAGCATAATTAGTAGGCACAAAATAGACGGGGAGAGACAAAAATGGTATAGGAAACAGAGAACTCAAAGAAGTTATATGTACAACCCATGGATGTGAACTGAAAGTGGGGGAAGTGCTGGAAGTTGAGGGGCAGGGTGGAGAGGAGATAAAGGGGAAAAAATTGGGAAAACTGTAATAGCATAATCAATAAAAATACTTAAAAAAGAAAGTGTTCTGTTGCATAAAATAAGGTACGTTATTAACATCTATAAAGCTGAGAGGAGGTAGCTTTCATCGTATTTTTGCCAACAAGATCATGAGCAGATTTGTTATCATAAACCTTGGAGACCAGAGGATAGTGGAGTGGCATATTCAAAATGATGAAGAAAAAAAACTGTCAAACAAGAATCCTATATCTGGCAAAACTATTCAAAAATAAGGGAGCCATTAAGACATTCCCAGATAAATCAAGCTGAGAGAGTTCTTTACCATAGACTTGCCTGGCATGGGCATGCTTCACAATGGAATGAAAGGACTCTGGACAGCAAGCAACTCAAAGCCTTAGGAAGAAATAAAGATCTCTACTCAAAGTAAATTTATGGGCAATTATAAAAGTTAGTACTGTTGTAACCTTGATTTTTATCTCTATGTGTTGTGTTCTTCTTGATTTAAGAGACTAATGTATTGAAGAAATAATTGTTAGTCTATGTTTTGGGACACAAAGCATAAAGGTGTAATTTTGTGGCATCAGTAACTAACTGGGTGGGGTTAGAGTTGTGTAGGATCATTGCTTATATGTTCTTGAGTCAAGCTGCTACAAATTCACATGAGTGTTATAACTTTAGGATGGTAGGTATTCAAATGACTAAAACATAATTCTTATATATGAGATCTGTCTGGAAAAAGTCCAGCCATGGTTAATATAATGAGAATGGTTTGTGTAACATTGATGTAACCTGGCAGCCAAGGAGAGTGGACTGAGATGCACATGTGTAAACAATGATGACTTCACTGCACTAGTCAGTGGGGGTGGTAGACACCATTGAGTGAGCAAGTGTACTGTGTTGCTGTCACATTCAAAATGATTGAGTGAGTAGAGCAATGAATCTGCATCCAATTTTGTGTTAAGCTTGAACTTTCCTCCATGGAAACTACTCAGGTGATTCAGAAGGCCACAGCTATGGGTAACTGGTGATTGGCAGCTTCATCACAACAGCGCACCTGTTCATGAATCACATCTCATGCAGAGGTTGTTGGCAAAACATCCAATCACCCAGGTGATTCAGCCTCCTTAGAGCCAGATTTGTCACCCTATAACTTCTGGGTTTTCCCAAAATTAAAGTTCCCTTTGAAATGAAAAGGATTTCAGACCATCAGTGAGATTCAGGAAAATATGACAGGACAGCTGATGGCAACTGGGAGAACTGTGTAAGGTCCCAAGATTCCTACTTTGAAGGGAACTGAGGCATCATTGTCCTATGTACAAGGTTTTTTGTATCTTGTATTTTCTTCAATAAATGTCTCTATTTTTCATATTACATGGCTGGATAACTTCTGGACAGATCTTGTGTATTTTGTCTGCATTTATGGTTCCTGGCTCACAGCTCCTAAAATCCTTGAAATTTCCTGAGCAGTAAAAACAATGGGATCATCTTTTGTTATAATATTTGGTCTCTTGTCCTCAGTTCTTGAAATCAGAACCATAAAGGTAAAATGAGTTTCTTGTTAGTCATAATAAGCCCCTTTCTACAACACCTGGGTTTATGTTAATAAGATGAAAGGGCTGGTTGCCAGGGGAACAGTCTTGACTAGAGAGTTGAAACTTTCAGTTCTACCCCCTGATTTCCAGGATGGGGAGGAGTAAAGGAGGTTGAATAATCACCAATGGCCAATGAGTTAGCCAATCATGACTGTGTAATGAGGCCTCTAAGAAACCCAAAAGAAAAGGGTTCAAGGAGCTTCCATGTAGGGAAACCAGAGTGCTTCTATATGCCACAGTGCCAGATACCAAACACCACAGGGACAGAAGCTCTTTTGTCTGGGGCCTCGCTCTACATATCGCTTCATCTAGCTGTTGGTCTGTGTTCTTTAGTATCCTAGATAATAAAATGGTAAACTAGTAAAAGAAAAAAAAAGAGAGAGAGGGAGGAAGAGACTAAGTCTAAGATTACCAAATTATGAAATTCTGACAGTTTTCATAAATTCTGTTCTATTTATATAACACATTTATATATTTTATAGTATAATACATGTTTATATTGTATGTACTTCATATAATAAATATATTTATAATCTATTTTATGTAATATATGTATTTCTTTTAATATGATATATATTTGTATTTTATATATCTGTTTAAAATATACAGTCATATATAACTTATTCTTATTTATTTATGTTTTATATAACAAATATTTGTTACATATACTTTAAATATTAATATATATTTACATAGATCTATATGTATAGATTATTTACAGCTTTCTACAAGTGGATTTAGTTGAAGCCAATCATTTCTCCTACTTCTGAAAACGCTGAGGTAGGGAAGCACTAGAAGCCCTGGTGCTCTTTGCAAAACATGTGAAGGACTAAGGAAAACATGATGAAGGCTCCTCGGTTTCTGCCATTGCTTCTATCTTTGTCCCCTTTTCTTTCTATTTTTGGGGAACTAGCTCTACCTCTCTCAGCCCCTCCCCCCCATATTTCAACTATGCAAGAAACCGTAAGGTTTACAAAAACAGTCCTCAGGAAACCTGTACCATGGTATGGTTTTCTGGACCTCACACAAGGGGCACATAAACCAGAACAGCCCACACATTCGAGTGTAACTAACAGAGAGAACCACAGGAGGAGAGCTCCTCTGGCCCTGCCGGATCCAGCCAACCCTGCCCCTGAGCAGAGGAGCCTGGCCTGGTCTGCCCAAGCTCCCTGGTTCAGGTCAGCTGAAGAAAAGCTTCCAGCTCTGTTTGACACCATGAAATGAATTTATTCATTCACACAGCTTACAAAATTTATATTAACCAAAAAATCACATTATATTACAGCAGGTGTTTGCAATTTAGCAACATTATATCTGTAAGTCCCTGGGCCCACAGGAAAAATAACGTAAGCCAGATCAGCAGTCTCCCCGGTAACATTCATCTGTTCCTTGATCAGTCATTTTCTAGGTGTTCAAGTGTTCCCGGAATAGAAAATGTCAATGATTTAAGAACTATTTAGGGGAGAACTTAAAGCAGATACAATTCTACACACTTGCATAGATATTTTGGCGGTTGCCCTTTGTCAGAGGAGCAGCACTGTTACAGAACAGCAAGCGGGGCCTTGGGATGATACACTTACTGAAAGAAGCCCCCAGGTCCATTATGTCTGCCGCCAGAGGAAAGATGTCTCTCAATGCCAGACATTCGTGAAAAGGAAAGGGAATGTTTATTTAATGCTATACAAACTTAAAGTAGTGACCTAATGTCTTCATCAAAAATCCTAAAGTCTCTTAAAAAACCCACAAACAGACACAGTCCTTCCTTCCCCCCTTGCCCAGTCCAGAGTACCGTATCTCAGGAAAGGAAATAGAAGTCCATGGCTCAGGCAGTCCTCTGGTTATTCCCAGTCATTAATCCGTCTTGACTGGGAAACCTCCCTGGGTTGCTGGCACCCTCAGCTGTGCCACTGGGATCTCTGCTAAAACCCCTTCTAAAGCTGCAGGGGTCCCTACTCTGGCACAGGCACGTGGTCCTCTCTCCCAGGGCCACGGGAGTCCCCACACAGCCAAAACTGCGTGCTTCTCCCCACAAAGCTGCAGAGGGGGGCAGGGCAGGGGGCACCACTCTGCCAAAGCCAAGTGGCGATTCTCTGCTAAAGCCGCATGGTGATTCTCTCTCGAAGGTCTGCGGGAGTCCTCACTCTGCTAAAGATGCATGGTTCTCCCTCCCTCTCAATAGCTGTGATCCTCTCTGCACTGCCACAGCCACATGGTTCTCCCTCCAATGGCTGCCAAGTCCGGGTTGAAATCCCTGCGCCAATCTTCCTCTGCAGCCCCATTTCTGACTCCTCCTACAATCGGCTACACATGCCAGCATTCATATCCTTCCAGCTTTACTGGGCTGCCATCCTGAGTCTGGGCAGGCGTGGCCCCGTGTCACGGAGCCAATCATCTCCAAGCTCCCATGCAGACACTGTAACTCGGGGACCTGCCCCTCTGTTACATCTTAGTGAGGAAGTTACTCCCATTCCCCTGGCTCAGAGCTTGGCCACAGCTATTTAACACATCTGTGTAACCAGTCAAAGGCTATAGATATGTTAAATGACCACACCAGAGGTCAGCTGCAAGGCTGTTGCTATGTGAAACAGCTCTCAATGGCCCTGCTCCATTTGTCCCTTCCCCCAACCCACACCTGGGGGGCAGTGAGGACATCCTAATATTTCCTGAACACCTTGAGTTCTGGACCCCATTTCAAATCCCTATTTGGGGCGCCCCCCTCTTGGCTGCACCCTGTTACAGCACCACTGTTCCACAGAAGCACAGCCTGAGAGCAGCTGGTTTTCATACACCATTCCCAACATCTTTACTGGTTACATTTCCCAAATGGAAACCGCCTCTAGAAGGCAGTAACTCAATGACCCTAATTAACCCAAAAGGGATACACCTGGGTAGATGTAGCCAGCCTCAGAAGACAATATTTCTGTCCTCTGCATAATGAATCAAAGGGCATTAGCTGTACTATAAACATAGCCTAGGGCAGAGATTAAGTGACTTTCCTGGAATTCAGAAGAGATGAAGAACCCCTTGGCTCAGAAAAAAATATGCAGGGATTAAGAACTAACACAAGATAAGAAGGGGAATGTATTTTTATTACTAACTATACTTTCTTGTTAATATACTGAAAACCCTCCATGCCAGTGGCTCCTGTTTGGAAAAGTTAAAGGACAGGAAAATTCTGCACACAGAGCCAAGTTGATAAATTCTAATTTAAATGCTAATTGGGTACAGGAAAGTTACCTAGGTCTTTAGTACACTCAGAGTTTGGACCTAACTACAGTTCTGACCCTCATTTTGAATGTCAAAACCCTGCCTTGCTTTGTGTCAGCAGCCTAATTAAAGAAACACCAGGAAAGTAAAACCAATAACCTTGTTAAATTACACCATTTTCCCAAAACCTTATCAATAGCAAACAGGATAGCCAAATTCTAAGGATGGCATGAGGAAAAATACATCCCCAGGGGCTTACAACAAGCTATAGTGACCCTCATGGAAGACTTCAAAGCCAAACCGAACCTTGCCCTACATAGACCAACAATGAACTAATAGTTCACTATGAACTAGAGCAAGAATCCCCAGCAGCCTGTGGCTCCCTCCTCCCCCTGGGACCTCTAGCAGCAAGGCTCCAGGCCTAACAGAACCTTGAGGAAAAAATGTTTTACTTCATTGTTAGGAGGTAGGAAGGACTTCACACTTAAGATAAGGTTTTTGTGAGCCTTTTTGCAGTTTGCTGTTCCTGAGTCCAGAGCAAAATTCAAGCCCCAAGACAAGGAAAATACTTTGTTCTTTTACAAGAAAACAGCGAACACACACACAACACCCTTAGTGCATCTCTGTGGGCCCCAGAAGTTAACCCAGATTCCCAGGTCTGCCATTTATTGCTAAGGCTATGGACAGAGATCTGGAGCAATGTGAAGACCAACCTCTCCAGTTCTCCTACTAACACAGCAGTGGTCAGGGAGAATGCTGAGGACCTTCAAATTAACAGAGAGGATCCACCAGCTGGACAAAGTCCTCTGCAAAAGATAGGCAGCCCAGGACTTCCGGTCTCGTGGCATAGACAGAAATGACTCGCCTCTTCACTCAGCCACACCCAAAACTACTAAAATACAGAACAACCATCACTCAGAACCATCAGAAATTAAGTTGAATGGTAGTCTGACGACTACAGAATTAAAGAAACTACATCCATCCACACTGGAAGGAGGGGCACAGATGTGGAATGGGCTAGTCCCACATACACATGTGGTGGATAAAAATTTGGGAGGGGTATCTCGGGATTGAGGAGTCCCAGCCTCACATCAGGGACCCCAGCCAGGGTTCCAGTGTCAGAATGATAAGTCCTCACAACTTCTGGCTGCAAAAATCAGCATGGATTGAGTCAGTGGTAGAAACTTCTGGAGCCCCAAACAGTTCCTTTTAAAGAACCGGTAACCGGAAAGACACCGGCATTCAGGCTGCCTGTCACTACCAAATTCAATAAGCAATGACAAGTACTGAATCTTTTATGGGCACTTTATTCAGATAGCGGTGACTGGAGAAGATGGTGGGTTCATACCCTAACAAACCATCTTCCCTTCTCTTTCCTGGCCAGATCTTTTATAAGGGGGTGGGGGAGGACAAACAAGGTGCAGTGAGGGCTTTGAAATTCAGGGAGGATTAGGTGATCAAAGCTGCAGCATTCCTGTTCTCAGCAGTTAGCCGTTCCCAAGGTGGGGGAAGGGGTGGTGGTCACACAAAAGGTCCCGATGCCTCCAACAGGTCCCCATGTGGTTATCTCTAGCCAGTACCCCAGGAGGTCGGCTGCTTTTCCCAGGAGCCAGGATGGGCCTTATCTATAAGATTCTGAAACTAAAGCTTAACATACACATTACTTGCTAGACTTATAACTTTTTACCTTAAGCTAAAATTTTCCAAGTCTTGAGTCCCCTATCAAACCCAGACATGAACTCACTCAAACTCGCTCCCTCTGGGCTCTAGTGCTGGGTGGCAGCTTGGAAGGTACCAGTGGCATGGTGGGGGAGACTGAGATGTCTGGCAACAAAGTGATTAGGGACCATTATCCCTTTTCTAAAACCTCCCCACAACAGAGCACAGAGCTGACAAGTTGGTGCCATATCTGAGACTCTACCAATCTGGCTAACAACAGTGTTCGACCCACCTTGAGGTCCCCAGAGACTCCAACCCACTCAATTTATAGACCCACCCAAGCTGCTTTTCCATATGAATGACTGGTCTTAACTTATGCTTCACAACTTCCTAAATCCTCTCAAATGAGCAACAGCTGACCTCGAGCCCTGGGCCCAGTGCTAGCAGCAGCCAGAAAAGATTCACAGCTTGGTTTTATCTGGGACTCTCCAAGTCCAACACAAGTAGCAGCCATCTCAGATAGCAGTATAGCTCAGGAAGGGTTGCCCCAGGCAAAACACAGGTGGAAGCTGACCTTGGCCAGCACCACTCAGGAAACCCCAGGACCACTGCACCCAATGGACAGTGAGAGACCATATCAGTGTACCACCACCCTGCCCCTGAACAAGTGATCCTCCACAGAGGGTGGAAATTTGTGGCATGTGGTCACAGCCAATCATTGCAGCTAACTGGCCTGGATAAATCCTTCCCATTGCTCGGCCAACAGCAACCAAGGCTCAACTACAAGAGGAGGGTGTACTCAGCCCACACAAAGAGTGCACCTCTTGTACCCAGCTTGGGTTATAAGGGACGCTATGCCACTAGACCCTACAGGACACCTACTACATTAGGCCACACTACTAACACATGGAGTCAAAGCAGGTCTACCTAATACATAGAAACAAACACAAGAGGCTGCCAAAATGAGGAGACTAAGAAACATGGCCCAAATAAAAGAACAGATCAAAACTTTAAAAAAAGAGCTAAGTGAAATGGAGATAAGCAATTTATCAGATGCAGAGTTCAAAACACTGGTTATACAGATGTTCAAGGAACTTATTGAGAACCTCAATAGCATAAAAAGATCCAGCCTGAAACAAAGGATACACTAACCAAAAAAAGAACAATTTACAGGGAAACAACAATAGAGTGGATAAAGCTGAGAATCAAATCAAAATGATTTAAACATAAGGAAGCAAAAAACAACCAATGAGAACAAGAAATAAAAAAAGAATCCACAAAAATGAGGATAGTATAAACAACCTCTGGGACAACTTCAAGAGGTCCAACATTCGCATTATAGGGGTGCCAGAAGGAGAAGAGAAAAAGCAAGAAATTGGAAACCTATTTGAAAAAATAACAAAAGAAAACTTCCCTAATTTGGTGAAGGAAATAGACATACAAGCTCAGGGAGTACAGAGAATCTTAAGAAGACAGATGCAAAGAGACCCACTCCAAACACATCATAATTGAAATGCTAAAGGTTAAAGGTAAATAGAGAGTCTGAAGAGCAGCAAGAGAAAAGAAGTTACTTTCAGAGGAGGTCTCATGACTCCCAGCTGATTTCTCAAAAGAAACTTTGCAGGCTAGAAGGAATTGGAAAGAAATATTCAAAGTCATAAAAAACAGACCTACAGCCAATATTGCTCTACCTAGCAAACATATCATTTAGAATCAAAGGGGAGATAAAGAGCTTCCCAGATATGAAAAATCTAAGGAGTTCATCATCACCAAACCATTATTATATGAAATGTTAAAGGGACTCTCTTAAGAAAAAGAAGATCAAAACTATGAAAAAGAAAATGGCAAAAAATACATATCTATCAACAATTGAATCTAATAAACAAACTAAGCAAAGAAGAAGAACAGAGACAGAATCATTAAAAAAAGAGTGTTTTGATGCTTGCCAGATAGGAGATGGGGTGTAAAGGGACTGGGTGAACTGGTGAAGGAATTAAGAAGTACAAATAGACCCCCAGCCAAGATGGAGGCATAGGTAGACAAACGGTGCCTCCTCACACAACCAAAAGAAGGACAACAAAAATTTAAAAACAAAAAACAACCAGAACAGACAGAAAACCAAACTGTATGGAAGTCTGGCAACCAAGGAGTTAAAGAAGACACATTCATCCAGACTGGTAGGAGGGGCAGAGTTGGGCAGCCAGGGTAGAGAGGACTCACAGCAAGGCGGTGGCTGGAGGATGGGGGCAGGCAAGGCGATGGCTGGCAGATCCAGTGAAGTGGCAGATTATGGAATGGGGCATGGCACGCAAGGCTGCAGCTGGTCTGCAAGGCAGCAGCTGGCAGACCAGGTGGTCCCACATTCGCATGCAGATAACCAGGCAAAACTGGGGAGCAAGACGGACCATACAACCCATAGTCCCAGCCCGGGGAAATAAAGCCTCAAGTCACTGACTGAAAACACCTGTGGAGGTTGAGATGGCAGGGGAAGAAACTCCCAGCCTCACAGGATAGTTGGTTGGAGAGACCTACAGGGCCCTAGAATATACACAAGCCCACCCACCCAAGAATCAGCACCAGAAGGGCCCAATTTGCTTGTGGGAAGTGGGGAGAGTGACTGAAATCTGGCAGCAAGCAGAGCAAGCACCATTGTTCCTTCTCAAACCCCTCCCCCACATATAGCATAACAACCCAGTAACATGGGTTACCCTACCCAGGTGAACACCTAAGGCTCTGCCCCTCACTACCTAACAGGCAAGGCAAGACAAAAAAATTGGCCCAAACAAAAGAACAGATCAAGCTCCAGAAAAAATACAACTAAGCGACAAAGAGGTAGCCAACCTATCAGGTGCACAGTTCAAAACACTGGTAATCAGGATGCTCACAGAAATGGTTGAGTATGGTCACAAAATAGAGGAAAAAGTGAAGGCTATGCAAAGCAAAATAAAGGAAAATGTACAGGTAATCAACAGTGATGGGAAGGAAACTGGGACTCAAATCAACGGTGTGGACCAGAAGAAAAAAGAAACATCGAATCAGAAAAGGATGAAGAAACAATTCCAAAAAATGAGGAGAGGATTAGGCACCTCCAGGATATCTGTAAATGTTCCAACATCCAAATCATAGGGGTACCAGAAGGAGAAGAGGAAGAACAACAAATTGAAAACTTATTTCAACAAATAATGAAGGAGAACTTCCCCAACCTGACAAAGGAAATAGACTTCCAGGAAGTCCAGGAAGCCCAGAGAACCCCAAAGAAGTTGGACCCAAGGAGGAACACACCAAGGCACATCATAATTACATTAGCCAGGATTAAAATGAAGAAGAGGATCCTAGAAGGAACAAGAAAAAAGGAGACAGTTACCTACAAAGGAGTGCCCATAAGGCTGTCAGCTGATTTCTCAAAAGAGACCTTACAGGCAAGAAGGGGCTGGAAAGAAGTATTCCAAGGCATGAAAAGCAAGGACCTACATCCAAGATTGCCCTATCCAGCAAAGTTTTCATTTAGAATGGACGGGCAGATAAAATGCTTCTCAGATAAGGTCAAGTTAAAGGAGTTCATCATCACCAAGCACTTATTTTATCAAATGTTAAAGGGACTTATCTAAGAAAAGAAGATAAAGAAAAAACATGTATAGTAAAAGGACAGCAAACTCACAATTATTAACAACCACACCTAAAGGAAAAACAAAAACAAACTAAGCAAACAGCTAGAACAGGAACAGAACCGCAGAAATGGAGATCACATGGAGGGCTAGCAACAGGGGAGGGGGAGAGAAGGGGAAAAGGTACAGAGAATAAGTAGCATAGATGGTAGGTAGAAAATAGACAGGGAGAGGGTAAGAACAGTATAGGAAATGTAGAAGCCAAAGAACTTATATGTATCACCCATGGACATGAACTAAAGGGAAGGAATGTGGGTGGGAGGGGATGTGCAGGGTGGTGGGGAGTGAAGGGAGGAAAATGGGACAACTGTAATAGCATAATCAATAAAATATATTTTTTAAAAAAGAAGTACAAATAGGTACCATATTTCTCAGACTATAAGATGCATGTTTCCCCCCCAAATTTGGGAGGAATAATGATTGTTGTTGAGTTCTGTTTACATTTACATTGGTGAAATATTACCTTACTCATGTTATTAAATATTTTACATTTTTTGCTTCAAAAATTTTTTTCCAGTGTCCCAGGTTTGATTCCCAGCCAGGGTACATGCCTGGGTTGCAGGCCATAACCCCCAGCAACCGCACATTGAAGTTTCTCTGTCTCTCTCTCTATCTCCCTCCCTTCCCTCTCTAAAAATAAATAAATAAAATCTTTAAAAAAATTTTTTTTCCTATTTTCTTCCTCTAAAACCTAGGTGCATCTTATGGTCCGAAAAATAGGGTAGTTCCAGAATATCCATGGGACTATAAAGAACGGTATAGGAAATGGAGTAGCCAAAGAACTTATAATCATGATCCATGTACATGAACAATGATTGGGACTTCCTGAGGGAATAGGGGTTGCTGGGTGGAGAAGGGCAAAGTGGGAAAAATCAGGAAAACTGTAACAGCATATTTAATAAAATATAATTTAAAAAATAAAATAAATTTTTAAAAAAGACAGGCAGCCCAGGGTAGAGAGGTTCCCTGTGCCTGGATATAGATACATGTCTGTCACACACACTACCGATGGTGGGCTGAATGATGATGGTACCCAAAGATGTCACATCCTAATCCCTGGAACCTGTAAATATCATCTAATATTATTACAGAAGTAATCAAGTCAAAATGACATCATCACAGCTGGGCTCTAACACAATATGACTGGTGGCAATTTGGACACAGAGACTGACACACACAGAGGAAAGACAACATGAAGATACACAGGCTGGATACTTGTGAGGATGGAGGAGTGGAAGGACATATCTACAAGCCAAGGAACCCAGAGATTGCCAGCAAACTACCAGAAGCCAGGAAGAGGCAAGGCAGAATTGCCTGGAGGGTACCACAGGGAGCAGGCCCTGCTGACACCTTGATTTTGGACTCCTAGCCTCTAGAACTGAGACATCATGTGTCTGTTGTTTTAAGCTACCCAGCCTATTGTTACAGCAGCCCTAAGGAACTAACACATCGTGCCTTTCCATATCTATAATGCATGCCAAACTTCACCAGGCACATTCATTTTAACTTTTACACCTTGCCCCGGCAATTCCCACCCCACCCAGATACCCTCACACCCAACTCTCAATGACTCAGGAAGGTAACGGCCCCAGAGGATTAATCCCATTAATGCAAACTATCAAGAACTTTCAAACTTCTTTTTTAGGAGAGCAAACTCAAACTGTCAACAAAATGAAAAAGATGTTCCTCCGACATGCTTTTATTTTGATGAAATATTTAAACAACATTATGTCACTACTGTTGGAGAGGTCACCCTTCGAACCTGGCACCAGAAGAAAATAATCGACTCCATAGAGGGATGCTGTCAAGACAACAACCTGACAACAGAGAGGGACCTGACACTGTCTTTTTCCTGTGCTCCTAGGAAAATGGCACCCCACGTGGTAGAAATTTTAAATTCAGTTACTCATAAAACAGACGATATCAAAGACAAAGAACAAAAAAAGATCTACTAAGCAAGCACAAATTTTTATCCTGTTACTCAAATATTAACTTTTTGTATAATGTTTTTAAATGATTATATTAAAAACTAGAAAAACAATAAATAAGTATACTTTGCTATGAGTGAAAACCTTAGTCTTTGGCATAGAACACATATTTAAAGGTTGAAGATAGAAATCTCTGGATGACTTGCTCACTCAGGCAGAGTTATGTTTATTCAGTAATTATATGAAATTATTATTATTATATGAAATGTTAAAGGGACTCGCTTAAGAAAAAGAAGATCAAAAGTATGAAGAATAAAATGGCAAAAATACATTATCTATCAACAATTGACTCTAAAAAACAAACTAATAAAACAAGAAGAGCAGAGACAGAATCATGGATAAAGAGTGTTTTGATGGTTTCCAGATGGGAGATGATGTGTTAGGACTCTGTGAAAAAATAAGTAAAAATAGGAGAGATTCTGTACCAAAGCACAGCACTGTTTGGAGGGGGAAATGAGATAAAGAATGTGAAAGTCCTTTGAAAAAAAAATGGAAATCTACAAATAGATACATGTAAGGTATCTTTTTTACTCACTAAAACCTGCCAGAACTCATTTATTTATTTAAATTTTTTTTTCTTTTTTAGGGGAGGCCACTGTTTCATGTGCTGCAGTGAGACACTATCATCGTTCTCAGGGAGGAGCTAAGAGGCAGCATTATAGGACATATGATGGAAAAATAACTGAAAGAACTATGTTCCTCCCTGAAAATTCTGTTATGGAATCAGCTGTATTATGTGATATTTTTTTATATTCACCCAAGGACATGTCTAGAGAAGGGAAGAGAGAGAGAGAAACAACAATGAAGTTAAACCCTCAACCTAGACATTTGCCCTTACCAGGAATCAAATCTGCAACCCTTCGGTTCATGGGAAAGACGCTCCAACCAACTGAGCCACACCAGCCAGGGGATCTGTATTAAGTGATTGTTTTACCTAGTTTAACTGAGAGAATGTCAACAAGACTACAAAAGGCTACCACGTTACTAAGTCAAATTTAAAAATTGAAATTTGGATAAGAATACGCATAAAGTCAAAAATCAGTCTAATGTTGTGAGAAAAAATTAAGTAAATTTTGTCTGTAATTATCATAAAGTGGTTATAAAAGAATAGCTTGTGATGATTTATTAATTCTATCTCAAATATCATTTATTATTCTTGAGCTACCATCAGTTTCATACCCTCTGGGTGAGTGGTAGTGGATTGGGCACTATTGTTCTGTTTAAATCATTTGTAATTATGTATTGATATGCTAATAAGGCAAAGTATGTTCCAAAAACTATAGAACTATCAAACTATGAAGAGCTGATAGAGAAGGGGTAAATCTTTACTTTTTACTAGACATACTTTGTATGTTATGATTTTATGAGCATTTAATTAAGTAAAGCAACAAAGAAAAACATAAGTTAAAATCAAGATATATATCTTAATTGACCTGAACCTAAATCTCCAACCTATATCAAACATTTCTTCTTTAGGCATACAGTCAACAACTCCCATCTAGCTAAGAAAAAACAAATAGCTAAGGCAATATTTAGCTAAAGTTTTCTCTTAAGAGAGTTAGTCAACCTGTCCTCCAGATTTCAACTATGTGGTCCCCCAAAATGGGAGTCAGCAGTGAGTGAACCAGCACCCCTCCAAGCAAAGCTATAGGAGAGTCATCTTGACCTCTGTTATTAGCCATCTTAATCTGACTTGGACAAGCAGGATAGAGAAGAGTTTAGAGTGCAGGCCCTTTAGTTAATAATAGTCATGGACTGTGGACAGGAGCAGAGAAAAGCCAACCAGAAGAGAGGAGAGTAATGGCAGATCTTGGCTTGGCCTTCTATATTCACACAAGTTATCATTCTCACCACCTCCACCATTACCAAAGAACGAAGGGATATACAATGACTTGTTTGCCCTCATAGCAGTCTTGCAGTTGTCCTCCTGGAAGTGATGCATAATGGGTGGTTTAAGTCAAAATTGGAGGAGAATGGGGGAAAATTCTGATAGAACCCACATCCCTCTA
Source organism: Phyllostomus discolor (assembly GCF_004126475.2). Lineage (NCBI taxonomy): Eukaryota > Metazoa > Chordata > Mammalia > Chiroptera > Phyllostomidae > Phyllostomus > Phyllostomus discolor. The sequence goes on along the minus strand of NC_040903.2, from coordinate 119,684,099 downwards.
CACCTTGATTTCTCCCCAGCCCTCAACGAGTGGGTGAGCACTGGGGAGCACAAGGAAGTCCCATTCAGATCTGTTCTCAGCTGCCAACCCCATTTGTGTTCCTGGCTGACTATAATCCAAATCTCCTAATTTATTTCTTCTGCTTCTTTGTCTATTCCACATTCTTTTGATTTTTTTCCCTTCCTTTTCTCCCATAATGTTCTTGCTCATTGAAGAAGTATTGAAGAAAAGAGGAAAGAATGGTAGAGAAAGAGTAGTGAGATTTATGGGCTGAAGTGAGCCTCTTCCTATTTTCCAATTTATTTTCTCATTGTGACAAACCTTACTTTGGGGCCCCAAGAATATGAGGCTCATAAAATACAGTGGGGGAGGAGAGGACAACTAGTTAGGAAATCTAGAATCAGCCTTCCAAGCCACTGTCCTGGCAAGTATGTGCCTTTTTCTCCAGACTGGCTCCCTCTCTGCCTCCTCTCACTCTCTGTCTTCCCAAAGTGTTCCCCAAACTGCTTCAAAGCAGGGACCAATACAGGGCACTTTTTTTTAGGTTTTATTAATTTATTTTTAGAGATAAGGGAAGGGAAGGAGAAAGAGAGGGAGACAAACATCAGTGTGTAGTTGCCTCTCACGCACCCCCTATCAGTGCCCTGATTGGGAACCAAACCAGGTTTGATTGAAACTGGATGGGGGCATATGTATGGGAAGACAGGGTGTTGAGTGTAACCTGGGCAACTGGGACTCCCACCTGATTCACAAACAATACAATAATGCTTATTAAGACAACAGGAAAAAAAGCAATTAGCACTTGTAGAATGACAGGGAGTTTTGACAGTCCATCCCAGCCTTGCAACTCAATGATGTGAATTGTGGAATCATAGATGAGAGAGCCCAAGAGGGTCTAGAAGTCATCATTCAGTACTCTACCCTCCCCTGCCACCCCACTTTATAGATGAGGTCATGAAGGCTTCCCAACCTGGCCTTGAGACTTCCAAGTGCTCATCGTCCCTTAAGCAAAGTAAGTGCATAGTCTCATCCATCAATCAGGGGACCAATGAGCCTTTATAGATACCGTAAAATTTCCAAATCCAGTCCCTAGGAACCTTCAGTACAGTGAATAAAACTGTGAGGCTCTACATCACTTTGTTTATTGCTTTTTTCACAGCTCATACTGGCATCTGTTCAGCCCAGGATTATTTAGAGCCTAATGTTCATGGTGCTGGAGTGTACAGTGAAATAAATGGAGTTTCAGCTAATTAAATGCTGGCACAAAGCTGAGGTGTTTGAAAAATCTCAAAATCCATCTATTTCCAGCCTGTCCCAGAGCCAAGAGTTGCTGCTATTATATGACACAATAAAAAGAGATGCTGTATAAATTTTAAATATTTTATTGACCACAAATAATTAGAATACCTAATGATTTTCTAAGGCAAAATATCCAGCAGCTAATGTGCAAAAAGCATTGTAGATGTTCACAAACTACAGAAATGTCAATTTGCTTTTAGTTTCCTTTTAAGCAATTTTTTATTCTAAAGAAGTAAACATAAGTGTGAATAAAGTGTGGTTTGGGCAAATGTTTAGGAATATTCAATAAAGCACCTGTATAAATATTCAGTTATGGATATAATTTGATTTAAATAGATGGTACTTTCAATAAATAAACATTGTTCAACATGAATAAACATCTTAAACAATCAGTAAGCATCAGAACCAGCTGATATTTCATGCAAATCTTTGGAAAACATTTTATTTAGCCATTCTCATATCCACCACATATTGTCAGTGATTCTTTCACACTTTATTTTCAAAAACTTCTGAATGAAAGCAGCAGCTTTTCTTAAAAGAATTCATCCTTGTGCAGCACCACCATTCATTACAATCTTTTCTTCTATGCAGTCACTGTGTGTCACACAGCTGGTGTGTCATATGGCATTGTGGTGTCCAAGGTTATGAGCACAACCACAGGAGCCACACTGCTGGACTCAAACTATCTCTGCCATTTATGACTCCGTAATCTTGGGCAGTTTCATCTTGTTTGGCCTCACTATCATCATTTTTCAAATGGAAATCATGAGACCATTTCTCAGAGGAATAATGATTAAATAAGATCATATGAGTAAAGTTGCCAACAAACTCCACAAGTTTAACCCCTATCACTTTACATAATGTTTTTTAAACATTCCAGCTAAATCATTTAAAACAGATTGTGCACGTCCATTGTTTTATCCTGTAACAGCTTTTATACACAGTTGATGGAAATGTAAATTGGTAAAACATTCTTAAAGAGCAATTTGGCAATAGCTATCAAAATTTGAAATGCACATTTGCTTTGATCCAACAACTGTACTCCTGGGAATTCATTTATCACTAGCTAGTGAGCAAATATATGTCCCAGATGTTCTAGACCTCTGACCCAGGATGTTTACTGCTATATTTTGGGAAGAAAAAAATAAGGGAACAACTGAAATATCAATCAATAATTAAGTAAATTACCATGACCCCCCATTTATAGGACTTGTCACAATGAAAAATTTACCTTTGTATATTTGGTTATTGTATTATTATTGTGCTTCTTCCCTGTGAAGGGAGAAAACTTGTTCCCTCTTCTAAAGCTTCCTTCCATATGAGAGAGCCTCTGTTAGTGATACACCCCTGGCCTCTCTCTGCCCACTTATGCACTGAACACAAGGGTAGTAGAGTAACTCAGTGATTGGTAAATTTGGGGAGAATAAGTGGACATAACAGGGAACAGCAGCTCTCTTCTGCTCCTCCACATTGTTTTATGAGACAGTCCCCCAAATTGGGAAGCCTACTCCAGATCAGCCCTACCCATGACTGGGTGGGTACAGGCACCTAACTCTGGATGTTGGCATTACAAAGTTCGTGGGTTTTTCACACTATCCTATATCTTTCAACTTAGTATTTAAAACAATAGAGGTAAATAATCTTCAACCAGTGACTGTAAATGTTGATCTTTTTTATATTTCAATTTAATCAGAACTTGAACAAGAAAAAGGGATGCTTTTGAAGAGCCTCATGAAAGCTACCACATGCCCCACAAATATAAACTCCATGAAGATGGGAATTATATCTGTTTCGCTCATCAATATATCCCTAGAACAGAGTCTAGGCTCCCAATAATGAATAAATGACCAAATTAATGAGCCATACAAATGGTATTATAGTAGTCTTCCAACTTACCTGTAGTTTCACTTTCCTGGTTTCAGTTACCCAAAGTCAACTGTGGTCCAAAAATATTAAGTAAAAAATTCTAGAAATAAAAAATTCATAAGTTTTAAACTATGTGCCATTCTGAGTTACACAACCCACCCCATCCCCCTGGGACGTGAATCATCCCTTTGTCCAGCATGTCCACACTGTATATGCTACCCACCAATTAGTCACCTGGTAGCCACCTAGGTTATCAAATGGACTATCGTAGTATCTCAGTGCTTGTGTTCAAGTCACCTTCATTTTACTTAATAATGGCCCCAAAGCACAAGAGTGGCGATGATGGCAATTCAAATATGCCAAAAAGAAGCCAAAAAGTGCTTCCTTTAAGAGAAAAAATGAAAGTTCTCTACTTACTAAGGAAATAAAAAAATCAGATGCTGAGGTTGCTAAGATCTATGGTAAGAATGAATCTTCCCTCTTCTTTCCTTTGGACTCAAACTGACACATTGGCTCTTCCTGGATGCTACGCCTGTCAGCTTTAAAACTAGAACTACACCATCCCCTCTTCTGTCTCCAGTCTTGCTGAATGCAGATCTTGGGACTTGCCAGCCTCCATAATCATCTGACCTCTACTCACTGCAGGAAGATTTTCAATAATTGCAAGCTTGCTATTTTTTCAAGAATGCTCATTGCATTGTTGAACAACTTTACATGTTGAATCCAAAAATCTGTCTCATTGACACCCAGCTGGGCAGCAACCCCAAGGTTGCGCAGAAGGTCATGCTTGAGCAAAAGACCCTGCACACCCCCATAGCACTGGGAAGGGTGAGGCAGCCTGACTGAGCACGTGAACAAGCACACCCCCCACACCCCAGCCCACATTGGTAACCCAGGGAAAGGCCTGGATCCCACACCCAAGGCACAGAGGAGAGGTGCCAGGATAGCTCCCCGGAGAGTGAGTGACTGACTGAGTGCAGATTGGGAAGGAAGAAAAGCCATACCAATTGTCCCTCAGCCTGCTGCAGCCAGCTGTTGAGGTCCAACCTGTCTGGTCTTAGGAATCTGTAACCACCTGTGACTATGGCTGAGTAAGAGGCCTCTGAACCAGGAGATGCTAAGGAGACAACAACTTATTTCCCTGGCATGAACGCTGCCTATTCTAATGCCTGGCTCCCTTTGCATGATCAGCAGTCAATAATGGGTAACAATTCTCTAGGAAAGAGAATGAATCTAAGACAGACACAATCACATGGGAATGCCCTACAGGAAGAGACTCAGGGGGCTGTGGAAATGACAGCGTTATCGACATCGACCCCTCCCCCTCGGCTTTGCCAAAGCCTGAGTCCTTGAGAAATCCAAGTCTCCCAGCGGCCTTTGTCTCCTCTGCCTGACTCAGACCTGCAGCAATAACAGGGACGGTGCAGTCCAGACCAGAGTTGGTGAACCCCTGGGGTAATCAGGCCTGAGAAATAGAATATGAAAGACCCAGTGAGATCTGCTTGCTGGAGAATGCTCTTTAATTAAAATATGAAGGCACAGGGAGAAAATGAAACTAAGCTTTTAAGTCCTGTAGTCTTGTTAAGTGGTAAAACCCCAAAATCTCTGGCTTAGGGTCCCAGCAGGAGATCTGCCAGCTCCTTTCAAATCTAACTGCTTGTAATTTGCAAACGGTATTTGTATTCAAGAATACAAGCCTGCTTGGGCGAAAAGACAAGGCACTCCCCACTAGAGAGAGTGACCGTTTTCATCCCTATTTCTCCACAGGACTCAGTTGTCTATGTGTATGTTTTTCTCGTGCTTCGATGAGCCATCTGCAGCATTCTGCAGTCACTGCTGGTCGGTGGCCACAACAGCCAGCAAGATGAAAAAAACTGGTTTGGCCACTTTGAAACCAAGAGGTTTTTAATTTTATTTTATTTTTATTTTTTTAATAATTTCTCATCTTTTAATTTTACTATTTTTTCTCTTTCAAGTCCTTTTTCCCCTTTCCTTCTTTCTTATTTTATTCCTTCCTCCTTTCTTTCCAATTTTATCTCTTTTTCCTTCCTTGGTCTACCTTTTTTTAAAATATCTACAAGTGAGACAAAAAAGAAAAAAAAAACCTGGAACTGTGAAAAGACCAGAGTTGGACCCAAAGAAGGGGCATCACAACAGCTGCAACAGTGAGACAAATTTCACTCTGCAACTACAGAGAACCTGCAAGTTATTGCATATTCATATTACTATGTTTCCATTATTCTTACATCTTTTATTTTAATAGTACTTTTGCATTCCTCTCATTTCTGTATAGTCTGCTTTGTGAGGCTGGTTATATTGTATCATTTGACAAGTTTCCCTTGATATCTCTTTCATAGAGTATTGCTAATTTACTGTCCTTCACTTCACTTGTGTCCCATTAGCACACAACTCAAGGCCCTATACTTCCTATTCTTGTTATCCAGATCACATAGATCCTGTTATATGATTGTTGCTCTAATATTATTGTAAATAATAGCTGTTCCATACAATTGTAAATACTTCACAACATCCCTCCCAGATCTAAGCCCACTTCACGATTTCCTGAACTCTATTACTTTGGGGTTAACTCTATTCTCTCACACACTATCCCTATTTACTATCCTTTACTCTCACCTTACCTCAGAATCTGACCTCCCACAACCTCACTGCTTTGTAGATCCAACTCACAATCCTTCCTTCTCCAACAAGAGTCTTATCTTCTTTCCATCCTTTCTAAAAATTGGCTGGTTGGGTGGAAGATCACAGTTAACACTATACATAGCCAAAGGATCTCCTATCTCTTCTCTACTGGCTGCTACTGTAAACATCATAGAATACTCTCTTGCTGTCTTAAACCATTTTGCCTTCCCCCTCCAAGTGATCACAAAAAAAAAAAGTAGGTGGAAGCAGTGAACACCAGGATACCCACTGGAAGAGGAAGCCTGACAACAAAGGAACCACTAACAGGTAACAACAGAAGGTGAAGGAGGGAGTGGAAACCACACAAATCTCAATCCAGGACCTATCTGGAAATACAACTACATAGTGGAGACACTACCCAGTACAAACAACTGAACAAGAGCAAGAGAGAATCCTCAAAACCTTGTAAACATAGAAAAACCAGCTTCAACACAACCTGCTCTCACCAGCACAACAAAATACAAGAGGTGGTAGACAGAGTGACCCTCAGTTAACCAGCTGGTGGGAAAGACCCACAAAAGAAAGACCCAACTACAATAAAAAACCCAAAGACAGAGTCAACTTAAATGACAGCTCAAGACCAGTGAGCTCAGGGGACCAAAGAGACTGCACCATTGAATCTCACAGGTATTCTACTACAGAAGTTCACACCATAAACCCAGGGGGCCAGAACAGATCAATTTAAGAAGCTGAGGCTAACAAGAAGAATCTTGCAAATAATGGGAAGACAAAGAAATAATCCCCAAATGAAAGGAAAGGAGGAAGCCTCAGAAAGAATGCTAAATGAAATACAGGCAACTCAACTATCAGTTGAGTTCAAAGCAATGATTATCAGGAAGCTCAATGAGCTCACAATGAGCTTCCACAAATGACAGGGAAACTACACTGAACTCATTGCAAACTATATCAACATGAAAAAGGAAATAGAAACTATCAACAAGGGCCAAGAGGAAATGATGAATACAATTCCTGAACTGAAGAACACAGTAGAAGAAATCAAAAGCAGGAGCAATGAAGCAGAAGATTGGATCAGCGAATTGGAGGACAAAGATGAAAAGAACACCCAAAAAGAGCAAGAAAAGGAAAAGAGGCTCAGAAAGAATGAAGAGGGATTAAGAGAAATGCAAGATAGTATAAAACGTAATGATATCCGTATAATAGGGATACCAGAAGGAGAAAAAGAAGAGCAAGTGATAGAAAACCTATTTGAAAAAGTAATGATGGAAAATTTCCCTAATTTGATGAGAGAAAAAGTCACACAAATCCAGGAAACACAGAGAGTCCCAATCAAGAAGAACCCAAACAGGTCCACCTCAAGACACATCATAATTAAAATGGCAAAATTTCAAGACAAGGACAGAATCTTAAAGGCAGCAAGAAATAAACAGGAAGTAACATACAAGGGAGCCCTGGTAAGGCTATCAGTTGACTTCTCAATGAAAATGCTCCAAGCCAGAAGAGAATGGCAAGAAATATTCCAACTAATGAGAACCAGAGGTCTGCAACCAAGACTACTTTACCCAGCAAGGCTCTCAATCAAGATACAAGGCCAAATAAGGAGCTTCACAAACAAAAGAAGTCTAAAAGAATACACCTCCATCAAACCAGCTCTGCAAGAGATGCTAAAGGGACTGCTCTAAGGAAAGGAATGAAAAGAAAGAGGGAGAAAGGAACACAGGTACAAAAATGGCAATGAATAAGTACCTATCAATAATAAACTTAAACATAAATGGATTAAATGCTCCAATCAAAAGACAGAGAATAGCAGAATGGATAAGAAAGCATGACCCACACATATGCTGCCTACAAGAGACCCACCTCAGAACAAAAGACCTACACAGACTGAAAGTGAAAGGCTGGAAACAAATATTCCAAGCAAATGGACAGGAAAAAAAGCCAGGGTAGCAATACTCATATCAGACAGAATAGACTTCAAAAAAGGGCCATAATGAGAGACCCAGAAGGTCACTTCATAATACTCAAGGGAAGAATCCACCAAGAAGACATAAATATTGTAAGTATATATGCACCCAACATAGGAGCACCCAAATACATAAAGAAAATCTTAGAAGACTTCAAGAAAGATATTGACAGCAACACAATTATTGTGGGGGATTTTAACACCCCACTATCAAAAATGGACAGATCTTCCGAACAAAATATCAACAAAGATATTGTGGCATTGAACAATACCCTAGATGAAATGGGCTTTACTGATATATACAGGACCCTCCATCCCAAAGAAGCTAAATACACATTCTTTCCAAGTATACATGGAATATTTTCAAAATTACACCACATGATAGGACACAAAACAAGCCTCAACAAATTCAAGAAAATTGAAATCATATCATGCATTTCCTTGGACCATAAGGGCTTGAAACTAGAAACCAACCTCAAGGAAAAACTCAAAAATATTCAAACTCATGGAGACTAGATAGCATGTTATTAAACAATGAATAAGCTACTAATGGCATCAATGAAGAAATCAGAAAGTTTCTGGAAACAAAGGAAAATAAACACACAACAGTCCAAAACTTATGGGACACAGAAAAGGCAGTCCTGAGAGGGAAGTTCATAGCAATACAGGCTGACCTTAAAAAGTTAGAAACATTTCAATCAAACAACCTAACACTATATCTACAAGAACTGGAGGAACAACAACAAACAAATCCCAGAGCAAGTAGAAGAAAGGAAATAACCATGATCAGAGCAGAATTAAATAACATAGAAACTAAAAGCACAATTCTAAGGATCAATGAATCCAGGAACTGGTTCTTTGAAAAGATAAACAAAATCGACTTTAACCAGACTTACCAAGAAAAAAGAGAGAGGACCCAAATAAACACAATCAGAAATGAAAGAGGAGAAATTACAACTGATACCACACAAACAAAAAGGATTGTAAGAAATTACTATGAACAACTATATACCAAGAAATTTGAAAACCTGGGTGAAATGAACAAATTTGTAGAAAAATATAATCTTCCAAAACTGAATGAAGAAGAAGCAGAAAGCCTGAACAGACCTATAATAGCTAGTGAAATTGAAGCAACAGTCAAAAAACTCCCAGTACACAAAAACCCTGGACTGGATGGTTTCACAGGAGAATTTTACAAAACATTTAAGAAAAGGTTAACCCCTATCCTTCTCAGACTATTCCAAAAAAATACAAGAAGAGGGAAGACTCCCAAACTCTTTTTATGAAGCCACTACCATCCTAAATCCAAAACCAGATAAAGACACAACAAAGAAAGAAAACTTCAGGCCAATATCACTGATGAATATAGATGATAAAATCCTCAACAAAATATTGGCAAACCACATCCAGCAATACATTAAAAAGATCATACACCATGACCAAGTGGGGTTCATCCCAGGGATGCAAGAATGGTACAATATTCACAAATCAATAAACATAATACAGCACATAAATAAAAGGAAAGACAAACACCACCTGATCATGTCAATAGATGCTGAAAAAGCATTTGATAAGGTACAGCACCCATTTATGATAAAAAACACTCAGTAAAGTGGGAGTAGAGGGAGCATACCTCAACCTAATAAAGGCCACATATGAGAAACCTATAGCCAACATCATACTCAATGGGCAAAAACAAAACTTTCCCACTAAGATCAGGATGTGTGCTTTCACCACTTCTATTCAACATAGTATTGGAACTCCTAGACACAGAAATAAAACAAGAAAAAGAAATAAAAGGCACCCAAATTGGAAAAGAGGGAGCAAAACTGTCATTGTTTGCAGAGTACATGATAGTGTACATAGAAAATCCTATAGAATCACCAAAAAATTACTCAACCTAATAAGGGAATTTCACAACATAGCAGGATACAAAGTCAATATTCAGAAAAGAAAGGCATTTTTTACACCAACAATGCAATATCAGAAATACAAATCAGAAAAGAAATCCCACTTGATATAGCAACAAGAAAACTAAAATACCTAGGACTAAACCAAAGAGGTAACCAAAGACCTGTACTCAGAAAACTATACAACACTGAAGAAAAAAATTAAGAAAGACACAAACGAATGGAATTGTATACCATGTTCATGGATTGGGAGAATTAACATAATCAAAATGCCCATACTACTCAAAGCAATTTATAGATTCAATGCAATCCTTATTAAAATACCAATGATGTATTTCACAGCTATAGAGCAAACATTTCAAAACTTTATGTGGAACTATAAATGACCCTGAAGAGTTGCAGCAATTTTGAGAAAGAAAAACGAGGTAGGAGGGCTCACAATACCTGATACCAAACTGTATTACAAGGCCACAATAATTAAAACAGCCTGGTACTGGCATAAGAACAGACACATAGATCAATGGAACAGAATAGAGAGCCCAGAAACAAACCCAAGTCTCTATGGTCAATTAATATTCAACAAGGGGGCAGATGCATAAAATTGAGTAAAAATAGCCTCTTCAACAAATGGTGTTGGAAGATCTGGACAGCTACATGCAAAATAATGAAACTTGATCACCAACTTACACCATACGCAAAAATAAATTCAAGGTGGATAAAAAATTTAAATATAAGTCATGGCACCATAAAAGTCCTAGGGGAGAACATAGGCAGGAAAATCTCAGATATTTCAAGCAGCAATATTTTCACTCTTTTCTCCCCTAGAGCAAGGAACATAAAGGAAAGAATAAACAAATGGGACCTCATCAAAATAAAAATCTTCTGCATGGCTAAAGAAAATATCAGCAAAATGAAAAGGGAGCCAACCATATTGAAAAATATATTTGCCAATGATATCTCAGACAAGGGTCTGATCTCCAAAATATATATATATAAAGAACTCAAACAACTCTACTCCAGGAAGACAAACAACCCAATTAAAAACTGTGCAAAGGTCTTGAACAGACACTTCTCTAATGAGGACCCAGAGACATGAAAAATGCTCAGCATCAGTAGCCACTAGAGAGATGCAAATTAAAACTACAATGAGATACCACTTCACACCAGTCAGAATGGCCATCATAAACAAATCAACAAACAAGTGCTGGCAAGGTTGTGGAGAAAAGGGAACCGTAGTGCACTATTGGTGGGAATGCAAACTGATGCAGCCACTGTAGAAAACAGTATGGAATTTCCTCAGAAAACTAAAACTGGAACTGCCTTTTGACCCAGCAATATCACTGCTGGGATTATACCCTAAGCATCCTGAAATACCAATTCGAAAGAACCTGTGCATGCATCCCAATGTTCATAGTAGCACAACTTACAATAGACCAAGTGTTGGAAGCAATCTAAATGCCCACCAGTAAATTAGTGGATAAAAAAATCTATGGTACATTTACACAATGGAATACTACACAGCAGAAAGAAAGAAGGAGCTTATACCCTTTGCAACAGCATAGATGGAACTGGAGAGCATTATGCTAAGTGAAATAAGCCAGGTGGTGAAAGACAAAAACTATATGATCTCACCTATAAGTGGAACCTAATCAACAAAACAAACAAGCAATCAAAATATAACCAGAGACATTGAAATAAAGAGCAAACTGACAGTAACTAGAGGGGAGTGGGGAGAGGGATAACAGGGGAAAATAGAGGAAAGTCCATCAAGGAATATGTATAAAGGACACATGGACCCAGCCAAAGGGCATAGGTTCAAGGGTGGGGCAGGGGGCTATGGTGGGGTGAAAATGGAGACAACTGTACTTGAAAATAAATAAATAAATATATGTATACATCAATAAATAAATGTTAAAAAAATGGCATTGAATGAAACAATGTTATTCAAGGACCTGCCATATATATATATATGTATATATACATGCGTATATATGATTTGGAACAAATAACAGCCCTTTTTATTACAAAATCATAAGCTTGTAATTCTGTAACATAACAATATCACACTCAAGCACACAATATGACATTTTAGGTTAAATGTTCAAATTAAAACTATAAATTATTAATACCCATATTATTACCCTACTGAACACACTCAAGCAGTCCTTACTTCTGCTGGACCCTGTATATTATATATACACACATACATATATGTGTGTGTGTGTGTGTATATATTTATTTATTTATATTTATATATGTATTCACACACACGTGCAAAAGGGACCCCCAAAAACAGAATTATCTTCTGGAGAGTGGGCACCTTATAGTACAGGCTTCCCCCCCAAGGTGAGTGGTCTAAGAACCCATCTGTATCAGTCTATCAGCAGGCATTGTTGTGAGAGGCTGCATTTGGCTTCGTTGTATTTTTTTAAGACTCTTTCAATACATTTGATCATTCCATGATGAGTGATTTCCAAGCACACCTACCCACACTACGCTGACTATTCAGCAGTTTTTGACCAAAAAGGGCATGACCCCGTGCCCCATCCTCCTACTAACCCAGTCTTGGCTTGAGTGACTGCTTTTGTTTCCCAGTATGAAAAAAAGTCCTCAAAGGGAAACATTTTGCCAATGTGGAAGAGGGGAAAGAAAAAAAATGCTGAAGCACTAAAGGGCATCAAAATCAACAAGTTCAGAAAATTTTGAGCAGTGGAAAAAAACATCTCGATAGGTGTATTGCATCAAATGGAGAGTACTTTGAAGGTGACTGAAGTTTAAACATGTAAGAATAAATATACCATTTTTTATAAATAAATTCCAGGGTTTTTGGGTCCTTCCCTCATATATACTCTATCCATGTGCAGTTCCCACATGGTGGCCTCAGGATAACTGACCTTTGGACATAGCAGCTGGAGAATCCCACTGTCCCAAGAGAAACTGGCATATCTCCACAGCCTTTTCTAACCTGGCTTCAGAATTCACACAGTGTCCCTTCTGCTATGTTCTAGTCATGGAAGCAATCATAAAGTCCTGCCCAGAGTAAGGGGAGGGGACACAGACTCTATCTTAGGGGGAGAAATGTCAACAGAGTTGCAGAGATACTTGTAAACCAGTGATTTCAACTGATGTGTCACAAGTATTTTTAAAACTTGCAGTACCTCACACTATTTAATCAGGGGCACTGACCTCTTTTCCCTTGAATTGCCAAGTAAAAAATGACAAAGGCCAGCACAACAAAAGCCATCTGGTGTGAATGCCCTGATTTGAAGCATGAATGATATATAGGTAATATACTAGAGATGCATCTTACTGGTCATGTCACATAATAAGGTTGTATCTGGCTTGTTAATCCTTGGTATCAGAAATCCTTATATACAAGTATAGGTACCTGATTTTTTTAAAGCCCTTTTGCAGCCAAAAGAATAGGTAATTACTAGTATTAGTTGTGTTTTGTTTTATTTTTGTAAATCAATGAAAACTACACCTATTTTTGTCAGATCAGCAAAAAAAAATTTTGGGGTTTGCCACACAACTTTAGTAATTAGTTTATGTGCACCATGAGATAAAGTAGGTTAAAAATCACTATTCTAAGCCATTACAAGACATGAAACAAAAATATTAATGAACAAAATTGCAGAGTTGTGTTGAGTGCTATTGTGAGACAGGTAGTCATGAATTAAAGAGAGACCAGTAAGCCAAGTTGAATGTTTTTGTCCACTGACTTTTGGCTACTTGGTTACAGATCTAGGAGGAAGGATGGCTGGCTTTATCATGGATTTTGCCAATCCCTATTATTTCTATGAGACATAGGTCTATGATGGCAGGGACCTGGCCTGTCTGAGTTATGGCTGAATCTCAGAGATTAGAACTGGGCCTGGTACAAAAGGGTCCTTCAGCGTACCTGCACTGGGTTTGACCTGCATTTTATTCACAGCTTTTGTTCAGGCTATTCTTTCCAATCAGGATGCCTCCTGCCTCCACTGTCACCAACTTCACCACATGACTGTGTAGATCACTTAACAGCATGAAGCTTCAGTCTTCACACCTATAAAATGAAGATTAGATGTTCTTTAGGGTCTCTTTCAGGTATAAAAATCATATCTTGCTATCTTATCCCATTCATCTGATGACTTCCTACAATGATACCAAAATACATCAGCTCAGCTGAAGCACTAACACAGGTGCCCTCAGGTTTGTGCTTTACAACTGATCCGCTTAAGACGCAGCCTCTGGAAACACATTGAATCTAAAAGCAAAGCCTCCTATACTCAATAAATCCTTGTTGAATTTCAGCATGAGACCACAGAGAGAGAAGTATGTATTGATGCTGGAGCTGTAAAGTACCTAAAATGAGACAGATCTAGCCCATTCTCTGCCCTCTTGGGTGTTCATATCCTTTCTTAGCTATCAGCCAACTCAGCCAGATAGATATCTCTGTTTATCTTTCCACATACATCAATCCCTTTCTTCCCTGAATCATTTCTGTTGCTTTTCTCTGAACCTCCTCCACTCTCTCTCTCTCTCTGCCTTTGCAATACTCAATGTCAGAGCCATCCACAGAGTAGGAAGTCAGGGCACCACAGAAGCAAGAAAGAGAGTAGCCAACAGAGACAGACAACCTTTTGTTAGTAAGGCAACCATACTGATTGAGCATCCACTGTGCCTTCCCAGTGGCAGGACCCTATGGAGTCTGATCTGCAGAGCTGACAATTGCTTACAAGGTGGGTTTGAGAGCCTGCTTGAATATGGCTAACCTGGGTTCAAACCTAACCTCATCACTAACTAAATGTGTGTGTGACCTTGGAGAGATTATTCATTCACCATTCCACTCCTCATTTGCCTCACCTAAAAATGAGGACAATCATACATCTGACTGCACAGAGTTGCTGTGAGGATTAAATGAAATAACACACACGAAATGCTTTGAACAGCAACTAACACATAGTAAGTGCTCAATAAATGAGAGCTGTTATCTATTACCTTCTATAGTGCTCAAAATTCCACATTTAAAGATTTATTCCTTGGGATTAAGGCAGGGCATCTAGCCTTGCTATTTAGTCCTATTCTATTCCTGTCCCCAGTTTAACAAGTCCAGTTGTACTCCTGCATTATTTTGTGAAGAGTGAAGTTCCTACCTTGCACCCCTGGAACTGTATCCCTGCCATCATAATCTGCCCAATGTCCAATCCCTCTACCACCAACTCCATACCTTTAGTTCTCCTCTTGTAACTAAAATCTAGCTCCTAAAATCCAGACCCACTAAAGGAGTTCTTCCAGATATGAAGTAGCTGTTCAATGAGTATTAGGTGATTGACTGGCCAGCTACCTTCTGCAGGACTCCTTGATGCTGACTCCAAATAGTGTCCCATGTGCTCTCTCAACTTACACACTCAGTGGCTGCTTGCTCACTAGGCCCTCCCATCACCCTCCATGAGAAAGTAGGTCCAAAATATCAGCCAGAGCACAACTCTTTTTCCACCTTCTTTGCAGTTGAAGACAGATCATGAAATCTCTGAGGGCTCTCCTCCAAAACACACATTCCATGATCCCCCTGATCTAAAACTCCACCTCTCCAGGGCAAACAACAAGGATCCATTGGATACATTTGTCAACCTGTGCCCAGCTTCCTCCACCTTCTGCACCACCCTCTGCAGTGCTCCATGAGGGTCCTGAGGCAGTCCCCTTCATGCCTGCCCAGTGCCCAGAGTCCCTGCCAAGTACAAGAGAGTCAGGAGTATGACAGAGGAGAGTATCTGCCTACAGCAAAGGGCTCAGAACAAGAGGGAGTGTAAAATTAGGCTGGAACAGTCGGATGGTGCCAAATCAGGGAGGGCAGTGAAAGGAGTCAGCAAAGTCTCTCTGAACTGCAGACCATAAGAGAATAGTGCTTCAGGAGAGGACCGTGGCCCAGGTACACTTGTGAAGAGCTTGGAGGTGAGAAGAGAACCAGTAAGGGGACTACAGATTCTTTGAAAGTCAGCAGAAAGATACACCTTTTGCCCACGAAAACATACTTATATATAAATATATATACACACATATACAAGTATACATATATATAGAACAATTTACATAATATTTCAGAGGCTTTAAAGACCGTCCATAGGACTCTCCATGGCATCTCTAAACTCTAGATTAAAAAGATCAGGAGTAGAATTTTACAACCACTCAGCACCTGGCAAAGTCACTCAAGTAAGTAGTGTTTTGTTCATTCATTTGTTTGTTCTTTAGGAAGGAAGGGAGAGAGAGAGAGAGAAACATCAATTTATTGTTCCACTTACTCATGCATTCGTTGGTTGCTCCTTGTATGTGCCCTAACCAGAGATCAAACCTTCAACTTTGGTGTATAGGAATGATTCTCTAACCCACCAAGCTTCCTGGCCAGGGCCAAATGAGTAGTGTTTAAGAAAAAAACCAAACTACTCAATTCCTGATGAGAGAAGATAGAAACCTGAATAAATGTAGTACTAATGGAATGGACAATAGATAGTGAACTCCAGGTGATTTAAGAAGGAGGGAAGAAAGATTTTTTACTCATTGAATATGGAAAATGAAGAAAAGGGAAGTTTGAACATTTTTAATCTAAGTGATCAGATGCATGATGATGTATCCAAATGAGAGAAGGTGGAGTTTTGTTTTTTTCCATTGTTCGTGGGAGGAATGTGAAGTTTGATTTGTTGATTCAGCCGGCCTTAATAAAGGGCGTAGGATGTGCTTGACCCTGGGAACACAGAAAGGAAAAGGCAGAGCCCTGCTCTCGTGGGAAAACAGTCAGGCCAAGAACAATGAAAGTACAGTGGTTGTAGGAGGGCAGGGGTGGCCTGCACAAAGCAAGGAGAGCACCTTGGTGCACATAATCTGCCCAGGAAATCAGATGTTTGAGCTGAAACTTCAAGAAAGCTTAGAGCTTTACCTAACAGACTGGTTAGGAGGTGGGAGGGAGGCAGGGGTGGGTACACTATTACAGAGCCCTAAAGTTTCAGTGGGAAGAACACGTTACAATCTCACCAAAACCAACAGCCCACATCTCCTCGTTACGTTCTCAGCTGAGTGTTGCCTATGGGAGATAGGAGGAAAAAAGTCTGATTCAATATATGAAAGTTCACACTGGCAGCTGAGGGGAGGGTGGGGAGCAGGAAAATATTTGAGTCACTAAAGGGGAAGAAAACAGTAAGGAAGTTGCATTCGTGAGCTTAACTTCCAACCCATTTCTCCCACTGTTGTTGAGGGAAACAACAAAATGTCAAAATCCAGTCTAGCACAGCCAGACTGGCTCCAGATGGATCCACCTCTGAGGAAAGAATCAACAAAATCACACTACAGGAAGCTCAAGGAGTCTCAGTCTTCGAAATAGCTTTTTAACAGCTGTGGAGTCAGGTTTTCTTCTCTGGTCTGCAGTCGTGCAGGCCTCTATGATCTCTAAATAAGTCAAGCAAGAAATTTTTCCTCAAGTAGGCAGCCTTTTATGGCTGGCTTCTTGGGATCCCTGAATGCTGTGCTTTGGCAGGTGTGTAACTGCCAGGCAGGGAATTCTGGAGCTTTGAGAGGGGACAGAGGCAGGTCACAGAGCTTTAGAATCCCCATCTCAAGGAGAAACCAGAAAGGTCTAAACCTAGAAAGGAGAGGCAATAGGTACAGAGATGAGGAGATAAGTGCCAGATACTTTTTTAAAAAAATAGATTAGACTGATTAATTGAAGTATAGAAGCAAAGCAAGGGGGGGGAATTAAAATGTACTTCACTGAAATGAGGAGTGGTGAGAATTCCAGGGAGGTGAGATGGGTGGAGGATTCTGGAAGGAGAGATAATGAATTAAGTTCCATTTTGGAAAGGGTGTTTTTTTGTGTGTGTACCTTTGGAATATAAAACAAAAATATGTTGAATATACAAGCCTAGAGTTTAGGAGAGTAGTCTAGTCTGGACACAGATTTTGAAAATAACAGCAAAGTCATAGGCATAGATGAAACCACCCACAAAGATATAGAAAAGAAATGCAAGAAGCTGAGAGCAAGACCCCGGACAAAACCAAGATTTAAGAACTAAACAAAGGAGGCTGAGAAGAAACAAGACAGCCAGAATAACCAGGAGAATGGCACCAAGGAAATTAAGGGGAAATGCTCAAAATGAAGTGGTCACAAAGGTCAAATGTCCCATAAAGTTCAAATAAAATGTCAGCTGAAACATGTCTATTGGACTTAACTGAGAAATCACTGGTAACCTTTTCAAGAAGCGAGCAGAGAGCAGATTACTGGGGGTTGAAGAGTCCATGAAGAGGAGGTGTGGATGGCTCCTTTGCGAGATGTGACCGGGAAGGGAAGGAGAGAGTCTGGGATGGGGACAGGAATATGCAGAAGAGGAAATGTTGCGTCATCGGCAGATGTTCCTTTGTTGCCATAGTTTTCTAATGGGAAAGATTTAAAAGAGTTTTTATTCTTCAGGGTAGAAGCCAATGGAGCGGAAGAGAAAAAATATATAGGAAATAGAAGGGAAAGTTGATGGAGTAAGTTCACAGAGGAGACTGGAGTGGTAGAACATCAGCTCACAGGTGAGCCTTAGATGGGAAGGACTCATCAACAAAGGACAATGATGAGAGGGAAAGGCTGGATCTGACAGACAAATGTGTACATGGGAGCAATCACTGCCTGTCTTTTTCCTGGGAAATATTAAATAGTATTGTCCACAGAAAGCGAGGGAACTGGAATAGAGAGGTAAGCCTGGGAAGAGTGGTAAGGGGGTTGGAGGGTTTTATACCACTAACACGGGATGATAAACCTACATCTGCACCAGTACCCATGTGTGTTGTGTGACTGTATCCAGCATCTCTCAGAATTTCAAGTTTGGGGGGAGAAAGGGCACCTCAGATATGAAGATATAAGTTGAGGGCTGCAGAACAGGTATAGCAGACAGACATGGGGACAAAGGAATTAAAGATGTCACCAAGAGAGAGAATGAAGGATAAAATGCACCATGAAATTTCATCTTAAATGATAAAGAAATGAAGCCAGGAAGGAGCTGGCAGACTTAGGAGAAGAATGAGAGAGGAAAGACTAGAGATTCCCACAAAGAGAAAGCAGTGGGATTTCATATCTGTATTAAAGGAAATGTGAAGGTGTGGATCTTATGTTTTCGTAATATGGGATGTTACCAAAGTATACTGCTTATAATTATTCTACCTAGGGAAATGAGGGGTGGAGTAAAGGACAGGTATGTTTATGAGCTGCAAATACTACCTTTTTTGCAAATACTACTTTTAAAAAGTAAAAGCAAACTTCCATTTATCTAAAGCTACTAACTTCAAAAGAAGCACATTGTTATATAAAAAGCTAGAGCCCATGAGAAAGAGGTCCTGCTTCTGATGTGACAATCTGAGAAAGACACATCGATGAGAAGCAAACCCTCACTTGTGACAATAATTGCAACCCAGGTGTTGTCTACAAAGCCTGGTCAAGGACTGTGTGCAGAATGTAGAGCTAGATTTTTTAATACCAGGTTGAAAGACATTACTTATTTCATAGTTTCCTCAGTAATAGCCAAAGTCATGGTCTGGGAGGAGTGCTCATCACTGCCCAGGTTGGAGTATATTCTACTTTGAAACCTCATTCTCCTCCCTTCCTCCCGTCTCCAACTTGTGTCTCTTATTTGCTCAACCAATTAGGAAGCCAGATAGAAAGGCCCTTGATGCAGAACACACCAGTCAGCCTCCCAAGACAGAAATTAGGAAGGAGTAGAATAAAGAATGGATCTGGAGGAGGAAACAACTGTCCAACAGAGTTAACAAGGCTTAAGAATAGCTGTAGTGATACCCCAGGATGTGTCTTTAGCTCAAGGATACTGGTTTAATGAAATACATGAGACTCAGCATGCAGACTGGGGCTGGATCAAAAGCCACAAACTGAACTTACAGGAAATTCAGCATGTAGACAGCTTTTGTTTGGCCCATAGAACATATGTGTGTATATGTTTTCAAATCAAAGATAGCACATTTCTAAGTGTTTTCAAATCAGGAGATATCACATAAAAACATACATTTCTGGCTTTTCTTTAAAAATTGGAAGGTCTAGCAACACCAGATGCATTTCCTACAGGGCAAGTCTGAGCTGGAGCTGAGTAACAGCAGCCCACTTAGACAGGCCACACCTTCTCCGATTTTTCTCAGGCCCAACCACCTTCTCTCACATGCCTAACACTGAGGTCAGGGGAAAGTTTTCACTTTGAAGTTGTCAGTCAGCTTTGGGCTTACAGGGCCAGAAAAGTACTTTTCTGTATTTATTTCTCTACCAAAATGGGAAAACAAAAAATAGACAAAGAGTGCAGACTTTTTCCCTGAAAATGGAAGAGAACATTATTCTTCTGGAAGGGAAGAGTTTTTCTACATGTTTTAATACACACACAAAGTGTTTCTGTGTCAAAAGAACATAAGAGACCATTTTTGTTTTACTTAGCCCCCTGTCACTTGCCAGGAACTCTGTAGGTATTGCAGCTTGAGGTCCATGACAGCTTGAGCCATGAAGGTGGAAAGCAAAAAAATCATCTAAATTTCATGTCACTTACCCACAGTATTCTCTGACACTAATGTTAAGTCTCCAAATGTCTCCAAAGAATTCCCCACCAGCTTTGTCCTCTAGGTAACTTTGGAGCATCTAGCTCTCAAAGGTTTGCAGCACTACCAGGTAGAGACATCCTCTAGGCAGAGAGAAAACAGGTTGTGGGGACAAGAACATTTGAGGCAGAGATGATGACTGAAGGCATGGGAGTAGATGAGTTCACTTAGTTAAAGGAGTGTGGACAGATAAGTACAGAGGGCAAGAAGTGGTATAAAAGACACAGGTATTTAACAGTTGAGGAAAAGCAGTCTGATAGAGAGAATTTAATACAGGGAATTGGTTTCTCAAGTAATGGAAGTGTTGAGAAGCTAAATGGACAATGAGGCAACTCAGAAATTAACAATACAGTTGCCCCCTTATCTGGGGTTTCACCCTCTATAGTTTCAGTTAGCCACAGTCAACCATGGTTCCAACATTAAGTGGAAAATTCCAGAAAGAAACAATTTGTAAATTTTAAATCACATGCCATTCTGAGTAGCTTCATGAAATTTCTTACCACTGCATCCCACTCAAACAAGAACCACCCTTTGTCCATATGAGCTTCCAGCTCAGTAGTCATTTAGTAATCACGTTGGTTTTCAGATTGACCGTTGTGGTGTCTCAGTGCTTTTGTTCAAGTTACCCTTATTTTACTTAGTAATGGTCCCAAAATGTAAGAGTACTGACACTGGGAATTCAGACATGGCAATGAGAAGCCATAAAGTGCTTCCTTCAAGTAAAATGTTGAGTATAGTACAATAAGATATTTTGAAAGAAAGACCACATTCACATAATTTTTATTCCAATATATTGTTATAATTGTCTTATTTTATTATTAGCTATTGTTGTTCATCTCTTACTGTGCCTAATTTAAATTTTATCACAGGTATGTACATATAAGAAAAAATATAATATATCTAGGGTTGGCCACTATCTGCAGTTTCAGACATCCACTGGAGGCCTTGTCCACAGACAAGAGGGAACACCTATAAGTCTTTGCCTCCCCTAGGGCTGATGGGACGTAAGAAGGAAATGGTGATACCAGAGCCCAGAAGCCAGGACTGCCAGTAGGAACTAGAACAGGATGGACACTGAGTGCAATGAGCTAGACCTACAGAAAAATGGCATGGTCTCCAGACCCTGAAAGGACAGAGGAGATTGAGGCATTGACAGAGAAACCAGCTGGAGCTTCTGCCAGCTCCTCCCATTGGCCGAACCTACTTGGAAATGTAGGTTTGATATAGGCAGAACAGGAAGAGTAAAAAATAAATCCGAGAGCAACCACAAATAATTAGGTGGAAATAGTATTTTAGAGGATTTAAAAGGAATTGAGGGGTAAATGTAGACCATATAGTTCAGTCATCTGTGCTGTTGCAGTGTTTCAGTGCAAATTTTGTCCTGTTTGCATTCTTATCTTCCTGAGATTTTAGGAAAACTAGCTCCCAAAAGCTGACTATTAAAAACTCCACTTCAAGTTATTTTTCCCCAAATTAAATACTTTTTTCCAAGTTTCTTGTTCCTAATTTTCTGCTGAAACTTATAGCCTCTTCATAAATTTATAGTTTATAATTCCTTTTCTTTTTTAGCTCTTCAATAATGAGGAATTTAAGGATGTTGTTCTTGTTATTAGCTTGCAATTACAAAGTAGTACATTTATTCATTTGAGAAATAGCCAGCCAGTGATTTAAAATTACATCACCTAGGTGAAAGCTAGGGCCACTCCCCTATTGATGAGATAAGGTTTTCCATTTCTATCATCTGAAGAGGTTCAAGTATAGATTCTCCATATTCTTCAAGTTATGCACTCCTAAATCAAATGATAATGTTACAGGGTACAACCAAGAGGTGGGACCCCAAATAGGCATTTATAATGGGGTCCAGAACTCAAGGTGTCCAGGAGATTTTAAGATGTCTTCACCCCCACCCCCCAGGGTGTGGGTTAGGGGAAGGGACACATGGAGCAGGGCCTTTGAAAGCTGTTTTTCATAGCAACAGCCTTGTAGCTAACCTCTGGTGTGGTCATTTAACATATCTATAGCCTTTGGCTGGTCACTTAGATATGTTAAATAGCTGTGGCATGCTCAGAGCCAAGGCAATGGAAGTAACTTCCCCACCAAGACGTAACTGGGGGGCAGGTCCCCCGAGTTACTGCGCCTGTGTGGGAGCTTGGAGATGATTGGCTCCAGGACTTGGGGCCACACCTGCCCAGACTCATGATGGCAGTCCAGTAAAGCTGGAAGGCTATGAGTTCTGGCATATGAAGCCGAGTATGGGAGGAGTCGGAAATGGGGCTGCAGAGGAAGATTGGCCCAGGGATTTAAACCGAGATGCAGCAGCCATTGGAGAGAGAACCACACAGCTTTAGCAGAGTGGAGACTCCCGCACCCCTGAGAGGGAGAACCATGCGGCTCTGGCAGAGTGGGGACTCCCGTGGCCCAGGGAGAGAGGACCATGTGCCTTTCCCAGAGTGGGGACCCCTGCAGCTTTAAGAGATATGGTACTCTGGACTGGGCAAAGGGGGAAGGAAGGAAGGACTGTGTCTGTTTGTGGGTGTTTTAAGGGACTTTGGGATTTTTGATAAAGACATTAGGTCACTACTTTAAGTTTGTATAGCATTAAATAAACATTTCCTTTCCTTTTCATGAATCTCTGGCATTGAGAGGCGTCTTTCCTCTGGTGGCGGACATAACGGACCTGGGGGCTTCTTTCAATAATAGTATATCATCCCAGGCCCCCCTTGTTTGTTCTGTAACAATAACTGTTTTAATCATATGGTCAATAAAACAAACTCTGGTTGATTTAAGAGAGCAAGACATTATTGGAAGACAGAACAGGACCAGGACATGGATTTTGTTAACAACCTAGGTCTTTTAATTTCCTCATCTGACAAGTTAGAGTAACTGGTACCCCAACTAGCTTTTAGAAGATCAAATGAGATAAGTAGTTGAGTGTTTCTTATAAAATGTAATATAAAAATATATCTACAGAGTCAGAATGCCTGGGTTCCAAACCCAATCCCACCACTTTCTAGCCATGTGAACTTGAGCAAATTATTCAACTTCTCTGCACCTTGATGTCCTCATCTGTAAAACAGAAAAGTAGGAGGACCCTTACCATAGCTTTTCTCCAATGACTAGCTGGGGTGGGGAACCAAAACCTTGCCCCCTTTCTCAACAATGAGATAAGGTAAAATTTACATCCCGGAGTTCCCAGCAAATCATCTGAATCCCATTCTCACCTGAAATCCCATCATCTTGTAGCATCTTTCTCTTTCCTGATTCTGCTCCCCTTTCTCCCTTAGCAGCTTTTCTTACAAGCATTCTCTTACTAAGTCTCATGCACATAGATCACTGATGCAAGCTCTGCTTTTAATAAACCCAAACTAAGTCAGTACCACTCACACAGGGTTGTTAGTACATGCAGAGCCCTTGGAACAGTGCCTGGCATGTAGTAATTGTGCAATAAATCTCACCAGAAAATGGGCCAGAAAAAAATGGTTATATGGTGATTGTGATGATGATATTACAAATTCCCTGGCTTGCGGTTAGCATGTAAAAAGACTGGAAGTCATCCCTCTGTCCCAATAATAAATAAAAAAACCTAACAAACTGAAAACTCAACTCTTCTTAGAACCATCAGAGAAGTGAGGTCACAGGATGCTGCCCTCGAAATTGGAGAAACAGCAGACAGACACAGAGAATACAACTTTTAAGAGCAGAAACCTACAAACAGAAACCTTCTGCAAACCTGTGCTAAATAGGAAAATCTGAACTATAACTGATGAATTGCTACAGGCTCAGTATGGACAAGTCTGAGAACTTCAGGAAGACCCAGTATGCAGGGTGGGATGGGGGAGAAATTTTACAGGTTTTATCTCTAGGAACTCTACCAAGTCTTCACAGTGAACACTGAAGAAAAATCTCCTGCTGCTTCCCACAGAGGGAGGGGGGAAAAATCAATTTGAAATACACCAGACACAGGGGTGTTTAACCAGCAGCCCTCTGGCCATATGCAGCCCAGGATGGCTGTGAATGCAGCCTAACACAAAATCATAAATTTACTTAAAACACTATGAGATTCCTTGGTGTGTGTGATTACATGCCGCAATGTATTTAATATGTAGCCCAACACAACTCTTGTTCTTCCAGTGTGGCCCAGAGACACCAAAATGATGGACACCCCAGCACCAGAGCATCCTGTTTTCTTAAGGCCTGCTTTTAGGGGAAACTAGTTAACCTGAGTCTAACCTGCTGGGATACCATCAGAGCATAACCGATCCAGCAGAAGGGAAATCCTAACTCCAGCTCCTTCTAGCCATCCTGCCCCACCTAAGGTGGGAGCAGGCAGGAAGAAAATGGGAGATGTGGGGGCTCTGAGAAGCACTTGTGAAGTTCACCGTCCAGCAGCAAAGGCTCACCAAGACACTCAGACCTAATCACAGAACTACAGAATGCCTCCTTCTCCCTCTCCCAGCACCTCACCACCACATCAGTTAAGGCCTATTTACCAGAGTTCCTCTTACCCAATGCACAATGTCCAGCTTTCGACAAAAAAATGACAACATACTAAAAGGCAAAAAAGAGTTTGAAGGGACAGTAAAATTTCAGCTATCTTGTGTAGCAATATTTTTGCCAACATATCTCCTAGGACAAGGGAAATAAGGAAAAAGTAAACAAATGGGACTATATCAAATTAAAAAGCGTCCGCATGGCTAAAGAAAATATCATCATCAAAATGAAAAGAGAACCAACTGCATGGGAGAGCATATTTGCCAACAATACATCAGACAGGGGTTTAATCTCCAAAAGGTATAAAGAACTCACACAACTCAACACCAAGAAGACAAACAATCCAGTCAAAAACTGGGCAGAAGACCTGAATAGACACCCCTCCAAAGAGGACATACAGAGGACCCATAGACATATGAAAAGAAGCTCTACATCACTAGCCATCAGAGATGCAAATTAAAACTACAATGAGATATTGCCTCACACCTGTCAGAATGACTATCATTAATAAATCAACAAACAATAATTGTTGGAGTGGTTGTGGAGAAAAGGGAACCCTAGAGCACTGTTGGTAGGAATGCAGATTGGTGCAGCCACTGTGGAAAACAGTTTGGAATTTCCTCAGAAAACTAAAAATGGAACTGTCTTATGATCCAGTGATTCCACTGCTAGGATTACACCTTAAAAATCCTGAAACAACAATTCAAAAAAGCTTTTGCACTCCGGTGTTTATAGACTTCTAACTTTAAAAAACATTGTTCAGTTTTCCTCCAGCCCATCTGCTCCAATGAAAATATTCAGCTGCTATGTTAGGCTACTAGCCACCATTATTAGAGAATTAGAGAAGAGGTGAGTTCTGATACTGGGTCTCAGTAGTATATTCTTGGGACAAAAGAGAATAGAAAGGACATAGAAAGAATAAAATAGTTGGACTCTAGACTAAAATTGTCATGAGATCAGAGACTGTTAGAGCCCCAAAGCCAAGCACACTGTCCAGCACAGCTATAATACCATCAATAATTATTTCATGTGATAGTTTTAAATCTATACCCATAAATTTTTGGATGCTCCTCCCTCCCCCGTCATTCAAGAGGTAAAATTTAATTTCCCTCTGATTGAGTGTGGACTTACTGAGCCAATCAATTAAATAGAATAAGGTAGAAGTGATAGAATGTCACTTCAGAGAATAAGTTATAAAGGCTAGAGTCTCCACCTGTGTGTTCTCACTCCCACCCTCTCCCTACTGGATCATTCCTATGGGGGAAGGCCTATGAAATGGCTTACATGACAAGAGCTGAGGCCTCCTACCAACAGCCTCATGAAAGATGTCAGAAGTGGACCCTCCAGCTCTTCAGAGGGCTGCTTCTCTGGCCAACCACTTAACTGCAAACTCATGAGAGACCCTGAGCCAGTGTCTGCATTCCTGACCCACAAAAAAGTGAGATAACAAAGTTTGCTGTTTTAAGCTGCCAAATCTAGGGTGATTTGTTACATAGCAATAAATAACTAATGATGTGGGAAGACAATAAAATTCCAGACATCAGTGGTTTGACTGAAGAACAGGGAAGAAACACCAGGACTACACAAGAAGGGATGCCCTGGCAAGGGAGTAGTTCCCTGTGTGTGTGAAGAACATCTGGAGAATGCAAATGTCAGCATGCCAACATGGAAAACACAGAAACTACAATACCACAAACTACAACAGACTCTGGTGAAAGGGGATCCCTAAGCTCACAGAGGTGGCTCTGTTACTGCAGGGAACACTACCCATAAGTAGAAGCTCTGTCACTTTCAACAAATGCAAAGTGCTCTTATTAAGGAGAGAGTGAAAAGAGCAAGTCTTTTCCTTGGGGAAGAGAGCAAGGGCAAATAATCAGGCTGTTTTAAAATCAAAAATGAAAATGCTTAACTCTTCTGCTGCTAGAACAAAGGGTATCAAATAGTTCAAGTTTTTTGTATTCACAGTTGCTTTTTCCAGTCTCCTGAATTTAAATTAATAAGATGTTTCTGTGAATTCAGTCTTAACTGGGAGGATTTCAAGGAACTTTCCAAACTCATTATATGTAAATTGAGTCCCCAGAAATTTTCCATGGAGTTCAAATTCTCCAAGGCAGCTCTGTAGCTTCTTTCCCAAAGCATTTGTTACTTCGTGCTGACCCTGCTGGTCCTCCTGACAGTAGGATGAGACCAAAGATTAACAGGGCAAAGACTTGAGCTCTGGACTCCGCTCTAGCAAGCCAGAGGACCTTGAATGAGAACTTTCCCTTGGAAACTCACTTCCTTATTTGTCATGCAGTGTTGATAATGCTATACTTCACAGCACCAATGTCAAAGTAGATTATAGATGAAAAAGTACTTGGCAAACTGAAGTGTTGCACCAATAGATGTGGGATGCCTTTAGCAGCCATGCTTTTCAAAGAAGACGGCCTCTGAGCTCCTGCCAACCCCTCGGTCATTTCAGACCACTTGCTCTCTCTTTGATTATATAACGATAACAACACCCCTGTGGTGTCAATACACCAGTGCACCTCGGCCTTGACTGTGGCTCACTGTATTACTTCTGCCTTCTCTGAGGCTGCTCTTGGAGTTTCCTTGGACTTCCTCATACCTCCCTTTACCTGGGAGGTACTCCCTTCCAATAAATGCTTCAGCTTTGTCCTTGAGGAAACCACAGGGGCGTCATTCTGTTCTCGTCCACAAAAGGGCTGCTGCCGAATGAGGCCTCATTTTCCACTGTATTACACCCTAAATGTTGGCTCAGAACTACCTGGGCCAGTGCAGTCCAGGAATACCTGTGGACCAAGGATGCTGAAATTCTGAACACCTTCTAGTTTTCCTAAGGCACTGAATTCCCTAGTGTTCTAAATTCCAGGATGTCTTGCCTCCTGCCAGCCTGGTCTACACATTTCTTTTCCATATAGAGATCATTGGTGGTTCAGACCATGGGTTTCAGAACCAGCTGAGTCACCTGAGCAAATGACCTAACCTCTCTGTGCCTCATTTCTCATGAGGAAAATGTTAATGATCCCCCGAGGTCACAGTACTTTTTTCTTCCAAGAAGTAAATTCTTTTCTTTTTAATTGTTGTTCAAATACAGTTTTCTGCCTTTTCCCCCATCCCTCCCCACCACCCCAACCTTTCCCACCTCCCTCCCCTGTTTCCGCCCCCCCTTGTTATTGTCCATGTATCCTTTATAATTGTTCCTGCAAACCCTTCCCCTTTTGCCCTATAATCTCCTCCCCTCTCCCCTCCGGTCACTGTCAGCCTGTTCTCTATTTCAGTGCCTTTGGTTATATTTTGCTTGCTTGTTCATTTTGTTGATTAGATTCCTGTTAAAGATGAGATCATATGGTATTTGTCTTTCACCTCCTGGCTTATTTCACTGAGCATAATGATCTCCAGTTCCATCCATGCTGTCCCAAAGAGTAGGAACTCCTTCTTTCTTTCTGCTGCATAGAATTCCATTGTGTAAATGTACCATAGTTTTTTGATCCATTCATTTACGGATGGGCACTTAGGTTGCTTCCAGCACTTGGCTATTGCAAATTGTGCTGCTATGAACATTGGGGTGCAGAGGTTCTTTTGGATTGGTGTTTCAGGGTTCTTAGGATATAATCCTAGCAGTAGAATTGCTGGGTCAAAAGGCAGATCCATTTTTAGTTTTCTGAGAAAATTCCATACTGTTTTCCATAGTGGTTGTACCAGTCTGCAATCCCACCAACAGTGCACTAGGGTCCCCTTTTCTCCACAGCCTCTCCAATACTTGTTTGTTGCTTTGTTTATGATGGCCATTCTCAACGGTGTGAGGTGGTAACTCATTGTGGTTTTAACTTGCATCTCTCTGATAGCTAGTGATACTGAGCATCTTTTCATGTGTCTCTGGATCCTCTGTGTGTCCTCCTTGGAGAAGCGCCTGTTCAAGTCCTTTGCCCATTTTTTAATTGGGTTGCTTGTCTTCTTAGAGTGGAGCCGTGTGAGTTCTTTATATATTTTAGAGATCAAACCCTTGTCTAAAGTACCATTGGCAAATATGTTTTCCCATAGGGTTGGTTCTCTTTTTATTTTAATACTGTTTTCTTTAGCCATGCAGAAGATTTTTATTTTGATGAGATCCCATTTGTTTATTCTTTCCTTTATGTCCCTTGCTCTAGGGGACATATCAGTGAAAATACTACTGTGTGAAATATCTGAGATTTTCCTGCCTATGTTCTCCTCTAGGACTTTTAACAGTATCATGGCTTGTATTTGAATCTTTTACCCACCTTGAATTTACTTTTGTGTATGGTGTAAGTTGGTGCTTGAGTTTCATTTTTTTGCATGTAGCTGTCCAGTTCTCCCAACACCATTTGTTGAAGAGGCTCTTTTTACTCCATTTTATGCTGCTGCCCCCTTTGTCAAACATTAATTGACCATAGAGACTTGTGTTTATTTCTAGGCTCTCTGTTGGTCACAGCATTAAATAAGGCAATTACATAGAGTACTTTAAAGTGTGCCAGGCACACAGAAGGGCTCCATAAATGCAAACTAGTAAACTTGCATTACTTTTCACAAGGTTTCAATTCCTCTCTCAAGCTACTCTGTCCCCTGCCCCACATCCCCTTCTCCTCATCCCCATTCCCTTCCTTCCTACACATCCCAATAGGTCCCAGCAGGGCCCACCTCTTCCACGAAGCCATTCTTGCTATACCACCCTGCAGTGTGTCTTCCTCATTAGAACTCACATAAACTTTGTCTGTGTCACTCACTGGGAAGTTGTCCTATTCTTTCTTGTGCTGTTTGTTCTCTCTCTCTCTGTGGCATCATTTAGCTCAAGAAGGCTTCATTTGCTGACCTGTGATTTGTTGTAAGTATTTTACCAAACAGACCTATATTACACCCAGCAATGTGGATGCTGAATTTTAAAACAATATAAGTAGATACCAATGAATAACACAGAAAAGAGAAATTTTGGTCACTTTCAGGGTCCAACAGCAAGCCTGGTTTTCCTTGAAGCTAACTCACTTTGTACTTTCCAAAGATGTTCCTATTAATAAAGAGGTGAAGTTCCAACACTTTACCAGTAAGTGGTCAGAAATGGAAAAAATGTAAAAGACATAGACTTGTATTCTCGAAGAGTAGTAAAAGAATTCTAGACTGAAAAGGTAATTAAAGTCATAGGTTCTAATTAACGTAAGGTCAACTGGCTGGAAATTGCAAAGTGTATACCTGGGAGTCTTGATCTTTAAAAGGAGAAAAAGTTGAGGTAAAGTTGAAAAAGAGGGCTGGCTATAGAAAGCAGCCAGGAGAGAGAGACAGGCCCCACCTGATCTGTGCCACAGCAGGGCTCCCAGGGACCCAGGAAGGGATTTCCACCAGCCCTCGCAAACTGGGGCCTGTCTAAAGGAGTGCTCTCTAGAGGGGAGACACATGCCTTGGTCTCTCTTCCTGGTGCTATGCAAAGAGGCTAAATAAAAGGTATTCTCCAGGTCAATATTAAAAAGAGGCTTAGGATGATTTCAAGGGACCTACCCAAAAAATCTCTCCTCACTAGTTTGTTGATTCCTGAAATCTTTTCTTCTGTAATTAGAGATTGAGGCTTTAGATGTGACTGCCATTCCACACATTGACTGAACAAATGCAGACATTGCTAAGCCATCCTTTCTGGGTTTATTGGATAGGATGAAATGAAAAAGGCCAGTGAGGGATAAAACCCCATAAATGAGTCAACTAACTTTGAAGTTCAAACAAAGCAAGAGAACCTGTGTTCCAGGAAAGCTTCCCCCAGCCATGCCTGTATGGCTGCAAGCAGCTCTGCCAGTTAGGATACTTTGTGACATTAGTTAAGTTGTGGACCCCCGTGGGCCAGCCCTGGAACTGTGTCAAAGAAGTACACCATTTAATAGTAAAAATAATTTTGAAGAGATTTCCTCTATATTCCTCCATTAGTATGTTATGAACTGAACTGTGTGCCCCCCCAAAATATGTACATGTGAAAGCCCTAACCCCCAATGTAAGGAGATAAGTCCTTTAAGGAGACAATTAAAGTTAAATGAGGTTATAAGGGTGGGGTGTCAATCCAAATGACTGGTATCCTCTTGAAAAGAGAAACACCAAAAGTGCATGTGCACAAAGCAGAGGCCATGTGAGAACATGAGAAACCTGTCTCCAAGCCAAGAAGAGAGGCCTCCCCAGAAATCAGCCCTGCTGGCAACTTGATGTGGACTCCTGAACTGTGAAAAAATAAATATCTGTTGTTTAAGCCACCCAGTCTGTGGTATTCTGTGATGGCAGCCCAAGCAGACTAATATAGGGTCTAACTCATAACCAACTCTCTCTCTCTCTCTCTCACACACACACACACCCCTCCCATGAGAGAGGAGGATAAAGAACTCAGGTTGGCAACAGATTTCTTTTGATGGGCTCCAGGGTGGGGCTTGAGCAGTCCACATATTCTCTCACATTAGTAATTTTTATCCCGTTCTAACACGTTCATTATAATAAAAGATTTTTTTTTCCCTAGGCTATTAGTACAGGTCAACAAACACTTATTAGGCACCTGCTATACACACCAGGACAAGGATGAAGAAGATGTCTGCCTTCAAAGATCTCAAAGCGCGGTGACCATGCCCCAGGCTGAGGGCACTAAAGATCCCTGCTCTCTTCCTGGTCCCCCTCTGCCTCGCCATCAGGGAGATGCGGACTGCACACCTGAACTCTGGGGTGCCTGAATCCTATTGGTCCCCAGTTCTCTGGATGGATTGGGGATAGGCAACTTTTCCATCTCATCTAGACTTAAGATGTTTTTACCTCCAGCATTGTTTAGATTTGCCTACATTTTAACAAGATCCCAAGTTTCCTCACTTGCAGCTGCTTTTGTTTTTAGAAAGCAGAATGGCGAATGGAAAGAGCCCTGAGCACAGAGCTGGACCAAATTGGTGCCAGGCTCCACTTCAATGGCTTCATCTTGTCCAGTCCCCACTGCAGGTGAATGGAAATGACAATGTGTGCCTCACAACATTGCATGGATTTAAAGAAATGTGTGTACTCAGCTACAAAGCTACATAAATAAAAGGCAGTAGTAATAATAACTATCGTGTATGAACTGTTTGCCATGTACCAGGGACAAGGGTCAGTCCTCACAATGACAATGACCATAGCAACTCTGAGATGTGGGTACTGTTGCACAGTACTGTTATAATCTCCATCTTTACTAATAAGAGAAGCAAGGCTTAAAGGAGCTTCACAACTAGGCCAAATTTGAAGGTTGGTGACTCCAGAGTTCTACGTATCCTATTATCCAATTATATTCTCTCATGGATACATAAACTTTTAATCAATTATCTCAGGTACTTTAAAGTAATTGGCATTTGTTACTTAGCACTATAACTTAAAAGAGTTAATACACACTTTATAAATGAAACCATGAGAAACAGAAAGAAATACAGCAATTAGAAGCTTAAGTAATGGGCTAATCATTAGTGGGCTTAGACAACATTCCTTATCCAGGTTTCTTTCAGGTCCATGTCTTTAATGCACACCCCCAATCTGTAGATAACCCTAATACATGAAGTTGGTTATGATGATCAAATCTCTGGCATACAAAAATTTTCCTGTTTTTTTTAACCTTAAAAATTGTTCCTTGGCTTCTAATAAAGTTGGGGATATAGGTAAATGCAGTACCAGCATCCTCCCACAACCACATCAAAATTACAACTAAACTACACAACAACCATCATTCTGTTTAGATGAAATCTAGCTAAAAAGAAGTACTACAACTAAGTATATAAAGAAGCAACCACATTGAGACTGGTAGGAGGGGCAGAGACACAACAGGCTGGCCTCACACCCACATGTGGTGGAGGGATATCTCAGCAGCAGAGGTCACCCCTGAGGAACAAGGGCCCCAGCCCCACACCAGGCCCCCCAGCCCAGGGTCCCAGGGCCAGGAAGAGAAGTTACCATAACTTCTGGCTATGAAAACCAATGGGGATGGTGGGGCAGAGGTGCTTCTGGAGTCCCGGCATTCCTCTTAAAGGCCCAGCACACAGACTCATACGGATTCACTTGCTATAAGCTCCAGCATTGGGGCAGCAGCTTGAAAGGCACCAGGGACATACGGAGAGGGACTGAGTTATCTGCAATGAGGGTGAGGGCTGAAGGGGTAGCTTTTTCCCCGACAGAAGGGCCAGCAGGGGACACTGTTTGCCTCACCATTCGCCTCATCCTGGTGATTTCCTGAGACCCACTCCACCTACCTTGCGGACCCACCCAAGCCATCTCTAGTGGTTTTTTCATATGAACACCCTGTTCTGGCTCATGCCTCAGACTTTCCTAAAATTTCTTAAGCAAGCAGCATCTGGCCTCAGTGTGCCTCATACCTCTCACTAAGGGCCCCAGACTCAGCAGTAGCAGCAGCCAACCTTGGCTGGCAGCTTGACCTCCCCTGGGCACCTGCAAACCCAGCACAAACAGCAACCATCTGAAGATTGCTTTGTAGCTCATGCGGGAGGCCCTGGGTAGAACACAGGCAGCAGCTGACCTTGGCCTGTACCTCCTGGGAGACCCCAGAGCCAGATCACCTGGCAGACAGCTTCAGACCATGCCAGGATACCACCCAACAACCTCCACAAGGAACATATTCAAGGGACAGATTCAGTGGGTACCAGAGCCCTGCTGAAGTAAGTCCTGCTCTGTAGGGTGGGCCACTAGACAACTTATCCTCCAAAGTGGTCACAGTCAGTCCTTGCAGCCCATCAGCCTGGTGGCAAATCCCTCCCATTTATGTGTCAACAATAATCAAGGCTCAACTATAACAGGAGGATGCACATAGCCCACTTGGCGGGGGGCACACCTGAAGTGCCCAACTCGGGTGAAAGGGGAGAGTGAGCCACTGGGCCTTGAAGGACACCTACTACCTTAGACCACTCTACCAAGACCAGGAGTCATAGAGGCTCTAACTAATAAACAGAAACAAATACAGGGATGCTGCCAAAATGAAGGGACAAAGAAACATGGCCCAAATGAAAGGACAGAACAATACTCCAGAGAAAGAGCTAAGTGAAACGGAGACAAGTAATCTACTAGATGCAGAGTTCAAAACACTTGTTATAAGAATGCTAAAAGAGCTAAATGAGCTTAAGGAAAGAGTAGATAAACTTATTGAGAACTTCAACAAAGAGGAAACATAAAAATGAAGTTAGAGAACATAAACAAGAACCAGTCAGAAATGAAGAATACATTAACTGTAATGAAGTACATTATAGGAAATCAACAGTGGAGTAGATGAAGCAGATGATCAAATCAGAGATTTGGAATCTAAGAATCAGAAAATACCCAAACAGATCAGCAAAAAGAGAAAAGAATCCCCCAGAATGAAGACAGCATAAGAAGCCTCTGGGACAACTTCAAGCCTGCCAACATTTGCATCATGGAGGTGCCAAAACAAAAAAAGAGAGAGCAAGGAGCTGAAAACCTATTTGAAAAAGTAATGACAGAAAACTTCCCTAACTCTGGTGAAGGAAATAGATATACAAGTCCAGGAATTGCAGAAAGACCCAAACAGGCCCACACTAAGACACATCATAATTAAAATGCAAAAGGTTAAAGACAAAGAGAGAATCTTAAATTCAGCAAGAGAAAAGCAGTTAGTTACCCACAAGAGATTTCCCATAGACTATCAGCTAATTTCTCAACATAAACTTTACAGACCAGAATGGATTGGCAAGAAATATTCAAAGTGATGAAAAGCACAGACCTACAACCAAGACTACTTTACCCAGCAAAGCAGACAAGAAAAAGCTAAAGAAGTGCATTACCATCAACTCAATATTACATGAAATTTTAAAGGGTCTTCTTTATATAAAAAAAGAAAAATCAAAAATATGAATAACAAAATGGTAATAAATTGGTATGTGTCAACAGTTGAATCTAAAAAACCAAAATAAATGAACAAGCAGAACAGAAATAGACTCATAGATACAGAGAACAAATTGATGGTTGCCAGATGGGAGGGGGTTGGGGGAATGGGAGAAAAAGATGAAGAGATTAAGAGTACAAACTGGTAGTTACAGAATACTAATGGGGATGTAAAGTACAGCATAGAGACTATAGTCAGTAGTATTCTAATAACTACATATGGTGTCCAATGGGTAGAACATGCATTAGTATGATTACTCAGTCATTTGTATAATGTCTAACTACTGTGTTGTACACATGAAACTAATATTGTAATTGAAAAATAAAAAATATTTAAAGTCAAAAAATTTTTTCAATGCTTCCTCTTAGAAATAAGAGTAGAGTAATGGTTGCCAGGAAGCAGGGGTAGGAGACACAGAGATATCAGACAAAGGGTACAAACTTTCAGTTATAAAATCAGCAAATTCTGTGAAACTGATGTACAGCATGGTGATTCTAGCTAATAATACCATAGCATATACTTTAATGTTGCTAAAAGAGTGGATCATAAATGTTCTCACCATAAAAAAGAAATGGTAACTATGTGACATGATGGAGGTGGTAATTCTTTTGCAATACATAACTATACCAAATCAACACATTGCAAACCTTAAAGTACACAATGTTATATATCCATTATATGTCAAAAAATATGAAAAGAAATTGTTACTCTGAAACCATCCAATTAAATTAGCTCTCTTCACCCTGGCTGCTGTAGTTCAGTGGATTGAGCACCGACCTGTGAACCAAAGGACTGCTGGTTCAATTTCTGGTCAGAGCACATGGCTAGGTTGCAGGCCAGGTCTGGTTGGGTGGGTGTGTGTGTGAGAGGCAACCAGCGGACTGATGTTTCTCTCTCACATTAGTTTTTCTTCTTCTTTCTCCCTCCCTTCCCCCTCTCTAAATATAAATAAAACCTTTTTTTAATTATCTCTTTTCTCCCTTCAGACAGCTAAGCAGTGATTTTTTTTAAAAAATTTGAAAACAGCTTAGCTTCTCTCTGTAACTCAGTATAAAGCCTTTTAACTGTGTGATTACTCTGCCATCTAGCTTCCTAAGCTTATATAGCTGTTCGTGAGACTCTCCTGGGTCATATTAGGGGTAAACACTGCTTTGGTTTAAAATAAACTGTTTTAGATGATTTAATAAATGTTCAGTGATGCTATATACACACATACATTCATGGTGATAACAGGAAGTATGACGCCTTCTCCTCAACAGAAAGAAGTCCTTATTTGTAAGGTCAGTGTTCAGTATTATGAGAGAGCCCTGAGCTACTTGACATTTCCTCTTGTTAAAAAAAGAAAAAAGAATAAAAAGAAAAAGAAAAAGTCAGTAAAATAACATTCTTTCTTTTCAAAAATCTGGAATGCAGGTTTTAGGCTTGTACTTGTTTCAGCAGCACATATACTAAAATTGGAAAGATTTTAGATTTAAAATAAATGAGCTTAACATGAAAGACCATGAGACAAAACACTCTTATATGACTAAATCTCTTGTTTGACTAAATCTTATAAATTTGGTTGAAAAGGAAAGTTTCCTCTAATAGTCTGTTTATGCTCTATAACAACAGTTTCTTAAATGTTGCTAGCCCTAGGTTACCAAGAATGCTATCTGTTATAGAAATATTATTGTTTCTAGAAAATTGTAACATACATCTTGGGAAATGAGGGAAAATCTCTGTTTTGGCCTGTACATGGATTTGAGATCATTTTAAAATGGTGTTATTTGGTAAAGTCACCAATCTCAAAAAATAAATGTCCTCATTTCCTTCAGGCTAGAGGACGCTGTTGCCAGCAGAGTGTGAGCACATGAATTGAGACAGCATATTCTCACACAGAACAGGACCGGAATC
Organism: Phyllostomus discolor; assembly: GCF_004126475.2. Lineage (NCBI taxonomy): Eukaryota > Metazoa > Chordata > Mammalia > Chiroptera > Phyllostomidae > Phyllostomus > Phyllostomus discolor. The sequence goes on along the minus strand of NC_040903.2, from coordinate 119,647,525 downwards.
TACTCCTAAAAATTCGCTCCTTTGTTTCTAATGGATTTGCATTCAGTTGCACCTGAGGTCCTCATGTTCTGCTGTGTTTGGCCCTGGTGCACACACACACACACACACACACCACTTAAACATATTTCTTCCTATTGAGGTATCTAGTTCTAAAATGTTTTAAGTTTAGAATGAGTTGGAGAAAAAAGTACATATCTCATTCCATAATCGATGTTCAATAATTTATTGTAATGGAAGAGATAAGTATAAAATGATCAGAAATGCAATGTGGGGACTGCCGGCCAAGATGGAGGCATAGGTAGATACACTGTGCCTCCTCACACAACCAAGATAGGGACAACAACAATTTAGAAATAGAATAACAACCAGAACTGACAGAAAATGGATCTGAATGGAAGTCGGACAACCAAGAAGTTAAAATAGACCCATTCATCCAGACCAGTAGGAGGGGCAGATTCAGGCAGCTGGGAGCAGGTAGCAGCACCAAGAGCAGAGAGCATTGGGACCGGGAGTATAAGGCTTCTGGGGCAAGCAAGACCACAGTGGGTGGACCCTGAGCTCGCAAGCAGCAGCTGGCAGACCCCGGCCAAGGAGGAGCAACAGGCAGACTCAATAAGGCAGCGATTGTGAAGCAAGGCACTGTGGACAACCCAGGATCCCAGCGCTGGGAAATAGAGCCTTCGGGCACTGATTGAAAACACCTATGAAGGTTGAAGCACAGAGAGAGACTCCCAGCCTCACAGGAAAGGTTGTTGGAAAGTCCCACAGTGTGCACAAGCCCACCCACACAGGAATTGGCACCAGAGGGGCCCAGTTTGCTCAGGGGAAGCAGTGGAAAGGACTGAGGTCCAGGGAGAGTGGAGCAAGTGCCATTGTTCCTTCTCAGACTCCACCCCCACATACAGAGTCACAACCCAGCAACTGGGTTGCCCCACCCTGGTGAATACCTAAGGCTCCACCCCTCACTATATAACAAGGCAAGAAAAAAAATCACTCAAATGGAAAAACAGATCAAAGCTCCACAGCAACTACAGCTAAGCAACCAAGAAATAGCCAACCTATCTGATGCACAGTTCAAAACACTGGTGATCAGGATGCTCACAGAATTGGTTGAATTTGGTTGCAAATTAGATGAAGATATGAAGGCTACACTAGGTGAAATGAAGGAAAATGTGCAGGGAACCAATAGTGATAGAAAGAAAACCGGGTCTCCAATCAATGGAGTGAACCAGAAGGAAGAAAAAAACATACAATCAGAAAAGAATGCAGAAACAAGAATTCAAAAAAATGAGGAAAGGCTTAGGAACCTCCAGGACATCTTTAAATATTCCAACATCTGAATTATAGGGGTACCAGAAGGAGAAGAGGAAGAGCAACAAGTGGAAAACTTATATGAACAAATAAGAAAGAACTTCCCCAATCTGACAAAGGAAATAGACTTCCAGGAAGTCCAGGAAGCTCAGAGAGTCCCAAAGAAGTTGGACCTAAAGAGGAACACACCAAGGCACATCATAATTACATTAGCCAAGGTAAAAATGAAAGAGAGAATCCTAGAAGCAGCAAGAAATAAGGAGACAGTAACCTACAAAGGAGTTCCCATCAAACTGTCAGCTGATTTCTCAAAAGAGTCCTTGCAGGCAAGAAGGGGCTAGAAAGAAGTATTCCAAGTCATGAAAGACAAGGACCTACATCCAAGATTGCTCTACCCAGCAAAGCTATCATTTAGAATGGAAGGGCAGATAAAGTGCTTCTCAGATAAGGTCAAGTTAAAGGAGTTCATCATCACCAAGCCCTTATTTTATGAAATGGTAAAGGGACTTATCTAAGAAAAGAAGATAAAGAAAAAACATGTATAGTAAAATGACAGCAAACTCACAATTATTAACAACCACACCTAAAACAAAAGCAAACTAAGCAAACAACTAGAACAGGAGAACCACAGAAATGGAGATCACATGGAGGGTTATCAACAGGGGAGCGGGAGGTGGAGAAAAGGGGAAAAGGTACAGAGAATAAGTAGCATAGATGTAGGTAGAAAACAGACAGGGGGAGGGTAAGAATAGTATGGGAAACATAGAAGCTAAAGAACTTATGACACACGGGCATGAACTAAAGTGGGAGAATGTGGGTGGGAGAGGGTGTGCAGGGTGGAGGGGAATGAAGGGGGAATGGGACAACTGTAATAGCATAATCAATAAAATATATTTTAAAAAAGAAAGAAATGAAATGTGGTCTGTCAGGAAAAATTGGGGAAGACTTTGAAATGAACCAAAAATATTTCTGGGTGGGGGGAAAAGATTCCTGGGTGATTTCAGTGCAAAATATGTGCTGTTTACAGCATTCCTTTCTGGGTTATCTGGTACTATGTGGGGTTTTTTGCCTTTGCTCTGTTCATAAATCTGTAATAACTGATAGCAGTGCAAAGAATTCTTGTCTATAAACATGCAAGTCGATTCTGCCTGCTGCAGGCACAGAGATTTCCTGCCACACGTGGGAAAAAAACGGTGAGTTTGCACCCATTCATAAACTTAGTGCATGGCCCATTTGTGCCTCTGCATTTTGAACAGATTATAATATCTCACTTGTTCTCTCATTAATTAATTAGTTATAAGAGAGTCATGAATTACCTTTTTTAAAGAAAAAATTATCCTATAAGAGAACTTAATTTCTTTCCAGGAGTTGGGGAGAAGAATGGAAATCAGGTGGCATGGATTTCTCCAAACTTTGAGACTCAGTATAAAAGACAGGCAATAGAGCTTCCCAGCCAGGGTCTCAGCCTTAGGTCTGAGCTACACACCTGAGTGTCGCTGGAGGGAGGGCATGTAGACCCAGGAATCCCTTTGATCTCCTAATTCTCTGAGTAAAGCAACTGACGTGAACCGAGCCTTTTCCTGGCATGGTTAGCAGCCTTAGAGACCATACTACAGGCAAACTGCTAAGGACAATGATTACTTCTCTTTTCCTTAAATAAGAGTATGTCAAAAACATACTCTTTCATAATATAGACATGGAGATTTGTACAACCAATTTTCAGAATTTCCCTAAAACAAAGACAACTCTGGGGGAAAAACACCTCAATTTATTTAACATCACTTGGAGCTTTGTCTGCACAAAGGGCAGTTTAATTAAGATGTTAAACCTGGAATTAAGATAGCCTGAATTCAAATCCCAACTCTACTACTAGGTGTTGACCTGACTTCTCTGAGTCTTAAATTTCCTTATGTGTAAAATGGAAAAATAAGCTATTTCCTCACAGAGCTTCTATGAGGATTTAAAAGTTGTTGGCAGAGACAGATGGGTATTTAACCCTTAACAAATAATATTATTATTACTATTGTCAACATAAGAGCCATCCAAACCTGTGGAGAATTTTTATGAGTTTATTTGAGCCAAACTGATAATTGCTGGGAACCAAAAAAACCAAAAATGCTTTGGAGAATGGCAGTTTTGCAGCCTATTTTATACATTATAATCAAAGCACAAAATCCACTGGTTATATTGGTTTGGCCAAAAAGTCCATTTAGTTTTTTCCATAAAATAAAAGACACATTTTTCATTTTCACCAATAACCTTATTGATTTGGATATTTTTAGTAGGCCAGCTATCTCCCACATGGTATAACATTGTTGTTTTCAGTTAATGTCTTGATTTAGTTGCTATCAACTTCAATTGATCTACCCAACTGTGGAGCATCATCCAGCAAGAAATCTCCAGTACAAAACTTCAAAAACCACTTTTGACACATTCGATCATTCACAGCCCCTTCTCCATACACTGCACAAGTTTTTTTTTTTGCATTTCAGTTGCACTTTTACCTTTTTAAAATAATAAAGCATAATATACTGAAATGTTGCATATTTTCATCCATCTTCAATATTAAAATGGTGATACAAAAATTCACAAATTTTGGTAAGTTTTTTTAATGCATGCTGATATGACAGCTGTCTGTCAAAATTGTTTCAAATGAAGTTGAAGACAATGAAGTGTTATTAGAGCCACCTTATAGGAAAAACTAAACGAGCTTTTTGGTCAACCCATAGATTAGGGAGGTGGCAGAAAGCAAAGCAGGGAAATCTCTTGGATAGGATAAAAAGTAAAATGAAGAAACACATACCTCTTTTACATTGGTGGATACGGCATAGTTAACAATTAGCATTTACAGCACATAGAGATGGTATTGGGAGGGGACAAGATAACAATGAGGGTTCTGTGGTCTCTGCTCCGGGGCCAGCAGTTATGCCTTGGAGTCTGAAAAGAGAGATTACTTTGCCAGTTCAAAGCTAGGGTATGCTAGATGTGAAAAAACCAGAGACAGGCTCCGTCAGGGTAAAGACAGACTTTTGTCAGGAAGCTGCAGGCTGGGACAGGACTACCCACCATGACCCACTTTTCACTAGAAATTTTTATGGCTGGCTTTTGGTAAGAATTTTTATGTTCAGACCATCTTATGTGGTTACTTTCAGTCTCTGGGTACGTAAGACCCACTATGCTGGCCTCCCCTGAGCTTATGATTTAGTATGTGGCCCCCTTTGCATTATTGTTATCATTTTCTACATTTCTTATATAAAATAATAATAAATAGGGTAAGAATTGAGCCTGAAGACTATGTTTTTTTTTCTTTCTTGTATCAAAGATACAAGATTGTAACAAAGATACAAGATACAAAATTGGGGGGCTTATATACCATCTTCAGCTAGACAAAAGAAAAGGCATTTTTCAGCTTTGGGTAGGGGGAGGAAAGGGTTAAGTTATGGGAAAGTGACCAGGAAATGTATGTTGTAGAGGTGCCAGAAGGGGAAGAGGAAGAGTAACAAATTAAAAACTTATTTGAACAAATAATGAAGGAGAACTTCCCCATTCCGGCAGAGGAAACAGACTTCCAGGAAGTCCAGGAAGCTCAGAGAGTCCCAAAGAAGTTGGACCCAAGAAGGAACACCAAGGCACATCATAATTACATTAGCCAAGATTGAAAATAAGGAGAGAATCTTAGAAGCAGCAAGAAATAAGGAGACAGTTATCTACAAAGGAGTGCCCATAAGACTGTCAGCTGATTTCTCAAAAGAGACCCTACAGGCAAGAAGGGGCTGGAAAGAAGTATTCCAAGTCATGAAAGGCAAGGACCTACATCCAAGATTGTTCTATCCAGCAAAGCTTTCATTTAGAATGGCAGGGCAGATAAAGTGCTTCTCAGATAAGGTCAAGTTAAAGGAGTTCATCATCACCAAGCTCTTATTATAGGAAATGTTAAAGGGATTTATCTAAGAAAAAGAAGGTAAAAAATATAAAAAGTAAAATGACAACAAACTCACAGTTATTAACAACCACACCTAAAACAAAAACAAAAGCAAACTAAGCAAACAACTAGAACAGGAACAGAACCACTGAAATGAAGATCATGTGGAGGGTTATCAACAGGGGAGTAGGAGAGGGAGAGAGGGGGAAAAGGTACAGAGAATAAGAAGCATAAATGGTAGGTAGAAAATAGATAGGGGAAAGTTAAGAATAGTATAGGAAATGTAGAAGCCACAGAACTTTAACGTATGATACATGGACATAACTAAAGGCGGGGAATGTGGGTGGGAGGGGGGTTTTAAGGGCAGAAGGGAATAAAGGCGGGGATGGGGCAACTGTAATAGCATAAGCAATAAAATATAATTTAAAAATAATAAAATAAAATCTTAAAATAAAATAAAGTTTGTATTAAGCAAACACACAACAAAAACCCTGTCATGACTGAAAGTTTCTCTTAAAGAAATGGTTTATTGAGCCATGTGCTAGCCAGAAAAAGGACCAGGTCCTAGGAAATACAGTCTAAACCACCAACAACATTGGTAGATGGAGAAGACAAAAATGCCTGCCATCCCAGAGTCAACATACTGTTTTATACCTTCTGTTTGGGGGGAAGAAAGATGGAAGTTATTTCAAAAAATGTACACTGGCTATTCATAAGAGGGCCGGGAAAAGGTGAAGCAGGGGCAGTTCTGGGATGGGTGCCTAGTCCACAGAAAGAAACATTTACTACTCTTGATGGGATATAGGCAAGTGTACAGAAAGTTCATGCATAAGCAGGATGCAAAGGCTTCCGATGGTGGGCTAATTCTTTTTAGATTGCCACCTGGAAGTTGATTCGAAGTTCCAGCACACATCCAGCGATGTGAGCAGTCTTTAGTTAATTGGTCCACAGCTATTATTAACTGGTTACTCTTATCTCTTTCACTTTCCGAATGCTGTAATTTAATTTAGGATGTCTATGAATTTTTCCTCTTGTCATTTGTTATAAAGAGTTAAGTCATTGCCTTCTCCATTGATGAGCTGTTTAGGTCACAGGTGGCAAACACAAGGCCCAAGGGCCAAATCCAACCCTCCACCTTGTTTTATCTGGCCAGCACCTTGTTTCTACCCCGAGGCAGCGCCCAACTCCTTGTCCCTAGTTCAGGAATAGTTACATTTATACAATCCTAAAATTACATTCAGCCCTTTGAGGTCAACCTCAAGGCTGATGTGGCCCCCAGTGAAAATGAGTTTGACACCCCTGGTTTAGAGTCTTCCTCCTCCTTCTGTTACTGGACAGGGACCTGGCCTTGAGTGGGTTGGCCCAGGACCAGCTAGTAGTGTTTGGGTTCCTAACTTCATTCAGGAAAGACTTTACAACACGAGTCCAGGTGATTCTGAGGGTGTGTTTATTAAAGATGGGGGTCAATGAAACAAGGAAGGACTTAGCATAAAAGAAGCAACAGGAAAGCCTAGGAGGGGCTGCTTTGGTTCACTAGAAACGTTATAGGAAACATATGATCCAGGGAGGGGCTGCTTTGGCTTACTGAGAAGTCAGAGAAAAAAGGACCTTGGGGAAAGGTTCAGGGGGTTAGCCTGGAATGTGTTGCTGCTGCCCATTGCTTCCCTGGCTGCAAGTCTCATGGGGTCTCTTAGAGTTCAGGAGATGCCCTCCTGTGGGAGGAGAAAGAGGGGGGAGAGGAGAAGGCACAGGTGTGCTCCCAGGGGAGAGAGCAGCTTGAGCTGGGTCTTTGGATTTGAAGGTTTTTATCTCTCTCAGGCAGAAATCTTAGGGGAGGTTTGGGAGCAGGAGGTGGTATTAGCAGAATAGTCATCAGTTCTCCAGGTGTGCCTTTTCAGGGTCCTGGTCCCTACTGATTAGTCAGCACCAGGGCAGGGACTCATTAGTCATTGCAGCTGGTCTTGGCATCACCCACCTGGTTTTGCTGCCTCTCTGGGCCTGGAGCTGAAATACAACAGAAGCCTAGATGTCATCTCTAGGGAAGTGACCTTCTTTATCTGGGTATAAATTCCTCAGGCAGTTTGTTCAGCAATCTGTACCCATTCTCCCATTCTATTTGCTAAGGAATTTCCCTAGCTTCTTAGTATCCTGCCTCACTTCCTGATATGGGAAAGGGAGACACCTTTACAAATAGAAATTTTCTTTATAAATGTAAATATCCCTTACAAAAGAAAAACTTATGCTCTCTTTTTAGAGTGTGTAGGGTAAACGGAGGCAGTCTGGCTTCCTCGCCCAGGTGTCTGGGCAACTAAGGGAAGCAGTTTCCCATAACCTTGAGAAGGGGCTTGATAAATAGTGTTCTCGTAGCCTTGAGACTCGGTGTGATAAACTGCGCCCACAGCCTTAAGTGGGTTTGTACACACAGAATCATGCTGTTATGCAATACCCTGGCTTTCTGCCAGCTTTGTTTGAATGTAGTATAAAAGGGGGCAGGGGCTTCCCACTGGACACACGCAGCTTGCAGTGTGCGTGGATCGCCCACCCTTCAGCAAAGGCTTGTCAAGCATCTCCACAGCTCCACGCATTTTCTTCCATCTGCCCAAATCCAGAGTAGACTTGCCAGGCCTTGATGGGCTGCAAGACAGAGCTTCTCCTATGCCTGGTGCTTCTCAAGATAATCAACTCAAAATAATCCTTATGCTAAAAATACATATTCTGGGTTGGCATATTCTGGTTCTTTCTGAGTTCTATTCTTGCTTTTCCCTCCTCATTGTCTTGGGATATTTCATAAATGCTCTGTGAAATCACAATTAACTCAAACCAGGATTCAGATATCCCCAGAATTAGAATTAGGCAGCACAGAAGCCCTGCATAGCTAAGAAAAATAATTGTAGAAACTCACCAGCCTTTGTGATTTTGTATATATATGTATGTATATTACACATACTGTAATATGGTGGTATGTTAACCAGTTAACTCTAATGTAAAGCTTAAAGGACAAGACTATCAAAATAACCATGGCTACATTGATTTGTTATGCATGTGAAACCAGAAAAGTCGGCATTCATGCTACCTTTCATAGCCAGAACCAATAAGTAGAAACAAGGAATGAACCTTTATGGGCACTTTATTGAGATGCCAGCAGTCTGAGAAGATGGCAGGTTATGTATCCTCAAAAACCATCTTAACATCTCAAGCCTATCTTTTTACAAGAAGGGGTAGGTAAGGGGTTTAGAAAGAAGGGTAATTGGATAACAGTTGCACTCCAGGGTGATTTTCCTAGTATGTCTTTATTGGTCGACATAAAGCTCAGACACCATCCCCCCAGACCCCTTGGGGCACAAAGGTTGAATTGCTCTTGAACCTCCCCAACTTTCCGTATACATTAACCACTGAAGCCTAGCAACTGAGGCTAAAATCTTTAACTGTTGAGTTTCCCTAACAAATACACAATATAAAAAGAGATAAATTGTGACATCAAAAACATAAAAAGGGGAGTAAAAAAAGTAGAAGATTTTGCATGGAACTGTGGTTATCAGCTTAAGATAGATTGTGATATCTATACAATTGTTAGTGTAGGTAGCTGGATATTAGTCAAGGAAGGGAGAAAAGGGAATTAGACACTATTAAGCATAACAAAGTAGGGAGTAGAAGCCTGCTTGCTTCCCTAGGAAGTTACATCTTCACACCCCAGGGAATCACAGGTCCATTCCCTGCAGATCACTGTGGAGTGGGATAGAAATGGGGGAGGTAAGCACATATGCAGTAGGAGCCACAATGGCAACCACAGAGGCCTGTCATTCTAGCCTGGGAAGGAAATAGATTTATGGAGGTGGGCCCATCAGAAGCCAATGAAAGACTGGAAATTTCATTGGTTATTTTGAAAAAGTTCCTGGTCTGTCCCCAGCCCAAGATAATATAATCAGCTTAACAAAGAACAACTCCCCCTCTCTCCCTCTCCCTCTTCCTCTCTACCCACCTGCTCACCCTGTTCATTCACTCACTCTCTCTGTAGCTGCCATGTAATCTTAGCAGCTGCCTTGGGCCCATGGCAGACTGAAGGGGCTCCAAGTGTGGGCCTGGACACAGCACCAGCTGAAGCACAGCCAGAAATACAAATTAAGACAGCCAGATGGTGACAAAGGCTGGACAGGACTAAGCTTTACAACTAATGGCACAAAATGCCTGAACACTGGCCCCATTTCTGGGCCTAAAGAAGGCAAGATTGAACTTTTTCCCTGGTGAAATGGAGAAAGATAGGACATTGAGAACCCAGAGCAACTCCTTTGAATTTGCATCTGGCACCACAAATAAATCTTATCAAACCTCATCCTCCCTTCTGGGTCTCCTGGAATGCTTTCCATGAAACGTGGCAAGAACTCCACTTTGCACCAGCAACGATATATCTTATGTAAGCTTCATGGTAACTACAAAGCAAAACCCTACAGCAGGGGTGCCAAACTCACTTTAACCGGGGTCCACATCAGCCTCGTGGTTGCCTTCAAAGGGCCGAATGTAATTTTAGGACTGTATAAATGTAACTACTCCTTAACTAGGGGCAAGGGGCTGGGCGCTGCCACCAGGTAGAAGCAAAGTGCCGAGCAGATAAAACAAGGTGGAGGGCCGGATTCAGCCTGCAGGCCTTGTGTTTGCCACCTGTGCCCTACAGTAAATTCAAAAAGGATAAAGAGAAGGAAATAAAAGCATACCACATTATCAATTCACAAAGGAAGGCAGCCAGAGAGGCTGAGAGGAACAAAGGAACTACGAAATAGGCAGAAACAATTAAGATGGCATTAGTAAGTCCTTACTTACCAATAATTACTCTTAGTGTAAATGAGACAAGCCAGTAAGCCAGGACATGTGGAACAGCAAAACTGAGATGGATAGCTGTACAAACTGATTGAGTAATCTATGGCCAGATAAAGGTCACTTCCCTAGAGATAATATCCAGGCTTCCGTTGTATTTCAGCTCCAGGCCCAGAGAGGCAGCAAAACCAGGTGGGTGATGCCAAGACCAGCTGCAATGACTAATGAGTCCCTGCCCTGGTGCTGACTAATCAGTAGGGACCAGGACCCTGAAAAGGCACACCTGGAGAACTGATGACTATTCTGCTAATACCACCTCCTGCTCCCAAACCTCCCCTAAGATTTCTGCCTGGGTCTTCAAATCCAAAGACCCAGCTTAAACTGCTCTCTCCCCTGGGAGCACACCTGTGCCTTCTCCTCTCCCCGCCTCTTCCTCCTCTCACAGGATGCATCCCCTAAACTCTAAAGGACCCCATGGGACTTGCAACCAGGGGAACAGTGGGCAGTGGCATTTCATCCCAGGCTAACCCCCTTGAACCTGTCTCCAAGGTCCCCTTTTTTGTGACTTCTCAGTAAGCCAAAGCAGCCCCTCCCTGGCTCATTTGTTTCCTATAACGTTTCTAATGAACCAAAGCAGCCCCTCCTAGGCTTTTCTGTTGCTTCTTCTGTGCTAAGTCCTTCCTTGTTTCATTGTTCTCAGATTTAATAAACAGACTATCATAGTCACCTGGACTCTTGTTGTGAAATCTTTCCTACACAGTGTCAAGAACCCACACACTACTGCTCTGGGCAGACCCACTCAGGGCCATGTCCCCCATCTGGTAACCTAAGTGAATTAACTTCTATCAAAAGGCACAGAGTAGCCAAGCAGTTTTAAAAGTAAGATCCTGCTACATGCTGCCTGCAAGGAGTTTAAAGACACACTTAGGCTCAAAGTGAAGAAATGGAAAAAGGTACCCCATGCAAGTGGAAATCAAAAGAGAGCAGTAATACACACACACACACACACACACACAGACAAAAATATATATGTTTATATATTATATATTAAATATAAATTATATATATATGTATATATATATATGTATATATATATATATATATATAAAATCAGACCAAATTGACTTTAAGCCAAAAATGGTAATGAGACCAAGAAGGCCTGGACTGTGGAGCGCTCTGTCAGCCCCAGGTTCCTGTGGGAGCATTCTCGCAGGGCCGTGAAGATGAACTGGCTTTTTCTCTTCAGCTCTTGTCCTCCTAGGTACCCTGCCATTGTGACAACATGGATGGACTTTGAGGGAATTCAGGTAAGCCAGAGGAATACAAATACTGTATGATTATCACTTAAATGTGGAAATTGACAGGGAGCAGAGTTTTGCTACCCCAAAATAGACCTTTTAGAAGATATTGATTACTTCAAACTGGTTATTTAAAAGAAAAGAAAGACTTAGGAAAAGCCTTTGAATTTATCCCTAACTGCCTAAACAAATTTAGATAGAGTACCTGCTCCAGAAAGGGAGATATCATCATAGTTAACAACAGTTTAATATAAATTAATGTGTGGATAGACAGGGAGGAACCTAGCGAAATCCTTTCCATCTTGCATTCTTAAAAATGACTCATCGAACATTTATTTATTGAACACTAGCTTACCACCTCCATAGGAATTGTAAAGAAACTAGATTGTAAAGTTCTCATCACAAAATGCAATGAGGATTATGTGAAGTACTAGAGGTGTTAGCTAATACTCTATGGTGGTAATCATACTGCAATATAAAAATGTATCAAATCAACATGTTGTGTTTACATAATACCTTATATCTACATAACATTATAAGTTGAATATACCTCAATTTTTTAAAATTTAGAATGACTCACAAGGACAAATGTTAATAAAAGGCAATACATGACACACAAAAAATTCTTGTCAACAGTACTCTCTATAAATAATGTTTTCAACTCTGACTTCTTGACCATTTCATTTTGTTCACTTTTGTTTTTCCTCAGTGTGCTGTCCCGAGATTGAGGGGTGAATCATCTCGGTATTTTAGTCTAAGAAATGCTAAATCCCTCTATTTGTATGCATAACACTCCTGGGTCAACAGCCTAGATGGTGCAAGGACCTTCATGCAGGAATAAATGCAATGAAAAGTAGACATTGGTCTCCCTAAAAAGCATGATTCCTTCGATGCCCAAGGCAATTATTCCATAGTGCATTAAGATCGTGCTCCTCCAGCCCTGGCCCATGTAGTTAGGCATTGTCCCGCAAAGCAAAAGTTTCCCTGTTCACTTCCCAGTCAGGGCACATGCCCAGGTTGTAGGCTCATCCCCAGTCAGGCACCTATGAAAGGCAGCCAATCAATGTTTTTCTCTCACATTGTTTCTCTCCCTCTTTTTCTCCCTCCCTTCCCCACTCTCTAAAAAAATAGCAAGAAAAGAAAATTGTGCTCCTTGGAACAGCAGTGCCCAAACAGCAAAGACACTCTTGAGGCCCCCAGAGTTATAGTCATTCCCACTCTGAGTGACTAGCTGACAGAACAACACAAGTGCAATGTTTGCTCCCAGCATGTCCAGCCTCCTCTTGGGTCTTCAGACACCTGGAAGATGAGTCTTTTTCTTTTTTTTTTTTTTAGAGACAGCAAGGGAGAGAGAGAGAGAGAATCAATTTGTTGTTCCACTTATTTATGCATTCATTGCTTGCTTCTTGCATGTGCCCTGACTGGAGATCAAGCTACAGCCTTAGCATATGGAGACAATGCTCTAACCAACTGAACTACCCAGCTAGGATGAAGGATGAGTTTTTCATCAAGTCCCCAGCCTTCAAGTCCCTGCACCATCCAAAACCACCCACAGTCAACTAACTATCTGTACACTTTTACACATTAGCTCATTTGACACATTTCAATAAAGTACTATAATCATTATATTTAATAGATGAGGTATTGTCTTCTAGAACGATCTTTTCATTGATATATTATGAACACATCTATCCAATTCACAAGTTTAAATATAAGAGAACAAAATTTTCATTAGGACACTAATGGTTATTTGGGGTAATTAAATATCAGTGTAAACAAGCTATTCTCCCCCATTTATATAGATCAAAGAAAGAGAAGTTGGACCTCCAACACAAAGCAAGGAGAGATTTTGAGGAGTACTCCTGCCTGGAGGTTGCCATAGCTGGATTAGGTGATCTATCCTATTTTACAGACTCTCAAGAAATGAATTGTACCTTCCGACTCCTTCATCTTCTGGGAGGGGCTATCCCCAGTCTTCACCAGTCAGAGGAATTATATTACCTACTAATTGCAGGTAAGTCTAAGGATTCTCTTCTTGGCTTGGGCATCAACATGGTGCAATTTGGCTTAAGTTAAGGCCTCAAAAGCTAGTGTCCTATGCAATTATAAAAAGGCAGAGGCTATGCACTTAGGGACCTATTTCTCTCAAAGAAAATTTGTAGACGCTGGCACATTTTCTCACAGAGTACTGCCTTGACAGAGGTAAAAAATAAACATCCTGCAGGTGGCCTGAGGAATCCCAAAGCCTGGCTAGTGTCGCATGTGAGTGCAGCCTCATTGTGGACCATGCCCTTTAACTTGTGCCGTCCGTGCTAACTCCAGTAGTTAGTGCCAGAATTGAACTTCAGTACACCAGCTGGTGTCAGAATACTTTCAAATTACAGGGCTGGCAGGAGTAAGGCTTGCATGAATGTGGTTGGGAGGGTGTTCGAAGGTCTCATGTGAGACGGGCAGCAATTTGAACATTTCACCTAGAATGTCACATGATGTGCTTGAGTGTGATATTGTTATGTTACAGAATTACATGCTTATGATTTTGTAACAAAAAAGATTTTGCAATAAAAAGGGGGTGTTATTTGTGCCAGACCCTGTATTATGACTTTTATAAGCTTCATTTTTCACTAATTAGTATATTTTTCCATTTGTGAAAATTACTTGAGTATGTTGTGCAATGACACACATTATAATTTTTTCCCAGTAAAATTCATGGATTTTTTCCTTTCACTTAACAGCTTTTAACTTAGTGGCAGGGCTTTCAGGAAAAAAATTAAAGTCATTAACAAGGGATAGAATTATTTAGAAAACCTATAACGAAGAACCCAAGTGAGGAGCAGTCACTGCTATGACTTGCTCCCTTGGTAAATAAGAAGCTAGAATACTCAGAAATCAGATCGCAAAAACCCCCAACCATGTAGGATACTTTAAAAGAAATTGTACTTAAGGAGATTACTGACCAAAAAACTCCCCCCAAACTTCCAAATATGAATTCCTTTTCATAAACCCCTTTCTGTTCTAATTGACTGAATATTGTGCTATATGTGTCCACACTAAATCTTCATGAATGGTAACAGGACTTAATTAGCATCAAAGGAAGAACAGATGCACAAGTGTCAAAATAAAATGAGATTTATGCATATGTGAAGAGAACGCAAGGCAAGACAGACTCAGTCTATGAAATAAAACTAACTAGATTGCCAAAAAACTGGTTCCATTTCTTACTTTGCACATTTATGGATTTGTCTATGCTACCATAAATGTTTATCACTTCATCAACTAGTCCTTTAATATATTCTTTTTATTATGTAAAAAATAAAATCTACTTTAGCATTAATGTAATATTATTCTTTATGGGCAATTGTTAGTTTTAGTAACCTACATACCTGGTTCCCTGGGTAAAGGCTTATTGGTTTTCTTAGCCTCTGCTGTTAATGCTTGGTGTTCAACAATAGAAATTCAGCAAGTCTACACAGGGGAGTGTTTACATGTTCAACATTATTATTGGGTTTACAATGTACAGGAAGTTACTGGTGCTTACACTTTCACAACTTTATTAAACAAGTGTACTGGCTTCTGGTCAAGATGGACGTGGTAGGTAAACATGTTTTACCTCTTCATATAACTGCAGAAAAAATTACTAGACAACAAAACAAATATCACCAAGCACCATCATCAACTGAGCTGCATAGAAGTCTGATAACCAAGGATTTAAAGAAGCCACATTCACCCAGATAGGTAGAAGGGGCAGAGATGTGGATACAGGCTGAGGGGCACAGAGGCATGCAGTAGCATGGAGAGGTGGCAGAATGGGCAGTCCCACATTCACATGTGGTGAATAAAATCAGGAGGAATACCTCAGGAGCAAGGGATCCCAGCCCCAGACCACAAAGCCCAGACTTCCAGCTCCAGGAAGATAAGTCCCCATAACTTCTGGCTGTAAAAACCAATAGGGGTTGGGGCAGGAAAAAAAAAGCCAGATCCACAGGAGACTCCTCTTAAAGAGCTCACACAGACTTAGGACTTACTCAGACTCACCCCCTCTGGGATTCAACACCTAGGCAACAGCTGGATGGGCACAAGTAGCATACCCAAAGAAAGTGAAGCAACAGAAAACAGGGCAAGTACTGGGAAGAGGCTTCCTCCCAAGCAAACCTCCAAAAGCCAGGCAGAGGCATTGCCCCTGTCTGAGCCCTCCCTCCACACAGAGCCACAAAGTAGCAAAAAGGCCTTTTCTACAAAAGGCCTGGCTACAAAGACAGAGAGTCAAAGCAGCTCTACCTAATACACAGAAACAAACAGAGGGAGACTGCAAAATAGAACAAATGGGAAATATGGCCCAAATGAAAGAACACAACAAAACTCCAGAGGAAGACCCAAACAAAACAGATAACCAACCTATCAGATGCAGAGTTCAAAACACTAGTTATCAGGATGCTCAAAGAACTCATTGAATACAGCAACAGCATAAAAAAAGACCTGGGCAGAAATGAAGGTTACATTAAGTGAAATAAAGAAAAATCTGCAGGGGATCAACAGTGAAGGGGATGAAGCCAACATTCAAAAAAGGATTTGGAAAATAAGGAAGAAAGAAGCATTCAATCAGAGCAGCAAGAAGAAAAAAGAATTAAAAAAGAAAAAAGAAAAAAACCAAGATAGACTAAGGAGCCTCTGGGACATCTCCAAATGTACCAACATCCAAATCATAAGGTGCCACCAGGAGAAGAGAAAGGACAAGAAATTGAAAACTTCTCTGAAAAATAATGAAAGAAAACTTCCCTAATTTGGTGAAGGAAATAGACATACAAGTTCAGGAAGCACAGAGAGTCCCAAACAAGTTGGACCCAAAGAGGACCACACCAACACATCATAATTAAAATGACAATCTTAAAAGCAGCAAGAGAAAAGAGACAGTTACGTACAAAGGAGTTGCCATAAGGCTGTCTGCTGATTGCTCAAAAGAAACTCTGCAGGTAAGAAGGGACTGGCAAGAAGTATTCAAAGTGATGAAAAGCAAGGACCTACAACCTAGATTACCCTATCCAGCAAAGCTATCATTTAGAATGGAAGGGCAGATAAAGTGCTTCCCAGACAAGGTAAAACTAAAGGAGTTCATCATCACCAAGCCACTATTGTATGAAATGTTGAAGGGACTTATTTAAGAAAAAGAAGAACAAAACTATGAACATTAAGATGGCAACAAATTTACAGCTATCAACAACTGAATCTGAAAAAGAAACAAACTAAGCAAACAACCAGAACAGGAACAGAATCATAGACATGGAGATCACTTGGAGAGTTATCAGCTGGGAGGGAGAATGGAGAGAATGGGGGGAAAGGTAGAGGGATTAAGAAGCATAAATTGATAGTTACAAAATAGACAAGGGGGTGTGAGGAACAGTATAGGAAATGGAAAAGCCAAAGAACTGATATGCACGACCCACGGACATGAACTAACAGTGGGGGGCTGGGAATTGCTGGAGTGAATGGGGTACCAGGTAAGAGGGACAAAGGGGGAATATTGGGACTGTAATAGCATAATAAAATATATTTTTAAAAATTTTCCAAATAGGCCCTGACTGTCATAGCTCAGTGGACTGAGCATGGGCTGCGAACCAAAGTGTCACAGGTTCGATTCCCAGTCAGGCCACATACCTGGGTTGCAGGCCATGGCCCCCAGCAACCACACATTGATGTTTTTCTCTCTCTTTCTCTTTCTCTCTCTCCCCTCTCTCCCTCTCCCTCTCCCTCTCTCTCTCTCTCTCTCTCTCTCTCTCTCTCTCTCTCTCTCTCTCTCTCTCTCTCTCCCTTCCCTCTCTAAAAATAAATAAATAAAATCTTTAAAATTTTTTCCAAATAGAATTTTAAAATAATTAAAAACATGAATCATTAAAAAGAAAATGCTATTCTTTCCTTTCACTGCTACAACATTTAAAATCATAAACATACCTACAGTAATCCTATTCTGAAACCTGGATTATACACAGTAAGAAGCTACAGGGGATTTCCAACCAAGATGAAGGCATAGGTAGAAATGCTTTGCTTCCTCGCACACCCATAAGAAATATAACAGCAAAGTTAAAAACAAAGAACAACCAGAACTGCCAGAAAATAATTTGCATGGAAGTCCAACAACAAAGGAGTTAAAAAAATATTCATCCAGACTGGTAGGAGGGTCAGAAACAGGCAGCCTGGGGCAGAGAGGACCTGCATGGCAAAGCTGCAGACCACATGGGCAATCCCACATTCACATGCAGATAGGCCAGGAGGAACAACAGGGGAGCGAGACAGGCTGTAAAACCCAGAGTTTCAGTGTGGGGAAACTAAAGACTCAAACCCCCTGGCTTTAAAAAAACTGTGGGAGTTGCTGCAGCAGGAGAAACTCCGAGCCTCACTGGAGAGTTCATTGGAGGGGCCCACAGTGTCTTAAAATGTACACAAACCCAGCCACCTGTGAATCAGCATCTGGAAGGGCACAAACGACTAGTGGGAAGTGAGGGAAGTGATGGAAAGTGGGACAAGAACAGAGGAAGTGCATTGTTCCCTCTCTGACCCCTCCCCCACAGACAGTGCTACAATGCAGCAAAGAGAGTTGCCCCACCCTGCTGAATACATAAGGCTGCACCCCTTATCATGTAACAGATGCACCAAGACAAAGAAATGTGGCCCAAGTAAAAGAACAGGTCTAAACTAGAGAAAAAGAACTAAGTAACAAGGAGACAGAAAACCTATCTGATGCAGAGTTCAAAATGCTGGTTATCAGGATGCTCACAGAATTGATTGAGCTCAGTCACAAAATGAAGGAAGAAATAAAAGCTGCCCAAAGTGAAATAAAGGAAAATATACAGGGAACCAACCACAAACGGAAAGAAACCAGGACTCAAATTAATGATTTGGAACAAAAGGAATAAGCAAGCATCCAACCAGAACAGAATGAAGAAACAAGAATGCAAAAAAAAAAAAAAATGAGGAAAGGCTTAGGAACCTCTGGGACAAACATAAGCATTCCAACATCCAAATCATGGGGGTGCTGAAAGGAGAAGAGGAAGAACAAGAAGTTCAAAACTTATTTGAACAAATAATGAAGGAAAACTTAATCTGGCAAAGGAAATAGACTTCCAGGAAGCCCAGGTAGCCCAGAGAGTCCCAAAGAAATTGGACCCAAGGAGGAACACCAAGGCACATCATAATTACATTAGCCAAGAGTAAAGATAAGGAGAGAATCTTAAAAGCAGCAAGAGAAAAGGAGACAGTTACCTACAAAGGGGTTCTCATAAGGCTATCAGCTGATTTCTCAAAAAAACCTTACAGGCAAGAAGGAGCTGGAAAGAAGTATTCCAAGTCATGAAAGGCAAGGACCTACATCCAAGATTACCCTATCCAGCAAAGCTATCTTTTAGAATGGCAGGGCAGATAAAATGCTTACCAGATAAGGCCATGTTCAAGGAGTTCATCATCACCAAGCCCTTAATATGAAATGTTAAAGGAACTTATCTATGAAAAATAAGATCAAAACTATGAACAGTAAAACCACAACAAACTCACAGCTATCAACAACTGAACCTAAAAAAGCAGAAACAAAAACCAGGCAAACAACTAGAAAAGGAACAGAATCACAGAAATGGAGATAACATGGAGGGACATTAGTGAGGGGGTAATGGGGGGCAAAGGTACAGAGAATAAGGAGCATAAATGGTAGGTAGAAAATAGACAGGGGGATGTTAAGAATAGTATAGGGAATGTAGAAGCCAAAGAACTTATATGAACAAGCCAAGGACAGGAACTAAGTTGGGGGAGGCTGGAGGGTCAGGTGGGTTGTGCAGGCAGGAGGGGGATAAAGGCAAGGAAAATATTGAGACAACTGTAATAGCACAATCAATAAAATACACTTTAAAAAAAGTTACAGAGGCAGCCCTTGGATCCATATTGACCAGTCCTATAATGTGTTCAGAATGATCAGTGAGACCCTGCAACACCGGTGCCAGAATCACAATACACAAACAGAATAAAGGTGTGTTTTTGCTCCTAACAGTGGCCTCTCTCCTCCCCTCTCCAGATACTTCTTCAGTCTCTTCCCTTCCCTCCAGACCTCAACAACGCTCAAAAACTCTCATCAGTCTCTGTCAATGGAAACTCACTCTTCTCTTTGGTAATGCTGTTACGTTACTATTTTAAGGTGTCAGAATTAACAAAGGTTTTATAATAGAACAGCCGAGTGGCAGCCTCCTGGGCTGAGCTAAGGACCTCAAGAACACTAGTCAGGAGGACTCGCCCATAGAGAAATGGAGGGCCTGAGGAAAGTAATCTGAAAAAGTCACCAGATGGTATACATCCTAAGGTGACAGGAATGCTAGTCATTGTGACCCAGACAGAGCATAGCTTCCTGAAATGTGTCCCTTGGACTCTTGGGATGGGGTCCACTTGAGATCTACACCAGCCACTTCCAGACACATTGTAGTCATTTCCCCAAAATCAGTGGTTCTCAGACTTTACAGAAAGGCAGGAATCTCTTTGTAAGACAGGTGTCCAGGGGATAAAGGGGCTCAGAGGAACAATGGAGTGGGGAAGTGGTGATGAAGGGATGGGAAGGGCGTTTGTGGTTCTATAGGCCTTCAGTACATCTATGAGGGAATCCAGCATTTCTTTACGTCAGAAGGTCCAATCTCAAATCAGCTCAAGGGAATGGTGACCATTGACATACATGATAGGCTGAATTTAACAAAAGGATTTTTAATAAAAAGAGAAAGCCAGTCCTGACTTTTTTATTTTCTAGTTAACCAAACATAAATTGATTGCATCCAGATTAAGTTGTCACTTCCTATCTCAGTTCTTTTAAAGTTCTGACAGGACAGATAATAACCTGGTCTAATTTGGGGCCCTATCTAGCTTTGATCCTACACACATATACTCAGTGACATCAACAAACTGAACCTTTTTCTTTAAAAAAAAAATACATTTGTAAAGATTTTATTTATTTTTAGACAGAGGGGAAGGGAGAAAGAGGGGGAGAGAAACATCAATGTGCGGTTGTCTCTCACTTGCCCCCCACTGGGGACCTGGCCCACAACCCAGGCATGTGCCCTGACTAGAAATCAAACCAGGGACACTTTGGTTTGCAGGCCAGCACTCAATCCACTGAACCCCAACAGCCAGGGCTGAACATTTAATTTTCTCGAGTAACCCTTGAAAAATACTAGTAGCTCAGCCTTCTCTTCCTTTTTCCTTTCTTCAACTCTTGTGGATACTGAGGAATACACTGTTACACCCTTCACCATACCACTGGAAGAGCTTTGCTCTGCCCACCCAAAACCCCAAATCTCTAAGGCACCAACTATTAAGCACAGTTTTTAACAAGAACTATCTCCTAGGCAGAAGTCATGCAAAGCAGGCAGCTTTAAAACTCTCAAGGACTTTGGCCATGCAGCTGTCCAAATCCAGTCTCTGGTTTTTCTGTAAGGGTGAAAGAGGGTCCATAAAAAGTGAAGAGATAATGATACTCAACCAAATTAAGTCACTACCAAATCTGCTCATTTATTCATTCAACAAATCTGTACTACATGCCTGCCCTGTGAAACATTCTGTCAGGCACTCTAAGGATCCAAGTGTACTGGAATAAATTCAGAGGTCACTAAAGATGGCTCTAAATCATGTCTTGTGAGGAACAGTTGAAATAATCAGAAATGGTTAGCCTGAAATAAGACTATGGAGAACACGAGAGCCCTGTGCCTAAATATTTAACCTTTTTTCTTGTGGAAAAGCAATTAGACGTGTTTCACACAAGACCACAGAGAATTAATACCAATGAGTGGAAATCAGTGGAAGGAAATCATAGCAACACCAAGAATGTACCTGTTCATAGAGCTATCTAAGAGCTGTTTGGGAAGAGTAGAAGCCTAATCAGCAATATTGGTAACTGGGTTACCTTTATAGCCACTGCATATCATACCCCTAAATAAATCTTATCTGACCACTTCAAATTAAATCAGTAATTCTACCACCGCAAGGCAATCCCTGCTAACACACGAGCACGTCCTTTCATTTCTGTGCATTAACAGTGAAATTTTAGCACATACACAATTTTCCATTTTTTGAAAATTATTTCTTGAAGCTATTTTGTACACTACCAATATTTACCAAAGCTTTCCCTAATTGTTGGACATTTATAGTTTAATGGTATGAGCAGTTCTCAACACACACTACCTTGTTTGAATTTGACTGACTATGCTATCTTGGGAAAGTTACTCACTGTAGTAACTTTCAAAGTTAGTTACAAACTAACTGCACCCTAAGTGCTGCATTGGTAAATTGGGGGTTGTACTTCAGAGTTGTACTTAAAAGTGATTCAAGAAAAGCAGTAACGATGCCTAGCATACAGCAATCACTCAGAATTTTACCAATATAGGTAAAAGCCTAAAAATCTGTTAAGAAAAATTGTGAGACTTAGAAATAAACCAAGATTACCAGGTGTCTTTTATGGAAAATAAAACTTTATCTAACACGATCTTGGAGTGGGTAGGGACTCTGAACCTTTGTGTTTGAGCTGTTTTACAACTTTGAAAATTGTATGTAAACACTTCTTGTCCTTAGACACTCAAATTCTGTGTGGTAGTTAATTGACGTCCCTCCCCTGTTGACAAAGCCAGTTTTACATGTACTTGTAAATTCATTTCCACATTCCTGATTCACCTAAGTGTAATCCTTTGGATTCTCCTTTAAACAAATGGAAACATCTAGTTTCACTAATTAATGAGCTGAATGAAATCTTGGCCACGACAGGTCCTTTAACAGGTCCCATTTCAGTCCTAACTTAATAGTTCAAGGGTCCCAAGCCTAAGAATATTATCAACCATATGATTGTTGGGGACCACTCTGTGTGGTTTCCGAGACTGCAGCCCTGAGAGAGCAAGCCTGAAAGGGGCTAGAAGTCCCCTTGGAAAACCAGGTAAGGCAGGTGGCAAACATGACCTGACTCCTAACACCTGGAGTTCCCATGGGAACCAGGCTTAATACATTGATTGTATCCTTTGAAGCTTGCTCTGCTTTGCTTTGTACAGCCCTGGCGACATAAACCGAATGTTTTAAGTTCAAAGCATAAGGAGTAAACTCCTCATCTCATAAAACACGTCTTAAAGACCCTCTGGCGTCAGCATGCCTAACAGTCCCTGACCTATGACAAATCTGTTTTCAATTATCTATAGACAATACCTGTTTTTGTATGACTATAGCCTTTTGACATTGATTGATGAGCTATGCATGTATGCTGTATACTCCTACACATACGATTCTCAATAAAAGCCATTTGGGAGAAGGGCTTGGGGCTTTCTCCTCTAGAGGGAATCACCACCCCCTCTCCTGCCAGAACAGCAAGATTGTGTCCGGGACAATTTCTCATCTGTGGATGGGAGGAATTCTGCAGGCTGGAGTTCCTCCCACGCATGATCAACTATTAATATACAAGACATCATATTGTGTTGTAACATACTTATTTCTGCCTTCATATTAGTTGATCTTTAGGGACAGGAGATGCAGTCTTTTAACCACAATGTGTTGTGGGTATTAAGATGTCAGACAGATTCAAGCTCCAGTTGATTTCCTTCTAACTTGGGGAGGTTTTGGGGAAATAATCTCTTAAGCCTGTTTCCTCTTGTACATGATAAGGATGTATATGGAAAAGTATTACAAAACTTGAAAAAGTTAAATACACATAAAGCACTTAGCATAATGTCTGGCATGTAAATTTTACAAGTCTTTATCAGCAAGTTACTCAACCCCTAGCAGAAAACCCAAACTACCTCTCCACACCAGCCTCCCCACCCACTACCACCAGGTACACACAAAGGACATTTGCCCTTCCACACTCCCTCAAGTGATACACAATTCTTTACAGCATTTACACATGCTAGAACAACTTACCCAAGACTCATGCCCAAATCAAAACAACTCACAACCTCCATTACCTAAATCATCACGTGTGTAAACCTCAAGTATTTCACAAAATTTACATTTGCCCAGGTAACCAGCTTCTCACCTCCCATCTGCAAGCCCAGCTCCATTCCAGTACCAGAAATTTTACCCTCCAATATTCCTTCCACTTCCTTACCCTGATGGAATGCTGGCTCGTCCCTAGACACTCCACAGGAGCAATCGTAGCTTACCACCACCTATTCCTGGGATGCAGGGTAAGGAGCAGAGGTGGATTTACTAAGCTCTGAAAACTTAAGCTTCAGCCCTGGCTGGTGTAGCTCAGTAGACTGAGTATGGGCCTGCAAACCAGTTGCTGGTTTGATTCCCAGTGGGGGCACATGCCTAGGTTGCCGGCCAGGTCTCCAGTGGGGGACATGCAAGAAGCAACCCCACATTGATGTTTCTCACCCTTTCTCCTTCCCTTCCCCTCTAAAAATAAGTAAGAAAAATGAACAAAAAACTCAAACTTCAGCATCCCTTTCATTAGCTCCTTCTAAGGACCGAGGAGGTACATTAGCAATGTGTTCAGATTTTTTAAAATTTTGCAGATGTCAGTTAAGGTTTTTTTCCCCACTCCAGTTTCCCCTTTCAGATGACACTACAGTGATAAATTGTATCACTCAGTTGACCACTTCCTGCTAGGCTTCTAGTATGCCCCTTTCTTGGTCTTCCTTTGGTCTACTTTGCAGAATCCCACCTCTTCTTGGAGTAACCCAGGAAGAATCCTCTTTTCCATGTTACTTACTCCCTAGAATTTAGGACTTAGATCTCCCGTCACAGGATGAGACCCCAATACCAGATACTAACTCGTACTGAGGAAGATCAAAGTTTTATCTCCAGTCTCAAGTTCCCATGGATTTCACATGAGTCTTTATAAAGGCCTAGTTCAGAGCTCCACATCTATGTCTAATCAAGACTTTTGAACATAATATGCCCCAAGCTGAACTATTCCTCTTCCTCAAACCGAATTTTCAGTTTTATCTCAGTAGCAATTCTAGCATTCCAGATGCTCAGGCACCCAAACCTTTGGAGCCATCCTTTTCATCTCCCACATCCCATCCTTCAACAAATCCTGCCCACCTCCATCTTCACAAGTCATTGTCATGACCACAGCAACTACTACTCCCTTTTGTCCAAGATCACTTGCCTAGCCTATTCCAATAGCTGTTTCCCAGCTTCCTCCTTTGTCCCACTACAATCTATTTTGCCAAGATCTAGTGAACCTTTTTAAAAGTTTATAGCACTCTAATGTTCTCCGAATAAAGCTCAATCAGTTCCTAACTTTCAGCTTCTCACTGTTCCAGCCACAACTTTGCTGTTCCTAGAAGGCAACAAGAACTCCAAGAGTTCTCCCCAACAGGACACACTCACCTCTGCTTAATAAACTAATCTACATATAGGCATGGCTTCTCAGCAAATGGCTTTCTAGATTGCAATTTAATCGTATACAACCTCCACCTTCAGCCTTCCATATGCTACAAGTTACTGCTTTTCTCAGGAATTACAGATCTGACAAATCTGTATACTAATCACTGCTCCCTTCTGCATACAAATATTTGAGAAACTTAGAAGCCTTTGTGTGAATTATCCCAAAAGCCAGGACTGCCACCTCTGGGCTAATGCCCACAGCAGATTTTAGTGATAGCCTGTTTCTCAAAATCATTTTTCAACAGTTTTACTGTCCCTGCCCCAACCCATGAGACAGTCTATCTCAGGTTATATACTGGATGTTCCTAAATATAGCAAGCATTTTACATAGCATATGTGTTTTTAAGCATAAAAACAAAACTGACATTTACCTGAGTGAAAGATGAATACTTTATATAACCAGGGGAAAAATAAGCCACAAATTTCAAAGATGAATCCACTAAGAATAGTAATTTTTAAAAAGGAGAGTTCTATTATTATGTGACTATTCCATTCACACTAAAACACTCATAATTAAATTTTTAGATTTTATTTTATGTACAAAGAGCTAGCCATTCTGCAATAAAGTAGATGTCTTGAATGACCCATGCAAAGAAGTTCGCTTAGTCCAACTGAAAAAAAAAGAAGAAATGAATTAATTCAAATGCTTTAAATACACATTTCAAAAATATATCCATTTTACTCACAAAAACTGGTTTATGAGAATGAGCTTTAAACTGGAAATGTAACCCGCCCAAACTAGCTATTAAGATATAAATAGTTTAAAATATTTACTGAATGACCACTACAAACTGTTCCACAAACCTTAACAATTATTCTTTTGACTTAATTCTAGTATTGACATTGTCACTTCTTCCCTCAAAGAAATTTCCCACCAGAGAAAACACTACTTTGTAGAATGATCTTTACAAAAAGCTCAAGATGGTAATTACACAGCCAGTATTTTGGTAATCAGTGTGTGCCAGGCACTACACTAAGAGCTGTTCATCTTAGCCTCTGAGAAACTGAAGGCACAAAGCTAGGGAATGGGCCTGAGTTCATTATCTCATCTGTGATACCCTATTTCCCACTGAGTTATTTGAACTTCCATATTAATACCAAGAATATACTTAAGTATTTAGCCAAGAATAAAAGCCAAAGCATAAGATACTTTGTCTCTGCCACAGAGCTCTCACATTAACAATTTACATTTACATCAACAGTCATCTATTTTTAACAAGTAGGTTCTACGCAATATTCTAAAGAAATTATGAATCAAGCCAGTGATTGCAACTCAAAGAGCCAGTAAGGAATTAGTTTTCATCTAAAAAAATAAAACCAGCTCCTAGTAACTATTAGGAATTAAGAAAGCTTCGTTTATACGTTAACAATTTTTCGTAACACCCTATCTTTCCTCTTCCACAGGTAGAAACTGAGCTTTAAGTGAATTGACCTTTGCCTGAATCTTCACAAGGTCTATCTGGCCCCAAACCTCAAGCTCATTCCAGTATATGACACTATCCAGGATTTCAGGGCAGTGGTCAACACACACATATACTATGTTTAAGCACGATTAAAGGTATCTACAATTCCACTGTAGTGGTTCTAAAAAGTGAATTTCATCCATTGTAATACACGGCACCTTGAACTGGCAGAGCTGGGCAAAAAGGGGTTGGAACCGTCACCCTCCCTTTTCTATTGACGTGACTGCCAAAACTCTTAAGTGTCACCCGCTACCCTGCTAGCTAAAACAGGAAAACGGCGCTAGTCCTGCTCACACTAAAGAGCGACCCGCACTTTCGCCGCCCACAGAAACAGAAGAGCACGGCGTCTGTGAACACGTACCTTAATGAAGCCTATATCCTTCGCGTACTGACGGAAACACTGGCGGCACATATTAAGGCCGTACTTCCGGATCAGGCCATGCCGGTTTGAACAGACGCGGCTACAAGAAAAGAGATGGCATTACGACAGATCGCACAGATGAAAGGATTCCGCATTCGGGGAGCCACTATCCGCACCGTGGCCTTCACGGACCCATCACAGATCTGTAATGGCGGCACTCCCGGCTCTGAGTCGGTCTCCCCCCATATGCCGCCTGCGAGGTCCTCTACATTAGATTTCAAGCAACGTCCCACCCCGGAGAAACCCTTCCCTAACACATTCTCTTTCTCACCAAGAACGAGAACCCTGGCCGAATTTTCTCGGATGGCTCCAGTACAGCTGCTGGTGACCCATGTTGCTCTCTCTGCTGCGACGAGGCAAAAGGAAAGAACTAGCGCACGCATGCGTTCTTGAAATTTTGGGCACAGTTTACCCACAATGCAGTGCTGACAAACGACGCCTGCGCGATGGGGCTACGTGTTTCCAGGGAGTGAATGCAGATCTTAGGAAGTGTTCTAGGCCGGCACAGCTAATGACGTCACGAAAGCTAAGCCTCTAATGCATTCTCGCGCCCCCGCCCATCGCCGGGCGCGGTGGCGCGCGCCTGTAGTCCCAGCTACCCGGGAGGCTGAGGCAGGAGGATCGCTTGAGCCCAGGAGTTCTGGGCTGCAGTGCGCTATGCCGATCGGGTGTCCGCACTAAGTTCGGCATCAATATGGTGACCTCCCGGGAGCGGGGGGCCACCAGGTTGCCTAAGGAGGGGTGAACCGGCCCAGGTCGGAAACGGAGCAGGTCAAAACTCCCGTGCTGATCAGTAGTGGGATCGCGCCTGTGAATAGCCACTGCACTTCAGCCTGGGCAACATAGCGAGACCCGGTCTCTTTTGAACCCTGAACGAACAATCTTTAACCCTAAAGATATTACTTCCTTTGCGTCGCCCTAACCTTTAATACCTTTCAATTAAAATTATATTTGCAAGAAGGAAGCCTTTGCCTTAACTCAACACTGACACCTACTGGGACAAATTTACAAAATAACTTAAAATCAGCTGTAATGACAGGACTCGACGGTAGGAGTTTCCATTTTGTTACCCAATATACTCACTCTTCCTAGAAACACAACTAAGCTATGCCAGAAAACTGATGCGAAACTTACCTTGTTTGGTATTTAAATAGAGCAGATTAAGTTTAAACTGAGAAACAAGTTAACATGCAATATACGTGGTTTTGACCAGATGATTTGGTGACAAAACAACTAGTGAAAAACAAGTGCCATCTGATAATCTGTTAAAAAATGTCTATATCCACGTGGTCACTTCTAATGTCTAGATAAAGCTGTAAATGGCTCTGAAGTCAAAGCTTTAACTAGATCTATAAAATGTACCACATTGTGTAATAATCTAGAACTGAAATACAACACTTAAAGGTTGTATTTCTTTAGGATTCTGGTGGGATGCCCTTCCCAATCATTAAATTGGGCACTTTATAACACAGTAAAGAAGGAGGGAAACCAGAGATTTAAAAACCTGCTATGAGTTGATATGACTTGATGCCTGCTCTTAAAGCTTTCAAATGTGATGAAAACAGGAGTGTCTCAAAGTCCTTAGTTCCATTTTCAACTTTTATGACTCAATGACAGCTAAGTAAGCAGAGCATTCTGTATTCACTAATGCATGTGCTCATGGAGCACAAGAGGAGCAAAGAAGAGAAAAGATAACCCTAGCTTGGTACATTTAATGGGCCTCTGAGGTAAACCTTGAAGAGTGGGACTTCTACAGGCAGCACTTGAAGGAAATACCTACTGAGATGAAGTGTGAGCCGAAGAATGGAGTTGGAAAATGAGGCAGGGTAGTTAAGAAGCTACAGAAATTTCTTGACAAATATAATAATGGAAACTGAGACAATAATTAAACAAGGCCAAACAATTTGAGCAATTTGCAGCCAGCTAATGAATCACAAGGTTTTATCTTCCCTAACCTAGGACACCTAGGAGCAAATGGTTTACACACTCCAGATTGTCCTGAGGCAGACTGGCCTCAGTCCCAGTGTCTCTTTAATAATGTTCTTTAAAAATGTAACTATCGAGAAAATAATCCTGATCCTTCTAAACACACGTTTGGATGAATTAACATATTGAAGGACGCACCTGAAAAGCTAATGAATATTCTGTTAAGGCCCTCACCTGATACCTCCCTTAGGATTCTGGCTGATCAAAGAAAGATAAAAATCCTCAAGACAAAGGATCCACAGTG
The DNA here is from genome assembly GCF_004126475.2 of Phyllostomus discolor. NCBI lineage: Eukaryota > Metazoa > Chordata > Mammalia > Chiroptera > Phyllostomidae > Phyllostomus > Phyllostomus discolor. The sequence continues at coordinate 119,618,685 of NC_040903.2, read as the reverse complement.
TTCTCTCAGTACAGCACATCTGCACCTTGTATCTCTTTTTCCTAAATTCTAAAGGACCCCATGAGATTTGCAACCAGAGGAGCAGCAGAAAGCAACAGCTTCTCCCATCCTTACCCCCTGAACCTATCTCTGAGGCCCCATTTTTCACTGAATTGCTCTCTCCTGTTGCTTCTTCTACCTTAAATTCTTCTATTGTTTCACTGTCCCCAGCTTTAATAAACATACTCTCAAAATCACTTGGAATTGTGTTGTGAAGTCTTTCCTACACAAAGCCAAAAACTCAGACAGTACCACTGGACCCAAGGCAGACTAGGTCCAGGCCCAGACCTCATTCAGTAACAGAAAAGACTTGGGGAAAGTGAAAAAGTTTGTATACTAGAGTGGAGGATCAACAACAACAACAACAACAACAACAAGCTATTGATAGATAAGATTTAAAAGGTGTTTTATTTTAAAGCCTGACTGAAGTGTCCAGTGTGAAGCTTCTATAATTTTCCTGGAATTTATCAGTCATTGATGTAAAGTTAGCAAAGTCAATGAGCTTCCCAAAACCCAGTCTAACATTTGCCCACCTATATACCCTTTTAGGCCTTACCTAGTTGGCCTCAATAAAAAAGTACAATAGTTCTAAGATCAATTCCATTAATATTTTCAACACTCACATGTGATCATTTGGGACCATAGATGTGAACTCATTTAAAAGAGCGGAAAAAAAAAGGATGCACAGGAAGTAATTAGTTACACCTGAACAACCTGTTCACCTATCTTAATATTCAAGAAGCTTTTAAAGTTTTTCTGGTCTTGAAAGTTGTTCTGCAAAAACACTCCCATTTTCATCTTCAGATTCTTTTCACAAACATTTGAATTTTACATGTAAAATATCATAGTACAAAAGATTGCATCTTTCTTGAATTAGCTTCAATTTCAGAACCTTTAGGAATAGAATCATACTTTTTTCTAAAGTTTTAAAATCTATTTGCAGATTTCCAGTCAAGACTGAGGCATAGGTAAACACATTTTGCCTCTTTGCACACTACAGAAAAATTAAAACTAGACCACAAAACAAATATCACCAAGCACCAACATCAACTGAGCTGCATAGAAGTCTGATAACCAAGGATTTAAAGAAGCCACATTCACCCAGATAGGTAGAAGGGGCAGAGATGTGGATATGGGCTGAGGGGCACAGAGGCATGCAGTAGCATGGAGAGGTGGCAGAATGGGCAGTCCCACATTCACATGTGGTGAATAAAATCAGGAGGAATACCTCAGGAGCAAGGGATCCCAGCCCCAGACCACAAAGCCCAGACTTCCAGCTCCAGGAAGATAAGTCCCCATAACTTCTGGCTGTAAAAACCAATAGGGGTTGGGGCAGGAAAAAAAAAGCCAGATCCACAGGAGACTCCTCTTAAAGAGCTCACACAGACTTAGGACTTACTCAGACTCACCCCCTCTGGGATTCAACACCTAGGCAACAGCTGGATGGGCACAAGTAGCATACCCAAAGAAAGTGAAGCAACAGAAAACAGGGCAAGTACTGGGAAGAAGCTTCCTCCCAAGCAAACCTCCAAAAGCCAGGCAGAGGCATTGCCCCTGTCTGAGCCCTCCCTCCACACAGAGCCACAAAGTAGCAAAAAGGCCTTTTCTACAAAAGGCCTGGCTACAAAGACAGAGAGTCAAAGCAGCTCTACCTAATACACAGAAACAAACAGAGGGAGACTGCAAAATAGAACAAATGGGAAATATGGCCCAAATGAAAGAACACAACAAAACTCCAGAGGAAGACCCAAACAAAACAGATAACCAACCTATCAGATGCAGAGTTCAAAACACTAGTTATCAGGATGCTCAAAGAACTCATTGAATACAGCAACAGCATAAAAAAAGACCTGGGCAGAAATGAAGGTTACATTAAGTGAAATAAAGAAAAATCTGCAGGGGATCAACAGTGAAGGGGATGAAGCCAACATTCAAAAAAGGATTTGGAAAATAAGGAAAAAAGAAGCATTCAATCAGAGCAGCAAGAAGAAAAAAGAATTAAAAAAGAAAAAAGAAAAAAACCAAGATAGACTAAGGAGCCTCTGGGACATCTCCAAATGTACCAACATCCAAATCATAAGGTGCCACAAGGAGAAGAGAAAGGACAAGAAATTGAACACTTATCTGAAAAATAATGAAAGAAAACTTCCCTAATTTGGTGAAGGAAATAGACATACAAGTTCAGGGAGCACAGAGAGTCCCAAACAAGTTGGACCCAAAGAGGACCACACCAACACATCATAATTAAAATGACAATCTTAGAAGCAGCAAGAGAAAAGAGACAGTTACCTACAAAGGAGTTCCCATAAGGCTGTCTGCTGATTTCTCAAAAGAAACTCTGCAGGTAAGAAGGGACTGGCAAGAAGTATTCAAAGTGATGAAAAGCAAGGACCTACAACCTAGATTACCCTATCCAGCAAAGCTATCATTTAGAATGGAAGGGCAGATAAAGTGCTTCCCAGACAAGGTAAAACTAAAGGAGTTCATCATCACCAAGCCGCTATTGTATGAAATGTTGAAGGGACTTATTTAAGAAAAAGAAGAACAAAACTATGAACATTAAGATGGCAACAAATTTACAGCTATCAACAACTGAATCTGAAAAAAAACAAACTAAGCAAACAACCAGAACAGGAACAGAATCATAGACATGGAGATCACTTGGAGGGTTATCAGCTGGGAGGGGGAAGGGAGAGAATGGGGGGAAAGGTAGAGGGATTAAGAAGCATAAATTGATAGTTACAAAATAGACAAGGGGGTGTGAGGAACAGTATAGGAAATGGAAAAGCCAAAGAACTGATATGCACGACCCATGGACATGAACTAACAGTGGGGGATGGGAATTGCTGGAGGAAATATGGTACTGGGTGGAGAGGGGCAAAGGGGGATAAATTGGGACAACTGTAATTGTATAATCAATAAAATATATTTTTTATAAATCTATTTTGCCATAAACAAGGTCTAAAATATATATTTTGCATGTTTGGCTATTACAATAATATGAACACTTCAGCTTCATCAGTCAATTTTTCCAGCTGGGCAGAATTAATGATTTAATCAAACATTTTTTAAAGTACACTGTTTAATATTCTGTATACCTATACATTTTAGCAAACATTGATATTTTAATTAACTGTATACTCTAAAGTAAAACATACATACATACATACAAAATTTTTTTCATTGTATAATTGTAATTTTTAAATATATTTTATTGATTATGCTATTACAGTTGTCCCATTTCCCCCCTTTATTCTCTCCATCCTGCAAACCCCCTGCCACCCACATTCCCCGCCTTTAGTTCATGTCCATGGGTCTTATATATAAGTTCTGTGGCTTCTACCTTTCCGATACTATTGTTAACCTCCCCCTGTCTATTTTCTACCTACCATCTATGCTACTTATTCTCTGTAACTTTTTCCCCTCTCTCTCCATCCCAGTCCCCTATTCATAACCCTCCATGTGATCTCCATTTCTGTGATTCTGTTCCTTTTCTAGTTTTTTTCCTTTGTTTTTGTTTTTGTTATTTTTAGGTTCAGTTGTTGATAGCTGTGAGTTTGTTGTGGCTTTACTGTTCATAGTTTGGATCTTATTTTTCATAGATAAGTTCCTTTAACATTTCATATTAAGGGCTTGGTGATGATGAACTCCCTGAACTTGGCCTTATCTGGGAAGCACTTTATCTGCCCTTCCATTCTAAATGATAGCTTTGCTGGATGGAGCAATCTTGGATGTAGGTCCTTGCCTTTCATGACTTGGAATACTTCTTTCCAGCCCCTTCTTGCCTGAAAGATTTCTTTTGAGAAATCAGTTGATAATCTAATGGGAACTCCATTGTAGGTAACTCTCTCCTTTTCTCTTGCTGCTTCTAAGATTCTCTCCTTATTTTTAATCTTGGCTATGCAACTATGATGTGCTTTGATGTGGACTTCCTTGGGTCCAACTTCTTTGGGACTCTCTGAGCTTCCTGGACTTCCTGGAAGTCTATTTCCTTTGCCAGATTGGGGAAGTTCTCCTTTATTATTTGTTCAAATAAGTTTTCAATTTCTGGCTCTGCCTCTTCTCCTTCTGGCACCCCTATGATTCGGATGTTGGAACATTTAAAGATGTCCTGCAGGTTCCTAAGTCTCTCTTCATTTTTTTGAATTAGTATGTCTTTATTCTGTTCTGGTTGAATGTTTCTTCCTTTTGTTCGAAGCCATTGATTTGAGTCCTCATTTCCTTCCCATCACTGTTGACTCCCTGAACATTTTCTTTTATTTCTCTTTTCATAGCCTTCAATTTTTCATCTAATTTGTGACCATATTCAATCAATTCTGAGCTTCCTGATTACCAGAGTCTTAAACTGTGCATCTGATAGATTAACTATTTCCTTGTCACTTAGTTGTATTTTTCCCCTGGAGCTTTGATCTGTTCTTTCATTTGGACCTTTTTTTTTTGTTTTTGTCTTGACATGCCTGTTATGTAGTAAGGGGTGGAGCCTTAGGTGTTCTCCAGGGTGTGGCAACTCAGGTTGCTGATGCTGTGTGTGGATGAGGGGTCCAACAGGGAACAATGCTGCTTATTCAGCTCTCTGCCAGCTTTCAGTCACTTCCCTGCTACCCACAATCAAATTGTGCCCTTCTGGTGCTGATTTCAAGGTGGGTGTGTTTATGGACATTCCTGGACCTTGTGGGTCTCTCCAATGAACTGTCCTGTGGGGCTGGGAGTTTCTCCTGCTGCCTCAACCCCCACAGGTTTTTTCAATCAGAGATTTTAAGGCTTCATTTCCCCACACTGGACCCCTGGGTTGCGTGGTCGGTCTCACTCCCCAGCTGTTCCTTCCAGTTTATCTGCAATTGAATGTGGGACCACTCAGTCCATAAGCTACCGCCTTGCTGGAAGTCCTCTCCACCCCAGCTGCCCATCTTCGCCCCCTTTGCTGGTCTGGATGAATATTTCTTCTTTAATTCCTCGGTTATCGGACTTCCATACAGTTCGATTTTCTGGCAGTTCTGGTTGTTTTTTGCTTTTAAATTTGTTGTCCTTCTTTTGGTTAAGGAGTGTGAGGAGGCACAGTGTGTCTACCTATGCCTCCATCTTGGCCAGAAGTCCCAAAAATATATTTTTATACTCAATCTTAGCCAAAAGCTTGAGAAGTGATTCACAAAAATATATTTTTAGAAGTAAGTCTACATCACTTCTGGGCCTTTTGGCTAAGATCAAGTGTAGTATCTGTTCTTATCAATTTAATATCTGATACATCCCTATATCGAAAAACAATATATTAAATGGATTTTTGAAGCAGGGAGATGGAATAGAAGCTTGCTCCAGGCACTCTGCAAACTGATCTGGTATTGCACTACTTCTGGGAATGGTGCACAAAATAAAAGGAAAAAGAGTAAATCTCCAAACTGCTGTTTTCTTCAGTCTCTTGTCCAGAATAACATGTTAGTTTTCATGGGAGGGAGCTTGAAAAATATGTCTTTCTATGGGGGGAAGGGGGGAGGGTTGGGTGGGTGGGCTGGAATGGGAGTAGGGGGGAGAAAACTGTACTTGAACAATGATTAAAATAAAAAAAATAAAATAAATAAAATAAAGAAAAAAAAACCAGATGAATAAAAAAAAATGTCTTTCTTTATGCACTTACACACATATGTGTACATAATTATATATTTTCACATCTCTTTTCATTGATATAAACAGGTACCTACTATATTCAATATGTTAAAAATATATATATAGATCAGTCCTGACTGGTGTGGCTCAGTGGACTGAGTGCTGGCCTGCAAACCAAGGGGTTTCGGGTTTGATTCCCAGTTGGGGCATATGTCTGAGTGGCAGGCCAATGTTTCCTTCCCTGTCTTTCCCTCTCTCTAAAAACAAATAAATAAAATCTTTAAAAAATATAGAGAGAGAGACCATAAAACATCTTAGAGGAGTATAAAATCTATGGAGAAATGTATAGCAAAATCAGAGAATACAGATGAATTGAAACATCTTTGGGCATGCTATTTGTCTGCATGCTTACATTATATCTATATTTATATAGTATAGCAATATAATAAAGTATGTCTATAAAATAAAATTCTGGAAATGCAACTGCTTGGCCTAATAATATGATTTTTAAATTTTTAGATATTACCAGTTTACCCTCTATAGAAATTGTAACAATTCAAATTCATGCCCATAGAAAGTATATTTTCCCACAATCCCTCAACAGTGTAAATTGGCAAACACTTTTACATTTGTCCTTCTGATAGCCTAAAAATAGTAACTGTTGTTTTAGTTTGAATTTTGATGAGGAAGATCATATTTTCCCATTGTCAATGTAAGAAATGTCCAAACTGCCTGGCTGGTGTGGATCAGTGGATTGAGTGCCAGTCTGCAAACCAAAGGGTAGCAGCTGGTTCGATTCCCAGTCAGGGCACATGCCTGGGTTGCAGGCCAGGTCCTAGTGGGGGGCACACAAGAGGCAACCACACATTGATGTTTCTCTCCTCCCTTCCTCCCTCCTTTCTACTCTCTCTAAAAATAAATTAAAATCTTTTTTAAAAAAAGTAATGTCCAAACCTGTAGAAAATTTTTATGAGTTTATTTGAGCCAAACTGACAATTGCTGAAATGCAAACTCTCAAAGGAATGAGAAAATGCTTTGGAGAATGCGGTTTTGCAACTAATATTATATATTAGGACTGAAGGAGAAGATCCAAGGGGGTTACATGAAATCCACTGATGACAGATTAATAGGGCAGGACAAAGCAAAGGGGGATATCTCTGGGACTGGATAAAAAGTAAAACAGAGAGACACATATGTACTTCTTTTACATTGATGGGTATAGGACAGTTAACGATTAACACAGCACAAAGAGATGATATTTGGGCAACAAGATAACAATGAGGGATTCTATAGTGTCCTAAAGGTAAGGACTGACCTTTGTCGAGGAAGCTACAGGCCTAGAATGTGACTACCCACCATGACCCACTTTTACTTAGGAATGTTTATGTTCAGCCATCCTACGTGGTTACTTTCAGTCCCTGAGCTTGTAGGGCCTACCATGCTGGTTTCCCCTGAGCTTGTCAGGTTTAGTATGTGGACCCTTTTTGGCCTACACTATGTTTATAATCCAGCCATGTTTCTTTATCTGTGATTTTTCCTTTAAGTCTTCAACCCACTTTCTTAATGTGTTGCTAATCTTTGGATTATATATTTATAAATGCTTACATGCAAGAAAATGAGCCCTTTGACCTTCACATTGGTTACACAGTTGTTTTATTTATCATGTTAAATAGGACAAAGTTCTCAAGGTCTGGGGGGTTCTTAGTAAATGCTCTTCTTGCTATATATTATAATGTAACACAGGATTTTGCAGACTCTGCTGTAAAGGGGGTTAGATTGACAGGAACTCAACCTGGTAAGTGTAGCCAACTGCAAAGAAGTCAATATGTAATTTCCCCTGGCTGGTGTGGCTCAGTGGATTGAGCATGGGACCGTGAACCAAAAGGTTGCCAGTTTGATTCCCAGTCAGGACATATGCCTGGGTTGTAGGCCAAGTCCCTGGTAGGGGGTGTGTGAAAGGCAAACTACACAGTGATGTTTCCCTCTCTTTCTCCCTCCCTTTCCTTCTCTCTAAAAATTAATAAAATATTTTTTAATAATGTGTAATTAACTAAATAGTATGTATAAGCAATGGCTAAGCCTCCCTTCCAGAAGACAGAGTGTAGATGTGAAAGCTCCTTTTCTTGCTTCAAGTAAATAAAACTACCTTGTCGCCTTTTCTCCGTTACTTGCTGCAAGTAAAACTACCTAATGACAACCACATCTTGTTCTTGAATAGAGCACCCCAAGTGGCGAACCCCTTGAGTTCAGTAACAAACACAATTGCAGATTCTTATTTCTTTTCATTCTTTTTTATTTTTTAAATAAAGGACACTATTGGCACAATTGCTTTTCATATGTGCCTTAACTGGAGATTGAACCCACAACCTTGGTGTATCAGGATGATGCTCTAATCAACTGAGCTACCCGGCCAGGGTAGATTCTTCTTTCTTTAATTTGTTTCTGGTATATTCTTTCATGTAAAACATTTAAATTTTATATATGAAAATTTATCAATTTGTTATGCCTTTTAGGTTTGTGTCAAAATTCTTAAAAATTTCTGTTTCTTATAGTACATTCACATTTTCATTTTAAATCTTGAATCCATCTCAAATTTATTTCACTGTCTGCAAGAGTAGGGAAGAAATCAGGCTTTCCTCCCTTCTAAGTGGCTAGCTACTTACTCCAACACAAGCAATATTAATTGAATATGCAATCATCTGTAAGCTTGCTCTATTCTAGCACACAGCAGGCTCTCACAAATGCTTGTTAAATAAATAAATGAATAGCATATATTTATATTACTCATTCTTTCTACAAATATCCATGAAGTACCTAGTAAATGTGAATACTACACTAGGCCTTGAATATAACAGTAGTTACTCAGAATCTGTCCCCAGGAAGCTTGCAGTGTAGAGGTGAAGACAGGCATTAAATAAGTAATCACAGAGCAATATTTGGATAATGTAAGCGACAGGCATTAAATAAGTAATCACAGAGCAATATTTGGATAATGTAAGCGTCTTCTTGCCATGAACATCCAAAAGTGCTAGATGAAATATCGTATTTTTTTAAATGCAGAGTTGAGCTCTAGGGAACATTAAGGAGTAGGTGCTAAGCAGGAACTGAAAACCACAAAGGCTGCCCTGAGGAGATCTGTCCAGCTATGTAATAGGACCTGGATTCCCAAGGAATACAAGACAAATCTGTGGGCATCTGCATTTAATTAAATTGCAAAGAGTGGAAATCCATGAAAGTTTTTAGGAAGGATTAAGTACAGCACATGAGACATGAGTTCTAGCACTATTTGTTGTAACACTATCTCTGGGGTTATGGGCAAACCCCTTTACTCTTTTCAGCCTCTATTCCTCTTGTGCAAATTGAGAGAATTGAATTAGAATATCTGTAAACTATCTTTCAGCTCCAAAAGTTTAGGGTTCTATCAGAGCAGACCTCTTTACAAATTTATTTTGGCAGCAGTGTACATGGTGGATTATTGCACTAGTTACCTGATAATTGCCTCTGGGCTTCCTCCACCTTCAAAGTAATCTCTTTATGGACCACAGTAACCTTTCGTAAACAGGTCTGAATTTTATCTGCTTGAAAATGTTGCTCTCAATGGTTTTCAAAGGCCTAGGTTTAGCAAACAAATTATTTTCACCATCTGGCTACTTTATACTAATGTCCCCATCTAACATTTATCCATTTTTGTAAAAGTTTGTGGTTTGCTTGTCTCTCCTAAATGCTGTCAACTCATCTTTGCCACCTAAACATCTATCATAGGTGCTGTCACATAGCAAGAACACCATAAATGTCGAATAAATAAATGCATTGAAATAAGAAGACCTGGTAAGTAGAAGAATAGTTCTTAAGGTAAGTAATGCAGCTCTGAACTGACATGACAGTACTAAGAATGGAAAGGTGGGTATTAATTAGGAAATCACAGTGGAGACACAACCTATAAAACATGATCAGGTAGTGTCAACAGGCTCAAGACAGCTCTATAGAAGTCTAATGCTTAGGTACATATTTGTTAACTATTTTAGCTTTGTTTTAGATAAAGTTTACCATTAAAAAACCCAACTCCATGATCTAGTCCAAATGTGGTAGGGCAGACAAGTTGACCATATAATATGTCCATAGACTGTGACCTTGCTTTTTTAAGAATATGATGTGACTATGATTTTACCAGTTTAAACCTGAATGAGCCACAAACCTAAGTGAGTAGAGTTTCTTATGGGCACAAATTAAAGGAAAAGTCAGTCAATTAATTATCTGTTGAATGCCTGGTATGCACTTGAAACCTAAGGAAATAAAAGGAATGAAAGGTAATTTTAAGTGCAATTGTATTTCCCCACTCCAAAAAGGAAGATCAATATGTTAAAGAAAGCTTAGTGGAAAATGAGTAATGCACTGGGTTTTGAAAGATTAATGGGGTGAACAAAACAGAAAAGGATAGTATGTAGGCCCAGAAAAACAAGAACTGATTGGACATGAGGAAAACAGATCTAGATGTTCTTTGGTTCCTTTTGTCAAACCTGTAGCCCAATTTAATATTCCTTGTGTATTTCCTGCCCTGGCTGGTATGGCTCAGTGGATTGAGCGCCGGACTGAGAAGAAAAGGGTTGTCGATTCAATCCCCTGTGAGGGCACATACCTGGGTAGCAGGCCAGGTCCCTGGTAGGGGGTGTGTGAGAGGCAACCACACATCGATGTTTCTCTCCTTTTCTTTCTCCCTCCCTTTCCCTCTCTCTAAAAATAAATAAATAAAATCTTTAAAAAAAAATTTCTTGAGCATTTTCATGTTCAGTCAGTCTGCAATGCCAGCTAGTGTCAACAGATGATCCTTGACTTCAACACCATCAGGAATCCTCAATTTGAGGTGTAGTGAAAAAGGAAACTTTATTTCGTGCAAACAGCTCAATTGCAATACAGCTGACGTGTGAAACTGCATAGCTGTTAGAAATCCATGGGGTGAGGCCCCTCTCGGGGTAGACAACTCTGTTCTCTGCTTTGCTCTGGTGAGACATCTCGGTTGTTTCAGCTACAGCAGGGGAAATGCAGTCTTCAGTGGAAAGGAGAAAGTGTTGTTCTGCCAGCCAGAGGGGAGCTGGCTTATTTAGATGGAGTCCCCATCCCTAGTCCTTAATTGGTCCATCCTTATGTAAAATGAGATCTCCAAATCTAAAAGGCAATCTGTCCTGATTGATCAAAGAGAGCCACTTTGATTGGCTTATGAAGATACTGATGGGGATGTAGCAGCTCTGATTGGGTGGGATAAGTCTCAGTCCTTTGGGTTGAAATAGGATTGCAGTAATTCCTTTATAAGGGCTGGCTCAGATAGCAGAAACACAGGGCAGGCAGGCAGGTCAGTGTAGGAAAAAGGCAGCTTGGTGCAGGCTTCTCCCTAAAGTGAGCTTTTTGTGAGAAGCCCCTATGTAGAAATGGCTGCTAGACTCTGTTTTTAAGTTTGAGTCCTCCTTAGTAGGTATCATCTTTCTCAGGGGCCACAGAATAAATTATCATAATTGAATTGAAAATCAGCATTTCTGGACGTCATTTACATCTGCAAAAATACAGCTCAGACGAAATGTAATACTTAATACAAGGTCTGGACCAGAGTGTGTAGAGGGGGACAGCTGAAGTGCATATTTAAAGAGTAAAGACTATGACTCTAAGAGTGTCTCCTTAAAATGTGTGTCCCAGGGGCCTCTCTTGCTCCACCTAGGTAGGAGCCTTGGCCTTCTTTAATAAACGGAATTGAGGCAGATTAGTAAGAAGCTAGAAAAATTCCCTGGCAAGTGGAATGAGGAAAATGGAGACAAAATAGTTTAATGAATAGCTGAACAATTAACAGCCAGCTAATAACAAGACCCTATCCTCCTTAACCAGAGACACTTAGGAGCAGATGGTTTGCATCTCTCCTCTCCAACTAGGGAATAGGTCAAATCACCCTAGTCAAGGAGGTAGATAGCAGAGACCCAGTTAGTGCCATTAATGCCAGCCAAACCTAAAAATGGATAAAGTGAGGGGAATAAATAACAAACAAAAAAGTAGAGCCAAACAAATCCAAGATAGATGAAGCTGACCAAAAAATGATCCCAAACCCCATTATATGCTTATTTTGATGCATCATATTGAAAACACACCTGAAAAGCTGATGAATATTCTGATTGAGATCTCCCCTAAAATTCCTCAGCTACAGAAAGCAGAAAAAAAACCCTCAAGGCAAAGGACACAGCACATGCTCTCCCTTGAGCTTGCTCATACCTCCATTCCCTCAGGCTTATAATTTTACTTTCTCCTCAACTCTGAGAGTTCTCCTGTTGCCTAACTTTTCAGTGGGCCTAAAGCAGCCTCATCTTGGCTCACTTCTGTCGCTGTGACTTTTACTCCTTAGTGAGACTAGGCAGCCTCACTAGCCTGGCCTAGGCTCCCTCCTCCCTCCCCTCCCTCTCCTCCCCCTTCTTTCTAAAAAAATGACTTTAGAGAGGAAGGAAGGGGAAGGGAGAGAGAGAGTGACAGTGAGACATGGACTTTTTGATGCATTGATTGTTTGATTCTTGTATGTGCCCTGACCAGAGATGGAACCCGCAAAATTGGGATATGGGTGTAAGGTTCTAACCAACTGAGCTACCCGCCCAGGGCTAGGCTCATTTTTGTTACTATGATCTTGCTTCTTCTATCCTAAACCCTTCCTTTGTTCCACTGTTCTAGGCTTAATAAACACACCCTCAAAATCACCTAGACTTCTGTCTTGAATTCTTTCCTACAGGAAGTAAAGAGCCCACACATCCCAAACCTTGCTGGGGCAGATCCGCCTCCACTAGGTCCCTTTCTGGTGACAAAATAAGGACTCCGAAGAGCATCTGGGGTGGACTGTCAGTCTTTCCAAGTTGCACACGCATTTAAGCCAATCAATCCATCCAAATCCCTCACAGTTGCAAAGTGGGAATTTGTTCAACAGAACTTGCAAAATCAAATACGTTCTGATGTGACAGGCGTTCCCTCCGGAATGAGGGGAGCCACGAAAAACAAAACAGAACACCAGCCCAAAAGAGTCAGGAAATGCAGCGCCCTAGCTGGCATTCGGCAACCGGTAATATCCCAAGTGCCGAAGCTATGTAAGAAAGGAGACTTTCCCTTTAACAGAGGAATACCTGCCTTCCCTCAGGAAACTCAGTAGCCCAAAGTGTGCAAGTGTGACAGGACACAGCTGAGCAGTAGCCATTCTTAGGTAGGAGCAGATCAGCAGCCTTCCCAGACAGCATCCTTTCCCAGATAAGCAGTCATCTCAAGGTTGTACACTAACCCCCGTTTTAGCAGTTGTACTCCTTCCCCTCCTCCTTCTGCTGTGTAACAAGCATATAAAGAAGCCTCCAGCTTAAGCTCAATGCTCAGAATTTGGATTTTTATCTCCTCTGGATCCGCATGTGTAAATAAATCCCACTTCGTAAACTCCCAGGCCGCCTGAGTCGTCTTTTCCGTAACACAAGTGACGGTTAGGTGTCTTCAGCGGAAATGAGCTCTACCCTAAACAACAGCCACCACCTCAGACAGCTGCACGCGGTCCGCAGAAAGGACCGTGCGCCCACACCAGTCTATTGTTTCGGAAGGTACTACTGGGTCCTCGGGCTGTCGGTGTCCTCGCTCTGAGGCTCGCAGTCACAGACTCCACCCTGCGAGGGAGGGGACAGCGCCCCCTGCCCTCGCAGGACTCCTACAGCCACTGTGGTGAGAAAGCCCACGGAGCAGACAGGCAGATCCGCAGACAGCCCGCGTACTGGAGGACCCCGGCGGCGGCACAGCCGGGCGGGAACCGGGAAGTTTCAAAGCCAGGCTGTGGAGCTGGTTGCTGCTTCTCCGGCGAGATGAAGCTGCATTGCGAGGTCGAGGTGGTCAGTCGGCACTTGCCGGCCTTGGGGCTGAGGAACCGGGGCAAGGGCGTCCGCGCGGTGTTGAGCCTGTGTCAGCAGGCTCCGAAAAGCCAACCGCGGCCTCGAGCCAGGGACCAGCGGGGCGGCGCGAGCCCCGCCTGCTTGCTCGTCTCCACCCTGAAGGACAGGCACGGGACCCGCTATGAGGTGCGTGGAGCGAGCGGGCACTGCCCAGGAGTCAAGAGGCGGGCCGCCTGGGGCCTCATGCCCCGGGGCATCTCCGGAGCTGGAGCTTGTCCTGGGGGTTCGTGAGCGCCCGGTCCCCGAGTCCTACCACTGCACTGGTTTCCGGGGCTTCTCCCACGGGCCCGATAAAGGAGAGCTTTTGAGAGTGCACCTCTGCTTATTTCTCGTGCTCATTTCTGCGCCTTTGAATTGACAGGTAGCCACCTAGTTTGGGTGAACAGTAAAATAAGTGCACTTTCGTTCAATAAATTCTGTTCCTCCCACAGAATTTTCGGTAGCTTTTTTTTTTTTTTTTTTTTTAAGGCTTTAAGGGATGATGAACAGTACAGTGAAGCGGTAACGTTTGGGTCTACATCTTGATATTTTCATTAACGTTATAGGTTACTGCATCTCCTTTTTTGTTTGCTGAAATGTGTAATTTCCTAACAACTGATTTCTTAAGTCTAGGACTTTTTCTTATCTGCTAGCAGTAAGTAGCAAACTCTCTAGAAACACTTGGAAGTTGAAACAGAATTTTTATTTTTTAATTGCGTTTTTTCCCATTTGAAATAGAATTTTTAAAGCACAGGTTTCATAAAATCTTTACCCCTTCATTACCAGACACCGTTATATTGTCAAAATGACTGGACTACCCTATGTCTATAAATAAAGTTGAGTGGGCAATTTGCCCACCCTTGCATCTGACTCTTAGCATTATTTCCCTCTCAGTGTTGTACTCCGCAGTGAATACAGTACTTAGCTGGGGAAAGGAGGCATTACCATCTCTTTCAGAGACACTTAGTGTTTCACGCAAGTAGTTGAGAGTCTAAATAATTTTCTTCTATTGATGGAATCAATTCATATAGTTTTTCAAATTGAAAACTATTACCCAACATTGTAAAGGTTACAAAACTATTAGGTGACAAAAGCAAACTCATAACTAGAATTGGATTTCCCCTTTATCCCCTCTTGTCTTCCCTGCAAACCTGTCTCTTTTTTTTTTTTTAAGATTTTATCCATTTATTTTTAGAGAGAGAAGGGGGAGAGAGAGAGAGAAACATCAATGTGCGGTTGCTGGGGGTCATGGCCTGTAACCTAGGCATGTGCCCTGACTGGGAATCGAACCTGCGATGCCTGGTTCACAGCCCGCGCTCAATCCACCAAGCCACACCAGCCAGGGCAAACCTGTCTCTTTAATACCCAGCTCAGGTCCTGCCTATTTAAAAAGTCTCTAATGCTGTCCCTCTTAAAACTCCTACTGCGCTAATAGTCAATTCCATGTGGTAATCCTAATAAAAATTTTATTGTAAACTGTTAGCTGAAGACTTAACCTGTGCACAAGATGCAGTGCTCGAAACTAGGAGATAAAGTTGACTTAGTCACTGTCCTTCTGAGGCTAGAAAGGGAGAAACAGAAACCACTACTTAGAATATAAGATAGGCTATGATAAGTGCTATAATAAAAGTGGAAGTGAAGTACATTATCAAAAACGAGAATTCTGATTACAGAGCCTTGAGAAAGTTTTGTAGAAGAGGTGGTGCACAGGGCTTGGAAAATAGTGGGTGCTTCGTAAACATTTCTTGGATGAATTAAGCTGGGCCTTGAAGAATAGGCATTAGTGCCAAATATGAGAAGTACCTTGGACCTCTTTTGCACACCTACTTTTCTGTCCCATGACTTCTGCTCTCGTCTGACTGATTTCCAAATCTGTATCTTTAGCCGGCCTTCTCCCTTTTTGTCTCTTACTGTTTCTAATTTAGAATTTAAACTTTATCATAGGTATGCATGCACAGGAAAAAACACAGTATATGTAGAGTTTGCCATTCTCTGTGGTTTCAGGCTTCCACTGGGGATCTTGGCCTGTGTCTCTCCTTTGGATAAGGGAGAACAACTGTATCTTTGAGTTGGATGTGTGATGTTTCGTGCCATTGTCACACTTTTTTTCATACCACTTCTTCACTTTAGAAAATGCTGAACATTTAGCTTTTTTTTTTCCTCACAGAAATAGTCATGACTCACATCTGACTTTCTAAATCTGCATGATACATTGGTGGAGGGCAGCAAAGTGGTGGTCATCAGAGGGAACAGATCATAGAAGAGCAGTGAGAAACATTTTTCATCTGATAAATGTGTAAATCCCTTCTTATTTGAATTGCTGTCTACTGGAAATCTTCACTTGGATGTGTCACAGCATTTCAACCTAAAAATTAATTGGCTTTGTCACCCCTAAACCTGCTTTTCTGACAGTGTCAAATTCATTAAGTAGTGATTTGCCCCATCCTGAAGCCTTAAAGCCTCTGCCTCCACACATCTAGTATATTATTGAATCCTTTAAATTCTACATCCTGGGTATCTTTCAGATTTTCATCCATCCCAGCTGTAGTCTAAACCATCATTGTTCCTTGCCTGGAGAGTTTCTTTAAGGACCTCTCTACCGTTGTCCTTCCCTCATCCTATACTTCCTCCCCCAGAGTTCATTCTTACACCAAGGTTAAAGGGAACTTGTAAAAATGTAGATCTAACCATTTCCCCACAGCTTAAAGTCATTCAGTGGATGTCATTGTTCTTAGCATAAAATCCAAAATTCTTAACATGTTTTACAAACTGTTTCACCATCCAATCTTCATTTACCTTTTCAGGCTCACCTCTTTTCACTGGATCCTTCAGCCATACTGAGCTTCTTTGAGCTCCTCACAGCTGCCAGGCTTTGTTGCTTTCAAGGCTTTGCACACATTGTTCCCTTTTGTTAGTATGCTGTCTTTTCTTGTAATTTCTTCACTTGGCCAATATGTCCTAATCCTTTAGTTCTCACCTTTAAAGTCACCTTCATATCTCATGACCAGGTAAGATTTCTTTGCTATATAAGGTTTTAGAGCAACCTGTACTTCTTGTCTTAATAGTTGTTATGCTCATAATTACTTTAATAACTGTCTCTCATCAGATTGGCAACTGTGTGATTACCATGCTGGTCTTATTCACCACTATTGTCCCAAACCCCCTATCATAATTAATTGGTACATAACGGCTTCTCGATAAATTGTTGAAGTCTAAAGCAGAAACATCAGTCATTAAAATTTTTTGAGCCCCTGTTATGTGTCAGTCACTGTTTGGCGCTAGAGGTATGACTGATTTGACATTCTTTGACAAGATTGACAAAGGAGACAAAATTACTGTTTTCGTGGAGTTTGTAATCTTGTGGGAGGCATGCCCAACCCAGACTGATGGACTGAAATTAAAAAGGCAAGTAACTACTATTGACAGCTCACTACGGCCACATAGGTGGAATGAGACAAAAGGAAAATTCTCCCAAAACAGGAGAATTCTATTCTGAGAAGCAGAAAGTGTTAACTGGGCAGATAGAAAAATAGTATCTGACAGAAGGTACATAAGAAATGTAGCTACCCATCTGCTAAAAACAAACTCAACCAAACAGAAAACTTTAAAACTTAAAACCACGAAACATACAGCCTTGAGGACTAAAAGACAAACCAACACCTGGCAAAGTGACTGGCACATTCTAGTTGTAATTAAATATTAAATAATACTTCATTTTGTTCTTTTTTTCCATTGGTTTTAAGCAGCTAAAGGAAAACATTGAGCAGTTCTTCACCAAATTTGTGGAAGAGGGGAAAGCCACTGTTCGGTTAAAGGAGCCTCCTGTGGATATCTGTCTAAGTAAGGTATGATATTAAAAACATCAATGCGTAGGTTGGCTCTGTTTTTTTTTAAATAAGCTATTTGAGTATCGTGATATCTCACATAGTTGAATAGGGATAGAGTCTCACAGATGTGTTTGAAGAAGTCATGGCAACCACAAGACATCATAATTAAAATGCCAAAGGTTAAAGATAGAGAATCTTAAAACAGCAAGAGAAAAGCAGATAGTTACCTACAAAAGAGTTCCCATAAAACTATCAGCTGATTCTCAAAAGAAACTTTGCAAGCTAGAGGGGGCTAGCAAGAAGTATTCAAAGTGATGAAAAGCAAGGACCTACAACCTAGATTACTCTATCCAGCAAAGTTATCATTTAGAATTGAAGGGCAGATAAAGTGGTTCCCAAAGTAACACTAAAATAGTTTTTTTTTAAAAAAGAAGTGATGGCAGCTTCTCAGGTGTGCTTATATAGCTCCAAACGGCAGAGTCAGCCATGGTAAAGCTGCCCAGGATGGGAAGGAAAACTAGGTTTGCTTCTGTACCCAAAGTGGAGCCTTAGGCTGTTCTTAACACTGGAACTCTAAGGCAGGTGGTCCAAGTCTACATTTTGCCAGCTGAATTACATGCTACAAATCTAAGTTTAGTGTAAAAAATTGATAAAATGCAATTAGAATCTTGTTTAGGAGTATTTTATTTACTATAATTATTTTAAAAATAAACCATTAGAAGCCCAGGCTGGCATAGCTCAGTGGATTGAGCGAGGGCTGCGAACCAAAGTGTCGCAGGTCAGTAAGATTCCCAGTCAGGCCACATACCTGGGTTGCAGGCCATGGACCCCAGCAACCGCACATTGATGTTTCTCTCTCTCTCTTCTTCCCTTCCCTCTCTAAAAATAAATTTAAAAAATCTTTTAAAATAAATAAACCATTAGAATAAAAAAAATTTTTTTGCCCTATCTCCCCTTATTTGTTTTCCCCCTTCCTAGAGAATAGGAGTAATGTCTTGTTCATCCTTGCATTACCCTTAACCCCAAGCAAAGTGTTTTGCAAAAATTAAAAGTTTAATAACTTTTTGAAGTATTTGTATTGAATGGAATCATTTAGTCATACCTCCTCCTGTTCTTGTGATTTTTCATTTTCTCTTGATGTTTAGCCTATCCTTCCACTAACTCCTTTCTTTCTACCTAAAAACAAGCTGAGGTCTTAACAATTAAAAAAAAAGAAAAAAACAAATTTCTGGAAAGACAGACTAGATCCAGTGCCTCTACTCTATGACCTTTACTTTCACTAGTATATTCAAAACACTGCCTGAAAGGTCAGTGATTTCCTTTGTACTTGCCAATCACATTACCATTTTTTTTTTATCTTTTTTTGAGCTCTGTAGAATTTGACACTGGTGGCCACTCTCTTCTTAATAAAACTTTCCTTTCTTGCCATTTGTGACAGGGCACTATCCTGATTTACCTTGGGTTTTTGCAGTCATTCCTTTGCCTCCTATCTCTGGCAACCTTTTTTCTATCCCCCAAATAAACGCTTTATTCTAGTTCTCTGCCATACCTGCCTTCCATTCCTGTAGTTCAACCCTTATTGTGTGTAACTCCCAAGTTGGTAATGCTCTTTTGGACCTACTTGATCTAGGTCTCCAGATTTTCCTTACTCCACCTCACTGTATATACTGCTGCCAAAATAATACTTAGATTTTATGTAATTCTCATGCTCAGAATTCTTCAGTGATTTCCCTCAGCCTGATCATTCTGTCTTCCTTACCTTAACATCAAGCTCATGTATAATCTATCCCCAAGCTGTATTTCTAATCTTTTACTCTGCAAACCTCCCACATTCCAACCAAATAGGATCACACACTTCATTTCCCACACTTGCTAAAAGTTCACTATTTTTACACATGTGAACTTTAGGAAACTCCTAAAGTATCCCACCAAGTATTAGTAATTTTTATTGATGACTTAGTTCACATACCACTTGATTAGTGATTTCTCTGTTCAGCTGGAAGCAAACTCACTTGCTTTTGACAGACAGGCCATGAATTTCCCAATTCCTAATCTTTACGAATGGCACTCCTGGACATTTTACAGTGCACAGGGCTGTCTCAGCCTATTTCAGAGGCCCTGGAGGTTTGTGTGCGTTCATCTTAAACCCAAATCTCAAGTGGAATCTTTTTATGCCTTCCTATCTTATTTTATATTCTTATGGTTCCCTCCTTTGAACAATTTTATGTAGAGTATGTCAACATTTTTTTAAACTTTAAACATTTTTTGTATCGATATTGAAATTTAGTTGGAATAGAATACTAAAAATTTATTTTTTACAGCCATTTTCAATAAATGATTGTATCGTTTGCATATATAACTATACAAGTTGTCATAGGATGAATAAGTATGCACATATTATCTAAAATAGAATTTATAATTGTACAACTTTTATTTATTTAGGCCAATTCCAGCAGTTTAAAGAGTTTCCTTTCAGCCTTGAGACTGGTTCATAGAGGCTGTGATGTTGAGACACCACTTTCACCCCTCGCACCAGTGAAGACTTCAGAATTTGAAAAATTCAAAACTAAAATGGTTATCACTTCCAAAAAGGACTATCCTTTAAGCAAGAACTTCCCATATTATCTGGAACATCTTCAGGCTTCTTATTGTGGTCTTGTCCGAGTTGATATGCGTATGCTTTGCTTAAAAAACCTTAAGAAATTAGACTTGAGTCACAACCATATAAAAAAGCTTCCAGCTACAATTGGAGACCTCATCCACCTACAAGAACTTAACCTGAATGACAATCACTTGGAGTCATTTAGTGTAGCATTGTGTCAATCTACACTCCAGAAATCACTTCGGAGTTTGGATCTCAGCAAGAACAAAATTAAGGCACTCCCTGTGCAGTTTTGTCAGCTTTGGGAACTTACAGATTTAAAACTTGATGATAATGAATTGATTCGATTGCCTTTCAAGATAGGACAATTGACAAACCTGCGATTTTTGTCAGCAGCTCGAAATAAGCTTCCATTTTTGCCTTGTGAATTTAAAAATTTATCTCTCGAGTACTTGGATCTTTATGGAAATACATTTGAACAACCAGAAGTTCTTCCAGTTATAATGCTGCAAACACCATTAACTTTATTGGAATCTTCTGCACGAACCATATTATATAATAGGTAAGAGTCATAAAATGTGGTACTTTTGATAGCATCCTAGTGTCCTCATCATCCTCAGACTAATAGTAAGTCTTTAACCATAGCTTACAATGCTGTGCATAATCTGACCCCTGGCTATGGTGACCTTTTTGCTGCTCCTTACCACTGCTTGGAATGCTTTTCCTCCAGAAAGTCTCATAGCTCACTTTCTCACTTCATTCAGCTTCCTGCCCAAGAGGCACCCAGAAAGGTCTTTCCTGAATACCTATCTAAAGTTTTATGCCCCCTTACATTGCCTTTTTTTTTTTTTTGCTTTTGGTCATGGGATGTATTACCTGGCATTATATTTTTTTCAGCATTTGTGTTCTGTCACTTTCCCCCACTAGACTAAGATCCATGAAGGCATGGACTTTGTCTTATTCTCCACTATTTCTCTAGTGTCCAAAATGTGGTATCTCCAGCTCTTGCCATATGTTAAGCATTATTAACTACTTGAGTGAATGAATGGCATTGTTTTTCTTTTTCTTTCTCTTTTTATTTTTATTTTAATTGTTGTTCAATTACAGTTTTCCGCCTTTTACCCCCAGCCCGTCCCGTTATTGTCCATGTGTCCTTTATACTTGTTCCTGCAAACCATTCATCCTTCTCCCCTGAAATTCCCTCCCCTCTCCCCTCCGGTCACTGTCAGCCTGTTCTCAATTTCAGCGTCTTTGGTTATATTTTGCTTATTTGTTTGTTGATTAGGTTCCTGTTAAAGGTGAGATCATATGGTGTTTGTCTTTCACCACCTGGCTTATTTCCCTTAGCATTATGCTTTCCAGTTCCATCCATGCTGTCCCAAAGGGTAGGAGCTCCTTCTTTCTTTCTGCTGCATATAATTCTGTTGTGTAAATGTACCATAGTTTTTTGATCCATTCATTTACTAATGGGCACCTAGGTGCTTCCAGCACTTGGCTATTGTAAATTGTGCTGCTATGAACATTGGGGTGCATAGGTTCTTTTGGATTAGTGTTTCAGGGTTCTTAGAATACAACCCTAGCAGTGGAATTGCTGGGTCAAAAGGCAGATTTTTAGTTTTCTGAGAAAATTCCATACTGTTTTCCACAGTGGCTGCACCAGTTTGCATTCCCACCAACAGTGCACTAGGGTTCCCTTTTCTCCACAACCTCTCCAACACTTGTTGTTTGTTGCTTTGTTTATGATGGCCTGAATGGCACTGTTTTTCAAACTATGGTCTCCTGACCAGAAGCATCAGGATCACCTAAGAACTTGCTAGAGATGCAAGTTCTTGAACTCCACCCCAGAGCTACTGAATCAGAAACTCTGAGGGTGAGGACGGTTATCCATGTGTCGATAAATCCCTCAGGGTAGTTCTAATGCACTTTACATTTTGAGAACTCCAATCTGGCATTGTGTGGTTAATTATGATCTTTGGAGTCAGACATGGGTTTGATTCCTGGCTTCACCCCTTAACATGGCTTTAGCAAGTTATTTAACCTCTTTGATTCAATGTTCTCATCTGTGAAACAGAGTTGTGAAGATACTGAGCTAATGTAATACCAAAGCATTTGGTATATAGTAGGACACAATAGCTATTGGCTCCCTTTCCTTTGTCTTTGTGCACTAACTGAAGTTGATTTCATGAGACGCTGAACTCCAGGTACCTCATTTTTGTTCATGCTTCTTTCATTATTGAGTGCATGTAAAATAGTAGCAATGCCATATTTCAAAGAAGAGATTCATAACTTTTTTTTGGCGTGATAGAAGCTCTTTAAAAATAAAAGCAACTGCCCTGGCTGGTGTTGCTCAGTGGATTGAGCACCGGCCTGCAAGCCAAAGGGTCACTGGTTCGATTCCCAGTTAGGGCACATGCCTGGGTTGCAGGCCAGGTCCCCAGTAAGGGGACAGCAGAGGCAACCACACATTGATGTTTCTCTACCTTTCTTTCTCCCTCCATTCCCCTCTGTCTAAAAATAATAAAAACAACTGATCAAAACTATGGGCCTAGAAAAATACACACATGAGTACATACACAGAATTTTCCATACAACTTTATAATGTTCACGGACCACACTGAAATCCAATCCAATCCTCCCTTCTCACTATTCATAGCTTAAGAATTCTTATTTTAAAGCAGTGGTTCTCCAACTTTACTTCACATTTGGAATTACCTGAGGAGCTTTTAAAAATTCAACGACTAGTTCCCACCCTGGACTTATTAAATCAGAATGTCTGAGAGTGGGAGCCAGTATTTAAAACCCAGGTGATTCTGTAGAGCTAGTTATGATTAAGAACCACTAATTCACACCAGTGCTTTTCATACTTTAATATGCATTCAAATCACCTGAGAGTCTTGTTAGATTGTTTCAGAGGTCTAGGGTGGAAATCCTGCATTTCAAACAAGCTTTCTGGTGAGGCTGAGGCTACTAAGCCTGAATCACACTTTGATTACTAAAGGCTCTAAAAGTAACTAAGGACTCATACTATTCTTAAGACAGTGATTCTTAAAATTTGAGAGTGCATCAGAATCACACTTATTGAAATAAGTGGTTATTAAAGCAGATTGCTGGATTCTTTTTCACTACATTTGGAGTGGGGCTGAAGAAATTGCATCTCTTAACTAGTAGTTTAAGGCAGGGGTGTCAAACTCATTTTCTCGGGGGGCCACATTAGCCTCGAGGTTGCCTTCAAATGGCTGAGTATAATTTCAACTCCTTAACAGTTGAGGAGTAGTTACATTTATACAGTCCTAAAATTATTTTGGCCCTTTGAAGGCAACCATGAGGCTGATGTGGCCCCCAGTGAAGATGAGTTTGACACCCCTGTTCTAAGGAGCTGCTGATACAGCTGTTCAGAGACCACACTTTGAGAACCACTGGTTTAAGGCACTGACTCTTAAGTAAGAATTAAAAATTACCAGCTAAATGACAATACATGTAAGTACCTAGAACAGTGCCTCGCTTATAATAGGTCTCAAATAGTTAACATTTACATATACTTATTATAATAAATACATGTCATTTACTTAACTGGCAGTTAAAAATCAGTGTTATCATTAGCTGTGGAAGAGCTTTTTAATAATATAGATGAGAAATATAGATGCTTAGTTTCTACCTCAGACTAACTAGTTCAGAGTTGCCAGAGATGGGCCCCTATTGTATGTTACATATTTTAATTTCCAGAGGTGATACTGATGATTCAGGGTTAAGACCACTGATCTGAGGAAACTCTAAATGGTATATTTTGGTAATGAGTTGCTCCTGAGCTTGTTCTAGGCTTTCTCTGAAATATTCAAGTTTGAAAATTATTTTCAGGTCCTGGCTGATGTGGCTCAATGGATTGAGTGCTGGCCTGTGAACCAAAAGATCCTTGATTCCCAGTCAGGGCACATGCCTGGGTTGTGGGCCAGGTCCCCAGTTGGGGGCGTGCAAGAGACAAGCAATTTATCTCTTGCACATCCATGTTTCTCTACCTCTCTTCTCCCTCCCTTCCTCTCTCTAAAAATAAATAAATAAAATCTTTAAAAAAAAGAAAGTTATATCCAACTGAGAAATATTACATATGATTTCTGATTTTTTTCTTAAAGACCATAACCAGCTGGCTAGATGTTTAAGAAAAAAAAATACAGACTAACATCCACCATGGAAAAGTGCAGAGTTGGAAGGAAAAAAATAAATGATCAAAATGTGATGTAGACTTCTGGTCAAGGAATTAATCATCACCAAACCAGTATTACATGAAATGTTAAAGGGTCTTCTTTAAAAAGAAGAAGAAAAATCAAAAATAAGAACAATAAAATGGCAATAAATACATATCTATCAATAATTGAATCTAAAAAACAAAATAAAGGAACAAGCAGAACAGAATCATAGATACATAGAGCATTTTGATGGTCACTAGATGGGATGGAAGTAGGGTAGATGGGTGAGAAAGGTGACAGGATTAAGAAGTAAAAATTGGTAGTTACAGAATAGTCATGGGGATGTAATATACAGAATAAGGAGTAGAGTAGCCAAAGAACTTATATGCAGGACCTATGGACATGAGCAATGATGTGGAGAATGCCTGTGAGAGTTGGGGCAGGAGATGTGGTGCTCAAAGGAGAAAAATTGGGACAGCTGTAATAGCATAAACAAAATATAATTTAAAAAACAAAATATGATGTAATAGAGCAGAAAAATAATTTATTAGTGCTGAATGATTGAGCATTGTGGTGTTTTATTTTTTTAAACTTGATCTCTATTAATCTTACTAAAATATAATTTTGCATGTTTCACTAACCTTTACTAAAGTATAATTTTTGCATGTTTTCAGCCCTCTTTTAAAAAGGATATAAACCCAAAGCCATGAGAATAATACCTATTATCTATCTGTTGGTAAATTGTTTTAACTACTAGTTACAAAGTTATGGTGTATTAGAAAAATATGTGGAAATTTAAATTATGTCACAGTTTTAAATTATGTCACAGTTGTTACCTGTTTCCTTAGACTATATCAGATAGCTGGAAGAGATTAATGTAAATATGCAGTAGACACTTCTTGGCACAGTTTTAACTTACACAGGTAATGAATTAGTACATGTGAAAAAAATGAAAAATTGTAAGCAAGGTCAATTCCAAATCCCTTACAAAAAGTAAACCACTATTTCTGATTTGATGTGTATCTTTTCAGACTTTTTAAAAAGGGTTTAAACTCTGAGTTGGTTTTATGTATTTGCTGTAAAAGGTCTAAACACCTATTATGTGCCAGCCTGGGCTAGGTACTATAGAAACAGCTCTGTAAGGGAGACTAAGTGCCCAGAGCATGGTTGTGTTTAGGGGGAAGGAGTTGGGCAGTGGGCAGGCCATCTCAAAAGACTGTGTCTTAGTTTTGCGTAGATGAGAGCGAGCACTTAGACTTGGTTTTAATTGCATTGGATGCCACTCAAGTTTTATGCATGAGGGTGAATGATTAAAGCAAGGTGAGGCAGCCTTACTTGCTTAGCAAGTAAAACAAACTAAGTCCCCAAACAACGTGTTTTAAATGTTTTTACACAGTTCAAAATTCCCTTTTGAATAGTTGATGCCTAGGAGAGTATGGTATAATGGATTTATTGAAATGTTTCTTCACAGGTAGAACTCCTTAGTACTCCCATTACCATCATGAGAATTGTATGACAGAGCTATAGATTTAACTTACCGTGTTACACTGTTCATACAGTATAGTTATATAAGGACAGGTAACTCATTCTATTCAATGGATTATACTATTAAGTGGCAGTGCTAAAAGATACTGTATGGAGTGGTATAGATCCTCTTCAGTTTACAATAAATTATAGTTTAGAATATCATGTTTTTTGGAATATTTTCCCCATTACCCAGTTTGTAAGATAAAACAATATACTGAGTTATTTAATTAATAGAGTAATCCTCTTGTGGTTATAATTTAGTGCTCAATAATTCATATACAAATACATTTTTAAAATATTTTTAAACATTTTTTCTCCAATAGGATTCCATATGGCTCTCATATCATTCCTTTCCACCTTTGCCAAGATTTGGATACTGCAAAAACCTGTGTTTGTGGAAGATTTTGTCTGAACTGTTTTATTCAGGGAACAACGACCATGAATCTACACTCAGTTGCTCACACTGTGGTCTTAGTAGATAATATGGGTGCACTGAAGCACCTGTTCTCTCTTACTTCTGTTCTCTATCCTGTTACGTAAATTCCTGTGATATGTTCAAATAATAGATGATACACAAAAAGAATTCTGTTACAGATCAGTTTGGGATTCATTTATGGTTAACAGAGTTAAGTTGGAGAAAGGGAAGCTTTTTTGTATACATGCTTGAGGGCAAGAATGGGTGTTACACTTAACATTTTCAGTAATGTAACTGTAAAGTCTTAATTTCATTAAAACTTAATTAACTTTATTGTGGGGTGAACTCTTATCAGTTTTTTGTATTTTGTGTTGATTTTAGTTTAGTGTTTCTGGCATGGGTTGTGGAGTTATCTTTTAATGTTAAGCATATAGTGATCTCAATCACTTCAGTCATAGAATTTTCCTACCAAGTTATTTTCCATTTCAAGTCAAGAAATTGAGATTATAAATGCAGAATATATTCCTTGGAGAACTAATGTGGTGTAAAGTATAGGGAAAACCTTTTGGTATGAAATTTTATTTTTAAGCATACTACCTTTTGTTTTTATCTGTATTAGTCTACAGATGGAATTTTATATCCATCAAGCATAAAGTAGGAGTTGCTTTGGGAAAGACTTAAACTTTTATAAGTTTTATAATGTCAATCACACAATCTTTGTATTTCTAAGGTTTTGGGGGGCAGTTGAACAAGGTTTTAGTTGGGTGAGAGGAGCAGAAAATGGTTCCATTTTACTGACATTCTGTATTATGAGGGTTCTTTTTCTATTAAGTTTTTTTAATTTAAAAGTGGTGGCAATACACCAACGAAGGATAGAATTTGAACTAGGGCAGAGGAAGTAGAAAAGTAACAAACTTGAAAGTCATGTAAAATGGAATCAGTACTGTTCCTTCTGTTCATTCCCACTACCCTTCAAATCAGCCTCTCTCTTAGATCACTAATAGACTCATAACTGGTTTCTCAGAACAAAGGAGGGTAAAAAGTTCCTGGAGAAAACCTCCTCCAGCATTTATATATTATTGCCACTTTGGGCTTCTAATTAGAGGTGGATTCTGAGGGGGACCCCCATAAAAACCGGGAGTTATCTTCTGGGTGGTCAGGCTCCTTGTAGTACAGGCTTCCCCCACTAGGTTAGAGTCTAGGAACCCATCTGTACCAGCTGGTGGTGTTATGATAGGCTGCATTCAGCTTCAGTGAATTTTTTTTTTTTTTAAGACTCTCAACCTGGCTGTCCATTTCATGATGTGTGACTTTGGGGGACACTTGCCCACACGAAGATGAGTACTTAGCAGTTTTTGACCAAAAATGGCATGACCCCCATGCCCTACGACCTTTCTATTTACCCCATCTCACCCTAGGCAACTTTTTGTTTCCCTGAATGAAAAAAGTCCTCCATAGGAAACATTTTACCAGTGTGGGAGAGGTGAAACAACTGCAGAAGCACTAAAATTCATCAAAATCAGTATGCCTCAAAGACTTTTGAGCAGTGGAAAAAACATCTCGACAGGTATATTGCATCAAATGGAGACTACTTTGTAGGGGACCAAATGTTTAAACATGTGAGGATACACAATTTTTTATAAATACCGGTTTTTGGGGGGATCCCCCTCGTATACAAGACTATTTTTTACAACTGAAGTAACCTGTCTTCTAAGGTGTTTATTTGGGGCATTTTTTCCCAGAAAATACAAATATTCTTGAACAGATACTGTTTAAATTTTTATTAAACTTTATGTACATGAGCTCCAGAACAGTTTCTTCTCCAAGCTGATGTAGGCAAGGCATTGGTCCAAAGGAATGATTCCTTGGACAATGTTAAATTTATATTGCTAGTGATTAAATTCTTCCTGTAAAATCCTTGTATTATTTCTAGATTTTATTTTAAAAAAATTATATATAATGCAAACATGCCTTATATAAAGAGAGCAGTGATTTATCTGGTACCGACTTTGTTCCAGGTGTTTATTATAGAGGTATTTTACTCAATAATTACAATCACCCTGTGAGGGATACCATGAACCATATCAGAGGCTTTAGGTCCGGCATTGTACTACTTCTAGAGTTAATTCATTTTGGTCTCTAAAACCAAGATTCTGTAATTAAGTATCTTAGGATTTTCTAAACACATAAATCAGTGAGGGCTTGCCTGTAATATAAAACTACATTAAAAACATGGCTCTTAAAGTCATGTTTTATGGCATATTTAAACAATTTGTACATACCTGATTTTTATGTTATAGAAAATTTTTTTAAAAATGCAGATAAATGTTGGGAATAAGTGTTAACCATCTGTTACTCCTACACCCTAGCCCTTTGCCTGTCTTATTCATCTACAAGCCACCCCATGTAAATACCATAGCTGACTTAAAATTCATATATAAAAGCAAAATTCTCTTTCTTGTGAAACTAAGTTTAATAATTTGAGATTCACTTACAAATAACTTACTCTTATTTCTTTAATTTATAACCACATTAAGCATGCACTTCTACTTATATTTAAAAAATAAAACAAAAGATGTAAGTAAGAATATCCACTGCATTTATTTCAATACAGGTAATTTTTCGACTGCTTCAACATCTTCCTTTCGAAAATAAAACAATCCCAAAGCTTAGAACTGGATCACTTGGCCCTTTCTCTTCTTATCTCCTCCCAGTTCAAAATGCTTGCATCTTTAATGGCCAGCATCCTCTTGGATCTGCAGTTAGGCTCAACACATTCAAGCCTCAGCACAATCTTCTTTGTGGTTTTAGCCTTCTTGCGGAAAATCGGCTTGGTCTGCCCACCGTAGCCACTCTGCTTCCGATCATAGCGCCTTTTCCCCTGGGCATACAGGGAATCCTTGCCCGTCTTATACTGGGTCACTTTGTGAGGCTGATGCTTTCCAACACTTCTTACCAGAATGTCCTTCGGGTTTTAGGCACATTGGACCATCTTTGCAGTAAAGCTGTATACACAAGGAAAACTGTGGTGAGATATTTAAACTTCAGTTAAAACATTTGAAAAAATAGTATGCAAGTATTTATAGGAAAATAACATTCATCAGTAGTGTATAAATCCACCAACTACTATTTTCCATGAGTAACACGCATACACGTGCACACCTTTTGGGAATGCTTAAATCATTGCATTGCTAGAATGAGACGAAAAACAGCAAGAGCACAGAGTTCCCTGTACAAAGTGGGAGCTTAATTAACGGTGGCTCTGAAAAGATAAGCATAATGATGTTTAATTTTCTTCGCAGAGAGGGCCAAGGTTCCAGTTCCATTCGACTGCTCTCCGCACTCACTTCCCCGATGTTCTAGATCCCGGACATGCCCTGTTCCCTACGTGAAGGAGTAGCTACTGCTACGGCCCACCCCCATTCCTTCTACGAGAACCGCAGGAGTCTGGTTTCACTCACCCCCGCCACCCCCACCCCCACCCCCAAGCACCGTTCCCCATCACCGCCAGCCGCCCAGAAGGCTGACGTGTCCTTAAACGAGTACCTCCCGGCCCAGCTGCGCCATGCGTGAGTCCCTTTCCTGAGGCAGAAGCCAGTTCTTAAACTCTACCCAGCCAGAGCAGCGGGTCTCGCCTACCCTTCTCTGCCAGGGCCTAGTCTACCACCGGGTTCTGGACACTGGAGGCTCCGGTGGGGAACCCTACGGTCCCAATCTTACCTTACCTGGAAACTCAGCGTTCACACTTCTTGCCTCGCTCCGCTCCCGCCTGACAGGAAAGGGAGGCAACGGGCGGAAGTTGGAACCAAGCTTTGAGCGACAGTGCCACGGGCCAATAGGCAGTGGGCAGCGGCGGACGGCACCTCTGCGCGAGCTGTGGAAGCGCCAACCAACGGCCCAAGGGGCGGGCCCGAGGGGTGTGGGCCCTAGGGCCGCGGCGCTCGGAGGGCCAGTAGCGGGTTGTCAGAGTGGTCGCCGCCGAAGTGGGGCGAGGCTGCGTTGCTCCGTGTTGGTGGTCTGGGGCCGGCGTAAAGATGAGAGCGCAGAGGACACAGGGCCGCTGGAGGCGCAGGTAACGAAGCTGGGATACGGTGGGGCCGCCGCAGAGCTTCTTCCAAGACTTGGGCTGAATGGAGAGAACCGAGGTGACTAAGAGCCCCGGCTCCTAGCGGCGGGACTGCTGCTGGAGCCGCAGCTGCCAGGCGAAGATGTGTCGAGCCCCGGCCACACGGTGAAGCTGAGAGCCTTCGGGCCCCAGGAGTTCTGGGGCCCGGGATGAGTTAGCCAGGGCAGCCGCGCGGGCCAGTTCCGACTGCTACAGGCCAAGGCGACCACAGCTGCCCACCCGCCTCTTCCGTGCAGAAGCCGCTAGCTCCTTTCCGCACCCTCCTGCCAGCGTTCCCGGCTCAGGAGACCATGAGGTTCCGTATCTACAAGCGGAAGGTGCTGATCCTGACGTTAGTAGTGGCCGCCTGCGGCTTCGTTCTCTGGAGCAGCAATGGGCGACAAAGGAAGAACGAGGCCCTCGCCCCGCCGCTGCTGGACGCTGAGCCCGCGCGTGCTGCTGGTGGCCGGGGTGGGGACCATCCCCCAGTGTCCATGGGCATCCGTCGGGTCTCTAACGAGTCAGCGGCCCCGCTGGTCGCGGTGGCCCCGCAGCCCGAGGCGGACAACTTGACGCTGCGGTACCGGTCCCTGGTGTACCAGCTGAACTTTGACCAGACGCTGAGGAATGTAGATAAGGCCGGCTCCTGGGCCCCTCGAGAGCTGGTGCTGGTGGTCCAGGTACATAACCGGCCGGATTACCTCAAACTGCTGCTAGACTCACTTCGGAAAGCCCAGGGCATTGACAATGTCCTCGTCATCTTTAGCCATGACTTCTGGTCGACTGAGATCAATCAGCTGATCGCTGCTGTGGATTTCTGTCCTGTTCTGCAAGTGTTCTTTCCTTTCAGCATTCAGTTGTACCCCAACGAGTTTCCGGGCAGTGACCCTAGAGATTGCCCGAGAGATCTGGAGAAGAATGCAGCTTTGAAGATGGGATGCATTAATGCAGAGTATCCTGACTCCTTTGGCCATTATAGAGAGGCCAAGTTCTCCCAAACCAAACACCATTGGTGGTGGAAGCTGCATTTTGTATGGGAAAGGGTCAAAATTCTTCGAGACTATGCTGGCCTCATACTTTTCCTAGAGGAGGATCACTACTTAGCCCCAGACTTTTACCATGTCTTCAAAAAGATGTGGAAATTAAAGCAACAAGAGTGCCCTGAGTGTGATGTTCTTTCCCTGGGAACCTATACTGCCAGTCGAAGTTTCTCTGGCATTGCTGACAAGGTAGACGTGAAAACTTGGAAATCCACAGAGCACAATATGGGTCTAGCCTTGACCCGGGATGCCTATCAGAAACTGATGGACTGCACAGACACTTTCTGTACTTATGATGATTATAACTGGGACTGGACTCTTCAATATTTGACTGTATCTTGTCTTCCAAAATTCTGGAAAGTGCTAGTTCCTCAGGTACCTAGGATTTTTCACGCTGGAGACTGTGGTATGCACCACAAGAAAACCTGTAGACCATCAACCCAGAGTGCCCAAATTGAGTCACTCTTAAATAGTAACAAACAGTACATGTTTCCAGAAACTCTAAGTATCAGTGAGAAGTTCATGGCAGCCATTTCCCCACCTAGGAAAAATGGGGGTGGGGAGATATTAGAGACCATGAACTCTGTAAAAGTTATAGAAGACTGCAGTGAAAAAGAAAAAAAAAAAAAAAAAAAAAAAAAAAAAAAAAAAAAAAAAAAACACAATTACAAAAGCAAAAGTGACAGTCTTCTATTTTTGATATTTGTCCCAACAGGACAGACAGTTGAATAAAAGAGTTTAAGGTTTGGGTTTCTGCTTTAATACAAAAAAATTCTTGTAAAATGTGTCCAATTATAGTAATCTTTTTCATGTCTGATTAATCAAAGATTTAAAACATAAGTTTTAATTTTGGGAGTTGGATTTTAAAGCTTAGTCTGTGTATCTGCTAAAGCTAATCATTACTCTGAGAGAAGAGGAGGAATTTTATTTAAATTGCATCTATTAATCTTTTTACCTGGAACTTTGTATACATTTCCATTTTCAAATTTATTTAAAGTTGTCATAGTAGTAAAAAGTATTACCATGAAATTGTTAAGTATTAATGGAACAATCCCAGTTTCACTCCACACAGTTACTAGAAAAGGATTGCTTCACTGGTTTTATAATTCAAAAGTTATGTTTGTTAAACACCCTGTCAAAACAGAGTCAATATAAGTATTACAGATTCCTGTATTATTGTGTTAAGATTTGCCTGTGCTTTGGAACCTTCGTAGAACACACTTTCTTTTGGAATGTATTTGATAAGAAAATTTTAACACTGTTGTCACCTCAATGTAGAAATACAGTGGGTTTTTTTTTCTTTTAGTGCTGCCAAAATAAAATAATCATTTTTGCATAAAGAGGTTCCTAATCATTTTGCAGAATAAATTTTATGTACTCTTTACACCAAAATTCAATGAAGGCATTTTAGAAGTTTTAAAGTTTGTATTACATCTTCATATTTACTATTCAACATTATATAACTGACTCTGAAATAAAGAAAACTCAGCTCTTGACAGTGCATTCCCTTTGGAAGAAACTGGCTTTCAAATTAGCCAGGCATAGATAATGAACAATAAAAAGCTGCTCTGTAAGTGAAATATAGCCAGGAATAATACAAAGTTCAGTCATGCCAAAGTGCAATGTTATAGTGCCAGCTTTATTTTAAAAATACTTAAAAGGACATGGAGGAAACAGGCTTAAAATTTATTCCACATTTAACGTAGACATTTCTCTTAACAGTATACAATTCCATTCAACCAAAAATTACTCAGACTAATTTTGGTGTAGATATTACAATCAGTCATTTCAATCTAAGAAAATTGTGTATTAAGTAGTTTCAAAATTATTGCAGCAAATTAACCATCATTATGGTTGAAAATGCATTTGGTCATCTAAGATGGGGCAAATCTCTGTTTTATGAACTAGCTATAGTTATACTGCCCTTAATCCAGTCTAGTTCCAGATTTTATCAGGATTATAAATGTAAATCAGGATGAGTAGCCAGGCTTTGTACCAGCTTTTGGTGCTCTGATATGACCTCCTCAGTTTAAAGGATTAAAAATATTAGGTAATTTCCAGGACTAAGGTAAGGCCAGATGTTTGAATTGGTAGCTATTTTTGGAATACATACCTCAGCTTATGGTCTTTGGGGTTAGAGACTGGGTTAACATATTTTTCTTTCTACAGTTTTTTCATGCTGTCCTAAAAATTTCTGTGAGGAAAAAATTGAGTAGGATATTCTTCTGGCCTCAATAAAAAACACTATTCCACAAACTAACAGCCACGATACATTATCTGCCGCTGCCTTCTTTTAGGTGTTATAAAGGAAATTAATTAGAAAACACTTCGTTGTCTTCATGTAATAATATAATAATGATAATTTTCCCATGGGAGCAAATTCCCAGATTTTTTAGTTTTCCTGTTCTAAAATTCAGCTATGTATTCTATAAAACCAAGGGATGTTTTAATATGTAACAATAACTTCTAAAAAATGCTTTAAAATTTTTAAATTTTCAAAGTAATTACTAAATAACTTGTCTTATATGTGTGCATGCATATAATTATATATATACACACACACACGCACACATATGTGTGCGTGTGTGTGACAGATGAGAAAAGTAAAATACAGTGTGGAAGCAAAAATACTGAATTTCAGTATATTTGTATTATAATTGTTCAAATTATTATTACTGGTTAGTAAAGTTCTTTCATCTCTAACAATATTTCAAGCATAAAAACACATCCTATTTAGTGAAACTTTGAAACAATTTTGAGATTCTGCCCCCTCAACACTTAGATTTCTAGTTACATTCTTGAGAATTACTTTTTGTGACAGCCACAACTTAGTGAATATTTTGAAACTAATGGTAAACAAAAGAAGCCAAAACCAACACAGAAGTAAATATATACAGGTTGTAACAAAACTAAATATTTCTCATTTAGAAAGAATATACATCTATCAGAGGAATCACAAAACTTAAGGAAATTATATATAAACTCTATACATGCAAAATATCTCCAGTTTTCCCATTAGAATCAAAATTGCAAATTTTAATTTTTTGAATATCTTCAGTTTTAAGAGACGTGAACAGAGAATATATTTTAAAACCGAAAATATACTTCCTTCAGTACCTTTGGTTTTAAGATAATGGTTACAGAAATAGGAATTTCTATTACATCCAAGATTTTTAACTCTTAACCTTTAAATTCTAAAATTATATTAATCCAAGTCATATAGTCAAAGAATTCTGAAAACTGAATGGCACAGTGAGTCACATGATCTTTAATAATCTGCACACTACCATCCTGCATATTGGTTTCTTTTATGTTGTCAAAACCAGGTATATTGTGAACTGTTAATTCTTTCTCTTCAGTCATTACTGGTTCTTTTAAATTATCTTTCCTTTCATTTGAGTAAACAGCACCTTTTTCTTTTTATAAATTCAGGTTCCATTTTGGACGTCAGATTGCTGCGACTTTCCAAATAGCACTTGGGAAATATCAAGAGACTCTTGTTGCAAGTATTCAGCGGAACCACAGCTGTCTATTTCTAGTACTTTAACAGCTATAGATGAATCAGAATCTGTTGTTGAGGTGGTAGGATGTTCTATTTTTTCTTTTTCAGTTAGATGACTTCCTTCATTGGCTCTTTCTTCCTTTTCTTGAAGCTGCTCAGACTTAGTACATTTTTGCAACTATGTCAAGAGAAACAAATTAATCATCCTTTGAAACAAACAAAATCAAATTTTAGTATCATCTGGAAAAAATTAAAGGTGTGAGGGGAATAACCAACCCTTGCAGACTTGCAAACAGACTTCCTCCTCAAAGTCATCCTCCAAATGCTGCCATTTATTGACAATGCAAACAATGCAACCCTGGCATTAATTCCTGACTAAATTCTTTCAATGCCTTATCTACTCAGGATAAAAAAAATCCTGGCCTACAAACCGTTTCATTTATTTATTTAGTTATTTATTTACTTGAGAGAGGAGGGCAAGAGAAAGAAAAATTGATTTGTTGTTTCCATTTATTTATCATTAACTAGTTAACTCTAGTATGTGCCCTGACAGGGGACTGAATCCACAACATTGGTGAATCCAGGTATGCTCTAACCAACTGAGCTACCCACTCAAGGGCTTAGCAATCATTCTTGCAAGGGTATTCTTGAATTTCGTGAATTTTCTTGAATCACTGTGATTATTCAGAGCCACTCTCCCCCAATACATGCCATTTGTGCTAGTTAAATTATTTCTGCATTCAATAATGAAGTCTGTAAAAATAACCAAACTTAGGATTCAAACTACAAAGAATGAACTAACTGTATGACATGGTCTGAGAGTCAAAAAAGACTTTTTGTCCCTGGACTAACTTTCCGAATGTCAGTTTTTCTCTATTCCTCACTTGGACAGCTATTTTGGAGTTAAATGAGATAATATATATAAAAATGAACAGTGTTTAGCACATAGTAAAATGCATGTAAAAAAGTCTTTATTCCTCTTTTCTGGCCATTATGTACAATTTAGCTTAACATTATAACATCAGAATTAAGTTATTCATTAGGCTTTAACTTTGTCCTAAGTGGCTATTCTGCAAAGCCCACTGAAATCCTTACCTTTGCCTGAATTTGAATCTTGCTATCAGTAACCTGAAGGACTTCAATTAAAGGGGGTGGGTTAGGGGCATTGTCTGTTGGAATGGAGAGCTCAGGACGTCTTCGAGAATTCATTAACATTTTCTTCATTTACAAATAACCTTCCTAAAATAAGAAAAAATATATTCTGTTTTACAGGTCATATTTAAGTTTTATGTAAAAACAGCTCATAAAACTTCTCACATAGTTCAGGATTACACTTTTAAAATGTTAATGTTTTTCCTATATCCTGGCAAAAGAAGACAGTCTTGAACAGCAATAGGAATAGTAGAGTACATATACATATAGGGAAAGACCCTAAAAGAAAAGTTTAGTTCCTTTTCTAGGTCTCTGTTAAATCTGAGGTATGTTTTCTCTCCTAGATAGTCTTACTTACAAAGAATATTTTCTTTTCCTTTTCTTCTCTTAATATTTTATAAGAATAACATCACCTCTAGAGCCTATAAATGCAGTCCCAGCTATGAAATGTACTTCAATTTTAGAACACTTCCTAATGAGTCAGCTAAGAAATATACATGACAGGATCTATTCAAATTTTGTCTTTTGGTTCTTGGTCAGGTAAGAGCCAAGTGTAATACCTTTACTTAAAAGAAGTTGACTTTATTTTAAGCAATGAGACCATCCAGTGTGACAGCAGCATATAGCTATTTATAACAATGAGGTAGATTTCCAAACCACTAGGAAACGCAAAAATTACATTCACAAAAACCCTAAACACAAAGTAATTTGTTCATATTCACATTAAGTGAATACAGGTATACAGTTAGGGCATTGAAGGAACAACCATATTCATGAAATCAGTTCATTGTTGCCCAAATTAAAGTATTTTCCTCTGTACTTTCAAATAAATAAATTTTATAACTACAAATAAAAAGTCCATTATTTAGTCCAAATAGGGGAAAGAAATCAGAACAAGACAAGTTTGAGTTTTTTCCTATTAAAGTGTTTGAACTTGGGAACACCTACGAAACAAGTTGAACCTTTGGAACAGAAAACTTTTACTTTTAGAGTAATTTGCCTTGCTATTATTTGAAGATTCAGAATAACACTGTATTATAAAAATACAACCATCAAAAACATTTCTAAGTTTCCTATCTCTGGAAAAGACTGTCATATTAATTATATAAGAAAAAACAAGAAAATACACCAGCCCTGGCTGGTGTGGCTCAGTGGATTGAGTGCTGCCCTGCAAACTAAAGGGTCAACAGTTGGATTCCTGGTCAGGACACATGCTTGGGTTGTAGGACAGGTCCCCAGTAGGGGGCACATGACAGACAACCACATATTGATGTTTCTCTCTCTTTTCCTTCCTGTCTCTAAAAATAAATAAATAAATAAAGCTATTTAAAAAAAGAAAATACACCAAATAGTTTAGTTTTAGCTAACCCAAGGAAAAATAATATGTATTTATAATGGAAATGGTTACGATTGAAATACAATTTGCATAAAATTGTCTTCACAATGTAATGACTGATTTTACTATAAAGGTACTGTATTGCCCTAGATCAGTTGGTTGGAGCATCCTCCCAAAGACCAAAAGGTTGCAGGTACAATCCCCAGTCAGAGCACACAGGAGAGGCAACCAATCGATGTTTCTTTTTTCTCTTTCTCCCTCTTCCTCTGTCTAAAAAATTATTTAAAATATCCTCAAATGAGGATTTTAAAAAAGATACTGTATTCAGTGGTTGTAACCCATTAGGAAAATTCCCAGTGAATATTTAAAGCTTATATAAATACATTTTATACTTATATGTAAAGCAACAATTCAGAACTTCACAGCCACAAATTGCTCTCTTCACATTATAATTGTTTTCATATAATGCATATAACAATATAGTCACGATATATTATCTATCCACCCACTATTCTTTGTGATTTTTAAAAATATTCATGTTTAGAGCCTGGTCCAGTGACAGTGAAATGTAAATAAAAAAACAACAATATGATTCATCAGCTTTAGCAACGTGATGATTAAGAAGTATTAAATCTATTTCAAGCTTCAAAGATATAAAACTTCAGTTGCCATAATCTCATTTTTTCTGGTTTCTTTGCTAAAATAATGTTAGCATAGTAGTAAAATCAGATTAAATGTATTCTTTACTATTTTCTCTACTGCTTGTCCACAAAGCTTTCTTCCCATATTGTGAGTTACCTTCACATTTATTAAGACAATTACAAGAAAATGACTGCTCTTTCCTAAATTTCCCCCTTCTAACGATATAAACAAATAGTCAATTTCCTATTTCACCAAGTATTTTACCCTGCCCTGGCTACTTATTTTACCACTTCTGCAGTCTTTCAAATTAACCTCTTCTCACAGAAGATACCTCTCGTAAAATAAATGTAACTTATTAGCAGATTTCTAGAAAAATAATGGGGAAGAAGTGAAAATTTCTCGCAGGTGAAAGCCCAAGGCCCAAAACTTAATTTTTAATGTATAATCCGTGCGATTTATGTTGTTTCTGGGAGTTAAACCCAATTTTAAAAATTTACATGTAACACTGATACAAACCTCAGCCAAAACCATTAATTAATTGTTCATTTATGAGTTTACAAAAGTTCTTTACAGCTTCAAATTTTAAGGGTTTTTTTTCCCCAATATTTGCCCATAATATTGTAGTATTGAATCTAAAATTTGAGAACCTCAAAAAACCCAAAAGGTATAGTAACAGCTACAACAGGCATATTAAATTATCAAAATTGTATCCTAAA
The DNA here is from genome assembly GCF_004126475.2 of Phyllostomus discolor. NCBI lineage: Eukaryota > Metazoa > Chordata > Mammalia > Chiroptera > Phyllostomidae > Phyllostomus > Phyllostomus discolor. The sequence goes on along the minus strand of NC_040903.2, from coordinate 119,580,087 downwards.
TAAATAAGGTAATGCTCAGCCCAGCTCTAGAGTATATGCCCGTAAGACGTGTAGCTAATGGTGCTGTACAGTTCAAAACATGTTTACATTACCCTTTGTTAAATGCCAGCCATTGTGCAAATACTAGTAGCGATGTAAAGATTAAAACAGAGGCAAAAAGACGTAATTTTAATGTAACAAAATGCCCACCTGAGGACAACCCCACCAATATCAACGACTAAAAATGAAGCAGCACTATATGGTCGAAAGGGCAAGGGATTTATTTAGATTGACACCTGGTTCTGAGTTCATTTTCCTACATAAGAAATGTGGCTAAGTGACATTTGCTCTCTGGAAGTAAACTAATTACTTTCTATAGTCGGACAATGTCATTTACCAACTTAAAATATAGCCCTAACAGAGTGCCTCTCAAACCTATTTGGGTCATCAACCTCTTTCAGAATATGACTAAAGTTATAGCCCTTCTCTCCAGAAGTAACTATCCTCAACTTTTTGCATAGTTTTAGAGATTTATGGATCCTCAGAATCTATTCTTGTCCTCCTCAGTCAATCAATGGACTCCAGGGAAGCAAATGCACTGACAATTTTGAAGACTTGAAACTCATCCATCAGAGGGGATGCATGCCGTTTTTTGCTTTGGGGTATTTTGTTTCGTTTTTCAATATTCGTTTAACAAGCACTGACATCTCTCATCAAGTGTATCAATTTCAAGACATTTCGAGGGAAGTTCCAATAAGAAATACTTTGAGTGGGAGAAATTTTAAAAGTAGGATGGAATATTTCAAATATTAAAACTCGATAAAGAACTGTTACCTCTAAAGAATCGTTGTTTAAACCATAATACCACTCTCTCCAATATCCATAGCACCCTGTAGATTTGGCCAGTTCTATCACTGCATTGTTTGAAGAATGCTAACCACTGCTTCTTTGTTACTCAATTTATTTTCTGGAGCAAACTGCAAGAGGAAGGAATAATAACTAAGTCTTCGGTGGAGAAGCACAATTTGTACCGGAGAGGGCTCACATCCCCTTGAAGACTTTGCGGCTGGATCCGAGGCACCTGAATTAACAGAGTCAGGGATTCTTCATCCTGTGTGCACTGCAAAGGAGGACACAGAGGTCCCCAGCTGTCTGTCCCGGGACCATCCATGGCTGGATCAGAAGACTCCCTGCCCCTGTCTTCCCGGGCCACGCGGGTGTCAACGCTGAGATCTCCACACACACTTCCTCCTCCTGCAGAAGCACCTCTGTCTAGGTGCCCGGCTGAAATACAAGGAGAGATTCTACCACCGTCCCCAGGTGAGCTTCCAGTTCCTAGAATGGGGTTTTCCCCGAAGTCGGTAGCCGAGACCGCTCGCCCGCCGAAGTCCTGCTTCTCCAAGGAGAAGTCCAGAGTGGTAATCCCGTCGTCTGCAGCCCCAGCTCTGCCGGGAGCTGCGTCCTCGTCCCCTGCGCGAACCCCCGACAGACCCGTCTGGCTCTCGCTAGCGGAAGTGCAGGTCGCGCCAGCAGTTCCGGGTGTGTCGGCCCTGTCTTCCGGCTCTGTAGCGGGCTCCCGGCGCGCCGCGGACTGCGCCACGGGCAGCGTGACCACCAGCTGTCGCCGGGTCTTGTTGAACTGCGCCTTCCCGTGGCTGTCGTCCACCGGGTACGGGAGCGAGAGCCGCAGCTGGTAGTCGGGTTTCTTGGAGTCCAGACACAGCAGTTTTCCCGTCACCTCCAGCGCCGCCTGCTCGGCGGAGCGCAACAGCGGCAGCTCGATGGTGACCACCAGCTCCTGAGGCACGGGGCTGGGGGCCGAGTCCCTGGAACAGCGGTAATCCTGGAGGTCCACGTGGTGTCGCTGCACCACACTGTAGCGAGGTTCGGTAGGGGCAGGCTGTGGGACCGCCTCTGGAGAGGAGGGAGCCCGGCGCTCGGGCCCCATAGAGTTCCCGGCGGCTGCCAGGCCCCGGTAAGGGTAGGGAAAATCCGGGAGAGGGCTCTCCAGCTCCCCTTCGGGCCGAGCCGGGACACCCCCGGGCAGGGGTGTGCGCAGCACAGCTGCTTCCGGGGTCCCCTTGTATTTGATCTTCAACGTCTTGGCATTTCTGTGGTCCAGCTTCACCCCGAACTGCTTCTCGACGGCTTCCAGGGCCGTGGCGTCCAGCATCTGGCGAAAGCGCTTCGTGGCGCCGGGCCAGCGCGAGCGCGCCCGGGTGGAAGACCACGTCGTAGACCGTGTAGCGGGTGCTGCGGCGCCCTGCGTACTCGCGGCCGGGCGCCAGGCTATAGGGCAGGGACCACTGGCTACCGGCCGCCGCGTTCACGGATCCTGGCCGGCTGGTTGGTGCGCTTACCAGCGTGTTGCTGCACACGTTCACGAAACAGCGCCGCGCCCCGTCCAGGCTGGTGCGTAGCACGTAGCCAGGCTCTGGGTGCACGAACCGCACCTCCACTCCGCGCTCGCGCTCCAGCGCGGTGATCTCCTCTTCGTAGCGCCGCCGGTTCTCGGGGTCCGTGAGCTCCTCGGCGTACTGGGAGAACATTCGCCGGAACTCCGGGTCCTGAAAGGCAGAGGTGAGCCGCTGGACCTCCTCTCCGCTCAGGTCTAAGTCCTCTAGCGGCGAAGAGGCTGCTGCTTTGGCCATGCTACCCCTCGGCCCTTAGCCCTAAGGCCAAGGGAAATCTTATCTGAGGCGAGGTGGACGGGACGTGCGGCAGAGTCGCTGGCCAGCAGAAAGTGAGGGCGGTGGTGGTCCCCAACTGCCAGAGAACTTTGCCTAGGGCAGCGCGTGCTTGTTGCCATGGCGACGCCAACACCTAGGAGGAGGGGCAGGAATTGGAGTAGGATGGCGGAAATGACAGAAATAGCATCTTCATTTCTTCAAACCAAGCAACTTGCCCTACAGTCTGTTTTTTAGATAACTGTGCCATGGCGCCGTTACTTTTGCACTAGGATAGCTATTAAAATAATGGCATAATTTCTAGCATTTTGTACATCACTTCATTGTTCACAACACTTCAAGGTAGAACTGATCCCCATTGCACGTTCAAGAAGATAGAACCTGAGAAGTTACCCGACCAGGGACACACAGCTAGTGTATTCACAAGCTGTGATTCATACCTATGTTTATTTGCTTTTTGACTGCACTAAATGAATATTTTAGTCTTCTGGATATTTAACATACAGTTTGCCTGTAACAACCCTCATTTGGGGTAAGAGGAGATATAGGCACATTTGTTAATAAGTATCTAATGATCAACAAACATATGACTTCATTAATAAAAGTGTAATTATAAGATACTACATACCACCTATCAAAATGGCAAAAACTTTTTTCTTACAATTATTATATTTCTGTGGGGTGGTGGTAGAATTTAATAAAACCTTTCTAGAGAGTACTTTGGTAGCTGTATAAAAAGCTTTCAAGATGTTTATACTTCCTTAATTCAGCAATTTCAACTCTTAAGAGCATGCTCAAGGCAACTTTATGGCTAATGGTTGGGGAAGAATCTAAGAACTCAGCAGTGGGACTGACTGAGTAGATTTTGGTACGCCATACAGTGGGACTTTTTGCAGCCAGTCAGAGTGATGTTATAGATGTGATTATAGATGCCATAATTATTAATGAGTAGTTAAATCCAGTGATTATTATTCTGTCCTCATTTTGTTGAAATTCACCAACATTTAACACAGTCGATGTAGTCGTTACCTCAGTGACAGGGCACTTTCAGGCTTCTCTCCTACCTTACCATATACTTAATCATACACATAGTCTGCTTTGCAGGTGTTTACCTCTGTTCAACTTCTCAGTGGAAATGCCTCAAGGCTGGGTCCCCATCTATTCTCCATTTACACTCACTCTTTTACAAATAAAGTTATACTCATAAATATCAAACTTACATTTCAGGTTCTAAACTCCAGACTTCCACATCCATCTGCGCATTTAAGGTCTCCATCTGAATTTAAAGCTTAAAGCCCTTGAGACTTGAAATATTCAGACCAAAAACAGAACTCCTGACTCTTCCCCTATTCTGCCCTTTTTTATGATCTCAGCAGCAAAGTGGTTAACTGTACCCCCTTAAAACACACATTTCTTTTGGTTTGCAGAATCCCATGGGCTCCCATTTTCTTCCTCCTCTACTTGCTCCTCTTTAGCCAGTTATCTAAATGTAGGAGTCACTGAAGGCTTATTCATCAGCCCTATTATCTAATCTTATTTCTTCCAAGATGATCTTAATTCAAGCCCACAGCTTTAAATGCCATCTATGTTCCAATTCATTCTTTAAGCAGAATTGATTGCACACTTGTTGCACCTACCAGGTATGTAAGTTAAAATGTAACACTGTTCTAGGCACTGGAACAAAACAAAATCATTGTGCTCCCAGGATGCGAAGCAACTGGCACTTGTATGCTGGAAGTGTCTATTGGGTTAATTACTTTGGAAAATTGCTGTTGAGTAGAATGTACATCTTTATGACTAAGAAATTATATTTTTATCAAGAGACTATATTTTGAATATTGATAATATCACTGTAATAAATAGTGAAAATTACCCATATTCCCCTCAATAGTAGAATGAATAAGTAAAATGTGTATATTCACAATAAATATGAATAAACAATGTGGATGAATATCACTAACATAATGTGTGAAAGAAATCATATGTAAACAATAAATAATGTATGATTCCATTGTATAATAGATAAAACTTGGAAAAATTAATTTGTTAAGCTCTGACTGGTGTGATTCAGTGGGTTTGGCATTGTACCACGCACCGAGAGGTTGCTGGTTCCAGTCTGTCAGCAGGGCACATGCTTGGGTTGCTGGCCAGCTCCCCAGTTGGGGGCATGTGAGAGGCAATCAATTGATATTTCTTTCTCCCTCCCTTGCCCTCTGTCTAAAGAAAGTAAATACAATCTTTAAAAAGTAAGTGTTAAAAGTCAGTCTAGTCGTGGTCTTTTTGAGGGGGAGCGAGGCGTTGTGACTGGGGGTGGGGAGCAGGAGTTAGCTTCTGGGGTGAAGGTCATGTTCCATTTCTTAATCTTGGTATTGGTAACAGGGTTTGCAGTTTGAAAATTCATTTAGCTGTATGTACCCAGACAACAGGGGGCTTTTATGCATCTCATTCTTCAATTTAAATGTTTTAAAATGTGCTTTTTAAAAACATTTTTGCCCTCATGGATCTCATGTGGAACGAGACCAGTTACTCCAAAATTTTATCGGCAGTGCTGCCTGACCACTGAGCTCTACATTCATGCCACTGCCTACCTGGATATTTGATAGGCATCTCAAAATAGAAATCCTGATAATTTCCTATCAATCCTGTTACTCCCATCCACTTAGCTGCTCAAGCTTAAAACCTAAGTGTAAGCCTTGATTCCTCTTTCCCCCACCCTGCACTGTTACTCAGTTACCTAGTCCTATTGTCCCTTTGTATATACCCCAAAAATATCCCCTTCTTTGCATTTCTGGTCTGAGCCTCCCTCTTCTCCCTTGCAGACTTATGTAATAGCTTCCTGATGTTTCCTCTTCACCTCTTCCATTCTTATGATCTCCTCTCCACAGAGTATCCTTACTGATGTTTAAACTCCAGATCTGAACTTCTAGTAGGCTTACATCCAATTCCTTACTTGTGTCCACAAGGCCCATTATGCTTGATCCCTAACCTCCATACCACCAGATTTTCTCCACTTCAGCCTCAATGGCAGAACACTCACTGTTCCTGTGCAGCCTCTGCATGGGCCCTTGAGTCTGAATAGCTTAAATGTCACGTTAGTGACTCCCACCTTCAGCACCCCATCTAAAATTGCCCACATCGTTTTATTTTTGGCATAGTTCATATTTAGCACTTCCTAATTTTAGGGTATGGTTCACCCCATTTGAAGGTAAGCATGAAAGCAAGGGCCTTTCTGATTTTCCACTGGATTCCTCAGTGTATATGTATATGTAGAATATACAGGGGTGGGCAAGAGTAGGCTTATAGAGAATTCTATGCTAAAATGCCTGAGTATAGCAAGTAGACTCATGAATATGTGAATAATGAAGGCCAGCAATCTGAGCACTACGAGATTATACACTTGAGTGCACTGTGCCCTTGTGACATTCTTTTGAATATAGCTATTGTAATCATCATAACCTGTGTGTCTTTTTCCATATGAACAACTGTCAACCTACTTTTGCCTACTCCTGTATTAGGCACTCAAGTATTTGATGAAGAAAAAGACAAGTTTGGTATGTAGGGTGTGACCCCAAGAATATATTTATAGGAAAAATAAAAGGGCCTACTTTAATAAAAGGAAAAAAAAAGCATGCACGCATGTGAGAGAGAAACACAGGTACAAAGGCAGTAAAATGGCAATGAATAAGTACCTATCAGTAATAACTTTAAACGTAAATGGAGTAAATGCTCCAATCAAAAGACATAGAAGAGCTGAATGGATAGATGCTAAAGGGTCTGCTTTAAGAGAAGGAAAAATATATGCATAAAGAGAAATTTGGATCTATACATAAGCATTAACAGTCTCTGATGGTGGAATTGCAGGTCCTTAAAACTTTTTTATGATTACTTGTATTTCCTAATTTTTGTTATGAATTTGTTTAATCCTCACCTGAGGACATTTTTTTTTCATTGTATTTAGAGAGACAAGGTGGGGGAAAGAGAAACATCGATTCGCTGCCTTCTCATACATGCCTTGTGCCCCAACTGGGGATTGAACCCACAACCTGGGTACATGCCCTGACCAGGAATTGAACCCGTGAACTTTCAGTCTATGGGGTAATGCTCTAACCAATAGCCAGGGCTATTATGAACTTGTTTAATAAAAAGTTTTAAAATACCCTGTAATTTAGGTCTTAGAATTAGTCTGAAGGGTATTCGAAGCATAAAGATGAATTCTGAACTTTAAAGCATGCGAGGGATGTATTTTTTTTGTTGTTATAACCCTGATGTTGTTAGGTAGGGTAACAGCAAACCAAGGCAGGGAGGAGGAAGACCTGTCTCACCTGTTGATCCAGCAGTCCTAAGCCCAAAGTCCCCAAAGATTTGGGTTCCTTACTTCAGAGGGGAATGTTACATAGCTAGGAATGAGCGACCAGAGGGCTAGTGAAGGCAGGGCCCTCATCATTGCAATCTAGCAAAGAACTTAATACAGGAGACTAAAAGCAAAGGAAGACATGTCTCACCCAGTGACCCAGTCATCCTGTCTGGTTGGGTAAGGCTGCCAGGCATTCCAAACGAGCAAAACTATGATAGTGCAGGAGGGGATTAGCCCTCAAAAGTCTGTGTGTATCATTGCCACTAGCTGGGAAAAGAAAAACTGTTGAGACTGTGTTCACCCCAAGCCTTAGAATGGAGAAGGGGAAAGGGTCCACAGTGCCCAAAGAAAAACCCCATAAACAACTTGGGTTAACTGCCTTCCCCAGTCACATATACAAAACAAATAAATGGAATCTGGAGCTAGGTAAGGATTCGGACCAACAGATCCCCTCACATATGTACATTTGGGTAGTCATGTTCCCCTGGGAAAGTTGGCACCACCTTCACCTCCACCCCACTGACTACAGAAGTCCTCAGAACAAAGGGCTCCCTCTCTTAGGCTCTTTTGCCCCTCAGGGGCCCTCTGGCCCCCTAGCCTCAGGCCATCTGGGTGCTGGTCACCCAGCCTCTGGCCACCCTTCTTTTTGCTCTCCCATTAGAATTCAGCACTAATAAGCTTTGTCTGCACACTAATAGGCTTACAGATCTGTAATTCTTTACTGTGTCAGTACCAAGTAACAATGTCAGTGAACACATCCAATGATTGGTTTCAGCTTATTTTGTTACCTTTGTAACTTAAAAATTCCAGACAGGTTTCATCTTTACAGCATTTTCAAACAGGAAAACATCACACTACACACATGACAACAGACCATACCAGTTTGGGAATGAGAATGAAGGCTCTGAAGGCTCAGAGCCTTCGGAGCTCCTGAGCCTTTTGAAACTCTATGTGAAACTAGAAGTGAGGGTAGGCTCATGCTGATTTTGCTGAGTAGAGGGCCCTTAGTCTTCATTAGATTCCCTAAGAGTCGTCCCTGCACTCCACCTTGCCAAATTTCTTGCTATGTCGCAGTCCCTTTCCCAGCTCCTTAGGAAAAAATGTGTGGTTGAAAAGCTCCCATGTCCCAAACAAATGATCTTTTGACTAAAATTCATCCCTTGAGGAAAGGCTATCCTTATTAAAATATGAATGCCTTTGAGGGAGACAGACTGAGTATTAACCTTGTAGTGCAAACTGCTTTATTTTATTCTTCCACAAATATACACAGTAGAGGTCCAGAATAGATGGTTTGAGATCTACTGACAAGCAACTGGGTGCTCCAGTTCCTGCAGTCCCAGGAACGTCCTGTAGTTTCCCCACACAGGGATCAAGTATTGCTTTCTCTTCTTAGAGAAATCTTACCCATTCACATCTTGTGTGATCTACCTGGCCCCTGCTCTGAGGCACACCATCACATGGCAGATCCTCCTACCCAGATTTCTGCAGTAAGATCAGCCGTGCATCAGCTGATTAAACACTTGAGTCAGGAAGCACACCACCTGTTTTTACCCAAAGCAGAAAGAAGCCCAGGATATCCTTTCAGTGCCGCTTCTCTACTGCGTCATCTTTCAAGACTTCTGCTTCCTTTTCATTTCTGGATGCCAATCCACACCTGGTTCTACTTCCTATCTTACCTCATTCCAATACTTACTGCCTGGTGCTGGCAACTTCTCTGCTCTTAATTAACTCCCTTGCTTCATTTCACTTCACCTTGCTAACCCCTAAATAACACCTTGTCTTTCCACCCATTAAGTGTGTTCCTGAAAAGGTCTCAAAAAACTCATCTTTATTTATGGAAGTACTTATTTATCAAATGACTGAGGGGACACTTTGTACCCAATTTCCACTTCTAACTTTGTACCCATCATGTTTCATGTTTAGCCCTATGGTTCTCATAACTGGACCAAAACCTTGCCATGTCCATTTCACTACCACTTTCAAAATATAAATTGTAAATTTTTCCAAGCAGTCTAGTAGCTTTTGAACTTATGCTTTGATTTCATCTTTAACTTCAATTTTCCCAGGCTATTTGAAATTAAAGTTAAAACTTGTTCTTCTAATATCAGGCCTCTTCTAAGAGTCTCCCTGAATTTTCCATCCTCAATCCTTACCTGAAATTATCACTCCATCCTCAACCACTAATTCATTTATCACATTCACATTAAATTTTCTCAACGAATTTTTCCCTTTAATATGTCAATTTTTGTATTTTTATCATAATCGTTTCCCCAAAAGCTAATTTTCATCGAAAGAAATTTCTTGCATGCTAGGCTCTTTTAATATTAAGGTTACTCCTAAATTTGAAATAGTCTTCTCTTCTGACAACTTCCTGTCATTCAGATTCATTTCTGGGCCATTACTACAACATTGTAAACTAAAAGTAAAAGAATGGTGTTGAGTAATTACAGCCAATATGGCAAAACATGCTGCTTCAAAGTAAACATGTCTTCTAAATGTATAAAACCACAGGGACTGTGTTTTTAAATTTCCAGTGCCAAAATATAATTATGTAATGAATATCAGAGTGATACCCTGTAACAAAGGTTTTCACTGTCATTAAAATAAATTTCGTGACTTGAAATTAAACAGGTTGAAAATTGTCAAATATACTGTTAGGACTCTTACAGTGATTAAAAACCTAAGTTAGACTAAATTAATGATTCAAAGATTTTAAATATGTTTTTCTTAAAATGAACTTTAGCATATGACTAGTATAAAAATAATGAAACTTTAGTTTTTAAGTACAAATGTATAATTAGATTACATCTTTATATTCATTTCATATTTTTCTTAAGAGATTAGAAAATATTTTCCCTATAAAATTGTATAAAGTATAACATCTTGCTTATTATAACAATATCAATATTTCATAAAATACAAAATTAAGCATTCTAAAGTTTACCATAATTTTATTGTAACTTAATATGAAAATTACATAAATATAAAATTAAGCAAAATACTGATGAATTTTGTTTCTTCAGATGGTCTTCTAGAATTTCAAAAACCTTGAAGTTTGCTGAAAATAGAAAATATTCATAAAATGAAACATTTTAGAAATCTAATTTACATTTCTTAATATTTAGTTTTAGTTCACTGATTTTAAAAATACATGCATATTGTTCCAAATTGAAAAGGTGATGGAAAAATATGCCAGTCTCACACTGTTTCTGTTCCCTAAAAACAACTATATATCCTTATAAAGCACGTCCTTATAAAGATTGTCTAATCATATATATTAATGTGTTTTTATAGCACATACCCCCACACAAGTAGTAGAATACTATGAACACTAGTCTATACCTTTTTTCAATCAGTTAATAAATACATTATTTTTTTAATTTAACTAATCACTTTCACGCTTTAAAATCTAAATAAATTAGAAAACTCCTGATAAGCATATACATTTAAATAGATATACATTTAAACCATTTGTTTTGCTAGTATAAAAACTATAATAAAAACAGTTGTACCTATTTTTATTCATAAGTCCGAGTATACCTGTAGGATACATTCCTAGACATGGAACTGCTGGTATATGCATGTTAGGTCTCAAGAAATCTTTTAAAATTGCCCTCCATAGGTTTTTACCATTTTTTATTCTGACCAGCTACCTCTACAATATGATTTCACAAATATTCCAACAAAAGATTTCTTCTTAGGAGAAACTAAATAACAGGAAGACAAAATTATTATACAATATCTTGAAAATTTTTCATTCTCCTAAAAATAGACATACATCAACTTGTTTGACCCAGCCCTGAGAAGATTCCTCATATTACCAATACTAATTATAGTTTGGAAATTATAGCAAGGTTTTTAGTATCAGAGTCCACAGAAGATAAAGGAACCATTTCAACTCCACAAATTGCAAATCAAGTACTACTGTGCTAGAAACTGTTATGAGGGACAGGCACATAAGTGACTTCTAACACAGTGTCAAGAACTATCAGAGGAATCTGTATGAAGTGCTTAGAACACAAAATAATTCTGCGTGGCAATCAGGGAACATTACAAGAAATGTAACTGAAGTGTCTTGTGCTGTCATAATAAATCAGTTAATTTCCTACTGTGTGTTATTTGCTTATATCCCAACTCATTAAAAAACATAAAATGGTTTACAGAGATAAATGTTAAAAAAGGTAAAAGTAAATAAGGAAACTCAGGTAAGGCGAAAATACAGGTCAGAAAAGGAGATGAAACTACAGCTGCACCTAACTTTTATGCTTGTAATTACTCTGCAGCTTCAGAGGTGTGCTGCACATTTGGCTGTGCTTCCTAGCAGTTAAAGGGAAGGGAGTCTGTTAGATTTACAAGCTCCCTAAGATAAATCCAAAGTTTCTAGGGACAGACAGATTTCTCTTGTTCTGGGACCTGTTTAAATATCTCAGTACTGGTTTTCATAGCAGGGTAAGTTTTATACTAAATCTCAGTTCAGTAAGTCCGTGAGAAGGTGGACAAATATGTTCCAGGTAGACAGCCCTCAGAGGTGACTTAATTTTGGGATCACAAAATCAAATGCCCTCAGAGGCATCTACATCTTGACAACAAGAACTGGTGAGGCTGGAGTAGATGGCTTCCCTTACCTAAAGGCATTCCAAATCATTTTTCTAAATCACTGATTTGAAAGAGAGAAAAATAGACCAATTTGTTGTTCCACTCATTTATGCATTCATTGGTTGAATTCTTGTATGTGCCCTGACTCGGACTGAACCCACAACCTAGGCATATCAGGACAACACATTAACCAATTTGGCTACCCAGCCAGGGCCCAAATCAATTCTTACTTTATTTTATTTATTTTTATTCAAAGTGGACTAGATAAAGTTAAACACATGTAAGGTTGATGGGCTAAAGACCTTTATGAGAGTATCTGGTTATATTACAAAAACTAAGCAATGCCTGGAATATATTAAGAATCAAACAGCCCATGCCAGGTGGCTCAGTTGGTTGGAGCAGTCTCATGCACCAAAAGGTTGCAGTTCGATCCCTGGTCAGGACAAATACCTAGGTTGTGGGTTCTGTATCTGGTTGGGGTGCATACAGGAGGCAACCAATCACTGTATCTCTCACATTGATGTTTCTGGCTCTCTCCCTTCTCTCTCTAAAATCAATAAATGTATCTTTGGGTGTGGATTCAAAAATAAAAAAGAATCGCCCTGGCTGGCATGGCTTAGTGGACTGAGTGCCAGCCTGCAAACCAAAGGGTCGCTGGTTCAATTCCCAGTCAGGGCACATGCCTTGGTTGCAGACCAGGTCCCGAGTGCTCAAGAGGCAACCACACATTGACGCTTCTCTCTCTCTCTCCCTTTCTCTCTCTCTCTCTCTCCCTCCCTCCCTCCTTTCCCCTCTCTAAAAATAAAAAATGAAATCTTAAAAAAAAAACAGAATCAAATATATGTCAAATAATCAAAGTAATAAAACCAACTAATAAAACAGACTATCTCATGAAGTGAATGGACTTCTATCCTCCCTGAGTATTGAACAGCAAGAATGCATAATTGTTTTTTCAAAAAATATATACAAGAAACTGTTCATCATGGGTTCAGGGTTAGGAAGCAGAGGTATTATTCTTTTGAACTGTACAATTCAAAAGGACAGGCATTGTTTGAAAATTTTATCATGTAATTGTGGTGACTTTTATTTTAATTAATTACCCCCTCTCCCCCCCGCCAAAAAGACAATTGGGCTGTGTCTGAGTGATGAGGTATTCTCTAAAAAGAAAATTGAGGGCAGTTATCTGGTTATTCGTTCTTAACAGGTAGTGGAAGCTTTTTAAAATATCTTTGATTAACTGACATTGCATGTCAGGATGTCTGAATCCAAGGAACAGAGTGTCAAAATGCATATTTATGGGCTCTACAACTACAGAGCAAGCTATTTGATAAATCTGGGGTGGGATCCTGGAACTTAACATTTTTAACAAGGACCTTAGAGGATTCTGATGCAGGTGATCTATAGATCACCCTTTGAAACCCACGACCCACCTGGATTACTCTCTCATCTCCTCCATGACTTTTGCCCAACACAACACCTCCCTGTCACCACACTTGCACTCAGCTCCTTCCATCTTCTTTGCTGCCAATTTAAGGCAGATTACCTAGGCTTTGAGACTCAACCATGTGGAGGGAGGGGCTGACCTTTCAGAATACAAAAACCATTAAGAGTAAGCATGTGAGAGAACTAGCCCACGTCCAGAGCTGGTCTGAGATTTCCCTCAGAAAACAGTGCTTGATCTATTCCATCACAAACATGCCATGAAGTACATACAATTCTATGTCACACAGCATGACCATAATAACTTCAGCCTAGAACACTGGCAATGGGTCACTGCAGACATTTTTAAAAACCTCAACACACCTAGAGAACATATGATCTTTAGCAATATAGTACCAAGAAACAGTTTCTTCTACCTGTTTCTGTGGACACACTTACCTATCTTCTACTGTCTTATTGGACGGATAATAAACTTTGAATGAAAATCCACTTCTTGGAAAAGAGCCCTTTGGGGAGAAAAATGCCTATAAACACTCAACTTTTACGGAAGAATTCATGTTTTTAAAATCAAATTTCTAGGTCATGACTTTATAAGTAAAGTTATAAGATGTGACTATAAAGTGATGAGACAGATTTTTGCCTGATCTTTTCAGAGAGGTGTTATTGCATCAACATTTGATGCAAAAGTCTTTCTTTCAAGCTGGCAAGACCAGTGCTAGCAGAGTGATTAGAAATGTAAGTAGGAGTGGCTCTACCCAGGATAAGAGCTAAGCAGTACTGTGCAATGCTAAAGATGCATATAAGACACAGACATCTTCAAGAAACCTCTCCTGCCCCTCTCCAGAGTGAAAATCTGGGTTTGATGACCCTCTAATGTGCCCTCAAAGCCACTGAACACACACAACTGTGTCCACTACTAAACTCTAGAGCAGAGACTCTGTCCCTTTAGTCTGCATGTCCCCAGCACTAATATAATGCCTCATTCATTGCAGGCATTCATTCATGTGAATAAGTATCAAGAAGGGATGAAGCAATGTAAAAGGCAAGTTTTGGGCCCAAAAGGTAAAAAGATGTAATGATGCCCTGGCCGGTATAGTTCAGTGGACTGAGCATGGACCTGCGAACCAAAGAGTTGCCGGTTCAGTTCCCAGTCAGGGCACATGCCTGGGTTGCAGGCCAGGTCCCCAGTGGGGGGCAGATGAGAGGCAACCACACATTGATGTTTCTCTCCTCTTTCTCCTTCCCTTCCCCTCTGTAAAAATAAATAAATAAAATCTTAAAAAGAAAAGATGTAATGATGGTGTAGGAAGTGGTTTACTCACCTACAAAATGAAAAGGTGGTAAAAGCAGAAATAAGATGTTTTCAAAAAAAAAAAAAGCATTAACTATGAGAATACCCAAACTGTTCAGTTTAAATACGGATACAGCTTCACTGTGAAAGAATATTGGAACGTGAATAGAGTCTACAAAAATGAGGCCACAAATTCCAAACAATAAAATCAAATCAGTTGACTATGCTCATCTTTAGAGTAGTTCTCAACCAAGGACAATTTTGTCACCCAGGGCACATCTGTCAACTACCCTCAGACATTTTTGGTTGTTAAAATTGGGGGCTGCCACTCTCATCCAGTGGGTGGAAGCCAGGGATTCTGCTAAACATCTTACAGTGCATAGCACAATGCTCCACAACAAAGACTGGGTCCAAAATGTCAATAGTTCTGTGGTTGAGAAACCCTGTCTTAGAGAAAGCTGGACATAATATGTGTGTGTTAGAAGAAGCAGTAACCAATAGTTAGTCAGAATGTTTCTAGAAATGACTTAGATGAAACAAAAAAGTATTGAGGTCTAAAATTCACAAGAATCAAGGAAGCACAGCATATAAAATCTCTGGTGAAGACATCTTGACATCAACAACAATGTTCCTGTAGCGTTCCTTCCCTAACTTTAAAAAGTCGATCATACTTCTGTAGAAATTCTGAAGCAACTTCAAGATTCTGAAGCAACTTCAAAGTTCTGGATAAAAATGAACTTTAAAATGTGTCCCATTAAGAATTTCCACATTTATCAGGTTTAGATTTTGGGGGACTTGGGCAATTTCTAAAAATCAAAAGACTTCTCAAAGGACAAGTACCATTAATATGTTTAAAGAGAATAGACACAGGCTCTTCAGGCTATTCCCAGAAAAGCTATTCCCCGAAAGAATCCCAAGGCAAGTTACTTTGAAGGGGAAAAATGTTCATTTGGATTTATAAGCTTTGGTGTATTTTTTTTTTAAGAAAAAGTCACATTACTTTATAGTCACATGCCATACTAAAAGTTTAAGGACTTTCTGTATATATCAAATTAATTCGGTGTTCCATTAATAGCATTTTTACTCCAACAGTAATTTTATTAAATGAATATTTTAAATTTAAAGAAATAACACTCTAATCGTGACAAATGCTGACTATATAATGTTAACTACATTCTTACTGGGTTCATGCAGAGACATTCGGTATTGGTCAAAGTGAAAGGGTCATATTTGTCCGCGATGACAAGTAGATCAGGCACAGGATACACTCTCAAAGCAAAATCATAAGCCCAGTACACTGGGCAGACATAGAGGGGTAGAGGAGTCAGGTGTCCTTGGGATAAGATAGTCTTTACAAACTAAAAAGAATGATACAAAACAAACTTGAGTTTATCTGTTAAAGTTAAAACAGCTAACAAATCATTTCAAGTTAAAAATTAATTACAAAAAGGAATTAGAAAATATAAGAAACAATTAGGAGACTTTTGAATCACAGAGCTTTGGGAAACAGATATGAAATGAGATTAACTATGCTGTAGTTTAGGAAAAATTGACGAGTTTTCATTTAATACCATTTCTGTAAAAGCTACTTCCCCAATATTCATATTGGGGCAACTATACTTACAACTGTATGATAAATTCATACAAATCCTGTTCATCTAAAAATAATTCCACAGCTTGAGTAATGCCAAGAATAGATATTTAACCTATGTAAGTTTTAAATATTGTAAAATAAATGTAGAAAGTGCTGTTATGACCTATGTTCATAATTCTGAAAAGGGGGTACATGTAACCAGGTACTGATAATTACATATCTTGGAACCTTGAAGCTATAAGGTAAACACTACACATCATCCTGATATGGACATATCACAAGAAAAATTTAATAAACATGAATATTTTATTAAAACAAATATATTTTGAAATATAAGATTTATGAGTTTAAAAGCTTAACAAGAAGCTTCAGTGAAATTTCCTGCTTGTTCTGGGTTTTCCTCTATACATTAAGGGATACTTCAGTGAGAGATGAGAAACACTAACTTAGTAACAAATATTAACTTACTGAACAAAAGTATGTTCAAGTTATTTTGAAGCATAGTATACATAAGAGAGTAAATAATCAAGTAGCTTAAAATTTTATGTAATGCAACATGTAAAATAGTTTCATAAAGAAAACTCTGAACTTACATGACTAGGAATATCCAAATTACTACTAGGAAAACGGACACAGTTTCTGCACATTTTATTCACTAAGTCTTCCCGAAAGACAATAATTTCTTGTGTACAATACTGAATTCTGAAATGAAAACAATAGTTGAATTTGACTTCATCAGAAAAAATGAGGTAATTTAAAAGGCAAAATATTTTATAACACAAAACCATTCCCATTTTCCATTGTTTACCATAGCAAAAATTCAACGAGAATTTTTCCACTCATTCATTAGACAGTAATTCATTGAGCTCTTCTTTTGTGTTCAGCACTCTAGGAATGAGCGATCAAAACAAAAAGATCCCAGCCCTCATGAAGTTTACAATCTAATGAGAAAAGTGTGGCCTGAAAAAATAAACAATAAACATGATAATTATATAGTATGTTGGAAGATGATTACGTGTATGGGTAAAATAAAAAGGTTAACTGGGATCATCTATGGGAAGAGAAGGTCTAGAAGGCTGGAGTATGAAAGAGAATGATCAGAACAGGTAGGGCTCATGATGAAGTTTGATTTGAGGACAGACTTGTAGGAGGTGAGAGAGGCAGAGGAAGAACATTGCAGGCAGAGGGAACAGGTAGAACAGAGGCTCTAAGATGCGGAACATGCCTGCCACAACTGAGGAACAGGAAAAAAAAGCTGTAGTAGTGACTGGACTAAATGAAGAGGAAAAGTAGGAGTAGAGATCAGAGAGGACACGGGAGGCATATCATGCAGGGCTCTGACTTCCATTGCAAGGATACTGGATGTTATTGAATGACATGAGGGGGGTCCCATCTTTCAGGATCAGTAAGGGAGGGGCCTTACATTTCAAAGGATCATTCTGACACAGTGTTAAGAATAAACTACAGAAGGGCAGCTGTAGGAGCTAGAGACCAACCAAGAGACTATCACAGTAACCCAGGCTAGAAGATGATAGAGGGTCACAGACATAGAGGCAGCCAGATTCTACATATATTTTGAAGTCTTCCTTAAAATTCTTGAAGAACTTCCTGAAAAACTGCATGTGAGAGAAACCCCAAAGTTTTGGGCCTCAGCAACTAAAAGGATAAAGGTCCTATGAACTCTGATGAAGGAGGCTACAGACCAGGTTGGGGGCTGACAGAGGAGGAAGAGGACCAGAGGTTCAGTCTAGAGTTGTCTACTAGACACCCAATGGAAAATGATGAGTAGGCAACTGGATACATGAGGCTGAAGTCTGAAAGAAGGTTCAAGCTGGATATATAAATGTGGGAGATGTCAAACATACATGGTATTTAAAGCCATGGAGCAGGATAAGGTCACAGCAGGAATGGATGTGGGCATAAAAGAGAAGCAAGGACTGAGGGTGTATATCCTCAGAAGAGCCTATGATCACATTAAGCAGCACATACAGTACATGTGTAATCCTTTCATTCTGCCATTGTCACTCTTCTTAAAGGATGTGTAATAAGAACATCTATTTTATTTTTTAAATTTTTTTAATTGATTGATTTTAGAGAGAAGGAGGGAAGGTGGGGGGGCAGGTAGAGAGACCTCAATTTGTTGTTCCACTTAGTTATATATTCATTGGTTGATTCTTGCATGTGCCCTAACCAGAAATTGAACCCAGAACCTTGGTGCATGGGGATTATGTCCTAACCAACCACACTACCTGGCCCCACTCGAAATACCTACTTTAAAATCTCTATTAATCAAGCTTCTAAATTTATTATTAGTGAATTATTTAAGTATAGTTAAAGTATTTTCAAAGTTTTGAGAAAGCTGACATAAAGAGAAATTTTATATTTATCTCCTAACAGTAAAAATTCAGAGACAATTTTTAAGAATTAATTTTTAAATGAAAGAAACACAAAATTATAACATTTACCTGCAAGGATTAGTAGTAAAAACCGAAAATGGCACTCTTTTTTTGAATTCATTAGTAATGCTTTCAGCAAGTGGAGGCCTATAAAAACAATTTATGTGATACAGTGTATATTTTTAAATTTTATAAAATTTTCTTTATTGGTACAAAAATCTCAATAAAACTTACCTTGGTAAGATGGAACCAAATCCAGGATCCTCTGGACCAGGTACAAACACAAAACGACTCCTGCAGCAAAATTCAATGTAATTCATTTTTTAAAAGTCTTGTAATTCTATCCAATTTTCTAAAAACAACTTATTGCCTTTAGGTAATAAATTTTAAGAGATTTAAAAAATGTGCCCTGGCTGGTGTGGCTCAGTGGGTTGGGCACCAGCCTGCAAACCAAAAGGTCACTGGTTCAATTCCCAGTCAGGGCACATTCCTGGGTTGCAGGCCAGGTCCCCCGTTGCCTCTCAGCCAAGTGATATTTCTCTCTCACACTGTTTCTCTCCCTCTTCTTCTCCCTCTCTTCCCCTCTCTCTACAAATAAATAACATATTAAAAAAAAGAGATTTAAAAAATGTCTTGCATTTTAATAAGTGAACTACTTAAAGTGTCTAGACTGCCACTGTCCAGCAGACCTTTTGCAATGATGGTAATGTTCTATATCTGCACTGTGCAATTACTGAGTGCTTGACCTGTGGCTAGTGCAACTAAATTGTACATTTTACTTAACTTTAAATTTAAAGAGACACATGTGGCCAGTGACTATCCTATTGAAGAATGCAGCTCTAGACTTAGAGTAAAATTACCAAGAAATTCAAAATATGTCTGACATTGTCATTCATCCTTTTAGTACTTCTCACTCTATAAATATCTAGTACAGTGTTACATACATTATCATGAGGTAAGGAAAATTTTATCTCTTAGCCGTACTAATTTCTTCAACATTTTCTTCTATTCCTTTCTTAATAATCACTGATATCAAACTTGAGATTCATTTTTGTTTTTTAGAACAAAATTGTTTAAATAAAAATATAGCAGTAGAAATCATTACCTTTGGTGAATATTGGGATATTCACATATTATGTCAGCCAAAGCTTTTAGGGATTCTAAAATTTTAAAGGGATATTAAATTTAATTTGCAAATAATGCACATAAAATCAATTTATATTTCATTAGTTACAACCTTACATCTTTTGAATAAAATTAAAAGGTAGATTACTGCTTATTAGTTTATACAAATGTAGAAACACTCATTCGATAGTCCCTTAATACCTTTCAAAGCTTGAACTTGATTTTTTCCATATGGTGCAGATGAAAAATTGCCACAGAGAATAAAGCAGGTTGGAGGGGCTGGTGAATAACCTAAAAACATAAGAATACGATCATTGCTGGACTTCTAGTCAAGATGGAGGTGTAGGTAGACATGCACAACCACTAAAAGAATTACAACTAACCTCAAAACAAAAAACACCCAGAACTGCCAGGAAATCAAAATGTATACAAGTCCAACAACCAAGGATTTAAAGAAGTCACATTCACCCAAATGTGTAGGAAGGGCAGACAGAGCTGGGGAGCTGGGGTGATGAGGGCGTGGACAGGCACAGAGATGCATGGAGAGTTGACAGTGGCAGATTGGGGTGGTCCCACAATTACGTGTGGTGGGTAAAAATCGAGAGGGATACCCTGGGGAGTAAGAGATCCAGGTCCCAGGCCAGACAGCACAGCCCAGAGTTCCAGCGCTGGGAAGATAAAAGCCTCACAACTTCTGGCTGTAAAAATCAGTGAGAGTTGGAGTGACAGAAGAAATTGCTAGTTTCTCAGGAGTGTCTGTTTAAAGGGCCCACACAGTTCTAGAAAGTACACAAACCCACCCACTCTGGGAATCATCACCAGGGCAGCAGCTAGAAGGGCATCAGTTTCATTCAGGAAGTGGGTGAAGTGACTGGAAACAGGGCAAGTGCCCAACACACTTTCAGAGGCCAGGCAGCAGCACTGTCCCCTCTTGACCCCTCCCACTGACACAGCACCACAAAGCAGTGAAGAAGGTTGCCCCACCCTGGTGAATACCTAATGTTCTGCCCCTTACAACTTAACAGGAGCACTAAGACAGGGAGTCAAAGCAACTCTACCTACTACACAGAAACAAACACAGGAAGGCTGCCAATTCAAGGAGACTAAAAAACATGGCCGGAATGAAAGAACAGAGTAAAACCCAAGAAAAAGAACTAAGTGAAATAGAGATAGCCAACTTATCAGATGCAGAGTTCAAAACATTGGTGATCAGGATGCTCAGAGAAATCACTGAGTACTGCAAAAACAAGTGAAGAAAAGAAGGCTACGCTAAATGAAATAAAGAAAAATCTACAGGGAACCAACAGTGGAGGGAAGGAAGCCAGCATTCAAATCAATGATTGGCACATAAGGAAGAAATAAACATTCAACCAGAACAGAATGAAGAAACAAGAATTAAAAACAAAAACAAAAACAAAAACAAAAACAAAATAACAAATGAGGAGAGTATAAGAAGACTCTGGGACATCTCCAAAAATGCCAACATCTGAATCATAGAGATGGCAAAAGAGGAAGAGTAAGAAATCAAAAATTTATTTAAAAACA
This sequence comes from Phyllostomus discolor, assembly GCF_004126475.2. Classification (NCBI taxonomy): domain Eukaryota; kingdom Metazoa; phylum Chordata; class Mammalia; order Chiroptera; family Phyllostomidae; genus Phyllostomus; species Phyllostomus discolor. The sequence continues at coordinate 119,559,080 of NC_040903.2, read as the reverse complement.
TAATGAAAGAGAACTTCCCTAATTTGGTGAAGGAAATAGACATACAAGTCCAGGAAGCATAGACAATCCCAAAGAAGATGGACACAAAGAGACCCACACTGGGACACATCACAATTAAAATCCCAAAGGCTAAAGATAAAGAGAGAATCTTAAAAGCAGTGAAAGAAAAGCAGAGAGTTACCTACAAAGGAGTTCTCATAAGACTATCAGCTGATTTCTCAAAAGAAACTTTGCAGACTAGAAAAGACTAGCAAGGAGAGTATTCAAAGTGATAAAAACTGAGGACCTATATCCAAGATTACTCTATCCAGCAAAGCTGTCATTTAGAATGGCAGGGCAGATAAAGTGCTTTCCAGATAAGGTCAAGTTAAAGGAATTCATCATCACCAAGCCCTTATATGAAATGTTAAAGGAACTTATTTAAGAAAGAGAAGATAAAAAACTATGAACAGTAAAATGCCAACAAACTCACCACTATCAACAACTGAACCTAAAAAACAGAAACAAAAACTAAGCAAATATCTAGAACAGGAACAGAATCACAGAAAGGGAGATCACATGGAAGGTTATCAGCAGGGAGTGGGTGGGGGAGAATGGGGGAAAAGGTACAGGGAATAAGAAGCATAAATGATAGGTACAAAATAGACGGGGAGTTAAGGATAGCACAGGAAATGGAGAAAACAAAGAACTTATATGTACGACTCATGGACATGAACTAAGGAGTGGGGGAATGCTGGTGGGAGGGGGGGTGCAGGGCGGAGGGCAATAAAGGGGGAGAAAAAGATGGGACAACTGTAATAGCATAATTAATAAAATATACTTTTTAAAAAATTGCTTTTTAAAGTTGCCAATATAAAAGATGAAAATGCATTGTTTTAATTTGCATTTTTTATTTGACTTTGTGGTTGAGCATCTCATATGCTTGATCATTATAAATATATTTTCTTAAGTAAATTGCTTTTTCTTAACTAGGAAAAAAATTAAAAAATAGAAATAATAATAATAATAGGTCCATTCAGCAATTATGTATGTGCCCAGCCCTGCAATGTGTTGATTAATACTCAGAGCATCCCTAGAAGCTGAGAAAGATTAAGTAATCTGCCCCAGGTATTAGGCTGTAACTTAAACCTAGCTCTGTCAAGCTCCACAGCCCAAGTTCTTATCCACTTTCACACTAATTTTATATACCATGAATACACACACACACAGTTATTTTTCAAATGTAAAAATGTAAGTCTTAAAGATGAACTCATTTATCAGTGCTGAATCAACATTTTAAAAAAATAGATTACTATTTAAAAAGAATCATATTTTTTTAAGAATTTAGTTTTAAAATATGACCTCTCACAATAGTTCAAAAGGAATTTAAAAAAATGAAGCCTACCAGAAAACATGGTGTGAAGTTTTTCCTGCACCTCTGCTCGGTCTAACCAAACATCAGAGATAAACACAAACATGGCATCTTCATTCTCATCTTCTAGTTGCTTCAGTTTTGCAGAAGTCTTCACAGATGTATTAGAAGGCCCTCCAAAAAAATTAATATTTCCATAGTATGCCCTAAGTAATTACAACATAATGATTATCTTCTATATCCTGTTGGAAATATTTTTATAATTTTACAAATTAACTTTCTATCTAATGAGATTTTTTCTCCATCAATGTATTTAGTACCATGAAAATGTATTATTTGTAGCAAACAACTTTATGTAATGTTCTAAAATTAGAAAAGGAGCAATACAGAGTAGTACATAAAACTCTTAATAGGCTGTATCTGTGCCTTTTAAAACTGACAAAAGTAACTACTAAAATAAATCATAATTTCCCATGTAGTTGAAAGTAAGAGCAATGGGTACTCAGTTTGAACAATATCCAATTAAAGTTCTCAAAAAGGGTGCTAACCATTTGACCAAACAATTCCACTTCTAAAAATTTGTTCTAAGGAATCAAGAAATCCTACAAAGGCTAACTTATATCCTAGAATTGTGAAAATTTGGAGGTATATTAGGACTAGCTCTTAGGGTTTAGGGCTTAGTACATTGTAAGCACTCAGACATGACAGCTGTTATTGTTGCCACCAACTGTACTTGGCATTTTCAAAGGTATGCTCTTACAGTAATAATCTTGCAGTTACAGAGGAATGCAGTAAGTCGATAAAATTGTATGGTGACTTCAAGTAAATATATACCCAAGCATAAACCAGAGTATCACAGAAAGAAATACCTATTAAACTGATTCTTCAGAATTAAAGCCCAGAAGAGCCCTGCTAACATCTGCTGTCCATGGTTCATGGGACATAAGGTGCAAATACAGGCCTGACAGTACCCTTTTTCCTAAGTTGTCAAATCTGAAAAGAAATAAATATTCTAGAAATTCTGGAAATTCTAATACCATTTTGGACTCAGAAAACACATGTCACATGTCCTGTACCAGTGAAAGTGTGATGAAGATAGCAGTGAAGTTCTGGCAAATCTGCATTCCAAAAAATTATACAACGAACTGTCCAATAGTGGGAAGGCATTAGGTTAGTCTAAATCCCTTTGAGATGGGACCATGTTGTAGACTTAAGTGTACTTATTTGTATCTCTAAAACAGTATTTTACACATAAAAATTACTTAATAAAATGTCTGTTGTTGAATTCACTAACTACCACCAGAATACAGCCCTTTGAATTTTACTTGGAAGGTAGTTTAAGAGAAGAATTATTTATAATTCTAATAGGAATAAAACAATATTTTATTTTAATGTACTTTATGATACCTCATACCAGTCTTTGGTGTACTAAACACACGCAAAACAGTTCAATTTAGAGAAAATGGCATAATTTAAATTGAACATTATTTGGGACATTATAATGACAACCTCTTTGCTAAATTGAAGCAAATGATAATACTCTTTGCCAGCTTCCTCAACTATAACTCTCATTCCCAAGTAGTAATTTTGAATCTAAAACACTAAGAGAACAATTTTGATTGAAATATATTTCAAAGAAGACCTATCATGTAGTAAAAAGCCACAAACTAGCATTGAAAACATTCACTTCAAAGTAAGCTGGCTTGATGAGGGCTTGTGGTCTCCTTAGTGTGACCAGAACTGTCCCCAGATTACTTCAAAGGAGGAGGAGCTGCACCATAAAGGTTGCCCTGCCCATGACCCCCAGGCAGGAAACCTGGCCTCTACACCTGAACTGATACGGGTATGCAGAACTAACATCTTAATCCTTACACGTGTTAAAATCATCACCTTCACAATAGAATCTCAAGTTAGAAAGCAATTTTAATCTCCCAGAGGAGCAAACTCAAATGTGTACAGGCTTCAGGAAGGAAACACAAATATCAAAGCAGCTGCCAGCTGGGGCTGACTAGATATGAGCTCAGGTGCACACACATAACCTGCCCAAAATGGGTGGTCACTGCAGTAGGGTTGTAGCCAGGTGAGAATTCAGGCACCATATCCCCAGATCAGTGGCTCAAGAGAACTCAGAAATACAGAGTTTTATGAGAAATCTCCTATTTCTAAATGTTGGAACTAACTCAAAATGTGTTTTAACACCTCAAAGGGGAAGGAAGGGAGGGAGGAAGAGAGGGAGGAGGGAGGGAGGGAGAAAGAGAGAGAGAAAGAGAGAGAGAAGAAAGGAGAGAGAGAAAGGAGAGAAAGGAAGAAAGAAAAGATCTGTAGACTAAATTCAACCCATAGTCTACCAGCTACCACTTTTATTCCACCATTCAGCCTCTGCTCAGTTAGCTCAAGTGACAGGAACTCACTCCTCTCAGAGAAGGCCCTCTTGGAAATTTCTAATATTATGATACTTTCATTTATATTAAAGCTACAGAATCTGCCTCTTTTAACTTTCATTCATTAGTTGAATACAAAAATAAGAGCTTTATATTAACATGGCAATTAATTTCTTCTAAGTTTTTTCCTATCTTTTATCTCATCAACCCTACAGACAAGTAAGACAGGTCAATTGGAATTCTTTCCCAGTTAAAGACAAAAGTACAGAGATGCTTTTGCAACTAATTGGAGTCAATCCAGTAGTTTTCAGTTACATATAATGCCCAGTCTTCTAACTCCAATTTTCCATTGCTCTTTGCATTCTACCACAAAGCCTAAGGCCTTGTAATAACTGAGACATGATATATATACTACCTTACATTCATTACTGCCAGCGTTACAAAATTCCTGCAGGGTTTAAGTCAAACATGTTTGTACCTAGTAGTACTAGAGGGTTCAGTGGGTGGAAATCCAAAGGCATTGACATGAAACACTTGATCTTCAAACCAACCTGAAAAAACATAAGTAAAAAAGTTGCTTTCATTTGTTCAATTCTCCTTCTTGTTTGAAAGGACAAAAGTATAAAACACACAGCAGCGATGCCAGGCTATCATCTCACCCCGTCAACTAACTACAGAAGTTGCCATTCCCACTGAGCTAGAGAACAACTTTAGATCCAGAGACAATCTCAGTTCTATTTTTTTTAAAAATTAAAAAACATGAAATAGAAATAGATTCAGAATTAAAGCTTTTCATTTTATTCACAATACATGTGTCAGTAAAGAGATTAGGAAATGTTTCATTTTATGACCCTACGTAAAATCTGTTTTCAACTTTATTGAGATATAATTCACATACCATACAATCCACCTTTAAAAGTATGTAATTCAGTGGTTTTTAAATATATAACAAGTTGTACAAACATCATCACTGATTTCAGAATATCTTCGTCAACCCAAAAAGAAACCTGTGCCCATTAGCAGTCTGAGAGTTATTTAAAGTTGTTGAAAGTATGCTCTCGTAATGAATGCTCTCCCAATTACACCATATTAACATATTTTAACCAATGCAGAAATGGTTTTACTGGAGAATGATGAGGACAGGAGGAAAGCAGACTGACTTACCTTCTGCTAAGACAAAGCATGATTCTGTGTATAAACCACTGTGAAACTGGTATACACAGTTGAGGAAAAGAATTTTATTTCTATGCTCGAGGTGGTGATAAAGTCAACATACATTTTGGACCCAACAGTACTTCTAAATGATAAATTCAAAGACTTCCCATTTGAAACTGAATAGATGACACCTTAAAAAATTTAGGTTTTAATGTCCATATATGTGATTGTAGGATATAACCTGGTAACACTGACAGTACAGATCATTCTTAGCATGTTATAAACTTCCCCAGTGATTTGTCTGGGTTCTCCAAATAAGAGGGAATTAAAGTATTTTTGTCTCTATTTAGGATTATGTCTCTAAATTCCGACACCACCACCATATGAAAGTTACATTGGGAAACCAAATAGCTAAATTTGAGAATGACACATAATCAATTTCTGTAATTCACAGATTTAAAAAAAGTAAAGGATATAGATTTAAAAAAATAAAAGTGAAGGATATAGCTTTACTAAGATCCAGTTGTACTGTTCCCGTCGGATCCTCCAGAAAAAATTTTCCCTAAAAACAAATTAAAAAAGATATGTCCACTATTATGTAAAAATGAATACTATGTTTAAATAATTAAAGCACTGACAATTTTGACAAAACAATACAGTAGAGAGTACAGTGTACCCCAAAACTCAACAATTCCTAGTCCAGGCTTTTCTACTTACTAGCCTGGTGACTTCAGACTAATCACTTAATTGAGATTCCTAGTACCTAAAGAATGACCACTGAAGATCAAGAGATGGCAAGAGGAACACTTCCTGGCTGCCATAAGAGCCTCACCAGGTGCTTCACCCAAGAGAGTCAGCAGTGTCTCCAAGGGACCAGGATGTGGTCTGAAGCTTTGCTTTTTCAGAAATTCAGTATGTTCAGTTCAATCAGAGGTCAACAGGGGACTAATTTCAGATTATTGCAATCTGGTGGCCAGTATAAGACATTCCTTCCTGATGTCTACCAGGAGAGCAAACACAGATAGAAAGGTTACTTGATAACTGAGGTTAAGAGCTTTCAGTGAGGACTAGGCTCTTCTACTCTGTAGAAATGCTATCTGTAACTGACATTTCATCAATCTGAAGGATGCACATAAAAATTTGAGGCTTATTAAGTTTAACTTACCTCTTTTAACTGTGTTATCATTCCAAGAACAATGACATCTCCAATTTTTGTTGTATTGCCCAATAGGGTTTCTATTGTTTTAAGCTAAAATAAAACAAAATAAATCCTTAACGATTAAAAATATATATTCCGGCCCTGGCCAGGTAGCTCAGTTGGTTAGAGCATCATCTTGATACACTAAGGTTGTGGGTTCAATCCTTGCTCAGGGCAAATACAAGAATCCACCAATGAATGCAACAATAAGCAGAACAACAAATCTTTGTTTCTCTTTCTCTCTCTCAAGATATAAAAATTAAAAAAATATATATTCTTTTAAGAAACTAATCTTTTTATAAATAATTTTGAGTGTATATTTCAGTATTTTTACCTACTTTATAGTAGAAAATCAAATAAAACTTAGAAAATATAATTTCAACCTACAAAAAGTAACAGAATTGCTGGATGAATGGGTATAAAATTTTTCATTTCTATAGAAATTACCAGATAGAGCTTCTTTTATCTTTATCACATAATGGTATATACTACAAAGAATAGATGTTTAGTAAAGGAGAGAAATTTTAAATATAGAGAATAAAGGCATATGTAATCCCATCATCCCAAAATAATAACTTAAATTTCATATTGGAGTTCCTCTTTAAAAACATGAACCTAGCCCTGGCTGGTGCAGATCAGTGGACTGAGTGCCTGCCTGCAAACAAAGGGTCACTGGTTCAATTCCCTGCCAAGGTACATGCCTGGTTGTGGGCCAAGTCCCCAGTGGGGACATGCAAGAAGCAACCACACATTGATGCTTCTCTTCCTCTCTTTCTCCCTCCCTTCCCCTCTCTAAAAATAAATAAATAAATAAATGATCTTCAAAAAATTTAATAAAAAATAAAAATAAAAACATGAACCTAAAATAACACAGTTTAATGTACATTTAAAATAGTTTTTTTACAAAATGAAATACTTAAGGATATATGTATATGTATATATATATATATATATATATTAGACCTGTATCCTAAAAACTGGGTCAGGTAAAGATTTCTTAAAAACAATGCCAAAAATATCCAATAAAAAAAACTATTAGTTGGACTTCAACAAATTAAGAACTCAAGTTCTTCAAAAAGACAATTAAGAGAATAAAAATACAATTTAAAGACTGGGGAAAATATTGAAATTCACATAAAACCAATCCACCAAGCAAGCAAGCAACACAGGAGTACAAAATTACAAGTAAGGATTTCCGAGGACACCACCTTTGGGGCCCATAAAGTGAGATCACCATATAGGTATTATAAGTGGCAGTTCAAAGAGGAAAGGTACCATCAGGGATACAAAGTTAAACAGCTTGGAAAGACTGAAAAGAATAAAATAATTAATTCTTTTTTTAGTTTTTTTTTAAGATTTTATTTATTTTTAGAGAGGGAAAGAGAGGGAAAAAGAGAGAGAGAGAATCAATGTGTGGTTGCCTCTCACATGGTCCCCACTGGGGACCTGGCCTGCAACCCAGGCATGTGCCCTGACTGGGAATCGAACCTGCGATGCTTTGGTTTACAGCCCGCACTCAATCCACTGAGCTACGCCAGCCAGGGCAAAATAATTAAGTCTTAAAGTTACTTTGGTAAAGAGGAGAGGAGAAATATTGCTTCCATACTACGAGTATCTGAGTTGCCATAGGAAACCTTGTGTGTGTGTGTGTGTGTGTGTGTGTGTGTGAGAGAGAGAGAGAGAGAGAGAGAGAGAGAGAGAGAGAGAAATAAGTAATATCAATTTCCAAAACATACTATATTTTTTTTAGTAAAAGTTAAAAGCAGAAACTGTCAAATACTATAAATGTCTTGTCCTTATGGTGTCATCAAACATTAATTTGGTCATTATCTGGTATTATTGTTTTAGAATCTATCAGATTACTCATCTCCATGATTGCTGATCTAACTTGGTGGAGAATTTGAACCTTAGAAGAGCCTGGGCCTCCTTACAACCTATTTGGAACCTTACAGAAATGGTGGGGCCCAGACACAAGTAGCTAAGGACTATCCCCCAGTGGGTTCTGTGTGCTGATGAAGGGAACCGAGCCACAGATGGACTGACAGTGATTACGTGTGCTGCTGGTACAAAAGCGACAGTGCTGGTTGATAATCACTTTCTGAGGTATAAGAGTATAAAAGTGGAAGGCGCACACATGAAAGAAATTGCCCCTCTCACCTCTGCTCCTTGGGTCCCCACAACCCTGTGGCCTGTCTGGGCTCTCTCATTCATTCGATGAATGTTGTTTCTTTAGTGCTCATATAAAGTTATCACTCTAACTGATATAGTCCACTGTAGTTGAACAAATGTGTGGTGGTCACTAGAGGGATGGGCTGGACAAGGACCAGTATTTTGGAGTAAGAGCGAGGGCGAAGGGCAATGTTGAGGTTTGGACAGAAAGCCAGTATAGTATATAACAAATGGATCAGAAGAACTAGGGATCTGTCTTGTGGCCAGAGACTATCTGGGGGTTACCACAGCCTCAGGTCCTGCCCCAAAGAAGGAAATTGTTGCTTTTATTAGAGGTCTGTAGGGCCCAGGGCATAGGGCACAGACTTTATCAACAGTATACAGGCACAGATCAGTTAGCTAGTTAAAGTTACTAGTGGTTCATTTTCATTTAAAATTCAATAAATTAGAATGAGCAATAACTATTAAACTTATATACTTACACCCCCTAAATAACTAGGACAATGTTCTAACCTGGAATTTGCTTCCGCTTTCATCAGGGTGAGAACCTATCACTGGAGGAGTAAACAGTTCATGTCTGTGGGTCCTCTGTAAGAAAGAAAGATTCCCATGAATTACTGAAGCAGACATTTAAAACTAAGATTCATTAAAATAGTACCCTGACAAAACACAGTCCTTAAATTTAATGTTTCTATTATCTATTCTCAAATTTGAAAATCCACATAACTGAATACAGAAATCTAGATATATAATTTAAAAAATAAAAATAAAATGATTTAAAACATTTTAAGTCTCTTGTGTACCTGGCAGCAGCACACTCTGGCATGTGGACGTGAAGACAACAAACCAAGTTGTCATCCTCAGAGCATGGGGGCCAGTGAGAGAGAGTACCAAGAGGTCACGATACAAAATAAAAAGGAATCTTGGCAGAAGGGGCCATTTAATGAGATTGTTAATGATAAAAAAAGACTTTGCTAGTAGGAAACAAAAGGAGGCTAAGACAAGACACTTTGGGCAGAGGAAGGGATGTGTCACGTGAAAGAGTTGTAAGAGTAAAGGAGTATTTAGGAACCATTGCAACATGAGGTGTGTGAGGCAGTATGTCAGACAAGGCAAAAGATAAGCTGGAGCCTCTGTTTGGAAAGCCTTCCCTACCCTACTGTGGGTCCATGCAGTTTAGCCACAGTTGGTGCCCTTTCCCCCTTCTATAGATAGGCCACCAAGGGCTAATGAATCAAGGTCCTCCTTTGATCAGTAATTGGTTCAGGACTGAGCAAGGGTCTCAAGCTGAGCCAATAAGAAACTATTGCTAAGGTTACTAGTGGCCATCTCTGTCACCTCAGAACTTGTTAGAAAGTAAAACGAATTTTAAAGTTGCTGGGAGATAGAAAGAGGCAGATGCCTCATGATATTGTGTGGGCACCTGGGTCAACCCATGATGGACCTCTACACTTCTTTCTGTTCCAGTCAATTTGAGTTTCTGTAATCTCTAATAAAAGAACCCTAATAGCACAGACTTTGCATCCCAAGCAAAGAAGTTTGCCTTATAGACAATGGAAAGCAAAGATTTTGAAGCAGAATAACAATAAAATCAGATTTCTTTCAGGAAGACAATTGTGATGAAAATATGAATGGACTGAAATAAAATGTAACCCTTTTATTTCACAGTTGAGAAGAAATGAGGCTCAGGGGGTTAAGTGACACCCTCAAAATAATATAATAGGCTTTAAAACATAATTTTTAAAAAGAAAAGAAATGTAGTATTTACTAAGCATCCTCTCTGAAAAGCACTGCACCTAATGGGGCAGGGGAAACAAACAAGGAATCTGCAGTTGACAACAGGGATAAGCACCCATGCAAGGCAGGGCCAGCGCCAGGAAGTCAAGTAGGGGAACTAATGAGTAGTCAATGGTTTGAAAAGGAAAAAATTGCAACAAACTGGAGATAAAAAGGGCCTCAGAAAAGAAGAGATATTTGAGAACAGCCTCTCAGAATTCAGAGGGTTTCAACAATAGAGATAAGAGGGAAGAGTTGTCTAGAGAGTAAATACAGTGATCCCTCACCTATTGCGGGAGTTCCATTCCAGAGACCCCACGATAGGTAAAAATCCGAGAAGTATTGGCATTATATTTATTTTACTATTTATATATATTTAAAGGCTTTATAAACCCTTCCCACACTCCTATAAACCTTTCCCACTCTCTTATTAACCTTTCCCACACTCTTATAAATACTTAAACACTTTCTACACTCTTAAACCTACGTAATTTTAACAACATATAAAATTCTATATGGGTTCTCACCAGTGAAGTATACAGTGGTCCCTCGCTACACAGCGGCTCACTTATTGCGGCTTAGCTGCATCGTGGGAAACGCGATATAGCGAGGGATGACTGTAGTCTGAGCAAAGTCACAGAACATTGGAAGAAACAAACAATAATTCCAAACTTCAGTATTGGCTCTAGAATGGTATGATTAGAGTAAAAGTAGAGATTAGGCCAAAAATGTGTGACATCTCAAATATTAAGTATAATTTCCATTTAATTCAATAGGCAGTAGATTTCCTCGAAAGAATTCTGTGCAAAGTCATGCCATGATCACAGCTCCGTCTCAGGAAAGTCAACCTGGCAGCATTATGCAGGTGAAGAAAGTGCAGAACAGATAAGCTGGTACTCATTCTCTTCAGCCTGTTCACTAATTATGCCTGTTGTCAATCCTCTCCTCCTCGAACATTTGTTTCTGCCATGTAACACCACCCTAGCCTGGCCTCCAAATTCTACCCTCTTCCCTTTTCTATTGCACCTTCCTCTCAGGATCCCACCCCTGAATAGTTCCATTTATTACTGTAGGCAGATGCACCCTAAATTTCTCTCTACCCGGATGGATTCTTTGGTCTAGACAAACCTTTTACCTGATAGCCTACTATAAACTTAACTCAAATGTTTTGAACAGAACCTGTCATCATCTTCCTCAAACATTCTCTTGTTTCTATTTGTTAACATTTTACCACTATTCTATCCTACTTTTTCAGATTCAAAACCCTAACCATCTTTGAGTCTTCACTCTCCCCCTTCTCCTTCACATCCAGCCAGTCACCATGAACTATGGCTTCCACTGGCCTAGTGCTGTCCCCTTGTCTACTGCACTTGCCATATCCTTCATCCTGACTATCATTTATGCCAGGACTAATACCAGACTCTTGTGAGTCTTCTCTCACTCTCTAACTCACCCTGAAAATCTTCTGGTAGAAAAAGCCTAAAAAAACCCCAGCTTCAATTGAGTCTCTCTAATATTCCAAAGTTCCTTGTACCAAGAGAACAGAGGCCCAACTCTCAAGAATGCCATCCAAGGCACACCCACAGGCTCCCACTTGCCTTTCCAAGTTATCCCATAATGCTCCTCTTTATGAGCCTTCCTCTCCATGCAAAGTGTACTGATAGTTCATTATGTACTGAACAGAGTCCACTTTTTCCTTCTGCTGTGACTGTGTTCACACCACATTTTCCCTACTGCCCTAAGAGCAAAGCAATCAATGCCCATGTCAAGCGCCATCATTTCCTTGAAGACTTCCCTGATTTTTCCATTGAATGAATGTTTGTATCTCATGTAGAGCATGTATAAAATTCTACTTTATATTTTATTTGTGCAAATGTCTTCAACTTCATAGACGATAAGCTGCCCAAAGGAAGTCTAAAGTAGTAGGCAAAGGTTGGGCTCCAGACTCAGACAGATCTTTGGGCAATTTACTAAACTTCTCTAGATCTCAGTTTCCTCACCTGTAAAATGGGAATAATGGCATTTATACTTACATTGATATTATGATGATTAAATAAGGTAAATAATGTCCGTAAAGTGATAAACAATGCTTGGCATATCAAAAGCATGTAATAAATGCTACTATTTTTATCATCATCATAATTGCTAAGGGGAAAATATCTTTTTATTTCTGTATTCCTTACATTGGGCTCTCAGAGAGAGCCCAATAACAGTCTACTGAATGACAAACTTTAGACTACAAAATTCCATCCTTTAATTATCCCCAAGTCTTACCTAAGTGGAAATGGTCTCTTCTTCCCCACCGCGACAACTTACCTGATGCAAAATGGTGTATCGTTCACGAAACAGTTCTGCTTTATCTCTTGCTGTTCCAAATAAATTTGGTGCAGGGTGGTTGGTCATTAATAGACTAGAAAAAAAGGAATGCCTATTTACGACTATCTGAATACACAAAGGTAGGACAAAAATGAACTATGAGACTATATACCTTCTAAAAAAAAAAGGTACACTTGGAAATCAATAGATGGAATACTTACGGAAGAAATTTCTTTCTTTCTGAATTATACACAAAGCGTGGAATATCAAATGCTCCTATGATATTGAAAATATGTTCTCTGAAAAACATCCCCAAAAACATAGATCTGATTTACTAAAACATAAGTATTCTAGATGAAAAACTTGCATTATAATCTCATGTCACACATGCATACTATTTTTACAGATCAAATACACAATTTCTTATACTGTCAAAAATAATATGGCCCTAGCTGGTGTGGCTCAGTGTGCTGAGTGCCAGCCTGTGAACCACAGGGCTGCTAGTTCAATTCCCAGTCAGAGCACATGTCTGGGTTGTGGGCCAGGTCCCCAGTAGGGGACACATGAGAGGCAGCCACACATTGATGTTTCTCCCTCTCTTTCTCCCTCCCTTCCTCCCTCCCTCCCCACTGTCTAAAAATAAAATAAGTAAAATCTAAAAAAAAAAAAAAATTATGGGAGTCAAATGTTTAGCTTGTGAATTTTCCTCCCTAAACACAAGAAAGCATTGCTGATATTCCAAGCAAACAAAAATAATCAAGTTAATTTCTAATGAGGAATGTCATGTATTGAAAAAGAACATTTAGATATAAAAAGTCATATTTGAATAAAATCTCTCCCCATATGTAGTACTTTTTTGAACAATATTATTAAATGATATAATTCATTTTTGACATTTTTTATTCCAAAATATTATGCAAAAATGTCCCAGAAAAAGATGTGAAATGGAAAAAGAACCCCCAAAATTTTGGTAACATCCTAGATACTTATAGTCAAAGAAGGAAAATCAACAAATAATTTTACTTTCAGATCCTGTTAATAACATAACCATGTTTGAAAGAGGTTGAAAAAAATTCACAGCACTAGCATAAATATCCTAACCAAAAAAACCTTCCATAAAATTATATGTTTATCTCCGAAACTCAGAAACATTCCTGCTACCCTGGTGATAGCACTAAGTCAACAGGAGCAAAGAATCCCAGACTTGAAGAAAACGTGGCATGCATGCACATTTTCTAGTGGATCAGTCCTGGCAAGTTACTGAACTCATTATGGCATTTCTTCATCTATAAAGATGACAGCCTCTCTCCTGCTATACTACGACTTTCTAACAACTGAAGTTGTAAAGATTGTTTACCATTCAGTACCTACTGAACCTCTACATTTGCTGACTGGAACATATAAATAAGTATCGATAGCTAAACAAAAACGACAGGGAACTTTAATGCCTGTTTTATGATTATCACCTTTACATTTTGATATAATCATTTTAAATTTTTATTGATGGCTTCAGGGGTACATCACTGTTCTCTAGTATCTTAAATACTGAGTTTCCAACAATAAAGTTAATATTCCACACTTCCTCTATTGTTTTAGCAGCTCTTAGTTCTGACAGGGAACTAAAACTGCTGACCAAAATGATAGTAATGACTCCTTTCAATTATCTATATTTCCTCAAATAGGAAAAATTTTTCCCAGATGTTTTTTTCCAGTTAAACTCTCTGAATTTTCAAAGAAGCAAATACCATGTGCCATCTTAATTCTACAAGTACTAATTTTGTAAATTTTCAACTATAAAGGAACTTTTATATGAAAAGAAAGGGGGATACTCAGAGAAATAAAATCCAGGAATGATTGGCATGTAAACTCCTAAGCTCTAACAGCACAAAATGGGGGAAAGTCATAAAATTGAGGTTCTATATCATTTGCCATTCACCACGTGACCCAAGGTAAGCCTCTGAGCTTCTCTGAGTTCAGCACTTTCCTTAGAGCAAAAGTCAATTATATTTCCAAATATTCAATTCACTCATAACCTACAGAATATAATGCGGGGTAAGAGGTAAAAAGTAGTCATGGTACAAACTACACAATTATCTCAAATCCTAGCAGAAAATAGTAGAGAGGAGTCAACTGATAATGAGGTTTATAATGTAGGCTATCACTTTAAAGGAAACACTAAGACATAACCACTACAAGATTGTTGACCACTAATTAATTTCCCCCATGAAAATAATTTAAAATAAGCACTCAATAACCCCTCCAACATGGGGGAAAAATCATTTTTTTCACATACATGGTTTCATCCACTGACTGACTGCATTCCTGGACTGCTGCTTCCACTGCACACCGTTCGATCATGTTGGATGGCACTGGAAAGAGAATTTCAAAGTCAAATTTTAAAAACAAGTGTAAAAATTAGTTCTTCCCACAGATAGCTTTTTCTTATGAATAATCTGAAGACATACCTGGAGGTTCTTATTACATAGTTTTTAGGAGGAAAAAAATATTAGAACATTAACAAAAGCCATACCTCAAATACCTTAATTTTCTGCACTCAAATACACTTATAGTACCTTAATACACAGTCAAATGCCCTCTTGTTCTGGTTATTGTTTAGTAAAATTGTAAGCTCTTAGGTTTAATAAGTTTACATTAGTATAACTTTTTTATCACACGTGCTGTGTTTCAGTAGCCATGATAGTGACAATAACAGTAACAGCTACCACCTATTAAGCCCTTAGTAAATGTGTGCGTGTCACCATGCTCAGTACTTTACAAACACTCTCCCATTAGACATTCTATGACTGATGTTCACATGCCCGTATCTTACAGATGGGGAAAGTGTAACTTTGAGAGGTTGAACAACCTAACCAAGAGCATGGCCAGAAGGATTGGGGAGCAACACAAACATAAGCCTGATTCCAGACTGGGCACCCTTAACCACTTTGGTATGTTCTCAGGCAAAATATCATGTGCCATCTTAATTTTACAAATACTAATTTTCTAAATTTAATTATTGTTTAAATTTTCAACTATAAAGAAATTTTTGAAAACAAGGTTATATTTAAAATTCTGCCTTCAGAAGTGAACATGAAATATAATACCATTTTTTCCTATCTCACAGAACAGATTTCTTTCTATATAATTGAAGAGACTAACATCTATCCATCATATGAGAGCAAGCTGCACCCACTTCTCTCCTTCAGTGCTCTAGAAACAGTGGACTTTTTTTGTGTGTGAAAGAGCATTCCTCCTTTGTAGGCCCAAAATTGTGGCAAAAGGCTAAGTACTTAACAAAAAGATCCCTGAAGAAAGGCTGAAGCATGAAGGGAGTTAGTCCTGCTCCCTTACTCCCCCTACCCTACCTTTTAGGAGTACCTAAGTTAAGTAAGACAAAGTTATAGGCATGCACAACAAGACAAAAGTGAGCATAAAGGACCAGACCAAAATCAGAAGGTAAGCACAGAAATGTGGTAGTGACACCTCCATGAGGGGGAAGAGCTGTAAAAGGGTCTCTGAGGTTCCAAAGAAACAAGAAGTTACCCCTTGGGAAGACATGCTACCAGAGGTATGTCCCATAAGGCTGGGACATCTTAATACTGAATCATCATCCTGACCAGTGTGGTTTGGTTGGTTGGGCATCATCCCACAAGGAGAAAGGTTGCAGTTTGATTCCAGGTCAGGGTGTGTGCCAGAGGCAACCAACTGATGTTTCTCTCCCTCTCTTTCTCTCTCCCTTCTCAACTCTCTAAAAATAAATAAACAAGCAAACAAACAAATTTTTTAAAAATACTGAATCCTCAACTTCCATTTAAGTCTATAAGTCTAATTGAGGCTGTAGAAGTATATTACCAATTTAAGAGCTATCAGAATGTTACTTACAGGGTTGCTTTTCAACTGCATCGATGATTTTTTCCAGTGCATCTTCAAACTCTACTTCACTGATAGACTGAAGAGCTTCTGTGAGGTATTTAATAGCTTCGCTGATAAGAGATAGTAAGAAAAGATGAGGTAGGTGATTTGGTAATTAAGGCTAAAAGTTTTATGACAAAAACTGGCAAACACTCATCAGTCTAGCATTGAAATCAAGATCTATTCACTCCAGCCTGCAAGCAGTACCCACCTTTCCTGCACTGAACAAGTTCTCCCTTCTGTGCCTTGTATATATAACTGTTCTTAAAACCCCAAATCACGTCCTTCTTTTAAAAAGCCTTCCTACCCCAGCCCTACCTGCTGCAATCTCCCCTTCCTTCTTGAAATTAAGTCTCACTCATATATACCTTAGATCTGACACATTACATTAGCCTCGTGCAATTTATTACCTTACATTCAAGGCAGAACTACCTCTGCTTCAATGTCCTGAACATAACAGACACTAGAGCAACACTCATATTAAATTACACAAATCTCTCCAATAACAACAAAATAACCTCAATACAGCTGAAATTTTAAAAAAGTACTACATGATTCCTTAATTTAAATACCAATAATGCTCACAATGAGCACTGTGTATTCAACAATTTGCTAATTACATGCCATTCTATTTGTAGCACACAACTTTACACTTTCCGTCATTATTATACTCATCACACAATTGTTCTATGTCTCAGGTTGCTTGTTGTTTCATGTGTGGGTGTCACATATCTCCAATTTATTATATCAACAGATAATGCTCCCTGAGAAATGGAACTGTGTCATCCCTTGGCAGAGAGCTAAGCACACCAACTGTGGCCCATAAGTATTTGATGTTGAGTCCCTAAAATCACATGCATTTTGGGTGAATCAAGAACGCATGGGACAGCTCTTAGGATAGACCAAAGCCCAAAAAGCTATACAGGATGTGGCCCTGCCAAGTCTAGGTTCATCCAGTGCCTCTAATTTTTCTGGTGCTCTCCTGACTCAGGGTGTTAAAATGGTCATTTCTCCCTACTTTTCTTCACCTAGTTAAATACTGCTCATCTTTTAACACTCAGCTCAAACCAATCTTCAATAAAGCCCTTCCTTGACTTTAGAGCTATTTATACACCCAAGCATACACTATACTAGCACTTCTTTCCTCGAATACTTTTCACAATTGAAGTTAAATAATTGTGAATTATTTAATATCCATGGCAGATAAAGACTTCTAAGATGACCTCTAATACTCCATGCATCCTGGTTCACATTCACGTGCAATCCTTGAGTGCAGGCTGTACCTAGTAACCTGCCTCTAATGATAGCATATAGCAAAAGTGAGAGAATATTTTACTGTATTGTAATTTTAAAAGTAAAATTTTACAAGTGACAAGATGCCACTTCCATGATTAGGTTACAAAAGACTGACTTCCATTTTGCAAGCAGACTCTCTTGCCGGGTTTGATAAAACAAGCTGCCACATTTGGGGAGCCTGAATATCAAGGAACTAAGGATGGCCTCCAACCAACAGCCAGCAAGGACTGAGGTCCTCGGCCCAACAACCCTGGAGGAACTCAGTTTTACCAAGCACCAAAAAGCTTGGAAGTGAATCCTACCCTACTGACATTGGAGATGACCCCAACTTGACCTTAGCCTTGAGAGAGACCTGGAAGCTGAGCACCTAGCTAAGCCTGCTTATTACTGACTGATGGGAAACGTGAGAAAATATTAAGTATGTGCTATTTTAAACTAATAAGTTTTGGGACAGTTTGTTATGCAGCAATAAATAACTAATGCACTGTCTGCCTCCCAAGCTCCACAGTGTCTTACTCTCTCCTACTGTCTTACCCTAGCACAGTGCTTTTCAGCTAATAGATTTCAGTATATTTCTCACAATTAATTAATAAATGATAGCTTAATATTGGGTCAAATTCTAAATGAAAAGAAAGAAAAATTGACCAATTACTTATATTTCCAAAATGTCAAGGATCAAGGGAATGAAATTCATTATTTTCTCCCAGAGTATATCCATTCTTGCCCTTGTTAACTACTAACCCAAAGGCAAACTTGAAAGTCCCATAAAACTCACCATTATAAAAACGAACAAACAAAAAAACCCTTCACACACAGTTGTAATGAAAATCTGGTACAGGAAAGTATATCCCATCTGGCAGGCATTCAAAGATGTAAACACTGTATTCTTTTTTTTTAAAGCAGATTTAATAAGAAAAATCTTGGAAAGGTTCATTCTGTAGGTCCTAGAAAACACAGATATGGCCAGGAAACCTATCAGAGAAGTTCTAAAGAGAAGGAAGGAAAGGAGGGACGGACGGAGGGAGGGAGGGAGGATAAAAAGAAAAAAGAAAAAGAAATGACCCAGAAGACCTAGGAACATGCATTAAACCTACCCACTTTTTACTGTCCAGGAATTCTCTCTGGAATAGTACCTGATCCAAAATTAGGAAGGTTGGCAGGGCCTACAACTTCTGCAACAACGTAAGTTGACAGCTACTGACTGCATATGGGCTTTCCCAGCTCTCTCCCTTGAGATCTCAGTGACCACGCTCTGCAGCGCTGCTCTGATTCCCATTTTGCGGAGGCAGACTTCATGGACTGACAGGTGCCAAAGTCACAGAGCTAATAAACCGCTGCTGCGACGCAGATCGCCACTTATCAAGCTCAGTTTGGCACCTGCAGCAGGGGAGTCTCGTCGCGCCTGGGTGAAGCTTTCCGACCCAGTGCCAGCGTCGGAGAAATCTTGAAGGTATCGCAACCTGAGCCCAGCCAAAGGCACTTAGCTTCTTAGAAATTTTTAAGGGTCTCTGTCATTTAAAGTGAAATCTCTCCCAGTACGTGGAGAATCCCGCTGCCCCGTGCTGCGGCTCGGCCCTGGCTCTCCCCTGCGGTCCCACAAACTAGCCATCCCACTCACCCCCGGAGCAGCAAGCCGCGCAACCTGAAAGCAGAGACCGTCCGGCTCCTCAATCGCTCCGGCGCCATGTTAGAGTTTTGGCGCCACCGCCGAGGCCCCGCCCCTTCCCCCGTGTGCTCCGCCCCTTCCCTCGACCAGGGCCGATCTGCTACTTACCTTGCTTCCGGGGCACAGCGGGCGTGGCAGGTGCCGGTATCCCCGTGACCTCTACGGCTCTTTTTGTCTGGAGGCTGCCCCAAACAATGTAGGCTGACGGAGGGCAGGACCCTGAACTCTGTTTTGCCCTATACTGAAGGACGAGAGCGTCCTTCCCTGTGTCTGGTTGGAAATGTGCTTACCTTATCCCGGGTGCATCACTGAGTCACTCTAGTCGCTGCCCTCGCCCCTCCGGGACTCCAGTCGAACTCACCCGGAGCCCGGGGGGTCCTGTATACTCATGCTTTCTATTTTACAAGCTCTGGAAGTACTCTGTGTCGCCACTTGATTTTCTCGGACATTCCCTCGAACTTGCTAAAAATCAACATTCCCACCCGCCCCGTTTTTTATTTAGCAGTTGAGGGTTTCCTATGCGCCATAAATTGTCATAAGTGCTATAAGTGTATTAATTGCTGTATGCTCATAAATTCTAATGAATTGTGTGTTATTTTTTCAACATCCTTATTTTACAGATAAGAAAACAGATACAAAGATGGTAGATGGCTGGCTCAAAATGAAAGTTTGAGAAATTGGTGGAGCTAGGATTTGAAGTCAATCTGATTCCAGTAAGTAGACTGTCAATCTGCCACGCTTCAAAAGACTTGTCTAATGAGTTCAATAAAACAATGGAATGCTTATAGGTGAGCACACAGCTTTATAAAACATGAGGACGATTATGAAGTACCGTTGCACATTAACATCCACGTTATATTGTTGCGGAAAATCACTTACTCTCGGAGAGATGATGAAGCACTAACTTTATTACCTGGGGGGCTCAGAGGGGAATTCCAAATTCTGAGCCCCAAAAAGGCTGGGCTGGAGTCTTCTTTAAATACACAGGCAGAAAGGGAAGGGGGGTGAGTTATCTGCAGAAGCAGGCATACAGAAGCAGAAGCAAAGGTCAGTATTTTGGCCTTGAGATAACTGTTACCTTGGTGTCAGCCCCTAGTCAGCTCCTCATCATATAAAAACAAAGGCACTGTGACATTGCAAGTGTTACAGAGAGTATGGCTTATCTACAGAGCATAGAAACTTTTTTCATGGGGTTTTCTTTTCCTGCCACAATATGGTTAACTTTAAAACACACACACACACACACACACAAGCAAAGTATGGTAAAGGAGGGGAAGTGTGTATATGTGTGTGTGTATGTATACATATATTTACTTTTGCATCAAAAAAAAAAAAACAACCCTCTGGCCCTGGCCATTGTGCCAGTGTGGCTCAGTTGGTTGGAGGGTCATCCTATGTATGGAAAGCACACAGGTTAATTCCCAGTCAGGGCACATACTAGATTTCCAGTAGGATCCAGGGTGGGGCACCTCTGGAGGCAATGGATATAGATGTTTTGTTTTCACATCCATGTTTCTCTCTCTGTTTCTCTGTCTCTCTCTCTCTCTTCCCTTCTCTCTAATCAATAAATGTATCCTAGAGTGTGGATTTAAAAAAGGAAAAACTCGGGAAGACTACACTAGACACTAAACGTGGTTAACCATAAAAGGCAGGAAGGGATAAGAATAACAGTGAGAACTTCCTTTGTAGTGAGAGGTTTAACTGTCAACCCAGGATGTTTAACATGTTCAAAAAATATACAAGAAAAAAACAAAATTAAAAGCATATCCAAACCAAAATACCTAACTGTATATTAAATTGGTAACATAATATCACAGGGAAAAGTGATTTTTGACCTAGTTTTCTGTATATTTTCAGTGAAATATAAAGACAAAATTTTTATGTAAGAATGACGGGGTCTCAAATGTTGGAAAGTTTTTACTTTCAGTTAATAGCTAATAAGCTTAGTAATCAATGTACGTAAAAGGCTATTGTTTTAGGAACTGAAGTTATGACCCACCTTGACTCCAGGAGGTCATAGGCAGTCCCACCTTTGTGCCTCAGGAAGACTGTAAGCCATCAGGATGGTATCTGAGCCTTTGTACTCCAACCCCCTTACCTCCATTTTTCTTCTCCTTATAAAAAGTGTTGGCTGAAAATGGGATTTGAGATGGTATGTTAGGGTATGAACCCACCATCTTCTCAGATCGACAGCCATCTGAACAAAGTGCCCATAAAGATTCAATCCCTGTCTCTGTGTATTGGGTTTGGTAGGAGACAGGCAGCACAACTGCCAGCTTTTCTGGTTTCAAGAAAGGAGAGGAAATAAAAATAGATGAACAAACTTCCAGCCAAGATAGCAGCATAAGTAAACACAGCTTGCCTTGTCACATTACCACATCAAAATTACAACTAAATTGTAGAACAACCATCACTGAGAACCATCAGAAATCAAGTTGAATGGAAATCCGACAACTATGGAATTAAAGATACCACATCCATCCAGACTGGGAGGAGAAGTGAGAACACAGAACAGCCGGTCCCATATTTGCATGTGATGGATAAAAATTTGGGAGGGATATCTCAAGAACAAGGAGTCTCAGACCCACACCAGTCCCTCCAGCCCAGGGTTCCAGTGCCAGGAAGATAAGTCCACATAACTCATAACTTCTGGCTGCAAAAACCAGCATGGATTGAGTGAGTGGAAGAAATTTCTGGAGTCCCAGGGAGTTTCTCTTAACCCACACACAGACTTATTCAGGTTCTCTCCCTCTGAGCTCCAGCAGTGGGGTAGCAGCTTGAAAGGCACCAGTGGTAAACAGGGAGAAACTGAAGTGTCTGGCATCAAGGTCAGAGCTGGGGGGACAGCTTTCTCCCAGATAGAAAGGTGGGCAGAGGCCATTTTCCCTTTTTTGACCCTCCATCCACAAAGCCATAGAACCAGCTGGCTGGTGCCATATCTAGACTGCATTAACCTGGCTAACACTGGTTGTTAACCCCCTTCCTAGGAGGTCCCTGAATGATCTACCCCACCCAACTTACGGCTGTTGACAGTAGCTTTTCCATAAGAATGATGAGTCTTAGTTCATGCTTCACAACTTCCTAAATCCTTTCCCAGGAGAAATGGCAGCCCTCAGTGACTCCCCAATTCCCATGTCTTGCTAAGTGGCCCCAACCCTGCACTAGCAGCAGCCAGCCTAGATTCCCAGCTTGGCTGTGCCTGGGAATCTCCAAACCGAGCATAAGTAGCAGCCATCTCAGATTGCTTTATAGCTCAGGCACAGTGGCCCTCCGGAAGTCACAGATGGGAGCTGACCCTGGTCTGCACCACCTGGGAAACTTCAGAGCCTGCACACCCAGTGGGCAGCTATAGACCATGTCAGAGCACCACCACTCTGTCCCTGCACAGCTAATCCTCCATAGAGGGCAGAGGGTGGTAGTCCGTGGTCACTGCCAGTCCTTGCAGCTGACTGTCCTGGGTAAATCCCTCCCATTGATCTCCCAACAGCAATCAAGACTCAACTACAAGAGGAGGGGGTAGTCAGCCCACACAAAAGGCACACCTCAAGTACCCAGCTTGGGTGATAAGAGAGGCTGTGTCACTGGATCCTACAGGACACCTACTACATTAGGCCATACTACCAAGACAGAGTCATAGCAGCTCTATCTAATACATAGAGTCAAACACAAGGAGGCTGCCAAAATGATAAGAGACAAAGAAACATGGCCCAAATGAAAGAACAAATCAAAATTTCAGGAAAAGTGCTAATCAAAGGGAGATAAGCAATCTCAGATGCAGAGTTCAAAACATTTATCATAAGAATGATCAGGGAATTTAGTGAAGACCTCAGCAACATAAAAAAGATCCAGTCACAAATGAAGGGTACACTAATTGAGATAAAGACCAATTTACAGGGGAAAACTTAGATTGTTGGGTGAAGCCTAACAATCAAATCAATGATTTGGAACATAAGAAAGCAAAAAAAAAAAAAATCAGAATAAGAAGAAGAAAAAAGAATTTTAAAAAATGAGTGTAGTGTAAGCAGCCTCTGGGACAACTTCAAGAGGTCCAGCATTCACATCATGGGGTGCCAGAAGGAGAAGAGAAAGATAAAAAATTTGGAAATCTATTTGAAAAAATAATGAAAGAAAACTTCCCTCATTTGGTGAAGGAAATAGACATGGAATTCCAGGAAGCTCAGAGTCCCAAACAAGTTGCATGCAAAGAGGCCCACTCTAAGATACATCATAATTAAAATGCCAAAGGTTAAAGATAAGGAGAGAATCTTAAAAATAGCAAGGGAATAGAAGTTAGTTACTTACAGGGGAGTTCCCATAAGACTTTCAGCTGATTTCTTAAAAGAAACTTTGCAGGCTAGAAGAGATTGGTAAGAAGTATTCAAAGTCATGAAAAGCAGGGACCTACAACCCAGATTGCTCTACCCAGCAAAGCTATCACTTAGAATTTGAAGGGCAGATAAAGAGCTTCCCAGACAAGAAAAAACTAAAGGAGTTCATCATCACCAAACCATTATTATGTAAAATGTTAAAGGAACTTATTTAAGAAAATGAAGATCAAAACTATGAACAATAGAATGGAAATAATATGTATCTATCAACAACTGACTTAAAAAAAAACTAAGCAAACAACAAGAACAGAGACAGATTCATGGGTACGGAGAGTATTTTGAAGGCTGCCTGATGGGAAGAGGGTGTTGGGAAATGGATGAAGAGGTGAGGGGATTAGGAAGTACAAATTAGGTAGTTAGAGAATAGCCACAGGGATTTAAAGAACAGTAAAGGAGATGTAATAGCCAAAAAAAAATTATATTCATGACCTTTGGACAGGAACAGTGGTGTGGGTATTGCCTGAGGGAGTGGGGGGTGCTCAAGCAAAGGGGAAAATTGGGACAACTGCAACAGCATAATCAATAAAATATTAAAAAATTAAAAAATAATAAATTATGAGTATGTGAAACTAAAAAAGGTAAGTAAGCTCTCTAGGTAATGTAGAAATATGCCATGATAAATTGCAAAGTAGTGTAAAAACGAAATAAACTAAATTCAATTCTCATTATTTCAGGTAGCTTTGTTCTATACAGTAGTTACCAACATTGATTATGAATACTCAGTCATTGTTCCTAGGTACCTATAAGCCTCTTCTCACAACATTTTCATTAACTGATCAATACATAACCTTGTTTTACATGTGCTTATATTTAGACATCTTTGATATATATATATATATATATATATATATATATATATATATATTATTGATTCATGAACATTGAACTTAGGGCCACAGCACTACTTGAAGGAATTTTGACCTGAAGGAAACCTATCTAACACACCTATTTTCTCCCCAAGGCACATCACATCTTTCCCATGCCTTGGAACACTAGCCAGCACATCGGCACTACGTTTGGAGGCCATTTTAAACAACAGAATCACCAAATCACAAAATGTGTATGTTGGGAACCACCCTGCCTGGTTTCAGAAGCTATACCCCCACCCCTCACTCCACGTGGCTAAGGCTGAGAGAGCGAACTTCAGACCATAAGCCACTAAGGAAACAAGGCTTATCTTCCTGGCAGGGGTGCTGCTTCCACTTTTTCTTCTTCACCCTCCTTGGCTCCCAGTGCTTGGTCAGTTAACCAATGACAGGTAAGATTCCTCAAGGGGAAAACGACCTAAGACAGGCACGATCACGTGGAGGCCCTCAGGGAAGGACTTGGGGGGCCATGGAGGAAGGGGGTGATGGACACTTGCCCCTTGGCTTTGACAAAGCCTGAGTCTTCATTCTGCCTGTGAGAAGTCTCCTAATCTCTTGGCTGCCTTACTACCCCCACCTGACTTAAGCCTGAGACAATGCTGGTGGTGGGTACTGCCCTGTGCTGGAAAGGGCAGGTTCCCTAGGGCAATCAGGCCTAAGAAAGAATATGTAAAATCCTGTGAAACCTTCTTTGTTTAGAATGCTCTCCATTAAATGATAAGCTTCCAAGCAAGAAGTGAGATTTTTTCCTCAAAGTTTTATGACTCTTTAGCTATCTGACCCTGACTTGAAATAGGCCTTCAGAGTTCTTTGTTATCTATTGTTTGATTCTTACTGTCTGACAATGATTAATGAGCTTCACCTGTATTCCCGTGCAAAATGAACCCAATAAAAGCCCGTTGAGGAAAAGGCTCTTGGTCCTTCTCCTTTGAGAGATCAGCCACCTTTCCTCCCCAAGCAGATCATGTCTTGGTAGACTTATTCTCATCCGTGGCGACCGAGGGGGCCCTGCGGGCGGAGCCCCCCCCACATGTGGATACTGTGGCATTCCATGTGCCTCAAAAACAACAACAACTTTTAAAAAAATAGTGTAAGAGCCCTGGCTGGCATAGCTCAGTGGATTGAGCATGGACTGCGAACCAAAGTGTCGCAGGCTTGATTCCCAGCCAGGGTACATGCCTGGGTTGCAGGCCATAATCCCCAGCAACTGCACATTGATGTTTCTCTCTCTCTCTCTATCTCCCTCCCTCCCTTCCCTCTCTAAAAATAAATTAAAAACAAACAAACAAAAAAAATCTTTAAGAAAATAGTGTAAGAGATGAATGAAAGAGCAGGATGTCACCTTGTTCAAATTCACCTGGGAACATGTGTGATGGGCAACAAATATTTCAGTGTTCTGCAAATGTCCATGAATAACTGCAAAAGCCCCTAATATTGATTTGGGTGCTATAAGTAAATTTTAGTAAATAGGTGAATTTGCAAATATGGAATGCAAAAATAATGAAGATTGACTGTATCTGCTTAACTACCTTAAAATAAACAAGAAACAAATGGTTATTATGGACAGAAAAGTGGAGGAAATAAGTATAAAATGCTAAAACCCGTAAGTAAAAGGAAACAGGATATTTCAATGGTCCCAGTTATCATCCTACAAACTACTGGCTAATAACATATAGGCAAAACTTATATTTAAAACCAATCTTCATAGGTTACCACCCTAACCAAGCATCAAACTTGCATCACAAATAGTGAGTTAATTTGACATTGTTACTATTATCACTTCTGAAGTATTCTTGCCCAAAATTTAATCTCAACTTAATTAAATCTTGCTCTAACTTTTGGTTTAAGGAAATCACTTTTAAGTATCTCTCAAACCTAACCATGTCTTCCTACAAGCCTGGGGCCTTTACTAGGAAACCAATTTTGCCATCAGAATTAACTCTCTGAAACGTAATTCTTACTATTTCACTTCCCTACTGAAAATCCTCCAAATCTCCTCATATCAGGATAAAGTAAATAACTCATCTCTTTTTAAAAAATATATTTCATTGATTATGCTAGTACAGTTGTCCCATTTTCCCCCCTTCACTCCCCTCTACCCTGCACAACCCCTCCTACCCACATTCCCTCCTTTAGTTCATGTCCATGGGTTGTACATATAAGTTCTTTGGCTTCTACATTTCCTATACTATTCTTAATCTCCCCCTGTCTATTTTCTACCTACCATCTATGCTATTTATTCTCTATACTTTCACCCCCCCCCCTCTCCATCCCACTTCCCTATTGATAACCCTCCATGTGATCTCCATCTCTGTGGTTCTGTTCCTGTTCTGGTTGTTTGCTTAGTTCATTTTTGTTTTTGTTTTAGGTGTGGTTGTTAATAATTGTGAGTTTGCTGTCATTTTATTGTTCATATTGTTGATCTTCTTTTTCTTAGATAAATCCTTTTAACATTTCCTATAATAAGGGCTTGGTGATGATGAACTCCTTTAACTTGACCTTATCTGAGAAGCACTTTATCTGCCCTTCCATTCTAAATGAAACCTTTGCTAGATAGAGCAATCTTGGATGTAGGTCCTTGCCTTTCATGCCTTGGAATACTTCTTTCCAGCCCCTTCTTGCCTGCAAGGTCTCTTTTGAGAAATCAGCTGACAGTCTGATGGGAACTCCTTTGTAGGTAACTATCTCCTTATCTCTTGCTGCTTTTAGGATTCTCTCCTTTATTTTAATCTTGGGTAATGTAATTATGATGTGCCTTGGTGTGTTCCTCCTTGGGTCCAACTTCTTTGGGACTCTCTGAGCTTCCTGGACTTCTTGGAAGTCTATTTCCTTTGCCAGCTTGGGGAAGTTCTCCTTTCTTATTTGTTCAAATAACTTTTCCACTTGTTACTCTTCCTCTTCCCCTTCTGGCACCCCTATAATTCAGATGTTGGAATGCTTAAAGATGTCCTGGAGGTTCCTAAGCCTCTCCTCATTTTTTTAAATTCTTCTTTCTTCATTCTTTTCTGGTTGGTTGTTTCTTTCTTCCTTTAGGTCCCTGATTTGAGTCCAGTTTCCACTCCATTGATTTGAGTCTCAGTTTCCTCCCCATCACTATTGGTTCCCTGTACATTTTCCTTTATTTCACTTAGTGTAGCCCTCATTTTTCATCTAATTTGTGACCAAATTAACCAATTCTGTGAGCATCCTGATCACCAGTGCTTTTAACTGTGCATCTGATAGGTTGCCTATCTCTTCATCACTTAGCTGTATATTTTTCTGGAGCATTGATCTGTTCTTTCATTTGGGCCATTTTTTTTTTTTTGGTCTTCACATGCCTGCTATGTATAAGGGGTGGAGCCTTAGGTGTTCACCTGGGTGGGGAAACCCACTTCACTGGGTTGTGACGTTGTGTGTGGGGAAGGGGTCTGAGAGGGAACAATGGCTCCTGCTCCAGTCTCTGCAGGATTTCAGTCACTTCCACAGCTACCTATAAGCAAACTGGGTGCTTCTGGTGCTGATTCCCATGTGGGTGGGTTTGTGTACATTCTAGGACCCTGTGGGTCTCTCCAACAAACTCTCCTGTGAGGCTGGGAGTTTCTCCTAGTGCATCAACCCCCACAGGTGTTTTCAGTCAATGGTTTTGAAGCAGGAGACAGCATAGGAAGAACTCTGAGACTGCAATACTGTCACTGGCCAGCATTCAGCACCCTGGTTGCCAGGAAACACCTTTTACCAATTAGGTAGAATAAATAGTAAACCGAGGCAGGGAGGAGGAAGGAGACAAGTCTCACATGCTAACTCAGCAGTCCTAAGCCTGTTCTGATAATATAGCCAGGTGTTGCAATATCACAAGAAACACTATATTAGCAAGAAAGAAAGTCCTTGAAATACTATGTAACATTTCCACTATCTGGGAAAGAAAGCCTTGAAACTGTGCTTTCATCCCAAGGCCTGAATGTGGGAGAGGGTCCCCAATGCCCAAAGAAAGAGCCCATAAAACAACTTTGGTTAATTGCCTACCTCTGGTCACTATCTGTTTTAGGAGGGAGTCCCTGATGCTTACAGAAAGAGCCCATAAATAACTTTGGAAAGTGCCCCAAATTTTAATTAACTGCCTCCTGACAGGTATTTGTTTTACAACAGGATGATGAAATGGAGTCTGGAGCAAGATAAAGATTCAGGCTAATAGACCCCCACACATACCTAAGTTTGGGTAGTCACATCCTCCCAGGAAAGCTGGCACCACATTTCCCTGTTAATCAATATATAACTTTTTCCCTCCTATCCCACCGACTATTTAAGTCCTGAGAACAAAGGATTCACTCTCTCTCTCGGGAGCTCTGGGTACTCTTGGCGTTCGGGCCACAGGGCCTCTGGCTATCCGGCCTCAGGCTGCCCAGGGGCTTGCCACCCTGGTCTCCAGCCTCTCTTGCTTTTCTCACCCTGCTTTGCTCTGAAACTTTGCCTTTCACCCCCTACTCTACCTAGTCCTGTTCACTTTCATGGAAGCAGACCACTAATAAACTGATTACATACTACTAGGTTTGCTGATACGTAATTCTTTACATGCGTCAGAAGAACCAGGTCTCTCCCGTCAACAGTTTGAGGGTTTATTTCCCCAAGCTGGGACCCTGGGTTGTGCAGTCTGTCCCTCTCCCCAGTTATTTCTCCTGGTTTATCTGCATGTGAACGTAGGACCTCCCAGTCCACAATCCGCTGCCTCACTGGGTTCTCCCACTGCTGCCTTGCAGGCCAGCTGCAGCCTTTTGTGCTGCGCCCCACTCCACAATCCACCACCTTCTTGAGTCTGCCAGCGGCCGCCTTGCCCTGCCCTGTTCCTCCAGCTACCACCTTGCTCAGGGTTCTCTCCTCCCTGGCTGCCCTACTCCACTCCTCCTACTGGTTTGGATGAATGTATCTTTTTTAACTCCTTGGTTGTCAGATTTCCATACAGTTTGGTTTTCTATCAGTTCTGGTTGTTTTTTGCCTTGAAATTGTTGTTGTCCTTCTTTTGGTTGTGTGAGGAGGCACAGTGTGACTATTCTGCCTACGTCTCCATCTTGGATGGAAGTTCTCATCTCTTTCTTTCTCTCCTATTCCTTCTGCCAGGAACACTTTCCTCCCTCTTCACCTCTGTTTGCCTAAACAACTTCCACTCATCTTTCAAGTCTTAAACTTTACTTGCTCTTGGGAACATTCCCTTAGCCTCCCAAATCTGAGTTGGGGACCCTATGAGTTTCATGTCTGGTGTAATGCTTCAGAGAAGAAAATTAGCATGCTTCATGGGGAGAACATGCATAAATCTGTAAAAAGAATTATTCCAGTAGCAGTAGAAGTTTAAAGCCAGAGGGGACTATGAGATTATAAGCCTTCTAAGAATTCACAAAAATCTTGGTGAGGGCTTTGGAATTCTAGTACAGGTAGAAAGAGGATTCCTGGGACAGAGGTTACATATATTAATAACAACAACTACTACTACCACTGTTACTACCATTTACTGAGCACCTAGCTGCATGCTTACACCAGAGCAGTGCTGTGTGCTGCCCACCTTTCTGCCTTAAGTCCTGACTGTCCAACCATCCAAAGTGAATGTTCTAATGATCAACTTACATTATTCACTTCTTGCTTAAGATCCTTTGGCCTCACAGTTAAAGTTCAGACTCAGCATGACAAACAAGGCTGTGTGACTAGCTATTCCAGCTTTATCCTTGGCTGTACCCCATAGTTATTCTCTAGTCATACTGAACTATTTATAGAAGGGGTGTCAAACTCACGTTCACCTGTCAATAAATCACAACTTTCCTGTTATTCTGCTGTATTTTTCCACTTTTCTACTATACTTC
Source organism: Phyllostomus discolor (assembly GCF_004126475.2). Classification (NCBI taxonomy): domain Eukaryota; kingdom Metazoa; phylum Chordata; class Mammalia; order Chiroptera; family Phyllostomidae; genus Phyllostomus; species Phyllostomus discolor. The sequence continues at coordinate 119,528,781 of NC_040903.2, read as the reverse complement.
TCATTCCATACAACATGAATTTCTTTACATATTTGTCCCTCTGACTGGACTTTGAAGCCTCTGTAGTGGAACTATGTCTTACACATATTAAAATTTACTTTTTTTTTCATTCATTTAGCCAACAAATTTTCCAGTCTAATACAGCCACAGAACCAACTATCTACAGTAAGCAGGCACTTAATAAATGCATAGTCAATAATTGAATGAATTAACTTGTTCTGCATGGTGGGCAACCACAATTTCTTCGAAGAGTGACTTTGGAGAAGTGCATTTACAGGCACTGGTAGAAATATGATCTTCCCTCTTGGCCTTTGTTTTACTTCTGTAACATTGTTTTATAACACGCATTAGCCCAGAGAGTAACTTTTCATCAGTGTGGGCTGTATGATCTTTGTTGCGACTCCTCAGCTCTGCCTACTCAACTAGGTGGTTGTGGGGTAAAAGCAGCCACAGATAACACATAAGAGAATTAGGGTGGCTGTGTACCAATAAAACTTTATGTACAGAAGCTAAAAAAATGTAAATATTTTTAAAGTTTATTTTTAGAGAGAGAGGAGAAGGGAAGAGGGAGAAACATCAATGTGTGGTTGCCTCTGGCACGCCCCCTAGTGGGGACCTGGCCAGCAACCCAGGCATGAGCCCTGACTGGGAATCCAACCTAAGACCCTTTGTTTTGCAGCCCCCCACCCGGTTCAATCCACTGAGCTATACTAGCCGGGGTCAGATGCTAAATTTGATTTCATTATCATTTGCATGAGTTACACAATATCATTCTTTTGAATTTTTTTCAATCACTCAAACGCTCGAGGCTTGTGAGCCCTACAAAATTAGATGGTGGACAGGATTTGACCTCCAGGCCTAGTTTGCCAGTATGTTTCAGAAAAATTCCTTTAAAAAAAGTCTATTAAGTACACATACACTTTCTTTGTATTTTTTTAAATGTATTGATTTGAGAGGAAGAGAGAGAAAAACACCGATTTGTTGTTTCCTCTTATACATGCATTCATGGGCTGCTTCTTGCATGTTGTCCTGACAAGAGATGGACGCTGTAACGTTGGACCGTGCTCTAATCAACTGAGCTGCCGGGCCGGGGCTCACACACACCATTCTTGTGGATTACCGTCTCTGCTAATTGAATGGAAGGGTACACACAAAATATTTAATACGCTGACTTATGTCACTGCTACATCAGTCCCCGTGGACCAGAAGCCCATTTATCCAGTGAATAAGATACAGTTAGGCGGTATTAACAAAATAACACAACCCCAGGGATATGAAATTGGCCGGTGGCAGGGTTCCGCAGAGCACGGGCACCTCCCTCACTAGTCAGACCCCCGGCCTCCCTCACTGGCGTGGCCGCTCCAGGCTCGGCCTCTCCGGTGGCTGCAGGACGGCGCAGACGCACTGCTTCCGCCTTCCTCCAATCTCGACCCTCGACGCGTTCCGTTCGTGCGTGGAGGAACCGGGCGGGCGGAGAGGCATCTCCGTGGGCCGGGGCTGCGGGGTGTGGAGCGGGTCGGCCCAGCGACGGCGCGGATGGAGGACTCGCAGGTGTTCTGCGTGGCCGAGGAGCGCAGCGGCCACTGCGCCGTGGTGGACGGAAACTTCCTCTACGTGTGGGGGGGCTACGTGGTAAGGGGAAGAGGCGGGACGGGGCGGACTCGCGCCGGGAGCCCTCTGGGACCGAGTGGACGCGGAGCGCCCGCCCACACGCGGCCCCCAGGCGGGGTGGTTGGCGGCCTAGGCCGGCCCGCGCCTGCCCGCCGCCCCCAGCGCCTGTCCGCCGCCGCCAGCCCCCCGCCGTGGGCTGCTCTCCGGGTCGCGCCGGGGCTTGACGCCACACTGCCGGCTAGGAAAGCCTTCAAACCCGGTTCGGGGCTCTTCCCATTCCCACTCTTGCCCACTGTCGCTGCTGTCCAACGACCCGGGTTTTACCCAACACTAAATCAGTTACTGCGCGGTGAATGATCTTTAAATGCTTGCGGAGACCGAAAAGTACACCGAGGACGCCGTGCTGCATTATCGTGTAAATACTTCTTTATCGCCATGGCGCAATAAGAAATTTTTAAAATTGGAAATCACCGAAACATTTAAATATTCCTAAGCAATTTTTAGTGTCATTCCTTTACCAAGGACATATACACCCTCAAGGGCATATATACCAAGGAGTGGAATGTTGGGTCACTTGACACACACATCTTAAAATTTGCGTGGAAATTTCACTGTTGCCAAATGGATAATTACGATTTTTTTTCAAATTTCAAAATAGACTCATTCATATTAGCAACAAGGTACTGAAGAACATGCTTAAAATCTCTTATTACAATGGAGGGTTGAATGTATTTGTTTTGTTTCTATAGTCATTGGATTATAGAGTCAAGGATTCTGAAGGTGGGAAGCAGTTCAGGAGCATATGCCAGCCCTTTAATTTACAGATTTTTTTTTTAAGTGAGCCATTTGGAACTTCTACTGGAAGTAGAACCCACGTTTTCTGACCGTCTCAATACTATTATGTGACAGATGTAACATGACTGAATCACTCACTGAAATAAAGTACATACTATCTATGTTAAATGGTCCTCAGATCCAAGTTGGTTTTTGCTGTTTTGTGTGTTTATTTTTAATTTGGTGCAGTATCAGGATAAGAAAATTAGAACTAACCTTTGAGTGACTACTATATCTGGTATGTGCTAGGAACTCTCATATCCCAATCATATGTAATTTTTACCATATCTTATAAGGTAAGTAGTACTTTGTTTAAAAATAATAATGATGAATCCATGAGAATGAATAACTTGAATGGCCACTTCAAGGATAGCAAATTCCAACTAGATATATTGGATTCTCAAAGGCTATTTTTTTCTATGATAAGTGAACATAAATTAGGTGAGTGTGATGTCTTAATGTCTAATATTTCCACCATTTGTTCTTGATGAAAAAATTGTCTAGACATAATGATGGTTTTATGCAAAGAAATATTTTCATTGTTTTTGAGCTCTGCTATTTGAAGACGTAGAGGTATCAGTCTTCATCTGCTATTTTGATTCTTAATATTGTAAAAGTTAAGTGAAAATTTTTTCAATTAAAATAATAGTTTGTATTATATCTGGTGACAGTATAGATTTCTTTTAGGCCCATACATGAAATGTCTGGTTTTTTTTTATATCTCACTTTAATCTTGAAAATTGTATAATTGATAAAATTCCAGGTCTTTTGGTGTCAGTCAGTGAATAAAAATACTTCTTTCCCTACTACTTATTGATTCAGTGAGTAGTGTGCTGTAAGAACCACCCTGGAAAATACCACACAGGTTTGGTCCTAGATTGTTACTTTTTAAAGTCCAGTGATTATCAGCAGTTAAAATATGTCTAAGGCATAAATGAAAGGAAAGATTGGAAGGCAAAAAGAAGAGGTGACATATCATGGGGAGAAGAATTCTCCCAACAATTGCTTTATTCAGATCCTCTTGAAGGGAAGATAGCTAAAAAGCCCTAGAATCTGAAAGTAACCCAAACCAATAGTAGTTAAGAATAATGATCAAATGATTCCAGATTGTATGTTCCAATCACAATTTTTCATATTTGTTAAAATCGACAAACATATATCCTAAAATTTTTGAATGGCTCAATTACTTTGTTGTCAAACAGATTCTATAGGACATTGTATCTGAGAACAGCCCTACCTTTAAACATAAGAGTACCAATGTTGGTAAAAGTGGTAAGTTTTAATTGGTGTCAAAATATTCTTTTCTCTTAGTTTTCCATATCCTTTCCACATTCCTGAAATTCATACAAATGTTAGTGGTGCTACTAGGAACACTTAAAATTTGTGAGTTACTTTTCCCAAATTTGGGAGAAAATCAGTGTGTCAGCATGTTTGCAGATGACGTGCTTTCCTTTTAAGATTTAATCATGTGAACAGTTTTATTTCCACAATACAGTTGGCATTAATACATTTTGCTCTAAACTTTTTCTTACAGTAAATAATATGCTTTAATACATATTCCTATTTTGGATATGGACTTACAGTAAATAATATGCTTTAATACATATTCCTATTTTGGGCAAGAGAGGTCAATTCAGGAAATATTTGAAAAGAATGAAAGTGAGAGGTTTATAGTGCCAGATATTAAATTATATCACAATGCTTTAATAATTAAATCACTGGTCCTGATGCAAGTGGAGAAACCATGAGGGACTGGAAAACAAATTACATAAGCAGCCAAGCATACAGACTATTCTGTAGTTAAAAGGTAGCACTTCAAATCTAGAAAAACAATCTTATTCAATAAATGGTCCAGGAATAGCTGGAGGAAAATGATAAATGATATTAGAGCCTTAGGATTGAAGACTTAAATGTAGAAAAATTAGGCTATACTAAACCAGAAAAAAAGATGTGACTCTTGTGAAAACCTTGAGTTGGGAAAAGAAAAACTGAATTGGGAAATACTATACAAGAAAAACATTGATAGGTCGAACTTAAAAAAAATTATCCTGTACTTTATAAATAGTAACTTTTTTTCTTTTTTTTAAAATGTATTTTATTGATTATGCTATTACAGTTGTCCCATTTCCCCCTTCACTCCCCTCTATCCTGTACCCCCTCTCCCACCCACGTTCCCCCCCTTTAGTTCATGTCCATGTGTCATACTTAGGAGTTCTTTAGCTTCTACATTTCCCGTACTATTCTTGTCCTCCCCCTATCTATTTTCAACCTACATTCTATGCTACTTATTCTCTATACCTTTTCCCCCTCTCTCCTCCTCCCCCCCCTACTACTAGCCCCCCATGTGCCCTCCATTTCTGTGGTTCTGTTCCTATTCTAGTTGTTTACTTAGTTTCTTTTGCTTTTGCTTTAGGTGTGGTTGTTAATAATTGTGAGTTTGCTGTCCTTTTACTATACATGTCTTTTCTTTATCTTCTTTTCTTAGATAAGTCCCTTTAGCATTTCATAAAGTAAGGGCTTGGTGATGATGAACTCCTTTAATTTGACCTTATCTAAAAAGCACTTTATCTTCTCTTCCATTCTAAATGAGAGCTTTGCTGGATAGAGCAATCTGGGATGTAGGTCCTTGTCTTTCATGACTTGGAATATTTCTTTCCAGCCCCTTCTTGCCTGTAAGGTCCCTTTGGAGAAATCAGCTGACAGTCTGATGGGAACTCCTTTGTAGGTGACTGTCCCCTTATCTCTTGCTGCTTCTAGGATTCTCTCCTTCGTTTTTACCTTGGCTAATGTAATTATGATGTGCCTTGGTGTGTTTCTTCTTGGGTCCAACTTCTTTGGGGGTCTCTGCACTCCTTGGATTTCTTGGAAGACTGTTCCCTTTGCCAGTTTGGGGAAGTTCTCCTTTATTATTTGTTCAAATAACTTTTCCACTTGTTGGTCCTCCCCTTCTGGTACCCCTATAATTCGGATGTTGGAACGTTTAAAGGTGTCCTCGATAGTCTTAAGCTTTTCTTCGATTTTTTGAATTCTTATTTCACCATGCTTTCCTGCTTGGTTGATTCTATCTTCCTTCTGGTCCACTGTATTGTTTTGAGACTCAGATTCCTTCCTTTCACTATTGGCTGTCCTCCGTATATCTTCCTGCATCCCTTTTATGGTAATCTGCATTTTTTCATGTAATTTGCATCCAAAATCAACCAGTTCCGTGAGCTTCCTGATCACCAGTGTTTTGAACTGTGCATCTGATAGATTGGCTATTTCTTGGTCACTCAAAAGGATGAGTCCTGGGGGACTGATCTGTTCTGCTGGAAACATGTCTTATGTCTTTCCCTATCTCTCCTATTATTTTATTTATTTATTTTTTTCTCCGGTCTGGTCGCTCTTGTTACGGTGGGGGGCAGATCCTTAGATGTTCACTGGGGCTGGGCGTCCCAGTCGCTAGATTGTGACATTATATGTGGGGGCAGGGGCGGGAGCGGGGACAGGAGGGATCAATGGCCACAGTTTCGTTCTCCTGGAGTCAAACACTTCCCTGGGCTTCTGGGCTGTGAGCTCTGCCCTGGTCCACAATCGCTGCCCCACTGATTCCCCCAGCCGCTGCTTGCGTACTCAGGGATCACCGCTGCACCGCTGCGCTCCCGCGCCCCGGATTGCTGTCGCACCGATTTTGCGCCAAATTTCCCCCGACCTATGTGCGCCGGCAACCCGAGCCAGCCCTGCGCCCGCTCAGCTCGTCGTCGTCCCCTACCAGTCTGGATGTACGGATCTACTTCAACTTCTTGGCTGTCCGACTTCCATTTAGATAAATCCTCTGACAGTTCTGATATTATGACTGCAAATCATTGTTGTAAATTATTGTTGTTCTGTTCTTGGTTGTGCGAGGAGATACAGCGCGTCCACCTATTCCTCCATCTTGCCGGAAGTCCCCAAATAGTAACTTTTAAATGCAGTAACTCTCACTGTAAATATTGAGAAGGCAAATGACAAACTGGAGAAAATACTTGCAACATATGATAGGTAAAGTTCCAGTGAAAATAAAGATTAATATCTCCACTGAAAAGTGAGCAATGAATATGCATAATTTACAAAAGAAGGAATACAAATATAATGTGAGTCAAAACAACCCACTTGAAAATAAAGATTTTTCTTCTCCAACTTGCAAATATTAAAAAGAATTTTTGAGAAGAGCTTGGAGAAATGAATTACTCCTACACTGGTAACAGGAGTGAAAATTTGTGTAACCTTTCTGAGTAGAAATTTAGCAAGGTGTAACAAAAGCCTTGAGAGTTCTACTTTATATATTCATAGGTGGTCACATAAACCATCTATGTCATGTGAAAGACATTTATTCTTTTTAGATACCCAGTATTTGAACCTCCTTCCTCTATTTGTAGTATCTCCTGCTGAGTGAGTCTTATTGGGGTATTTATTTCAGTTGTCTGACTACCTCCTACCTACCCCCATAGGATGTAAATTCTATAAAGATAAGGATTTTGTTCCCCATTATATCCCTTGTGTCTAGAATGGGGTATAGCAGGTGCCCAATTAAAAGAACCCAAGTGCCAGTTATTTGCTTTTCCAGCCTCACTTGCAGCTAAGTTGTGGGCAAGTGGCTCAGACTCTGTTAGATGAATTTGTAATAGATTTGGATTCAGGAATAAAGATATAAAACTCAGGACCTGAAGAGGATCCTTACCCAGCAATAGAATTTGTAAGATGATCAAGGTCCCAGGCATAAAAGGTGTTGCTGCAAGCTGCAGTGTGGTGCTCACTAGACCTGTGTTTTGGCATGGTTTCAGACCTTGCTCCTCCTCATATAGATCAGAGGCTGCTTCTTCGGCCTGCCCGATTCTGTGTGTGCCTTAATACTCACTTCTTAAGATTTTATTTCCTTCATACATTTTTAAAGATTTTATTTATTTATTTTTAGAGAAAGGGGTAGGGAGGGAGAAAGAGGGAGAGAAACATCAATGTGCAAGAGATACATCTATCAGTTGCCTCTCAAACACCCCAACCTAGGGACCTGGCCCACAGCCCAGGCATGTGCCCCAACTGGGAATCAAACCAGTGACCCTTCAGTTTGCAGTCTGGCACTCAATCCACTGAGCCACACCAGCCAGGGCTTATTTTCTTAGTTTTAAAATTCAAAATGTATGTACAAAATGTGTAATATGAGTATCATTAAAAGGTAAACATGTTTAACTTCCAGGTTAAGAAATGGACTAGAGCCAGTGCCTTAGAAAATTCCTGTTTCTGCTTTCTGATTATAATATTCCTCCCACCCCCACAGGGTACCACTATCTTGATTTCTTGTTAATCACTGTTTTCTTTATAGTTTTACCATAGTACATCTATTTCTAAACAATTTATTATTTGGTTTTGGAATTATAGCATGTGTTTTCTTTGATGACTTAATTCTTTTAGATTGTGTTATATGTTTTAGTTTTAGATTCAGACATTGCTGTATTCAGCTGGTGTGCACTAGTATGTCTTTACCAGTTTTTATTTGGTATCCATTCTGGTTGGTCAGTGTCCATGCTGCCTGGTTTTGAAATATTTTGAAAATCATCACTGGATTCATTCATTTCTTGTATGTACCTTTGTAGTCTTCTATTGTGTGAATTTACTGCAATTTATTTATCCCCTCCACTATTGATGAATACTTGAATGTTTCTTTTTCTTTTTTTTTTTTAGTATTATAAAGAAAGCTACACTGAACACTTTTATAATGTGTCTCTTATTATACATGCATAAGGCCACATACACTCTCTATCTAGGGCATATACCAAGGAATGAAATGGTTGTCACTAGGTACACACATCTCTGAATTTACTTGGGAATGTCACTGTTGCCAAAATATTTGTGTTGATTTACACTTCCACCAACATCCTCCTTGCTCCGCATCCTTGACAACATCTGGTACTGTCTGGCATATTTCATTGTAGGTTTTGTTTGCTTTTCCTTGAATACTAATAAAGTTGAGTATCTTTTCATAACTTTATGGACTATTTGTGTTTCCTCTGCTGTAAAAATGCTGCTTCATACCTTTTGCTCATTTGTCTATTGGATCATCTTTTCTTACCAATTTATAGGAATTCTTTAAATATATAGTTGTATGAGTTCAATATGTCTTCTCAGTTTGTAGCTTGTTTTTGTACTTTCTTGATGATTGTCTTTTGTCCAACAGAAGTTAATTTTAATGTAACTTCAGTTTTTTCCTTAATGCTTTGTGCTTTCCTTAAGAAATATTTCCCAATGTGGAGATCATGAAGTTTCCTATAATGTCTTCTAAACAATTTTTAGTTTTGCTTTTCATGTTTAAATCTTTTTTTTAATCAGAATTTTTTGTTTGGCTTCAGCTAGGGATCCAATTTTATTACATTTTTAATAAGAATAACCCATTCTTATGTTATATTGATTGGTTGCCCCTTGTGTGTGTCCCAGTCAGGAACTGAACCCACAACCTGGGCATGTGCCCTGATGGGGAATTCAACTGGCAACCTTTTACTTTGTGTGATGATGCCCAACCAACGAAGCCACATGAGTCAGGGCTTTTTGTGTTTATTCTTGTGACAGATTTACATTATCTAAATTACAACAGCTTTATTAGAAGCCTAAATATTGGGCAGTAAAAGCCCTATCCCCACCCTATCTTGTTCTTTGGGAATATTTGGTTATTTAGGGCCTTTTGTTATTTTGTATAAATTTTTTAAGATTTTATTTATTTATTTTTAGAGAGGGAAGGGAGAGAGAAAGGGAGAGAGAGAGAGAAACATCAAGTGCGGTTGCTGGGGGTCATGGCCTGCAACCCAGGCATATGCCCTGACTGGGAATTGAACCTGCAACACTTTGGTTCCCAGCCCGCGCTCAATCCTCTGAGCTACACCAGCCAGGGCTGTATAAATTTTCTTTACTATTTTTATTGTAGTAAAATATATAAAACATATAATTTACCGTTTTAACCATAGTGTGGTGTGCAATTTAGTGGCATTGATTACATTCACAGTGTTGTACAATGTGGCCTTTATCTGATTCCAAAACTCATTACTCCAAACAAATACTCTGCCCATTATGCAGACTCTCCCTCCTTCCTTGTCCCAGTTCCTGGTAGCTTCTAATCGTTTTGCCTATGAATTTGCCTTTTTCTGGATAGTTCATATAACTAAAAGGGAATCATGCAATATACGTCTTTTTAAAGTCTGGCTTATTTCACGTAGCATAATGTTTTCAAAGTTTACCTATGTTGTAGTATGTATCAACACTTCATATTTTTTTTAATAAGGCTGAATAAGATTACATTGTGTGCATATACCACCTTTTGCTTATTCAACACTTGGGTTGTTGCCACTTTTGTGTATTGCGCATAGTGCTGCTATGCAGATTGGCATATAAGTATCTGAGCCCCTGTTTTCAATTCTTCTGGGTACCTAGGAGTGGAATTGCTGGGCCAGATGGTTGATTATCCTACATTTAACTTGTAAAGAAACTGCCCATTGTTTTCCACAGTGCTTCTTCATTTGTATAAACTTCACAGTCAGATTGTCAAATAAAATACTCTATTGGGTTTTATGTTCCTGTATTCAATCTTTAGATCATTTGAGGGTGGTAAACCTGTTATGATATTGAGACAATACAATTATGTAGTATATCTCTCTATGCAGGACTTTTTGATATCGTTCAAGAAAGTTTTTTTTTAAAGGTTTTATTTATTTTTAGAGGGGAAGGGAGGGAGAAAGAGAGGGAAAAAAACATCAATGTGTGGTTGCCTATCATGTGGCCCCCACTAGGGACCTGGCCTGCAACCCAGGCATGTTCTCTGACTGGGAATTGAACTGATAACCCTTTGTTTCACAGCCCTTGCTCAATCCACTGAGCTACACTAGCCAGGGCTCAAGAAAGTTTTATAGTGTCTTCATAGGGATCTTGTACATCTTTGGTTGGGTTTATTCTTAGTTTATATTTTTTTATTTTTTTAAAGATTTTATTTATCTATTGTTAGAAAGAGGGGAAGGGAAGAAGAAAGAAGGGAAGGCAAGGAGAAAGACGGAGAGAAACATCAGTGTGTGTTTGCTGCTCACATGCCCCACACTGGGGACCTGGCCTGCAACCCAGGCATGTGCCCTGACTGGGAATTGAACCCATAACCCTTTGGTTCCTAGGTCTGTGCTCAATCCACTGGGCTTCACCAGCCAGGGCTATATTTTTTATTTCTATTGTTAATTTTTTAAAACTAAATATCCTGATTGTTGCTGGTGTTTTGAAATACAATGGACTTTTGAATACTTTTTATTTTCTGGCAAGCCTTCTCAATTTATGTTCTTATAATTCATATGTTAATTTTCTTTTTATTTGCTATGTAGATAGCAATGTAATCTGCAAGTAATGACAGTTTTCTCACATTCGAATTTTTATTTCTTTTTATTTCTCTGTCTTTACTGGTGGGCCTTAAGTACAATGTTTAATAGAATCCATTTTTTTGTTATTGTTCCTAATCTCAGAAGGATTGTTTTCAACTACTAACTATTAAGTTTGATATTTGCTTTAGGGTTTTATTTTTTGTAGATTAACTTTTTTAAAATTGTGGTAGTACCCTTGTATCCGATTTTCAATGTTTAAATGTTTAATTTTGGAGATTTTTCTACATTACACTGAGATAAGGTTTTTTCCTCTTTTTTTCTGTTAATGTGATGATTTATGCTAATATGTATTATTAAACCAAAGTTGTTTTCCTTGAATTAAACACAAGTTAGTGTAATATATTTCATTTTTTGTACATTACTGAATCCTGTCTGATAATTTTTTAAAAGGATTTTTTACATCTGTGTTCATTAGTGGATTGGGTAATGCCCTTTCTTTTATATTCTGGAATAGTTTTTGTAAGATTGAATTATTTGTTTTTTGAATGTTTGAAAGAACTAATCCATAAAACTATTTGGGCTTTGTACTTTGTGGGATTTTAAATCTCTGATTCAATCTATTTAAAGTTGTGGGACTGCTTAGATTTTTCTTGAGTCAGGTTTGATAAGATTTTCTCATTTTCTCATCCCTATCTCCACCTCAAGGAATCTATCCAGTTTCATTTAGGCTTTTAAATTTATTGGCATGAACTGAAATTGCTCATAGTATTCTCTATTTGATTTCTGTAAGTATGTTTCCTTTCCATTCCTAAAATTAAATGGTTCCTTTTTTTTCTTGAATAATCTTACCAGAGGTAGATTAACCTTCTGAAACACCAGTATTTGGTTTACTTGATATTTTCTGCTGTATTTTTTTATTTCATTAATATCATTTCCTTTTTATTTCTTCCTACTTTCTTTGGGTTGATTATGCTATTATTTCTTGAACTTCTGAAGTTGGTTGCTGAACTCACTCTTTTTGAAACTTAAAAATTTTTTAAAGATTTTATTTATTTATTTTTAGAGAAGGTGATGGGAAGGAGAAAGAGTGGGAGAGAAACATTGATGTGCCAGAGATACATTGATTGGCCTGCAGCTCAGGTGTGTGCCCTGACTGTGAATTGAACCAGCGACCTTTCAGTTTGCAGGTCGGCACTCAATCCACTGAGCCACACCAGCCAGGGCAAGGCTTTAAAAAATTTAATTAAGTATGTTAGGCTATATTTTTTTCCTGATATCTTTTTAGTTGTATTCTTCAAGTTTTGGCCAGAAGTACTAATATTTTGTCATTTTACAGTTCTGATATTTTATATTTCCCATTATTATTTATTTGGCCCATAAGTTGTTTAGGAAAATATTTTAGATTTCTAAACTTATGCTATTTTTATAGTTAGCTTTCTGTTATTAATTTCTAACTTAATTGTGTTATACTTGGAGAACATAGTCTGTATCTATTTGATAGTATGTTGAGGCTTGCTTTAAGGATTAAGCTATGTGACCAATTATCATAAACATACACTTTGTTTTTATATTATATGAGGTGTTTATATACATTCATTTTATCAAATTTGCAAATTGTGTTGTTTAAATCTCCTATGGTGTTTTTGATTATTTTATTTCCCATTCAATTACTGTAACAGGTTTAAAAACTCCTGCTCTAATGTAGATTTGTTAGTGTCTCCCTATGGTCCTGTTAGTTTTTACTTTATATGCATTTTTAGGCTACCTCTTTGGGTAGATATGAATTCAGATCTTTTGGGTTAATTGAACATTTTCGTGTTTTATATGATCCTCTTTATCTGTAGTAATGTTATTTGCCTTAAAATCTATTTGCCAATATTAACACAGCCACACCATCTTTCTTTTGGCTGATATTTGCATGGCGTATCTTTTTCTACCTCTTAATGGAAACTGTGTATCTTTATATTTTAGATGTGGCTTCTAATCTGAAAATAGTTGGATCTTATTTTTATCCAGTCTGACATGTGTATTTTATCCAGAGAGTTAAGCCTATATTCACTTAATGTAATTCTGATATACTTTTTTTTTTCAGATGTGCTTTATATTTGTCTCTTTCACTTCTTCTTGATTTTGAGGATTGCTCATACTTTTTATTATCTTCATATATTTTCTCTTTCCTTGTTTAGACATTATATGATAAATTTCTAGCCATATATTAGTTAGTTTACTTATTTCAGCATGAATACTCCACAAAGTTCAAAGTCAGTAATTTTCCTTCTTCCCAAAGAGCTCAAATACTTCAAAAGTTTTAAGTTTGGTCACCCCTTTCCCTAGTTATTCCTGTCCTGTTATATACCCTCCCCTACCCCAATTAGGCACCAAAGCATGTTTAGCTCTTTTTTTATGTTTAAATTTATCCACATATTTACCAATATCTTGTAATACTATTCCTTGTTGCACTTCAGATAATTTTCTTTTGCTTAAAGTAGCACAGCTATTACTTTCTTCAAATAGGGGTCTGTTATTGACCAAATGTCTCAACTTTTGTTTGTCTGGAAATTTCTTTATTTCAGCTTGGTTTTTAAAAGTTATTTCACTGGGTGTAGGATTCTGGGTCAACAGTTGCTTTTGTTAAACACAATTGTTAATATTACTTAGTCTTATATTCTACTAATGAGAATTCAGTTGGTCTATTCATTTGAAGGTGATTTGTCTTATTTCTAGCAGGTTTAAAGAATATCTTTTCTTTGATGTTCTGTAGTTTTACTATGAGGTGTCTAGTTAGGGATTTCTAGGACTTCTTAGATTTCAAGTACTGATGATTTGGAAAACTCTCAGCATTGTCTCTTCAAATATTGCCTCTTTCTCATTCTCTCCATCACATCCTAATGTAATGCTGATTAGATACAGTTTTTTTCTTTCTCCATGTCTCTTAACTTCTTTTCTATATACTCCATCTATCTGGGCTATATTCCTGGATAAATCAGTTATCTAGGCCTCTTTTAGCAAAAGCTTGAGAAGAGTAATTTTAGTGGAGCAATAGGCTCAGAAGCTAAATTAATCTGAAGTGACAAGAGAATGAGAGGTAAAACATCTGCCATAATTAACTCAGTATGGAAGTTTTTCTGAAAGAAGCAGAGAAATAGAAGCAGTTAGGAGAGAGTTGGGATATTTTTTTAATGTAGAAAAGAGGGGCTTCTGGCCAAGATGGAGGTGTAGGTAGATATGCTTAGCTTCCTCACACAACCAAAAGAAGGATAACAACCAATTTAAACACACACACACACACAAAGCAACCAAAACTGCCTGAAAATCAAACTGCGTGGAAGTTGACAACCAAGGAGTTAAAGAAGAAACATTCATCCAGAGTGGTAGGAGGGGTGGAAACAGGCAGCTGGGGTAGAGAGGATGTGTGGCAAGGCAGTGACTGGCAGACCAGGCAGTCCCACATTCACATGTGGATAAGCTGGGCAGAACAGCTGTGGAGCAAGACAGACCACACAACCCAGGGCTCTAGTGTTGGAAAATAAAGTCTCAAGACCTCTGGCTGTAAAAATCTGTGGGGGTGGTAGTGGCAGGAGAAACTGCTAGTCTCATAGGAGAGTCCATTGGAGGGGCCTGCGGGGTCCCAGAATGTACACAGGCCCACCATCCACCTGGGAATAAGCACCAGGGCAGCACCTGAAAGAGCACAATTTGCTTGAGGGAAGTGGGGGAAGTAAGTGACTGAAAGTGGGGGGAAAGCAGAGCAAGCAGCATCATCCCCTCTGTAACCCCTCCCCCACATACAGTGACACAACACAGAGAAGTGGGATGCCTCACCCTGGTGAATCCCTAAGGCTCTGCCCCTTATAATGGAACAGGTGTGCCAAGACAAAGAAGTATGGCCCCAAGAAAGAACAGATCAAAATTCCAGAAAAAGAACTAAGTGACAAGGAGATACCCAACCTGTCAGATACAGAGTTCAAAACACGTAATCAGGATGATCACTGGAATGATTGAGTACAGCCACAAAATAAAGGAAGAAGTGAAGTCTATGCAAAGTGAAATAAAGAAAAATATATGGGGAACCAACAGTGAAGGGAGGGAAACTGGTACTCAAATAAATGATTTGGAACAAAGGGAAGAAATAAACAGCCAACCAGAACAGAATGAAGAAACAAGAATTAAAAAAAAGAGAGGATTAGGAACCTCTGGGACCATTCTAAACATTCCAACATCCAAATCAAAGGGGTGCTGAAAGGAGACGAGGAACACCAAGAAATTGAAAACTTATTTGAAAACATAATGAAGAAGAACTTCCCCAATCTAGCAAAGGAACTAGACATACTAGTCCAGGAAGCTCAGAGTCCCAAAGAAGCTGGACCCAAGAAGGAACATACCAATGCACATCATATTTAAATTACCCAACATTAAAGAGGAGAGAATCTTAAAAGCAGCAAAAGAAGAGAGTTAGCTACAAAGGATTTCCCATATGACCATCAGCTGATTTCTCAAAAGAAAACTTGCAGGCAAGAAGGGGTTGGAAAAAATAATCCCAAGTCATGAAAGGCAAGGACCTACATCCAGTATGACTCTATCCAGCAAAGCTGTCTTTTAGAATGGAAGGACAGATAAAGTGTTTCTCAGATAAGGTCAAGTTAAAGGAGTTCATCATCACCAAGCCCTTATTATAGGGAATGTTAAAGGGACTTATCCAAGAAAAAGAAGATCAAAACTATGAACAATAAAATGACAACAAACACAAGTATCAATACCTGAACCAACAAAAACAAACTGAACAAACAGAACAGGAACAGAATCACAGAAATGGAGATCACATGGAGGGTTATCAGTGGGGCGGGGGAGAATGGGGGAAGAGGTACAGGGGATAAGAAACATAAATGGTAGGTAGAAAATAGACAGGGGGAGGTTAAGAATAGCATGGGAACTGTAGAAACCAAAGAACTTATATGTACAACCCATGGGCATGAACTAAGGGGGTGAGGGGAAAGCTGTAGGGAATGGGGGTACCAGGCAGAGGGGTATAAATGGAAGAAAAAGACTAGGACAACTAGTATGTAATGCATCAATCAACAAAATATACTAAAAAAAGAAAAAGAAAAAAGATGATATCCATAGGAATGATCTAGTAGAGGAGGAAAACTTGATGATGTAGAATAGAAGAGATAATTTTGGAGTGAAATCTCAGAGAAAAGGAGCTAGGTCCAAATTTTTCAAGCCTGTGCTTTGTGTTTTTGTACTACCCCTTGTATTTTTCAGTTTGATTTGGGTTTTATTTTTTCAATGTTTCATTCTTTATGCTATTATAGTTGTCCCAGTTTTGCCCCCTTCAGCCGCCTCCATCCAGCTTGTCCTGCACTTCCATAGTCAATCCCTATACTGTTGACCATGTCCATGGGTCCTTCATATATGTTCCTTGACTAATGCCTTCACCTTCTTTCAAACAGTCCCCACCTCCCTCCTCCCCTCTTATTACAGCTGCCAGTCTATTCCATGATCCTATTGCCTCTGGTTCCATTTTTCTCATTAGTTTATTTGATTCATTAGATTTTTCTCATAAGTGAGATCATGTGGTATTTGTCTTTTACCAACTGGCTTATTTCACTTAGCTTAGTAGTCTCCAGATCCATCCATGCTGTCACAAAAGGTAGGAATTCCTTCTTTTTTTCTGCTGTGTTACTACATATTTCCATTGTGTAAATATACCATAGTTTTTTAATCCACTTATCTACTGATGGACATTTAGGCTATTTCCAATTCTTGGCTATGGTAAATAACGCTGCTATGAACATAGAAGTGCATAAATTCTTTTGAATTGGTGTTTTGGGTTTCTTAGGTTATATTCCCAGCAGTGGAATTACAGGGTCAAAAGGTAGTTCCATTTTTAATTTTTTGAGAAAATTCCATACTGTTTTCCTCAGTAGCTGCACCAGTCTGCATTCCTGCCAATAGTGCACTAGGGTTCCCTTTTCTCCACATCCTCACCAGCACTTGTTTGTTGGTTTATTAATGATGGCCATTTTGGCAGGTATGAGGTGATATCTCATTGTGGTTTTAATTTGCATCTCTCTGATGGCTCGTGATGTTGAGCATCTTTCCATATGTCCTCCTTGGAGAAGTGTCTGTTCAGGTCCGTTGCCCATTTTTTATTGGATTGTTTGTCTTTCTGGTGTTGAGTTATGTGAGTTCTTTATATATTTTGGAGATCAAACCCTTGTCTGATATATCATTGGCAAATATGTTCTCCCATACAGTCAGTTCCTTCTCCTTTTGATGATGGTTTCTTTAGCCATGCAGAAGCTTTTTAATTTGATATAGTCCCATTTGTTTATTTTTTCCTTTATTTCCCTTGCCCTATGTTGGGTGTGTCTAACTCATTTTCACCAGGGGCCACATCAGCCTTACGGTTGCCTTCAAAGGGCCAAATGTAATTTTAGGACTGTATAAATGTAACCACTCCTTAACTGTTAAGGAGTTGAAATTGCATTCGTTGAAAGTAAAAACAGTCTCATCAATAAATGGTGTTGAGAGAACTGACTTGTACATGCAAAAAAATGAACCTAGACCACCAAGTTACACCATACACCAGAAGAAACTCAAAGTGGATAAAAGTCTTAAATATAAGTTGTGACACCATAAAAGTCCTAGTGGAAAACATAGTAAAATTTCAGATATCTCACATAGCAATGTTTTTGCCGGTATATCTCCTAGGGCATTCATTATATGGTTATGCCCCCTTTGTCAAATATGAATTAACCATAGAGACATGGGTTTATTTTGGGGCTCTCTGTTCTGTTCCATTGATCCATGTGTCTGTTCTTATACAAGGACCAGACTGTTTGTACCACCCCTTTCAAAAAGGTTAGTGAAAGAGACTTTTCTTTATAATCAGGCCTTGCAGTCAGTTTAATTAAACAGGTATCATTCACTTACCTATTCACTCACTCAGTCAATAAATATTCAATTTGCCTTTTATGTATCAGGCACTGTGTTAGGCTCTGAGAACGAAATTATAACAACATAGACACAATGCATACACTCACGAAGCTTATAGGTTAGTGGGGGTGGTGGGTGGGAGTGCTTCAGGCCAAGGACTTTGAAGGAGAAGTACAGGATTGTATGGGAGCATATAATAGGGAACTTAAGCTTTTAACCCTATTTTGATATAGTAAAGCAGGGACATTTAAGATGTTCCCAAAGAATGAGTTAGTTAGCCAGACATTCTGGGAAGCATTCCTAGAGAGAAAATCATAGTTGAAGGCCCTATTGCATCAAGGAACTTACAGAGGCTTAGGAATTGAAAGAAGACTAGAGCATAATGAATGAAAGATGAGATGAACTTTGGGGGGGATGGTAGGTACCAAATAGTACAGAATCGTAAGAATTTTAGACTACCCTGAGAGTACTAGGGAAGTATTGAAGGTACTTAAGCAGAGTAATGACAGAATCCATCTTTGTAGTATTTTTGTTATAAAGGTGTAGACACAAAGCTGGAGCCTGTTGTGATTAAACTTTAGAATCATAAAATTAACTCTCCTTTTTCAAATTATTTGTTTACTTAGCCATTGAGCATTAGGAATGGCTTCCTCAGTGAGACATAGATGGAAGTTGCCTTGGAATTAATAAAATGGTTTTCTGTTGTGTGTTTATGTGAAAAGACGTAGAGTAGAGAGAGAAAGAGATGTTGAGGGGAGGTGTGGACAGGAGAGATACCTGGTAGTCCAGATATTATTTTTAAAATTTGACATAGCAATGAGAAATGAGCTAAATCTACTTAGGATGTTAATAATTTATGTGTCAGGAACTTTTAGTAATTCTTAAATTGCTATCTTTTACACTGGACTATTTTTGAGTTATTCTAAGAAATTATGATAGATTTATTTAAGGATTTGTTTCAACCCATAAATTCTTTATTTAATGTAAATAAGATTGTTAGTCTGTTCTTATTTCTTTTCTCAACATAACTGTCAGAATGCACTATTCTAATTATGTTATTGACTTCTTTAGAGATTGTTCAGAGTTATCATTAGGACTAGTTAAATTTATCTTAAGCCTTAGAGTCTATTTGTTTTGGGTTGGCCAAAATGTCTGTTCAGTTTTTTCTGTAAAAGGCACATTTTTTCATTTTCACCAATAACTATTGATTTGGATACTTGGAGTGTCTTGGCTATCTCCCATATGGTATAACATTGACTGTTCTTAATTACTGTCTCAGTCTGATTACTATCAACATCAACTGTTCCACTCTACTGTGGAGCATCATCCAGCGAGAAATCTCCAGCATAAAACTTCAAAAACTACTTTTGACACATTCAATTAGTCACAGTACCTTCACCATACACTGCACAAATCTTTTTTTTGGCATTGCATTTGTGTTTTTACCTTTCTTGAAGTAATAAAGCATAATATAATGAAAATGTTGCTTATTTTCTTTCATCTTCAATATTAAATTGGCTGCACAAATATTCACCAATTTTGATGTTTTTTTTAAAATGCCCACTGATACAACAGCTGTCACAATACAGTCTAATATAATTGTTTCAATGAAGTTAAAGATAACTAAGTATTACTAGAGCCATCTTACTGAAAAAAATGTAACGAACTTTTTGGCCAACCCAATAATAAACACCTAACACTATATCTTGCACATAGTTGGCACTCAAAAATATCTTCAGTGAATCAATATATCTGATATTTATCTTTTTTAAATTTTATTTTTCAATTACAGTTCATTAATTGTGTTAGTGTCAGGTGTGCAGCCTAGTGGTTAGACAATTGTATACTTTGCAAAGTGTTCCCCCCGATAGTTTCCCTCTCTGTACTTCACATCCCCATGACTCTTTTATAACTACTAATTTGTACTTCTCATCCCTTCACTTTTTTCACTCAGTCTCCCAACCCCACTCCTTCTGGCAACCATCAGTCAGTCCTTTGTATTTTCAATTTTGTTTGTTTATTTATTTTGTTCATTAGATTCCACATATAAGTGAAATCATGGTATTAGTCTTTCTCTGTCTGACTTATTTCACTTCGCATAATACCTTTAGATTTATCCATACTGTTGCAAATGGTAAGATTTCACTTTTTTTTTGCTACAATGTTCTTAATTACACCTGGTAAAATTTCCTTCCTTAATTCTTTCCCTTCACACAAAACATACTGACTTTATTTGATATTCATTTTTCCCAGGCTTAATAGTCTTCAGTGTTCTACTCTGAGTATTATTATTTTGCTGTTTTCCCTTACTCAAAATCTCTTTTTAAGGTTTAATTGTCCTCAATTTTTTTCTTGAGATTCATGTTCTTGCTTTTTTGTATTCTAAATCTTTGTTTGCCCATTTTCTCTTGGAAAATGTCTTTTTTCCTTTTCTTGTTTGATCTAACTTACTTTATGTTGAAAACAACTTTTGAGCCTGTGTACGATTTTGTGTTTTTCAGTCTTCTAATTGCAGTTTTTCCCATCCTGAGGAACTATTGAATTGTTACTATGCATTTGATAAATATAATTTTATGTATTCTATGTTTTTAGTCTATTGAAGACAATGAAGTATATTTGCCTAATGATGAAATTTGGACCTATGATATTGATAGTGGGTTGTGGTAAGTAATTTTAAATTGCAGAATGTTGAGTCTTAATATGTGTTATAAATATTTTCATAGACTTGGGAATTTACAGCCCTGCTTAGAACATACTGCAATATCTATTTCTCCCTTTCATTTTTTTTCAGTGCTTTCATTTTCTTTCAATGTCTTATTCTCTCTGGCTCTTTGTTTCCCCTACTCCCTTCCTCGCTCCACTATTTGTCCTTTACCATTCCTCACAATTCTAAGGCTGTCTCTGAAGGCTTTGTTCTGCTAATGAATTCCCAATTCTGGTGACATGTGTGAAGATTTTGTAATTTTCCAGTACATTGAAAAACCTGTCAGGTGGATCTTAGAATTTTTGCAGTATTGGCTACCATTATATTTTAATTATAATTGTCAGTGACAATTTTCATTTAAAAAGGACTCATGGAGTTAAAAGGGAATTTTAATTTGCCTTTCTGGAAAGTTATGAAATTCCATGTTATTCTTGCTGCAGGACAATGCACCTCATGGAAGGAGAACTCCCTACCTCCATGTCAGGAAGTTGTGGTGCTTGCATTAATGGAAAGCTGTACATTTTTGGAGGATATGATGACAAAGGATACAGCAATCGAGTAATATTTTCTTTCAATTCAGGAGTGCAGCAAAATGTGTAATATTTAGTATATCACTTCATCTCACAAGTTTACAAATATTTTGAAAAGAAGATATATGTAGAAAATTTTGTGTTTATGATTATAAGGTTTTAGAATGAAAACGAAGTAGTGCTTTTTTTCCATGTCTTTCTGTTACAGAATTAACTACATACCTAATTGATATCTATAAGGCAAGAGAATGATGGGAAAAGGTCTATTTCAGTATGTTTTATATATCATTTTTGCTTCTAAAACAGTCTCACTTTCATTAGCTCCACAGTTAAAATTTTATTTGTTAAAAAGAAAAAAGCAGTATTATTAACTTTTGGATCACATAATTCTCAGATATAAATTTCATTTTCAACTGCCTTGTCTGTTAATGGTGTTCTCTCTTTTTTAAAGCTTTATTTTGTTAATTTGCGAACCAGAGATGGAACCTACATTTGGGAAAAAATCACCAAGTTTGCAGGAAAACCACCCACACCACGTGATAAACTTTCTTGCTGGGTGTATAAAGACAGGTAATGCATCAAAATCATCTCATTAACCACACTTACATGAGGACTGTAGTTTGAGGCCAAAATCAAGAAAACTTGAGAGTCTGATTTGTTACAACATATAATTACATACTTTTTTTTAAATCCTCACCTGAGGAGGTGCTGTTTTATTGCTTTAGAGAGTGAAGAGGGATGTGAAGTAGGGAAGGGGGGTGAGAGAGAGAGAGGGAGAGAGAAACATTGATTTGAGAGACAAACATCACCTCTGAAACACTGATTGGCTTAGGTGTCACAACCTACCAAACCCGCAACCTAGGTATGTGCCCTGACCAGAATAAACCCTGCAGCCCCTCAGCATCTGGGAGGATGCTCCACCAACTGAGCCACATGGGCCAGGGCCAAACTTGTTTTCATGCTAATGGTAACAGCAGTTTTAAACCCTGGAAAAGATAAGTAATAAAAATAAACATGTGGAAGCAACTATAAATTAAAAATAAATTATTTTTTAAAAAACAAATAGTTAATTTATAGTTTAATAGTTTATTAATTAATTTATTAAAATTTTGAATAATACATTCACAGGATTCATACCATATTTTAAAATATTGCAGTGAAAGCTTTGGCTCCCACTCTTATCCCTGCTCCCCCATGCACAAATGGCTTCTCTTTATATCTGTTGTATTCTTATGGTAGTGGTTCCCAAAATTGTGTGTCATTGGAATCACTGAGGATCTTTTAAAAATTCTAAAGCCCTGGTGATATCCCAGAATAATTAAATTACAGTGTCTGGGAGTATGATTATTTTGAAGTTCCTCAGGTGATCGCAAGATGCAGTCAAGTTTGGAAACCACTGCAGTCAGTGTTACTTTATGCAAATAGAAGCAAATATGTATGTGTGCATATGTGTTCCTCTTTTTGCCCCTCCTCCTCACATGAATATCAGTGTACTCTCTGTACACTGTGTGCACCCTACTACTTCTTTTAGTTAAAAGTAAAATGGAGGTCTTTCATCTTTCTGTATCCCTAGTTAGAAAGCTTGTTCTTCGTGCATTTTTTTTTGCACTTTTGTAGTATTCTCCTCTGTGAATATATATACCACTGTTTGTTTAACCTTTACCCTGTAGGTTGTTTCAAGTCCTTTACTGTTACAAATTATGCCTTAATGGATATCTTTGTGTGTGTGTGTGTGTGTGTGTGTGTACACACATACCAGATAGATCTACTGAGTGAAATTCCAGAATTAGATGTCTGGGTCAAAAGGTAATGCATTTGTAATTTTGTAGATGCTTAGTTTGTTATGGCTACTGTAGCAAAGAACCATAAACTGAGTGGCTTCAACAACAGATATATATTGTCTCACAGTTCTGGAGGCTGGAAGTCTGAGATCAAAGTGTCAGCAGGGTTGATTCTTTCTCTGGGTTTTGAGGAAGAATCTATTCCATGCCTGTCCCTTAATTTCTGGTGATTATTGGCAGCCTTTGGTGTTCCTGGGCATGTAGAATGCTCTCCTGTCTGCTTCACTTTCACAATAGCATTCTCCCTGTGTGCACCTGTCTGTGTCATCTTAACTTGATTGCCTCTGTAAAGACTTTATTTTCAAATAAGGTCACATTCCGAGATATTGGGGAATAGTACTTTAACATACAAATTTTGGGAGGACACAATTCAACCCATAAGAATAAATTTTGCAAATTTTTCCTCCATAGAGGTTGTGTTGTTTTGTATTTCAACGATGGAATGCTTATTTCTCCACAGTCTTGCCAAGAGTTTGTGAACAAATTTAGATTTTTTGTTTTGTTAACTGAGAAGTGATGTTTCAGTGATATTTTGATTTTCATTGAAAACATATTTTTGTGAGCTTGAATGTATTTTTATATGCTTAAGGGACATTTTTATTTCTTTTTCTCTGGGCTGTTTGATCATGTCCTTCACCAATTATTTTCTATTGTTGGCATTTATAATCTCAGTTCCTAGGAGTTTCTGTAGTTATGTGCTAAAAAGAGATTAGTGTTTGTGTGATATGAAATTTTTTTCCAGTTTGTCACCATCTTTTGACATTACTTAAAAGTGTGCTCTGCATGTATTAAGCACCTTTTCAAAACTATGATTTAGATAAACTTATCAATAATTTATTTTGTGGCTTCTTGCTTTTGAGCCTTGATTGCAAAGGCTTTTTCTACTCTAAGATTATAATCTAATTCTCCCACATTTTCTTCTAGTGCTTTTTAAATTTAATTTTTACATTTAAATCATTAATTCATTTGGGACTTATCCTGTGAATGGTGTGAGATATGGATTCAGGTTTATCTTTTTTGAATGACTATCTTATCTCTAACTCAATTATTTCAGATTCTACTTTTATTATGTATTTACTAATTTTTTTTATATTTGGATCTACTTTTAGGTTTTATTCTATTTTGTTTATTTTCTCTCTGCTAATGCACAAATACTTCATTAGTTTAGAGATTGAAGCATTAGAGAACATTTTTATTGAACTAGTACACTTAAATAATTGTCACAAAGTGAGTACACTTATATAATTACTACCCAAATAAACAGAATATTATCAACACTCTAGAAACCCTCCTTATGTCCACTACTGACCACTATGCTCATAATACTTTCCAGAGGAAACCATTATCCTAATGTCTAACATCCTGTATTATTTATTCTTTTTATTTTTTGTGTCATATATGGAATCCTACAGAATATATTCTTTTACCCATATTATATTTTTGAGATTCATCCATGATGTTTTGTCTGCTTGTAGTATTATTTCTTTCCTATATGTTATTCTATTAAGTACAATACTACATAGTATATTTATTCATTCTACTATTGACAGATATTTAGGTCATTTTTACTTTTTAACTCTTGGGAGTAATATGAATATTCTTCTATGTGTTTTGGTACATAAAGGTATACATTTCTGTTGGGTATATGTCTCTTCATTCTCTTAACGGTTGAATCTGATCTTAATATAGTATTATTTACCAATCTTTTCTTTATGATTAGTGCTTTTGTGCCCTAGCAACTTTTCACTTGCCAAGGTCCTGAGATGTTCTTATTGTTATCTTTTAAAATATTCATTATTTTACTTTACCCATTCCTATCCACAGTCCACCTGGAATTGTTTTTTGTGATATGAGGTAAAGGTCAAGCTTTTTAAAAATCCTTACCTGAGGGTATGTTTATTGATTTTAGAGAGTAGAAGGAGGGTAGAGAGAGAGAGATTGATGTGAGAAACATGTATGCGCACCCTGACTGGGATTGAACCCACAACCTAGGTATTTGCCCTGATTGGTAGTTGAACCTGCAACCTTTCGGTGTAGAGCTGACACTCCAACCAGCTGAGCCACCTGGCCAGGGGAAAGGTCAGGTTTTATTTTTCCATCTGGATAACCAACTGAATAACCATTTGATCCAGCAGCATTGATTGCCATGATCATACTTTCTCCTTTGCTCTGCAGTACCACTTTCGCCACAAATTAAGTGTCCATATGTGGAAGGGTGTATTTACTGACTGGGTATCAAACCCACAACCTTGGCATATCAGGACAAGGCCCTAACCAACTGAACTACCAGGCCAGGGCTAATTCGTATTTTTTATATATTTGTATTTCAGATATAAATCTTGCTTGGTTGTAACAAGTATTTCAACATACTGTTGATTTCTGCTAGCAGACGTATAGAATTTTTTTTTTAATTTTTTTAAAGATTTTATTTATTTATTTTTAGAGAGGGAAGGGAGGGAGATAGAAAGAGAGAGAGAAACATCAATGTGCGGTTGCTGGGGGTTATGGCCTGCAACCCAGGCATGTACCCTGGCTGGGAATCGAACCTAGGACACTTTAGTTCCCAGCCCGCGCTCAATCCACTGAGCTATGCCAGCCAGGGCTAGAATTTTTTTAGGAAGAGTAATGGATAACTTTGTCGATTTGTTTCTGGATGTTAATTTTTTGTCATAACAGTTTGGAAAAAGCATTATAAGAACTGAAGCTTAAAATAAAACTGAACTCTGAGCTGTGGGTAGGCTTGCATGAAGGAAGTATCTTTGTGAACAATTAGGAGAAATGAAGTATGTTTCTGTAAGCCACTAGGCCAGGGGTTTCTACTTTTGTTTTTCCAGGACTTAATTGACCCCAAATCTACAAAATATTTTTGGTTCCTTAAAGTTTTTCTAGTTTGTGTATACAAGAAACTGGTAACAGTGGTTGTGTAGGCAGAAGAATTGAGTGAGAGTAGGAGGGAGACTTACTTTTTACTGTATCTTTTTAAAAAAGTTGTGGTAAATACATATATAATATAAAATTTGCTATTTTAATCATATTTAAGTGTACAATGCAGTGGCATTAATTACATTCACAGTCCTGTTCAACCATCATCATTATCTAGTTCTAAAACTTTCTATCACTCTAAATGAGAAACTTTTTTTTTCTATCTTTTTTAAAAGATTTTATTTATTTATTTTTAGAGAGGGAAGGGAGGGAGATAGAGAGAGAGAGAAAAAAAAAAACATCAATGTGCGGTTGCTGGGGGTTATGGCCCGAAACCCAGGCACATACCCTGGCTGGGAATCGAACCTGCGACACTTTGGTTCGCAGCCCACTCTCAATCCACTGAGCTACTCCAGCCAGGTAAATGAGAAACTTTATGGTAGTTGTCATCCCTAGGTATCTGTGGAGGGCAAAATCTGCCAGTGCTCAAGTCCCTTATAAAAAAATGGTGTATTTGTATGTAACATATGCATATCCTTTATATACTTTAAATCATTTGTAGAGTACTTAAAATATCTAATACAGTGTATATGCTATGTAAATAATTGTTATACTGTATTGGATAGGACTAATGATAAGAAAAAAGTTTGCACTGTCCAGTACAGATGCAACCATTGTAGGCCTAACTACACAGCACACACCAGTGGTAACATCACTTTTTTTCAAATATTTTTGATCCACAGTTGGTTGAATTCACAGGTGCAGAACTGCCAAATATGGAGGGCCAACTGCACCCATTAAGCAATACCCCTCCATTTCCCCTTCTCCCCAACCCCTGGTAACTTTTACTTTCTATTTCCACGAAGTTGCCTATTATAGATATTTCATATAGGTGGAATCATCCAATATTTGTTCTTTGGTATCTGGCTTAATTTCACTTAACAAAATGTTTTCAAAGTTTACTATGCTGTAGTATGTATCAGAACTTCATTCCTGTTATAAGTTGGAATAACGTTCCATTACAGACTGCATTTTGTTTATTCTACTGTTCATCAACACTTGGGTTGTTTCCATGTTTTAGCTATTGTGAATAATGCTGGTATGAACATTGGCTTGCAAGTATTGTTTGAGTCCCTGTTGTGAATTGTTTTCAGTATATCTAAGAGTAGAATTGCTAGGTCATATGAAAATTCTATGCTTAACTTTTTGAGGAAACACCAAACTGTTTTCCATAGTTACTATGCTATTTTATATTCCCTCTGGCAATGAACAAGCGTTCCAATTTCTTCATAACCTCACCCATACTTGCAGTTTTCTGTTTTTACTTTTGCTATTTGTCCAATTTTATAATAGGTATTCTAGTGGGTGTGAAGTAATATTCATTGTGGTTTTGATTTATATTTCCTCAGTGACTGATGATGTCAACTACCTTATTCATGTGCTTATTGCCATTTGTATATCTTTAAAGAAATGTCCATTCAAGTCCTTTGCCCATTAAAAAAATGAGTTGTTTTTTTTGTTGGTGATTTATAATTCTTTATATATTTTGGGTATTAATCTCTTATCAGAGATGTATAGTGTTTTTGTTGTACTATCAGTGTCTGGCTGGCCTCATCAAATAATTTTAGTGAGTGTTCACTCCTTTTCAATTTTTGGGAGAGTTTGAGAAGTATTGGTATTAATTCTCCTTCAAATATTTAGTAGAATTTACAAGTGAAGCCATCTGGTTCTGGTATTTTCTTTTTGGGGAGGTATTTTGAATACTGATTCAATATCCTTATTTGTTATATTATTTTATTCAGATTTTAAATTTTTTCTTGAACCATTTTTGTACTACTCTCTCCAGGAATATTTCTATTTCATCTAGCTTATTCAATCTGTGGGCATGAAGTTTCCCATAGTATTCTCTTACAATCCTTTTTATTCCTGTGATGTTGATAGTAATGTTTTCTCTGTCATTTCATTCCTTTTTCCTTAGCTTAGCTAAAGGTTTGTCAATTTTGATCTTTTCAAAGAACTGACTTTTGTTTTTGTTTCTTTCTATTGTTTCTATTACCTTTAATTTTTATTTTCTTCCTTCTCTTATCTATGGATCTACTTCTTTCTGGCTTTCTTGCTTGCTTGCTTTCTATTTCCTTAATATGTACAATTATATTATTAATTTGAGATCTTTCTTTTTAAAAAATTCATAGGCATTTACACCTATAAAATTCCTTCTGAGCACTGCATTCACTGTATCCCATAAGTTTTGTTTTATTATATTTTCTTTTTTAATTCTTGTTTATTCTATTACAGTTGTACCAGTTTTCCCCCCTTGCCCTCCTCTGCCCAGCCCACCCTCTGTTACCATAGTCCATCCCCATACTGTTGTCCATGTCGATGGGTCATTCATACATGTTCTTTGACTAACCCCTTCCCTTTCTTTCTACCATTCCCCTCAACCCCTTTCTCTGGCAGCTGTCAATCTGTTCCCTGTTTTTCCATGTCTCTCATTCTGTTTTGCTCATTAGTTCATTAGATTCCTCTTATAGGTGATATCGTTTGGTATTTGTCTTTCACTGCCTGGCTTATTTCACTTAGCATAATAGTCTCCAGTTCCATCCATGCTGCCGTAAAGGGTAGTAGTTCCTTCTTCTTTCTTCTGGCCGCATACTATTCCATTGTAGAGATAAACAGCAGATTTTTAATCCATTCATCTACTGAGGAGCTCTTAAGCTGTTTCCAACACTTGGCTATTGTAAATAGTGCTGCTGTAAACATCGGGGTGCACAAGTTTCTTTGGATTGGTGTTTTGGGATTCTTTGAGTATATTCCCAGCAGGAATCACTGAGTCATAAGGCAGTTCCATTTTTTATTTTTTGAGGAAATTCCATACTGTTTTCCACAGTGGCTGCACCAGTCTGTGTTCCCACCAACAGTACAGTAAGCTTCCCTTTTCTCCACATCTTCCCCAGCTCTTGTTTGTTGATTTGTTAATAATGGCCATTCTGACAGGTATGAGTTGATATCTTGAGTTTTAATTTGCATTTCTCTGATGGCTAGTGATGTTAAACATTTTTTTCATGTGTCTATAGGCCATCTGTATGTCCTTCTTGGAGAAGTGTGTGTTCAGGTCCTTTGCCCATTTTTTGATTGGATTGTTTGACTTCCTGGTGTTGAGTTGTGTGAGTTCTTTATATATTTTGGAGATCAAACCCCTATTTGAGGTATCATTGGCTAATGTGTTCTTCCATACAGTTGGTTCTCTTTTCATTTTGATGATAGTTTCTTTAGCTGTGCAGAAGCTTGTTAGTTTGATGTAGTCCCATTAGTTTATTTTTTCCTTTATTTCCCATGCTCTAGGAGATATATTGTCAAAAATATTGCTATGTGAGATATCTGAAATTTTACTGCCTATGTTTTCCTCTAGGACTTTTACATATCATGACTTACATTGAAGTCTTTTATCCATTTTGAGTTTATTCTGGTGTATGGTGTAAGTTGGTGGTTGGTTGAGTTTCATTTTTTTGCATGTACCAGTGCAGTTCTCCCAACACCATTTATTAAAGAGGCTATTTTTTCTCCATTGTATATTTGTGCCCCCTTTATTAAATATTAATTGACCATAGAGACATGAGTTTATTTCTGGGCTCTCTATTCTGTTCCATGATCTATATGTCTGTTTTTATGCCAGTACTAGGCTGTTTGATATCAGGTATTGTAATCCCTCCAACTTCGTTCTTTCTCAAGATTTCTGTGGCTATTCAGGGTATATTTTACTTCTATATAAATTTTTGACATATTTGTTCTAGATCCGAGAAATATGCCATTGGTATTTTAATAGGAATTGCATTGACTGTATAGATTGCTTTGGGTGGTATGGACATTTTAATGATGTTAATTTTCCATCCATGAACATGGTGTGTGCTCCCATTTATTTGTATTTCCCTCAGCTTCTTTCTTCAGTGTTCTATAGTTTCCCAAGTACAGGTCTTTTTACCTCCTTGGTTAAGTTTATTCCTAGGTACTTTATTTTTCTTGTTGCTGTAGTAAATGGGATTTTTCAGGTAGTTCATTGTTGGTGTACAAAGATGCCATCAATTTCTGAATATTGATTTTGTATCCCACTACTTGGCCAAATTTATTTACTAGGTTGAGTAGTTTTTTTTGGTGAAGCCTGTAGGGTTTTCTGTGTACAATATCATATCATCTGCAAATAATGACAGTTTTACTTCCTCTTTTCCAATTTGGATGCCTTTTATTTCTTCTTCTTGTTTGATCGCTGTGGCTAGGACTTCCAGTACTACATTGAATAAGAGCAGTGAGAGCAGGCAGCCTTGTGTTGTTCCTAATCTTAAGGGAAACGCTTTTAGTTTTTGCCAATTGAGTATGGTGTTGGCAGTAGGTTTTTCATGTATGGCCTTTATTACATTGAAGTATGCTCCCTCTAGTCCCACTTCACTAAGTGTTTTTGTCATAAATGGGTGCTGGATTATGCAGATGCTTTTTCTGCATCTATTGATACGATCATGTGATTTTTGTCTTTCATTTTGTTCATGTGATGTATCACATTTATTGATATGCCAATATAGTACCATCCTTGCATCCCTGGGATAAATCCCACTTGATCATAGTATATGGTCTTTTTAAAGTATTGTTGGGTCTGGTTTGCTAGTATTTTGTTGAGGATGTATGTTCATCAGAGATATTGACCTGTAGTTTTCTTTCTTCATTGTGTCTTTACTTGGTTTTGGGATTAGGATAGTACTGGCCTTGTAAAAAGAGTTTTGGAGTCTTCCCTCTTGTTGAATTTTTTAAAATAGTCTCTGAAGGATTGGTGTTAGTTCCTCTTTGAATGTTTGGTAAAATTCCCCTGTGGTCCAGGACTTTTTTGTGTCAGTAGTTTTTTTTTTTATTACTGCTTCAATTTGCTAGATGTTAGTGATCTATTCCAGTTTTCTGTTTCTCCCTGATTCAGTTTTGGAAGATTGTGTGTTTCTAGAAACATCCATTTCACCCAGGTTGTCCAATTTCTTGATATATAGTTGTTTATAGTAATTTCTTATAGTCCTTTGTATTACTGTAGTATCAGTTGTTACTGCTCTTTCATTTCTGATTTTATTTGGGTCCTTACTTTCTTTTTTAAAAAATATATTGTATTGATTGTGCTACTACGGTTGTCCCATTTTTTTCCACCCTTCCTTCATCTCTGCCCTGTACTGCCCCTCCCACCATCATTCCCCCCCTTTAGTTCATGTCCATGGGTCATACATATAAGTACTGTGGCTTCTTCATTTCCCATACTATTAACGTCCCCTGTCTATTTTGTACTTATCATTTATGCTTCTTGTTACCTGTACCTTTTCCTCCATTCTCACCCCTCCCCCTCCCTGCTGTTAATCTTCCATGTGATCTCCATTTCTGTCCATGTCTTCCTGCTCTAGTTATTTGACTAGTTTGTTTGTTTTTTTTTAGGTTCAGTTGTTGATAGTTGTGAGTTTGTTGTCATTTTACTGTTTGTATTTTTTATCTTCTTTTTCTTACATAAGTCTGTTTAACATTCCCTATAATAAGGGCTTGGTGATGGTGAACTCCTTTGATTTGACCTTATCTGGGCAGCACTTTATCTGCTCTTCCATTCTAGATGACAGCTTTGCTGGATAGAGTAATCTGGGATATAGGTCCTTGTCTTTCATGACTTGGAATACTTCTTTCCAGCTCCATCTTGCCTGAAAGGTTTCTTTTGAGAAATCAGCTGATAATCTAATGGGAACTCATAACCCTCTGTTTTTCTCTTGCTGCTTTTAAGATTCTCTCCTTATCTTTAATCTTGGGTAATGTAATTATGATGTGTGCTGGTGTGTGCTTCCTTGAGTCCAATTTCTTTGGGACTCTCTGAGCATCCTAGACTCCCTGAAAGTTGATTTCCTTTGCCAGATTGGAGAAGTTCTTCTTCATTATTTTTTCAAATAAGTTTTTAATTTCTTGGTCTTCCTCTTCTCCTTTTGGCACCCCTACTATTCAGATGTTGGAACGTTTAAAGATGTCCTGGAGGTTCTCAAGCTTCTCTTCTAATTTTTTTGAATTCTTGTTTCTTCATTCTGTTCTGGTTGAATGTTTCTTTCTTTCTTTTGTTCTAAACCCTTGATTTGAGTCCTGGTTTCCTTCCCATCACTGTTGGTTCCTTGTAGATTTTTTTTTTATTTCACATAATGCAACCTTCATTGTTGCCTGGGTCTTTTTTATGCTGTTGAAGTACCCAGAGAGTTCTGGAGCATCCTGATGACCAGTGTTTTGAACTGTGCATCTGATAGGTTGGCTGTCTCTTCGTCACTTAGTTGTATCTTTTCTGGAGCTTTGATCTGTTTTTTTCATATGGGTCATTTTTTGAGTCTCAGTGTGTCTATTACATAGTAAGTGGCAGAACCTTAGGTGTTTATCAAGGTGGGGCCACCCACGTTGTGGTGCTGTATGTGGGGGAGGGGTCTGAGAGGGAACAGTGCTGCTTGTTCCGCTTTCTGCTGGTTTTCAGTCACTTTGCCTGATACCCACAATCAAGTTGGGCCCTTCTGGTGCTGATTCCTTGGTGGGTGTGTATGTTCTAGGACCCTGTGGGTCTCTCCAACAAACTGTCCTGTGATGCTGTGTTTCTGCCACTGACCCCTCAACCTCCACAGGTGTTTTCAATCAAAGGTTTTGAGGCTTTATTTCCCCACCCTGGAACCCTGGGTTCCTCAGTCTGTCTTGATCCCTAGTTGTTTCTCCCGGTTTATCTGCACTCGAATGTGGGACTGTGAGGTCCGTCAGCCGCCACCTTGCTGCGAGTCCTCTCCACCTGGCTGCGCATCTCTGCCCCTCCTACTGGTCTGGATGTATGTTTCTTCTTTAACTCCTTGGTTGTCGGACTTCTATATAGTTCAATTTTCTGTCAGTTCTCATTGTTTTTTGTTTTAAAATTTGTTGTTTTTCTTTTGATTGTGGGAAGAGGCATGGTGTGTCTACCTAAGCCTCCATCTTGGCTGGAAGTCCTAATACAATTAACAAACTAGATAAACACAAGATATATGAAGCTGCTGCTGGCATAAATCAGCAAACCATTTTACAGCAACCTAATTTTTAATAATTAGAGTATATTCTAAAATAATGATAGAAAGTATATTATACTACATATGTAAACCATTAACATTGTCATTTACTGTCATGGTTAAGTATTATGTACTATACTTATCACATATCATATACTATAATTATATTTGCTATACTTTTGTACAACTGGCAGCATAGTAGGTTTGTTTACCAGCATTACCATAAACATGTGAGCAGTGCATTGCACAACATTATGATGGCTGTGACATCACTAGGTAATAGAAAATTTTTTAGCTCCACTATAATCTTATGGGACCACTGTCATGTATGTGGTTCATCATTGACTGAAATGTCTTTATATAGCATATGACTGTAACTAGCTTGTTTAGGTTATTAGGGTGAGAGAAATGATCTCATTCAACTTTCTATGAACAAAGTGGAAGTAGAATTTCTAAAGGGTGTCCTTGTCTTTGGTTTTCAGATTAATATATTTTGGTGGCTATGGGTGTAGGAGACACAATGAACTCCAAGACTGTTTTGATGTTCATGATGCATCTTGGGTAAGAGTAATCACTGCTAACATTTTCCTCTAATTTATTATTGCCTTAAAGTTTTTAGAAATAATGAGCCCATTCTTTCTCATTTTTATTTGCTATAATTGACTCTGAAAAAATTTATTTTCTCTCTTTTGATTTTGGATTAAATTGGAGGAGGTTCTCTCACCTTCATGGAAACCAGAAGTTTCTTTTCTTATATATTTAATCGCTTATACCTACTTCTGTATAAGTGGAGGCTTTATCACAACTTAGAAAAACTCGGTTCACAGGTAACCAGAATGGCTTTTGCTGACATACATCTGCTTTTAGATATGTGTACTAGAACCATGCAGCTCTGATGGGCTTACACAGGAGTAAGTTGGTGGTAATATTACCTTTCCTAATTATTCTTACTGGTTATAGAATAAACTATTGTTAATGAAAGAAGTCAATTTATAAAAATGAAATCTTTTAAAGATAACTTTAAAAATCATTGATTCACCACCAAAATGCACAGTAACTCTTTAGTTTTACCTTTTCCTAGCATACACTATTATTGTACATTACTAATGTATATGCACATTTTGTATATATCTCTTTGTATATGGGTGTTTTTTAATTCTCCCTATAGTTACATGGCTTTTTAGCTTTTAACATAAAATATCTGTAAAGCTTGGCTACTTACATTATTACTAATAATTTTAGAAATATAACTTCCCATTGTTTATATATATTTTTACTCATCAGTGAAATCTTTTTTTTCTCTTCTAATACAGTCAGGCTAATGCTCATGTCCTGAAATTTTTGGTATACAGTGGATTTTTTTCCACTGGTAAATTTTTAAAAATTATTTATTGTTGTTCAGTTACAGTTGTCCCACCTTTTTCCCCACTGCTCATCCCTACTCTGCCCTGACACTCTTGCAGTTAATCCCCGTTGGCCATGCCCATGAGTCCTCTATTCGTGTTCCTTTACTTGCCCCTTCCCCTTCTTTGCTCTGTTACTCCCTCTTTTCTCCCCTCTGGTCACTGTCAGTTTGTTCTACATTTCCATGTCTATGGTTCTATTCTGTTCATTTGTTTGTTTTGTTGATTAGGTTCTCCTTATAGAAGAAACCATACAGTATTTGTCTTTCACTGCCTGGCTTATTTCATTAGCATAATGCTTTCAGTTCCATCCATGCTGTTAAGAAGGGAAGGAACTCCTTCTTTCTTTCTACTGCATAGTATTCCATTGTGTAAATGTACCACAGGTTTTTGATACACTCACTTACTGATGGGCACTTAGGCTGTTCTAGCACTTGGCTATTGTAAATAACACTGCTATGAACATTGGAGTGCATAGGTTTTTTTGAATTGGTATTTCAGAATTCTTAGGGTATAGTCCCAGCAGTAGGATCACTGGATCAAAAGACAGTTCCATCTTCAGTTTTTTCAGGAAATTCCATACTGTTTTCCACAGTGGCTGCACCAGTATGCATTCCCACCAACAGTGCACTAGGGTTCTCTTTTCTTCACAACCTTGCCAGTACTTGTTGTTTGTTGGTTTATTAATGATGGCCATTCTTACCAGTTTGAAATGGTATTTCATTGTGGTTTTAATTTGCGTCTCTCCAGTGGCTAGTGATGTTGAGCACTTTTTCATGTGTCTGTGGGTCCCCTATGTGTCCTCCTTGGAGAAGTATCTGTTCAGGTCCTTTGCCCATTTTTAAATTGGATTGTTTGTCTTCCTGGTGTGGAGTTATATGAGTTCTTTATATATTTTGGAGATCAAACCTTTGTCTGAGGTATCATTGGCAAATATGTTTTCCCATATGGTTGGTTCCCTTTCCATTTTGTTGATGTTTTCTTTAGCTGTGCAGAAGCTCTTTATTTTGATATAGTTCCATTTGTTTATTCTTCCCTTTATATCCTTTGCCCTAAGGGGGATGTATTGGTGAAAATATTGCTGCATGGGATATCAGAAATTTTCCTGCCTATGTTTTCCTCCAGGACTTTATTGGTGTTGCAGTTTATATTTAAGTCTTTTATCCATCTTGAGTGTATTTTAGGGTGTGGTGTAAGTTGGTGGTCAAGTTTCTTTTTTGTTTGCATGTATTTGCCCGGATCTCCCAACACCATTTATTGAAGAAGCTATATTTACCCCACTTTATGTTCCTGCTCCCTTTGTCAAATATTAACTCACTGTATTGACATGGGTTTATTTCTGGGCTCTGTTCTGTTCCATTGGTCTATATGTCTGTTCTTATGCCAGTACCAAACTTTTGATTACAGTGGCTTTGTATTAGAAAGGAAACTATATTTCCTTTGTAATATAGTTTGATATCATTTGATCCCTCCTACTTTGTTCTTCCTAAAAAATGCTGAGGTTATTTGGTTCCATATAAATTTTTGAAATATTTGTTCTACATTTGTGAAATATATCATTGGTATTTTGACAGGGATTGCGTTGAATCTATAGATTGCTTTGGGTAGTATGGACATTTTAATGATGTTAATTCTTCCATCCATGAACAGTATATGTGCTTCCATTTATTTGTGTCTTCTTTAATTCCCTTCTTCAGTGTTGTATAGTTATTTGAGTACATGTCTTTTACCTCCTTAGTTTATTCCTAAGAATATTATTTTTCTTGTTACCTTAGTAAATGGAATTTTTCTCCGAATTGCTGTTTCTGACATTTCATTGTTAGTGTACAAAAATGCCTTTGATCTCTGAATGTTGACTTTGTATCCTGTGGTTTTACCAAATTCATTTATTAGGTTGAATAGTTTTTTTGTTGAGTCTATAGGGTTTTCTGTGTACAGTATCATACCATCTGCAAACAGTGACAGCTTTACTTCTCCTTTTCAATTTGGATACCTTTTCTTTTCTTTTCTTCTCTGATCTCTGTGGCTAGAACTTCCAATACTATGTTGGATAGAAGTGGTGAATGTGATCATCTTTGTCTTGTGCCTGATCTTAGGGGGAAAGATTTTAGTTTTTTTTTAAGATTTTATTTATTTACATTTAGAGAGGGGGGAAAGGAGGGAGAAAGTGAGGAAGAGACACATCAATATGTGGTTGCCTCTTGCATGGCTTCCACTGGGAAACTGGTCTGCAGACGAGACATGTGCCCTGACTAGGAATCAAACCAGCAACCCTTTGGTTTGCAGGTCATGCTCAGTCCACTGAGCTACCCTAGCCAGGGCAAGATTTTAGTTTTTGTCCATTGAGTATGATGTCATCTGTAGGTTTCTTGTATATGGCCTTTTGTATTGATGTATGCTCCCTATACTCCCACTTTGCTGATCATTTTTATCATAAATGGGTGCTATTCTTTATCAAATGCTTTCTCAGCATCTATTGATATGATCAAATGGTTTTTGTCTTTCCTACTGTTTATGTGCTGTATTACATTTATTGATTTGCGTATATTGTACCATCCTTGCATCCTTGGTATGAATCCCACTTGGTCATGGTGTATGATATTTTAATGTATTGCTGGATCTGGATTGTCAATATTTTGTAGAGGATTGTAGCATCTATGTCCATCAGCAATATTGGCCTGAAGTTTTCTTTCTTTATTGTGTCTTTATCTCATTTTGGAATTAGGATAATACTGGTTTCATAAAAAATTGGGAGACTTCCCTCTTCTTGGATTTTTTGGAATAGTTTGAGAAGTATTGGGGTTAGCTCTTCTCTAAATGTTTTGTAAAATTCTCCTGTGAATCTGTCCAGCCCAGGGCTTCATGTACCGGTAGTTTTTTGATTACTGCTTCAATTTCACTAGCTGATATCAGTTTATTCAGGTTTTCTGCTTCTTCTTAACTCAGTTATGGAGGATTATATGTTTCTAGATATATCCATTTCACCCAAGTTTTCATATTTCTTGGCATATAGTTGTAGTAATTTCCTATGATTCTTTGTATTTCAGTGTTATTGGTCATAATTTTGCCTCTTTCATTTCTGATTTTATTTATTTGGGTCATCTCTCTTTTTTCCTTTATAAGTCCAGTTTAAGGCTTGTTGATTTTGTTTACCTTTTCAAAGAACCAGCTCATGGATTTCTTGATCCTCTGGATTGTTCTTTCAGTTTCTATGTCATTTAATTCTGCTCTGGTCTTGATTAATTCCTACCTTCTACTTCGCCTGGGAGTTGTTTGTTGCTGTTCCTTTAGTTTTTGGAGATGCTGGGTTAGGTCATTTTATCTGATAAAATCTATTTTGTCTAATGTAAGTATAGCTACCCCGGCTTTTTTTCCTCTGTCCATTTCCTTGGAATATTTCTTTTCTAAGCCCTTCACTTTCAGTCTGTGTAAGTCTTTTGTTCTGAGGTGGGCCTCTTGTAGGCAGCATATGTGCAGGTCATGTTTTCTTATCCATTCAGCTTCTCGTGTCTTTTGATTGGAGTGTTTATTCCATTTACAATTAGGATCACTACTGATAGGTATTATTAAGTGCAATTTTTCCTGTTGTACCTGTGTTCCTCTCTCTCTCACTCTATACCTCCATCTTCTTAAAGCAGTCCCTTTAGTATGCCTTGCAATGTTGGTTTGGTGGAAGTGTATTCTTTTAACCTTCTTTTGTCTGGGAAACTCCTTATTTTGCCTTCCATTTTAAATGACAGCCTTGCTGAGTAGAGTAGCCTTGGTTGCATGCCTCTGCTTTTCATTATTTGGAATATTTCTTGCCATTCCCTTCTGCCTTGTAGTGTTTTTGTTGAGAAATTTGCTGCTTGCCTTATTGAGCCTCCTGGTATGATACAATCTCTTTCTCCCTTGCTGCTTTTAAGATTCTCTCTTTGTCTTTCAAATTTGGCATTTTAATTGTGATGTGCCTTGGAGTAGGCCTCTTTGGGTTTATCTTGATTGAGACCCTCTGTGCTTCCTGAACTTGGATGGCTTTTCCTCTCTCCCAGTTAGGGAAGTTTTCTGTCATTATTTTTTCAAACAGGTTTTCTATCCCTTGTTCTTTTTCTTCTCTGTGTGGTATTCCTGTGATTCAAATGTTTTATGTTTTATGTGGTCCTATAGTCCCCTTAAGCTTTCCTTATACTTTTTGAATCTCTTTTCATGTTGTTGCTCTACCTGGGTATTCCAGCTCACCAATATGGTCCTCTCCTTCATCCAGCCTGCTCGTCATTTCTTCTAGTGTAATTTTCAGTTCAGATAGTGAATTCTTTGTATCTTCCTGGTTCTTGTTTGTACTTTCAATTTCCTTTGACGTTGTTGTAGTTCCCACTCAGTTCCTTGTAGTTGCCAACAAGTTCCTTGGGCATCCTTATGACCATGTTTTTTTTTTAAATTCTGCGTCTGATTGGTTGCTTGCCTCAAATTTATTTAGCTCTTTAACTGGGTATTCTTCCATTCCTTTTGACTTGGGGGCTCTTTCTTTGTCTCCCCATTTTAGGTGACTGTTTTAGTTTGCTTCTGCATCTCAGGGTGCTCCACTTTGCCTGTCTGTGTTCATGGGGTGGCCTTCTGTGGTAGGAGTTCTGTGGGACTCAATGGTGCGGTCTCTTTGATCTCCTTGTGTTGATGCTCTAGGTTTGCCCTTTCTTCCATTTGTGTGGGCTCTCTTGTTGTACTTGGGTTTTACTTATTGGTGGCTTCTTTGTTACTGGGGTTCTTCCCTCCTGTGGGTTTACTGTGGTCACGAGTCCCACCTTGTCTTATATGCTGTTGTACAGGTGTTGGTTAACAAGGCAGTGTTACCAGATCACCAAACCTACACCAGCAAAAAGAACCCCATCCCATATCAACAATCTCAACTGCAATTGAGCAAAGATTAATAAAGCTGAAGAGAGAATACAGATATTATAAGCTATAACAAAGGGAATATGAGATGACTGAAAGAGGGGAAATGTTATTGAGTGGTAAGAGGGAGGAGAATTGATAAGAGTAGGGATAGAACCAAGGTGAGCAAAGGGAGAGAACAAAACTTAAAACATAAGTAAAGCATGGAAGGGCAGTGGGAACAATGGGGTAAGAAAAGGGATAGTGTACTATGAGGTTTGATGTATAATGGAACAGGTATTAGGCCAACGGGATAAAAATTGCATAAACACCACAGCAGGGTCGATAGCAATGACAGCTGAATGAAGTTTAATAAAGGTGGAATGGGAATAAGAATATTGTACAACAACAAAAAGTGAATATGAGATGTCTACCATAAGGAAAATTGATTTTGAGAGGATAGGAGAAACAAACTAATAAGAGGAAGGAGTAAAACTCAGGTTGAGAGAGCAAATAAAAATGAAATAAAATTTGTCACCCAACTGACCAGGGGCAGGAGGAAGGTGAACTGGAGTGAGACAGGAGGGGAGTATTCTGTGGGATTTAAGGTACAGATGAATAGTGAACAAGTAGGAGTTCTGTTGGAGAAGTACAGCAATGGCCGTGGTATTTCACCCAACTGGCCACTGTTTATAAAGGGTGGAGAAGAAATAAGACTCTTATAAAAAGGGAAAAAGAATGTGAGCTGACTTAAGAAAGCAGAGTGCTTAAGTGAGGTTAGATGGAGGAGAAATAGTGAGAGTAAAGGATAGGAACATGGCGTAGTGTGAGAGAAAGTAAAGTTTACCACAACAGTAGGGAAGGTCAGGAAGATGGTGAAATGGATTAAGACCAGGGAAGGGTGCTGTGTTGGATTTGGAATAACATTAATGTGATAAAAAAATGTATAACCCAAATAAAGAGAATGAACAGTAAAAGACCAAGAGTAGTGAGTTATTAGGAATACGAGTGAAGTAAAATGCAGTATGAGAGGGATAAAAGAAACAAACAAAATCAAACAAAGAAAAAAAGTAAAACAATAAAGAAGAGAAAAAAACATGCAAGTTCTGTTAAAAGGCAAGGTGAAATTTGTCTCAGCTGTTGGTGTTCTCTTTCTCACTTCTTTCTGCATCTGTCTCTGGTGTTCTCTCATCTTCAGGTCTTATAGTATTACTCTTGAAAAACAACAACAAAAAGTCCCCAGCTGGTTGTCAAGCCTGCCTAGTCGATTTTGCAGGTCTTCCTGGCTACTGCAGGGTGTCTGGCAGTTGGCTCTGTTTTCCCTTTCAGGTGCTTTGGCAAGAAAAGGGGCTGTGTTGGGGCTACAGTAATCACAGGTGCCCAGTTTCTAGCCTACACCCTCAGAGTGCTGTGCAGTCCCACACTCTCTACTCTGCCCAGTTGTGCCAGGTTGGTGCTGATAAACCACCTTACTTTCATCCTTTTGATCAGTCCTTGATGTACACTGAGTTGGAGCAAATCGAGCCCACAATCTTCCCTCACTGGTTGGGCAGCTGTGACCTCCAGGTCCCTGCCCCATGTGCTTCAGTTCCCCTTTTGAAAAAAGTCTCTATGCGTGCTGCTACTGCTTGAGCCACTGTCTGACTTTCCACACACTGCAACTCTCTGGCAAGTCCAGAGTCTATCTCAGTCATAGCCAGTGCACCCGCCCCTTCTCCCAGATCCAGGTGCCTCCAGGATCACCCCCACTCTCTGGCACTGCCCTGGCCTGTGACTGCTGTGCCAGCTTGGGTCCCTGCTGCCTGCAGTGTGCTTGTGTGTTGCCTCCCCGCCCCCCCCATGACTTTGGGCTTTCAAGTCTTTCCTGGTGAGAGTGTGCCATTTTCTGCCCTGGGAGGGAGGGGAGATACTAGGCTGCTATCAGTAACCGGCCTCTCCTCCAGTGTGGTCCCTGTAGCAGTCTTGGTTTGTGAGACTTTCCCTGTCTGCCTCTAGAACCTCCTTACTGCCATTTTGAAGCGTCCTCTGTACACTTTGGCTTCCAAACTTTATATCAGCTAAGAATCTGTTGGCTGTTCACTTTGTTTTTTGGAAGATCGGCTAAGTGTCCTAGTTGGGAGCATGAGCAAGTGGGCTCAGCTCCCACCTACTTCTCTGCCATCTTCTGACTCTGGTATACAGTGGATTTTTATTGTTTAGATTCTAAACTGAGTAATTTTTTTACTTTGACTAGTCCTGACAAAAGTGATATATTTCTGACATAAAACATAAACCTGGCATAGAGGTAAGCTGTGACAGAGGATCATAACAATTTGGAAGGTGCTAAATACAATATAGCTGCTAAATCTTTGCATTGCCAACAATTTTATTTTTTAGAAGATGAAGAAGAAAGTATAACTTTGATTGCTAAGAGAAAATTGCTTGGTTAAGTAGAAGTGATTGGAACTTATTTGAAAAAGGAACCGTAGTTCCCTAAAGTTTATAATAGCAAAGATTAGGGTTTCTGAGCATGTACTTTAGAAAAACAGATTTCAAAATGTAAATATCATTCTGTCTTCTGCAATTTTAAAAGAGACAGTCCTTTGAGGGAATTGGAAAATTGTTAACAAGTAAATTATTATATACTGCAAGCAATACTATAAGAAGAAAAGTTGCAAGGTGGTGCAGCTCTGGTCTGGGGACCACACTTTGTGAGCCCCTGGTGCATGCATTTGCTTTACGAATATGGTATGACTCCATTTTTGTAAAGGTGCCTATTATTTCACCAGTAAATATGCAATGAAACTATAACAATCTAAAAGTTATAAAGTCTTTTAAATATTTTTAAAAATTTTGTTTTAGGAAGAGGAGATATTCTGGGGATGGCATAATGATGTTCATATATTTGACACAAAGACAAAGAGTTGGCTTCAACCAGAAATTAAAGTAAGTATTACAAATCATTACCTTTATATTTATATAATTCTTGGCACATTTAAAATACATGTTTTTACTATGTTATTTGGATTTTAATAATTGAGTTTGTAATCACAT
Source organism: Phyllostomus discolor (assembly GCF_004126475.2). Taxonomy (NCBI): domain Eukaryota; kingdom Metazoa; phylum Chordata; class Mammalia; order Chiroptera; family Phyllostomidae; genus Phyllostomus; species Phyllostomus discolor. The sequence continues at coordinate 119,486,695 of NC_040903.2, read as the reverse complement.
ACATAGGGTTTCTCTTGAGTACTGTCACTAATCATATTTTTCTCCAGGTTAGCTAAGGGTTTTCTAAAAAAATCTTGTAAAAGATGCCGTCATCATTGTTTACTCGCTACTATGATGCCCTGATTTAAGGAAGGTTCTTGTAAAAAGTCCTTTTATAGCCAAATTCAGAATTTCTAAAAGTCCATGTTTCAGAAACCTTTGAGATCAGGGCTACATGCAGTTGTAGCTTGGTTAAAAATACATTATTAATTCTTTCATGTGCTAGTGAACCAACAGGAATCAGATTACTTTAAGCAGTAGTGAATTCTCACGTAGCTGGAAAGTGTATTGTGGAGCTCAGTCAGTGGAAGGAAGTGCTTCAGGGCCCAGGAACTCAGGAACTGGAGCAAGTTAGTCAACACCATTATTTTCCATCTTTCTTTGCCTGCTTCTTTCTATTTCTCATGGTGTGCTAGTTTCATTCTGTGTGCTAGTTTCATTCTGTGTGCTGCAGACTGGTTGGCTTATTTAGGTGTGAATATGATCCTGGCTACCGAAGCAGTTCTTTCTACTGGTGCTGTATTGTTTCAGTGCTTACATTTTAGTTCTAGAACAGGACTCTGGCTCTATGCAGGCATGTTCCTACTCTTCACATCTGTTTCTGTTGCCAAGAGGATGATTGGCCAGGTCTACTCCTTGGAAAACAGGGTACTGTGACTGATAAACTCACCAGAACTGTGCAGAATTGAGTGTTAAACAGGAAAAAACAAAATTGTCTGCTAATGTGCACACATGACTGAAATTCCTTATAGTCCAACTACTGCTGATGGAAGTGATGGGAGGTTCTCTGTGAACTAGTGTTACAAGGTAAGACCCTTCTTAGCCTCCTCTTTGTCTAAGCTGTGAATTTCAGGTTTCCATTGTCCTTCTGCCTTCTTCACCCCATTTCTACTTTTAGAACTGATCAACTGTCAGCCATTTATACTTGTTGAATAAATTTTCCTTTAGTCAGCATTTGAATTTTAAGATTTGTGTCTTTTATTTTTTAAATTATATTTTATTGATTATGCTATTACAGTTGTCCTGATTTTTCCTCCTTTGCCCCAATCCACACCGTACCCTCCACTCCCTCAGCCAGTCCCCCCACCATTGTTCATGTCCATGGGTCATGTGTATAAGTTCTTTGGCTACTCCATTTCCTACACTGTACTTTACATCCCCATGGCTATTCCATAACTACCTATTTGTACTTCTTAGTCTCCTCACTTCTTCACCTATTACCCCACACCCCTCTGCCATTTGGCAACCATCAAAATTGTATCCTATGATTCTGTCTCTGTTCTTGTTTTCTTAGTTTGTTTTTTAACTTTAGTTGTTGTTAGATATGTATTTTGGCCATTTATTGTTCATAGTTTTGATCTTCTTTTTCTAAATAAGTCCCTTTAACATTTCACATAATAATGGTTTGGTGATATTGAACTCCTTTAGTTTTTTCTTGTCTGAGAAGCTCTTTATCTGCCCTTCAATTCTAAGTGATAGCTTTGCTAGATAGAACAATATTGGATGTAGGTACCTGCTTTTCATGACTTTGAATATTTCTTGCCAATCTACATTTTTTATAGCTACTGGATTTCATGGCCTACACGTTCTAGCCTGCAAAGTTTCTTTAAGAAATCAGCTGAAAGTCTTATCGGAACTCCCCTGTAAATAACTAACTTCTTTTCTCTTGCTACTTTTAAGATTCTCTCTTTGTATTTAAACATTGTCATTTTAATTATGATGTGTCTTGGAGTGGGCCTCTTTGGGTCTATCTTGTTTGGGGACTCTCTGTGCTTCCTGGACTTATATATGTATTTCCTTAACAAGTTAGGGACGTCTTCTCTCATTATTTTTTCAAATAGATTTCCAAATTCTTGCTCTTTCTCTTCTCCTTCTGGCACCCCTATAATGTGAATGTTGGACCTCTTGAAGTTGTCCCAGAGGCTGCTTACACTACACTCATTTTTTTAAATTCTTTTTTCTTCTTGTTCTGATTGATTGTTTTCTGCTTTTTTTTAATACAGTATTTTTCTCTTTTTTTAAGATTTTATTTATTTATTTTTTAGAGAGGGAAGGGAGGGAGGGAAGGGGGAGAGAGAGAGAGAGAGAGAGAGAGAGAGAAAGAGAGAAAGAGAAACATCAATGTGCAGTTGCTAGGGCTTATGGCCTGCAACCCAGGAATGTACCCTGGCTGGGAATTGAACCTGGGACACTTTGGTTCCCAGCCTGCGCTCAATCCACTGAGCTACACCAGCCAGGGCATTTTCTGCTTCTTTATGTTCCAAATAATTGATTTAATTGTTGGCTTCATCCAACAATCTACAGTTTTCCCCTATAAATTGTTATTTATCTCAATTAGGGTATGCTTCATTTCTAACTAGATCTTTTATGTTGCTGAGGTCTTCACTAAGTTCCTGATCATTCTTATAAGTGTTTTTGAACTCTGCATCTGATAGATTGCTTATCTCCCTTTTGTTTAGCTGTTTTTCTGGAGTTTTGATTTGTTCATCTCCTCTAATGTGGTTTTGCTGTAAATTGTTCTTTGTTTCAATTAGTGTATCCTTAATTTCTGACTGGATTTTTTTTTTTTTAAAGATTTTATTTATTTATTTTTAGGGAGGGGAGGGAGGGAGAGAGAGAAACATCAATGTGCGGTTGCTGGGGGTTATGGCCTGCAACCCAGGCATGTACCCTGGCTGGGAATCGAACCTGGGACACTTTGGTTCCCAGCCCGCGCTCAAATTTCTGACTGGATTTTTTTAAAGATTTTATTTATTTATTTTTATGGAGAGGGGAAAGGAGGGAGAGAGGGAGAGACACATCAGTGTGTGGTTGTCTCTCACATAGCCCCCACTGGGGACCTGGCCTGCAACCCAGGCATGTTCCCTGACTGGGAATCAAACCAGTGATCCTTTGGTTTGCAGTCCAGCACTCAATCCACTGAGCTGTACCAGCCAGGGGTTGAATGGAACTTTTTATGTTGTTGAGGTCCTTACTAAGTTCCTTGAGCATCCTTACAACCAGTGGTTTGAACTCTGCATCTGATAGATTGCTTACCTCCCTTTTATTTAGTCCTTTTCTGGGGTGTTGAACTGTTCCTTCATTTGGACCATGTTTCTTTGTCTCTTCATTTTGGGAGTCTCCCTGTGTTTGTATGTATGAATTAGGTAGAGCTGCTTTGACTCCCTGTCTTGGTAGTATGGCCTAATGTAGTAGGTGTCCTGTAGGATCCAGTGGCACACCCTCCCCTATCACCTAAGCTGGGTATTCGAGGTACACCCTTTGTGTGGGCTGAGTATACCCTCCTCTTGTAGTTGAGCCTTGGTTGTAGTTGGGAGATCAATGGGAGGGATTTATTTTACCCAGGCCAGTCAGCTGCAAGGACTGTCTGTGACCACAGACCACCAACCTCTTGTCCCCCATGAGGATCAGATGTGCAGGGACAGGGTGGTGGTGCTCTGACTTGGTCTGTAGCTGTCCACCAGGTGTGTTGGCTTTGGGGTTTCCTGGGTGGTACAGACCAAGGTATGCCCCCACCTGTGTTTTGCCTTGGGCACCTGCCTGAGCTATAAAGCAATCGGAGATGGCTGCTACTTATGTTGGGCTTGGAGATTCCCATGTGAATCCAAGCTGTGAATCTAGACTGGCTGCTGCATTGAAGCCAGGTGTTGCTTGTTTGTGAGAATTTAGGAAGCTGTGAAGCTTGAGCAAAGACCAGCTATTCTTATGGGAAAGCAGCATGGGTGGCCCATAAGTTGGGTGGGGCAGAGCCTCTGGGGATCTCCAAGGTGGGTCAAACAGTGTTATCCTGGTTGATGGAGTCTCAGATATGGTACCAGCTTTCTAGCCCTATGGGGAGAGGGTTTTGAAAAGGGATAATGGCCTCTGCTTACCTTGATGACCAATAGTTCAGTTGCTCCCAGTGTCCCAGTGGTGGCTTTCAACCTGCTACCCTAATGGGAGTGAGTCTGACTAGGTGAGTTAGGTTAGAACATGTGTAGGTTCTTTAAGAGGAACTGCTTGGGGCTCCAGAAGTTTCTTCCGCCGTTTAATCCCCACTGTTTTTTGAGGCCAGAACTTGTGGGGTCTTATCTTCCTGCCTTTGGAACCCTAGGCTGGGAGGCCTGGTGTATGGCTAGCTAGGACTCCTTGCTCCCGAGGCATCCCTCCTGAATATTTATCCACTACACCTGGGTGAGGCCACTGAGGTTGCTTATAATTAGTTCCTTTAAGTCTTTTTGTGACTCCTCTAACTCTTCTGACTCCCCTCCCTCTTTACCTTAATCTATCTCCCTCCCCTCCTTCTGTGCCAACAGAAGCACATGACTTCTGCACAGGACATCTGCAGATAATGCAATTTTAGGTAGTCCTTGAGTATTTTCACTGTAATTTCCTTGATAGTGTCTTCAAACAAATTCTTATATTATTTATATTATACCTGAAAGTTTTTCCAACATGGTTAGAGCTGAAATCTGTTCTCTTTATTTTTTAGAAACATTCTTAAATTACTTCATTATTCCCAAATATTTGCATCAAAATGACAAGCAACATAGTAGAGATGAACAGTTATCAATGTTGAAGTTGAAAAAACTAAATTTGCATTCGAATTGTATCAGGAAAGACCAGTGTGCTTTAGACAAACCATTTCATGTGTCATCTGTAAAATGGAAGGTTGAACATGTTTTCCTACATGAGATTTTTACCTCTGTAAGAGCAATATAGTAGTATCAGGGATCTTTGAGTTACTTTCAGCATTTCAAACAACCTAATAAACATTGAGCATTACTGATGCAGTTAGGCACACAGACTAACACACATCATTTTTTTTTGTTTTGTTTGAAAATGTATGGACACAGTTTATTCAGAAACATTGGTTGGCTATTAGATATGTTGTATAAGTTAAAGGAGAAATTTGATATTTATTTCATAATAAGTGTGTTTATAGTAGAAGAATTATTCCAAATTTCAGATCAGAGATGGGGTAATAATGAAAATTTTGTTTTTCTGGAAAGGCTGGGAACCACAACTGAAATAGTTCTCTCTCATTTATTTAAGTATTATATAGGTAATATCTGAATTATTTCCAACCATGTAGATGTCAGCACAGTTACTCAAGTAAACTTGAGAAGTCTAGGGAATTATGATATTAGATGTAGGGCTTAAGTTTCCTATGCCCACATTTAGTAGTCAATGAGCTGAAAATGTTGGGTTCTTTCAGAACTTAGAGTGAAATATATACACAAATATATACCCACCATGAACACATGAAAATTATGCAGAAAATTTTTCCTTCAAATCTTATTCATCTACTCCATTATACTCTCTTTTCCCACCAATACACAACTTCTCTGAAGAAAGGATCCGCTATTCAAAGTAATATATAGAGAAGTATTATCAGTTAATGTGAAGAGTTTTAGTAAGTGATAAAGCACTGTTTGGCTTAAGCCAAAAAATGAAGTTCTTATTGTGGAATTTGAAGCACCAAGAGTTCTGTAGGACAGATTTATTAGAGTCTTTGAAATCATCACACTATGTTCTGCTCACTTATAATTTTAACTCTGTGAGTGTGTGTATGTGTATGTGAGAGAGAGAGAGAGACAAAGGGAGGGAGGGAGGGAAGGAGGAAGGGAGAAAGAATCTTTTAAAATATCATTTTAAAATCCTTATATTTTAAGCTAAAATTTACGTAAAATCTTATTTTGCTAAATGGTGTCAAGCATTTAAGAAAAACGCCTAAAAGTAAAGATTGGGGAGAATAAACTTCATCCTTAAAGAGTATAGTCATACCTCAGAGGTAATGCAGGTTTGGTTTCAAACCACTGCAATAAAGTGAATATCACAATAAAGTGAGTCACACAAATTTTTCTGTTTTCTGGAACGAATAACATTATGTTTACTCTATATGGTTGTATATTAAGTATATAATAACATTATGTCTAGAAATACTTTATATCTAAAAATACCTTGATTAAAAAATACTTTACTGCCAAAAAAGCTAACTTCATGTGATCCTTCCAGAAGTCATAATCTTTTGCTGGTAGAAGGTCTTGCCTGAATATTGGTGACTACTGACTGATCAGGGTAGTGGTTGCTGTAGGTTGGGTGGCTGTGGTAGTTTGTTAAAATAAGGCAACAGTGAAGTTTGTCACATCAGTTGACTCTTCCTTTTGTGAACACTTTCTCTGCAGCATAGAATGCTGTTTGATTTCATTTTACCCAGAATAGAACTTCTTTAAAAATTGGGAGTCAGTCCTCTCAAACCTTTTCACTCCTTTATCAACTAAGTTTATGTAATATCCTAAATCCTTTGTTGTCATTTCAGTGATCTTCACAGCATCTTTACCAGGAGATTTCATCTTTAGAAACCACTTTTTTGTTCATCCATAAGAAAAAACAACTTTCTTTTTTTCACGTGTGGCCAAGATGGAGGCGTAGGTAGTCACATTGTGCCTCCTCGCACAATAAGGACAACAAAAATTTAGAAACAAAAAAGCAACCAGTACTGACAGGAAATAGAACTGTATGGAGTCTGACAGGAGTTAAAGTAGACACATTCATCCAGGCCGACAGGAGGGGCGGAGTCAGGCGGCTAGGCAGAGAGGGGTCACAGCAAAAAAAGCAGTGGCTGGCGGACCCTGAGCAGCAGGTGGACCCAGCAAGGCAACGGATTGTGGAGGGGCGCAGTGTGCAAGGCGGGTGGCGGACCTGGTGTTCCCATACTTGCGTGCAGATAAACCAGGCGAAACTGGGGGTCAAGACAGACAACCCAGGGCCCCAGCGCAGGGAAATAAAGCCTCAAAACACCGATTGAAAACACCTGTGGGGGCTGAGGTGCTGGGAGAAATTCCCAGCCTCACAGGAGAGTTCATTGGAGAGACCCACAGGGTCCCAGAATGTACACAAGCCCACCCACTTGGGAATCAGCACCAGAAGAGCCCAATTTGCTTGGGGGAAGCAGCGGAAGTGACTGAAATCCAGCAGAGAACGGAGCAAGTGCCACTGTTCCCTCTCAGACCCCTCCCCCACAATTACTGGGTTGCCCTGCCCTGGTGAACACCTAAGGCTCTGCCCCTCACTATGTAACAGCTGTGTAAAGACAAAAAAAAATGGCCCAAATGAAAGAACAGATCAAAGGTCCAGAAAAAATACAACTAAGTGATGAAGAGATAGCCAGCCTACTAGATGCACAGTTCAAAACACTGGTGATCAGGATGCTCACAATATTGGTTGAATCTGGTCACAAATTACAAGAAAAAATGAAGGCTACACTCAGTGAAATGAAGGGAAATGTACAGGAAACCAATAGTGATGGGAAGGAAACTGGGACTCTAATCAATGGAGTGGACCAGAAGGAAGAAAGAAACATCCAGCCAGAAAAGAATGAAGAAACAAGAATTCAAAAAAAATGAGGAGAGACTTAGGAACTTCCAGGACATCTTTAAATGTTCCAACATCTGAATTATAGGGGTACTGTTGTGGAAAATCCACCCACACGCGGGGAGATAACGAAGCACAAACTTTATTACCCAGGGGGACTCAGAGGAGAATCCCAAATTCTGAGCCCAAAAAGGCTGGGTTAGGGGTCCTTTTTATATACCAGTTACACAGGCAGAAAGGGAGGGGGACCAGCTGCTGAAAGCAAGCATTCAGAAGCAGGGGCATAGTGACCTTGAGATATGGTTACTTACTCAGCTTTTGTCTCGACAAAACTTGCAAGTGTTACAGATAGCAGTTTCTTTTCCTGCCACAGTACCAGAAGGGGAAGAGGAAGAGCAACAAATGGAAAAGTTATTTGAGCAAATAATAAAGGAGAACTTCCCCAATCTGGCAAAATAGAATTCCAGGAAGCTCAGAGAGTCCCAAAGAAGTTGGACCCAAGGAAGAACAGACCAAGGCACATCATAATTACATTAGCCAAGATAAAAATGAAGGAGAGAATCCTAGAAGCAGCAAGAGATAAGGAGATAGTTACCTACAAAGGAGTACCCATCAGACTGTCAGCTGATTTCTCAAAAGAGACCTTGCAGGCAAGAAGGGGCTGGAAAGAAGTATTCCAAGGCATGAAAGGCAAGGACCTACATCCAAGATTGTTCTATCCAGCAAAGCTTTCATTTAGAATGGCAGGGCAGATAAAGTGCTTCTCAGATAAAGTCAAGTTAAAGGAGTTCATCATCACCAAGCCCTTATTATATGAAACATTAAAGGGACTTATCTAAGAAAAAGAAGATAAAAAACATGTACAGTAAAATGACAGCAAACTCACAATTATTAACAACCACACCTAAAACAAAAACAAAAGCAAACTAAGCAAACAACTAGAACAGGAACAGAACCACAGAAATGGAGATCACATGGAGGGTTATCAACAGGGGAGTGGGAGGAGGAGAGAGGGGGAAAAGATACAGAGAATAGATGGTAGATAGAAAATAGACGAGGGGAAGGTAAGAATAGTATGGGAAATGTAGAAGCTAAAGAACTTATGACACATGGACATGAACTAAAGTGGTTGGGAGAGGGTGTGCAGTGTGGAGGGGCATGAAGGGAAGAAAATGGGATAACTGTAATAGCATACTCAAAATATATTTTAAAAAGAAGTAACTTTTTAAAAAAATTTCATTCATGTATTTATTTTACAAGAAGTAACTTCTCATCTGTTCAAGTTTTATCATGAGATTGCAGCAATTCAGTCACATCTTCAGGCTTCACTTGTAATTCTCATTCTCTTGCTGTTTCTACCACAGCTGCACTTATTTCCTCCACTGAAATCTTGAACCCCTCAAAGTCATTCATGAGTGTGGAATTGTCAGGTTCCTCCAAACTCTTGTTAATGTTGATTTTTTTTACCTTTTCTCATAATGTATGAAGGTTCTTAACAGTATCTAAAATGGTGAATTCTTTCCAGAAAGTTTTCAATTAACTTTGCCCAGATCCACCAAAGGAATCACAATCCATGGCAGCTATAGCCTTATGGAATGTACTTCTTAAATAATTCCTTGATTCCTGGGATGCAGAGTGGATGCTGTGTTAGGAAGCATGAAAACAATAACATTGATCTCACTGTGTATCTCCATCAGAGCTTTTGGGTGGCCAGGTGTACTGTCAATGAGCAGAAATATTTTGAAGTTTTTTTCTGAGCAGTAGGTTTCAACAGTAAAATTGGGCTTAAAATATTCAGTAAACAATGTTGTAAACATATGTATTGTCATCCAGGCTTTGTTGTTCCCTTTATGGGGCACAGATAGAGTAGATTTAGTATAATTCTTAGGGGGTCTAAGGTTTTCAGGTAGTAAATCATCATGAGCATGAGCGTCACATGATGAGCATCATCACCAGCTTCATTAGCCACTAACAAGAGAATCAGCCTCTCCTTTGAAGCTTTGACACCAGGCATTGACTTCTTTCTAGCTAGGAAAGTCCTAGATTGCATCTCCTTCCAGTCTAAGGCTGTGTTGTCTACATTGAAAATCTATGTTTGTGCAGCCACCTTCATTAATTATGTTATCTAGCTATTCTGGATAACTTGCAACTTCTACATCAGCACTTACTGCTACATCTTGTACTTTCATGTCTTGGAGATGGATTCTTTCCTTAAAGGTCATGAACCAACCACTACCAGCTTTAAACTTTTCCTCTGTAGCTTCCTCACTTTGCTCAGCCTTTATAGACTTGAAGAGAGCTGGGGCCTTGCTCTGGAGTAAGCTTTGGCTTAAGGAATGTTTGGTCTGGCTTGATCCTTTATCCAGACCATTATTAGCAGTAAGGATGTTTCACTTTCTCATCATTGATGTGTTTACTGGAGTAGCTCTTTTAATTTCCTTCAAGAACTTTTCCTTTGCATTCACATTTTGGTTAATTGTTTGGTGCAAGAAGCCTAGCTTTTACCTTCCCTCTGCTTTTGATCTGTCTCAGCTTTTGACATGCTTTCCTCACTAAGCTGAATCATTTCTAGCTTTTGATTTAAAGTGAGAGAGTGCGACTCTTCCTTTCACTTGAACATTTTGAGGCCATTGTGTAGTTATTAATTGGCCTAATTTCAGTATTGTTTGCCTTAGAGAATAGGGAGGCCTCACGAGAGGGACAAAATGGGGGAATGGCTGATTGGTGCAGCAGTCAGAACACACACAACATTAACCTGTTAAGTTTACTATGTTATGTGGGTGTATTTCATGGCACCCCCAAACAATTACAATAGTAACATCAAAGATAAAAGATCACTGATCACAGATCACCATACCAAATACAATAATAATGAAAGGGTTGGAAATACTGTGAGACTTACCAAAACGTGACACAATGTGAGCAAATGCTGTTAGAAAAATGGCACTGATGGACTTCCTTGGTGCAAGGTTGCTACAGACCTTCAATGTGTAAAAAAATGCAATATCTGCAAAGCGCAATAAAGTGAAACTCAATAAAACGAGGTATGCCTGTGGTATTTGTCTATAATTATTACTATTTAGAACAGCAATAGTCAACCTTTTTCATCTCATAACACACAAACTAATTACTAAAATTTTGCAGCACACCAAAAAGTGTTATATTTTTTGCCTATCAGACAAAAAATAGGTATAGTTTTGATTCATTCACATTGGATGGCTATTGTTGTATTGGCTGTTGTCAGTTTATTTCACAAGATAAGGGAAAAGAAGTCAGTGCCCCTGACTAAATAGTCAGGTATTGCATGTTTTAAAATTCTTGTAGCACACAGGTTGAAAATTGCTTATTTAAGGTGAATTTTTACATTAGGCTTTCTAATGGAGTTCCATAGATAGTAGTGATTTAGCTGTCGTGTATTTCTTATACTGAGCATGAGCATGCAACATCATTTCACATGTTCCAAATCTTTGTGCTCCGTTTTCTCATCTCTGCTTCTAGGGTGGAGCTCCCCCACAGCCACGGGCCGCGCATACCTGTGCAGTTCTTGGAAATAAGGGCTATATCTTTGGTGGACGTGTTTTGGTTAGTATTTTCAATGGAAATAACCTTTTATGTGTGATGCTTCTTCTAAAACTTATTCTCTGAATTTATAGAACATTCAAATAATCTAGAGATTATGGTGCTATTCAATAACTTTTATCTTCTCAAACAGACCACACATGAATAGTCACAGATGATTATATTTTAATGAGGAGAATCCTTTACTTTAGTGTATTATTAGAAAAGTTTAATTTGTTATCATCTAAATCCTGGTGGTTTAAACTCATTTACATGTTTCCCCCTTGACACATTAATTTGGTAGCTCTATGTTAATTTTATTAATGCTTAGTATTGTTCCTCAATATATAAACTTGTGATGTTAAGTAAAATGGAGATAATCTATTTATAATATAAACTTATTAAACAAAATTTTACCTTTTGAAAGTTGTAAAACACTGATCAATTTAATACACTTTTATTTTAGCAAACTAGGATGAATGATTTGCATTACCTGAACTTAGATACCTGGACTTGGTCTGGAAGGTAAGTATGTAATTTGTTTGTTTTTACCTATAGGCATTTCTCTATGTGTATATGGGTGCACCATAATCCAAATTTTGGTTTCTAAAACTGAACTATTATTTTTTCCCTTCAGATTATATGTCTAAGCAAGGAATATATAGATTTAAAGAGTTTGCTCTTTAACCAAACTATATAAAACATGAGAATACTAGCTGTTGAAAATTGATTATGTAAAAGTACTGGTTTTGTACTATGTACACTGGTCAGTAGAAGTGAAGTAACTATTTAATGTGGTCATCACAGGTGAGCAGATATGGAGTGGATAAAAGTCAGATTTTATTTATGGCTCATAATCTATGAGTATATTTAGCAGTAGAATACATATATTTAGCTATCAATTTAGCTGTTCATGTAATAAGATCAACTCAGAACTATATATTATTCTAAAGTATAAATGCCATTAAAAATAAAAGCACAAAAGTGTGAGAAGAAAATATAGCAGATTATCTTTTTTTCAAAGCTAAGAATTTCTTCTCTTTATCTTTTAAAAAGATTCTATTTATTTATTTATTTTTAGAGAGAGGGGAAGGGAGGAAGAAAGAGAGGGAAAGAAACATCACTGTGTGGTCACCTCTTGCACCCCCTGCACCTGGGAATCCGGCCTGCGACCCAGGCAAGTGCCCTGACTGGGAATCAAACCAACGACCCTTTGGTTCACAGGCAGGTGCTCAATCCACTGAGCCATACTACCCTATCTTTAAAATCTCACAGACTATCTTTAAAATCTCAGTATGGAGAAGGCTTTTCTAAAAATGGTTTAAACCCAAAATTCATAAATTAAAACATAGGTTGATAAAACTACTTAAGCATTAATTATTTCTATGTAGAAAAATATACCACAAAAAAGTAAAAGGCAAATTGGAAAATGTAAACAAAAAATATAAACTAGAAGTAGTATTTATGGTATTTCTTTTTTTATGTTTGTTTGACCTACACAGTATTTTTAAATTTTATTTTGAATTTTTCTTAATTATTTTTATTTTTTAGTTACAGTTTACATTTAATATGATTTTGTATTAGTTTCAGGTGTTCCACAGAGTGGTTGGACAATCATATACTTTACACAATATTTATAGTATTTCTAACAAAAAGGGCTAAGAGCCACAAGAAGTAAGTCAGTAAGAAAAAGAAATAATCCAATAGGAAAGTGGACAAAGAACATGCATGAGCAACTTATAGAAGAAATACAAATGACAAAATTATTTTTTTAATGTTAATTTCATAGATTATTAAAGAAGTAGAAATAAAACTAGTTTTCACTTATCAGATAAAAGCAATTACAAATGATCAGTGCTTGCTAGGTTGCAGCAATATAATTAGTGGAAGTATTGGTACAAATTTTATGAAGGGCATTCTAGTAATATGTTTAAAATATAAAATGGAATTTCTACACTGATCCAGAATTTCTCTGAAGAATTGGACAGGTATATCTCTGTGTGTGTATACACAAAGATGTTTGTTGCAACATTATTTATAAAAACTTGAGATCAGCCTTCATGGCCACAAGTAGGGATTGCTTAAATCACAGTACATTTGCCCAAAAGGCTGAGATGCTTCCATTACCAAAGGAAACTACTTCATGGAAATATTCTACAACAGACTAGTTGAAAGAAAAAAAATTACAGAATGGAATATATGATCACATTGATATATTTTAATATTTCTGTGTACATTCAAGTCCGGAAAGATATATACCAAGTTATTATTTCTTATTGCTTGAGGACAGGATTATATAACTCTCATTAAAATATTTTTGTGGCCCTGGCTGGTGTGGCTCAGTGGATTGAGCACCTGCCTGTGAACCAAAGGGTCGTTGGTTTGATTCCCAGTCAGGGTACATGCCTGGGTTGCAGGCCGGGTTCCCAGGTGTGAGGTGTGCAAGAGGCAACCACCTAGTGATGTTTCTTTCCCTTTCTTTCTCCCTCCCTTCCCCTCTCTAAAAATAAATAAATTAAAAAATATTTTTGTGGCTGTCGAATGTTTTCTAACCAAAATATTTTTATAGTCAATAAAAATATTTCCAGTTTGGAAAAAAATTATATTTTCTACAAATGGCCTGTGTCATTCTGCAGCATTCCAGAATGCTGGGGAATGGTGCCTTCTTACCCTCTAAGTTAGTTAAAGCATGTTTGTGCTTATGTTTTTACTTGCGTTTCTGTCTTTTAAGGAATAAAAACAGCATTTGTTTGAAATCTTTAGAATTTTTTTCCCTGGATCTGAAATGGCTTGTATGCTTTTATTTTGAAGCTAAAGTAGTTAGAATTTTCAGATGAAGATAATGGTTTGGGAAATTCTACAATAAATTGACCAAAGTAGAAACAACAGCAAAATCCCATAATTTCATTGAGGAAATCTGCTGAAAACACAAAATTAAACATGAAACAACAGTTAAGAGTTATAAACAGGAAAATAGTTATGTTGAAAAACTTGAAGTTTTACTGATTACCAACAAGAATGATGCTGAGCATACTCGGCATTGTGAATTAACTAGGAATTAATTTTTAATCTGCATTCTATGACCAGCTAGAATAGACACTAAGTGGAAAGATTTTTAAACTCAACTAAGAATTTTAGAATGTTGTGGGGTTTTTTTTACAATATTTTATTTATTTATTTTTAGACAGGGGAAGGGTGGAAGAAAGAGGGAGAGAAACATCAGTGTGTGGTTGCCTCTTTCATGCCCCCTAGTGGGGACCTGGCCTGCAACTCAGGCATGTGCCCTTGACTGGGAATCGAGCCAGTAACCCCTTGGTTTGCAGGCCAGTGCTCAATCCACTGAGCCACACCAGCCAGGGTGACTAAATTGATCAAATAAATCTTGTCAGGATGTAGTAAATCCTGTCAGGGTGACAGGATTACTAAAATCCCACCTACATGAAATTTTAAACTAGTGAGAGCAATTTTTCCTCTTAAGAGCTGAAGTGATTGAAAACCTTTTATTTTAACTAACATAAGACCTAAATTTTTATATTTTTCCTTTGCCACAGGATTTCAATTAATGGAGAAAACCCTAAACATCGATCATGGCATACTTTAACACCAATAGCTGATGATAAACTTTTCCTGTTTGGTGGACTAAGTGCGGACAATATTCCATTAAGTAAGTAAATTCATATTTGGCCTACAGTTATTACCTCACTTTTTTGTTTTTTAAACTTTTTTCAAAACATTATTCTTCATTCTTTGTTTTTATATTTTGAATTGATTTATTGGGGTGACTGATTCACAAAGCCATACAGGTTTCAATTGTGCAACTTAATAAAACATCATCTGCAGACTGCATCATGAGCCCATTCCCCCAAGCAAAGTCTCTTTTCTTCCCCATTTTCTTCCTCTTTTCCCACCTCCGCCTAGCCCCTTAACCTCTGTCACCACACTGCTCTCTGTGTCTGTGTGTTATAAATGTTTTGTGGCTAATCCTTTCACCTCCTTTCATCAGGTCCCCCAATACCCCTCCCCTCTGACAGCTGACAGTCTGTTCCATGTATCCATGCTTTTGTTTCTATTTTGTTCACCAGTTTATTACATTCATTAGATGTCACATGTAAGTGAGATCATATGGTATTTGTCTTTCTCTGACTGTTTTATTTCACTTAGTATAATAATCTCCATGCCCCTCCAGGCTGTTGCAAATAAGATTTCCTTCCTTTTTACAGCTGCATAGCCTTCCATTGTAAAAGTGTACCATAGCTTTTTATCCACTCATCTACTGATCCAATCTGGGGCTATTGGGGCACTGGGGCTATTTCTAGATCTTGGCTATTGTAAATAATGCTGCAATGAACATAGAGGTGAATATATTTTTTAAATTAGTGTTTCTGGATTCTTAAACTATATTCCTAGAAGTGGGATTGCTGGGTGAAAAGGCAGTTCCATTTTTAAATTTTTGAGGAAACTCTGCACTGTTTGTGGCTACACCAGTCTGTGTTCCCATCAACACAGTGCAAAAGAGTTTCCTTTTTTCCACATCCTTGCCAGCACCTGTTTGTTTTTTGTTTTTTTATGATAGCCATTCTGGCAGGAGTGAAGTGATATCTCATTTTGGTTTAACTTGCATCTCTCTGATGATTAGTGATGTTGAGCATTTTGTCATATAGGTTGGCCATCTGTTTGTCCTCTTAAGAGAAATGTCTATTCAGGAACTTTGACCATTTTTAATTGGGTTGTTTGTCTTCTTGGTGTTAAGTTGTATACGTTCTTTATATATTTTGGAAATTAACCCCTTATCAGATGTATCATTGGCAAATATGTTCTTCCATTCAGTGGGTTTCTTTTCATTTTGTTGATGGTTTTTTTGTTATGCAAAAGCTTTTTAGTTGGGTGGAGTCCATTTATTTATTTTCCTTATTTCCCTTCCCCTTGGAGGTATATCGGCAAAAATATTGCTCTAAGAAATGTCTGAGATTTTACTGCCTATGTTTTCTTGTAGAATTTTTATAATTTTGTGACTTACATTAAGTCTTTTATTCATTTTGAGTTTCTTTTTGTACTTGGTGTAAATTGGTGGTCTAGCTTCTTTTTTTTTAAAATCTATTGTTGTTCAGTTTAGTTGTCTCACCTTTTTCCCCATGGCTCACCTCTACCCCACCACCAACCGCTTCCACAGTCAATCCCCGCCATTGTCCGTGTCCCTGAGTCCTCTATTCATGTTTCTTTGCTTGCCTTTTCCCTTTCTTTCTCCACATTAAATACCTCCTAGGTCCCCTCTGGTCACTGTCAGTTTGTTCTTTATTTCCATGTCATTGGTTCTATTCTGCTCATTTGTTTGTTTTGTTGATTAGGTTCCACTTATAGCTGAGATCACCAGGTATTTGTCTTTCACCACCTGGCTTATTTCACTTAGCATAATGCTCTCCAGTTCCATCCATGCTGTTGCAAAGGGTAGGAGTTCCTTCTTTCTTTCTACTGCATAGTGTGGAAACAGTACCACAGTTTTTTTATCCACTCATTTACTGATGGGAGCTTAGTCTGTTTCCAGCACTTGGTTATTATAAATAACTTTGGAGTGCATAAGTTCTTTTGAATTGGTATTTCAGGATTCTTTTTTTTTAAGATTTTATTTATTTATTTTTAAAGAGAAAGGGAGAGAAATATTAATGTATGGTTGTCTCTCATGCACCTTCTGCTGGAGACCTGACCCACAACCCAGGCATGTGCCCTGACTGGGAACTGAACCACCAACCCCTTGCTTCACAGGTCGGCACTCAACCACTGAGCCACACCAGCCGGCGGGTATTTCAGTATCTTAGGGTATAGTCCCAGCAGTAGGATCACTGGATCAAAAGACAGTTCCATCTTCAGTTTTTTCAGGAAATTCCATACTGTTTTCCACAGTGGCTGCACCAGTATGCATTCCCACCAACAGTGCACTAGGGTTCTCTTTTCTTCACAACCTTGCCAGTACTTGTTGTTTGTTGGTTTATTAATGATGGCCATTCTGACCAGTTTGAAATGGTATTTCATTGTGGTTTTAATTTGCGTCTCTCCAGTGGCTAGTGATGTTGAGCACTTTTTCATGTGTCTGTGGGTCCCCTATGTGTCCTCCTTGGAGAAGTATCTGTTCAGGTCCTTTGCCCATTTTTAAATTGGATTGTTTGTCTTCCTGGTGTGGAGTTATATGAGTTCTTTATATATTTTGGAGATCAAACCTTTGTCTGAGGTATCATTGGCAAATATGTTTTCCCATATGGTTGGTTCCCTTTCCATTTTGTTGATGTTTTCTTTAGCTGTGCAGAAGCTCTTTATTTTGATATAGTTCCATTTGTTTATTCTTCCCTTTATATCCTTTGCCCTAAGGGGGATGTATTGGTGAAAATATTGCTGCATGGGATATCAGAAATTTTCCTGCCTATGTTTTCCTCCAGGACTTTATTGGTGTTGCAGTTTATATTTAAGTCTTTTATCCATCTTGAGTGTATTTTAGGGTGTGGTGTAAGTTGGTGGTCAAGTTTCTTTTTTGTTTGCATGTATTTGCCCGGATCTCCCAACACCATTTATTGAAGAAGCTATATTTACCCCACTTTATGTTCCTGCTCCCTTTGTCAAATATTAACTCACTGTATTGACATGGGTTTATTTCTGGGCTCTGTTCTGTTCCATTGGTCTATATGTCTGTTCTTATGCCAGTACCAAACTTTTGATTACAGTGGCTTTGTATTAGAAATGAAACTATATTTCCTTGGTAATATAGTTTGATATCATTTGATCCCTCCTACTTTGTTCTTTCTCAAAATTGCTGAGGCTATTTGAGGTCATTTATGGTTCCATATAAATTTTTGAAATATTTGTTCTACATCTGTGAAATATATCATTGGTATTTTGACAGGGATTGCGTTGAATCTATAGGATTGCTTTGGGTAGTATGGAATTTTTAATGATGTTAATTCTTCCATCCATGAACAGTATATGTGCTTCCATTTATTTGTGTCTTCTTTAATTCCCTTCTTCAGTGTTGTATAGTTATTTGAGTACATGTCTTTTACCTCCTTAGTTTATTCCTAAGAATATTATTTTTCTTGTTACCTTAGTAAATGGAATTTTTCTCCGAATTGCTGTTTGTGACATTTCATTGTTGATGTACAAAAATATCTTTGATTTCTGAGTGTTGACTATTATTCCCAATACTTTGCCAATTTACTTATTAGGTTGAATAGTTTTTTTTGTTGAGTCTATAGGGTTTTCTGTGTACAGTATCATACCATCTGCAAACAGTGACAGCTTTACTTCTCCTTTTTAATTTGGATACCTTTTCTTTTCTTTTCTTCTCTGATCTCTGTGGCTGGCACTTCCAATACTTTGTTGAATAGAAGTGGTGAAAGTGGACACCCTAGTCTTGTGCCTGATCTTACAGGGAAAGCTTTTAATTTTTGCCCATTGAATATAAGGTTGACTGTATGTTTCTCATATCTGTCCTTTATTATGTTGAGGTATGCTCCCTATATTCCTACTTTGCTGAGTGTTTTTATCATAAATGGGTGCTATTTTTTATCAAATGCTTTGTCAGCATCTATTGATATGATCATGTCAGTATTGTTTTTCATATTTTTATATGATGTATTACATTTATTGATTTGTGTATATTATACCAATCCTGCATCTCTGGGATGAATCCCACCTGGTCATGGTGTATGATCTTTTTAACATATTGCTGGATCCAGTTTGCCAATATTTTGTTGAGGATTTTAGCATCTATGTTCATCAGCAATATTGGCCTATAGTTTTCTTTTCTTTGTTGTGTCTTTATCTGGCATTGGAATTAGGATAATACTGGCCTCATAAAAAAAGTTTGGGAATCTTCTCTCTTCTTGGATTTTTTGGAGTAGTTTGAGAAGAATTGGGGTTAGCTCTTCTCTAAATATTTGGTAAAATTCTCCCATGAATACTTACGGCCCAGGGCTTTGGTGCCAGTAGTTTGTTGATTCTGCTTCGATTTCACTAGTTGATATTGGTCTATTCAGGCTTTGTATTTCTTCTTGACTCAGTTATGGAGGATTATATGTTTCTAGAAATTTGTCCATTGCACCCAGGTTTTCAAATTTGTTGACTATTGTTGTTCATAGTAATTTATCATGATCCTTTGTATTTCTGTGGTATCAGTTGTAATTTCTTCTCTGTTGTTTCTGATTTTATTTATTTGAGTCATCTCTCTTTTTTTCTTGATGAGTCTGGTTAAAGACTTGTTGCTTTTGTTTATCTTTTCAAAGAACCAGCTCATGGATTTATTGATTCTTTGAGTTGTTCTTTTAGTTTCTATGTCATTTAATTTTCCTCTGATCTTGATTATTTCTTTCCTTCTACTTCCTCTGGGATTTGTTTGTTGTTGTTCCTCTAGGTTTTGGAGCTGTAGGGTTAGGTTGGTTATTTGAAATTTTTCTATCTTTTTAAGGTAGGCCTGTATTGCTCTGAACTTCCCTCTCAGGACTGCCTTCTCTGTGTCCTACAGGTTTGGGGTTGTTGTGAGTTCATTTTTGTTTGTTTCTAGAAACTTTTTGATTTCTTCCTTGATCTCATTCTTTACTCATGCATTGTTTAATAGCATGCTATTCCATCTCCATGAATTTGAGTGCTTTGGGGTTTTTTCCTTGAGGTTGGTTTGTAGTTTCAGTCCCTTGTGGTCAGAGAAAATGCTTGATATGATTTCCATTTTCTAGAATTTGTTGAGTCTTGTTTTGTGTCCTACCATGTAGCCTATCTTTGAAAATGTTTCATGTGCATTTCAAAACAATGTGTATTTTGCTTCTTTAGCATGAAAGTTTCTATGTATATCAGTGAAGCCCATTTGATCTATCGTGTCATTCAGTGCCACAATGTTCTTGTTGATTCTGTATTTGGAAGATCTGTCTATTGTTGACAGTGGGGTGTTAAAATACCTTACTATATCAGTATTGCTGTCTATATTTTTCTTGACATCCTCCAAGATTTTCCTTATATATTTGGGTGCTCCTATGTTGGTGCATATATGTTTACAATGTTTACAACTTCTTGGTGGATTCTTTCTTTTAGAATTATGAAATGGCCTTCTTTGTCTCTTTTATGGCCTTTGTTTTGAAGTCTATTTTGTCTGATGTAAGTATTGCTACCCCGGCTTTTTTTTCCCCTGTCCATTTCCTTGGAATATTTCTTTTCCAAGCCCTTCACTTTCAGTCTGTGTAAGTCTTTTGTTCTAAGGTGGGCCTCCTGTAGGCAGCATATGTGCAGGTCATGTTTTCTTATCCATTCAGCTTCTCGTGTCTTTTGATTGGAGTGTTTATTCCATTTACAATTAGGATCACTACTGATAGGTATTATTAAGTGCAATTTTTCCTGTTGTACCTGTGTTCCTCTCTCTCTCACTCTATACCTCCATCTTCTTAAAGCAGTCCCTTTAGTATGCCTTGCAATGTTGGTTTGGTGGAAGTGTATTCTTTTAACCTTCTTTTGTCTGGGAAACTCCTTATTTTGCCTTCCATTTTAAATGACAGCCTTGCTGAGTAGAGTAGCCTTGGTTGCATGCCTCTGCTTTTCATTATTTGGAATATTTCTTGCCATTCCCTTCTGCCTTGTAGTGTTTTTGTTGAGAAATTTGCTGCTTGCCTTATTGAGCCTCCTGGTATGATACAATCTCTTTCTCCCTTGCTGCTTTTAAGATTCTCTCTTTGTCTTTCAAATTTGGCATTTTAATTGTGATGTGCCTTGGAGTAGGCCTCTTTGGGTTTATCTTGATTGAGACCCTCTGTGCTTCCTGAACTTGGATGGCTTTTCCTCTCTCCCAGTTAGGGAAGTTTTCTGTCATTATTTTTTCAAACAGGTTTTCTATCCCTTGTTCTTTTTCTTCTCTGTGTGGTATTCCTGTGATTCAAATGTTTTATGTTTTATGTGATCCTATAGTCCCCTTAAACTTTCCTTATACTTTTTGAGTCTCTTTTCATGTTGTTGCTCTACCTGGGTATTCCAGCTCACCAATATGGTCCTCTCCTTCATTCAGCCCGCTTGTCATTTCTTCTAGTGTAACTTACAGTTCACATAGTGAATTCTTTGTATCTTCCTGGTTCTTGTTTGTACTTTCAATTTCCTTTGACGTTGTTGTAGTTCCCACTCAGTTCTTTGTAGTTGCCACCAAGTTCCTTGGGCATCCTTATGACCATGTTTTTTTTTTTTAAATTCTGCGTCTGATTGGTTTCTTGCCTCAAATTTATTTAGCTCTTTAACTGGGTATTCTTCCATTCCTTCTGACTTGGGGGCTCTTTCTTTGTCTCCCCATTTTAGGTGACTGTTTTAGTTTGCTTCTGCATCTCAGGGTGCTCCACTTTGCCTGTCTGTGTTCATGGGGTGGCCTTCTGTGGTAGGAGTTCTGTGGGACTCAATGGTGCGGTCTCTTTGATCTCCTTGTGTTGATGCTCTAGGTTTGCCCTTTCTTCCATTTGTGTGGGCTCTCTTGTTGTACTTGGGTTTTACTTATTGGTGGTTTCTTTGTTACTGGGGCTCTCCCCTCCTGTGGGTTTACTGTGGTCACGAGTCCCACCTTGTCTTATATGCTGTTGTACAGGTGTTGGTTAACAAGGCAGTGTTACCAGATCACCAAACCTACACCAGCAAAAAGAACCCCATCCCATATCAACAATCTCAACTGCAATTGAGCAAAGATTAATAAAGCTGAAGAGAGAATACAGATATTATAAGCTATAACAAAGGGAATATGAGATGACTGAAAGAGGGGAAATGTTATTGAGTGGTAAGAGGGAGGAGAATTGATAAGAGTAGGGATAGAACCAAGGTGAGCAAAGGGAGAGAACAAAACTTAAAACATAAGTAAAGCATGGAAGGGCAGTGGGAACAATGGGGTAAGAAAAGGGATAGTGTACTATGAGGTTTGATGTATAATGGAACAGGTATTAGGCCAACGGGATAAAAATTGCATAAACACCATAGCAGGGTCGACAGCAATGACAGCTGAATGAAGTTTAATAAAGGTGGAATGGGAATAAGAATATTGTACAACAACAAAAAGTGAATATGAGATGTCTACCATAAGGAAAATTGATTTTGAGAGGATAGGAGAAACAAACTAATAAGAGGAAGGAGTAAAACTCAGGTTGAGAGAGCAAATAAAAATGAAATAAAATTTGTCACCCAACTGACCAGGGGCAGGAGGAAGGTGAACTGGAGTGAGACAGGAGGGGAGTATTCTGTGGGATTTAAGGTACAAATGAATAGTGATCAAGTAGGAGTTCTGTTGGAGAAGTACAGCAATGGCCGTGGTATTTCACCCAACTGGCCACTGTTTATAAAAGGTGGAGAAGAAATAAGACTTTTTTTTTTAAAGTTACCCATGAAGCTTTTTTTTTTTAAGATTTTATTTATTTATTTTTTAGGGAGGGGAGGGAGGGAGATAGAGACAGAGAGAGAGATAGAGAGAAACATCAATGTGCGGTTGCTGGGGATTATGGCCTGCAACCCAGGAATGTACCCTGGCTGGGAATCGAACCTGGGACACTTTGGTTCCCAGCCCGCGCTCAGTCCACTGAGCTATGCCAGCCAGGGCAGAAATAAGACTGTTATAAGAAGGGAAAAAGAATGTGAGCTGACTTAAGAAAGCAGAGTGCTTAAGTGAGGTTAGATGGAGGAGAAATAGTGAGAGTAAAGGATAGGAACATGGTGTAGTGTGAGAGAAAGTAAAGTTTACCACAACAGTAGGGAAGGTCAGGAAGATGGTGAAATGGATTGAGACCAGGGAAGGGTGCTGTGTGGGATTTGGAACAAATTTGGAATAAATTTGGAATATGATAAAAAATATATAACCTGAATAAAAAGAATACATACTAAAATACCAAAAGTAGTGAGTTATTTGGAAGACTAATAAAATGAAAGAAGAAAAATTAAAATGAAGTATGTAAGCTAAAACAAAGAAACAAACAAAAAAAACTAAAAAAATCAAACAAAATACACTAATTCTGATGAAAGCAAGGTGAAATTTGTCTCAGCTGTTGGTGTTCTCCTGCTGACTTCCTTCTGCATCTGTCTCTGGTGTTCTCTCAGTTCTGGGTCTTACAGTCTTATTCTTGAAAAACAAAAGCCCCTGCTGGTTGTCAGGCCTGCCTAGTAGATTTTGCAGGTCTTCTTGGCTCCTGCAGTCAGTGGGAGATTAGACTCCGTTTTCCCTTTCCAACTGTTTGCCAGGAAGGGGGCTCAGTCTGGGCTACAGTAATCACAGTTGCCCAGTTTCCAGCCCACACCCTCAGAGCAGTGTGTAGTTTGCACTGTGCAGTTGTGCTGGGCTGGCGCTGATAAACCATCTCACTTTGCATCCCTTTGATCAATCCTAAAGTGCACTGAGTGGGACCAAATTACACCCACAATTCTCCTTCCTTGTTGGCTGGGCAGCTACACATGCGGTATCTGCCCAGGATACAGAAGTATCCTGGTTCAAATTTTGAAAACAGTCTCTGTGGGTGCTGCTCCGCTGAGCCACTGCCTGGGTTTACACTCTCTAGCAAATCCAGAGTCTTATTTCGGTCATGGCCAGTCGTGGACCCCTTTTTCTCCCAGTTCCAGGTGCCACTGAGTTCACCCCCACTGTCTGGCACTGTCACAGTCTGCAACCTCTGCCACAGCTTGGGTGCATCGCCAGCTGTGTGTGTACTCGCTGCCTTCCCCCTTCACCCAAGAGACTTTAGGCATTCAAGTCTCTCCTGGTGGGGCTCTAGGATTTACTCACTTGGGGAGGGGAAGGAGCCACTAGGCTGCTGTCACTGACCTGGCTCTCTTCTATGTCCACGCTGCAGCCACAGTTTCTGGCTCCATGCGAGGGGACTTACCCCATCCACCTATAAAACCACCTGTTTTGAAGCATGTTCTGCACACTTGGACTTCCAAACTTCATATTAGCTAAGATTCTATTGGCTGTTCATTTTGTCTTTTGGAAGATCAGCTAAGTGTCCCAGTTGGGAATACAAGCAAGTGGGCTCAGCTCCCACCTACTTCGCCACTACCTTCTCTCCTGTAGTTTCTTTTTTTTTTTTTTTTTGCTTTTTGCAATTTTCTCTTCAATTTTCCCAAACCATTTATTGAAGAGACTGTTTTTACTCTATTATGTGCTCTTGCCTTCTCTATCAAATAATAATTGACCATGAATGTGTGGGTTTATGTGTGAGTTTATTTCTGAGCTCTCTGTTCTGTTCCACTGATCTCTATGTCTGTTTTTTTTTAAGATTTTATTTATTTATTTTTAGACAGAGGAGGAGGGTGGAAAAAGAGAGGGAGAGAAACATCAATGTGTGGTTGCCTCTCACACACCCTCTACTGGGGGCCTGGTCCACAACTAAGAATTGAACTGGTCATTCTTTGGTTCACAGGCCCACACTCGATCCACTGAGCCACACCAGCCAGGACTGTATGTCTGTTTTTATAGCAGTACTGTGCTGTTTTGATTTCTATGGCCTTATTATATAGTTTATTTTCAGGTAGCATGATTCCTCCAACTTTGCTCTTCTTTCTCAAGATTGCTGAGTCTGTTTTGCTTCCATATAAATTTGGGGGATATTTCTTCTAGATTTTTGAAATATACCATTGGTATTTTAATAGGAATTGCATTGAATCTGTAGATTGCTTTGTGTACTATGGATGTTTTTATGATGTTAATATTCACATCCCTGAATATGGTATATGCTTCCACTAATTTGCATTTTTCTTATTTTTTTCTTCAATGTCCTATAATTTTCCAAGTACAGGTCTTTACCTCCTTGGTGAAATTTATTCCTAGGTACTTTATTTTTTTGTTGTAATAATTAATGAGATTGCTTTCTTAATTTCTCTTTCTGATAGTTCATTATTACTGAACTGTGTAATAATGAAACTGGTGGTGTATAAAAATGCTACCAGTTTCTGAATATTAATTTTGTGTCCTGCTACTTTACTAAAAATTCATTTATTATATCCAGTAGTTTTTGGTGAAGTCTTTAAAGTTTTCCATGTACAATATTGTGTCATCAGTGAATAATGACAATTTTAATTCCTATTTTTCAGTTTGGATTCCTTTCATTTCTTCTTGTCTGATTGCTGTAGCTAGGACCTCCAGCACTATGTTGAATAAGAGTGGTGAAAGCAGACTTCCCTGTCTAGTTTCTGATCATTGGGGAAACCCAATTAGTTTTTGCGCATTGAGTATGACATTGGCTGTGGGTTTGTATATATGGCCTGTATTATGTTGTGGTATCATCCCTCTATTCCCACTATGCTGAGAATTTTTGTCATAAATGGGTGCTGGATTTTATCAAATGCTTTTTCTGCATATTTGTATATGATCATGTCATTTTTTTAAAGATTTCATTTATTTATTCTTAGAGAGGGAAGGGAGGGAGAAAGAGAAAGAGACAGAAACATCAATGTGTGGGTTATTGGGGGCCATGGCCTGCAACCCAGGCATGTGCCCTGACTGGGAATCGAACCTGCGACACTTTGGTTTGCAGCTTGGTGCTCAATCCACTGAGTTACGCCAGCCGGGGAGTGATTTTTATCCTTCATTTTGTTTATGTGATGTATCACATTTATTGGTTTGTAATATTGTACCAACCTTGCATCTCTGGAATAAATCCCTCTTGATCATGGTGCATGATCCTTTTACTGTATTGGTGAGTCCAGTTTGCTAGTATTTTGTTGAGAATTTTAGCATCTATGTTCATCAGGGATTTGGCCTATAATTTTCTTTCTTTGTAACATCTTTATCTGGTTTTGGAATTACCATAATGCTGTCCTTGTAAAAAGAGCTTGGAAGTGTTCCCTCTTCTTGAATTTTTGGAATAGTTTGAGATGGATAGTGTTATTTCTTCTTTGAATGTTTGTTAAATTTCACCTATGATGTCATCTGGTTCAGGACTTTTGTTTGCTGGCAGTTTTCCAGTTATTGCTTCAATTTTATTAGTTGCAATTGGTGCACTCATGTTTTCTGATTCTTTCTGATTCAATTTTGGAAGATGGTATGTTTATAGGTAATTATCCATTTTTCCCAGGTTGTCCAGTTCATTAGCATATATTTGTTCATAGTATTTTCTTACAGTCCTTTTTATTTCTATGATGTCAGTTGCGACTTCACCTCTTTCATTTCTGATTTTATTTGTTGAGTCCTCTCTCATTTATTCTTGATGAGTCTGGTTAAAGGTTCATCAATCTTGTTTATCTTTTCAAAGAAGAAGTTCATGGTTTCATTGATCTTTTGTATTTGTTTTTGTCTCTGTGTCATTTATTTCTGCTCTGATCTTTATTATATCCTTCCTTCTACTTTGGGCTTTATTTGTTGTTGTTTTTCTAGTTCTTTTAGGTGAAGGGTTAGATTGTTTATTTGAAAATTTTGTTGCTTATTTAGGTAGACCTTTAATGCTATGTACTTCTTTCTCAGGACTGTTCTCACTGTGTCCCATAGATTTTGGGTTGTGTGTTTATTCTCATTTGTTTCTAGGTAATTTTTCATTTCCTCCTTGATCTCATTGTTAATCCATTCATTGGTTAGTAACATGCTATATAGCCTCCATGTGTTTCAATTTTTTTTATTGTAGTTGATTTCTTGTTTCATACCATTGTGGTCTGAAAAGATGTTTGACATGATTTAAATCTTCTTAAACTTGTTAAGACTTATTTTGTGTTCTAACATGTAGTCTGTCTTTGAAAATGTTGTGTGGGCACTTGGAAGAATGTATATTCTGCTGCCTTGTGATGAAATGTTCTGTAAATATCAATTAAATCTACCCAATCTAGTGTGTTGTTTAGGGTCACTGTTGCCTTCTTGATACTTGTCTGGAAGATTTATCCATTGATGACAGTTGGGTGTTAAAATTCTCTACTATGACTGTATTGCTGTGGATCTTTCCCTTAATGTCCACCAAGATTTTCTTTATATGTTTAGGTGCTTCTGTATTTGGTGTGGAAATATTTACAAGGGTTATAGCATATCCTCTTGTTCAATTGATCCCTTTGGTATTCTGTAATGACCTTCTTTGTCACTGTTGTGGCTTTTGTTTCATAGTCTATTTTGTCAGATATAGATATTGCTACCCCAGCTATTTTTTTTTGTTTGTTTCCATTTGCATGAAATATTTTTTCCATCCCTCACTTTCAGTATGTGTGTATCTTTTGTTCTGAGGTGGGTCTCTTGCAGGCAGTGTATGTGTGGTTCTTGTTTACTAATCCATCCAGCTACCTCATGTCTTTTGACAGGACCATATAATCCATTTATATATAAGGTCATTATTGATAGATACTTATCAATGTTTATTGCCATTTTATTCTGTATACCTATATTCTTCTCTCTCTCAATTTCTTTTTTCTTTCTTCTTCTTAAAGCAGACCCTTTAACGTTTCTTGAAATGCTGGTTTGGTGGTAATGAACTCCTTTAGGTTGTTTCTGTTTGTTTTGTTTTTTGTTTTTCTATCTAGGGAGCTGTTTATTTTGCCTTCAGTTATAAATGATAGCCTTATTAGACTGAATAGTATCAGTCGTAGGTCCTTGCTTCTCATCACCCTGACTTATTTTATGCCGGTCCCTTCTGGCATGAAATTTTTTGGTAGAGAAATCATGTGACAGCCTTTGGGAGCTCCTTTGTAGGTTACTAATTGCTTTTCTCTTGCTGCTTTTAAGATTCTCTGTTTGTTTTTAATCTTTGGCATTTTAATTATGATGTGTGTTGGTGTGGGCCACTTTGGGTTCTTGATTGGCACTCTCTGGTGCTTCCTGAACTTGTGTGACTTTTTCCTTCACCAGCTTAGGGAAGTTTTTAGTCATTATTTCTTCAAACAGGTTCTCCATCCCTTGATTACTTTCTTTACCTTCTGGTAGCCTTGTGATATGGATGTTGTTATGCTTGATGTCCCAGAGGTTTCTTAGACTTTCTTCATTTTTTAAAATTCTCTTTTCTTTTTGATGCTGTGCTTGAATGCATACTGTTATCTTGTCCTCAAAATTGGTGATTTGGTGCTATTCTTCATCTAACCTGTTGTTGATTCCTTCTAATGTAGTCTTCACTTTAGACATTGTATTGTTAATTTCTGATGGGTTCTTTTTATGGTTTCTATGTCCTTTTTAATGTTTATTATCTCTTTAAGTTCTCTCTAAGATCACCCATTCTTCCTGTAAGGTCCTTGAACATCCTTATAACCATTGTTTTAAACTCTACATCTGGTATTTTGGTAGATTCCATTTCATTTAATTCTTTCTCTGGGGATTTCTCTTGTTGTTTCATTTGGGTCATATTTCTTCTTCTCTTTGTTTTGTCTTTGTGTATTAGGTAGATCTCTTAGATTCCCAGACTTGTTATGATGACTTTTTGATAAAGATATCTTGTTGGGTTCAGTGGCCCAATCTTCTAGATCACCTGATCTCCATACTCCAGGAATGTTCCTTGTGGGTTATGTGCACCTTTCTGTTGTGGTTGAGTCTTGAATGCTGTTGGCCCTTTCATAGGTGGAGTTAACCCTTCAGGATGGTTTAGTGGAAAGATAAACCTCGATCACCACATATGATGTCCAGGGGCCACCCCACCAAGGCAGAGTTGTTCCCAGCAGAATCTGGCGCCTGGCAAAATCCCCCTTTGGGTGTGCCTCTTGTGTGACTAGTGGGGTATAGCTCTGGTGTGGTCTAAAACCCACAGCTGGTTGTGTTGCTTCTGGGTCCACTTGGGCAGGGTTCAGGAACAGGTCAATGTCAGTCATTATATGTAATTGGCCTAGGCCTGCCTGTCTGGAGCTACCACACTGTTTACTCTTTGTGCCTGCATCTGCTGGTCTTTCGTGTACATGCAAGGGCCCAGTTTGTGTATGTGGTTGGATTTTTCCTGCTTAGTACGGGGGGCAGATCTGTAAAAGAACCTAGGTTCCCTGAGGTCTGTCTGCACTTGTTGGCTTCTCCACCTCCTACTGAGGTGGAGGTTTCCTACTGAAAGCCTGGTCTTTCAGAGCTTTCACAAGAAACACTATAGAGTAGGCCCAAGCTGGATGCAATCCACAGACCTTCCACAGGTTGTGAGCTTGGCCTGGCAGGGCAACGGACAGGGCTAGTTGGTTCCCTACCTGGGGTCACACATTCAGGCATTCAATGAGGGGAAAGTGGCCTAAACCACTCAGTCTCTGCCAGAGTCTCCAACTCTAGTTCCTTCACAATGGGCTGTAGGTTCAGGTTGGGTGCAGCCAGCCATCTGCTCAGCTGGGAAGAGCCACCAGGCTTAGGAGAACAGATCAAAAGTCTCCCATTGGGGATGATATTGGCCCAGCCCACAGGACGGGGTAAGCACTTAGTCCCAGTCCCAGACAATAACCTCCAAAGGGCTCACACTCTGAATGTCCCAGCTCTTAGCCTCTCTCCCTTTCCCTTCATGGAACTGAGCCCAGCAGGGTAGGGTACCAGGGATTTGGCAGGGCTGATCCAAAGAGTCTCTGTTGAGGGCTGTGCCTGCAAACCTGGAGGAGGGGGCAGGACACTTCTTCCCCTTCCCAGGGTAACATGGGCTGAGCTCACAGGTGAGAGAATACTGGCCCCCACCCCTTGCCATGTAGCCACACACCCTAGGATCCACCTGTCTGGTTCCTGGAGAAAAGCTTCCCTGGAAGATGTGCTTTGAAAATCCTAGCTCTGCGTGGCACTCTGAATCCCTTGCTCAGATGAACTCAGCAGAATAGAACCAACCAAGTGATTCGACAGGAGGGAGAAGGGCACTGGCAATGCACTTGAGGTAGGAAAGGCAGGCCCTCTTTCCAAAGCCACAGTTTATTCACTCTCTGAGTCTCTGCCAAGAGCCTCCCCAGAAAAAAAGGGCCCCCAAAATCATTGCTGGGTGCAGCCCGAATCCCCCTGTGCAGGATCCCAGTATGGCAGAGTGGCATCGCCAGCAGTTAGACACCAGGCAGTGCTGTAACAATAGGAGTGCTTGTCCCTGGGAAGGTGGCATCTAGGTCTCCCAGGTGGACAGAATCCTCACTGATTTTTCACTGCCAGATGCTAAGTGGGCTCCCCTTCATGTTTCTGTTGCTCTGGGTTGAGGATCCCTGTGTAGGGCTGAGATCCCACACCTCTGGGGGGAGGGAGTTTTGCAGCTGCAATATCCCTCTGGCTTCTCAACCACTGCACCTGGGTGCAGGGGCTAGCCCTTTTCATGTCTCCGCCCTTCTTACCAGTCTCTGTGTGGCTTCTCTGAACCCTTGGTTATATTTCAGTTCAGCTAGCCTTTTGTTGGTTATTCAGGTTGATGGCTCTATAACTTAGCAGTAAATCTGGTTTTGGCTGAGAGCAGGTGAAGGTAGCTTCCACCTACTCCTCTACCATCTTTGAATGCCTCATTTTTTTCTTAGCTGTATTTTATACTTAAAGTGTCTTCCTTTGTTTTGATTTTATGGTTTACCTTTATTTTAACCCCAACTATTGCATTGAAAATTAGAAATGGAAGACCCACCCTTTTGCCTCTGTTCTTCTTGGTTCTCCTTGTTTTCCTGTTTCCTAGGTGTAGAAAGAAGGAAGGGTGGTTGAACCTAGGTGAATTAAAGCCCCTTCTGACTAAAATAGTCTATGATTCCACATCCTCCAAACTTTTGATCCAGATGCTTATACTGTAGGCTGGAATGGGAATTAGAAGAGCAGCCTTTTCCAGAATGCTCTGGAAATATAAGGTGGGAAGACCTGTTGCTCCTCTTTTTGTTCCAAAACTATAAAGGAAAGTGCTTAGCTAGAATTTTTTTAACTCCTGCCATTGCTGGTCCTAATGGCTATGGGTTTTGAAATGTAGTTTTTCTTTTAGAATTAAAATTATATCATTAGTATAGAAAAATGACCAAGAACATTTGCTTCTTAGTTTGACATACTAAATGTTTTATATTTTCTTAACTCAAAAGTTTTCTATGGCTAGAGATGTTTTCATTAAGATAACTTTTATAGCATTAAAGTCATTTCTATAATCTTATGTAGGATCTGGAAAAAACTATTTTTTTCAACAAAAATTTATTGAGTATCAGCTGGTGTATCTGGCAGCCTGCTGGCCAACGAATGCAAGAGGTTGGTTGGAAACAGCAATTCCTAGTAGGGGATATTAATTTTTGCAGAATATTATGCTTCTTCAATTTCTGGGGGGGTTAATTAAAAGAGATTTGGAATATAATAAAAAACTAAAATATAATAAAAAACATTTATCCATTTCACTAGGGGTTAATATATCTTCATGAGTGCTACTGTTTTTAATTCCTATTTGCTGATTTTGGCCATTGACCTATGGGGAATTAAATGTCCTAACTCTTAAAGTTTTTTTAATTTTTAATTTTAAATTAACTTATTTTCAATTATAGTTGATATACAATATTATATTAGTTTCAGGTGTACAAAAAGTGATCACCATGATAAGTCTAGTACCCATCTGCAAATGTCTTAACTCTTAGTCCAGTTAGTTTCTTCCTTTATAGGTTCTGCTTAAGATGTGGACATACGTGTTTTAGATAATTCTAAGAAATAATTCTTAGTTTTGTTCACAGTGATGTCATTGTAGTTATGTACACTAGTGTTGTAGTTATATAAAAATTTTCCTTTTTTTAAAGCAGAGCTTACTGAAGTATGCATGGGGGAAATGACTGGAGATGTAGGATTTACTTTAAAATAACTCAGCCAACAACAATAATAAAGAGAGCTAAATGGAGCATATGTGACAAAATCTTTATAGTTGTTGAATCTGGGATATGTGTTGGTTCAATAATATGTTCACTCTACTTTTACATACCTCTGAATTTTTTATGAGAAAATAAACACACACACACACACACACAAAACATTATTATGTAAATACAGCATGACGAATTTGGAAAAAAATGTGAAATTTTATCCCAAAGAACCTAACCTTAATTTTTGAACTGGCATAATATTGCAGGTGATGGTTGGATTCATAATGTCATAACAAATTGTTGGAAACAATTGACACATTTACCTAAAACAAGACCCAGGTAAGTCTAGAAGTTAACAAACAATAGTAAAATAGTCAAGAATTTTTTAAATATTAAAATATAGTACTTAATTTATAGTGTTTGCCATTAAAACCTTAAATCACCAGGAAAGATATTTTTTCAAGTAAGCTTGATATTACTGATATAATTTAATGATCATTTAAATGATATCTGATTGTTAGAAATAATCTATTCAGTTTCTACCCATATTTGCATATTTGAAACTATTATCCTTTTAAGTAAATGCATAATATTGCCTGAAAAATATGAAAATTGATAGTAACATATAATTTTACTTTTTTAATAAGTAGACATGAATGGGGTTGGCTTTAATAGTAGTAGTTTGTTTATAGAAGAGGTTTAGAGCAGTTTAATGGGGAAATTGCTTTATGTCAATCAAATAGGTAGGAGATTATTATTTTCTTTATTAACTTATATTCATTTATGTGAATTTTTAAAAAAGAAAACATTAATTATTTCTGGTATTTGTAGAGTATAATTTTCTACAAAAATTACAGAAATGATGACTATTATTAGGCTACAAAGAAAACCACATTAGTACTGTAAATCTTATTTTTTCTAATTTGATTGAATTGTGTAATAAAGATATATTCATAGGAAATTCAGATTTGGCACATTAAATTATTATAATTAGTAACAGATTTTATTCTTTTTCATGCCATGTATTTTAGATTTTTTACTATAGATTATTTATTCTAATGTCAATCAACTTAATAACATACATTTCAGTAATTTAATATATGACAAGTAACTTGAGAAAAATACCTGAAAATATTTATATATATATATATATCATTGTGTATACCTATATTACTATGAATAATATATTTAGAGTTTATCATAGTTGTATGTATGATTCTTATATCTTCATGTATAAAAATTCATTTGAATGTTTTATTTTAGTAATTCTGGATTTTTTCTACTATATATTTTAATTTAAAGAGTTTTATATTAAGATATAGGAGCCCAGAGTTCCAGTCCTTGCTCAGCTACTACTTAGCATTTTGGCTTTGGGAAAGTTACTTACGAAACTGAGCATCGTTTTTTCATCTGTGAAATGAGAGAGCTGGACTAGATAAGCTCTTTGTTCTCTTCCAGTTGTTTGATTGTATGAATGCATTAATTATAGACCAAAGTGGTAGTAAGAATGTTTAATTTTTTAATTGCTATTTTATATTTAAACCCTTAATGAGTAATTAAAGCAGCACAACTATGATCAATAATATACTAGTTAGAACTGAGCTATGTAAAGAGATTTTGTAAATTTAACTAATGTGCCATCTAAATAATATGCTTTATTAGAATGTTTAGGTGATAAGTGTAGAGCAGCTGTGAGAGGACATAAACTGTCAGTCTGTAGAAAGAACATCAGGTTGCAAACTAGATGTCACCAAAATCAAGGCAGGAAAGGCTTTCCAGTGTTCTTCGAAGATGAAGTCCAGGCCAGAGTTTCCATAAGGCAGATAAGACAGAGGCAGATCTATCTTCAGGTATGAGGTGAGGAGGAGAACAGGTGGGATACAGTTTAGTGTAAGGAGAACATATATGTGTGTGTATATACTAATTTTTTATGAAAGTAAGAATTTACTTAACATCTAAATGAATTTTGTGCAAACTTTTCCAAGTTATAATTTGAAATGTAAGCTGCCCAGTTCTCCTCTTGTAATTCTACATCAGGTTTCTCAACCTCTGCACTATTGACATTTTGGACCAAATTATTTAATGCGAGGGGTGTCCTGTGCATTGGAGGATGTTTAATAATATCTCTGTCCTTTACCCATTAGATGCCAGTAGTACTACCCCCCATCAACCTGGAGTTATGACAATCAAAAATACCTCTAGATATTGTCAAATGTCCCCTTGGGGACAGAAGTGGCCCTGGTTGAGAACCACTGTTGTACAGCGTTACGTCCTCCTCTAAAGGTCTCACTAGATAAAACAATACTTGGTTGAAAAGCTGTCTACATATTCATATCTGATCATTTGTATAGGTGGCTGTCAGCACAGAACTTTCTTAAATATTTGTAAAAGGTGTCAATAAGGTGTTGGTCTATAGAGCCTTAGATACAGTTGTATCCCATGAGCATTGTCAAGGTTACCTGACCTTCTCTCCAATAAGTTAAGCTTCCAATATATGACAACTCCATCATATTCTATCTCTTCTACCCAATCCCTCTTCTTGTTCCCAACTCCAACCCCAAAACATAATCTGGGTGTTGCTGAAGATTTATATCACATTATGGTCTAACACACAAGCTGGAGAATTGGGCAGAGTATTTCCCAAACAGAGTCTCTAATGACTCACTTCTATCCTGGATCCGAAGTACATTTGTCATTGAATGTATCAAGATTGAGGAAAGGCTTTAACAAGCTGTACATAATCTCACTGTTTGCACTTGTGGAAGTTAAGTAAAAAGTATTAATGTACTAAAAATAAGTTATGTGGTAATAAAAGGTGATAACATGTAATTATTTGGGGAATTTGTTGATTTAGCAATTTGGTGTGTTAAGAGAAATAAAGTACTTTCAGAATTAAAGCAATGACTCTGTAAACCCTCAATTTATCTTGTAAAATTGAGAAATTTATGTGTATTTTTATTCTGATAGTTTAAGCCCTCAGAAATATTGAACTTTTTAAAACCATAAAAGTATTCTTGGTAAATAATGTGAAACTGGAAATGGATCTGTGCTATCAGACCATTTTCACAAGAATGTTAAATGCTCTACTCCTTTATGAAATAATGTGCTTATTTGATCTCTGAATAAATGATGATGGCATTTTGTGTTTGCTTTTGTTAATCAAAAGTTTTTGATCACCTGCTGGATACAGAACACCATAATAGGCATTTTTAAAGAGAAACATATAATTAGATTACCCAAGCTCCAGCGATGTGCTGGTAAACAGTTAACACTGCTGTCCAGGAAAAACAAAATTTTAAAAAAGACGTAATATGTAGCATTTGCTGATTTCCACCATGGCTGGTTTCAAGCTACCAACATGATGTCACTGAACATGGAGTCGGATGGACAGTCAGCTGGTCCAGTCAGTTAAAACTTCACAGTCAGCTTTAACTAGTCAATTAACTGGTTCCAGCATATCAGTGCAGCAGTTTTTCACCTTGAAGATCTTTTTGTGGGGAGCTAAAGACACATCAAACAGTTAAAGCAGTATATAGAGCAGTTTATCATCAAGTATAAGTTAGATTATAAAATGAGCACATAAATGTTGAAAGGTGCTAAACAGAGAGAGTGACAGCCAGTTCGAGCAGCATTTGGGGATTTTTTAAAAATTATATATTATTGATTATGCTATTACAGTTGTCCTGATCTTTCCCTCTTTGCTCCCCTTCACCCAGCACCCCCTACTCCCTCAGGCAATCCTCCCACCATTGTTCATGTCCATGGGTCATGCATATAAGTTCTTTGGCTACTCCATTTCCTACACTGTACTTTACAGCCCCCTGGCTATTCTGTAACTACCTACTTGTACTTCTTAATCCCCTCACTTCATCACCCATTCTCCTCCTCCGTCTCCCATCTGGCAAACTTCTAGTAACTAACGTCTTTTCTCTTGCTGCTTTTGAGAGTCCATCTTTATCTTTAACCTTTGGCCTTTTAATAATGTGTCTTGGAGTGGGTCTCTTTGCATCAATCATAATTGGGTCTCTCTGTGCTTCCTGGACTTGCATGTCTAGTTTCTTCACCAAATTAGGGAAGTTGTCTTGTCCTATTTTTTCAGATAGATTTCTAATTTCTTGCTCTTTCTATTCTTCATCTGGCACCCCTATGAGGTGAATGCTGGACCTCTTAAAGTTGTCCCAGAGGTTTATACTATCCTCATTTTTTGGGTTCTTTTTTTTTTGTTGTTCTGCATGGTTGTTGTTGTTGTTGTTTTGCTTCCTTATGTTCCATACCATTGATTTGATTCTTGGCTTCATCCATTCTCCTGTTGTTTCCCTGTAAATTGTTCTTTATTTTGATTAATGTATCCTTTGTTTTTGACTGGGTCTTTTTTATGTTGCTGAGGTCCTTGCTAAGTTCCTTGAGCATCCTTATAACCAGTGTTTTGAACTCTGCATCTGATAGATTGCTTATCTCCATTTTGTTTAGTTCTCTTTCTAGAGTTTTGACCTGTTCTTTCATTTGGGCCATGTTTCTTTGTCTCTTCATTTTGGCAGCCTCCCTATGTTTGTTTCTATGTATTAGGTAGAAGTCCTTTGAGTCTGTGTCTTGCTAGTATGGCCTAATGTAGTAGGTGTCTTGTAGGGTCCAGTGGCACAGCCTCCCCTATCACCCAAGCTGGGTATTCGAGGTACACCCTTTGTGTGGGCTGAGTATACCCTCCTCTTGTAGTTGAGCCTTGGTTGCGGTTGAGAGATCAATGGGAGGGATTTACCCAGGCCAGTCAGCTGTTAGGACTGGCTGTGACCACTGACCACCAACCTCTACCCTCTGTGGAGGATCATCTGTGCAGGAGCAGGGTGGTGGTGCTCTGACTTGGTCTCTAGCTGTCCACTGGATTCATTGGCCCCAGGGTTTCCCAGGTGGTGCAAGCCAAGGTCCAATCCCACTCGTGTTTTACCCAGGGCACCCTGCCTGAGCTATAAAACAATCTGAGATGGCTGCTACTTGTGCTGGGCTTGGAGATTCCCAGGTGAAGCCAAACTGTGACTCTAATCTGGCTGCTGCTAGGGCTCACTGAAGCCAGTTGTTGCTTATTTGATAGGAGTTAGGAGCCAAGACCAGCCATTCTTATGGCAAAGCAGTTTGTGGATCTCCGGGGTGGGTCACACAGTGTTAGCCAGGTTGATATAATCTCAGATAGGGCACCAGCCTACTGGTTTTGTTGGGGTAGGGCTCAGAAAAGGGACAATGGGCTGCTCTTGCCCTGATGCCAGACACTGCAATCTCTCCCTGTGTGCCACTGGTGCCCTTCAGGCTGCCACCCCGGTGCTGCAGCTCAGAGGGAGTGAGTCTGAATAGGTGAGTCTGTGTGTGGGTTCCCCAAGAGGAACTGCTTAGGGCTCCAGTAGCCTCCTCCACAGACTGAATCCCCACTGGTTTTCACAGCCAGAAGTTGTGGGGAGTTATCTTCCTGGCACTGGAATCCTGGGCTGGAGGCCTGGTGTAGATCTAGGACTCCTTGCTCCATTTGGGGATTTTGAGCCTGTTTTTCTTTTAGGCCATGGGAGAATGACTTCTCATTTTAAGACTTGGAAACTGGGTGAACAGAGTCAGATGGAAGCTTTACTCTTAGGAAAAGCAAATAAATTAAGTTGGCTGAAGTAGAGGGTTCATTTGGGGAGAAGCAAGAGTTCATTTTAGTTTTATGGGAAACAGAA
Organism: Phyllostomus discolor; assembly: GCF_004126475.2. Taxonomy (NCBI): domain Eukaryota; kingdom Metazoa; phylum Chordata; class Mammalia; order Chiroptera; family Phyllostomidae; genus Phyllostomus; species Phyllostomus discolor. The sequence continues at coordinate 119,449,379 of NC_040903.2, read as the reverse complement.
ATAGTTCTTGGTCGTAAATATAGGATAAGAAAAATGGCACAGGTGCATCTTGATCAGGTGTCCGTGGTTAAAAACAATATTTGACAAATATTTATCAATATGTAGCTGACATTACAGACAGAAAGATGAGGAACATGTGTGGTATTCTGTACCCAGAGTGATAAGCAGTGTAACAATGTAAATAAAAAGAAAATTCCAAATTGGACTTGTCAGGTGATGGGAGAAGAGGGAACAGGAGTCAAAAATGAGGACAGGAACATGGCAGATAGTAATAAGAAAAATGGGAAAGGTGTCTATTTCTGCTGATCAGTTCTTTCTAAAATGTTTTTGTGATAAATTATTTTAATATCTTAAGTTAGATTAGAAAAAGTTGTGGGATAAAATGGAAAAGTTATTATCATCTCCTTAACTGAAATGATGTGACTTAATGAACTCTAAAATCTAATTCTCTGATGATCCTAGAAGGATCTTTAAAATCTGTCTTCTTTGAGAATATGCCAAAATTTGGAGTTTGATAATGCCTTTGAAATAGATTACATTTTAGACTGAAGATATTACAATTGAAGATATTTACCTGTGATATAGTTTCTTCTTTGATAGTATTTCACTGTTTATACTTTTCAATCATAGGTTATGGCACACTGCCTGTTTGGGAAAAGAAAATGAAATAATGGTATTTGGTGGGAGCAAAGATGATTTACTTTCCTTGGATACAGTAAGAAAATTTCTTATCTAAATATTTCCTCTAATTGTGTTATTCAACCTAAATGGTTGTTCAATAATAATGTTAGTATCCCCACATTGCAAAATATGGAAAGGCATGAAATGTTACTCTGTGGTGTGACTAATCTTCAGAGTAAGTGGCTTTTGTGAAGTATTTCAGATCTTAGGTTTGCAAATCAAAATAAGTCTACTAACTTCATTAGTCAAGTTATTAAGAAAAGGCCTCAAAGGATGGCTTTTCACTGTTTCTCTGAGCTTTCCCATGGTATGGGTGTTTATAATTTTATTGAAATAATTGATACATAAAAAGAATATATGATGTATACGTAAAATACTTAGTGTAAAAATGCTTATGAATGTTGCTACTTAATAATAATTAGAACATCATTAAGGCTAGCTTTTTTCCTCAAGAGGAAACTACTTTGAAATGCTTGGTGTATTTTCTTTTATTGTGTGCATCTTTTGCCACCGCTTCACCTGTTTTACATTTGCACGAAAGCATTTGTTTTAAAATCTGATAAAACTAAGGTCAAAGGAATAAATGGGTAGCATTTGGAGGGTATTGTTCTTTCACTCCTAGCACCTTGGGAAATTCAGAGCAGGGTGGCCACCCTCCTTTTTTGGATGTGATGAGACAGGATTTCAGGACTGGTTGCTGTGGTTGGATGAACACTTAGGCACAGCAGAACTGAGCCTCCATGGAGGCGGTGGTACAACAAGCCAGGGTCCAGCCAAGGAGGGGCCCATTTCCTTTCATCTCCTTGGGTGTAGTTATTTCCAGAGTTGCTCCTATGGAGTAGCCCGGCAAACCCTGAAATAGGTAGCTTCTCTCCAGGTAACTGGTTTATTTCATAGTCCTGAAGCCTTAAATTTAAAAGTTATATATATACTGAAAGTTTCAGAACTTTCTTTGGCTGAGAATGCAGTGCTTCAATAAAAGATGAAAACCACAACTTTGCATTTAATTAAGAAGCAAATTTAGTGGTTCATCTTTTTCTGGGCACTAGGAGTCTTCACTTAGGACACAAATTTTATCATTGAAATAGGAATTCTGATTAAAATCATGATCATAAATTATGAAATTCTAAAGACCTATTTGAAAGGATTAGGGAAATTTTCTGCTGATTCTTCCACATTAATTTTCAAATGAGAAAATCATATTCAGAAAATCTTTTAGACCTGTGATTTTCAAATGAAGAATTCCCAGAAAGTCCTGGTGTTACAGAACAGACCCATGGAGAGGGGGGGACAAAATAAAATCACTAAATGGACCCCCCCTTTCTCCCAGGATCCCTTTGTACTAGGTTCACCTTGCCCAGTGCCAGGGAATTATAGCTCTCAATGCCAGAGACTGGTGAAAAGGAAAGTAATTATTTATTCAAAAGTTATACAGACTTAGGAATAATGACAATGTCTTCATTAAGATCCCAAAGTCCCTTAAAACACCCACAAACACATACAGTCCTTCCTTCCCCTTTACCCACTCCTGGGTACCGTATCTCAGGAAAAGAAATAGAAGTCCGTGGCTCAGGTAGCCCCTGGTTCTTCCCAGTAATCCTTGCTCAGCTGGCAGGCCTCTCTTGGTTCCCAGCATCATCAGCTATGTCACTGGGATCTCCAGTTCTTAATCCAAACCCACATGGCGCCTTCTTGTGGCCCACCAGCAAGAGCCCTTTCACCCCTTTCCTTCCCACAGCGTCTGTCCTGCATTCTTCCAAACTGCTAAGAGAGCTCTGCATCGCTGCTACATCTTGCTTCCCAGCGTCCTAAGCTGTGTGGCAAAGGGAGCCCCAAAGCCATGTGGTTCTCTTCTAGCATGGCTGCCATGCCTGGGTTTAAATCCCAGCACTAGTCTTCCTCTGCAGCCCCATTTCTGATCCCTCCCACAATTGGCTACACCTGCCGGCATTCCTGCGTTTTTCCAGCTTTTCTGGGCTGACATAGTAAGTCCAGGCAGGTGTGGCCTTGTGGTGTGGAGCCAATCATCTCCAAGCTCTCATGCAGGCCCTGTAACCAGTGGGAGCTGCCTCCCAGTTACATCCTGGGTGAAAGTCACTCCAATTTCCCTGGCTTAAAGCGTAGGCACAGCAACTGAACATATCCGTGAAACCAGTTAAGACTTACAGAAATGTTAAATGACCATGCCTGAGGTTATTGGCAAAACTGTTGCTATGCAGTTGTTTTAAAACAGAGTTTTAAACAACTCTCAATGGCCCTGCTCCATGTGTCCCATCCCCCAGTTCGGACTTGTGGGGGTAAGGACATCCTGTATTTTTTTAATGTTTCCTGGACACCCTGAGTTCTGGACCCCATTACAAATCCCTATTTGGGGGGCTCCTGGCTGCACCCTGTTACACTGGGACCACCTGGAAAAGGGAGATGGGGTAAAGAGAAGATTTAAAAATAAGAGTAATTTGGATGAAAACAGTTCTGCTAAAGAAACAAAAAAGTTTGAAAACCACTACATTGTCATTGTAAACTTACTGTTCTAAGAGAAAAACATGTTTCTGATTTTTAAATTTGTGGTTATATACACTGTGGTTAGGTAAAAACTGGGTCACTGAAAATATGGGAACCACGTTTCTAAAATTTGTGTGGACCAGATATCTGTATGTATGTGTATGTTTGTATGTGTGTGTGTGTATGTGTGTCAATAGCCAGAGAGATTTATTTGCAGCTTTATATAATTTCTTTTACATTTATAAAATAAAAATATTTAATATTAATGGTTATTTTTATTTTAACATTTTTTATTGTTCAATTACTGTTGTCTCCATTTTTCCCCCATTGCTCTTCCCTACCCTATCCACCCTTCACCTCCCACACCCACTCTCCCTGCCCCCCACTTTTTCTTTGGCATTATTTTTATAAAAAATGTTGACAACTCCTTTTTATGTTGATTAGGGTCACTGTAATGATTTATTGATCTTTCAAACACAACCTTATTCACTACTCAGGTAAGTAAATTCATTATTTTTTTTAAAGATTTTATTTATTTTTAGAGAGAGGGGAAGGGAGAAAGAAAGGGAGAGAAACATCAGTGTGTGGTTGCCTCTTGAGTGCCCCCTACTGGGAACCTGGCCTGCAACCCAGGCGTGTGCCCTGACTGGGAATCAAATCAGCAACCTTTTGGTTCACAGGCCCACACTCAATCCACTAAGCCACACCAGCCAGGGCTGAAATTCATTATTTTTAATATATATGCTATTAATATGTGATAATTTCTTTCTGCCTGATTTTTGGGGAACTTTGTAATATTTTTCAGGTAGTTTATGACTTGAATTTTTTAAAATGTTTAAATTATCCTAAGAGTATAATCAAATGTTTAATGGTGAAACATACACCAATGTTATGTGTATTTTTCTTTAAGATTTTATTTATTTACTTTTAGAGAGGGGAAGGGTGAGAGAGAAGGAGAGAAACATCAATGTATAATTGCGTTTCATGTGCCCCCGACTGGGACCTGGCCCGAAACCCAGGCATGTGCCCTGACTGGGAATCAAACTGGCGACACTTTGGTTTGCAGGCTGGCACTCAGTCCACTGAGCGACACCAGCCAGGGCAAATGTTATTTTTAAAACAAAATATAGAGTATAGTCACATTTTTGCTCTGATAGTAAAATTGCATTTAGTTCATATGGGAATATTAAACATACTGTATTTCCTTGATTCTAAGCCTGACTTTGTCCTTATTTTAAGTTTTCTGAAGTCAGAGTATAAACACATATATATGCTTTTAATTTAGTACAATTTCTTTTTTTTATAACTTCAAAGCTGTTATTAAATTGGTGGTGTAACTTACAGAGACTTAGCTCATATACTCTTGCTTTAAAAAGAATGTATGCAACGTTTAGTGGGAGGATTGTGGAGAAGCCCCTGTTCCTGCTGGGGAAGGTTAGGAAGGGTTTGAGTGAAGTAGAAGTCGCCCAGTGAAGAAGTGTGGGTATTTTGTGCAGTAGGAGTAACATGGGTGAAGGCACCAGACACAGAGAGACAGAGAGACAGAGAGGTGACATGCTGTATGTCGGGGAGTATGCTATAACTTCCAGACATCTTACAGCTTGAATCGCTTGAAAAACCAATGAACTAGCTCAAACTGGACCTCCCTAAAGTTTTTCTTAACTGTCCTTTCTGTCAGCACAGTGTTTCCTACACTTGCTGCACATTAGAATCTCATGTGGAACTTTAAAACATATTGATGCCTGGGTTCCATCACCACAGATTGTGGTTTAACTGGTCTGGGGTGTAGTGTGGACTTTGAAATTTTTTAATGCTCCCAAGGTAATTCTAATGTGGAGGCAAAGTTTAAGAATTGCTACTGTAGTGATTTATACTGCAGTGTATTTTTACTTGACTTTTGCTGTGAGCAACATAACCGCTCTCCCTAAGTAGATGACACATTCCTCATATCTCAGGATCAAGAAATATAGTATTCACGTGCCCACCATGGGGAGGCAATCTCAACCTTTCCCATAAATTGCTAATAATGTAGAAAGCAGGCATTCAAACAACTATAGTAGAAAATTAAAAATTGCTTTAAGAGGCATGTATAGACAGCTTATGAGAATACTAGAGAGGAAGGCCCTCTGTCCATGTGGTTAAGATTGTGAAGGCTAGGGAAGTCTTTCAGAAGAAGAGTTTGAGACAAGATTTTACTATGAGCAGACAGTGCAGAGACGCTAGCACTATATATGATGTACCTTGGAAACTGAGTTCTTGAGTATTCCGGGGATATAAGTATGAGGTGGGAGTTGTAAGAGATGAGGTTGAACGAGAAATCAGAACCCATGTGTGACCTAACACTGTGTCGCTCATGAAGAGGAGTTTATATTATCTTGTAGGAGGTCAGGAAGCACTGAAAAATTTGAAGCAGAGGAATGAGATCATCATATCACAAGTTAGAAAATTCCTCTGGCAACGGTGTGGATGAGACACTGGAGGATATGTGGCCTAGTTAGGAAAGTTGGTAGACACTGTTGCAGTGGTCAGGCACAGAGTGACAGTCTGACCTAGAAGATGGCAGTTGAGCTGGAGAAGGGAGGGAGGTGGGGATACTTAGAAGAGAAACATGGGTGTGGTAGTTAAAAGAGGAGGGAAGAATTGGTGGTAGAGAGAATAGGGAGAAGGCAGTGGAGTTCAATGTGGGATGGGGTAGAAATGATAAATTTGGTCTTGGACATACTAAGTTGAAGTCCTTAGGGGACCTCTAAGTGGAGCTATCCATCCAATAGGTAATATATGGATAGAGGTCTGGGCTAGACATAATGATTTAAAGATTGTTGGAATATAAACGATGTGGGTTAGCTTTGCCCAGGAAAGTTCATCCTTACTGTCACAAGGATGAAGCCAACAACTGAGCATTAAGAGCGCATTCTGTTTGAGGAGCAGGTAAAGGAAAAGGAGGCACAGAGAGTGACCAGAAATGTCAAAGGTGAACCAGCAGATAATGGGAACACAAAACCTGCAGGAGGAGAGAATTCAATATGGAGAGACCACTTATTATAAAGAGATTACAGAATATCTGGATTGAAAAGTGCCTAGGAGGTCTTGGCTGGGTAACTCAGTCCTGATCTGCCAAGAATGTCATTCTAATATGCTAAGGTTGCAGGTTCAATCCCCAGTGAGGGCACATACAAGAATCAACCAATGAATTCATAGATAAGTGGAACAAGAAATCAGTGTTTCTCTTTCTCTCTCCCTCTTTTTCACTGTCAAATCTATTAAAGGAATGAAGGGAGGGAGGGAGGGAGGGAGGGAGGGAGGGAGGAAGGAAGGAAGGAAGGAAGGAAGGAAGGAAGGAAGGAGTTAAGAAACGTGCCTTGGAGTTTGGCAATACTAGGAAGTTGCTGGTAAGGTGAAGGTGGAAGCCAAGACGACTTCTAGGGATGAACACCAGGACCAAGGAAGGACTGAGCATATTTGTTCACATGCTGAGGGGAAGAAACCAATGGGAATACATTGTTGCAAACACAGGAAGTGAAGGCAAATGAGCAGAGCATAGTCTTGAGGAGGTGTATTTTAGTGAACAGGTAAATTGAATTGCCCCTTGACTGGAGCAAGAATACTTTAAAAATAGAGGAGAAAAAAGGAAGTATAAAGAAAAATTAATTTGCTGGTTGGGGACAGGGCCTTGAGGTAGTTTTGGCTGATAGTGAGGTCATCTGATAAGAAGAGAGACGAGGATGTGAATTTAAGAAGAGTTGTGAAATTTGAAATAGCTGCTGAGGTGGCTGAGAAGATGACAGAGTGGTGCTGAGCACTGAAGAGGGCACAGCTGGGGTACACTAGAAGCAGTGAGCAATGAGCTATGTGGGCAGGCACACCGTCCTCTCCAGCGACACTGAGCAGCCAGGGTGCAGGTGCAGTGCAGAAAGAAGATAATCACTGAATTTACCTGTGGTTGGAATTTAGCCAGGATGGTGTAACAATGGAGGACAGTGGAGAGAGGGATTAAGATTTTTGGCAAGAGAATGAAGTCCCTGTGGACTAGGCTGGATAGGAAAGAAAGTTAAAACTGGAGGAGTCTTGTTATTTGGTGAACCAGGAAGAGTCAAAAGATAAAGGAGTGTAAAAATTAAAAGGATGCAAAGATCCAAGAGGAGAGTATGGAAGTTTAAGGTTTTAGAGGTCAAACTATCCTGAGTGAGATCATAAAGAATAAAAAGTTTTTGCCCTGGCTAATGTGGCCCAGTGGATTGAGTGCTGGCTTGTGAGCCGAAGGGTCACTGGTTGGATTTCCCCTCAGGGTACATGCAAGGTTGTGGGCCAGGTCCCCAGTAGGGAGTGTGGGAGAGACAATAATCAATATATCTCTCGCACATTGCATTTCTCTTCTTCTCTTTCTCCCACTCTTCCCTTTTCTCTAATAGTAAATAAATAAAATCTTTTAATAAAAAAAGAATAAAAAGGTTTTCCACAAAGATGCTAAAATCAGTCAAGAGACAAGATTGTGGTAGCAAAGTCCTCAACATGGGCGGGGTCGGGGGTGGTGATGAACAGGAAGGAGGTTAGTAGATGGCAACGAGTGACGGTGAAATGATAGCAGGCTGGAAGCAGAATATTAACACTGGCTCCTTGACTGTGAAAGCGGAGGTGAGGGAAAATTTGTACTCTTTTCTTAGGAGGGCTACACACAAAGCAATTTTCTTAAATTTCAATTAAAGCTAGGACAGAAAGTCAGAAGAAGCAGGGGTGTTGGTAGACAAAGCTGGTGTTCTGAAAAGCACAAAGGAGAGATTTGGAAGGGAATATTGTCAGTATCCACAGACCCAGGGAAAAGGTCACAGGACTGAAAATCTTCTCTGTGAGCAGAGGACAGGGAAAGACTGAAGAAAGAGGCTGGCCACTCCAGTCTCGTAATTAATGGAATTTATCGAGGGAAACTTACATAGGAGGCACGTGTTGGGTGGCTGTAAAATGAAATGGATCCCCACACACTTGACAGGCACCAAAGAATTATATGGGATAAAGCGGCGGACGGTAATGGGTACTAAAATGTGAATGCTACTACTTACAGTGAATTACTTTACACGTTTATTCAGCTCAGGACAATGGCCTTGTTCTAGGAACCAGTAGTGCAAAGTAGGGGAAGGTTCCTGGTTTATGATGTAACAAACATCAATTAGGATCAGACAGTCTCCAAGGTGGGTGGGAGCATTGTGAGAAGCACTCCCCATTCTGGCCCAGGTCCAGCTTACTGGTCAGGCAGTGGTCACATCCTGGAACAGTCTGTCCTCCCCAAAGATAAACAGTGATAGGGAAGATGAACTGGTATAGAAATGGGAGAAAGCAAAAGGACACACTGGATGGGTCTGTATTTGAGGCTGGAACTAAGGGTGACCTTGAGTCAGGTTTCTTGGTATCATCCTCTGCAACTAGCATGGTGCTTCTGTCACTGGGTATAGGCCCTGTGGATACTGAGCGTATCAAAACTTGAATACGTCAGTTTAGTTGTATTGATTTTGAGAAGCATGTGCACCACAATTAGTTGTCCACAGTGCAGCAAGTGTGATCATTTTATTTTAAATTCAAAGTCAGAGGCATTTAGTACTCACTAGGGAACAACAGAGCACGGTTCCTCTGTAATAAATCTTATTTCACCTCTCTGGGGTTTTGTAGGTGTGGTTTCTCTGCCTGGAACAAATTACTGAGACTCTCGTGGTCTCAGCGTGGACCTCCCATCTGGAAACTTCCCCTGGCTTCCAAAGGCGGTCTTGGTTACTCTTTATCTGATTTCCATAGGACCTGTGCCTGTCATGGGAGTTTCATTTTATCCCAGGCACAGCATTTATTATTTTTTTTTCACTGAATTGTAATCTTGAAGGTCGAAATAGAGTTCTTCTCAGTGTTGGGTTTCCTACTCCTAAGCCCATACTAATATGTAGTGCACACCAACAAATATCTGTTGAATCAGTGAATGGAAGGTCATGAGAGAGTCCCTCTCCTCATCTGACTCTTCCCTTCCCCCCTTGTGGAAGGGGCACAGGAGCCATGCGGTTTCCATAGCAGCAGAGTTAAATCTGCATCAGATATAAGACTCATTTCATCTTGTACTTCTTCTGTATTGATGTAGAAAATTTTTACTCTTCTCATTCAGCATTTTCAGAGTAGAGAGAAAAGTCTTCATGAAAGTGTGGAAGAAATATAAATCCTTGTAAAATCCTGGAGTATAAATCCTTATAAAAATGACAACTGAGCCCTGGCTGGCGCAGCTCAGTGGATTGAGCACGGGCTGGGAACCAAAGTGTCCCAGGTTCGATTCCCAGCCAGGGTACATTCATGGGTTGCAGGCCATAACCCCCAGCAACTGCACATTGATGTTTCTCTCTCTCTCTCTCTCACTCTCTCTCCTCCTCCCTCCCTTCCCTCTCTGAAAATAAATAAATAAAATCTTTAAAAAAAAATGACAACTGAGATTAACCACAGCAGAATCCAAAGAATCTATTATTTTTAAAACTTTTTTAAAAAGAGAGAGCATGGAAGGGAGGGAGAAAGAGAGGGAGAGAAACACCGATGCATGAGAGATACATCGATCAGTTGCCTCTCGCAGGACCCCATCCAAGGACCTGTGCTGCAACCCAGGCCTGTGCTGACCGGGATCAAACTGGCAGCCTTTTAGTTGGCAGGATAACACCCAACCCACTGAGTCACACCAGTAAGGGCTATTTCTACAACTTTTATAAAGTATTTACCTCTTTGAATTAAAGTTTATTACTTGAAAGATGCTTTTTTGATGGTTCCTACATTAATCTAGTTTCTTTTGCTTTTAAAGTACAAAACCCTCTTACAGGTAGTTTAAGATAAAAAGAGAATTGTATTTGTGAAACCAGATAAGCAGGCAGTTGTGCTGCCTGTCACCTCCCAGACCCTGTAAGTGGACACAGGGATTGAATCTATCTGGGTGCTTTATTCAGATGGTTGGTGGGTTTGTGCCCTAACAGACCTCCTCAAATTCCATTTTCAACCGACCCTTTTGAAAGGAGAATAAAAGTGTAGGTAAGGGGGTTGGAATTCAAGGAAAAAAGTATAGGTAAGCATTCTGGAATTCAAGAAAGAGGTTAATCAGATAAAAGCTGTAGTCTGGTCATTTCTTTATCTGTGTCCTGGGCTGCAGACCGTCTCTCCCTGGGACACAGTGGCTGGGACACCACCTTGGCTGCTGATGGTCTCTCCTGGAGCACAAAGGCCAATCGCTTGTGGTCTCCTGGAGTCAGGGTGGGCCGTACCTGCAGTTCCTGAAACAGTAGCTTTTCACATGCATTAACTACTAGGCTTACTATTATGTAAAACTAAAATTTTCCAGCTTTTTGAGTCTCACATCATTCCCTCATTGTTAAACTATCTTATTTCTATGAAGTCAGTTTTATATGGAAGTATTCATTTTGCTGTTGAGCATGTAACTTAGCATTAGATCATCTGGTAGGGGGCTTAAGAATACATTTAATTGCAGATCCACATGAGGGGGTGCATTATATGCAATAACAAGCTATAATAAAGCACAAAACAGTTTTTAGCACTGTTGAAAAAAGTTGGACACCTTCAGCTGAGGCTACGTTAGTGGCTTTTAAAGAAAACATTTCCCTGTCCTTGAGAGTTACCACAGGTCCCCAATTATAAATATCAGGAAAAGCTTCCTGGGGAAGAACAAATGCCCATAAGACATGCAGTGAAAGTTTGTTCAACATAAGTTCCTCCTGCAAGACAAAAGTCAGAGAAATGTTTAGAACATTTTGCTAAATATACCCAAATATTTCCATCTAATTTGAAAGGAACATGAGTTTAAACAGAAAGTAATGAAAAGAATATGTCATCGTTTTTGAAAGATGACTTTCAGGTCTTCTTGGGGTTCAGTGGTCCATTGTTCCTCCAGTGCTTTCTTTACTCTGGTGTGATGAATCCAAGGTTTTATCCAAGGTAAAGCCAACTTTACCTTGGTGCGGGTGCTGAGGAGTATGTCCCAAGGTTCAGTCCACTTTTCTTCTAGTTGGCTTTCTGGAGATGCTATCATCCAAGTCTTGAGTAGCACCTTATCTCTAGGCTCAAAGGAATGTAGCTAAACCTGCTAGGGGAGAGGTCGGTAACACAAGCAAGGTCATTAATTACAGCTAACATCTGACTGAAATGTACATATTTCTTTATTTTCACTTCTTGATCTATATATGTATCTCCTACTCCAATCATAGCCTGAAATGGTTTCATAAGGACTTAATTGAATCCCACTTCTAGGAGCCACCCTTACCCTGAGCAGGGCAATAGGCAAAGATCCCAGTGGAGATGAGTTTCCTGACACAGTTTGGCTATATTTTTCTTCAAGGTGTGATTCATCTCTAGCTTCCAAGAAGCCTGAGGTTTCTATGCTGTGTGGAATCTCCACTTGATTCCTAGAAATTTACTAACTTTCTGTGTAATTTCTGAAACAAAAGCAGCTCCATTATTGTTCTGGATGCTGCCGGGTAGGCCAAAGTGAGGAATTACTTCCTTCAGTAAGCTTTTCACTACCTAGAGGATTTCTCCATTCTAGTAGGATAGGCTCCTACCCATCCTGCAAAGGTGTCAATGAAGACAGCAAATTTGTCCACCCTTAGACCCTTGGCATCTGGGTAAAGTCTGTTTGCCAGTCCTCAAGTGGGCTCTGTCCTTGGTATTGTTTCCCTTCTCTCTTTGGATGGGGATCTGTCTTGGGGTTGTTCTGGCACACAACACATCTAGCAATTATTTTTCATGTGGCTTTAGCAATTCCAGGACTTGGGAGCTACAGTTTAACATATGTGGTTAATGAGTCCCTTACATAGTGAGTGGCCTCATGCAAATGCTTCATGACTGACTCTACTAAATGTTCAGGAAGCAATGTAACTCCTTTCTTATTCTTTCTCCATTCACCATTAGGTCCTTCTTCATCAAAATCCTAGCTCTCAGCTTCCTCTAAGTCTGCAGTCAAATCCTCAGGGTCAAATTGTGACAAGTCTGTAACAGGTACCAAAGGCATTATAAATGTTCCTTTAGCAGCTCCTGTTTCACTGCTCGATCAGCCAGATTGTTTCAGAGTGTTTCCTCTAGCCACTTCTTTCTGGTGCCCGGGGCAATGTGTAACTGCCACCTGTAAAGGTGCCTGAATAGCCTGTAATAATTTTAAAATTTCTGTGGCAAGCTTAATCTCCTTTTTATTAGAGGTTAACAGTTCTTTTTTCTTCAAGATGTGACCATGTGATTGCAAAATTAGGAAAGCTTACCTTAGTTGATGTACACATTCACTCTTTTTTCTTGCGACAATTCCAGTGCAATCAGTTCATCAATGCAATCAGTTCAGCTTTCTGAGCAGCGGTTCCTGGCAGCAAGGCCTTGGCCTCTACTGTTCCTTCCAGACTTAAAACTGCATACCCAGTCTTTCTGTTTCCTTTGTCCATATAGCTGCTTCCATCTGCATAGAGTGCAGTCTGCCTCTTCTAGAGGACAGTCCTGTAAATCAATTCTGGTAGAACACTTCGTCAGTTATCTCAGCACAGTCATGCATTAGCACCGCCAAGTCAGACTCTGGGAGAAGAGAGGCAGGATTTAACTTACAGTTTTGAGGGAGACATTGGGATTGTCAAGAAGAAGGGCTTCATACCTGCCCCTTCTTCCAGCAGTGAGCCACAAATTTCCCTTTTGCTCCAGCAGGCTCAACACTTGCTGGGGTGCATAAACAGTGACAGGCTGACCCAGGGAAAATTTTCAGCTTCCTGTAAGAGCTCACAGGTGGCTGTCTCAGCTCTTAAGCAGGCTGGCCACCACTGGACAGTGTGATCTAGTTTCTCGAACAAGTATGCAGTGGGTTGCAGAATATCACTTAGCATTTGGGTGAGGACACCTGGAGTAAGGCCCTGCCTTTCATGAACGTACAACTGAGAGGCCTTTCTTAGGTTTGGAAGCCCCCGGGCTGGTGCAGAAGCCAGGTGCAGCTTCAGGGACTCAAGAGCCTGGTGCACCTCTTCGTCCATTCTAAAAGGATATACTCTGGTCCTTTCAGAGTCTTTCCGGTTTAACAGATCTGATGTAGAAAATGGAGCATGTTCCCAATAATATCCAGTGGGCTGGCCTTCTGGCCCTACTCTTCCTGGAAGTCTTCATAAACAGTATTGCCCTGCCCTTGTAAGGCTTTTCTTCCACTGAATTTGGTTCCCTGACAGGTTCGAGACAACCGATACCAGTTCAGGCTCACTTTCCCCAGTTCCCTCAGCCAAGTGAGGAGGAAGATCCCCCTGGGCTGGAGGGGCCTCAGGAACCCTGACCATGCTCACAGCAGCCATGATACCCGGATCTTCCTGGGCCTTCTGCTCTGAGCTTCTGCTATCTTTCACAGGCAAATTCCCTTTTTTCTGGACCATTAATCTATTTCCTTTTAATCCTGCATCCTGATTTTGTAAACTCATGAAAGTTTCTAATTGAAGCATTTTGTCCCACTTCCCTGATCTTTGACAAAACAACTCTAATTAACATATGTTACAGTAATTCAAAGACCCATTCAATAGTCAGCACTCTCCTGAGTCCATATTATGTAATACATAAACCAAACAGTATTACAATAAACTCCACTTTCTTTTTAGTCACAAGTTTATAAGGATAGGTCAACCAATCAGCCAAAACTTGCCCTAAAGTGCTGTTTCCCAAAACGGAGGCTTTTTCTCCCATTCAGCCAGACAGCTCTGTAATGTCACAATAACAGAAAGCACCTTTACCAGGCACAGCTCTGTAAACCAGAAGCCCCCTTAATTCCTGATTAACTAAATTGTGACCTGGGATTGTAACCTCAACCAGAAAGCACAGTGATTCAATCAAGTGTGAAGATGACCGGAGGTGCTGAGAGTTGGAGGAGGAGAGTCCCCAAGTGAAATCACTTGGCAGCTGCTACAGAGTCTCCAAATCTGCAGTCTGGGCCCCCAGTCCAGGCAGCTGATGGGACTCCCTGCCAATACCCAGACTTACAGAGAGTCCCAAAGTAAGGGGAGGACCAGGTCTTGTTAAGCATGGATGTCAGATGCGTCATCTTGGAGTGCTTGAAGAAAAAAGCCAGAGTAAATGGGTATTGGGCTGCAAGGATAGGTAAGAAAGGGTCTCTACAGACTAACCTGCTTTGAAATTAAGTCTGAAACCTTTTTACTTAAAGAATATCATGCATGCTAAATTGTCATCTCTGTTTCCGTGGGGTCTTGGTCAGATGCAGTCTCTGCGCTATGGCAGCGTGCAGCTAGCAGTGCTCTGGAACGCACACGTGCCCTGCCGTCCTCCAGACAACACAAAGGAAACATGTTATTATGAAAAAGCTTTTTAATGATTTTTAAGAAACGTACCTACATATACTTTATTGTATCACTTAAAATGAATAATTCTGCTATGTTTCATTTACAGGTTATGCCTTGATTGCATTGGTAAAAATGCTATAATTTTAGAAAGTCAAATATCTTTATTACCTCCTAAACTTCTGCAACAAGTACTCAAAAAAATCACATTTTGGACTGCAGCTAAGCACCGAGATGAACAAAGAGCCCAAAAAGAAGAAACAGAAAATAAGTGTCAGTGGATCAGTAGGAATTAAATTGTTATATATTCTCTATATTTAGTGTGTTTAAACATTTAAATCAGACTGTATATTTACACCCCAAACTGGAGTCTTTCTTTAGAAGATAAAATTTGAAGCAAAAATGCTATGTTAAAGTGATTACATAGCATAGGATATATGGGAATGAGATGTTAATGACAGATTAATTTATATTTCTAAAATAAATTCCTTATGAACTGCAGAAAAAGTATACTTTCTGAAAGTAAGGATAATTGTAGGAGACTTAAGTCATTGTGTATTCACTACTGGAAAGATTATACAAATTTGAGGAGAATAAGAAATTACTCAAGGACTTTAGAAATCATAATGATATATAAATTAATGATAATGATACATACATAAAAACACAACATATCAACTTTTAGAAAGATTTTCTCAAGTCACTTAAAAATTTTTAAGTCTTCTCATTAAATAACTGTTATTTAACACCTTCTTAAATAACATCTCCTAATACAGCTGGCCCAATTATAAAATAGGCAAACACTGGTGTGGTAGTAAATGCGGAGTGCCTGCCCTTCTGGCACTCATCTAGGAAAGCAGCCTCAGGCATTAGCAAAGCTTTCCCCTTTTCTTTCTGTAGGTTTTCTTCGACCTTTATTTGGGTATGGAAATAAATGGATTCAATTGCTTTCCATTACCCCTAATTTATTTGTCTAAACTAATATATAGATACCTAGCTATATATATTTATAAAGACTAATACACTATATATGTCTATAGTCTATTAGTCTATAGTCTCTCTATATATTAGTGTATATATATAAAGACCATGTTTTAAAGTTTCTAAAATGGAGGTTTATTTGTCATACAGGCTTTGAATTATTGAGGGGGAGTATATTTATTAATTGATGAGACATTAAAATGTATTTTGCCTTGAAGAGTGCTTCTACAGTAGTTTTCATAAATAATGAAATGGAATGGTAATGTAGTAATTTGCCTTTATTGAAACCCCTCAGTTTGGCCCACCCCATTCTACAAAGTCGATGTTTAAAGATATTGAAAATGTGTTATGTTCCTATTTATTTTCAGTATTAACTACCTATACAGAAATAAAACACTGTACCTTTATATTCTTTAAGAGTAATTTTGCCATAATTAAGAAGTTGTGCATATTATCAGTCATATCCTTCCACTGAATAACAATGTATTACTAAAAGGCTTGGTATATAAAACTACTTTCCACAATACCACTATGCAAATTATCTCTGAAATTTAAAATGAGAGCAAATATTGAAATATATGTGTAATTTATAATGAAAATTATAGTAGTTGGAAGTGTCTCAAACTTCATACATTTTAGAGATATATTTTACATATATGTATTGTATTTTGGATGTGTAAAGCTTCTATTTATGTACTGAAATATTTTTGTTTATATTTTATTTATTATACAGACTATGTAGATTTACTATTTTCCCAGTTTTGTTAGTGTGAACCAGCCATTAGAGTTGATTGTACAAACAATATTTCAGTGTAAATTTTCATTTTTCTTACTATTTTTAGGCTGAATAAAAGATTTAGAGAGTGAATCTCACAGGTAATATGCATCTTATAGGTAATGTTTTATTACAATGAGCTTCAGTATCAGCATTTCCTATTTAAGGGGAAAATACCAAAACCTACTGCACAGGTGACACTGAGTGGAATGAACACTTTTTTAAAATGGCTTCTGGATTATATGAATGCCTTCTCTAGTCTCTTAGAAAAGCAATTCTATTTTTAAACGGTTTACTTAGAACATTAAAAGTTGGATTAGCCCCTCAAATACACAGCAACATTTAGGCTTCAAGAGAATGAAAATCTGTATATTGTATTATCTATGGTACAGGTAACTGGTGCTATACTTATTTGACCTAATATACTGTGTTACTCCAAAAATTATGTCTTGAGGTAGCCCCATAGTGGGGGTAGCAGGGAATTCTGATCTTCACCTTCAATTTCTATAACTTAGCTTAAAGCAGAGCTCTCCTGCTACTAGGAGATAGTAAAGTTTGATAGGTAAGAAGTATTCATTCCTCACTTCTCACCAGCTGATGGTTTACTACCAGCTTCTATGTTGTTCTCGGACCTCCATGGCATCAGCATACAGGAGCCCAAGGCAATGACACCTTCCTAACATTAGCTTTGAATTCTCCCTTCAAGTGTGTCTGTTTGAAAGGTGATTCTAGGTTTTGTTCTGGTGGTTCACAAAATAGGTCTCCAGTCTGGTTCTTAAGGAAAAAGAATTTCTGACCATCTTTGTTATGTCTCTCGGATATTCCTCCAGTTGTCAGGGAGGATTCTTTTTTTGGTATTATCATTTTTGGTATGATACACTAAAAATAGCACATCAAAATAAGTGTACATTTTTTCAAATAGTATTTTTGCACAACTTTTAAAAAGTATTAGCCTTTGATAGAAGCTTAAAATACTTTTTAGAACGTCATACTGTCAGCACAGGCACAAGGTGATCTTTGCACCAGTACATTATATATATGTATGGGTGAGGAAAAGTAACATAAACTCACTAAGACAATAATTTTCAGGGTGGTATGGGTGTTGGGCGCACTAACTCAAGATCTCGGCTGAACCAGAAGAGCTGAGTCGGGTGGGGGCTGCGCGTCGGGAGCCTGCCCACCCCCGAGGGCTCCGGATCCGAGGGCACAGAGGGGCCGGCGGTGTCCGCACACCCGCAGGAAACCTGGGCATTGAGAATAGAACCCCCCAGCCGGGCCGTTGCAGCACCGCTCTGGCTACTACCCAGCGTATCTTGGCAGCGCCTGCAGGGCTCAGAGGATCTGCTGCGTGCAGAACTCGCCGTCTTGAGTTAAGAGCTGGGCCGGGTGGAAGAGCGCGTGAGCGGCGACGGGAGGACCGGCGCGGAACGCCGGCCGAGCTTCCGGAGCCCAGCAGGCGGCGCTGCCAGAAAAGGCGGGTCTGGGGACTCGGCGTAAACAGCAGCGGGCGGTGGCGTGAGGCGGCTGGGGCGGGGCGGACGGGCGACGAGCTGGTGCGGGCCCTCGGCGGCCCCTCGGTGGCCCCAGCGCTCGCCTCCCCGCCGGCGACCCGGACAGCACCGCCCTGCGGCGGGGGACGTCCCCCGAGGGGGCTGGACGGGTGCACGCGCCCGCGACGAGGGAGTGGCCTCACCCAGTCCCTTTCGCAGACGTTCGTTTCTTCTCCCTTTCCCTTTGTCTCTTCCCTCCTCACGCCGGCTGTGGGGATTGTCGGTGGACACAAGTGCAGCCTCAAGATGGCTGATGGGAACGAGGACCTGCGGGCGGACGACCTGCCGGGGCCAGCCTACGACAGCTACGAGTCCCTGGAGCTCGCCTGCCCTGCCGAGCGCAGCGGCCACGTAGCGGTCAGCGACGGGCGCCACATGTTCGTCTGGGGCGGCTACAAGGTCAGCGGGTGGCCCGGGCCGGCGGGCGTCGCTGGGTGTCACCTGGGTTCTGGTGGCGGATCGGGCGAGCGGGCCAGGTTAGCCGCCCCCCCCGCCGCGCCCCCAGGTCCCGATTCTGCGCGTCGTTATTCTTTTTGAGCGTGGGAATCTTCTCACGGGTCCCCGGACCCGCCCTAGGCCCCGGGCTGTTGTCACCCCCACGCCCTGCTCTCACGGGGTGCTCTGCCCCCCCACCCGCAGCCCCCCAGCCCTGCTGCTCCAGGAGCCCCGAATGCTCTGTGACCTCGGAGCGATCTCTTGGGGAGGGCACGTTGGGAGTGCCTGACAACTAGCCGTGTTTTTATTTAAAAAGTTGGGGGTGTGCGTATGAGGTGACGGTGTGTGATGTCACTCTTACTCTCTGTTGGGTCTACCTGTGAGCCGAGGCCATTGGCCCACGGGTGCTGCTGGCCACAGGCAACCTTCCCGCCCGTTCCGGAGGCCAGCTGCACCTTGTGCAGATGACCGTCACCCCGTGTTCGAATATTTTAAGGCTACTTCAGCTGAGAAAGGGCTTAAAATTTTCAGAAGACACCCGTATTACAAAAGTTAATGGAAAAGCTCCACCAGTAACCAGAACATCAGCAGCTCCTTGGCCCCTAATGATGATGTGATTACTTAACCATTGCGGACCCGGCTGCATTTCTGCCCGCCCCCTGAATGGGGCTCTCCCCCAACTGTCTGCTGTCTGACCCCTGCCCACTAGTTCTCCAGCTCTTTTGCTTTTTAGAACTTCCTAATAACACTCCACATTCTAGAATCGTCTTATTTGTTCAGTTGGCTCCGATCAATTTCTACCAAAAATATTCTTTATAGTCCCTTTCCCTCCTAAAAATAATCCCCTCCCTCCAATATTTGCTTGCAATCTAGTCCACTACACCTTTGTCTTTGATGACTTGCTTTGTGACTCTGGCATTAAGTTTCAGCTCATGGTCCCATTGAGCTGTCACTGAACACTTCTGAGAGGACTCTCAGAAGACAGATGGGACAAAGTGCCTTAGCTGTCCTGATGACTTCATGTAGTTGAACCATAATTTTTTTTTTTTTTTTGCTCATCATTTGTATTTTCCTCAGCCTCCAAAGAATAGGTGTTTAGAGGGTATTTGTTAAGAGGAAGAGGGTATGTATGTGGTGATCCTTACAGAAATGTAAATAATTCACAAGGAGAAAAGTAATCCTGGTGGTCAATCATACTTCAGTCTAAACTACTTTATTCAAAATTCTGTTCGTAAAAGTCAGCAGCACTGAGGGAATGGGATGTTTCTTTGGGCATGGGGAGAGGGAGGGTGGTCAGAATGGAAGATTTCTGATGGTGTTTTTGAAGGCCTGGATGTTGAGTGGGTGGTTCAAAGACATACCATCCACAATTTTGTTAGAACCCTGAGAATAGGCACAGGAAGCCCTTGGAGATTGTTTTGAAGGCAGTGAACCTTAGTTTCGTATACAGCAGTCAGTTGTGCTTCCTAGGCCAGGCTGATCTTCTCGGGTTTAGCCTGCTATATTCTAGCCTTTCCCTTCAAAAGTGGTGGAGTGGAAAGTAAAAGGTTTACATGGCCAGGTGCTCTATTCCTGTATGATATTCAAGCTTGTTAGACTGACACCCATTCTCCAGAGAACTGCAGTTGTTCACTGCATGCTGACACTGTTCAGAAGTGGCCAGAAAGGTTCAAAGATTAGAGAGGTTGACCAGCAGTTGAAGCTACAAATTCAGGGAAAGGAGACTGAAATCCTGGTTCTACCATTACTTGCTAAGTAACCTGGCAAATTGCTTACCTCTCTAAAAAGCCCATTTTTTTGAAATCCCAACTACTTCTGAGGATCATTGTGAGGGTTAAACAAAGCAATCCATGGGTAGCTATAGGCTAGTTCTAGTATATGGTACATTTAGCCTAAGAATTATTACCTGAAAGGAAATGGATCAGAATAAGGAACTTACAATTTTGCAGAAGGGCTTATGTATTTTCATATTTGCAGTGCTACCCTCTCTGCATCTTGGTAGAGAATGGGTGAGTCAAAGGAAAGAATGTCTAGAAAAACCGTACCTCACATGTCAGAGTGAGTGAGGAATTAAAGGGTAGACCTTTTTTTGGTCTGCTCACCATGGCACAGGTAATCTCTCCTGAAGTCATGCAGCTGACATTTGGTGCATGGTCTGTTCAGGAACAAGTGGCCTTGGAGATTTCCCAGTGGTCTCTTAACTTCCTGCAGCATTGCAACTGTTCTATGAAAAATTTGAAATAAAAGCTGTCTATAGTAAGCATTACCAAGAGTTTGTGGCATGGGGTGGGGAGGACTGTGCATTTGATGGACTTATTGGACCTATTTTACGTATCTCTCAGCATCTCAAATAAGATGGATGTGAGAAAATACAGTAGTGCCTCTTTAGAATACCAACTATTTTTTTATATTTGCAATTTTCTTTTTGGTTCTTAGAGTAACCAAGTCAGAGGATTATATGACTTCTATCTGCCTAGAGAAGAACTGTGGATATACAACATGGAGACTGGAAGATGGTAACTTGATTTATAAGGGGAAACATTCAAATAATGTTGCAAACAAAAAGAAAACAATTCTGCTGGTTTGGCCAAGAAGCATCTCTTCAGAAGCATCACATATGTATTTTTTAAGATGTTGCATCTTTTGTTACATGGTATCTTGAATGAGAAAAGTTACAGATTATATCTATTAGAAATAAAGGTAGTATTCTATTTTAATGAGCTTTAATATTAAATTTTCTGTGTAAGTTTCTTTAAAATAGTGTTTAAAACACAAAACTAGCTTAAATTTACCTTCCAGTCAAGCTGGTGCTATTCTGAAATGATCTTTTGCTAGTCTCTTAACAGTGATACTCAGGAGTCTGTTCTTGGCAGAATTAATGTGACTCTCAGAAGGCTAGGTAACCATGTTTGAGGCTTTCTAAAGTAGTCTTCCCTCAGGGTTTGTATTGTGAGAACTTAGTGCTATACAAATACTACACTTATTCTAGATCTCAGAACTGGAATAGTACTCTCACTTGATTTGAGTTAAACTAAAGATAGGATTATTTCTGTACATAGCTAATCAGTGTTTTCTGAGCTGTTTACCCATCTTTTTTTCTGGAAAATTGGAAATTTATAATAGTATTCCTTTAATACAGAATTCTACATCTTTTTAAAAAAGAGAATCAGCTCTATACTTTTTAAAAGCCTACTAAAACTTAAAACCTTAATATAAAATGATATTGTGAGCACACCTTGAGTGACCTATTAAAATTGGTGAAGTTTTCCTGGCTTACTCAAAAACAAAAACAAAACAACTTTTGGACATATGAATGAAAAGCAGTTCAGTCTGAAAAAACATAAAATGTTATGCTCTCAGAATGATGTGAGCTGGAGGCTTTTCAGCTCACACATTCTGCCTCTGTGCAAGGCCAGCCAGCGCGGCCTGTGGAACAGGGAGGGACAAGCTCCTTCTTTGAATTTATTTTAGAGCCAGATGAGACCCCAGACACAATCGAGTCAGCCTGTTCCTTTTTATCTTTTATTGTGGGAATACATGAAAAATAAAATATTTTTGCAGTTCCTTTTTGGGAGGCTTATTTACATTGCTTTTCTCCCCTCAGGAGAAAAATTAATACTGAAGGTGATGTTCCTCCTTCTATGTCAGGAAGCTGTGCTGTGTGTGTAGACAGGGTGCTGTACCTATTTGGAGGACACCATTCAAGAGGCAATACGAATAAGGTTAGTGTTCCTAAGGATTCCAGTTCAAGGCAGTTTTATTCTTTTTCAGACAACTTCAGACTTTTAATGTTAACCCATAGTTATTCCTGTCCCAGTTAAAAAACGTGTTTACTTGATTGTGGTATGAATGTGCATTTTAGTCTTCCAGTCTGTATTTACCTAGGCCTTTTATAAAATCACCTTTGGTTGGTAACCTATGTGCAGTAACTTCCAAGGTTGTTTCTGTGTTCTTTGCAGCTACTTGTTCTTTTAGAAACCTGGAGTGTTAGGTGAGTGACAGTGAGTTAGGTGAGTGTGAGGTGACTGTGGGCGGTAGGGTGAGAACGAACAGACCGCCCCGCAGAAGCCGTGAGTGTCAGTCAACACGGGCAACGTTTCATACACTAGCGTTCCTTTGGTCTGGCACCGTGAGATGCTGTTGTTGAGACTTTGTTCATGTTTTTCCCAAAATAGGAAAAAGATACCAGTTGTTCTCTCAGGCCAGTAAGAGAGAGGTGAAGTCAGAAAGGTACACATGATATAGGTAAACTCTTATAAATTCATTTATTTGGCAACTTAGTGGGCACCTTATTTGCTGAGCACTTGGGAGACCTGGGAGACAGACGATTGATATGTAGTCTGCCTCTTGGAGCTGACACTCTAGAGGGACACACATAATCAGCAAACGACCTCTGTAGCATGTGGTGCACACACACAGAGCCTGGCTCATAGTAACAGCTCAGTATTTCTGAATCTGAAAAAGAATCCTTGACATCATGTTTGGTTAAATGGAGGAACAGAAAAAGTCAAGTTTTCACCCAAGAGGTGAGGCTTGAAATGAATACAACTAGAAGGGATAGCCAAGCTACAGGTACCGAGATGCAGAGGTGCATGCGAGCCAGGTGTGCTCATGGAAATGCCAGGTGGTCGAGTAGAGGTAGAGCACATGGCTGAGGTGGTTTAAACTGGGCTCCTAGGAATGCTAGGGCCCCTGTGGGAGGCTCATGGTGGTGCTGGGTGGCTCCAGACCGGCCCTTCCACCACCATTTTAACAAGTGTAGCTCCATTTTTCCTTTTACGTTAGGCTTTTACTTAAAGATTTTGTGTGAAGAAAGGGTTCTGTGCCTAAAAGATTTGTTGAAGCACTGCAGTAGGCTGAAGTTGAGCCATGTATCAATATTTGTCAGGGCTAAGGGGGAAAAAATAATTTTGACACAACATGGGGAAGCTTGGGAGAGAAGCTGCAGCTTTCAGGGCGGTCAGAAAAATGGTAGTCACTAGTATTCATGTGGCTGGGGTTAAGCATGTGAAGTTTGATCACAAGGAAGTTTAGGAATGGTCACATTTATTCAAGCCCCTGGATGTGAATGAACCCTTAAAGATAGACTAATACTTAGTATTTTAAGATTTGTCCTTAGCTCCTAGAGTTAAGTAGGCACTTAAGACATGTTTGTTAAATTGAACTTGGAGGTGAAATTGCTGAGTCTGACTTTTTGGTAATACTATCCTGATACCCACAAATTAGATCAGGATAGCTCTAAGTGCCTAAGGGCACAGAATGTAAGCCAGTGCCTATCTATTGCTTCACCAAAAAATGTGGCTATGGAAAAAAAGTTAGCTGAACTAAATGGGATGCTTAGTGACTTGGGTAATTTATATTCTGGCACAAGTTCCTTATTTAGACCCAGTTAACAGTTTTGCAGCCAGTCTGTAGTCACACTTTGAGCAGTACTGAATTAGATGACATTCTTATTATAAATCAGAGCAAAATTAAATGCCAAGGTTGGAATTTCTTTCACATAACCAAATCTAACTGAACTCATTGCTTCTGACAGTTCTACATGCTGGATTTAAGGTCTACAGACAGAGTATTACAGTGGGAAAGAATTGATTGCCAAGGAATGCCTCCGTCGTCAAAGGACAAACTTGGTGTCTGGGTATATAAAAACAAGTGAGTTAGCAGCACTACAGGTTTGGGTTTTTACGTGGAAAGTGGTTTGCCATTCGAGTATCTTTAGCTGATAACTGAACTGTTGTAACAGTAGTGCACAGGAGGATTAGTGTATTAATACATCAGAGCACTTAACGTGGCACCTGAGACATATTAGCCGTCACTATTAGAGTATTTTCGTATAATTGTGTGCCTTTTCAACTCACATAATATAGTGAGTAGAAAAATCTCTTGTATCTTAACCTATGGATATTTGAATTTTTGCCTTTCTTTTTAAAATAAAATAGGTTAATCTTTTTTGGAGGGTATGGATATTTACCTGAAGATAAAGTATTGGGAACTTTTGAATTCGATGAAACATCTTTTTGGGTAAGTGAAGTTTCATATTTGCATATGGCCTTAGTATGTTGAAATAATACATTTTGTTTGGTAGTTTTGTCCATTTTGCTTTGTTAATAAATCAGATGAAGGCTATTTAATTTTGTAAATGTTATTTGTAAAGTAATTGTAAAATAACTCAGCAAGATTCGTTCTACTTTCTGTAGAATTCAAGTCATCCAAGAGGATGGAATGATCATGTACACATTTTAGACACTGAAACATTTATCTGGAGCCAGCCTATAACTACTGTGAGTTCCTGAAGAGTAATGGATCCCTAAAGCAGGCCTGCTCAGAGGAGGGAAGTTGGGAGGTGGTGTAAGATTGACGGTTCATTCTTTTTTCTGGAGAAGAGTCAGACCTTTCATATTTTCCAAGGACTCCACAACTCAGAAAAGTTTAATGAATGTATAGACCAAACCAGCATCTATTATCTAATTGATGTTGAGTGGTATTGTTTGTAATCAAATAAATGACCTAGCACTATACTGGAATTTAAGTTACTCAAATATGTTTCTTTCTCCTCTGATACAGATGTCATATAATATGCTAGCTTTCATTTTAAAATAAAAAATAAAGTAAGCATTCTATTTATTTACTAGCCCATTCAGAAATATACCTCAAAAATACAAAATTAAAATTTCTAGTTGTGGTAGTCAGCCTTTAGTACTGCTATTGACTACAAGGCTGCAGTTTAGCTTAAAAGTTCAAGTGGCTTGTATATTCTTACTGGAAAGTGGTTTTCCACTCAACTACTGTTAGCCAATGACCATTGTAACCATAGCACATATGAGGACTACGTGGACTAATGCATCAAAGTACTTAACACAGCACATTACAGTATTCTCATACACTGTGGTGTGAAGACTTTCTGGCATTTATCAAAAGTTCATTTATTTATTAAACTGCTCACCTGACTTTAACAGGGTACAGCACCTTCGCCTCGCGCTGCCCATGCCTGTGCTACTGTTGGAAACAAAGGCTTTGTGTTTGGAGGCAGATACCGAGTGAGTTTGTAAACTGTTTCAGTGGCTGCCTTTGAGTTATTCAAAATGGTAACTACATAATTATCCTTTTTTAGGATGCTAGAATGAATGATCTTCACTACCTTGATCTGGATGCATGGGAGTGGATTGAATTGTAGGTATCACGTTAGATATAATTCTTTAGAAAAGTTTTCCAAAAAATTTTCAATGGCTTTTTTCCTTATTCTCTATTATTAGTAGATAATGTACTTGCTTCAATTATCTGTAACTGCAAATTTAAACAAATATGATTAGACCCTTTTTAAATTCCTGTTCCCATTAACTATGTGCCTGCACAGAGTCTGTGTTCAGTGTTTGTTGAAAAGGTCTAAAGTTGACTGTCAAAGAAAATAGTCCATTCTAAATACAGCATGTAGTTAATACCAAAAAGCCTTTTTAAATTCCAAGTCTCTTTTTCTTTAATTCCATATAAATTTTAAAGAAAAGTTCAGCATTTCTCTGCTTTTAGATGTTGGTATTATAACATAGCTATTATTTTCAGAATTCCACAAGGCATGTGCCCAGTTGGCCGATCTTGGCACTCACTCACACCGGTTTCTTCAGACCATCTCTTTCTCTTTGGAGGATTTACCACTGACAAACAGCCACTAAGTAAGTCCTTTAAAAATGTAAGAAATCGCTGTACATCATTCATATATAATAATATATGAATGTCTATTTTATTAGATGTATCAGGGCTATAGGGTTTGTTGGAGGGTTTGGTATTAACTTTGATCCTGTCAGGCACCCCCGCAGTCTGCACGCTGTGACGTGCGTCCACTCCGTCAAGAAAGGGCTGTGACATGCAAAGGGTTTACTTGATTAATTGCAGAGGAAAAAAAGGAAATACACTTTCTGTATCTACTCACAATCTGATTTATTCCCTCTCTTGCTAAAGCTGTGCCCTTTAAATATCAATGTTACACTGATAGAATAACATACTTCATGGATTTTTTTGTTTTGACTAGGTGATGCCTGGATTTTCTGCATCAGTAAAAATGAATGGATACAGTTTAATCATCCCTATACTGACAGGCCAAGGTATGAACTATTTAAAAAGGTAATTCTTATACTAAACTAATGAAGTCCCTAGAGGTGTACAAGACAGAATGAGGAAGTCTTGGCTGCATTATGTCCATCATTCTAATAAATACCCTGGCATTTACTAAGGTTTAATACACCTTTTGAAAGGAAAAAAATGTTATCCTAGTATCAGATGCTTTCTTTTCCATTATCTCTGTGTGAAAAATACAGCTGGATTTTGATTTGTTAACTTTTCCCTTTATCAACAAAGTACCGATATAATTAACATTTATAATCAAGGTCTTTACTGAAGTAAATTGAACTGCACCTGAATTTGTCATTAAAAAAAGAAAAAGGAACTGGAAAGGACAGAATTTCAAAACCTTAAAGAAGGTATATGGACAAAAATCAGTTAAGTTTCAATTAGATTTTCAGTAGCACTGCAAAACAAAGAGTAAGAAGTCAAACCATCAAAAAAGAGAATGTACGAGTTATCTGTTGTTCATCTCAAAGAACTGTTAAAAAGACTGAAAAGGAAATAGTAGGCATCTTTAGCTGTATCAGCCTGCATTTTTCCCTAAGCCTCTAACCTAAGTACAGTCCGGCCACTAAGACTTTATGTGACAAAATGTTCTTTCCATTGAATTACCAGGCCTTCAAATACATTGTTTACTCGGGCAGATTCAGCATCTCTCAGATGTTCTGTGTAAGGCCAACTGGCCCAGCCCATGAAAAGAGGAAGGAAAGGCCGTATACCACTGATCTCCCATAAGATTGTTATTGCTAACAAAGACCTGGAGAACAGTTTGTCCAGTTCAAACACTTCACTGGACCAGAGAGAAAATGCTAACACCCATTGAATCAAAACAGATATTGACTTTTGTACTGTTGACTACTTTTCCTTAAGAAAATTGCTTCTCACGTTGATGTTGGTCTGAACTCAAGAGCTCTAGTCTTTACTAAATCAGTTCTGTTTTGTGGTGTTTTGGGTGACTTCAAACTCAAGCTCTTGTTTTAAATGTAGATTATGGCATACAGCTTGTGCCAGTGACGAAGGAGAAGTGATTGTTTTTGGTGGGTGTGCCAATAATCTTCTTGTGCATCACAGAGCTGTAAGTATATAACCTTCTGTGAAAGGGCACTTCATAACATTGCTGAAATTTATTTGCGAAGTACTTGCTTTTTAACGTGTCCTTCTTATCTATTTTTCAGGCACACAGTAATGAAGTACTAATATTTTCAGTTCAGCCAAAATCTCTTGTAAGGCAAGTAACTTTTTAAGGGCACTAACAAGCCTTCATTGATTACAACTAACCAGTTATTTTTTCCGGTGAAAATCTTAAAAGAAAATGGTTTCTTTATTTTAATATTTCAAGTGAATGTACTTCTAAACAGTAATGTGAAATTATTTTTCTTTCCTTGTTCACTTTCAGGCTAAGTTTAGAAGCAGTCATTTGCTTTAAAGAAATGTTAGCCAACTCGTGGAACTGCCTTCCCAAACACTTACTGCACAGTGTGAATCAGAGGTTTGGTAGTAACAACACTTCTGGATCCTAAGGCCTCACAGCTAATGCCTCTGACCACTGTGCATGGACAGCAATTCTGTAAACATCAAAGAGTGGCATCATTTGTAAAGTTACACGCATTGTTGTAGTTTTGGAGCCTTTTGATTTTA
Source organism: Phyllostomus discolor (assembly GCF_004126475.2). Lineage (NCBI taxonomy): Eukaryota > Metazoa > Chordata > Mammalia > Chiroptera > Phyllostomidae > Phyllostomus > Phyllostomus discolor. The sequence continues at coordinate 119,421,387 of NC_040903.2, read as the reverse complement.
ATGTGCATGTGAATGGCCTAGAGAACCTATTTTTGTGTCTAAATAAATGTATTTAACACCAGTAACTGTCTTCTGTTAGAGCAAAGGGTAATTAATACTTGGGCTTTTTACTCTAAGGATATGGTTCCTTTTTGGTAACTTCAGGATATGTATCTGTAGGAGCATTACACTAATTTTCCTTACCACTTAAAATGGTGAAGTTGTTTTTTTCCTTTTTAATTGAACTTTTGGGGTGACACCGGTTAACAAAATTACACAGGTTTCAGGCGCACAGTTCCACTGTGCACATCATCTGTACATTGTGTTGTGTGTTCACCACCCCAATTTGAAGGTACTTTTTTAAATGACAAGAATAATCTATCATGTTATATTTACAACACAAGATTACATAATTAAAAAGTTTACTTACACAGTGATTTCAAGTGGAAAAATATTCTCAATAAGAGGACTGAGAAAGTGGTAAAAGGAAGGAAGGACCCACAGCAGTTTAGTACTTTGACCTTAAATGCTTTGGTACAGGTTCTGGGGAAAGTGGTCATGTTGACTATAGGCAGCTGTTGTCTGATCATTTAGAAAGTAACAGTTTTGTAGCTCATAGAAGAATGGAAATAAAGTATGACTTTATTTTCCATTCTGTTATGAGACAGAGGAAAGCTGGGTCTGGAGTCTTTCGTGGTAAGCCTAAAAGTGCACTTCTGACATTACAGGTTAAGGTACTTCGTAACATGCTACTGATTCCTAGTAGAGGTGGAAAATTAAATGGTAGAGAACTAAATGAAATTACAAGAAAGAAATTAAGGTGAAAAGTGAGGATATATAAATGTCTAGAAATGATCAACACCAATTACTTCTAGATATTATTCCTTAAGCTGAGTCATGGCAATTATTTGTATTTTACATCTGGTCTAATGTACTTTTTGACAAATGTAAGAGGGAAGAAAACTAACTCCTTCAATGTTTAGGGTCTTCAAGACTTAATCCAAAATGTTTAAACCAACCACCATCACCAGGAAAAGAAAACAAAGAAAACACCCCTTGGGAGTGGCCCGGAATAGATGTATTGGACATGAGATACTGTAGACAGCCGAGTGAACAGTCTACGCGACTGCACCGCTTCACCAGTTACTTTACAATATGAGGTGAACACTTAATATTAACTTCCCAAACTCCAAGAATATGTAGAATAACTACAGATGTGTACAATTAGCATTTAACTGTCCCCAAATACTTCAGGAAATCCTACAATAGATGGTGTGTCTCCTCTCTACAAAACTGGAATAAAACAGTAAGTCCTTTTGGTGAATATAGCAAGGCAATATTTAGTTCATTTTTTAAAAGCAGAAGTCTTGTTACATGGTGTTTTCGTTTTTGAACGAAAACAATTTTACAGCCTTCATCCAGAAGGCTGTAAAATTGGCTTTATCTCAGCTATTTCCTTTTTACATTCAGAAGGTTGGGTGCAGACACTTTCACTTTGCCAGGAATATTTCTTGATAAATCCGTGTCCTAAGGGAAAAAAAGAACTGCTGAGTGTCTTCATATTCTACGTGGTCAATCATATTTCTTTGTACAACAATTATGTGTCCTTTGCAATCAATAGAAAAGCATTTCTAAAATCATTAGCTGAAATGATTTTACTTATTTTACAGTGCTTCTAGGAAGACAGCCTTTTCTACCAAAACAGTGGCTGCAGCTTGCATCTACTAAATAAAATCAGAATAAAAACAGCCAGTAACTGCTGACATTTTTAGTTGTACTACCAATCTTCAGAAAGTTCTAGAGAAGTATTTTACCTTTACGCTGCGGAATAAGTCTTTTTCTCTTGCTGTTGCTTCTTTGGAATGCATGAAACTATTCAAGGCTGTTTTTGCAGCTGTAAATATAAAATAGAAGAATGTACTTCTCTTCAGTCAAGAAATGTTTAAAATTGTAGTTCATAAAAAAAAAATGTAAATACCTTTTCCCTTTTTCTGAACTCCAGGAGTAAGTTTCACTTTGTATCTTTAAAAAGGAATTGTATATGTTACTAAATAGGTTGCAAAACAATTCATAAATCACTACTCTGCCAGTTGCTTTGAGGAAACTGATGAGGACTTACTTATAGTTTGTCATGGTGGTGTAAGGGGCACATATAGGAATGGCAAACAGTAGCACATCTTCAGGATGTGGCTGCCCTGTCAGAGAATCGAAGAGATTTTCCTAAAAAGGGAAACAAACAATAGTAATTTACATCAGTTTTAAAAAGGAAAACTCTAAAACCTGTCAATTTAGTATTTCAACATATTTTTATCCTTTTCTGATTGATAAAGTCTTCAGCTCTGCTTTATAGTTCCACAAAGTTTAAGACCAATGGTGTTTTTTTGCCTAGCATAATGAGAAATGAGAATGACTTTCAAAAAGGCACTTGTAATCCATTAAGAAAAAAGAGAAAAAACTTTTTGCAGAAAATGCCTATGTATTAAAAGGAAGCACAATAATGATCACAAATACATTTAAATTCATTGTATGGAAATGGGACTGATACTTTGGACCTGTGGATCTCAACCATGGAGTTTTGCCCCCAGACCACACTGGGCAATGTCTGGAGACGTTTTTTGGGCGTCACAACCGGGGGAGAGGAATGTGTGTTGGGAGGAGGGGGAAAGGGTTTAGAATGCTACTGGCATCTACCTAGTAGTAGGTAGAGACCAAGGATGGGACAGCTACCCACATGACAAGGAATTATCAACCCCAAAATATTCATAGGGCTGCAGTTGAGAAATTCTGGTTTAGAATAGCATTCTCTCTTACCTTGTCTTAAGGAGAACTCCTAGGGCTTATAGTTTCCCATTTGGGGGGCTGCCAATAAGGCTGCCCATATTTTTTAACAACATGAATAAATTTGGAGACAAAATGCTTGGTGCTAAAGTAGTGTTTATAATGTGCCATAAACTTCTTAAGTTAAAATTACCTTGGTTCTCAAAATGCCTCTCTCCTAGTAGGGACATTACCCCCATTCTTCAAATGAGGGAGCAGACACACAGAAGCAAAGTTGGATTCAAACCCAGAAAGTCTGACTCCAGAGTTTTTCTTAGCCTTTTGGTTTTAATTAGTTAGGAGTTGTGGCAAATGTGTTCTGGGAGCTGAAGAGCCGTCTGAATGCTGTGGTAGGGGCCCCAACCCGAAATCATACCTCGTGTCCCTGTTGATCCAGATCTTGCTCTTCCTGCTCCAAACATAAAATTTTAAAAGTCAGCTATAACTTAAATTGACATTCTACATGATTAAACACTATGAAAAAGAAACAGTGATTTAATAAGACTGTCACATCTTACCCATGGGATAAGGTCTCCAAGGTTGTGTCTAATATTTCAGAATGCAATGCCCTTCAGAGAGAAAAGGGACTGTTCTCTGCAGTTTAAAAAAAAAAAACTTCCATAGACTAGCGATTTTCAACCATTTCCATCTCATGGCGAACAAACTAATTACTAAGATTCTGTGGCACACCAAAACATAATTTTTGCTGATCTCACAAAAAAACAAGTATAATTTTGGTTCAGTACGGGACAGCTACTGTTGTATTGGCTGCTGTCATTTATGGGACTAAGGGAAAAGAGGTCAAAGTCCCTGACTAAATAGTAAGGTGTTGCATGTTTTAAAAATTCCTGTGGCACACTGGGTGAAAAATCACCGCCACAGAGCACAGACTAAAGAGGGGAATGTTACAAAGACAACTTGAAATGACAAATAGGCCTGATGCATTTGCCAGGGAAAAAGAAAACGGAAAATTTTGGTAAACAGACTTTTACGTTTTAGTCTCCGTTGAACATTTTTGGGATAAATTTTCACATATTATAAGGTTAATGGTAATTTTGTTTGCTTGCTCACATTAAAAACCCTATCTGGATATAACCTATCCCTGAAAGAACATTCAAAATTAACATATTTAATGAATGCATGTGAGTCTAGGGCTTACAGAATTATGAGTATGAGACCACTGTAAAATTTGGGAACCGAAGTGAGCTTTAATATCACTAAACAACAACACTGTTCAGCAGGGAAAAAGAAAACATCAGAACAGTTAGAATCCCCATGAGCATTACCTGCACACAACAGAGCACACAATGGTAACCAAAGCTCTAACAGCCATATGTGAAAATACAGGATGAGTCAAAAATTTTACAAATTTAAAAAACAAGTCCTTTGCTCAGAATCTCAAGAAGATGTATGACAAGGTATGTCCGGAAAAAGTCCAGCCATTGTTAATTGCCACGCCCTCTTCCAACCATGTTTTTTGACAAGGTCTGAACATGGAAAGAGGGCATTCAAGGAATCCACCTTCCTGGAAGAGAGCGTGGCATACAAAGGGGGGCGGTAATTTTTCTGGGGATTGCTTTTAATTTCCTTGCTAATATTAATCATGGTCTTACTTTGTACCCTGATTCCCATAAGAACAGGCCATGAGAAGAAAGAGGCTCAAAAAGAGTCAATGATTGCTTTTGAGGGAAATTCTGAAGGGACAACTAGTTCTCCCTAGACTATTGAATTATACCCAGATTGTTTTAAATAAGGTGTTATAAACCTGAGTAAGAAATTATCCCTGATTGTTCCCATAAAAGAATTCATAAATCAGTTACAATAGGTTGAATTATTGGCGGACTTTCCCACACCTGTTCTTTACCCATAGATACAAAAAGTCTTTCAAGAAAATAAGAAGAAACTATATAGACCCCTACCCACAGCCCAAAGATACCCCTGGGTAGCACATTAGATTATTGGCAAATTATGGTATCCCCCAAAAGGAGCTAATAGTCTCCAGAGGGTTCCAGATCTCCCATTGCCTTATACAGGAGCATATAATGAGGGTGGCATTAGAATGGTCAATAAGGATGAAGTTCAAGTGCCTTATAATAGTCTAAATTTCATGGAAAGGCTAGCTTCAAAGCAGACCTCCCTGGTGTTTATTAACTAAGGAATAAAAAGGGTTTATTGTAGCTGAATTTCCTGTTTCTCTCTCCTTACATGTTTGTTTTGGTGATTAAAAGGTGGTGGGATTATTAGATACCTGTATCTCAGGTTTATTAATTCGCATAATTCCAATGAAGTTGTATAAAATAATTTCTTGACCAGAGAATAAAATCCCCTCTAATGAAATAGCCCTTGAATGTCTAAAAGTTGTTGGAGTAACAGCCCTGCCTTTACCTTGAATAGGGATATATATCAAGTAGAATTAGACAAGCAAAGAAATAAGAAAAGCTGGTTAACTATTATAAATTAAGCACGTAGAAACAGTTACCAGGAGTTAGAGTCCATGGTACATAGAGAAATACTTTAGACAGAAAAGGTAAATAGGTAAGTTAGATATCACAAAGGCCTTATAATAAATTTCCTATAACCTCTATTCAATTTAGCATATCCTTTTGCCCCATGACAAATTCTGAGAACTTTAATAAACAATAAGACATTCAAATTCTGTACGTACAGCTATTTCTAATTATCTGATTTATGGCTCTCCTGGTCAAAATAATCTTTGTTTAATATAACTGAATCTATGGGAATTTTTGTACTTTTCCTGGTTACTTCTGTATTAATTTTTTTCTGCTTTACCTAATCGCAAATGTCAATCAACGCTAAAAATGAAAGTATAAAAACCTGCTTGTACTTGCAATAAACGGAACAGAGCATCACTGTTCTCTGAGGCGTGTTGTCATCTGTCTCCCATCGCCGACGCCTTACCCACCTTTCAGGAACCCCCGGACCTAGCTGCGGCTGGACTGCAGCAGTTAATATAATGAGAATGGTTTGCACAACATCGATGTAACCTGGCAGCCAAGGAGAGAGGACTGGAATGCGCATGTGTGAACAATGATGACTTCACTGCACTAGTCAGTGGGGGCGGTAGATCCCACTGAGTGAGCATGTGTACTGTGTAGCCATCATGTTAAAAATGAGTGAGTAGAGCAATGGATGTGCATCAAATTTTGTGTTAAGCCTGAACATTCCTCCATGAAATTATCCAGATGACTCAGAAGGCTGCCACTACGGGCAACTGGGGACTGACATGTTCATCACAATGCGCCCACTCACGCTTCACGTCTCATGCAGTTTTTTTGGCAAAATATCAAATCACCCAGGTGACTGACTCCCCTACAGCCCAGATTTGGCACCCTGTGACATCTCGCTTCTCCCAAAACTAAAACAACCTTTGAAAGGGAGAGATTTCAGACCTTTCATGAGATTCAGGAAAATACAACGGGGTAGCTGGTGGCCATTCGGAGAACTGTGTGAGGTCCCAAGGTGCCTACTTTGAAGGGGACCGAGGCGTCATAGTCCTGTGTACATTTCTTGTAACTTCTTCAAAAATGTCTCTTTTTCATACAAGATCTGCCCACAAAGTATCCAACCATCTGATATGCAAAATAGACATTTATTGAAGAAGATACAAGAAACACTGTATACAGGACAATGATGCCTCAGTCCCCTTCAAAGTAGGCACCTTGGGACCTCACACAGTTCTCCCAGCATCATTAGCAATGGCAGTATGGTGTTTCTTCTGCTCTGGTAGAAGAAGCCATGGAACACATTTTGCCACAACACATTTCACACCGGGATCCTGTGTCAAAATCTCAGACATAGTAGTGTTTAGAATCCCCAGATCAGCTTCTAGTTCTCGCACTGTCAGTCGGCAACCTTTGTTGACTGCAGTCCCTACACATTCAACAGTCTCAGGTGTCCTGCTTGTTGCTGGCCTTCCAGAACATGGATCACTTTCAACAGATTCTCCACTACCTTTGAAGCATGTGTGCCACACTCTTATTTACACTGCACTCTTTGCATTATCCCTGAAAGACTTCTGAATCATCCAAATAATTTCCAAGGAGGAATGTTTAAGCTTAATGCAAAATATGATGTAGATTTGTTGCTCTACTCTTTTGAATGCAGTGGTGATGTAATATACATGCTCACTCCATGGTGTCTACGCTGCCCCCAATGACTAGCACAGTGAAGTCATCACTGCTCACACATGCACATTCCAGTCAACTCTCCTTGGCTGCCCGTTTACATCAATGTTGCACAAATGATTCTCATTATATTAACAAAGGCTGGACTTTCCCCCCTAACAGATCTCGTATTACATGGCTGGATACCTTCTGGACAGACCTCATATATATTCATGCAAGAAGATATACTTAGGGCTGGGCTTATATTCAGTTGATAGAATAATCAGGCAACCATCTTAACTAGAAAAATGTTAATTTCTCACTGGTTTTGCAGCCAGGGCGCCTGACACTTCAACTGTGTAACTACTCTCAATGTGATGTAAGATAATGCAGCGCCTATTCCTGTAGAAAAACCTCAAGAAATGCAAATTTATTTTGCACTCATCTGCAAGACAATCCCAATTATGTCTTACTTTAAATTTAAGTTCCTAACAGAATCAAATAAAGTCTGTCCAGAAAACTGGTTTTTCTAAAAACCTGTGATAAATTTTATCAGCTACCAACACTACCATTTTTACACTGGTGCCTGGAATTTTAGTCTTATAGCTTATATTTCTAGGGTGACTTTCCATCAAGAATAGGGTTACTACTCATTCTGGTTTTAGCCCTGGTGAGTCCCATACCCTGGGAACCTGAGGATGACTCGTAACCCTAACTAAGAAGGAAAAGTCCACAAGTGTGTGGTAGCCTTACCTTGTCGTCATGGGGGTCATCTACAGCCAAGTCTTGTATCTCATGAGTTATAACCTGAAGGGATGGAGTTTCTTTCTTTATGCTGTCTAACACCCGTAATCCACCTCTGGATTTCTGGGGCTGTTTCTTCACTGGTTCATCCTTTGTTTTTCCTTTCTTACCCTTCTTCCCTTTTTCTTCTTTGTTTGTACCTGCAGACTTCAATTCATAGAGGAAAACACAGTTAATGTCGTATTTTCAATACTGTCACTATTTTAAAATGTATGGAATGCCTAGCATATATAATAAATAGGCAGGGGTCTGATGCCCCTTGAAAAGCAAAGGCAGAGAATGTTTTTAGATATTACTTACCCCTAGCAATTTCATAATGAGTTCACGATCTTCTTCATCTTGATCTTTGTATTTTTCCTTCATTTTTTTCATTTTACTCTACAAAATCAAGATTTGGGTTGAAAAAAATTCGGCAGTAAAAAAGTGACAACGTATGTTTGTAAAGAAAAGGCGTTTCTTTAGTTCTCTGTCAAAGATATTTATTGAGTAAGGCATGATTCCAAAGATAGATAAATCACATTTCTCATCCCTCAAGGAATTTACTATCTGGTGGGAAAAGAAAATACATGTAAGAGTAAGGATAAATTAATGCAACATATTCTAAATGCTACAGGAGAGGTACAAAGTATTTTAAGGTAATTTTGAGAAAGACATTTCTTTTAGCTTAAGCAAGAACTGTGGGGAAGAAATAAAGCAAAAGTTGAAAGTCTTAAGGAAATACATTTCATAGTATCTGGGAATATAGGAAAAGCAAGATTATATGGTAAAGACAGGACAGAGTAATAACAGCAAGTCACTGCATTTGGTTGGAGTCAGTCTGTACATATAGAGGAGAATAGGAAAAGGAGCAAAGCAGGCTGGGTACTTACTGTCAACACTCTTAAGACTGAATATTATCAACTGAACTAGTGGATTCTTTATTCTGGTTATGCCTCCAAATAACACTAGTGGTTTTTAAAACCAGAGACACCTAAGTCTCACCTCTAAAGACTTCTGTCTTCATAAGTCTAAGCTGTGGCCCAAATAACAAATATCTAAAATTTTAAAGACTTTTTTAAAATAGGGTACACAAACATATACAAAATACTAACTATACAAGATTGATAACTCAGACTTCATTAAAGTAACATGCTATTCATCAAAAAACACTATTATGAAGAGTAAAAAAAAAAGCCTCAAAATGTGAGAAGTATTTGTAATACGTACATCAAGAAAAGACTTGTATTCTGGATTTCAAAGAACTCAAAGTGCTCAGTATCATTAGTCATCAGGGATATGCAAATTAAAGCCAAAATAAGATTTCAGTATATATACACTTGAATGATCGAAAAATAACCTGACAATAAATACCAAATGTCAGGATATGGAGCAAATGGAATTCTGACACACTGCTGTTGAGAAACTGGCACACGTACTCTGGGAAACTGGTATTACCTACTAAAGCCAAACATGCACAATATAACCCAGAAATTCTATTCCTCACTGTAACACAACAGAAACGCATGCTTTGGACCTAAAAGACACAGATAAGAATTTCTATTAACAGTAGTGTTGTAGACAGCTAAAACTGTGGCAGTCACACTACTAAGCAACACATATGAATGACTTATATACAACATACATGACACACGATGTTGAGTGAAACATGCCAGAAGACAAGACTATGTTCCATGGGGTTGCTTTTACATAAAGTTAAAAACAGGCAAAATAATCTACAGTGATTAATAATCACTGAGACCAGAGTGACTCAGTTAGTTGGTTGGGCATTGTCCTGAAAACAGAACCACTGCCATTTCGATTCCCAGTCAGGACACAGCCTAGGCCGTGGGTTCAGTCCTTGATAGGGGTACGTACAAGAAGCAACCGATCAATGGGTCTCTCTCACAGTGATGTTCCTCTCCCTCCCTTCCCCTCTCTCTCTAAAATAAATATTTTAAAAAGGGAGTGATTTTTGGGGGTAGGATCCTATTTAGAAAGGGGCAAGCGTGAACTCACTGAGCTGAAAACACTTAGGATTTGTACATTTTACTATATGTACATTATACCTCAAAAAACCCTTAAGAACATGAACAATATTGAACAATATTACCAATAAATTGAACCAAGAAATGGAAAACAGTTTCTTGGAAGATAGAGCTTAGGGAAACTGAAGACTTGTGACAAACCGTACCTACCAGCTATCGACACTACCATTTGTATGCATAAAACAGGAAACCTGCATGGACCGGCAATTGTAAGAAAACTTAATTAGTACTAAAAACCTACCTGCAAAGCCCTAAATATCAGGCGCAGTTTTAGAAACAAATACTACTAAATTTCAAGGAACAAACAACCTCCATTTTATACAAAGTTCTAGAGAGCAGGAAAGAGGGAAAAGTCCCAGACTTATTTTTTGAAGCTTGTATAACCATACCAAAACCAGACAAAGACAGGATGAGAAATAAGAGGACAATGTAATAGATTTTCTCAAGTAATTTACCACATTATTAATCACAAACTGATTAAGAAAAAATAATACATACAGAAAAAGCATCCAGTAAAATTTAACTCATCATTAAAGTAACTCTTCACAAAGAACATCTACCAACAATTCATGAGACACACTCTACACTGACGCAGACCTTCCACAGGGCCCCTAATGTAATGGACAAGGGTGCGCACCACATCACCTCTATGCCATGCTGTGTGCGGGTGTTCTGAGCCAGTGCAAAACACATGAGGAAAGTAATAACAGATAATAAGACCGGAAAAGAAGAAACAAAAGCCATTAATGACTGTATACACATGAAATTATTTTAAAAGTTCAGTAAGATCATCTATTACTACAATATAAAGATTTTCTTTCCACATACCAGCAATAATAACTAGGAAGTGAAAGTTCCAAAAATAAACTGTTTACAAAAAGAAAGAAAAATTTAAGTAGGGATAAGGTAGGTAAGACTCTAGAGGAAAATGTATCTTTATTGAAGAATATAAAGTATTCTTACATAATTGTAGCCCATATTCAAGGACAGGAAGACTCAAGTGTATTAAAGATGATAGTTCTCCACAAAATTATCTAAAAGTTTAATATAATTTAATAAAAATGTCATCAGAATTTGCCTTGGAACTTAATCTATCTGCAGAATATTTCATTGTATAAATACATAATATTGTTTATTGTTATTTTCTATTGTTGGGCATTTAAAATTATTTTCACTTTTCTTGCTATTATAATATCAGCTTGATAAATATCCTTAAACACATGATTTTTTTTCAGTATATATTCCTAAAAGCAGGCTTGCTGAGTCAGTAAGTAAATGCACTGTTGGGCCTCTTTTTCAGAATTCCCATGATGTGCTCTCAAACATTTACTGAATGAGACTGAATACACATCATCAACCAATTTGATGGGTGAAAAAAATACCTCTCTTTTTTTACACAAGCATGTTGTGTTTTTTTTTTATCAGATTTGTTGTTTGTCTTTCAATTTTATTGATGGGTTCTTTTCTCCACCTGGAATTTACTTTTTTCTTTCAAACATGACTAGTCACTGATTTTTAGTATTTTATGCCTTCCCAAACAATCTATTATTTTATCACATACTGAATTTTAAAATATGTAATTAATGGTCCCATGTCCAGATTTTATTGTTTCACTAGTCTATCTGCCTTTCCTATGTTAACACAATGCTGTTTTATAATTCTAACATTAAAGGTTTTAAACCTACTAGGGAAACCCCCTCCTCAGTCTTCTTTTTCAAGATTTACTCACTTTCTAGTATTTACTCTTTAGAATTATGTTATCCAGTTAATTAAAATCTCAATTCTGATTAATCTCATGTTGAATTTATGGAGCCATAACTGATGCTCTTCCCTTCAACGTGTGTAATATGTCCTTGGACTTATTTGAGGCCCGCTGAAAAACATCCAAGAAATTCTGATACCATGAATGAAAATCATTAAACGTGATCTTTACTAAGATTTCAAAAGAATTTTTAAAAAGGTACACTGATATATTAGCTGTCAATCCTTCTTTATACTGCTATAGCATTTAAAAAGTATATAATATGTGCTATTTCTTCTCTCATCACCCACCTTTAAATAAAATACATGAGATTTCCAACCAACATTGCATTAATAATTGAAAAAGAATCTACTAATCTAAATTATCAGTGAATTCAAGCCTACCACTTTACTACCTATGTGTCTGCAAATCACAATCTCCCACTTCTACATTAAATGGGACCTTCTGCCTACATGATCTCAAAGGATCCCTAAATTTCCAGTATCTTTTCAACTAATTTTCAGTCAAAAGATGTCATTATTAGGATTATTTTTTGCCTACATCATGTTTCACTTAAACTTTAAAAAATTAAGAGGAGCCTCACAACTTTATTTGGGAACCATACAGTACTACTTCTAACAATTCAACCCATAGTTTCATTACCTTTTGTCCTCGCTTCACTGGCTGCACAGCTGGGGCGTTTTTGCTTGTGATCTGATGAGTTTCCATGTGTAGAGCATCTTCTTTTTCTTTGTCCTTTCCCTCCATTATTTCTAAATCCCCTGAGTCACCTGGAAGCCTTTTCTTCTTCAGTTCCCTAAAAATACGTGAAAAGGAAACATCTGATTTTTAGAATTTCAAATTCTTAGTGTCCTAAGAAAATTACATGGGGAAGGGAACATGTGCAACATGTAAAAGACCACGGCTTCTGCTTAACTCGATAATCACCAGGCTACGGTATACGAAAAAGTGCAAACGATCACTCACGGAAAAATCTTTACTTTTTTTTCTCTCATGGATTTATCATTCTTTTTGTCATCCAGGCTCAACACACTGTCACCCTTGACTTATCCTAATTCAGTGGTTACATTCAGTCCCTCACACCTGGAGAACCAGGCACTGGGATTTGTAGTCTTTTTAATCAATGTGGCCCTGTCAGACCGTAGCTAGTCAGTAAAATATTGGTTGATTGGTTGGCTGAATGTACAAAAAGTAAGCAGATTATGAAGGAAAGGGAAATTCTATTACCGTGGTATTTTTCATGTGCAATCTCTATTCCCAATGCCATAGCTCTAGGGCAGGTCCTCATCACTTCCCAACCCTGACTTCCTCCAGTGATTTCCCCAAAAATTTGTTCTATGGGAACTTCTAGATTAATCTTCCTTAGATGTTTACCTATGTCACATTTCCATTCAAAATCTTCCAAAAGTCCTCCTAACACTACGTTCAGGATAAAATCCAAAATACTTTGTCATTCTAAGTTCTCCACACATGGTCCAAATTCACTTTGCTAATCTTACCCACCAGTCATAAACATGAATTGTGTGTGCCTTTTACCTCAGTCTTTTTTTTTTAATTTTAAAAAATGTATTTATTTTTAGAGAAAGGGAGAGGGGGAGAGAGGGAGGGAGGGAGGAAGAAAAGGAGAGAAACATCAGTGAGTGGTTGCCTCTCGTGTGCCCTAACTGGGAACCTGGCCCATAACCAAGGCTTGTGCCCTGACTGGGAGTCAAACCAGCGACCCTTTGGTTCATAAACCAACACTCAATCCACTGAGCCATACCAGCCAGGGCGCAGTCTATTTTTTTTTTACCATTTCTTCAAAGAGTTATGCATACTGCTCCCAAATTCCTGCTCTCCTTTGTTCATGGTAATTCTCTTTGATGTCTCCAAGCTCTGCCTTATTATCTTCATTTACCTAAATGCTAATACATTTTTAAGGAACACTTCTGATGGTATTTTCCCAAAACACCTGAACTCACAGCAATTTCTTATTCCTCAACTACTGTATCACTTTCAGACAACACTACAGCTGACCCTTGAACACAGGTTTGTACTTACATGCCCCGGAGAAGTGGACCCATGCACTTCTTGGGTTCAAACCCATGTTGTTCAAGAGCCAACTGTATTAACAGTCCTTGGTGAGGAGCCCACAGATGCCAAAGCCCAACTGTAGTTAGATGAGGATTTTCTATTGCATGGGGGTCAGCGCCTTTCACCCCTCATGTTGTTCATGCATCAAATGTATTTACAGATTTATGACAATTTTCTGGATCCAGGACTCAAAAGCTTCTTGATGACATGAACTTTATATTTTACCTCTTTGTATAGTAGTCTGAATCTCTCTCACCCACAGCAGGTATCTCAGGTACCCTACTTCTTCTGCCTCTATCTTTCTATTTGCCTCCTAAGACCTGCTACCTTTAAAAACAAGACCCAAAGTCTTCCCTCTTATATAAAACTTTCCTAGTTAATTTCAAGTATTCCTATTTATTCCTGTCAATATTATCACAAAATTAGCCTATTTAATACACTGTAGTTACTACTGTACATATTTATGCAATAAAGGGTCTGTCTTGTGTCACATGACCTATCTCATCGATTACAGTGACAGATTAGGGTCCAAAATAGAAAAACCTATTGGAGCTGAATACTACCAACTAAGATTTATGTTGAATCTTGGTAACTTTAATAATATCTTTAGAACAGCCAAGTGATTTGTCATAGCTGAATTGTCAACAAAAATAATTACATGTTTTTCAGTTAGATAACAGAAATATGTTTACCTTCTTTCCTTGGCTGACAAATGTCTCCGACTCTGTAATTTACTGTCACTCTATTAAACAAAAAATAAGTAAATACAAACACTGCTATTAATTTTTCAAAAAGTAAAATTAAAAAGCATGAACTTATTCTATTCATTGAGAAGGCCATGATGTTCCTCGTAAAACTCTGAAAACAGCTTACCATATTAGAAGAGTCCTGTTTTGAAGCCAATTTCTGGAAGGACCTATGAAAAGAGGCATCCACTGGTCTATAGAAGGCATTCATTTGCAAAGTCCCAAAACATTCCCACATCATAATCTTAGTTACTGACAATCCTACAAATTTTCAAATTTGGTAAAATAGAAAAAAAATCATCAAATTGTTAATTTTCTCACACTGTTTAGTTTATTCTTAAATAGCTAACATGTCTTGAATGCTTACAACGTGCCAGGCACAGCTAGATGCTTTACATGTACGTAATCTTCACCAAAATCCAAGGAATTGGAATAGTGTTCCATTTCCACTGAGACGAAAACTGAAGCTTAGACATAAAGTAACTTGCCCAAGGATACACCCTAAGACTCAAGTCTGGTCTGACTCCTAAGCCATTCTTAACTACTCCAATGACAATAGCTTTATAACTATGGTATTGTTTATTTGGTGATCAGTAAGACATTAAGGACTGAAATACTGTATTTTTGGATGGAACTGCCTTTTTTATATTATTAGCATTTATAACCATTATTTCATTTTTGACTGAGTTTGTTCACTTTTTACATTTATTGTATTTTTCTACCCTGGGTCTTGGGAATTTCTTTAGAGAGAGCTAAACAAATCTCCCTCCCCAATCGAACTGTGAAAAGATAAAATGACCAAAGAACAATGGAGGATAAACATACTAAGGCCAAGCTTGGTGTTATCTTTTTAAGGATTAACTCTTCATCATTCACAGATTACAAAATAAAACTTAAAATTATAGTTTTAAAATTACCTTTGGGACTGAAGGTGGGACAAGTCAATGGTAGTGTCAGGATAGTTTATTGTCTCTTCCCCTTTGTCTTTCATTTCACCAACAGATTCCTGATCTCTTACTTCTTCTGATTCCCCTTCATCTTCAGAGCTTTCTTCCTGCATTAGTTCCTCATTTAGCTTGTCTCCGCCACTCTGAAGAGTAACATCCTCCTGGTCAACCTGAGTCACGAGTTCCACTTCCACGGGAGTTTCTTGTAACTCCTCTTTATCTTCTTCACTGCTACTGTCACCTCCATCTGCAGAATTACCATCAGGAAAGTCAGAGTGCTACCACAACTAAAAGGCAGATGATTTCCTTGAAAACTTCAAAAAGTATTTCACTGACTCTTTGTTTTCCAAAAGATCACCAGAAAAGGCCCTGATCACCCCCAAGAGGTGTTCTGATTTATACAGAAGGATGCTCTGTGTCATAAATTGGTTGGAATAAATGATCTCCAAGATGCTTTACTACAATAAATTTATTGTACATTGCAACCATATCTAAAATAAAAACTATAACTTGTCTTTGTTAGGTATTTCCAAAAAGGAAGACAACAGAAGGAAGTCTATAAACTCTGCTGATTTTATAATTAGCACGTGAGAAGTGAAATGAGATTATACACATTATACAGCTGGCACACAGCAGGTGTTCACACTCTGGCAGAAGGAATGCTGTCCGGCAGTTATAATATGGGCTGGTTGTCTCACCTGTAACATGAGGTCCCACCACTCATACAACAAGGATAGTTGTGAGAATTCAATACAAAATAATGTAGATAAAGCACTTTATATAGTATCAGGAACAGGGTGAAAATTTTAAAAACAGAAATCTTGTAGTACAATGGTAGTCACAAATGAAACAATGCAGTATTATCCCTAAAAAAGAATGATCTCAGGAGAAAGACTAACTATAAAAATAACTTACTTTCCTTACTTCCTTCGAGTACACAGGTAAATTTAGTTTAGAAACCATAGTTGCTCTCTACTACAAGCACATATATTATTAAGCTAAGTTACTATAAAGTAAATTATATTTGTTATGAACTCATCTTTGTATCACTTTTAATTCATAAACCCAAAAGTAAATGCTCATTCACATTTATATGTTACCCATTAAATACTGAAGTTTTACTATATAAACATATACCCAAGTATATTAGTTATGGATCCAATTATTGTATAATTCACTAAAATTATAAACATATTTACCATTTCCAAAAACAAAACATCACTAAAATTAATAGCAAAGTGTTTTTTTTTGAAATTTCAATTATCCCAAAGAGATGATCTTCTAAGTAGGAACTGAGAAGCAAAACGAGGCCACAGAAAACACCGTAAGCTACTTTACTATAGTCTGTGACCTACCTAGTTGCTCCATCTCCTCTGATACGAGATCACTTGTGCAGCTAGCCAGCGTTTCCATGTCTTCGTCCTGCACTCTGACCTTCCGTTCACCCCGATGTCTCCAAACACAGGACTCCTCCACCTATGGAAATAGTTCTTTTTCACTGATGGAACTTTAGGTGAGGCTAATGAAAATCAGAAAAAAATAATGAAGAAGATGAAGAGTACCTTAAAGAGGAAGCTAAACCCCATCATTAGATATGACGGAGGAAGGAAATTCTTTTTTCCTACAAAAGACAATATACATAAATATTTCATAAATCTGTTTACTCTATGCTTGCAAGATATTGACGCCAACAAGCACATCTGTTTTGTCTTTTCTGTCACGAAGGAACATTTCCCATTTATAAAAACTGGCATTATGTAAGAAACAGGAATTAAGATAGAAAAATATGACTGTTTCCTGTTATTCTTTGGGTTAGTCAGACCCTGAATAATCAATTTTTAGAAAAATGGTCATGTTATATTTTCTTACCCTTACAACTTTAAGTGAAAGTACATTTCATCAATAAAAAAATAGGGAGACGACATGACAAATGTTAAATGTGCCACGGCAGAAGCAAGTTTTCCTATTTCATAACAGACTTCATATGTGTACAATCAAAATGTGCAAGTCCTGAGGGTATTAGCAGATAGTCCTCAAACCTGTCTTCATAACCCACTGACAGTCATTACCTCTTATCATGAAGCTTCCTGTTGTCAAATATTCTCCAGTTGGTGCTGTTTTAGACACCTGAGGAGAAGAGTAATACAGTATAGTACTCTTGTCTTCAGAAATACTTGTAAAAATTTGTTTCACTTGAGAAAGTAAAGTCATATTCAAGTTAGCAGCACTGCAAAGTTTATAGTTTAGCGAAAATTCTCAACGCTGATGGAATAGATACCTCTCTTCAATGATATAACCTTTGCTGTAACACAAGGAAAAATATGTAATAAAAAATACACTGCATCGATAATTTTTAAATGCGTTGGATTAGAGCCAGAACTGGTCCACATGTTTCTTCTGGTGTGAGATATAATGAGAAGAAACAGTTTAATAGATTTACTATAAAACTATACTTACAAAAATTCAACTATATTTATTAAATAAAATCCTTTTCTGAGATATTTTTTTGGTAATAAAATAACCTTTCATTTTAGGAAATAAAAATAGCAGATTTTTAAAAATGTACTCTAGTTTGTAAAAATAGAAAGTGAGGGAAATAAATCCACAATTAAAAAAAATTTTACACATCTGTGAAATTCCCAAATCTGAGAGTATCTGTTAGCCACAGTTACACGAGGGATTAAAAGCATACTGAAAAACCTATTCACAAAAGAAATAAAGTCAATTTTATAGCAAGACTGAAGCAGAAGATCTGATCTCAGATGTGGTATTTCCTAAAAACCCAGTATCACAGCATAGCAGAAAATAAAAAAAATAAAAATGAAACTAAATCTAAGGAAGAGTAATGGTATCGAACTGTTTACCATAAGCTTTTGGACCTTATAAAAGTGTATCATCAATTATAATTTTTGAAAATGTGTATTAATAACAGTGTGAAGTCAAATATGGAATGAAGTATCATCAAGTAAAGTAGCATTAACCACAAAGGGGGAAAAGTACTAAAATCACCTGAATACAAAACCACTGAACACACCTAGTTTTCTGGAAGGGTCAAAGAGAATTCAGAAAATTCCAACAAATATGAGTAGGAGAAAGGCCTTTTAGGTCAGTATTGCAGTCATAACTGGTACACTCTCTGCCCTGTGTAATTGCATGGATCGCTCTCTCCTCACTTAGACAGATCGCTGCTACTCAAATCTTACCTTCCCAGATGTGTTATTCAAAATGGTAGCCTGTATCACTCTGTATCCCCTTACTCTGCTTTAAAAAAAATCTTAACAGCAATTGCTGCCTGACATTGTGCATTTTTCTCCATCACCAAAACATCAGCTCCATCAAGGCAGGTAGGTACTCAGCCTTGTTCACGTCTATGCCCTCAAAATTTGGTACATGGTAGTTCATAATAAATTTTATAAAAGACCATAGCCATTATTACCTGATGATGGTACACCCACCAAGCACTAGTGATAACTCGGGCATCCCAAGCAGCACTGTAGCAAAGTGCCATTGTGCCAGCTTCAGTCAAGGTCCGAGGGGGAATCGGTTCTCCTGTAACAACATGCTACAATGTGTCAGTGCCAAAGTACCAACTTTGTACAGAGCAAGATATGAAAATCACATACATGACAGGTTCAATCTTTTTATATTTCAAATACTAATATATATTTTTATTTCCATATTATAAAAAGTCACTTTTTATTAAAAATGTTTACAGCATAGGCTTTTAAATGTTTAAGTAAACAAGTCAGAGAATATCCTCTTACATCAATTGTAACTTCATTCCAAAAGAGATAATTTTTAAAATATGATTTGAAGACTTTCAGAATTACTAGATTGTCTAAATCATTGTAATAAAGAGCTTATTTTTAAAAAATATATTTTATTATGCTATTACAGTTATCCCATTTTCCCCCTTCACTCCCCTCCACCCTGCACACCCTCTCCCACCCACATTCCCCTTTTAGTTCATGTCCATGTGTCTGTCTTAA
This sequence comes from Phyllostomus discolor, assembly GCF_004126475.2. Taxonomy (NCBI): domain Eukaryota; kingdom Metazoa; phylum Chordata; class Mammalia; order Chiroptera; family Phyllostomidae; genus Phyllostomus; species Phyllostomus discolor. The sequence continues at coordinate 119,402,122 of NC_040903.2, read as the reverse complement.
GTTCTTTAGCTTCTACATTTCCCATACTATTCTTGCCCTCCCCCTGTCTATTTTCTACCTACCATCTACACTACTTATTCTCCATACCTTTTACCCCTCTCTCCTCCTCCCACTCCCCTGTTGATAACCCTCCATGTGTTTTCCATTTCCGTGGTTCTGTTCCTGTCCTAGTAGTTTGCTTTTGTTTTTGTTTTAGGTGTGGTTGTAACAATTATGAGTTTGCTGTCATTTTACTGTTCATATTTTTTTATCTTCTTTTTCTTAGATAAATCCCTTTAACATTTCATAAAATAAGGGCTGGGTGATGATGAACCTCTTTAACTTGACATTATCTGGGAAGCACTTTATCTGCCCTTCCATTCTAAATGAAAGCTTTGCTGGATAAAGCAATCTTGGATGTAGGTCCTTGCCTTTCATGCCTTGGAATACTTCTTTCCAGCCCCTTCTTGCCTGCAAGGTCTCTTTTGAGAAATCAGCTGACAGTCTGATGGGCACTCTTTTGTAGGTAACTATCTCCTATCTCTTGCTGCTTCTAGGATTCTCTCCTTCATTTTTACCTTGGCTAATGTAATTACGATGTGCCTTGGTGTGCTCCTCCTTTGGTCCAACTTCTTTGGGACTCTCTGAGTTTCCTGGACTTCCTGGAAGTCTATTTCCTTTGCCAGAATGGGGAAGTTCTCCTTTCTTCTTTGTTCTAATAAGTTTTCCATTTGTTGCTCTTCCTCTTCTCCTTCTGGTACCCCTATAATTCGGATGTTAGAACATTTAAAGATGTCCTGGAGGTTCCTAAGCCTTTCCTCATTTTTGTGAATTCTTGTTTCTGCATTCTTTTCTGTTTGGTTGTTTTTCTTCCTTCTGGTCCACTCCATTGATTTGAGTCCCAGTTTCTTTCCCATCACTATTGGTTCCCTGTGTTTTTTCCTTCATTTCACTTAGTGTAGCCTTCATTTTTTTCATCTAATTTGCAACCAAAATCAACCAATTCTGTGAGCATCCTGATCACCAGTGCTTTGAACTGCGCATCTGATAGGTTGGCTATCTCTTCATCACTTAGTCGTATTTGCTGTGGAGCTTTGATCTGTTCTTCTGTTTAGGCCTTTTTTTTTTTTTTGTCTTTACACACCTGTTACATAGTGAGGGGCAGAGCCTTAGGTGTTCACCAGGGCGGGGCAACCCAGTTGCTGGGTTGTGACATTGTATGTGGGGCAGGGTCCAAGAGGGAACAGTGGCACTTGCTGCACTCTCTGTCGGCTTTCAGTCCCTTCCACCGCTTCCTCCAAGCAAACTGGGCCTTTCTTGTGCTGATTTCTGTGTGTGTGGGTTTGTGTACGTTCTAGGACCCTGTGGGTCTCCCCAGTGAACTCTCCTGTGAGGCTGGGAGTCTCTCTCTGCGCCTCCCCCCCCACCACAGGTGTTTTCAATTGGTGTTTTGAGGCTTTATTTCCTGGCGCTGGGACCGTGGGTTGCGCAGTCTGTCTCACTCCCCCGTTTCGCCTGGTTTATCTGTGCACGAATGTGGGAGCATTCAGTCAGTCAGCCACCTTGCACGCAGTGCCTTGCTTCACAATTGCTGCCTTGCTGGGTCTGCCAGCCACTTTCTGCTCGTCCAGGGTCCGCCTGTTGCTGTCTTGCACACCTGGGGTGCCTTGCACACCCAGTGCCACCGCTTTTTGCGCTGCAACCTCTTTCTGCCCAGCTGTCCAACTCCGCCCGTCCTACCTGTCTGGATGAATGTGTCTATTTTAATTCCTTGGTTGTCTTCCATATAGTTCATTTTGAACTTCCATATAGTTCAATTTTCTATCAGTCCTAGTTGTTATTTGGTTTCTAAATTGTTGTTGTCCTTATTTTGGTTGTGCAAGGAGGCACGGTGTGTCTATCTACACCTCCATCTTGGCCACAGGCACAATAAAGAGCTTACTAATAACATATCTCTAGTTAGATTTCAAATTTTTAAAATTGGGATATAATTCACACACCATAAAATTCACCCTTTTAAAATGTACAGCATGGGGCAAAAGTAGGCTTACAGTGGCAAGTATGCAAACACAGAGTTCATTCTTATATTATTGATCCCCCGAATCCTGCATCCATTAATAGTCACTCTCCATTTGCTCAGCCCCCCAGCAATCATTTACTTTGTTTGTATGGATTTGCCAATTTTGGAATTTCATATACAGCTTATCCCCTAAATAACATGGGTATGAATGTGTGGGCCAACTTACAGATTTTTTTCAATAAATACTTTAAATGTATTTTCTCTTCTTTATGATTTTAATCTTTTTTCTTTTAAAGATTAAATTTATTTTATTTTTTAGAGAGGGGAAGGGAGGGCGAAAAAGGGGGAGAGAAACATCAATGTATGGTTGCCTCTCACGTGCCCCCCACTGGAAACCTGGCCTGCAACCCAGGCATGTGCCCTGACTGGGAATCAAACCGGCGACCCTTTGGTTAACAGGTCAGTACTCAATCCACTGAGCCACACCCACCAGGGCTTCCGTATGATTTTCTTAATAGCATTTTCTTTTCTTTAGCATACTTTAGTGTAAGGATGCAATATGTGATAAACATAACATACAAATAGGTGTAATCAACTATTTATATTATTGATAAGGCTTCTGGTCAACAGTAGGTATTAGTTAAGCTTTGGGGGAGTCAAAAGCTATACATGGATTTTTCGACTGCATTAGGGTGGGGAGATAGGGCAGGGAGTAGGACAGGTCAGTGCCCCTAACCCTCCCCCTCCACTAGTTCAAGCATCAACTGTAAATGGATTCATATGTCTGTCTGGCTTCTTTCAGGTAGCATGTTTTCAAGGTTCATCCATGTTAGAGCATGTTTCAGTAATTTGTTTCTCACTTTAAGTATGAATAATATGCCATTATATGAATATACTGCATTTTGTTTATTCATCAATTGATGGGCATATGGGCTATTTCCATATCTTAGCTATTATAAATAATTCTGCTATGAATATCTGCAGGTAAGTTTTGTATGGACATGTATTTTCAATTATTTCGGTTATATACCTAGAAGTAGAATTGGTAAAGTCTACATTGAACTTTTTGGAGAATAGTCGAATTCTTTTCTATAGTAGCTGCATCATTTTCCATTCCCCTCAGCAGTGTATAAAGGTTCTAGTCTCTCCACATCCTCATCAACACTTGTCTCATTGGGGTTTTGAAATGTATTTCCCTAATGATGAATGATGCTGAACATCTTATGTGTTTGTTAGCTATTTATGTATATATCTGGAGAAATGTATATTTGATTTGTTGCTCATTTTTAAATTGGGTTTTCTGTCTTTCCACTGCAAGAGTCCTTTGGATACTGGTGCTATTCGATAAATGATATGCAAATGTTTTCCCCTGGTCTGTAGGTTGTCGTTTCCACTACCTTGATAGTGTTCTTTAAATTAAGATTTTAAATTGTGATTAAGTCCAATTTATGTGGGTCCCCCCACCTTTGGTTGTTCATGCTTTTCATGTCGTATCTAAGCAATAACCTTCTGATGGTGAAGATTTATACCTTACTTTCCTGTAATGGTTTTATACTTTTAGCTTTTAAGTTTAGGTCTTTGATACATTTGTATTCGCTTTTATAAATGATGTGCAGTAGGGGATCTACCTTCATTCTTTTGCACATTGATATTAGTTGTCCCGGCACCATTCCTTGAAGTGGTTCTTCTAGCCCCATTGAATGGCCTTGTCATCCTTGTTGAAAATCAACTAAGGAGTATCAATCAACTCTTTTTATTGATCTGTCTGTCCTTATGCCAGTACCACACTGTTTTAATTGCTATTGATTTGTGGGAGGATTTAAAATTAGGAAGTGTAAGCTCTCCAATTTTATTCTTCACTTTCAAGAATGATTTGACTCATCCAGGTCCTCTGTATTTCCACATGCATTTTAAGATCAGCTTGTCCATCTTTTTTTTTTTAAAAAGGCAGTTGCAATTTGAGAGGGATCACATTGAATCTATAGATTAATGTGGGAAGTACTGCCACATTAACACTTCCAGCCCATAAACACTTCTTTCCAATTATTTGGGTCTTCTTTAATTTCATTCAGTGGTTTTTTTATAGTTTGAAGTATATGTCTTACAATTATTTTTGGCAAATTTACTCCTAAGTATTTTATTTTTTTAATATTATTATAAATGGACATTTTATTAAACTTCTTTTAGGACCTGGCTGGTGTGGCTCAGTGGACTGAGTGCAGGCCTGTGAACCAAAGAAGTCACCAGTTCAATTAAAAGCCCAGGCACATGCCTGGGTTGCAAGGCCAGGTCCCCAATTAGGGATGCACGGGAGGCAACCACGCATTGATGTTTTTCTCTCTCTCTTCCTTCCCCGTCTCTAGAAACAAATAAATAAAATCTTTAAAAAATTCCTTTTAGCACTGTCCACTGCTACAGCATGGAAATAAACTGACTTTTGTAATTGTTCTTATATCCTAAACATTGCTGAACTTGTTTATTAATAATTTTGGGTGGATTCCTTAAGGTTTTAAGATCAACAAACTGCTAACACAGGTAGTTTTATTTGTTCCTTGCCAATCTGGATATTTTTACTTTTTATTGCCTAATGGCCTAATTAGAACCTCCATAAAATGTTGAATAGAAGCAGCAAGAATAGGCATGTGTATCTCATTTGTGATCTTAATTAGGAGAAAGTTTTCAGTCTTTCAGCATTAAGTATGACGGTTAGCTGTGGGTTTTTCCTAGATGTACTTTACCAAGTTCAGGAAATTCCCTTCTATTCCTTGTTTGTTGACTGTGTTTATTACAAGTGGGAGTTGGATTGTTGCCAAAGGCTTTCTCTGTACCATCTGAGATGATTATGTAATTTTTATCCTTTATTCTATTAATATATTTTACTACATTAATTAATTTTCAATCTTAAGACACACCTTGCACACCTGGGATAAACCCCACTTTGTCATGATGTATAATGCTTTAATGTGCTGCTAGATTCAGTTCCCTATTATTCTGTTGAGGATTTGTGCCTACATTCATAATTAATACTGATCTATAGTTTTTTTCCTGTGATGTCTGTATGGTTGTGTTATTAGGGTAAAATAGCCTTATATGAGTTAGAAAGTGTTCCCATTTCTTCTATTTTTTTTCAAAGACTTTGTAAAGGACTGATGATATTTAATCATCTTTATTTGGTAGAATTACCCAGTGAAGCCATGAAGGCCTGGGATTTCTTTTGTGGGTGGGTTTTTTTTTAAATGACTAATTCAATCTTTTGTTATAAGTTTGTTTTGATTTTCCACTTCACCTTGGGTCAGTTTGGTAGTGTGTGTCTTACTAAGATTTGTGTCTCATTTCATCAAAGTTATAAAATTTGCTGTTGTACAACTATACACAGAAATCCCAGCCCTGGCTGGTGTAGCTCAGTGGATTGAGCGCGGGCTGGGAACCAAAGTGTCCCAGGTTCGATTCCCAGCCAGGGTACATGCCTGGGTTGCAGGCCATAACCCCCAGCAACCGCACATTGAAGTCTCAGTCTCTCTCTCTCTCTCTCTCTCTCTAAAAATAAATAAATAAAATCTTTAAAAAAAAAAAAAGATGTATTAGATGTGTATATATTTAAAAAAAAAAAAAAAAAAGAAATCCCTCAAAATCCTTTTGATTTGTTAAGTCCCCTCTTTTATTTCTGCTTTTAGGAATTTGAATATTCTCTCACATTTTTTTTGGTTAAGTCTAAGTTTATCAATTTTGTTGATCTTTTCAAAGAACCAACTATAGTTCCATTAATTTTCTCTATTATTTTTCTAGTCTCTTTCAATAATTTCCATTCCATTATTTCCCTCCTCTCCTTACTATGGGTTATTAGCTTTTGTTTTCTAGATTCTAATGATTACAATTTTGTTATTGAGATCTTTCCTCTTCTTTATTATAGGTATTACCACCATAAATTTTAAGCACTGCTTTAGCTATATCCCATAAATTCTGATACATTATTTTTGTTGCATTCTCTCAAAGTATTTTCTCACCCCCCCAGTGATTTTCTCTTTGATCCATTGTTTATTTATGAGTGTGTTGTATATTTCCATACATTTGTGCATTTTCCAAACTTTTTTCTATTAGTGGTTTCTAATTTCACTCTGTTACGGTCAGAAAACTTACTCTGTGGGACTTTAACAGTTTTGAATTTATTGAGATGTGTTTTACAGACTGGCATATGGTCTGTCCCGGAGAATGTTGCATATGCACTTGAGATGAATGAGAATCTACTATTGTTAGGTAGAGTATAGATAGTAGAGATGTATCAGGTCTAGTTAACTCAGTGTTGTTCAAATACTCAATTTCCTTGTTAATTGTTAAACTACGGAAGTCTTCATGAACTATTACTGGGACATCATCTATTTCTCCCTTCAATTGTCAGGTTTTTACTTCACGTATTCTAAGGCTCTAGTTGTTGAGTTCATATGTTTATAATTGTTATATCTTACTGATAGTTTGACCCTCTTTTCATTTAATGTGTCTTCCTTTATTTTTATTAACAATTTTTGTCTTATAGTTATACTAAAATATTTTAACAAAAGGTACTAAAAGTTGGGAAGAGAAAGAAATACATTACCTGTTGGATTTTTAATTACACAGCTAGTAGCTCCATGAAGATCAGCATGCACATAAATGTCCCCTTAAAAACAAGAAATGATACTCTGAATCTTGTGTTTTTTTCTCAGTTAAATTATTTATTTACTGTTTAATGGCTTAAAAATCTAAAAGGGATAAGAAGACATAAAACTTCCGTCTCCTACCACCTGGAGATTTCCCATAGGCCTCCTTACAGGAAAGCAATGATAACATGGTAGGTTACAAAAATGGTCACAGTTCCTCTCCCTTCCTCTATCCATACCTCTTTGCTCTATGGCTGTGAACCTCTTCCCATCAACAGGTGGCGTCTACTTCCCCATCCCTTGAATCTGGGCCTACCCCATGATCTGCCTTGGCCAGCTGAGTGTGGCAGATGTGACCAAGCACCAGATCCCAGCCTAGACCTTAAGAGGTGTTGTGTTCTTCTTCTCTTATAAACTTGCTGAGTTACCACGTAAGAAAGGCCAGGCTAGCCTGCTGGAAGGCTGAGACACATGGAGCTGATGAGCCATCCTAGCAAGTGCAAAGGTCCTGAGGCCTTATGGATATTTGACATGTAAGGAGAGTAGTTAGGAAGCCAGACTGAGGGGAGAGTGGTAAGAATGGAGGCTGAAGAAGCCAGGATCCTTGTAAGCTATGACCAAGACTTCCAGTGTTAGAAGTATGTGATAGCAATTAGCGAACAAAGGAACAAACAGATGAAAGCAGGAATAAATGGTCAACCAGAGTAAAGGAAAATGCATGGTTCCTAGCAGATAAAATGAGCAGTTACTGATTGCTGTGAACAGGTCACCTGGAATTTGAAACTCAAAGAAAAGCAAAACTCACGCTGCCCTATGACAGGTGCAACTCACAATAAGCAAAGCTAGAGAAGACAGAGACCAAGCCCTGGGCACCATGTAACCTGATCCCTGTTGCTTTCTTTCCTGGGTCAGGATCCTCAGTGGACATCAGATTGGTTCTGATATTGATTACTGATTCCTGATACCTACACTGACAATTTAGCCACGGTGAGGCAGTGTATATCAGAAAATAAAAGAAAGAAGAGTTCCAGCCAAGATGGAGGCAGAGGTAGAAACGTTTTGCTTCCTTGCACAACCAAAGGATACAACCAATTTAAAACAAAAAACAGCCAGAACTACCAGAAAAATCAAACTGCATGGAAGTCCGACAACCAAAAGTTAAAGAAAAATTCAACCAGACAGACAGCGCCACAACACAGCAAAGTGAGGTGCCCTACCCTGGTAAATACCTAAAGCTCTGCCCCTTACAATGTAACAGGTGCACCAAGACAAAGAAATATAGCCCAATGAAAGAACAGATTAAAACTCGAGAGAAAGAACTAAGCGATGAGGAGAAAGACAACCTATTAGATGCAGAATTCAAAACACTAGTAAATCAGGATGCTCTCGGAAATGATTTGAGTTGCAAAACGAAGAAGAAATGAAGGCTACACAAAGTGAAATAAAGGAAAATGTACAGGGAGCCAACAGTGATAGGAAGGAAACCAGGACTCAAATCAATGAAATGGAACAAAAGGAAGAAATAAAATTCAACCAGAACAAAATGAAGAAACAAGAATTCAAAAAATTGAGGAGAGGCTAAGGAACCTCTGGGACAACTTTAAACATTCCAATATCCAAATTGTAGGGGTGCCAGAAGGAAAAGAGGAAGAGCAAGAAATTGAAAACATAATGAAGGAGAACTTCCCCAATATGGCGAAGGAAATGGATTTCCAGGATATCCAGGAAGCTCAGAGAGTCCCAAAGAAATTGAATCCAAGAAGAAACACACAAAGGCACATCATAATTATATTACCCAAGATTAAAGATAAGGAGAGAATCTTAAAAGCAGCAAGAGAAAAGAAGACAGTTACCTACAGAGGAGTTACCATAAGACTGTCAGCTGATTTCTCAAAAAACAAAAACAAAAACAAAAACAAAACCTTGCAGGCAAGAAGGGGCTGGAAAGAAGTACTCAAAATCAGTAAAGGCAAGGACCTACATCCAAGATTAGTCTATTTAGCAAAGCTACCATTTAGAATGGAAGGGCAGATAAAGTGCTTCTCAGACAAGGTCAAGTCAAAGGAGTTCATCATCACCAAGCCCTTATTATACGAAATGTTAAAGGGACTTATCTAAGAAAAAGAGGATAAAAATATATGAACAGTAAAATGACAACAAATGAACGTAAAAAAAATAAAAGAAAGAAAAGCAACAAAAACAAAAACTAAGCAAACTAGAACAGTAACAGAATCGGAGAAATGGACATCACATGAAGTGTTTTGAGTGGGGAGGGGAGAGGAATAGAGGGGAAAAGGTACAGGGAAGAAGAAGCATAATTGGTAGGCATTAAATAGATGGGGAGAGGTAAAAAATGGTATAGGAAACAGAGAACTCAAAGAACTTATATGTACAACCCATGGACATGAACTAAGGGCTGGGGAATGCTGGAGAGTTAGGGGTGCAGGGTGGAGGGGGGATAAAGAAGGAAAAATTGGGAAAACTATAATAGCATTATCAATAAAATATACTTAAAAATAAATAAAAATAAAAATAAATTTAAAAATCCTAACCAATGCCCCCCCCCCAAAAGAAGCATAATTGTCTATTTTGTTTACAAAGTAGACAGGGGGAGGTTAAGAACAGTATAGGAATTGGAGAAGCCAAAGAACTTATGTGTATGACCCATGGACATGAACTAAAAAGGAGGGGGGAATGCTGGACGGTGAAGTAGTACAGGGCAGAGGGGGATAAAGGGGAGGAAAAAATAGGACAAATGTAATAGCATAATCAATAAAATATACTTAAAATAAATAAATAATTAAAAACTTAAAATGAATGAGAGGGCCTTACATCACAGGGCTCAAGTCCTATTTCTAAATGTTAAAAAAGGCTACGAAGTTCAGCACTGAGAAATTAAGCTTTCAAAAATTCAATCTTCCATGACTTTGGAGGATTGAAAATCATTAATATTTGTTAATGTAGTAGAAAAGCAAAAGTCCAACACTGCAGATAAGCTCAACACTGCTACTTTAGGAATATTACCTAAAATTAGAATTAAGTTCAAACCATAAACAAACCATCAAACCCTACTAATTGAATCTGTCAAACACAAAATTCTATACCTAGTATTGAGATAACTGATCCAAATACTTAACAGAAAATTCTTTAGAATTTTAATCTTACCTACCTGGTGTCAAGTATCGTTTCACGATTATTTCATTCTGTTGCTGATCTCGTCCTCCTATAATTAGATAGTTCTCTGAGCTAATGAACCACAGAAATTTCTCAAACCTACCAAATTGAAAGAATAAAAGTTAACATTTCTTTTCCTTCATAGTTGCCTAAATTTACATCCCTTTTATACAGAAAACAAGACAGGAACGTATCCTATATAGGTTAAGACAACTGATTTGATTTTTCTGAAGGCATGAAGCTTAATTTTCTTGAAAACTTGTAATACAAATTGCCCTAAGATAGTCTTAAGACAATCTGAGAAGCACCTAAATTCTAGATGTTTAAAAAATTTTACATTCCCTCCTCATCTTCCTTGCATATAGCCAGTGTTCTTAAAACAAGGATGATTTATAGCAATGAATTATACTAAAGAATAAAGAATAAAGTGTCTCATGGTCCCTAGGTTTAGCTTTCTTTCATCGGGGAACTGGATAGGCTGTGGGACCACTGGTAAGAGAAAAAAAGTTGTCTTTTCATTCTGTCCTCAATTAATCAACTGAATATTTACATATGATATTCTTTACATTTACTTTTACATAAAAGGCCAAATACTACCTTTAAAAGTGTAAAATTTCATCTTCTTTCAAGAGACAAGGTCATCTGGGTTTTTCATGATTAATAAGTACCATCAAAATAGTAAGTAATGAGTGTATATTTATGCGACATTTAGAAAATGGCATACAATAGCAATGACATATAAATACCCTTATTTTCTATATGACAACCAAGATAATCTTTTTCATGACTTAATCCAGGATTCAGAAACTTCTGATTAAAGGTGATAAAGGTTGAGCATAGGCATTAAACTGAAATCAAAATATAACAGCAAAAACATTTTATTCCAATTTTCTAAACTGATTTTTGACTAACACATACAGTTGGTTGGAAAAATTTTTAAATTGCACAAAAAAAGGTATAATGAGAGATCCTACATGGTTTCAGTTCCCACCACCATGACCAAATAGGGAGCCATTGTAATTAGCTTCCTGTGTGCCCCTCTCCAGAGTCTGTTTTAAACATACAAAGTTAAAATAAAATGCTTATTCTAACCCTTTTTCCAGACACAACACACTTTCTGTGTATTTTTTTCAGTTAAAAATACTTTCCTTATTGCTGAATGGACATACTAAATTTAATCGAACTGCTCTGCTATTGATGATAAACAAGTCTGTACAACCCACAAGGATGAAGAAAATAAAACAGATAAATCAAGGATGCATTTTGTAATCATCCTAGTAAAAGAATGTATAATTAACAGCCGCCACCCCCCCCCAAAAACCCATCAGAGAAGCCCATAAAGAAGACAAAAAGAACACAGAATAAATGGAACAAATAGAAAGCAAATAGTAAGATGGGCAGATTTAAACCTAAATATATCAGAAATTACATCATTATAAATGTAACTTCATAAATTTTCCACATAAAATGTAAAGACTGTAAGACTGGAAAACAATGATATATATATTCCTTTAAAATATAATAGTCTTAAAAGGTTAAACTATAATCATGGAAAATGATATACCATGCAAACACTAACCAGATGGAGCTGATATAGTTTTAACACCTCACACAGAAGGAAAAAATAAGTTAAAAGGACATTTCACTGCTGTTAATAAATGGCTCAATTTACCAGGAAGTTATAACTTCTATATTAATATCACCTAATGAAGCAAAAACTGGCAGAAGTAAAAGGAGAAACAGACAAACCCATAATTGTGTGATGTTTAACACACCTTTCTCAGTAGTTAAAATAATCATTAAAAAAATCAGTAAAGATGTCAAAGATTTGAACACCATAGTTAATAAATACAACCTAGTTGATATTTATAGAAATGTATTCCAAAACTATTAGACAGTTTTTTCATCTATATATGAAACATTTATAAATGAAGCTGACCATAAAAGTATGCGGGGTCATAAAGCAAACTTAAAAACAAATGTCAATGGACTGAGATAATTCAGAATATATTCTATGACTGTTATGCAAATTAAGGTAGAAATCAGTAAAAAAGAATTACCAGAAAAGATCCATATGTTTGGAAATTAATACTTTTAAATCATGCAGAAATAAAGAAATTACAATGGAAAATAGAACACTTTGATGTGAAAGATAATGAAAGTAATAGATAACAAAACGTTTTAGATGCGGTCAAAGCCAGGCTTAGAGGAAAGCTCATTACCTTAAATATATATTAGAAAAGAGGCTGGAGGGAAAAAATAAAATCAATGTACTAAGCTTCCATCTCAAGAAGTCAGAAAGGGAACTACAAATGAATCCCAAAGAGAAGTGGGAAGATGAAAAATAAGAGAGAGAAAGCATGCACATATATAACAGCGGAGATTAATAGTCAAAAATTGGCTTTACAGAAATTCATACAACTGAAAATCCTCTGGTCAGACTAACCAAGAAAAAGGGTAGGCACAAATAACTACCATGTATGGAATGTCATTAACTATCCTAGAGTATGTTAAAAAGTGGAATATTATAAACATTTTGCCAGTACATTTCAAACTTTACACAAAACAGGTCAAGTATTAGAAAAACATTGCTAATCAAAACTAGAATATCTGAGTTGGCCTTATATCTGCTAAGACACTGAATCTAAAATTTTAAAAAACAACTTTCCCATTAAGAAAACTCTAGGACTGCTCAGCTTCACAGTGAATTCCATTAAACAAGTAAGAGCAACTGATAAGGGAACATGTCCCAATTTCCCTTATGAAGCAATATAACCTTGATACCACTATGAACATAAACATTGTAAGAAAGGAAAATCACAGGTCAATTCTCTTTATCAACAGAGATGTCAGAGGGGAAGGAGAAAATCATAGCAAAATTTTGATCAAACTCAAGAAACTGAATCTTGAGCTGACAGTGGAAAAGCCAAGAAGTACCTCAATTTATACCTTTATGGGTTCTATGTAACCCATAAAAGACTAAAAAATGGCAGCATACAGTACTGCTAGAGAAAGGGTTTATGATGGGGTCAAAAAGATGACTGGATGAAAGTCTGATCAAGAAGCAGGTACTTCCCTAGGTCTCCTTTCCAACATTGAACATGGTTTAACTGCCCTTTCCACACCCTAAAGAAGGCCAGAAGTTAATTCTCCAGAAAGGGTACAGAAAGCATATACTGACTAGGGAAAATGTGGCACCATTTATAAGCAGGGATAACATGTAAAACAGGGCAATTAAGTAAATGTATGAAAGACTGGATACTGAGACTCCCACCATTTCCACTGAACTCCTAAAGGTGACAACCAGGTCTTCATTTTACAAACAAGAAAAAAAGAGTCTTTTCTAGGAAGTAAGACCAACTTAAGAGAAAAAAAAGGAAATGACGTCCAGAGCTCCACACAAAATGGCCCACACACGTCATTCCATGTGCCCAACCACCCAGAGAACTCCCAATCAGCCTTTTAATACTCAATTGTAATATGTGAGCAGACAACCAAAGATCACTAGACATCAACACGAAGGCTGGAGACAAAACTAACAATAGAAAAAAAACTTGGAAAAAGACAGACCTGCAGGAAAAGAATACTAAATGAAATTTAAGATTCACCTCTGGTCAAGAAGATGGTGCAGGCAGACTTGACTTGCCTCTTCGCACAAGCACATCAAAATTACAATTAAAATACAGACCCACCATCCCTCAGAACACGAGAAATCGAGCTGAATGTAGGCTGACAACTACAGAATTAAAGTAACCACATCCATTTAGACAGGGAGGAGGGGCACAGAGGTGGAACAAGCTAGTCCTACACCTATGTGTGGTGGATAAAAATTTGGGCAGGATATCTCAGGAGCAAGGAGTACCAGACCCACACCAGGCCCCCCAGCCCAGGATTCCAGTGCCAGGAAGATAAGTCCCCACAACTTCTAGCTAGAAAAACCAGCAAGGACTGAGTCAGTAGACAAAACTTCTAGAGTCTCAAGGAGTTCCTCTTAAAGAACCCACACACAGACTCACTCCCTCTGGGCTCCAGCACTGGGATAACAGCTTGAAAGGTACCAGTGGTATACAGGGAGAAACTGAAGTGTTTGGCATCAGGGCAAGCAGAAGCCATTGTCTCTTTGCTACACCTTCCCGCCACACAAGTCAATAGCCTGGTGCCATATCTAAGGCTCCATCAACCAGGCTAACACTGTTTGACGGGCCTTGGAGATCGGCCTTGGAGATCGCCAGAGACACCCAACTTAGGGGCCCACCCAAGCTACTTTTCCATATGAATGAATGCTTTTGGCTCATGCTTCACAACTTCCTAAAGCCTATCAAACAAGAACAGCTGGCTTCAATGAGCCCCACCCAGGCCCAGCACTGGTGGCAGCCAGATTAGAATCACAGTTTGGCTTCACCTGGGAATCTCCAAGCCCAGCACAAGTAGCAGCCACCTCAGAAATTCTTTATAGCTGAGGCAGGGCAGCCCTGAGTAAAACACAGGTGGGGCTGACATTGGCCTGCACCACCCATGAAACCCCAGGGCCAGTGCAACCAGTTGACAGAAAGAGAACATGTCAGAACACCACCACCCTGCCCCTGCACAGGTGAAGCTGATCTTCCACAGAGGGTGGAGGTTGGTGGTCAGCAGTCACAGCCAGTCCTTGTAGCTGTGGGACTGGCCTGGGTAAATCCCTCCCGTTGACCTGCCAACAGCAACCAAGACTCAACTGCAAGAGGAGGGTATAATCAGCCCACACAAAGGGCACACCTCCAGTACCCAGCTTTGGTGATAGGGGAGGCTGTGCCACTGGACCCTACAGGATACCTACTACATTAGGCCACACTACCAAGACATGGGGTCAAACCAACTCTACCTAATACACAGAAACAAATACAGGGAGGCTGCCAAAATAAGTAGACAAAGAATATGGCGCAGATCAAAACACCAGAAAAAGAGCTAAATGAAATGGAGATAAGCAATCTACCAGATGCAAAATTCAAAACTCTGGTTATAATAAGGATGCTCAAGGAACTTAGTGAGGACATCAGCAGCATAAAAATGATCCAGTCAGAAATGAAAGAATCACATCAATTAATTGGAACATAAGGAAGCAATAAACAATCACACAGAACAACAAGAAAAAACAAAATGAAAACGAGGACAGTATAAACAGCCTCTGGGACAACTTCAAGAAGTCTAGCACTCGCCTCACAGAGGTGCCAGAAGGAGAAGAGAAAAAACAAGAAATGGAAATGTATCTGAAAAAACAATGAAAAAAACTTCCCTAATTTGGTAAAGAAAATAGACATGCAAGTTCAGGAATTACAGAAAGTCCCAACTATGATGGATGCAAAGAAACCCATTCCAAGACACATCATTATTAAAAGGCCAAAGGTTAAAGATAAAGAGAGTCTTAAAAGCGGTATGAGAAAAGAAATTAGTTACCGGATGGTTGTCAGATGGGAGAGGGTAGGGAGAGAATGGGTAAAGAGGTGAGGGGATTAAGAAGTACAAATAGGTAGTTACAGAATAGTCATGGGGTTGTAAAGTACAGTGTAGGAAATGGAGTAGCCAAAGAACTTACATGAATGACCCATGGACGTGAACAATGGTGGGGGGATTGCCTGAGGGAGTGGGGGGTACTGGGTGGAGGAGGGTAAAGGAGAAAAAAAATCAGTACAATTTTAATAGCATAATAAATAAAATATAATTAATAAAAATTAAATACAACCAAACTATTCTTGGTATAAAGAAACTAGAGAAGGAAGTTCTTAAAAAGTAAAAGTACTATTCAATGAACCAAAAACAGCTTAAAATTAAAAACATGACAGAAAAAATTTAAAAATTCAGTGGAAGGTTTAAAAGATCAAGTCGAGGAAATCATAATAAAGAACAAAATGATAAAGTGTTGAAAAACAGAAAAATGCAAAAAAAATTTTCAGGGGCTCCTATATTAAAAAAGAAAAACAATAAGGAAGAAGGAAAAGGAAGAAAAAGAAAAAACATAACAAAAAACCAGAGAGCACACTGTTTTCTAATATGTCAAGAAAACTTCTCAGAACTGAATGCTTCCAAATTAAAAAGGCCCACAAGTTATCCAGCATAATAGATAAAAAAATACCCACACAAACCTATCACTGGGAAATTCTAGAAAACTGAAAGAAAGAAAAAGTCCACAAGTTTACAAAAAGACTAAACAAGTTTCCTATAAAATACCAACTACCAAAATGACATCAGACGTCTCAGTATCAAACCTGGAAGTTAACCCAATGTATAATACCTTTAAAGTCTGAGGAAAACATACTTTTCATACTAGAATTTTATACCCAAACTATGAATTAGGTATAAGAGTAAAATCATTTGGTACCTCAAAAAATTTACCTTCTGGTTATGCTTCTATAGCTCATAACTCTATCAACAAAGAAAAAGGAAGTATGAGATCCAGGACAGAGACTCCAACACAGAAAGGGATAAAGGGAACTTTCAGGATAACAAACAAAAGAAATTTTAGGATGCTCAGAGTAACCAATCTAGAACAATGGTCAAAAAGCTCCAGAAGAGACTTCTGCAAGAAGATTTCTAACAGAATTCCAACATGACCCACTTAGAAGAGTGGAGGTGAATTAATAAAAACAAAATTTGAAAAGCAAGCTGTGACTCCAAGTTAAATATTCACAATAATGTTAATGCAAAATTGTGCTGTAACTATAACGGAACACTGGGTGGTGTTTGGTCTATGTAATGCAGCATAAGGTGGAAGGGTAAAATCTGCATCTTCCACAGTCGGAAGTCATTAACAGAATGTAAAACAGAAAAATTAAGAAGCAGAAATGAGGATATTACTTATAAGAATGAAGGTATATACCAAAAGAATCAAGTAAAAGAGCTAAAAGTATAAAAGTAATTTCTTTAGAAGAGGAGGCAATACAAGTAAAGGTAAAACACTGCAAGGCCATTGTTTTTTTTAACAAACTTTGTAGAACTATTTCATTTTTCTAAGCAATGTGGAAGTATAATTTTGATAATACAAAAACTGTATTTTAAAAAGGTAGAACACTTACCAATATACTTTTCTTGCTTTTTGAATCGAGGTAACCGTTTGGACTTCTTTTAAGGTTTGCTTTGTTTTCTTTTCTGCTGATTTGAATGCCTATTTATAAGAAAAGAGGTTTAAAATAATTTGTTGAGAATTTATTTAAAGAGCCCCAAGCAAACAATAGGGCAAGAGATAGTTTAAATATAAAAAAATGGCATTATCTACACATATACTCCCCACATGAAAGTACATAAAGATTTTTGCCTTTAAAAAGTTTTATTTATTAATTTGAGAGAGACAAACAAACAAACACTGACTTGTTGTTCTACTTATTTATGCATTTATTGGATGATTCTTCTATGTGCCCTGATTGGGGATTGAACTTACAACCTTGGAGTATTGGGACAACGTTCTAACCAACTAAGCTACCTGGCCAGGGCAATTTTTGCCTTTAATATTAAAATAACTTAAGTTAAAGAGTTACTGTATACATATATCTTCCCAACCTAGGAATTTCAAAAAGTATCATTCAAGATACTAAGTACCTACCATAACAGGTTTGGACTACAAGGCTATGGACAAACAGTGATAGGATAAGTTCCCACCCCAAAGGGGTCTAGGAGAAGAGACAAATATAAAACACATAATTATTCAAATAAACATATGGTAAGTGCTTCTAGGGATGCCATAACAAGAAATTATAACAAGTGAACCTAATTTATAATTGATTACGACCAAAGAAGGTATTTCTGAAGCAATGGTATATAGGCTGAAGCTGGAAGAACTGATGTAATTATCAAGCAAAAGAATAAAAAGAAGCACACTATATTGGCAGCTTAACCAGCAAGCAGTGATCACGGGGTAAAATCTCAAGAAATGAGTTTGGAGAGGGAGATAGAGCGGCTAAGTCACGAGAGCCAATCATTTAACAGATGTTAATGTGACTAAGTTCCAGGCAATAGTCTAGAGGCTAGCACAGCAATGAACAAAACAGACAAAACACTACTTTGATGCAATCCACACTTAAGAGCAAAGACATAAATGTATCGGAAAGGGTGGTTTTTAAGAAGAAAAACAGAGTAAAGACAGAGGATCGAAGATACTGTTTTCAGTAAGAGTGATCAAGAAAGGCCTCTCTGAAGTCTCATATAGGTAGACACGCGAATGAAGTGAGGAATCAAACCACAGAAATTTTTAGGGAATAGCATCCTTGGTGGAAAGAACAGCAAGTGCAAGCCCTGGGAAGGCAGCATGGGCCACTGTTGCAGGAACAGCCAACATCCCAGTGTAGGTGGAAAAAGTGGTTAACAGGAGGAATGCAGGTGATGCAATCAGAGGGAAGCAGATCATTTAGGACCTTACAGACCAGGAGAAGGGCTTTGGATTGTCTTGAACAACATGGAAAGCTACTGAAAGATTCTGAACAGAGAGAAATGACTTTATTTATTTTTTTTTATTTAAAAGTATCACTATGGCAGATGCATGAAGAACAGACTGTAGCAGGGAAAGGGTAGGAGAGTAACCCCCCATTAAGAGGCTACTGTTACAGTCCACGAGCACACTTAATGGAGACCTGGATCAATGAGAAGTGGCCAGATTCTGATTATACTCTAAAGGAAGAGCCAAAAGGATATGCTGCTTTTAATTTCTAATTTTAGACTCTCAAATCATATAGAACAAGTTTTGTGCATTATGCAACTTTGTTTTTTATGTTCCACATGAAAACCAAGTTGTAGAATACACGCAAGATTTTGAAAAGGATTTGCTATTTGAAGTTTCCAGAAGAATTACTATTTTGAGAAATTGTAATTTCTGTGTACTTTCTTATAATAAATTTTAAGACACACCAAACAAAGTATTTACACCCCAGTATAATATATGGTTTATGAGAGAAGAGTCCAAGATGACTCCAACATTTTTAATCTAAGCAAAGGGAAAAATAAAGGTGCCATTTACTAAGATGGCAAAGACTGGGGAGGGGCAGGTTTGGGAAGAAAAAGAACACTGGTAATACATTTAAAGCAAAATTAAGTTTGAAAGGCTATCTCTGAATTAGAAAACCTCATTTAAACAGAAGAAATAACTGAGACCATTAAGTTAGAAAGAAACAATGAACATTCACTCTAAGAAACACTAAGTACCTTCTCAGCAGCTTCAACAGTCTTTTGTGTTTTCTTGGCAGCATATCTCTTGTGATCGTAATACCTAAAAAAACACAATTCTCTTAAAATTTAAGTAAAATCTCTATTCTTTAGTTTTCTATTTGTTGTATCTAATTTTACAGACACTCAAATCATATAGAACAAGTTTTGTGCATTATGCAACTTTGTTTTTCATGTTCCATGTGAAAACCAAGTTGTAGAATACACACAAGATTTTAAAAAGGATTTGCTGTTTAAAGTTTCCAGGAGAATTACTATTTTGAGAAATAGTAATTTTGGTATACTGTCTTACAATAAATATAATTTTAAGACACACCAAAAAAGTATTTTAATCCCTAAGTATAGATAGGCAAAATAAAACTTTTCTTATCCTTTAATCCCTGAGTTATTTCAGATAATGTTTTACCTAAAATTTACACTTAAGTTTAAGACTCACTTTTTGGCATTGGCATATGCTGATAAGCTGAGATCAACGTCAACAAGTAATGGCCTATTTTTCTGAGGCTTCTGCAGCTGTTTATTCTTTTGCTTTTTCTTTTTTCCTTTTGGTGGTTCAGTTTCATTTTTCTCAACATTGATGTCACCATCAACATCGTCATCTTCCTCCTCTGATAATAAGTATGGATTTCTATTAAAAATATTCAATAGTATTTCACTAATGTCAATGACATCACATTTTCCTTTCCAGTACTTTACTAAATGAAATCATAACTGGTGTACAGTATTTAAATAGTTTGTATTATTTTACACTGAATTAACTTTTTCTGTATTGTCAAGGATAAATTTCCAAATAAAACAAAAATTTTAAATACAGTGAACAATTAAATAGCAAAATAAAAACAAGCACTAACTGCTTAACTAAAAATTAAACTTACCTTAGCAGCATTGTAACATGATTTGTCTGTAATTTTAATTCTTTGATTGCATTTGCAACGGGGTCTCCTTGAGCTTGGGCTTCTTTCACGATTAACCCGATTTCTGTCCAATCTATCTGGTTGGCTAAAGCACTTCGAACAACCTGAATGGCTCTGTCAACTATTTGTAGATTCATTTCTATGAGCTCTCCTTTAAGTTTATCTATTTCCTTAAGAAATAAACCAAAACATTTACTATAATGCCAGTTATAAGTTACCATTTTTGAAAAAGCATCTGAAAAGTGAAACATAATACCTGAGCCTGCTGAAGAGCTTCTAATCTGTTTTCGTGATCCTTTCGGAAATTATCTAGTTTCTTCAATGCTTGCTTTTCCTTTTGTTGACAAAACAGATTTTTTAAAAATCAGGTTTCTCCTGTCTACCACACCTTCTCTTTTACCTTCTGAAACTCATTATCCTGCCCCCATTTTTGCCCCCTCAATGTCATTCCTATCTAGCTAACGTGCCCCTGAGTCCACCTCCCCAGGTTCACCCTTCCCCAAAGTGTTTCATGCTCCAAAACTAACTCATCTACCTACTTCCCATTTCCTATATAGAAAGGTATTTTGATTACAGGTTACACTGTAAGTAAGATATGCTCAAGCCTTTGCATTATTCAAGCAGTCAAAATTCAAGACATTTTTTTTCCCTAATGCAGAATAGTAAAATCTGGGGGAATGCATTCATAGCATAAATTACTAAATTCGCTTCTTTCCACTTTATTACTGCTTTTAATTTTCTTAGCATTATTTTTAGTATTTTACAGAATGTCTCCCAAATTAATAATACAAAGGGTCATAGTAGTTATTTGACCTTTTATATAGCATTTTATCATATATAATTTATACTTCAAGATGATTGATTTTGGTGCAAATTTTCTAACAGCAGCAACAGCATTACCAATTAATGAATGTTAGAATGCTAGATGTAGTATTAAAAGATTTAAATTATAAAAATGGTGACTATTAAAAGTGCAAAATGATTAGTAAAATAATTCATAGGTATTCTAACGCACATAAAAAACATGGAGTTCAATGTCACTGCTAAATAATCTATTTACTAGGTCAAGTGCTGCCATCATGTGGCAATCACACTAATTAATTTGATCCATCTGCTTTGAAATTGTGCTTTATTAGTTAACTGTGTTAAGACTGAAGAGGGGTGAGGATACAGGGATGCACATAAATACAAATCCTGCACACACATTTTAACACTTTATTAGTATTTTTGAAAAATCACATTCTCTTGAAATCGAGAGTAACTGTGGCCAATTTCCAAAACTTTTTCAGCAAATATTTTCAAAACATGGTCACATGTGCTGGGAAAACACAGCATTATTAAAATCTCCTTGTGGAGTCACAATACAGAAAAAGCACGTATCTTTTTAGACTTATCTTTAAATTCTTAAATTACAGTTTACTTTCAACATTATTCTCTATAGGTTTCAGGTGTACAGCATGGTGATCAGACATCACATACTTACTTTACAAAGTGGTGCTCCTGATACTTCCAGTACCCATGTGGAACCATGCAGGGTTATTGCCATATTATTTACTATATTTTCTACGCTGCACTTTACATCCCTGTGACTAATTTGTAACTGCCTGTTTGTATTTCATCCCTTCACCTCTTTCACTCAATCCCCAATGCCCCTCCCCTCTGGCAACCACCAGTCCAGTCTCTACATAAAGCATATTAAAGGCCTAGTTAAAAGTTCACTTAAAAAAAAAACCAACAGTTTAATGATAAACATATTTATTTGTATAGAAAAAACTTTTCCTTCTCCTTTGGCCTACTTAAAAATATTCTTGGAACAGTATTCCCTTAGCAGCAAAATTTAAGAAGCTTTGGGATGCTGTAATAAAGCAAACCGCACTAGGGTATAAATAACAGGCCTCATCCTCCCACTGTATTTTCCATTTTAGAGACTATCCAATATACTGTAGGAGCAAATGAAGGCTATTTTCAACACTGAGAATGCCCCTTCCCCCCCACCTTTATCAATTGGCCAAGAAATCAGGGCATTCCCAAATACTTTTGAAAGGCTGCCCATTCCTATGTGAGAGCACTATTCACCCAGCAAACCACATTAAGGTTAGTTGGTTTAATGTTTTAAATAATACCATACCTGTTGTAAAGCTTTTAAATCTATTTTCTGACCTTCTATCTTGGAATAAAATTCATCCACAGCCTTAATAAAACAAAACAAAATAATCAAACAAAAAATTACTAGTTGAAAAAATACACGATCTCTATTTCAACTTGCCTGCACAGAATTTGACAGTCCATTTTGTTTGTAACACCACTCAACACATCCCCAATAAATGTACTCTATAGCTAAATAATCAAGAATCAAATTCAGGTCACACTTCTTAACCTTTATCTTGAAATAAAGTGGCAACAAATGTTTCCAACAGTTTGTATCTATGACTACATTTTAGTATAATGCCCAGATTCAGTGATTGTAAAGCAAAAAGTATTTCCAATTTCTCAATAAAAGCAAGTTGATATTAATTTAATAATTCATATCATGTTAACTGGTCAAAAAACAGAACGTAAAACCCACCTTGTCAAATGATTCAAATTCTATATATGGACATTGTGAATGTTGAGAAAACAAGAAAGGATGAAATTCTTCATACCTGCAAAATATTTATTTCATCACATTCAAGAACATTAATAAACATAAAAAAAAAAAAACCCACAAAACTGACCCATGCCTACATGCTTACGTGAGTATCTCTTCAGCTGGTTTATCTACTTCCAGGCTTGGCTTTATTTCTCTTTTCTGAATGATATATCCCTATAAAAACCCAACGAAAAACTCATTTCTATCCATAATTAACAAATACTTACTTTTCATGACTTATATTAACTTAGCAATTTTCTAGTTATAAATTATCAATTGTACCTGCCTACTGATTACATCACTTCTCAAAACGATGCTTTTGGACTCAAAGTACTATTAGAAAATAATTGGTTTATTCACATGCACAAGAAAAATAACAGGTAATAAAGACAATGAAAACTCCTGTACTGATAACATAGTGGGATTATACACATGCATTTTGCTTTCTTTACATTTTTAGATATTGTGCAATTTTAAAAAGTCAAAAACACTGCCAGCAGAAAAACTCTTAAATTCACTTTGTTGGTAGATTTTAATTCATTTTAAAATCTGGGCAGATACATTTGGACTGAATTTACCTATAATTAATCCGACCTGCCTCTGAATTTTTTTGGTAAGTAAAGTTATACTTTGAATAGGAAAGAAAATATAGGATATGAGGTAATTCAGAGGGTGTTTAACTATTATGGGATGTAAGTCACCAAATTTTTGAAAAATGCTGGCAAATTAAAATATGCTTCTCTATCTAAAATTAACCTGAGAAAAAATATTTACAAACTCCTCATCTTTTCTGGACTTGACCTAATATTTTCTATAAAAGGGAAAAAAGCAAAATGAAAATAACAAACCAACAGCAACTGAAGAAAAAAAATCTACCCTAGAAGAAGCATATTACAAATGTCGAATTTCCAAACTGAAACAAAAAATTTACATATACTGATGTTTAATGAACATTTAAATTCTAAAAATCTAAACAATAAAACCACAATAGACAACAAGTACATGTGCTGCTACCTTTCCACTGAAGTTGGAGGTTGTTTTCATATAGTCTTCTGCTTTCTGCAGACAAACAAGTACTTTTTCAATATCTAATAGGAGAATAAAAAAGGAAAAAAATGAGTGGCAATCAAGTATCAATGAATTATTATTAAACTATGCAGAAAACAGGATGGTGCTTATGAAATAAGTGTTGATACAGTCATCTCATGTTTGTTATCAGCACTGTAAATAAGGGTTCTTTTGCCAGCCTGTTGTTTCAATAGCTTTCATTGATTACATCTTGCCCCTCATGATCTGAAAGACACTGTGTCCATATACTAAATTACCATATATATACTTTGGCCTGTTTCTAAATTCTTTATTTTCTCTATTCTTTTTCTAAAAACTGTTTTAATTACTATAGCTTCATAGTATATTTTAATCTATGGAAAGGTGATTCCCCATCATTACTATTATTTCGTTTTCCTGAACATTTTCACATGCTTTTATTCCACATGAATATCAGATTCATTTTATTAAAAAAATAATAAAACAAAAAAACTGATGCAACACAAAAACAATACCACCTGTTGGCATATTGATCAGGATTGCACCGAATTAGTGTATTTCAGAAAAGTCACTCACTAAAAACATTCCATTTGTATTTTTAAACATACAAAAAAACTACAGTATAAAAGTTATCCCTAAACCTTAAAAAATGATATATAACCCTCAAAACATAAACATCAAGAATGATTTTTCTAACTGTACGCAAGACCAAAGACTTGTGAAAGACCAAATATTCCATTTTCCTTATATTTCCTCTAATTTTTTTATTATCCTATTCTGGCAGTTAAGTTAGGTTCCCTTAAATAGTTACAAAAACCTAACTTATCATATAACCACACTATGGGACTTACAAACCCACTCCAGGTTCTGAGTCAGAAGGTGAATGATTTGACTCCTTCAAACCTTGCACCAAAGACTATCTCAAGGCCAGTAACAGCTTCAAAAATTTAGGGGGAGGGAGGGAGAATATTCTTCAATTAAAAGGTAATAAGGTAGGTCAAAGGACAGAACTACATGTTACTAGGGATAAAAGTGCCACTTTAGAGTACAAAGCCAGTAATACCATGTGGATAGAACACTCACAGGTCTAATGCTCTTAAGTCGAGAACTACCTGGTCACCTATTACTTTCCCAGAAGTAATTTCATAGTTTTAAAAAAGGAAATAAATGAAAATAGACTAAACTTGTATCATGCAGACCTACCTTTACTTTCAAATTTTTCATCCACTTTGACACTGCCAGAGAATCCATTTTCTATAAGACAATGTTCAATGAGAGCTGGTCCATAAGCTATAAAAACAGAGGGTATTATTTTTAGTGTTTTCCTATGAAATGTAACAATCAAAATATAACACAAATTTATATTCAATATAAATGATCTACCCATTTCACTGGCTAACAGTAGCCAGTGAAAATAACAACTAGTTCACTTATTTTGAAATGTTACTAGAAATGATAATTCAAGTACTTAATTAAAATTTGAGACAATAAAAATGTAGATGTCAGTACAAAAGTATGGGAATTTAATGAAATTTGGCCACATATAAAAAAGATTATAAACTAGGAATGCAAGGTTGGTTTAGCATCCAAAAGTTGGTTAATGTTATATACCATGTTAATAAAGAAAAAATAGAAGAATCCAAATTTGCAAATTTTATGCATGCTATACTAAAAGTTGGAAAGTTCTAAAGGTAACTCTTTAATGCATTCTAATTTCAGAGGAGAGAAATAACTCTCTAATGCTCAGTAATTAAGGGTACTGGCCTGTTCACACTTCCTATTCAGATTCCTTATTATAGGGATAAGTAATGATTTTCTCAAGCATAAAAGTTTATTGAATTTTATATACCCTGGTTATTAAGGGTACCCGGCATCCTGGAATGCCCTGAGACTAATAGTAATAATAAGGAAAAAAATAAGTATTTATTAAACCGAAGATTCATGTTGGGGGAAAAAAAAGATTTCTTAGAATACTACAGCTATCCCTAAAGTGCTAAATAACATACTATTAGTTAACACAACTATTATTTTTAAATAAAATATAACAGATAAAGGTCAAACTTCATACGATATGACAAATTTTCCTTAAAATTAAACTTTATTTACCTAAAAGATCATTTTAAACTCCTTTCTACAGTTATTAAGAAGTTCTAATTTCCTACTAGAACTATAAAGGATTTAAATATATTCCTAAAAACGATACTATCTTGCAAACATTTCATTGTTCTATGCAGGATTACTCACGAAGCAATGGGTTAAGTACTCTCTTCAGCAGTTCACCCTTAGGTGCACTGGTTATTATTTCAGTCAGTCTGTAAAACAAAATTGACATACCTCTTTTTATCTAATATTTAATCAATCTTATGGAAGTATTTATACTCATAACACTTTCATACATATCAATTTGCCTCATCTTTAACTATTCTAAAATAAAAGAGGAATTCATTTTGTAGGTAAAAAAAATGTCAGGTAAAAAAAAGGTCATGCCCTGGCTGGTGTGGCTCAGTGGATTGAGTGCTGGCCTGCGAACCAAAGGGTCGTTGGTTCGATTCCCAGTCAGGGCACATGCCTAGGTTGCAGGCCAGGTCCCCAGTAGGGGACACACAGGTCCCTCTCTTTCTCCTTCCCTTCCCCTCTCTCTAAAAATAATAAATAAAATCTTTTTTAAAAATGCAGGGTCATAAAATTAATTTATTCAAGTTAGTAAGTTCTTAAAACAGCACAGTAGAACCTAAAACCAGGTTTCCTAAGGAAAATCAATACTCTTTCAACTAAGTCATATTGCTCATCATCAACTGCCATGTATGATATGACAGCAACATTTTCATATAACAGTTAAATGTTGTTTGTGAAGCCCAGAGATATCTCTTAATATCTGAACTGGCTTTATCTAGTTAAGGTTTTAATACTTAAATACTGAGTTCTTCAGAATGCCGTGGGCCTTTGTAGGCCCCAGATTAACCGCATCAAAAACACCTATGAACTTGTTAGAACTGTGAATTCCTGGGCCCTACACCAGAGCTATTGATTCAGAAATCTGTTTTACTAAGCCCTTCAGGTGATGCCAATAAATGCCAAACTTTGAGAACCACTGCTGTAGCTTATTCGTCAGCAAAGCCTTCAGCCAGAAGAGTACAGATACAACTAGTACCATATCCTATCCTGCTCTGTTTCCTTAGCTAAACCAGAATTTCTGTCTCTTTTTGTACTCTGCCCAAGATATCCATATGTCTTCTCACAGAAGAGCTGATAAGTCCTCTCACTTTACCAAGAAATCATAAACATCTAAAGTAACACCAAATTTAGATAAAAAAGATACATTTGCTATTCCCATTGCTTGCATGCACATTTATGTAGTTCGAGTACAAATTTATTTATCCAAGTAAACAAAGTATTTTCTATGACAGTTCTTTCATATGTGACCTACTTTACCTTTTAAAACAACATGAAATGAGTTTATAAACAAGGCACGGTACCTTTCCAAGGTAAGCAAAGGTGCAACAGCTCTCACGTGGTCAACTGGATATCGTTCACGAACAGCAAACTTGACATCATCTGACTCATCAGTTCGAAATCTTAGGATATTTAAAATTAGATACTCATAATCTGTAAGGACAATGTTCCCCTGTAATAGAATAAAGTAATTTTATGCTTTTCCCAAACCATTCTTGAAACTTAAAAATTAAGAAACATGTAGGCTCTTAAAAACCAAAACCTCATCAAGGTTACAGAAATGAGGTTACAGAGAGCATGTGACTTTGATGACCACCAGCTGAAGTTACTGCTGCATTTCCATGGGGCCAGTATAAACACTGTGTCTTAGTAAGAAAAACATAACAGATATGCTTGTATGTTTCAGAGGTCAAACAATATGGGAGATACTGCTGATTCCAACCCACGCCACTATAGTGAAGTATCACAATAAAGCAAATTGTAGTCTGTTTGCTGATGGAAGGTCTTGCTTTCAAGGTGCAAAAAACATAACATTTATGAAGCACAATAAAGCAAAGTGGAATAAAGCAAGGTGCAATAAAATGAGGTATGCTGTGTACCTTCACCTGCACTGTGTCTTTTAACAGCAGTAGTTATGTGGCAAAAATCATAAAGATGTGGCACCCTTCATCCAAGTAACTCCACACTTGGTAATGTAGTAACTCGCTAAACCCAAAAACTATATGCTTAAAGATATTTCTATTTATAATAGGAAAAAAAGGAAATAGCCTAAATGTGAAAATTGAGAAAACTGTTAAATTATGATATACAACATAACATACTTAAAAGCTGTTAACTTATGAAGACTGTAAAAAAAAAGTAGGAAATTGTTTATAATGTTAGGTGAAAAATAGCAAGGCAAAAAATTTCTGTATCTTAGAAAGTGGAAGACAAATATAGGGAAAATGAAAATATTAAAGAGGATTAAAGACTTTAAAATTTAATATTGTTACATGATCTTTTCAACAAAAAAGGGGGAAGAATCTAATAAAAATAACACTGCACAAAGAATACAACCTTTCACATTTATTACAGTGAAGACAGGGGTTAGTATATAATTAAAAGCATCCATGAAAACAGTCACAAATGCCTTAGCAACTACTTAGAAGTTGGTCATAGAAGATGACAAATGTAGCCCCAATCTCTTAGGAATTACAGGATGCAAAAAATGGCTTCAGTAGATGGGAATACCATTCATCTTAAGATACAGATAACCAGAAGTTACTAGGTGTTGAAAGGTGCTAAAGGATCTGACTTCAAAGCAACCATGTGTTTATTTAACTTAAAAAACAAAAAAGTTAACTGGAGAAGAAAAACAGAGGGATGGGATGGAAGTCCACATAGTGTCTTTGTTCAGGAAGATGTGACTTGAAAATCACCTGGTCACAGGGGCTGGCATGTAGAATATACTCCATTACCATTTACTGAATCAAATTGTGCAGTTAACCAGAACATCTGGAAGATTCCAGTAAGGCACTTATTTCCCTGACAGGGCTTTCCTGAAACCAAGATTTCCCAAAAGTATTCCGTAAGTGGCTCCCCTTACTCACATTAAAAAAAAAAAAAAAAGAAAAAAGAAAACAGAATTGTGCACTGGTTAAGTCCTAGAGTTAAATTTTTACCTTATTATGAAAGTTCCACAAACTTTTATGACTAAGGGACTCACTTTTCTAGGCACACCTATTATCTTATGGAAGTGGTGTCCAAGGAACATATTTTGGGAAATACTGTGCTTCGCTCTGATGTACACAATAAAATACTTTCTGATCTTATCTTTTTCTCCAGAGTCTTTCCTACTGGAACTTTCCTATTATAAATTAATAAACTGCCTTTCTTAAATGAGTTTGAGTAACAACAGCCTGCTTACCCAAGGCCTGGTCAAATCTAGATAAACCATACACCAAAATTCCAGACATGAAAGCTAGAAGATCTGGTATAGACAGAGGAAACAGCAATCTTCAGGGTCTACTCTAGGAATCAACCAACTGACCTCTCTTGATATCACAGTGAATACCGAAAATTCCCAAGCACATACAGTCATATAAAAATCTGTAATGTCTATTCCAAGCTCATCACTAACTGGATCCCATTGCTAAATGTAGGCATGCCAGTTGCTCAGAGTCTTCAAAATACAAAGATCCTAAATGCAATGGACTACCCTGGATTCGATTCTGGAACAGAAAAAGAATACAAGTAGAAAAACTGGTGAAGTCCAAATAAAGTCTGTAGTATAATTAATAGTAAGGTGCCAGTGGTAATTTCTTAGTTTTGACAAAGGTACCATGGTTATGTAAGATGTTAAAACACTAAGAAAAACTACGTGAAGGGTATATAGGAACTTTCTGTATTATCTTTGCAACTTTTCTATAAATCTAAAATTATTACAAAATAAAGATATTTTAGATTTTTAAAATAACAAAGATTACATAAATTCATTCATGTTATAGAAAGAATTTTTAGATACCATTAAGTGCTAAGTTTAAATTGAAAACGGAAAACCCCCCAGAAAGGCCCATGCCTGATATATAAACCTAAATTTAGAATGCAAGCATAGAGTAGTCCCCCCTTACCTGGGGATAAGTTCCACGACCTTCAGTGGATGCCTGACACTTCAGATAGTACTGTACCTTAAGGATACTATTTCTATACCTTTTCACTTAAAGGAAGCACTTTTAAGACTTCCCTTTGGCATATCTGAATTGTCAGCAACAGTACTATTGTGCTTTGGAGCTATTATTAAGTAAAATAAGGTTCTTGAACACAAGCACTGCAATACAGGACAGTCAATATGATAACAGATGGCTACATATACAGCACTGATACTTGGGACAAAGGAACGATTCACACTGGGAGGGAGGAGATGACGGAGTGGGACAGCACTCGACACTGCATCATGCTACTCAGAATGATGTGCAGTTTAAAACTTAAGAGTTATCTCTGAAATTTCCCATTTTATATTTTCAGACCATGGGTGACCATGGGTAACAGAAACCAAGGAATGCAAAACCGTAGATAAGGGGGAACTACTGTATTGACCTACAAACTTAAGGTGTGCATGCAATTAGTTAAATTCTAGAGATTTTAACCCCCAAATGAAAAGTTTTTCTTTTCTTTTACGAAGGAGTGGGGTAGGCAGGGAAAGGGACCATAAATAGGGCACATAACCCTTTACATTAGTATGAGGAATTGGTTTGAGCTAGTAGTAGTAAGACCTTCAGTTTTAATTCTATATAATTCTCTATATAATGAGAATATATTCATGTACTACTTGTATAAGCATTATTTAATTTAAATGGTAGTCTAGATATTCCCAACCACTGTCCTACTGAAAAGTAGAAAAACTGAATAAAATACACAAACCATGTCCTTTAAAAAATAAAATAAATACACGTTGGGAACTGCCCTGCCTGGTATCAGAAGCTGTAACCCCGCCAAGGCTAAGGCTGAGGGAGCAAGGAGACAAAAGCTTATCTCCCTGGCAGGAGCGGTGCTTCTGCTGTTTCATTCATAACTAAACCCCAAAGCTTGGTCAGTTAACCAATGACGAGTAAGATTCCCCAAGGGGGAACAATCTAAGACAGGCACGATCACATGGGAGGCCCCCAAGAAAGGACTTTGGGGGCTATAGCAAAAAGGGGGTGATGGACCCTCGCTCCTCGGCTTTGACATAGCCTGAGTCCTCATCACCTGGGAGAAAATCTCCTTATCTCTTGGTTGCCTTAGTTCCCTTGCTCCACCTAAGCCTGAAACAATGACAGGGTGGTGCAGCTCTGTGCTGGAAAGGGCGGATTCCCCGGGTGATCAGGCCTGAGAAAGAATATGTAAATTCCTGTGAAATCACCTTTGTTTAGAATGCTCTCAGTTGAATGAGAAGGGTCCAAAGAGGAAGTTAGTTTGTTGCTAAAAGTCTTACAGCTCTTAGACCCTGACTCAAAAGTTCCTTGTTACCTATCATTTGATCCTTACTTTCCCGCAATGAGTAATGTGCTTTACCTGAATTCTTATGCAAAACAAACCCAGTAAGAGCCAGTTTGGACAGTAAATCGGCGCAATCCCCACTAGAGGGGGTTGCCGTTCCGTCCCTACTTCTCCACAGAAACTGGTCTGTCTCTGTGCATGTTTTTTCTCGCGTTTCGACGAGCCATCCGCAGCATTCCGTGATCACTGCCGGCCGGTGACCCATGCATCAAATACAAACTAGGCAGTAAACATTTACAGGATTAAAATCTAGAAGAGAACTCAGGAAGGCGAGCCCCGTACTTGGGGCTACTGTTCCCTTAGGATCATTCCTGTAATAAGAAGAAGCAACTGACAGGCTGAGAAGCAAAGCATAAATTTTGACAGACTCACAAAACAACCAAAGGGGAATAAAAATTAGAGATCCGAGGTGAAAAGTCCTGGGGTGGAGGGAGAGATATCCCTGCTAGTCCAGCTATGAATAGTGACTCCAAAAGTATGCATCCCATAAGAGGTGGTGAACTGGAGATACACCAGCTTCCTCAAGCTGGTTGGTCCACCAGGACCAACTTCTAATCAATTCGATGCCTGATTTTAGTAAGGTAATCTGGGATTACTTGAACCCTTAACTACTTGTCAAAAGCAAACCAATAGCCTCTTTAAAGGAAGGCAACATCATTCCAGGTCTCACAATATATATATTTTTTCCTCCTTCAATGCCTGCACACAATAAAATAACCAGAAATGCCAAGAGACATGACAATGTAATTTAAGTCAAAGGGAAAAATAGGCAACAGAATGGTGGTCACCAAAGGGAAAAGAGAGTAAGGGGAGGGCAAAGCGGGTAAAGGGGATCAAATACAGGGTCTGGCAGAAGTAAGGCTTGCTTCAGTGTGGTTTGTAGGGTATGTGAATGTCTTGCACAAGATGAACAGCAATTTGAACATTTTACCTAAAATGTCATATGTTGTGCTTGAGTGTGACATTACATACTTACGATTTTGTAATAAAAGATTCTGTAATTTAAAAAGGGGCATTACTTGTGCCAGACCCTATATATGGTAATGGAAGAACACTAGACATCAGGTGAAGAGCGTGCAATAGGGTACACAGATGTTGAATTATAATCTTGTACCTGTGAAAACTGCAATATTAACCAGTGTTACCCTGGCAAATTAAAAAAAAACAGGCACGTAGAGGTATCAGATAACAAAGCAATTACAAATGATTCCAAAATTCTTGTCTGAAAGCAATAAATTAGTAAATTGAAAGAAAGGTCTAAAGAAAATGTGGATGAAGTTCCCATAACTGATGAAAAATACCAACTCACAGATTCTAGGAGCACCAAGAACCCAAGTAAGACAGTTACAAGGAAAACCTCAATTACGCACATCATAGCAATACTACTGAAAACCAAAGACAAATAGAAAAAATTTTTAAAGCATTCCGATACAAAGGCCAGATAACCTTCAAAGCAACAATATGACTGACACTAATTTCAATAGAAATAATGGTCACTAGAAGGCAACATATTATTTTCCTGTCAAAAATTTACTTATCAAGTTAGTGAGAGAATCAACTAGATGGCAACTAGTTCTAAGAGAAATGAAGTTAAGTACTTAAGAGTGGCTGAGAGAAGAATGATTGTATAAGACTGTCAATTTTGGGCAAAACCGTACCCTTTGGGTATATCTTTTTCTCTGCACAGACAGAATCTGAATCTCTACTGAATAAAATTTTCATTGCTACTAGGCAAGAATTATTGTACTGCTATCAGTTTTCTACATGTGAAAGTCTACCCTTATTTAGTTGTAAAGAAACCTAATCAATAATAAATAGCAAATCAAAGATACATCTCTAGAGAAAAAAATAATCCCCAGGAATGCCTACTAGACAACATCTGGCAGTATACAATGGCATTTAGTCCTTTTTGTCTCTTTTCAAATTCTGGATAATTTTTAACATCCTTTCTTGTAATCATAATATCTAAAATTATTCTTGATTAAACATATATACACACAGCTACTTGCACTGTTTTTTGGCCTGATTTATTTACATAGAGGCAGCAAGAAATGTTAATTGACATACACAAACTTCCTTGTACTACAGTCAGCAAATGTAGAGCCATATGGTACTGAGCAATTAGTAAAGCCACAGTAATCACTGATGCCTGGAGAATTCTAGAAATTTGGGGTTATGTTTTCAAGAGTCTCTATTATTCTAGAGATTTAAAAATTATTTACTTTCAAAGTTGTGAAACCAAATAAAAAAATATTATCACTATCAGTTTTGTCTGTGGTGAATGTAGCTTTAGTGTAGGTAAATACCTATAAATGTAGGTAAATTCCTATACTTATAAATTACTCAATCTGTAGGCAGTGACCTTATGACCTGTAGGCTAGGATCCTATATGCCACAGAATAAGCGCAAGACCAGGTTTTCAGGAAGACTTTGTGGACAATGGTTCTACATATAAACTATAACACCTCTGTTGTTTAATGATGAGCTCATCACACTGAATTAAGATTTATTCTCCACTATGACACTGTACCTATGACCTTGGCTGCACAATCTGCCTAACTGGCAGAAGGACAAATTCTAACTGGTTAGAAGGACAAATTCTTTTTTTTTAAGTAGAACCTTTTCGTTTTTAGTATTTTTTAAATTTTTATTTATTTATTTTCAGAAAAGGGAAAGGAAGGAGAAAAACATCGATGTGCAAGAAAAACATGGATCGATTACAACCCAGGCATGTAACCTGGACAGAAATGGAAGCGGTGACCTTTTGGCTCACAGGCCAGCACCTAATCCACTGAGCCACATCAGCCAGGGCAAAAGGGCAAATTCTTATCAAGCCTGTGTAAAAATACATACTGCCATTAGCAGTAAAACAAAACAAACAAAACAATGCAGTAAAAGGCATTTGTTCCTAAATTCTAAGCGAATGATGATAGTAAACTACCATTTAAAGAATGTCACTTAAATTCGTAGAAGTGTAGCATACTGCAGGTCAGACAAAGGTAAAGGACTTTACCATATAGTCATCCAAAAATACCAACAATATTCTAAAAAAAAAAAAAGCACAATTAGATTCCTTCCAGTTTATTCAGTTCTGGGTAATTAAATGCACATTCCTAGGTCATAGGTTAGCACTCTATTTTCATGAAAGCATCTGCTTCTAGACTAAAGAGTCTTATAAATCCTAACTTGGTACCCTGATAGTCTGCCATCTGTCTAAGCAGTATCAGCTTAAATAATACAAGTCTACTGAGCAGTGGTTAGCAAACTTTTTTTTCTGTAAAAGTCAAGATATTAAATTATTTTAGGGTTTGCGGGACACATACAGTCTCTGCCGCTTTTTTTTAAGAGTGCCCCTTTAAAATGTAAAAACCATTAAGCCCAAAGGCTTTACAGAAAGGGGCCACAAGCTGTAATTTATTGATTCTGCTTCAGAGTATTTGGTATGTCCTTTCCACTGAGGTTCTGTGACTGCCTTCTTTGTTGAAAATTAATTTATAATGACAAATGACACAGATGAAGCAGATTAGTAGCTGCCACGAAGAAGGGGAGGTGGGAAGAGGGGTGGGTGTTACTGGGGTATCACAAAGAAAATCTCTGTGGTAATGGAAGAATTCTGTATCTTCAGTGCAGAGGTGGTTACATCAGTGTAGAGGTGTGGCAAAATGCATAGCACTATATGCGTACATGGTGCCAAGAGCAATTTCCTGACTTTGATATTAGACTATAATTACATGAGATGTAACAACTGAGAGAAACTGAGTTAGGCTATACCAGACTTTTCTGTTCTATATTTGTAACTTCCTGTGAGTCTACAATTATTTCAAAAGTAAGTTTTTATAAAAAATCTTAAAAGAGGGTATCATACAAATTTTAAAAATTTATCACCTTTCAAAAGCACATACAGAAACAATTCCAGATGGGCAGTAGCAGTAGCTGCCAATGCCTGTAGGGGAAGGGGGTAGAAAGATGGTTAAAGGAATCACTGGCAAAGAGAAGTATGTAAACAGAAGCCCTCAGTAGCCTTCCTTAGGATTGATGACACTACGAAAACATGGAAACCTCTCTGAGTCTCAACTGCTCCCTTATTTATGACTCAACTATCTGATTTTCCTGGTTGTACCACACTAGTCCTAAAATGTAAAAAATAGAGAATGTCTTCAATTCTCAGATCTTCATCTCCTACATTCATAATGCCATTTTACATGGCTGAGGTATGCCTAAATTCTGATCTTCAGATAAAATGAAGGTTATTAACTGAAAAGTTACATTTTACTTGTTTGGCATTTATTATCCTAATGTATAGCCTTTGACACAGAAGAAAGTTTTCCATCCACATTTTAAGGCACTATTACATGAGTAACGATATAATAATGACTTCTCCTTCACCCCATCCCCCAGATTTAACTTACCCTATCATAGAGCTCAATGATTAAATGATAAGCAGCTTCATCGCTTCCAAATTGAAAATCTACAATTCTATCCACACCAAGCTGTTTTGCACTGACTAATCTCCGACTCTTCAAATGTTTTCGGCACTAGCAAGAAACAGAAGAAAAATGCATTTATATAATAAAAGTAAATTCCTAATCATTTGGTATTGGTTTACAAATAAGTTTTTCATTATCATCAGGAATAATAATTTAAAAGTAGCAAATAAAACAGTATAAAATAAAAGCTTTCAGATAATCAGAGAACATGTTGGTTCAGACAACTTGGACTGCTAACTCTGAAACAGTATTTTATTGGGCTGGCCAAAAATTCCGTTGTTTTTTCCTGTACTATGGCTCTGGCAGTGCTTTAACTTCATTCAAAACAATTTTGTTAGAGATTGTATTATGACAGCTGTCATATCAGCATGCATTTTAAGAAAACATCATGATTAGTGAATTTTTATACAGCCATTTCAATACTGAAGATGGAAGAACATGCGACATTTTCAGCATATTATGCTTTCTTATTTCTAGAAAGGTAAAAATGCAACTGAAACACCCAAAAAAAGATTTGTGCAGTGTATGGAGAAGTTGCTGTGACTGATCAAATGTGTCAAAAGCGGTTTCTGATGTTTCTTGGTACCAGTGACATTTTGGCCAAATAAGTGTTTGCTCCAGGGCTGTCTTACGCATTGGAAGATGTTTATTAGCAGCACCCCAGCCTCTACCCACTAGAAGCCAATACTGGGAGATAGCTGACATACTCAAAATCTCCAAATCAATCAAGTTATTGGTGAAAATGGAAAATGTGTCTTTTTATTTTACAGAAAAAACTGAACACACTTTTTGGCCAACCCAATGTTCATTGTTTAAGTAGACAATGATAGACCCATTGTGAAATTTACTTTGTTGCTTTATACCACTGCCAACTCCCCTGTTCTCGCTCTGATGATCTCTCTCAAAGCCGTACCTTATTTGTCTCTATTTCAATCTTTTAAGCACCCCAAATTTCCTTTCGTGTAACTGTGC
This sequence comes from Phyllostomus discolor, assembly GCF_004126475.2. Taxonomy (NCBI): domain Eukaryota; kingdom Metazoa; phylum Chordata; class Mammalia; order Chiroptera; family Phyllostomidae; genus Phyllostomus; species Phyllostomus discolor. Next base: position 119,365,610 of record NC_040903.2, on the reverse strand, counting down.
TCAAAATCAGTGACAGTTTCCACTAATCTTCCACTTCAAATACAAATTCTGAACCATGAGCTTTTTGGTATTTTGTATATTAGTCTTCCATCTTACTCACATCCAATCACCACCCTCTGTTGCCACACACTTTATTGACATAACCCAAACAGAATTTTTCCAGTACTATCTCCAAGCTTTTGATCAACCTAGCTCAAATCGAAATGTATTAAGTCCTATTCATTATCAAATATCATTCTTCATATCCCTAGTCATAAGGCTCTTGTTTTTATTAGCAAGCAGAATAAAATTAGCATGTTAAACCCAAACATAAATTACTTGGTAAATACCTTTTGTTTTAGATTACTTGTGCCATCCTTTAGTACAAATATTTAAGTATGACATGGAATAGAAACAAGACTACTCTGTGGCCCCTAAAAAAAAAATCTTACAATTGTTTCTAATTTCTGAATTTGCAATATCCTTCAGTTAGTCAAGACCAGTAAGAAAAAAAATGCTTTCTTTTCTTCAAGACTCAAGTTCAACACAAATTTTAGAGAAGTTAATCTGAAACCACCCTTAAAAAATATAGTCATTCTTAGAATTAATGGCAACTCTTTCATAACTAAGAAAAGTTATTCCTCAGACCCTATACTTCAAATTAACTAAAATTCTCATTTTATGTACTTATATACTCAGTTAGCTGTAAGAAGACTTTTCAAACTCATAAAATAAACAACCTCCCCTTCCTAAATTCAACAGCTCTGACTTAAGAGTAACTTGTATCCATTTTGATTTAAACAATGACCTATAAATAGAACTATCTTTAAATCCCCAGGAGACAATCACGACCAAGCCTTCCAGAGTTCCCCAGTAAAGTTAAGCCTTGGCTGGTGTGGCTCAGTGGATTGAGTGCTGGCCTGCGAATCAATGCGTTGCTGGTTTGATTCCCAGTCAGGGAACATGCCTGGGTTGTAGGCCAGGTCCCCAGTAGGGGGCATGCAAGAGGCAACCACACATTGATATTTCTCTCCCTCTTTCTCCCTCCCTTCCCCTTTGTCTATAAATAAATAAAATCTTAAAAAAAAGAAATATAGAGTTAAAATGAACATAAAGGGCATCCTTGAAAGGAACATAAGTCCTCACCATGGAATGGTGAAAAATGGAAGATTATCACAAGTGTATGGACATACAGCACATACGCAAATCTTGTGGGGGCTTTTGTTTGTTTCTCTTTTAGCAGTTTAGTGCAAACCTTCTACCCACTGAACTATAGGTGGCGTCCCCAAATATGAAAACTAGGAACACTGTGATTTACCACATACTGTTCATACTGTTCATGGCTCTGCCTATACTATACAACAGTAACAACTCTTTTAAGTTGTTTATAAAGTGCTTAACATTGCCTGCTCCATTAGAAGGAATCTTTCTATATATTTAGACTGATACGTACACCTAACTCATAAAATTCTAGGTTTTTTTAGTAAGTATTTGACCTCCCATTGATACTATAGGCTAATTTGGGGCTGTTTACACTATCCCAGTATCATATATCATATTGCTTATTATATCATTTGTAAAACTAAAATGATATAATATTTGTTCATATCCACTGAGTTATTAACTTAAATAAAATATGCATTACCCATCTACTTTGAAAAGTGCTATACATACATAAAGTGTCATTACTATAAAGGAAACCTCCAAAAGAATCATTTGGGGTTACTATTAAATAAGCTTTTAAGAATTTGATAATTTTATGACAGCCCTTGTGATTTGGGATGCACTTACCTAACTTGCAATCCAAAACAGATTCTAAGTTGCTGGGGATAAGGCTCTTCTCTGTAAAGCCTCTAATGAAATAACACAATGCCAAAACAAATAAATTTCTGAAGGAAAGTGAGGAGGAGAGGAAGAAGGAAATTAATATATATGGATTCCTAATATGTGTCAGGCATTGTGTTAGGTGCTTTACATGTAACTTCAATTAATCCTCACCAATAACCCCATGGGGGAGATATTACCCACATTTTACATGTAAACAAACTAAGCTCCATGAGGTTAAATAACTTTTCCAAGTTATAAAGTGAATGGCAAAACCATTAATTAAGTTAGGCATATCTGACTTGACCCTCTTTCCCTCTGTAGCACATGAACTTTTCAGTGTACCTGTTACGTCAAAAAGCAACTGAGTAACATGCCCACAAGTGTTTTAATAGTAAAAACAAAAGCAAGAAGAAAAGTAAAAAGATATAACAACTGCTAACATACTGATGCCACTGCGTATTCCCAAAAATACAGATTGGTTGCACAAAAGTGAGCTGTGGAAAGTAAGATTAGGAAAAGAGGCAGTCGGGTGGCGGGGAGGCAGGTGAGAACCAGATCATAGTAAGCCAAGAACTCTAGGGTATGGGATATTGAAAAAACAGGGAATCATAAAACATGAGATAACTAATGAAAATGGTGCTTTAGAAAAAAATAATGTCAGTCTATTAACAACTGTTTTGATACAAAAGCAGACTACGGTTAATGGAATACAGGTAAATGGTATAGAAGCTTGAACTAGAATATTGACTGTGGGAAGCACAACTGGGTTTGAAGGGTAATAAGAAGTTAACAAACATCTACTTTATTCATTCCAGCGTCTACCAACTACTCTATTTTATCTCACTTTATTAATAACAGTAAAGGAAAACTGAGTAGTTTGAAATTTCATTGTTAGTGACCAATTTCAGGGCCTTAAAATTTACTTTCAAGTATAAGTTAAAATTTACCTTCATGGCAAAACTGGACGGCATCATATTCTTAGGCCATTCAAATTCTGTTGTGTGAATTCGTATGCCAGATTCAAGTAAAAGTGTGGCTTTAAAGTCTGGTCTGTAGAAGAAAAAAAGTTATATTTTTCTTTAGAGCATTGCCAATGCTAACTGAGTGAAACGGACTGAAAGTGTAGGTTAAAAAAAAAATCAATAATCTCATTTAATTATCAAAGATAAAAGAAGCCTTACTTTTGAAGACGAATAAGATATGTCTTATTATCCACATCATAAACATTGTTAACTCTCATTCCTAGCAAGCTGCAAAGAGAAAAGAACATGTAACACATCATACCATTTGAAACAAAACAACACAATTTAAAGCGGCAGGGGGAATCAGAACCTGTGAAAAGAGGGAAACTTCGGGGATCTTCAACTGTAAAGATACGGAGCCAACCAAGCAGCAGAATCCGAAGGACATCAGGCACTCAGTCCAAAACTTAACTATTTAAGAACAATGTGGTCCATTAGCCCTGGGAACACCATAAAATGCCTTGCGTCTTTGAAATAACCCAATTTTTTTTTTTTTTTTTTAGGGAACACGGCCTAGTCCACTTAATTTACTCCAAGAGGAAAGAAAAAGGTAAACAAGGCCCTGGGAAATATGACAAGGCTCACACAACTAGGTAATAAAAACCCCAGACCAGAATCCAAATCTGTCGCCTCCCTCTATTTGGGGCGAGGAGTGTCAAAGAAAACAGGCCTCCAGCCTGGACACCTCTGAAGCAAATGACTACTCGGGCGTCCTGGCGTCCACCCGGCATCTCGCTTTTACTGGACCTTAGCTACCAGACCCAGGCGACTCAGGCCAGCAGAGCCAGAGCCCGCCATAGGCGGCACGAAACCTGGCGAGACTAGCAATCCGCGAGAGGGGGCACCTCACGCGGCCGCCGGGACCCACACCCCCGCCTCAGGAATCCTGCGGGCCAAGGAAAGATGCAAACGCGTCCGCCCACCCAGGCCTGGCCAGATCCGCAAAGAATAGCACGGGAGGAGTAAGGGGAAACATCCGGCTGGTCTTGAACTTAACCCTGGGGCCTCGGCCTCTATCTCCTGCACTTCCCGCATGAGTAAGGTCACCTGTCGCACATTACCTGGAATTCAACTCCGCGAGTACCGCACGGAGATCAATGGTGCTAAAGCGGGTCTTCATGGCGAGGTTTGGGGGGGGGTCGCCACGGCACTTTCCACCACTGCCGGACTCGGTGCCTCTACTCTTCTACGCAGGCGCACAAGGCGGAGATCTACGGCCCCTCTGAAGACCCAATATTCCTAAAGCGAACGTGTTCCTGTCACTTTCCAGAACAATTTATTAATCAATTGGCCTTCAATTTGCTTTTTATTGTCCCAGAACAACTTAAAATAGGTCCAAACTATTCTACTAAAACTACATGCCTTCCTGGAAAAGTTACGAATTCATTCGGTTACTTTGCCCCCGTGTGTTTCGGGACTCAAAGCGGACTCCATAGTGACTCCTGCTGGTCGTAACAGTTTATGAGGGACAATATGGAAGATTTCCCCAGATGGGCCCTAAAGTTCTGTATAAGAGCAATGGTTCCTTTCCACTCGGTTACTTGGCCCCAAATGTAAGAAGTAGAACTGTTTTATTCTCCCTATAATTACTGGAATGAATGGCTGAGACCCTTCACAGCAAAACATCAAAACATAAAAGATATAACTAATACATGTGAATGCATAAAACTTTAAAGTTGCTGCATGTCAAAAATATTCCATCCTTAACATGATTAAAAGCTTAAAAAGATATAGTCACCTTCATGAGATACTGAACTTTTTTCATGAAAGTTGTAGGAAATTATAAAGTATAACCAAGTATTGAGTGGGTGGTTGAAATAGGTGTTTTTCAATGACATTGAGTAAATGCCAAACAGTGCATTTGTAACAATGGCTTTCTGAAAATCATGCGTTAACCTAAGAGAGTTTTTGTTGTTATAGATTTCAGGCATTCAGAAAGGCAAAACAAATACATATAGCAGGGCATCACGAAAAACCTAACTCACACTTTACATGGCTCATTTTAAAATAATTGTTGGTCCCTCTCCACAATAGACTGGAAGCTATACAATGCAATGATTTGTCTATATTATTTCTGCTTATTTAGTATTAACATAGGATCTGTCCTATGTTAATATTCCAATATGTCCAATAAATATTGTCACTTAAATATTTTTAAATGTGTAGATGACCAGATGAATGGATAGATGAATGGATAAATTGTTAAAAAATTAAAGATACACACTCACACACTACAACAGGAGAGTGACCCTGAAAACTTGTACAATATGAAAAGTTTTTTGAAAATTACAAGCATGTTAAAGAAGACAGTTTCTGACCTTACCAAGTTCTTTCAGGTATAGATTAACCTTGACACTTCCCTTATATTTGTTTTCTACTGCTACTATAACAAATTACTACAAATTCAGTGGCTTCAACAGCACAAATGTATTGCCTTACCATTCAGAAGTCCAGGAATTTCCAAATCAGTCAGCTGGACTACATTCTTTTTGGAGGCTCTAAGGAAGAATATGTTTCCTTGCCTTTTCCAGCTTCCAGAAGCTGTCTACATTCCTTAGGTGACTCTGCATGACTCCGGTCATTGCCAGGACACATCTAATTCTCTGACTCTGACCCTGTTACTTCCCTCTTATAAGGATCATTGTTAATTATACTGTGCCCATAGGATAATCCAGGATAATCTCCCCACCTCAAAATCCTTAATTTACTCACATCTGTAAATCCCTTGTTAACATGTAAAGTAAGGTATCATAGGTTCCAGACATTCAGACATGAACATCTTTAGGGGAGGGAGGCTATTCTGCCTAGCATACCTCCCCAAAGGTGGTGGAAAATACTTACAGTGGGTTGGAATCCCAGGGCTAACAGAGGCAACTACTTTTATGCAGTCCTCACCTCCATAGCTAAGTCATTCTGGGCCAAGTTCAGAGGTTTGTTTAGTAAAAACATATGAGGCATACCAAAAATATTTTGCCTCTTATTTTTAGGGGTGGAATGGGGTAAAAGTGAAAAAAGTAAAAATCATCTCTATGTACTTCCACTTAGTGAAAAATACATAGATTAGGGGGTGATTTTAAATTCCTGAAAAGTTTTCCTGAAGATATGGAATAAGACTTGTTCCATATAGTTGTGGAGGGCAGACCCAGAAGCAATCATGAGGAAGATATCTAATCAGTTCAAGGAGGGCCTTTTTTTTTCCTTTTTTAAAAAATATATTTTATTATGCTACTACAATTGTCCCTTCTCCCCCTTCACGCCTCTCAACCCTGCACACCCTCTCCCACCCACATTCCCCCACTTTAGTTCATGTCTATGTGCCGTAAGTTCTTTAGCTTCTATATTTCCCATACTATTCTTGCCCTCCCCCTGTCTATTTTCTACTTACCATCTATGCTACTTATTCTCTGTATCAAGGAGGGCCTTTTTAAGAATAGTTAATGTAGCCCTGGCTGGCGTAGCTCAGTGGATTGAGTGCGGGCTGTGAACCAAAGTGCCGCAGGTTTGATTCCCAGTCAGGGTACATGCCTGGGTTGCAGGCCATGACCCCCAGCAACCACACATTGATGTTTCTCTCTCTCTCACTATCTCCCTCCCTTCCCTCTCTAAAAATAAATAAATAAAATCTTTTTTTAAAAAAAAGAATAGTTAATGTCACCTCAAAGAAACTAAACACAGTTAGCTTTATGAAAAGCTTGCTACATTGTCCCCTTTTTCTTCATTTTACAAGTAGTGAAAAATCTGTGCTTGGAGTCTTTATTTTTTTTTTAATTATATTTTATTGATTATGCTATTACAGTTGTCCCAAATTTTCCCTCTTTGTCCCCTGGCAACCAGTGTCCCGTACTCCCTCAGGCAATCCCCACACCATTATTCATGTCCACGGGTCATGTGTATAGGTTCTTTGGCTACTTCATTTCCTAGAATGTACTTTACATTCCTGTGACTGTTCTGTAACTACCTATTTGTCCTTCTTAATCCCTTCACCTCCTCACCCATTCTCCCCCACCTCCCTCTCATCTTGCAACCATCAAGCCCTCTCAACATGGGTTTGTTTGGGTTTTTTTTTGCAATTTTATTGTTTGTAGTGCTTATCTGTTTTTTAAGTAAGTCCCTTCAACATTTCATATAATAATGGTTTGGTGATGATGAACTCCTTTAGGGTTTTTGTTTTTTTGTCTAGGAAGCTCTTTATCTGCCCTTTGATTCTAAATGATAGCTTTTCTGGCTAGAGCAATCTTGGCTGCAGGTCCACATGTTTCATGATTTTGAATATTTCTTGCCAATCTCTTCTAGCCCGCAAAGTTTCTTTTGAGAAATCAGCTGATAGTCTTTATGGGAACTCCTTTGTACTTAACTCTCTGCTTTCTTGCTGCTTTTAAGATTCTCTCTTTATCTTCAACCTTTGGCATTTTAATTTTGATGTGTCTTGGAGTGGGCCTCTTTGGGTCTATCTTATTTGGGACTCTGTGCTTCCTGAGCTTGTATGTCTATTTCCTTCACCAAATTAGGGAATTTTTCTTCCATTATTTTTTTCAAACAGGTTTTCAGTTTCTTGCCCTTTCTCTTCTCCTTCTGGCATGCTATGCTGTGCATGTTGAATTGCTTGAAGTTTTCCCACAAGCTGCTTATACTACCCTCATTTCTTCATATTCTGTTTTCTTTTTGTTGTTCTGATTGCTTGTTTTTTTTTTCCTTCCTTATTTTCCATATGATTTATTTGATTCTCAGCTTCATCCACTCTCCTGTTGTTTCCCTGTAAATTGTTCTTATTTCAATTAGTGAATCCTTCATTTCTGACTGATTCTTTATTATGCTGTTGAGGTACTAAGTTCCCTGAGCATCCTTATAACTAGTGTTTTGAACTCTGCATCTGGTAGTTTGCTTATCTCCATCTCATTTAGCTCTTTTTCTGCAACTTTGATCTCTTCTTTCACTTGGGCCATGTTTCTTTGTGTCCTCATTTTAGCAGCCTCTGAGTGGTTATTTCTATGTATTGCATAGAGCTGCTATGACTCCCTGTCTTGGTAGCATGGCCTAGTGTATAGTAGGTATACTGTAGGATCCAGTGGCACAGCCTCCCTTATCACCCAAGCTGGGGCTGAGCCTTGTGGTTGAGTCTTGATTGCTGTTGGTAGGTCAAATGGAGGGGTTTACCCAGACCAGTCACCTACAAGGACTTGCTGTGACCACTGACCACCAAACTCACCCTCCTTGGAGGATCAGTTGTGCAGAGACAGGGTGGAAGTGCTCCAACATGGTCCATTTGGAGCACAAGCTCGGGTTTTCCAGGTGGTGAAAGCCAAGGTCAGCCCCCACCTGTGTTCTGCCCAGGGCTACCCGGCATAAGCTAGCTATAAATGCAATCTGAGGTGGCTGCTACCTGTGCAGGGCTTGAAGATTCCCAGGTGAAGCCAAGCTGTGAATATAGACTAGTGCCAGTCCTAGGGCTCATTGAAACCAGTTGTTGCTTATTTGAGAGGGTTTAGGAAGTTGTGAAGCAGGAGTCAAGACCAGCTATTCATATGGAAAAGCAGCTTGGGTGGGCCCAGGATTTGGGTGAGACAGTCTCTGGGAATCTCTAGGGTGGGACAAACAGTGTTGGCCAGGTTGATGGAATCTCAGATATTGCACCAGCCTGCCTGCTCTGTGGCTCTGTGTGGCGAGGGTTCAGCAAAGAGACAATGGCATCTGCTGGGCTTTCTGTCTGGAAGAAAGCTGTTTGCTAGCTCTTACCTTGATGCCAGACACTTCAATTTCTCCCTATATGCCACTGGTACATTTCAAGCTGATACCCTAGTGCTGGAACTTAGAGGAAGTAAGTCTGTGTGTGGATTCTTTAAGAGGAACTGCTTGGGAGTCCAGAAGTTTCTTCTACTGACTCAATCCCTGCTGACTTTTGCAGCCAGACGTTATAGAGACTTATCTTCCTGGCACTGGGACCCTAGGCTGGGGGTCCAGGTGTGCAACTGGGACCCCTTTCTCCAGAGATATCCCTGCCATGTTTTTATCTACCACATGTGGGTGTGGGACCAGCCATTCTACATCTTCGCTCCTCCTACCAGTCTGGATGGGTGTCGTTTCTTTAATGCGCTAGTTGTCAGACATCCATTCAACTTGCTTTCTGGCAGATCTGAGTGATGATATTTTAGTTGTAATTCTAATGTAGTTGTGCAAGCAGGTGCACTGTGTTTACCTATGTTGCCATCTTGACTGGAAGTAATGTGCTTGGAGTTTTTTTTTTTTTTTTTTTAAGATTTCATTTATTTATTTTTTAAGAGGGAAAAGGAGAGAGAAAGAGAAGGAGAGAAACATCAATGTGTGGTTGCCTCTCACAGGCCCCCTCGCTGGGAACTTGGCCTACAACCCAGGCATGTGCCCTAGACCAGGACTCAAACCAGCAACCCCTTGGTTTGCAGCCTGGCACCCAATCCACTGAGACATGCCAGCCAGGGCTGGAGTCTTTAAATTATCAGATAAATGTCAAGACTGATGTGAACATGTGATTAATTTCCACTTCCCCTAAACTGCATGAATTTACAAGGGGACCTTCTAAGATAGTTCTTTCATAAAGATGGAGTTACTATCATAGACCACTAGAACTGACCATTCAAAAGATCGTCTTCTTTTACTCACTGTTTGCCTATTTATTTTAAAAAGAAGATATGATCGCAATACTTGCTCAACATGGCTCACGAGAAGGTAATGAAGCTTCCCTCTTACCAACCCTTGGTTCAAAACCCAGCTCCAAGGTCTGAGCTTCAGTTCTTTTATGTTAGTTTTTGGCAGGCAGAGAGACAAAGGTAATGCAGTCTGCCACGCTAGCTTCTCACTTCTGCTATTGCAATGGGTATCTGGGCTTCCTTAAGTTGTTTTCTTTTTCACCTATCAGGGGAGAGAACAGGAGCCCCCCCCCCCCCCCCCCCCACCCGCCGAAATGTCAGCACAGCACTGTTACCAACAGGTAGAATTTAAGGATTTGGGAGAAAGACTTGTTTAGCCAGACAGATCTTTGCAGCACTTAAAAACAAAAACTTTGGCCGGCCAGTGGTGAAAGAATGTGTCATCCCCGTGGCAGGAGGTGGGGAGGGCAGGTCCAGTCAGGTTTCGAAGCAACAAAGTGGGCAGCTACTTGAAGTTGGTAATTTTGGAGTCGTAGGTGCACTTTTGCTTAGTCATTCTACAGGTTGTGAGTACACGAGTGTACCCTGTTGGCTCTGAGAGTGATAACAGCTTTTTGCCGAGAGGTTTTAAAGATGTTCCAGTAGGGGTCAGCAATGAGGTGGTTGAGAAATGTGTAATGGAAAGACAGGCAGTAATGAAAGTAAGTAAACAGCGTGTGTAAATGTATGAATCTGGAAGGGGTCAAACTTATTGTTTCATTGTAGGAAAATACATAAAATATTTTAGGTGCAGAATGCCTTAAAATTAGCAAGGGGCAAAAGAGACGGGGTCTCGCTGTGTTGCCCAGGCTGGAGTGCAGTGGCTATTCACAGGCGCGATCCCACTACTGATCAGCACGGGAGTTTTGACCTGCTCCGTTTCCGACCTGGGCCGGTTCACCCCTCCTTAGGCAACCTGGTGGCCCCCCGCTCCCGGGAGGTCACCATATTGATGCCGAACTTAGTGCGGACACCCGATCGGCATAGCGCACTGCAGCCCAGAACTCCTGGGCTCAAGCGATCCTCCTGCCTCAGCCTCCCGGGTAGCTGGGACTACAGGCGCGCGCCACCGCGCCCGGCGGTGGGCGGGGGCGCGAGAATGCATTAGAGGTTTAGCCCTCGTGACGTAATTCATGAGCGCAGGCCCCTGGTGTCGCAGGAATAGTACGCCGGCAGGACATGGTCTGAAAGCTGTGTTAAAGTAACGCCGTTGGTAGCACGGGTGAAAGGCTACCTTCCCCAATTCCGTCTTATTTCTTTGTATTTGCTCTGAAATCTGAGTTCTTGTGTAATAGAAATGGGCCACTGTACGCTTAATGTGCGTAGTGGGTATACGGATGCTTACCGAGCACAAAAGGAAATGCAATAACCTGGTACCTAAGCATTGCCTTCCTTCAGCAGGCCTTAAGTACATGCCGCATCTTTTTGGGGGGTACTTTATGAGGGAACCATCTGTTCCGAAATCTCTCATTGTTTCCAGCAAACATTTAGGAGGTGCCTTTGCTGTATGAAGGAGTATAACACATATTAGCGAAGGTCGAAGGTCCACAAAAGTGGTTAGCGGCCTGCCTGCTCAGTGTTCACTATTCAAAAGAAGAGAACCATCTGCTTGCACCGCTCTCGCACGTTTGTTGCCTGTTATAGCTGGAGAAAAATCCATTATCTGGGTATACTGGTGCAAGAATTAGGATTTGGCAGCCTGAAGTCATTTTTGTTACCCACTTAGGTTAGGAAGGAGGAGACGGGAAGAAGGAAAAAAAGAATTTCCAACCATAGTAGATCTGCAACCAGCAGACCTTTTTCTTTGTCCTCCATCAGCAACCTTTTCTGCCCCCTCCTTGCTCCTAGAAACTATTCCAAACTTTACTGGCCACCTCCTCTCTTGCAACAGATAAACTTTGCTACCTTATTAAGTAAATTAAAGTTGAAAAAAATTCTTTCAACTCCTTGTCACTCTTCCTTCTCTAAATTTATCTTTACATCTTCAAGGAAAAGCAGCTCTGTTGTCCCTTCCTATCTCAAACCTAGTAGGTCAGAATTTCTCCACTAATCAGTTCCACATCCATTCGTTCTCTCCCTACCCGCCCCCCCTTGTAATTCCCTCCTAAACCTCTCTTCTCTTGCCATGCTTCTTAGTGAGTGGTCTCATAAATTCTGAAGGTTCTCCAATCTATAGCTCTAATATGATACTTTTTCCAAAACTCCAGATCCCAATTTCAACCTTGAAATTATTCAAAACTTTAATAGGTGCAAGCAACATTAACCAGAAGACCACTTCCTCCAGGTTTGCCAACTTCCTGTATTTTCACTCTCCATATATTAGTTGGTTGCTTCAGAACTCTGAGACATCCTTGACCACTGTTTATCTAAGCCAAATATGTATTTCTTTCTTATACAATGTCCAAACACCATGCTAGGTGATAAAGATGTAATGAAGAAGAGACATGGCAAGGGGGACAAAAACAGAAAAATTTATAATTGCAAATCTGTGATAAGTTTCACAAAGGAAACAAAGTGCCAGAAAAGAAACAATGGTGGCAAGGGAGGGTAGGGGGAAGCTGGGGAGGAGACCACCTTCAGATAAGTCCTTGAGGAGGTGTCATTTAAACTGGGATCTCAAGAACCAGGCATCCCATCCATCAGAATACTTTAATTGCAAGCAATAAGGACTACCTGTAAATTAACAAACTCTTTTATGAAGGAATCAATAAGAAGAAAATGGGGAATAGTGACAGAATGATGGTTGCCCTCAGAGTCTGTTCTCTTTAACTAAAGAAGCCTCAGTTAAAGACCACATTTCCCAATTTCTCTTACAGCCAAGTTTGGTCAAGTTGTTACCAGGGGGATGTGAGTAAAAGTGATAGGTACAACCTCTGCATCATTTGCTTAAAAATAAATCAGCTGCCTTCCAGTTCTTCTCTTTTGCCTCATCTCAGATATAGATGGTGCCAGGACAAACCCACAGCAGTGCCTCAACTTTTGCCATGCAAGTGAGGGAAATGTTCTAAAGTGTGGCAGAGCATCAAGAGGCTTGAAGTCCTGGTCCATAGAACTGAGGCACCCTGCCAGCCTGGGCCACTCCTACTTCTGCACTGTTGTAACACGGTGCGGCCAAGAGGGGGGCCCCAAATAGGGATTTGGAATGGAGAACTCAGGGTGTCCAGGAAATATTAGAAAGACATATAAGATGTCCTCCCTCCTTCCCCTTCAGGTGTGAGTTGGGGGAAGGGGCAAATGGAGCAGGGCCATTGAGAGCTGTTTTGCATAGCAACAGCTTTGCAGCTAACTTCTGTCATGGTCATTTAACATATCCATAACCTTTAACTGGTTTCATAGATATGTTAAATAGCTGTGGCCATGCTTTGAGCCAGGGAGATGGAAGTGACTTCCACCCAAGACATAACTGGGAGGCAACTCCCCCTGGTTACAGAGCATGTATGAGAGCTTGGAGATGATTGGTTCCATGCCATGGGGCCACACCTGCCCAGAACTACTATGGTAGCCCAGTAAAGCTGGAAGGACATGAGAGTGCTGGCAAGTGTAGCTGATTGTGGGAGGAGTTGGAAATGGGGTTGCAGAGGAGGATTGGCACTGGGGCGGTGGGGTGGGGTGGGGATTTAAACCCAGATGCGGCAGCCATTGAGAGGAGAACTACACAGCTTTGCCAGAGTGGGGATCCCCGCAGCTTTGGCAGAAGAGGACCATGCAGCTTTGCGGTGCTCCCTTTGGGCATGTGATCTAGGAAGCAGGAGAGATTTTGCCTGGAAGAAGGGTGAAAGAACTGTAGGCCATGAGAAGGTGCCATATGGCTTTGGATTAGCTGGAGATCCTGAACGGTGACACAGCTGATGGTGCCGGCAACCTGAATCACGGACATCTACTTCTTTTCCTGAGGCATGGTACCCTGAATTAGGGCAGAGGGAGGAGGAAGCACTGTGTGTGTCCATGGGTATCCTAAAGGACTTTGATATTTTAATGAGGGCATTAGGTCACTACTTTAAGTCTGTATAGCTTTAAATAAATATTTCCCTTCCTTTTCACAAATCTATCGCATTGAGAAAAGTCTTTCCTCTGGTGGTAGACAAGCAAACCTAGTGGGGGGTCCTTTCAGTAATAGTGTATTGTACTCCCCTTGGCCCTGTGTTCTGTAACACTATTACATGAGAAATAAGCTTCTATTTCATTTAAATCGCTAAATTTGAGTGACTTTGTTATTGCAGCAAACTCTGTACTCTAACTGATACAGGGAAGCTAACAGAGGAAAATCCTGGCTAATCAGAACACAGAGTATTAATGGATGGGAACCAGACCTGGCTGGGCAGTAGTATGTGGCTTTTTGACTTCCTGAAGGAAAGATTTCACAACATCAGTCCACGTGATTTTGTGAGTATGTATGTTAGAGCTGGAGGAGGTGAGACAAGGAAGGGGTCAGGATAGAAGAAGCAACAGGAGAGAGTCTAGGCAGGGCTGCTTTTGATAGGGGACTCAAAACTTGGAAAATTTAGCTTAAGGTAAATAGTCATAAATCTAGCAAGTAATGTGTATGTTAAGTTTTTGTTTCAGTAACTACAGATAAGGCCTATCTTGGCGCCTAAGAATAAACAGATGACCTCTTGGAGACGTCTGTACCAGGAAGAAGCAAGCGATTACCCTTCCCCCTTGGAGGCAACTGTTGAATTTCAAAGGCTTTTGCTGACACCTTGTTTGCCCTCCCCCAACCCCCTTATAAAAGATCTGTCTGGGAAAGAGAGAGCAAGATGATTTGTTAGGGTATGAACCCGCCATCTTCTTGGATCGCCGGCCATCTGAATAAAGCACCTATAAAAGATTCAATCACTGTCATTGCTTATTGGATTTGGTAGTGACAGGCAACCTGAACGCCGGTGTCTTTTCCGGTTACACTTTGGCTCTCTAGAACCAAGGGATTTGTTTCCCACTGTTCCCTTGGTTGTAAGTCCCATGGAAGCTCCCAGAGGTTTGGTTCTTTGTTTTTTGAGTACCTGCCTGAGCAAAGGGCATGCTACTCCAAAGAGGGCAAGCATACACATCCTTTTGTTCTGAGAGAGTTTATCTTTCTCCTGCAGGCAGGAATCCTAGGGGAAGTCTCAAGGGAGGGTCTTAGCAGAATATTCCTCAGCTTTCCCGGTGAGTTCTTTAATACTGATGTACAAAAATGAGTTCATAGAAGGATTGCGGTAATTTTCTGATGAATTTCATCTTCAAGGAATGTCACTGTAGAAGGACCCGACCCAGCAGGGTCTGGAATGTGTAAAGTATTTGTTCCTAAGTGTCCTTGTTTGGGAAGATAAGACCTTGGGCTTATTATCTGGTTGGAAACTGCTTGACCAGTTTGTTCAGATGTCTCAGTTTCTCTGTTCCTCTTACCAAAGAATTTTCCTGGCTTCTTACTAACCTGCCTCAAAGGCAGGAACCAAAAGAGCTCCAACCATCTCCAGGCCACCCCAAAGGGATGAATCAGCCTTAACCTCCTCTAAGAACAATCTAATTATCTAGTTTGAGTCCTGTATCCTTCTACAGTCTCTATTTGAATACATATCCATTGTCATTATACTTTATTACAATTTGTATATAAACCTTTTATGTTCTGCTTTTCTCATTTGTCACTATACTTTTGGTGATAGTATATGTTAGGGTGGTCAGTGATGTGGGCCGTGAAAGAATTCATAAGGAGAAGAAAGTGTAGAGAATAGAGTTGTTATTCAGTCTCCAAGAAGATGGGGGCATGGTGTGCAGGGATACACCAGCCTTGAGGGGTGGGGGATTTGAGCTTTTATTGGAGTGTAATTGGATTAAAAAAGGGTCAGGGGTCACTACTGTGAGGCTCCTGGCCTGTGGGGGCATTGTAACAGGAGGCTGCGTTTTGTTCTAGTGTTATCTTTTGCCCATGGCTATAGGGAACAGTCAGTTCTGTTCTTGCTTCTAGTAATTTCCAGCCCTGGGGACAAACTCAGAAGACTACAATGGGAATTAGGTTTAACAAGGTCATGGCCCCACTCAGCAAATGGTGCCCCAACAGCAAATGGGGCTGCCTTTGTCCTTTCATTCCCCCCTCTGGCTTTAAAATGGATTTATTCTTGACCTGGCCTGGTTCTGGTTTTGGGGAGTAGAGGAAGGTCTTTTTTTCTGTGACTATTTCAGGTGGGCTAGCGGTGTAGAGCTGTCCCTGTCTGTGGGTCCAGGTGTGGGTCATGAAGGAGGAGGTGGTGGAATTGGAGAGCCCGAAAAGTGAGAGTTGTGGCCAGAGGCCATTTAATTTTCTAAGTCTGGATGCTTCATTGAAGGATATAAGATATTTGAGGAGATAAGGCCTAAAAACAAGAATAAAGAAAAAGGCTGCTATAGGTCTTAAGACGGGAATTGGCCAAGAAAACCAAGACCTAATATTGAACTTAAAATCCCCAAAATGGAGAGTTAAGAGCAGTAGGTGAATTCTGTGTGGCTGACAGTGTATTAGCAGTTCTGAATAATTCCAAGTCAAAGGATGAAGAAAAAAAGAATATTAGTTCGGAATGTTACAGAACACAACAAGGGGGGCCTGGGATGATATACTGTTATTGAAAGAAGGCCCCGGGTCCATTATGTCTGCCGCCAGAGGAAAGACGTCTCTCAATGCCAGAGATTTGTGAAAAGGAAAGGAAATGTTTACTTAATGCCATACTAACTTAAAGCAGTGACCTAATGTCTTCACCAAAATCCCAAAGTCCCTTAAAACACCCACAAACAGACACAGTCCTTCCTTCCTTCCCCCTTTGCCCAGTCCAGAGTACCATATCTCAGGAAAGGAAATAGAAGTCCATGGCTTAGGCAGTCCTCTGGTTCTTCCCAGTTAGTACTCCATCTCGACTGGGAGACCTCCCTGGGTTCCCGGCACCCTCAGCTGAGTCACCGGGATCTCTGCTAAAACCAGGTGGTGGTTCCCCCTTCTAAAGCTGTGAGGGGGGGTCCCCACTCTGCCAAAACTGCATGGTTCTCTCCTCCAGGGCTGCCGCGTGGTTCTCCCTCTCTCAGGGCTGCAGGAATCTCCACTCCGTCAAGTCCGCATGCTTCTCCTCTCTCAGGGCTGCGCATGGCTCTCCTCCTAAAGCAGCATGGTTCTCCTTCTCTCAATGGCCGCCAAGCCTGGGTTTTTAAATCCCCGCGGCCAATCTTCTTCTGCAGCCTCATTTCCGACTCCTCCCACACTCGGCTTCACATGCCAGAACTTGTATCCTTCCAGCTTTACTGGGCTGCCATCATGAGTCTGGGCAGGCATGGCCCCATGTCCTGGAGCCAATCCTCTCTGAGCTCCCACACAGGCACTGTAACTCAGGGGACCCGCCCCCTGCCCCCAGTTACATCTGGGTGGGGAAGTTACTTCCATTCCCCTGTCTTAGAGCTGATCACAGCTACTTAACATATCTATGCAACCAGTCAAAGGTTATAGATAGGCCAAACGACCACTCCAGAGCTTAGCTGCAAGGCTGTTGCTATGCTAAACAGCTCTCAATGGCCCTGCTCCATTTGTCCCTTCCCCCAACCCACACCCTGGGCGGGGGGGGGGGGGGGGATGGAGACATCCCAAAATCTCCTGGACACCTTAAGTTCTGGACCGCATTTCAAATGCCCATTTGGGGTCCCCCCTCTTGGCTGCACCCTGTAACAGGAAGAAAACTAGAAAAACTAGGATTTAATTTGTTTGTGGGTGATGACAGTTGGATATTATGAGTCCCACTGAAACACAATTTTTTTCTAAGATTACCCTTATTTTATTAAAGAGACTATAGAAGTCCAGTTTCAATTTGGCCTGGTTATTTCCATGAACACAACAAGAATAATAATTATATAGGCCCTTTTAAATTTGTTTGGCTGGAATTTTATGAGGAACCTTTAGTCAGCCTCTTATGACAAAGAAGCTAAGCCACACGGTTGGCATGTGGCTTCACTTGTACCACTGTTTCACTCAAGTTTTTGAGGCTTTGCTGTGTCTTAGGTTCTTCTAACCATCTTTCAGAAAAGCAACCTTCGCTTTTACCTGGAAAGACTGTCATGAACCATGTGATTAAGCAAGATACTAGGCCATTTCTTCAAGGGGCTTTTATTGGCCTCAAAAGTCAACCTTAGAGGGAATTCTGGCCAAGATAGAGGAGTAGGTAGAAACCCTTTGCTTCCTTGCAAACCAAAGGAGGATAAGAACCAAACTAAAATCAACAAACAACTAACAGTGCCAGAAAAATCAAATTGCATGGAACTCCAACAACCAAGGAATTAAAGAAAAAATCAACCAGAACAACCAGACTGGTAAGGCAGCAGACTACACAGGCTGACTCAGAAAAACCCCTGCAATGAGGCGGACCTTGGGGGTGGGGCTGGCTACCTAGCTCTGTGGGCTGCACAGGAGGGGCTGACTTAAGGGGAAAACTGAGACTTGGAGCTGCCTGTGGGTTACAGCTGGGGTTGCTGAGGTGGGAGAAACTCCCAGTACCACATGAGAATCCATTGAGGAGTGTGGTGAAGACGAGCAGGTGAGCTACACTGTTCCCTCTCTGGCCCCTCCCCCACAAGCAGTGCAGCAGCACAGGAAGGAGGGTTGTCCTGCCTGGGTGAATACCTAAGGCCCTGCCCCCTTACAACCTATCAGCTGCACCAAGACAAAAAAATATGGCCCAAATAAAAGAACAGAGCAAAGCGAGGAGGAGATCACCAACCTATCTGATGGAGAATTTAAAGCCCTGGTAATCAAAATGCTCACAGATTTGACTGAGCTTGGTCGAAAAATGAAAAAAAAAATGAAGAATACTCAAAATGAAATAAAGCAAAATATTCGGGGAACCAATAGTGACAGGAAGGAAACCAGGAATTGAAGCAATGGTTTGGAATAAAGGAAAGAAATAAACATCCATCCAGAAGAAAAGGAAGAAACAAGAATTCAAAAAAATGAAGAGAGACTCAGGAACCTCTGCAACAACTTGAAATGTTCCCATACCTGAATTATAGGGGTGTCAGAAGGAGAAAAACAACACCAAGAAATTGAAAACTTATCTGAATAAATAATGAAGGAAGACTTCCCCAATCTGGCAAAGGAAATAGACTTCCAGGAAGTCCAGGAAGCCCAGAGAGTCCCAAAGAAGTTGGGCCCAAGGAGGAACACACCAAGGCACATCATAATTACATTACCCAAGATTAAAGATAAGGAGAAATCCTAAAAGCAGCAAGAGATAAGGAGACAGTTACCTACAAAGGACTTCCCATCAGACTGTCAGCTGATTTCTCAAAAGAAACCTTGCAGGCAAGAAGGGGCTGGAAAGAAGTATTCCAACTCATGAAAGGCAAGGACCTACATCCCAGATTGCTCTATCCAGCAAAGCTTTCATTTAGAATGGAAGGGCAGATAAAGGAGTTCATCATCACCAAGCCCTTATTATATGGAATGTTAAAGGGACTTATCTAAGAAAAATATAAAAAATATGAACAGTAAAATGACAACAAACTCACAACTATCAACAAATGAACCTAAAAGAAAAGAAAAAAAATGAAAACAAAAACTAAGCAAAGAACTAGAACAGGAACAGAATCAGAGAAAAGGACATCACATGGAGGGAATTCAGTGGGGAGGGGGAAGGGGGGAACACGGGTTGGGGGAAGGTACAGGGAAGAAGAATCATAATTAGTAGGCATAAAATAGATGGGGAGAGATAAAAAATGGTATAGGAAACAGAGGACTCAACTTATACGTACAACCCATGGACAAGAGCTAAGGAGGTGGGCGGTTGCTGGAGGGTTGGAGGGGGATAGGGTGGAGGGGGACTAAAAGGGGATAAGTTGGGAAAACTGTAATAGCATAATCAATAAAAAATACTTAAAAATAAAAGAAAGTCAGTCTTAATTCCTTGAGGCTTTCCTGTGACATTCAGAGTCCAGGCAGGGCTTTTTCTTTTCTTTTCTTTTTTTCTTTTTTTAAATATATTTTATTGATTATGCTACTAGTTGTCCCATTCCCCCCCTTTATTCCCCTCTGTCCTGCACACCCTGTCCCACCCACATTCCCCCCCTTTAGTTCATGTCCATGAGTCATACATATAAGTTCTTTGGCTTCTCCATTTCCTATACTATTCTTAATCTCCCCCTGTGTATTTTGTACATACCATTTATGTTACTTGTTCTTCGTACTTTTCTCTCTATTCTCCCTTCCCCTTCCCTGCTGATAACCCTCCATGAGATCTCCATTTCTGTGTTTCTGTTTCTGTTTTGGTTGTTTGCTTAGTTTGTTTTTGGGAGCTTTGTCTCTGTTCTTCTTGTTTGCTCAGTTTGTTTTTAAGATTCAATTGTTGATAGATATGTATTTTTTTGCCATTTTATTGTTCATAGTTTTGATCATTTGCCTTTCTTAAGTAAGTTTCTTAAACATTTCATGTAATAATGGCTTGGCGA
The DNA here is from genome assembly GCF_004126475.2 of Phyllostomus discolor. Lineage (NCBI taxonomy): Eukaryota > Metazoa > Chordata > Mammalia > Chiroptera > Phyllostomidae > Phyllostomus > Phyllostomus discolor. The sequence continues at coordinate 119,345,695 of NC_040903.2, read as the reverse complement.
TGATGAAATACTTTAGTTTTTTCTTGTCTGGGAAACTCTTTATCTGCCCTTGAATTCTAACTGATATCTTTCTTAGGTAGAGCAATCTTGGCTCTAGGTCCCTGCTTCTCATGGCTTTGAATATTTCTTGCCAATCTCTTCTAGCCTGCAAAGTTTCTTTTGAGAAATCAGCTAATAGTTTTATGGGAAGCCCTTTGTGCTTAACTCTTTGCTTTTCTCTTGCTTCTTTTAAGATTCTCTCATTTTCTTTAAGCTTTGGTATTTTAATTATGTTGTGCCATGGTGTGGGCCTCTTTGGGACAAACTTGTTTGGGAATCTCTGTGCTTCCTGGACTTGTATGTCTATTTCATTCACCAAATTAGAGAAATTTTCTTTCACTATTTTTTCAAATAGATATCCAATTTCTTGTTCTTTCTCTTCCCCTTCTGGCACCTCTGTGATGTGAATCTTGGACTTCTTGAAGTTTTCCCAGAGGCTGCTTACATTATCCTCATTTTTTAAATTCTTTTTTCTTCTTGTTCTGGTTGGTTATCTTTTTCTTCATTCATTTGCTTTGTGGGTTCATCCACTCTACTGTTGTTTCCCTGTAAAGTTTTCTTTATTTTAGTTAGTGTATCCTTCACTTCTGACTGGGTCTTTTTTATGCTGCTGAGGTCCTCACTAAGTTCCTTGAGCATCCTTATAACGAGTGTTTTGAACTCTGCACCTGAGAGATTGCTTATCTCCATTTTATTTAGTTTTTTTTTTTCTGGAGTTTTGATCTGTTCTTTCATTTGGGTCATGTTTCTTTGTCTCCTCATTTTGGTAGTCTCCCTGTATTTGTTTCTATGTATTAGGTAGAGTTGTTATGACTCACTGTCTTTGTAGCATGAGATAATGTAGTAGGTGTCCTATAGGATCCAGTGACATAGCCTCCCCTATTACCCAAACTGGGTATTTGAGGCGCACCCTTTGTGTGGGCTGAGTACACCCTCCTTTTGTAGTTGAGCCTTGGTTGCTGTTGGTAGATCAGTTGGAGGGATTTTCCCAGGCCAGCAAACTAGCTATAAGGACTGGCTGTGACATCTTCCCACCAACCTCTGCCCTTCTTGGAGGATCAGCAGTGCAGGGTGCAGAGTTGTGGTACTGTGTCCTGGCCTGTAGCTGCCCACTCGGTGCACAGGCTCTGGGGTTTCCCAGATGGTGCAGGCCAAGGTCAGCCCACATCTGTGTTTCTCTGGGGCCACTTTGCCTGAGCTATAAAGCAATCTGAGATGGCCACTACTTGTGCTGGGCTTGGAGATTCCCAGGTGAAGCCAAGCTGTGAATCTGGGTTAACTGCTGCTAATACTGGGCCTAGGGCTCACTGAGGCCAGCTGTTGCTTGTTTGAGAGGGCCAGTGGTATCCTACCTTTTGGCATCTCTTGGTACACTGGAAGAAGAAGAGTTATCTTGGGCCACACATTAAATACATTGAAACATGTAATCACAGAAAAATCTCATAATATTTTTAAGTAAGTTTACAATTTTGTGTTGGGCTGCATTCATAGTCATCCTGGGCCAGATGTGGCTTAAGGGCTGCTGGTTGGACATCCCTGATTAGGAAGTTTGACACATGAGCCAAGACCAGCCATTCATATGGAAAGGATTTTGAGTGGGTCTTTAAATTGGGTGTTGTGCAGTCTTTGGGGATCTCCAAGGCAGGGAAACAGTGTTAGCCAGGTTTATGGATTTTCAGTTATGGTGCCAGCTTTGTGGCTCTGTGTATGGAGTGTTCAGAATAGGGTTTATGCTTGCCTTGATGCCAGACACTTCAGTTTCTCCCAGTATCCCACTAGTGCCTTTTAAGCTGCTATTCCAGTGCTGGAGCTCAGTGGGTATGAGTCTGAGTAGGTGAGTCCAAGTGATGGTGCTTTAACAGGAACCGAGTGGGGCTCCAGCAGTTTCTTCCACCAACTCAATCCTTGCTGGAATTTTTGCAGCTAGAAGTTGTGGAGACATATCTTTCTGGCACTGGAACCCTGGGTCCATGGGCCTGGTATGGGGCTAGGACTCCTTGCTCTTGAGATATCTTTTTTGAATTTTTATCTACTGCATATGGGTGTGGGACCAGTTCATTCCACATCTACACCCCTCCTACCAGTCTGGATGGATGTGGTTTCTTTAATTTCATTGAATGTCAGACTTCCATTTAACCTGATTTCTGATGGTTCTGCATGATAGTTGTTCTATATTTTAGTTGTAATTTTGATGCGGTTGTGGGAGGTGAGCCATGTCTGACTATGCTGCCATCTTGATTGGAAGCCCATTATTTTTTCAAACAAGTTTTCTATCCCTTTTTTCTTTTCTTTTCTTTCTGATGTTTCTGTGATGTGAATGTTACATTCATGTGATGTGGGTGTTATATTTCATGTTGTTCTGAAGCTGCCTTAAACTATCCTCATTCTTTTTTTTCTTATTTCCTCTTTAAAAATATTTTATTGATTATGCTATTACAGCTGTCCCATTACCCCCCTCCATCCCCCTCTACCCTGCACACCCTTCCCCATCCACATTCCCCCCACTTTAGTTCATGTCCATGTGTCACAAGTTCTTTAGCTTCTACATTTCCCATACTATTCTTGCCCTCCCCCTGTCTATTTTCTACCTACCATCTACACTACTTATTCTCCATACCTTTTACCCCTCTCTCCTCCTCCCACCCCCTGTTGATAACCCTCCATGTGTTCTCCATTTCCGTGGTTCTGTTCCTGTCCTAGTTGTTTGCTTAGTTTGCTTTTGTTTTTGTTTTAGGTGTGGTTGTAACAATTGTGAGTTTGCTGTCATTTTACTATACATGTGTTTTATCTTCTTTTTCTTAGTTAAGTCCCTTTAACATTTCATATAATAAGGGCTTGGTGATGATGAACTCCTTTAACTTGACCTTATCTGGGAAGCACTTTATCTGCCCTTCCATTCTAAATGATAGCTTTGCTGGATAGAGCAATCTTGGAATAGGTCCTTGCCTTTCATGACTTGGAATACTTCTTTCCAGCCCCTTCTTTCCTGCAAGGTCTCTTTTGAGAAATCAGCTGACAGTCTGATGGGCACTCCTTTGTAGGTAACTGTCTCCTTATCTCTTGCTGCTTCTAGGATTCTCTCCTTCATTTTTACCTTGGCTAATGTAATTACGATGCGCCTTGGTGTGCTCCTCCTTGGGTCCAACTTCTTTGGGGCTCTCTTGAGTTTCCTGGACTTCCTGGAAGTCTATTTCCTTTGCCAGATTTGGGAAGTTCTCCTTTCTTATTTGTTCAAATAAGTTTCCCGCTTGATGCTCTTCCTCTTCTCCTTCTGGGACCCCTATGATTCGGATGTTGGAACGTTTAAAGTTGTCCCGGAGGTTCCTAAGCCTCTCCTCATTTTTTTGAATTCTTATTTCTTCATTATTTCCTGTTTGGTTGTTTCTTTCTTCCTTCTGGTCCACTCCATTGATGTGAGACCCAGCATTCTTTCCATCACTATTGGTTCCCTGTGTATTTTGCTTCATTTCACTTAGTGTAGCCTTCATTTTTTTCATCTAATTTGCAACCAAAATCAACCAATTTTGTGAGCATCCCCATCACCAGTGCTTTGAACTGTACATCTGATAGGTTGGCTATCTCTCAGTTACTTAAAAGGATGGATTCTGGAGCTTTCATTTGTTATTCTGTTTGAACCATCTGTTTTGTTTGTTTTTTTTTTTTGGGTGGGGGGCTTGTCACATCTGTTATGTATGAGGGGCAGAGCCTTAGGTGTTCACCAGTGCAGGGCAACCCAGTTGCTGGGTTGTGATGTTGTATGTGAGGACAAGGTCCGAGAGGGAACAATGGTGCTTGCTCCACTCTCTGTCTGACTTCAGTCCCTTATGCCATTTCCTCCAAGCAAACTGGACCTTTCTGGTGCTTATTCCTGTGTTGGCAGGCTTGTGCACTTCGTGGTTCTTTCCAACAACCTCTCCTGTGAGGCTGGGAGCCTCTCCCTGCACCTCAGCCCCCACACATATTTTCCACCAGTGCCCCAAGGCTCTACTTCCCAGTGCTGGGATCCTGGGTTGCTCGCTGTGCCTTGCTTCACAATAGCCACCTCACTGGGTCTGCTGGTTGCCACCCCTCGGCCAGGGTCTGCCCGCTGCCGCTTGTGCACCCAGGGTCTGCCCACTGCAGCCTTATATACCCAGTCCCAACACACTTTGTGCCACACGACCCCTCTCCACCCGGCTGCCTGACTCTGCCCCTCCTACCAGTCTGGATGAATGTGTCTATTTTAACTCCTTGGTTGTCTGACTTCCATACAGTTCAATTTTCTGTCAGTTCTTGTTGCTATTCATTTTCTAAATTGTTGTTGTTCCTATCTTGGTTGTGCAAGGAGGCACAGTGTGTCTACCTATGCCTCCATCTTGGCTGGAAGTCTATCCTCATTCTTTTTTAGTCTTTTTTAATTTTGTTTCTCTGACTGGGTGTTTTTTGCTGTGTTGTCTTCCAGCTCACTGTTTTGGTCCTCTTCTTCATCTAACCTGTTTTTACCATATTTTGCCACGTATAATGTGCACTTTTTTGCCCAAATTTTTGAGGGAAAAATAAGGATGTGCATTATACATGGGTGTTACTGATTTGTTACTGGTACCTAAAATTTCTTGTACATTGTATGTGTTCTTATATTTTGCAGTTATTTGTTAAATAAAATTCCTTGTACCATAATATGTTAAAAAATGAATGCTAAAAATTCCTTTATAATACAAAAACCCCAAGTATCTAAATATAAATAAATAAATAATTGAGTTAAAAAATTAAAATGAAAATTTTTTCTCTGGATATTTGGGCCAAAAATATGGGTGTGCCTAAATTCATTTTAGTGTATTCTTCATTTCCACCTGGTTCTTATTCATATTTTCTACGTCCTTTTTCCTGTTGCTATAGTTCCCACTAAGTTTCTAGTAGCTTCCATAAAGCTCCTTGTCTTTGTCACTGAGTTCCTTGAGAATCCTTATAACCATTATTTTGAACTCTATGTCTGATAGATTGCTTGTCTCAAATTCATTTAGCTGTTTTACTGGGGATTCTTCCTTTCCTTTCAGTTGGGGGTAATGTTTTGTCTCTTCATTTTAGGTGTCTTTTTTTGTTTGTTTCTGTGTCTTAGATTATTTTGCTTTGACTGCCTGTACTCATGGGGTCGCCTTCTGTGGTGGGAGTTCTGTGGGACTTAGTGGTGCATTTCTTTGATCTCCTGACGTGGATACTCTAGGGATGCCCTTTATTCAATTATAAGAGCTCTTTTGTTGTACTTGGGATTTGATTATTGATGACTCATTTGTTGGTGGGTTCTTCTCTCTGGCTGGCTGATGGAGAGTCACAACCATCACAACATCTTATATGTTGTCGTACGGGTGCTGGCAGAACAAAGCAAAACTACCCAGAAAACCAGACCCATGCCAGCAAAAATGCTCCTCTCCCTTTCTCCCTTTGCTAATCTTTGCAACAGCAACTGAGCAAAAATTAGTGAAGGTAGAAATAAATCAAGAATATTGTAAGAAAGGAAAAAAGAATATGAGATGACTAAAGGAGATAAAAATAATTTTGAGAGGGAAGAGGGAGTAGAAATGATCAGATTAGGGATAGAAACAAGGCAAAAGAGGGAGAAAATATAGTTTAAAAAGTAAGTAAAAAAGGGAAAGAGCAATGGCAAACTGGAGTAAGAACAAGGAAGAGTATAACATGATCTTTGAAATAAAATAAAAAAAATAGTGACCAATCAGCACAAAATTGAAGAAAAACTAAAACTGCATGAATAACAACAGATGAGCAAGGATTAATAAGGATGGAAAGAAAATAATAATATTATAAGAACGAGAAAAGAGATATGAGATGTTTGTGGTAAAGAAAAATGTTTTTGAGAGGATAGCGAGAGGAGAAAGAATAAGAGTAAGGAGTAGAATCCAGGCTAAGAGAGGGAAAAAATAAAATTCCAAACTCAAATAAGCCAGGGCAGGAGGAAGGCAAAATGTAGTAAGACAGGAGGACAGTAACCTATGAATTTGAAATAAAGAAATAGTGAACTAATAGGAATAAAATTGAAGAAAAACAGCAGTAACCTCAATTTCCACGCCAAGCAAACAATTATTTTAAAGGTAGAATGAAAATAACAATATTATACAGAAGGGAAAAAAGTATGGGAACTAACTAAAGGAAAGAAAAATGATTTTGAGAGGATAAAGGGAGGAGAAATAGTAAGGATAAGGAATAGGAACAAGGTGTAGATGGGGGAAAATGAAATTTAAAACAAAAATAAGAAAGGACAGAAGGAGGGTAAAATGGAATAAGACACAGGAAGGTACAATGTGAGATTTGAAATAAAAATAAAATAAAATAATAAAAATCTAAAAAAGAATAAAAATAAAAGACAAACAGTGAATTTGTTGGAATACCATTGAAGAAAAAGAAGTGTTAAGAGGCTATGCAAGAGAAAAACCTAATGCAAATTCTGAAGAAGGAGCTAGAATTCATCTCAGCAGAGTTTGGTGTTTGCCTTCTGTCTTCTGCATCTGCCTCTGGCTTTTTATCAGCCCAAGGTTCAGGGCTGGGTCATCCAACCTCTGGCAGCACCACATGTACTTTTACCTGCCTCTAGAGGGGGCTTCTATTGTGATTTGGGGAGCTACCCGTGGTCTCCCCTGTGAGGCACTATTCAGTCTTCTTGCAAAAGTTGTGGGTGTGTTCCCCTTGCCCCTGTGGCACCCATCTTGGTCTGTCCCAGCTTATTTCCAATTGTGTATAGTTCCTGATGAATCAGCTGTCCATTTCAAGGGAGGGGCCAATCTGTGTAAGAGGGTCAGCTGTTTCCTGCTTGGTGCAGTGAGCTGAGGTTGGTTGGGCTGCGCCTTGATTTCTCCTTGCTGCAGGGATTTCTGACCTCCCTGCTTTGCTGGACTTGGTGGAATAGGCCTTTAGGTAATGGTGTATTTTGTCTCCCTAAGAGAGGTACAAAATGTGTTCTTTTGGTGTTTCTCTTCCTGTCTTTCTCCTGTGGATATGAACCCTGCAGGGGTTTCTTGAGCCTGTTCTGCCTGTTCTGTAGAGCCTCCCTGTTGGATGCAGTGCTTGCAATCCTGCAGGAGGTGGGGGGCTGGGTGTGTCCTTACCTTCCCAGAGGTATGAACTCTGCTGAAGAAGGGGCTCTGCTCAGCTGTAAATAATCTCAGAGGCTCAGCTCTTGGCTGTCTGGTTCCCAGCCCACTGCCTGTGCAGCAGACACAGTCCCACACTCTCTGCTCTGTGCAGCCTCTGGGCTGCTAGTCATGCTGGGTTGGAGCACAGAAATCCCTTTGCTGTATAACTTTCTGATCTCCCCGCCCAGTTGTATTCAATGGGAGTAATCCACACTTTCAGTTTTGTCCCTTTGCTGCCAGGGCAGCTGCATGCCGGGTCCCTGCCAGCGCACTTAGGTTCCCCTTTTAAAAAGCCTCTCTAGGCATACCTGCTGCAGTACCGAGTTTTCCATCTGGTTTTCCACACACACCACCTCTCCAAAAACCCAAAAGTCTCTCACAGTCACAGCTGACTGCAGCCTGCTTCTGCCTGACCCAGGTGCAGATAGAGTCCCCCTCTCTCTCTCTGGTACTCTCCCGCTTGGTGTTTGGTGCTGCAGCTACGGACATGCTGCTCGCTGTGTGTGTGTATAACCTGGATCTCCTCAACTTCGTGTATCCTCTCAAGTCACTCCCAGCCTAGGTCTGGAGGTTCTCTTCCCTGGGAGGGGAGGGAGCCACAAAGCTCTGATTTCTGACTGGTTTTTCTGTGGTTGCAGGTGCCTGCATGGGGGGGTCTTTCCCCTTCAACCTATAAAATCTCCTTACTGCCCATTGTCAAGTGTCTTCTGTGTTCCTTGGCTTCCAAACTTCCTATCAGCCAAAATTCTGTTGATTGTTCAGGTTATTTGTTGGAAGATCAGCCAACAATCTCGGTTGGGAAAAAGCAAGTAGATTCAGCCTCCACTACTTAGCCATCATCTTCTCGTTTCTAGATGAAAATTTTTAATGGCTTTATCCCAAAATCTAGAGAGTAAAACTTAAATCAAGTGCATTTGGCCTCCTTGATCATCATGTGCCACATCCATGACAGAAGTCTGAGATGCTGATAGCAGAATTGGCACTGAGAAGCAGATTGCTACTGGACCATGGCAATCAAGACTTCTCACCACTCCTTGGGGGGTCCCAGTCTCTCATATATATTTTTTAAAGACTCTGTTTATTTATTTTTAGAGAGAGGGAAAAAAAGGGAGAAAGAGAGGGAAAGAAACATCCTTGTAAAGAAATATTGATCAGTTGCCTCTCATACATGCCCAACCTGGGACCGAACCTGTAACACAGGCATGTGCCCTGACAGGGAATTGAACTCATGACCTCTTGCTTTCCGGGATGATGACCAACCAACTGAACTGCACTGGTCAGGGCGTATGCCGCTATCTTGACCCCAGTCTTTGGGGAGGTTTTTGATGATTGTTTCAGTTTCCGTACTGTTGATCAGTTTATTTAGATTTTCCGGTTTTTGGTGATCCAGTCAAATAAGATTATATATTTCTAAGCATTTGTCCATTTCTTCTAGGTTATTGTATTTCGTAGCATATAACCTTTCATAGTATTCTTGTATGGTCCTTTGTATATCTAAGGAATCAGTTGTAACTTTTCCTCTTTCATTTCTAATTTTGTTTATTTGAGTCTTTTGTTTAGTGAGTCTGCCCAAAGTTTTGTCAATTTTATTTACTTTCTCAAAGAACCAGCCTCGTTGCATTAATTTTTTCTATTGCCTTTTTTGTTTTATATTTCATTTATTTTTTATGTAATTTTAATTATTTCTTTCTACTGATTTTGGGCTTCATTTATGCTTTTCCTAGTTCTTTAAGGTGAAAAGTTAGATTGTTTATTTGAGATTTCTCTTGTTTCTTGAGGTAGGCCTGTAATGCTACAAACTTGCCTTTTGCTGCAATCTTCAAATTTTGATATGTTGTATTATTATTCTCATTTGTTGCTATGTATTTTTGTCTCTTCTTTTATTTCTCCTTTGACCCAGTAGCATGTTTTTAAATTTCCTATATATTTATGGATTTTCCAGCTTTCTTTTTGCAGTTGATTTCCAGTTTTAGACTATTGTGGTCAGAAAATATACTTGTATGATTTCAATCTTCTTCTATTTGTTGAGACTAGTTTTGTGCACTGACATAGGCTCTGTCCTTGAGAATGTCCCATGTGCACTAGAGAAGAATGTATGTTTTGGTGTTCTGGGATAAAATCCTCTGTAAATATTGATTATGTCCATTTGTTATAATGTGTCAATCAAGGCTGATATTTCCTTATTGATTTTCTGTTTGGATGACCTATCTATTTCTGTCAATAGGGTAGTTAGTTCCCCTAAAATAATTGTGTTCTGCCAATTTCTCTCTTTAGTTCTATTACTAATTGCTTTATATGTTTTGGTGCTCCCAGGTTAGATGCACATGTATATTAAAAAATATTGTCTTTTTGATGTACTGTTGCTTTTATCATTATAAAATGTCCATATTTGTCTCTTACTACCTTTTTAAAAATCTTTAAATCTATTTTGTCTGATGTAAGTATGGCTACAACTCCTTTTCTCTGGATACACTTTGAGTCTATGTTTCTTTTCACAGTTGAGATGTGTCTCCTGGAGGCAGCATACAGTTGGGTTTTGTTTTTTGATCCATCCCTCTACTCTGCCTTTTAATTAGTGAATTCAGTCCATTTTATATTTAGGGTGATTATTGGTGTATAAAGACTTCCGGTAGCCATCTTCCTTATTTTCTGGGTGCCCTGTGTACCCATTATTTCTTTTCTGTTATGTTTCTGTCTGCTGTTTTAGTTTTGTGGTATTGCATAATTTTTTCCTTTGTTTTCTCTTTTTTTAATTTTACATGTCTCAGTTCCAGGCTTTTCTTTCATGGTTACCCTTGGGTCTATACAAAGAAGGTTTCATATGTATGATAGCTTTTTTCCTTCTTATTGCATGTTATCTCCACTCCTTCTTTCTCCCCTTGTCTTTCATGTTTTTGTTGTCACAAGTCACTCCTGTTTATGCTGTGCATTCATTTCCAAATTGCACTAGCTATTGTCTTTTTTTAATGCTTTTACCTCTTTAACCTTTATGTTATATTTAAGTGTTTAATACTGTATTCCGAACAAGAACTGCAATTTCCTAATTCTGTTTGTCATCTTAGTCATAGTTTTGTATCCTTTTTTGTTTTAGGTTGTGGAGTTTCTTTTAGCATTTCTTGTAATGCAGGTCTTCTGGTGATAAATTTCCACAGCTTCTGTATGTCTGGAATAGCCTTTATTTTTCCATCATATCTAAAGGATAACTTTGGTGGGCATATTATTCTGGGCTGGTGATTTCTCTTTCAATATTTTGAATATTTAATTTTCCTCACTCTTAGCTTACTGGGTTTCTGCTGAAAAATCTGATGATAATCTGGTGGGGTATCCATCTTTCTTTCCTTGGTTGCCTTGAGAATTCTATCTTTGTCATTAACTTTTGAGAGCTTTAATATCAAAAGAGCTCTTACCTTGGAGAATGTAATTTTGCCTTGAAATAATTAGGGGTGAGCTTTTTGGATTTTAGGATCCAGCTCTTTTCATAGGCTTGGGAAGCTCTCATCGATTTTTGTTTAACTAGGCTCTCTGTTTCCTTTTCTCTCTCTTTCCCTTCTGGTATACTCACTATTCTTATATTGCTCTTTCTAATCATGTTAAGTGTCATAGAGTTCTTCCATTTTTTTTACTCTCAATTTTCTCTCTTCCATCTAAGTCATTGTTAGATTTCTGTTTTCACTGTCACTAATTTTTACCTCCATCTGGTCTGATTTATTTCTTAAGTTCTCAAATTTATTCTCATTTATTGAGTTCTGCAGCTCCAGAATTTCTGTTTGCTTCTTTTTGTAGTTTCAGTTTGTTTGGTCAAGTACTTCTTTTGTTTGTTGATTTTACTTATTTATGTATTTCCTTTTTATTTTTTGTTGATTTTATTTCTGAGCTCATTGAACTGTTTTTCTGAGTTTTCTTGTATCTTGTTGCTTTTTCAAAATTGTGTTCACTGTTATTTAAATCACTGTCTTTAATGTCTTTATGTTTATTTTCTGGATATTTAAATTTATGACGTACCTTGTTTATTAATTGTACTTTATGGATTATTTCTTTGCCTGAGCACTTGGGTGTCCAGCCTGTGGCTCTCATGCTGCATGCATCCCAAGATGGCTATGAATGTGGCCCAACACGAAATTGTAAATTTACCTAAAACCTTTCTTTTTTTGCTCATCAGTTTTCATCAGTGTTTGTGTATTTAATGTGTGGCCCAAGACAACTCTTCTTCCAGTGTGGCGTACAGATGCCAAAAGGTTGGACACCCCTGGCAGGTTGATAAGCAGAGATCTTTCTTTTGTTTTCCAAGAGGTGGTGCTATAACTCAAGCTTTTGTTTTCTCTTACCTGCACTATTTGGACTTCCCGGATCTCTCTGGGTCGTGTCACCTCAGCATGGAAAACCTGTATTTCCTGCGGAGGTGAGTGTTCTCTTTACCACCCAGTTACCTCCATCTCAAGGCACCACCCCCATAGTGAGGCATGAGGGACTATGGGTCTCCTGGCTTGTGTGCACTGGCGCTACTTTCCTGGAGCCAGAAGCCTCTAGTGCGCCAGGGTTCCATTTGGGCCTCTGTTCTTTCCAGTGGGTTTAACTGCAGAGAGTATAGACCACTTTGACTGGAAAGTTGCTTCTGCCCTTTCACGATTGCTGAGTTAGGATTGTAATGCAAGGTGGGCTACTAGATGGTGTGTGTTGCTGGGGTGGGGACGTGCAGAGGGGCAGTTCAGCCGTGTTGGTGGTGACTTTCTGGACTCTGCCACCATTTGCAGTGCTTCTCAGTTCCTGACCCTGGGCATAGCCTCTGTAGGTACCAGCCCCTCAGGCTGAAGAGCTGTGGGGGCTGCAGCCTGACCCTTCACAGCCATCATGTGGACTGGGACCTTGGGGAGTGCTGACTGCATCTGCATACCTGGCTGTCTTTCCTTCCATCACACCGGCCTCCTCTGCTAGCTCAGATTCACCCACCTGCAGCTCTCTCGGCGTGTGGCTTTCTCAGATGCATTCACTGAGTCAAGCAGGGAATTCTTTGCTGAATTATAGCCATCCAACTTGTAACTTAAAGGGCAGAGACAAGAGGTCTTTCCACACTGCCATGATGCTTCACTTACTTTTTAAAACTGGCATACTTATGTAAACACAGTTGAAAGTTTTCACTGTCTGCATTTATTTTCTGTCATTATTGTTTTATGGTTATTACTTTAAGTAATAATAATTTTTGTGTAATTTATTGTCCGATGAGCCACTCTAGATATCTGATACTCCAAGACACACCACTGAGTGAAAACCTGTCAACTAGCCCATTTATCCAAGCCTCCAGGTAAAAATAGCACGTGCCTGCCTTCTTTTGTTTTGTCTTCGTCTTTCCCCCAGGGTCCTCGTGTGTGAAATATTAACACGCACTAGTTCATATAGTGGCCATGTAGATTAAAACAAAATATTTTAAGTACTCAGTACAGACTATGACCTAACAAATTCTCAATAAATGGTGACAGTTTTCATTGGTGATGATACCATTCCTCATCTGGTTTTACAGATAAAGAAAAATGAAGTTACAAAGGTTAAGACTTAAGGACTCGTGGCTATAAAACGGAGGAGCAACCCTCTGAACGAGAGACTTCTGCCTCGATTTTCTTATTCTCCTTCATGTATTATTGTGACAGTTGAGTGAGGCAATGCAGGTGAAGGCCAGCTACCCGATACACATAAACAGATGAAGGCAGTCAGGCTCAGGAGCGAGAGGAGCTCACTGAGTTCTTGTCATACACTAGACTCTAGACATCCCCCTGCAGAGTGGTAAGTAGTTTTGTCTTTTGTTTAGCAGGTGAGGGAACTGAGACTCATGTCACACCCATATGCACTGCCATGAAGAACTGGAGTGGGTTGGCTGACCCACAGTGACTGACATGAAGTCCAGAGTTCCTGCTTTGTGGTAGGAGGGTAGGAAGATGAGGAGTTTGGGGGCCCTTAGGTACAGACCTCATAGCCCAGAAATAAACATTCCCACTTTTCTCTCTGCTTTGCTCTAAACCCCAGGAGACTTTTAAGAGGATAAGGTGTTACTGGGAGCTCTCATTTGGGCAACCCCCAGAATGTTAATAGGCAGCCCCTTGCCCTTAAATGATCTTGTGGAAGAGAGTCAAAGTGAGCAGCAGGGGTCGCTATGACACCACAGAAGAGTGGCACCTTCCGCTGGGAACAGATCCAGAGCTCTGACTGCTCCTGAGCACAGCTCAGCCCCATTAGGTGGGCACCAGGCCAGCAGCCCACCCAGGGACACTTTATCCAAGTGATGAGAACTAGAGGGTGCTCCAGAAATCAGTCAATATGGGTATTAGGGAGGACTGACCTTGGAGTTGGTGATCTTAGATTTGAAAGCCTGCTTAGCTTTTTCCCGTTGCATGATCCTGGGCAAGTCACTTATGTTCATGGAGCCTCAGTGGCCTCATTGAAAAAAATTAACATTCATCTCATGAGGCTGTTGGGAGGAACAAGGCAACGATGCATGTACATTTCTTAGTGCGGCAGCTGGCACTTAGTGAGGGCTCAGTGAATGGCAGCTATTACTATTGAGACATAAGTGATTTGCAGCATGATCCCAAGGAGATTAGGTCCCTGGCCTCCGAGGTATAGAGTCCTTGTGCTGCTCTGCCCCTGCTGTGGCCCTTCAGTAACCGTACCCTTGGGGACCCCAACCTATCTGTGCCTCTTTCTGCCCAAGCAAATTGCCCATGTTTCAAGGCTTCTGCCTGTAGAATCCCATTCAGGCCAACATGCTTGCTGGAGGACAGTGGGGACTAGGAGGGCAGTATGGACACTGCATGGCTATGGACTTGCTGTTGAGTCCCCTGTCCTCTCTGGGCCTTGACTTCTCCATGTCTGGCTAGAGGGCTTCCAGGAGATAAGCACTGAGGTTCCTCTTAGTCTAGCATCAGTCACATCAGAATGTGTCCCCATCCTGTAGACACATTTATGCTTTATCAAGGATTTTTGCAACAAAGCCTAAAAGTATAGCTCGAGGAAGGGAATGGATAGGCAGGCTCCCAGCTAAGACCAAAGGGGAGGACACAGCTTGTGGTGACTTCCCTCAGCAAAGAAGTAACCTTGGCCTTCCTCACTGCCCAGCTTGCCCCCCACCGTGGTGCCCTCCTGGGTTCAGGGTCTCTGCACTCTCTCCACACCCCTGGCATGGTGTGCTTTTAGAAAAATGTCCAATCGAGTAGTTTTCCCTTAGGTATGAATGACTGGTAGGTCTGGTGCTACCAATTCTGAGGGCATTTGAACTTGGCAGGCCTAGAGATTTTATCCAGAGAAATTAAACTCTATTTATGGACTCTCAATAAGAGGCTTTGAAGCTAGGTGTTGCCTTCATTCAGATCACAGCAGCCTCTATTGCCTGGCCTTGCTCTGTGAGGTTAGGGCTGCTAAGGCAACTGTGCATGGTATACAGCAACCAAAGAAAAATAAATTGGATTTCATCAAAACAGCACATTTTTGTGCTGAAGAAGACATCACCAAGAAAATGAAAAGACAGCTGACAGAATGGGAGAAAATTTGAAAATCATATATCTGATAAGTGACTTGTATCCGGAATATATAAAGAACTCTTACAATTCAACAAAGGAAAAACAAATGACCCAATTAAAAATGGGCAAATGACTTGAATAGACATTTGTCTAGAGATGCTATACAAATGGCCAATAGACACGTGAAAAGATGTTCATTAGTCATTAAGGAACTGAAAATCAAAACCACAACAAGATACCACCTCACACCCTGTAGGATGGCTATTATCAAAAAGACAGTAGAAAGCCTTAGCAAGGATATGGAGAAATTGGAATTTCACCCATTGCTAGTGGGAGTTTGAAATGGTGCAGTCAGTTTGGAAAAGCAGCTTGGCAGTTGCACAAAAAGGTAGGCATAGAGTCCCCACTGACTCAGCAAGAACTCCTTATGCACCCAGGGAAACTGAAAACATACGCCCATGCAAAAACCTAGACATGAATTTCATAGCAGCGTCACTCCTAATAGTCCCCAAAAGTCATTATTCATCTGTCCATAAACTGATGGATCAATCGATAACTTGTGGTATATACATATAATGGAATATTATTCAGCCATTAAATGGAATAAAGTACCGATACACACTGCACCACAGGTGAACCTTGAAAACACTGAGTGAAAAAGCCAGGTACAGAAGGCCACATGTTGCATGATTTTGTTTATATGAGTGTCTAGAATAGGCAGATTCACAGAGAAAGAAAGTAGATTTGTGGTTGCCAGGGGCTGAGGGAGAGGAGGACGGGGAGTGACTGTGAAAGGCTACAAGGTTTCTTTTGGGGTGATGAAGATGTTCTGGAATTAGATAGTGGCAATGGTTGTACAACTTCGGGAGTACGCTCAAAAACACTGATTGTACTCTCTTAAAGGGTGAACTTCATGGTTCATTGAATTATGTCTGAGTTTTTAAAAAGCCCATGGGAAGAATTGAAACCTTTGATGGATGAAAAATGCCGTACCCCATGCCCCATGCTCACCCCTCCTAGTGTATGTGGTGACTATGGTTTTTGAGGATGAAGTTGAGAAAGCCCCAGGGGGCATTTAAAAGGTGGGGGGATGTTCCTGGTCACAGTGTGGAGGGGGTGCTGCTGGCTTTGGGAGGCCTGTGAGGAGCCGGGGATGTGAGACAGTTTGCAATGCCTGGGACCATCTCACAGTACGAGATTGTCTTGTGTCCCACATGACTTTAGAATATCTCTCAGAACATCGATGTAGATGATTATCTGAGCTAAGAACTGATCTCTGCTTTACATCGTAAGCACCAGAGATATTTGTGAGGTTTTAATCTACACTGAATTTCCCAGGAATACTACTACCACATTAATTGGGGAGATCATACCGCATCTCCAGCTTGATGTCAGTAAGCTATCCCTTAAAATGAGCTGTTCTGTGAAAATGCTCCTGGGAACATCTTTCCTTTCCTTTTATTTATTGTCACTGCATTATTTTTAAAGGGGAAAATTGTGTCATTATGTCAACCCCAATCCTGTAACCAGTTTCCTAGATCTAACTAAAATAGTTATAAATAAAGCTTATATATGTAACACACAATCATGTTAGGTTGTAAGATGCTTAACGCTTTGCTTCCTGGTCACCCTGTAATTAACATGGACATCAACAACTAGTTGCTCTGTGCACAGGAATCTAGCCTTTCTTTGTGCCAGTTACAGCCAAGAGGCAGCATCCTCTTTGTCACTACTTTCATGGTTTTTTTTTTTTCCAAAACAACTTGATTTGGACCTTCTACTAATGGTATTTGGAATACATCTTGATTCTTTTCCTGCACCCTGTTTTGTTAAAAAATATGTTGAATTTTGGAGACATACACATACATTTGCCCCCTATGTAAATACCAGCCCAAAGCATTGTGCTGAAGATGCATGTGTCCTGCAAAGGGAGCATGTCAACTGGGGAGTTGGTCTGTAGGTCAGATCTGAGCTTGATCTTCATGATCCTCTGGTTGGAGAATGAAGGACCTTGGAGGATGTCTATTTTTCCTCTTCACAAGTAACAGATGAAGGGGCTTGGGGGCTTGTTGAAGGTCACACAGTACCTGTGACAGATCTTGACCAGGAGCCCAGGCTCCTGGTATCCAGGCAGTGGCTCTGGGCCCTACACTGGGACCTCGGGCTGGCATTGGAGCTGCCAGTGGAAATACAGGCCACCAGACGGGTTTGGTGGGTCAGTCCCTTTGCCTTTGAGCAAGCAAACTCCAAACAAGTAAGTAATGGATTAAGCTGTCCCTGCCACTGGGGAGGAAGGGCCAACACATTTTTGGTAGCATGCCAACTCACTGTTCTCAGAATTCAACATGGGGACCAGACAGGGCCTTCAAACACGGTCAAGCCAGGGACATGGCAGTTGAGCAAAGGGGCTGGAGGCTTGGGGGCTGGCAGTCTGCAAAGCCCATCTATGCATGTGGTGCTGGAGATGGGGAGAGATTGGGGCAGCCCCCATTTTAGAGAGCGGAGCCTGTGGTCACAGAGGGAGCTCCTTCTCTGGCAAGACAGCATCATGTTGCTCTCTGAGATCTTAATCTCTCTTGGCAGGCTTTGCTGGAAAAAGCATCCAGGGGAAACCGGATCTTTCTGAGTGAAGCCAGAGCTGTGTCCTCACTGCTCCTTCGAACCACTGGGTGTGTCCTGCCTGGGAGGAAAAGTGCCTCCTGGCCGTGGCTGCCCAGCCTGCAGCCCGCAGCCCACAGCCCCACAGCAGAGAACTCACAAATGCTCCATGTCCTCCTTCCCATGGGTTCTGCCTGCCCCAGTGCTGGGCTTTGGGTCCTGGGACTTCAGTGAAGTCCCCTCTGCAAGGATGAGGATTTTGGAGAGGAGGGAAGAACTGGGTTTTGAGAGCAGAGGACTTGGGCATGGGACTACTGCCTCACAAAGCTACAGTGAGCACTAAATGAAAGGAGGTTGGGAAAGTGTTCAGTGAATTGCAGCTAGCCAGCCAGTCAGCAGTCCTGACTGACTGCCTGACCTTGGGAGCATCACTCCCTTCTCTGGGCCCCAGTTCCCTGAAGTGCAAGTGAGTGGGGGTGGATTATCGAGCTCAAGCAGGGTCTTTCCAGTGGACCATGCATTGTGATATGACTTTTCTATCAACTTTATTAAGCTATAAGTTAAGCTGTAGTTCAGATAAATAAAATTCACTTATTCTAAGTATATAATTCAATGAACTATACCACAACCAAGACTCATTTCATTGTCTCCAGAAGTTCTCTTGTGCCTCCTCATAATCATCTGCTTTCTGTACATATAGCTAGAATGTCATTGTAGAACCCCACAGACAAACTCTCTGTGTCTGGTTTCTTTCTGAAGTCAGCATAATGACTGTGAGATTCACGCATGCTGTTGGGTGTATCAGTTGTTCGTGCCTTTGTAATACCGAGGAGTATTTCATTGCACTGGATGGACCACAATTTGTTCATATGTTCACCTGTGACTGGACATTTGGGCTGTTTTTGGCCCCCTTCCCCTAGTTTGTGGGTATTATGAATAAAGCTCCTATGAACATCACGTACACGTTTTTGCTCTAGGGTAAATACTTGGGAGGGGACTGCTGAGTCATGTGTTAAGTGTATGTTTATCTTTATAGGAAGCTGTCAAGCTGTGTTCCAGAGTGGCTGGAACACTCCGCATCCCCACCACAGGTGGATGAGGGTTCCCACATTCTCATCAGCACCTGCTGTTGTCTGTCTAGGTTCCTCCTCCTACTGGTCTGCACTCCGTGTCGTTCCCTAAGACCCAAGGCCTGCTGATGCCTCCTACCCAACCAGGACCTCCTACCCTTTCTGCCCCACTTCTCAGTAGGGGTCAGGTTGGGGGGAGGAAGTCTGGGGAGACAGAAACGTTCAGGCTCAACTCATTTTGGGGACATGGCCTGAGGTAAAATTTCAAATGCAGCCTTTTACTCAGCAAAGCAGATAGTTAGGAATCTTTTGTAGAATCCCTAGATTCTGAAGGGACAGGAATTTTGTTTTGTTCACTTTAATAGTTATTTTCTATTTAGGCCCATTTTCAAATGTTACCTTCTTGGAGAGGCCTTTCCTGACCCACAAGGAGGAGAACCAGACTTTGCAGGTCCTGAAGCTTATCTGATTTTTGAGAGCACTCCTTAGAAAAAAGAATCTGTGATTGTGGCTACAAGATTTCATAGGGAAGTATCTAGGATGGGACCCTAAAAAGGGACCTGGTCACGCAAAGAGCCCTGAAGTTTAAGTTCCATCAGCTTTGGGGAAGTCTACTTCTGCTGGCCCCATGAAATGGGATGGGTACCCTGTTTCCATCTCTAGTCTAGCCTTGTGCCTTATTTTCTTTTCCTTGATGCTGTGCAATGATGTCACACTCAGTCTCTCTTTGTTCACTGTCTGCCTGCCCCGTGGGAATGCTGCTGTATCCCCAGACCCAGAACTGTACCCACGATGTGATAAGCACTCAATAAATATTGACTAAACACAGGAATAAATGTATGCCAAGTGCTGCTGGTTTTCTATTTGCAGAAGTGAGATTGAGTTTTAAAAGTGAATTAATGTATAGAAAAATATGAGGCTCATATTGGTGGTGTTTGGAAATAAATGGCAAAGGCCACTGTGATGGGAGCACGGGATGCTGCAGGAAGGCAGAACTGGAAACCGACATCTACTGAGCACCTGCTGTGGGTAGGGCACTTTCTATGCATCATCATATTAACAACTCTCACAGCGACCTCTGTAGTGGAAACCATTCCCATTTTTCAGGAAACTGAAACATAGCAGGGTGAACTCACTTGACCAAGTGTCCCACTGCCAGTGAATAGGCAACTGGGATGTCTGTCCAGGTTTGTCTTTTCTTTTGCCTCATGGTGCCTCTTGGAAAAACCCCTCTCTGTTTTCTGAGCCCCTCAAAGCTCTTCAGTTCATGGTCCAAAGGGAGAGTGGGGTCTCCCAGGGTCAAGTACTCAGAGATGAACCCAAGGCAAGAAGGGTAATAAGGCCTGGATAAGATACTGGGTTGTGTCCTCTGGCCAGGCAGGGGCAGGGAACAGGGAGGCTCTGTCCACCTCCTAAGCAACAGTCCTACCTAGGTCGACCTGAACTAGGCCAGCCTGGAATGAAATTGTGTTTGTTGTTAAACAAAGGCAGGGGGATTGGGATCCAGAGAAGGTGAACCTAGGAGGTGCTTCCAGGACTTGATTTAAGAGAGTAGGGAGAGTACCAGAGCCCAGAAACCCTTCCTGCCCCAGATGCCAGAAATTCCACCAGTTCCTGCCCCTGAGAACTTGGGTGAGTGGCCGCACCCACCTGTGTTAATGGTGCCTCCTTTCCTCCTACAGACTTGGGCACAAAACCACCCACTTGACAGGTTGACATGGGGATTAGTTAAAGTCATAACATATAAAAGTACTGAATGCCTGTGGATTCTCTCTCCACCCTGACTGCTATTAAAAGATCATGAACTTCTTGGCTGATCTTTGTCTGGTAACCCTTCATTGTCCCTGCTTGGATCACTTACCTTTGTGCCAAGCTCTGCACCAGGTGTTATCTTATTCTCAGTGTCATTCTTTTTTGTCACAGCAGCCTATCATTCAACACCCACTATGTGCCAGGCACTGCACATCCATCACCTCACTTCTTTACCACAACTCTGCAAAGTAAAGCTAATATTCCCATTTTGTTGATGGAGAGACTGAGTCCCCACAGATAGTAAGTGTGCAGCTTGGATACAGAGCACAGATCTTGCCCTGTCTCCCAGGTCACTTCTCTTCTTTCCTGTCTTTTCCCCACTCTCTACTGCAAGCCCAGAATGCTACTGAGTTTGACTTTTAAATCATTTAACATTTATTAAGTGCCTATTCTGTGTGGAGTAGGGTCCCAGCCTAGAACAGAGAGGGGCCAGGCTTGTCCTTGCCTGCAAGGAGCTCGGAGAGCAGCTGAGGAGACAGATAAGCTGCAAGAAATCCTAAACGTGTGTGGCCAGAGTAGACTAGTGGGATGGATGCTGTGGTATGGGGGCACCGACTTCTTCTGGGGAGGCAGTGAGCTTAGAAGTGTGAGTGACCAACACAGAATGTACTCTGCCAATGTCTTGTGCATGTGCTTGTGTATGAATATGTGTGCACACACAAGTGTGAAACAGTTGTGACAAAAAATAATCATATGTAATTGCTTCCTCAACTTATGGTGGGGTTGTGTAGCTTCTCCAAGTGCACTGCTTGCTCAATTTCCAGTTAAAATGAGGCACTTTTAATTTTACCTTTAAAATGAGAGCTTTGATACAAACACAGTTCTACAGGTTGAAGCTTCTTGAGGGTAATTTGACATATATATTCATATAGATATTTATTTTACCAGCAGGCAAAATGTTTATGATGGAAGCCCTTACTTCTGACATATTAATGAAGCAGACTTAAAAATTGTACATATAGCTCTGACTAGTGAGGCTCAGTTGCTCGGGCGTCATCCCACAAAACAAAAGGTCACCTGTTCAATTCCCATTTGGGGCACATGCCCAGGTTGCAGGTTCTGTGCTCAGACAGGGTACGTGTGAGAGGCAGCTGATTGATGTTTCTCTCTCACATGGATGTTTCCCTCCCTCTCTTTCTCCCTCAGTTCTGCTCTCTATAAAAATAAATAATATCTTTAAAAATTGTACATAATAGTTTTAACTTTTTATTATAGAATTTTAAAAACAAACATAAAAATAGAAAGAACAGTATAATGAAACTCTCACTTACCCAGAACTCAACTGCAATGCTTATCAACATTTAGTCATTCCTTGAGTAAATGGACTCTTGATGAGTTAAATAAATTAGAAGTTTGCAAAAATTAAAACTCATTTAATGCTTATTATTTTTCTCTGATCAAAGAAGTAAAAATGATTTTAAAATGATTAACAGTGTTTGTTGAAGAAGCTAATGAAGACAAACCTTTTTTAACAAAACAAGTTTACTTATTTTAAAAAAAACTTTTATTGTATTTTTCTACCATTTACCCTCCTTATATCCTCTTCTACCTCCACTGCCCCCTCTCCCCTGCAATACCACCCTGTTGTTCATGTCCGTGAGTCCTTTTTCTTTTTTGCTTCATCTCTTCACCCCTAAACACCCCTCCCAAGACCTGTCAGCCTGCTTTCTATCTATTAGTCTGTCTTTATTTTGCCTGTTAGTCCAGTTTATTCATTAAGACAAACTTCTCCTTTAAGAAAAATATTAGCAAATTGGATTCAACAATACATTAAAAGTTTTATATACCACAACCAAGTGAGAGTTAGCCCAAAGATGCAAGGATGGTTTAATCAATCAATAGATGTGATAAATCACTTTTAACAAAATGAAAGATAAAAATAATAATTATCTCAATGATGCAGAAAGAGCATTTGACAAAATTCAACATTAAAATAAAAACTCTCGACAAAGTGGGTACAGAAAGAACATACTTCAACATAATAAAGGCTATATATGACAAACCTACAGCTAATATTATATTCAATGTTGCAAGTTTGAAATCTTTTGCTCTAAGATCAAGAACAAGACAAGGATGCATACTCTCATCACTTCTATTCAACATAGTACTAGAAGTTCTAGCCATTGTAATCAGACAAGTAAAATAAGATTTAAAAAAGAGACTTTTGGCCAAGATGGAGGCATAAATAGACAAACTGTGCCTCCTTGCATAACCAAAAGAAGGACAACAACAACTTAAAAACAAAAAACCAGAACTGACAGAAAACTGAACTGTATGGGAGTCCGACAACCAAGGAGGTAGAAAAGACACATTCTTCTCTAGAATGTGGAGTCGGTGGAGTCGGTTGAGTCGGGCAGCCAGAGTGGAGAGGAGTCCTGGCAAGGTGGTAGCTGGTGGACCCAGTGAGGCAGCAGACTATGGAACAGGGTGCAGTGTGCAAGGCTGCAGCTGGCTGGCAAGTTGGCGGCTGGTGGACCTGGCGGTTCCACATTCCCATGCAGATAAACCAGGTGAAACTTGAGAGCAGGATGGACCGCACAACCCAGGGTCCCAGCTTGGGGAAATAAAGCCTCAAACCACTGATTAAAAATACCTGTGGGGGTTGAGGGGCTGGGAGAAACTCACAGCCTCACAGGAGAGTTCCTTGGAGAGACCCACAAAGCCCTAGAATGTACACAAGCCCACCCACATGGGAATCAGCACCAGAAGGGCCCAATTAGCTTGTGGGTAGTGGGTGAAGTGACTGAAATCTGGCAGCGAGCAGAGCAAGTGACATTGTTCCCTCTCGGACCCCTTCCCCATATACAGCATTACAAAGCAGTGACGTGGGTTGCCCCACCTGGATAAACACCTAAGGCTCTGCCCTTCACTACGTAACAGGCATGTCAACACAAAACAAAAAAATGGTCCAAACGAAAGAACAGATCAAAGGTCCAGAAAAATACAACTAAGCAACGAAGAGGTAGCCAACCTATCAGATGCACAGTTCAAAACACTAGTAATCAGGATGCTCACAGAAATGGTTGAATTTGGTTGCAAATTAGATGAAAAAATGAAGGCTACACTAAGTGAAATAAAGGAAAATGTACAGGGAACCAATAGTGATGGGAAGGAAACTGAAATTCAACTCAATGGTGAAGAGTAGAAGGAAGAAAGAAACAACCAAACAGAAAGGAAGGAAGAAAGAAGAATTCAAAAAAAATGAAAAGAGGCTTAGGAACCTCCAGGACATCTTTTAATGTTCCAACATCTGAATTATAGGGGTACCAGAAGGAGAAGAGGAAGAGCAACAAGTGGAAAACTTATTTGAACAAATAAGAAAGGAGAACTTACCCAAACTGGCAAAGGAAATAGACTTCCAGGAAGTCCAGGAAGCTCAGAGAGTCCCAAAGAAGTTGGGCTCAAGGAGGAACACACCAAGGCACATCATAATTACATTACCCAAGGTTAAAATGAAGGAGAGAATCCTAGAAGCAGCAAGAGATAAGGAGACAGTTACCTACAAAGGAGTGCCCATAAGACTGTCAGCTGATTTCTCAGAAGAGACTTTGCAGGCAAGAAGGGGTTGGAAAGAAGTATTCCAAGTCATGAAAGGCAAGGACCTACATTCCAGATTGCTCTATCCAGCAAAGCTATCATTTAGAATGGAAGGGCAGATAAAGTGCTTCTCAGATAAGGTCAAGTTAAAGGAGTTCATCATCACCAAGCCCTTATTATATGAAATGTTAAAGGGATTTATCTAAGAAAAAGAAGACTAAAAATATGCAGTGAAATGACAGCAAACTCACAATTATTAACAACCACACCTAAAACAAAAACAAACTAAGCAAAGAAGTAGAACAGGAACAGAACCACAGAAATGGAGATCACATGGAGGGTTATCAACAGGGGAGTGGGAGGAGGAGAGAGGGGGAAAAGGTGCAGAGAATAAATAGCATAGATGGTGAGTAGAAAATAGACAGGGGGAGGGCACGAATAGTATGGGAAATGTAGAAGCCAAAGAACTTATATGTATGACACATGGACATGAACTAAGGGGGGGGGGGATGTAGGTAGGAGGGGGTGTGCCAGGTGGAGGGGAGTGAAGGGGGGAAATGGGACAACTGTAATATATAATCAATAAAATATATTTAAAAAAAACATTTAAAAAAAGACATCTGAGTTGTAAAGGAGGAAACAAAACTCTTACTGTTTGCAGGTGACATGATACTATATATAGGAAACCCTAAAGACTCCATCAAAAACTATTAGAACTGAAAAATTCAGTAAGGTTGCAGGATACAAAATCAATATGCAGATATATGTTGTGTTTCTATACACCAATAATAAAAATGACATTAAGAAAACAATCCTATTTACAATTGCATCAAAAAGCTTAAAATTCCTAGGAATAAATTTAACCTAAGAGGCAAAAGATTTGTACTCTGAAAACTATAAAACATTAAGGAAAGAAATTGAAGAGGCTGCAAATTGAAGGATATACCAATGTTCACATATTGGAAAAATTAATATTGTTAAAATGTCCTTACTACCTTAAGCAATATACAGATTCAATACAATCCCTATTAAATTACCAATGGCATTCTTCTCTGAATTAGGACAACTAAGCCTAAAATATATATGGAAGCATGAAAGACTGCAAGGAACAAAGAAACCTTAAAAAAAAAAGAACCAAAGTGGGAGGTTTCACACTACCTTATTTCAAATTGTACTACAAGACTACAATAAAGCAGCATGGTACTGGCATAAAAATCATCTATATATCTATCTATCTATATCTATAGCTATATCTATCTGTATCTCCATCTCTATCTCCCAATTAAATAAGAATAGAGAGCCCAGAAATAAATCCTCACATATTTGGTCAATTAGTCCATGACCATGAGAGCAAGGACATACAATGGAGTAAAGACAGTCTCTTCAAAAAGTTGTGTTGGGAAAACTGGACAGATGCATGCAAAAAATTGAAAATGAACCATTTTCTTATACCATGCACATGAACAAACTCAAAATGGATTAAAGACTTAAAAATGTAAAACCTGAAACCATAAAACTCCTAGAAGCAAACACAGGCAGTCGACTCCTTGACATTGCTGTTTGCAGCATGCTTTCGGATGTGGGTCCTCAGGCAAGGACAACAACAACATCAACAAAGAACCCAAATGGGGCTACATCAAACTACAGCATTTTTCCACAGCAAAAGAAAGCATCAACAAAGTGGAAAGACCACCTAAAAAAGATTTACAAATTACATGAGGGGGCAACAGCCAAAAAATGCAATTTATTTATAAAAAAGTTGTGTGTGTATTCTTACATGTTTAAACTTCAGTCACCATCAGAGTACTCTGCATCTGATGCAATACCTACTGAGACATTTTTTTCCACTGCTCAAAAACAGTTTTTGAACTCATCAATTTTGATGCCTTTTAGTGCTTCTGCCATTTTTTGTTTCACTTCTTCCACATGGACAGAACATTTCCCTTTTTTCATTGGGGGAAATAACAAAAAAAAGTCACTCAGGGTGATATTAGGTGGATAGGGAGGGTGGGGTATGGGAGTCATGCTGGTTTTGGTCTAAAACTGTTGAATACTCATTGTGGTGTGGGCAGGTGCACTCATAAATCACCTATCATGAAATGGGCAAACGTGGTGAAAGAGTCTTCCAAAAAATTCACTGAAGCCAAACAGCCTCTCACAACAATACCAGCTGGTACTGATACAGATGGGTTCCTAGAACACTCACCTGGGGAGAGGGAAAGCCTGTACTACAAGGGGCCTGCCCTCTAGAAGATAATTCTTTTTTGGGGGGTCCCCCTTATATATCTGGTAAGGGGTTAGTATCCAAAATATAAAAGGAATTCATATAACTTAACACCAAGAAAACAAACAGTCCAATTAAAAAATGGGCAGAGGACCTGAATAGACATTTCTCCAAAGAGGAGATATAGATAGGTGGCCAATAGACATGAAAAAATGCTTAACACCACTAATCATCAGGGAAATGCAAATTAAACTACAATGAGATACACTTCAGACCTGTCAGAATGGCTATAATCAATAAATTAATAAACAAGCAGTGTTGGAGAGGATGTGGAGAAAAGGGAACTCTTTTACACTGTTGGTGGGATTGTAAATTTGTGCAGCCACTGTGGAAAAAAGAATGGAGGTTTCTCAAAGAATTAAAAATGGAACTGCCTTGTGATCCAGCAATTCCAATTCTGGGTATTTATCTGAAAAACAAAAAACAAAACACACTAATTTGAAAAGATATATGCAGCCCTGTGTTTGCTGCAGTAATATTTGCAATAGCCAAGATATGGAAGCAACCTGAGTGTTCATCAATACATGAATGGATAAAGAATATGGCATATAAATACATACACAATGGAATGTTACTTAGCAATAAAAAAGAGTGAAATCTTGCCATTAGTGACAACATGGATGGACCTAGAGAGTATTATGCTAAATATCAGAGAAAGACAAATACAATAGATTTCACTTATATGAGGAATCTCAAGAATAAAACAAATGAACAAAACAAAACAGAAACATACCTATAGATATAGGGAACAAGGTGACGGTTGCCAATGGGGAGTGTGGGGAATGGGTGAAAAAAGAAAAATTAGAAATGGGATTCACTCAGATGTTGCAGGAGAGAGAAAAAAGACACATCTCTTCTTTGCCAATGGCACTCTCAAGGTGCATGGCAGAGAATTCAGACACTTAGGCTGTCAGGCATTGGGGCAGGGAAACACTTCACCAGCCCATCTTCTGTAGACCTAACATCCTGTGGTTCTTTTACTTATAGAGAGAAATAGCCCATGTTTAAATTTTCTACTCTCTTTTTTTTTTAAGATTTTATTAATTTTTTAGAGAGAGGGGAAGGGAGAGAAAAAGAAGGAGAGAAACATCAATGTTCCAGAGAAGCATTGATCATTTGTGTGTGCCCTGACTGGGAATCAGACCAGTGACCTTTCGGTTTGCGGGACGATGTCCAACACACTGAGCCACACCAGTCAGGGCTGTTTTCTGGTTCTAAATGTGGTGGTAAAGATTCAGGAATATGTTTGCTTGGAGCTCATAGTCCTGGGACATTCACTTAGAAAACAAGGCCTCCTTGTCTAGTGTTCTGACTACTAGGACACATTTTAATAAATTGCCTTCAAACCCAAATTGGTTCTAGTCAAACTCGTAAGCAGCTGTGGTACTTTGGGGGAAAAGCCCAAATCTGGGGGCAAAGAAAATGAGCCTTAGCTGTGTGGTCCATGTTTGGCTCTGAGTGACTGTGGTCTGGCTGGCCAAGCCCAGGGAAGGAATGTTAAACACCATACCTGATGTGGTAGATGTGCACACTTATCCATTTATTTTTGATGAAATGATATATAGAGGGCTTGGATGTACTTTGGATAGGTGAATAATTTTTTTAAAGTTTATGAGCTATTGTACAGTTGATAAGAGAGATCTAGATGTCAGCTGGAGGTACTTAAGATCTAGATCAGAATGTCCTGAATCCCCATTCTGAAGCTCCTTCTACCTCTCTAAATTCTTGGGTCCCTAATCTCTAAGGGATCCCATACTCTCAAGGTGCAGATCCAGGAACCCTCTCTTTCTTTCACCCCCACACAAACCATTGCTCCATCTCCGAACTCAAGAGATCCATGGAAACAAAGATCCTTGAACATGGCCCACACTTCCACCCATCTGGGGAGGGGCCACACTGAGCACTACCCAGCACATACAGTCTTTCTTTCAACATACCTTAACCCCCACTGCCCAAGCTTCTCCTACTTACTGGTCTCTCCTTCTCCATTACTTTCCTGAAGCTCTCCCCTTCCATCCCCTGGATGTCTAAATTATTTTTCTCCTATTTGGCTGAGCAATTCAGTACTCAGATGTTCTAATATGCACACATCCAAACCTGGCAAAAAGACTTCCCACTTAATAGGATTGACCTCCTACAGAAAGGAGGTGTCCTCATAAAGATTAAAAAAAAAAAAGGTTTTACAAGGCTACTACCCTGATACCGCTTGGTCAGGATCAGGGGCGATAATACTACTTCTGACTCATTATCCACAAGACTGGGCCAGGTCCTGTCTTTCAGACAGACCCATCCTACGAGAACATTCAGGAGCATTTGACACTGCTCCTTCTTCCTGCCTGCATCCAGCCGTGCTCTCCTGGTTGTCCTTCCTGTGCAGTCCAGGCTCCTTCTCCTCCTCCTTGGCTGGTCCTCTGGGCTGTGTGTGTGGGAAAGTAGAGAAGGACATGAGAGTTTGGCTTTGAGCATCTGTTCAATGGGCTCCTCTTGGAGTGTGGTTCCCTAGTACTCAAGTTCTCCCTCCATGAAGCCCCCAGTCCCAGTCTGGAGCCTGGATCTTTGGGCTCAATTGGTGAGTCTTCATGCTTGTCTCAGAGTGTGAATTCAATGTAGGGTTGTGGAGGAAGGAAGTAGGGAAACAGCCACTGAAAGTGCTGCAGTTTGACAAGGCTGGAAAGGAGCAGTGTCTAGGAGAAAGCACTGGCCTCTCACCTTGTCCATAGTATCCAGCATGCTCCAGCCTACATGCAAAGCTGGCAGGAATGATCAGTGCTGTTGTGTAGGGTTAGGCATCAGCTCTGAGTGGGAAATAACCTTCTGTGGTTCCCACTTGGGAAGAGAACCTGGTCTTGTACCTCGGGCTGTGGCCGGAGGGATCACAGGAGGAAGGAAGCAAAGGAATGGGAAGAACAGATTTTGGGTGTGTGTGGGCACCTGGCAGCTTCGTGTTTTTGTTTTTTCTAGGCCTTGATGTCCTCAGCTAGAACACCAGCTTCTTGCCCTCCAGAATGTAGCCTTCTGCTCAGCCATGTTGCCCTGTTCTTGGAGCGAAACTTGAAAGAAGCTTACCCTACTGGAGCTATTCCTCTAGAAGACTGCTGATTTTGGCATTCTTTCCCCTTTCATTATATTTCTTTTTTAAAATAGATTTTATTGATTATTCTATGACAATTGTCCCATTCACTCACACCCCCTCCACTTTATTCCCCTCTGCCCTGTATCCCTTCTCCCACCAACACCCCCCACCTTCCACCATTCATGTCCCTGGGTGGTAAATATAAGTTCTTTGGCTTCTCTATTTCCCATACTATTCCTAACCTCCCCCTGTGCATTTTTTACCCACCATTTATGCTTCTTAGTCTCTGTACCTTGTCCCCTGTTCTTCCCCCTCCCCTGCTGACAACTCTCTGTGTGATCTCCATTTCTGTGATTCTGTTCCTGTTCTAGTTCTTTGCTTAGTTTTTATTTTTGTTGTCTTTTTTGGTTCAGTTATTGATAGCTGTGAGTTTGTTGTCATTTTACTGTTCATAGTTTTGATAATCTTTTTCTTAGATAAGTCCCTTTAACATTTCATATAATAAGGGCTTGGTGATGATGAACTCCTTTAACTTGACCTTATCTGGGAAGCACTTTATCTGCCCTTCCATTCTAAATGAAAATTTTGCTGGATAGAGAAATCTTGGAGGTAGGTCCTTGCCTTTCATGACTTGGAATACTTCTTTCCAGCCCCTTCTTGCCTGCAAGGTTTCTTTTGAGAAATCAGCTGACAGTCTTATGGGAAGTCCTTTGTAGGTAACTGTCTCCTTTTCTCTTGCTGCTTTTAAGATTCTCTCCTTATAGTTAATCTTGGGTAAACTAGTTATTATGTTCCTGTTATGCTGTAAGGGGTGGAGCCTTAGGTATTTGCCAGGGTGGGGCAATCCAGGTCACTGCCTTGTAGTGGAGTATGTGGGTGGGGAGGGTGGTCTGAGAGAGAACAATGCTTACTTGGCTCTCTGTGGGCTCTCAGTCACTTCCTCCATTACCCACAAGCAAATTGGGCCCTTCTGGTGCTGATTCCTGGGTGGGTGGGTTTGTGTACATTCTAGGACCTCGTAGGTCTCTCCAGTGAACTCTCCTGTGAGGACAGGAGTTTGTCCCACTGCTGTAACCCCCAGGGGTTTTTACAGCCAGAGGTTTTGAGGTTTTATTTCCCCACAGTGGAACCTTGAGTTGTGTGGTCTGTTACTCTCCAATTGTTCTTTCTGGTTATCTGTACACAAATGTGGGACTGCTCACTCTGCCAGCTGCTGCCTTGCTTGCCTGGTCCTACAGCTGCTGCCTTGCCACAAGTCCTCTGCACCCTAGCTGCCTGTCTCTGCCCCTCCTACCTGTCTGAATGAATGAATGTTTCTTCTTTAACTCCTTGGTTGTTGGATTTCCATGCAGTTCAATTTTCTGGCAGTTCTGGTTATTTTTGGTTTTTAAATTTGCTGTTGTCTTCCCTTTGTGTGAGGAGGCAAGGTATATCTACATACACCTCCATCTTGGCCCGAAGTCCTTCCATCATATTTCTTCTGAATTTTCTTGGATTTTTTTTTGTTTAAAATTTTTCTTCTTCAGGAATCAGCTTGGCTCTTGTCTGGTGGCCCACAGACACAAGTGGGACTGCCTAGTGGGACTTGTACCACTGTCTGTACTGTGTGCTGTCAATGAGTACAGTGCAGTTTTTTCCTGGGATCTTAGAGCAGACCAGTTTTTTGTTGGGTGCATGGTAGAGAACATTAACCCTTGCTTTGTGCATACAACACTCAGAGCCCCAGGGGAAAGTGCCCATGTGCAGCCCAAAGGCATGGTACTTCTTGTTGTCTGGGCGTATTCAGCAGGGGCCAGTTTTAGTGCTGGCCATAGGGGCCCCAGCTCATATTTTCTCTTCCCATCTTGGGCTTTCTCTTGACCTTGGTCTTGTGGTGCTCGTGCCAGTTGTCCTGACAGATGTCCATGGCTCAGCATTGCCTGGAAAGAGTGGCAGATTCTTCACAGAGATTCATGCTGAGCTTTGAGTCTGGACACTTGCAGACTGATCTGGTTTTCCAGGTGGATCAGTGCAGGTAGGAAGGGCCTGAGTAAAGGAAAGTTTACTCTGAACAGAGAAAGCAAATTACATGATCAAGGCATGGTGGCAGAAAGCTGGCATGTCTGTTGAACCATGGACAACCTCATGAGGCTGGATTGGAAGAGCTGGTGGGGCTTTTGTGGGTTCTGCTAAAGCCCTTGGGCTTCATCTGGTAGGCCACAGTCACTGTAGGGCTTTAAGCAGGAAAGTGACAATGTTCGGTATGTATCTTAGAAAGATGCTGTTGGCTGCTGAGTAGCTCCCAGGGGCCAATATGGAGCAAGGAGGCCAGTTAGGTGTCCGTTACATCATCCAGGCAAAAAAGATGGCAGGGAATCGTCAGGGCAGATGGAAAGGAGCATAGATCTATAGACATCAAGGATGTGGAATCTATAAAATGTCATGAGCAAATTTGAGAGGCAATATATATATACACATCTGGTTCATTTTAACTGCTGTATGATATTTCCCTGGGTGAATAAATCACATTTTTTAGGTGTCTATTTTTCTAATGATGGTTATTTCCACTCTCTTACTATTACAAGCAGGCTTGCAATAAACATCTTTGCAACTGTTTCTCTGTGCACCAGAAACTTTCTTTAGAGTGGTTACTTAGAAGTGGTTTTGCTGTTATTGTGAGGTTGCATCATCTTTGAATCTACTAGACATTTTCAAATTTCTCCTCAAAGTGATGGTACCAACACACTCTCCTGTCAATGAGCATAGGCGTTTCCTTTTCATCATTGCTTGTTATCATACTTGTAAGATTTTGCCAATCTAATCAGTGTGAAATGGAATCTCTCTTTTGTTTCCTTCATTACTAGTGATATTAAGCCACTTTTTAAATCCTCACCTGAGATATGTTGAATTCTGACAGAGAGGCAGGGATTGAGAGAAAGAGAGAGAGAGGGACAGGGAGAGACTGAGAGAGAGAAACATCATTGTGAGAGAGAAATATCAATTGGTTGCCTCTTGCACACACCCCAACTGGTGGACCAAATCTGCAACCTTGGTGTGTGTCCTCCAGCAGTTAAACCTGTGACCTCTTGGTTTATGGGACGACACTCCAACCAACTGAGCCACAGTGGCCAGGGATGACTTATAATTTTAAAGAAAATACATCTGATGTTCCACCACTGAGTACAACATTTCCTGCGTATTTTTCAGATACCCAATTTTATTAATTAAGGAAGTTCTTACTATACTAATGCCCTAAGAGTTTTAATTTTAACATGAAGCTTTGAATTAAAATAAAAATAGGCTTGAATTGTATGCAAATGTTTTTTCATATGGTCTTCTTTATTTTATCTGTTAATATGGTGAATTACATCAGTCATTTTTTTTTTCTGAAGTTAAACCTTCCTTGCATTTGTGGGATAAACATCAGATTGCCAAGATAGATAGATAGATAGATAGATAGATAGATAGATAGAACCATATTTAATCTGCAGGACTCTCTGGGGTGGGGATTGTAAGTGAGAGGGCCCAGTCTTAGAAAACACGTGAATTTATGAGGGCTGGTGCTCTTTAGGCTTGCAGAAATCTAAAATTCTTTGTCTTCTTGGCATTTTGTTGATTTCTCCCACCTCCGTTCACTTCATTGGGACCTCCAGCTGCAATGCCTATAGCATGGTGATACCTTGACTCCAGCTGGCTATCTCTTCTTTCTCATCAGACCCTTTTTGTTTGGTTCTGTCCAGCAAAGGGAGGGCTCCTTTCCCCTTATCCCCTTCCCTCTTGCTTCCCTTTGGTAAACACATACTTCCTTGCTCACTGTCAACAGAGTGCCATTCCCCTAAGGCAGCCTTACCCTCCACTTCCTACTCTCCACTCTGCAGCTTGACAGCTTGCTGTGACTTGTCTTTAGATTTTTCAGTTATGTGTAAGCCTTTAAGACCCTCAATCCTGGGGACCCTCAAGCTCTCTGAATGGTCCTCCTCAAGCCCATCTCACTTGGTTGGAGGTAAAGGGGAAGCACCTGCTTACCCTGCCACCTCCAAAGTCATTCTCCTTTCTTCCAGCCCTCTCTAATTTGGACCCTTGTAGCAGCTAGAGCTGGCAAAAGCCAGTGCTGGCAGAGCTGGTGTCACAAAACTTTAGCTTACCTTGTGGAGGAGAGGTGGTTTGGCATCTTGGCAGGGGAGTGGGAGGGACAGAGAGGGGGAAAAGGTACAGAGAATAAGTAGCATAGACGGTAGGGGAAAAATAGGCAGAGGGAGGGTATGAATAGTATGTGAAATATAGAAGCTAAAGAACTTATGACACATGGACATGAACTAAAGGGGGGGAATGTGGGTGGGAGGGTGTGTGCAGGGTGGAGGGGAATGAAGGGGGAGTGGGACAACTGGCATAGCATAATCAATAAAACATATTTAAAATAAATAAATAAATAAATAGGCAAACATTTGGCAATTGTGTCTTTTTGTTGGTCGGGGGAGCCTCTGCTGAAGCTGAGATGAAAAAGTCCCATTTTAATATCATGTTACACATTTTTCTAGGTCATTTCTTGTTTTAAAATTTTTTGGCATAGATTTGGTCATAGTATTCTCTTCAGAGTTTACAAATCTCTGCTGTATCTAGAGTTGTATCCTCATTTTCGCCTTGAATATATGGGCCTTCTTTCTTTTTTGATCAATCTTGCTAGAACTTGGATTATTTATTAGTTTTTAGAGAATACTAAGACTTATTTCTGTTGTTTCTTTGTACTCTATTTAATCAGTTTATGCTTCTATTCTTCTCTCTTACTTTTTAATTGTGAAAGAAATTACACATACAAAAAAGTGCATATAAAGTATGTGTATGCTTTAGGAATAACAAGAAAATGAATGACCAAGTTTAAGAAACTGAGTGCCAGGATCAGGGAAGCCCCAAACACATCCTCCTTCTCACCCCAGAGCAACCACTATCCTCAATGTTGTGTTGATCACCCATTTACTTTTTATAAATGGTCTTCACTTGCCGATGTGTCATTAGTATACATTGTTCAACTCAGCATTTTTTAAAGGACCCAGTGGCCACAATTGGATACATCAAAATCCTTGCTTCAAGACATACTCTCATCTTTGGCACATGTACAGCCCCTTCTCTCCTTGCTTCTGCCCTCTATCCCTCCCTTCCTCCTCCCTTCTTCCTCCCTCTTTTCCTTTCTTTCTTCCTCCCTTCTATCTTCTTTTATTTTTAAATATAACAAGCACCTGTGAGACTCCACCCCACAACAAAAGACAGGACCTTAATCATAGCACACATAAAACTATACGGTGACTCTTCCCCAATCCAAGTAACTGTGACTCTGAGTTCTATGTTAATCATTTGGTTGTTTTGCTTATTATATAATTTTATTATATTTGTATATTTTCTCAAGAAGCATATTTTAAATTTTGGTTGTTTTAACTTTATAAAAAGGACATCATGCTGTGTGTCATCTCTGGAAAAATTTTTCTTAATATTATCATAACTAAGTTATATCCATACCAAGTTCACTGTAGTGAAATTTGTGTTCCATTATGGTAAAATATACATAATGTAAAATGTACTACCTTAACCATTTTAAGTGTATACTTCAGGGACATTAAGTACATTCCCACTGTTCTACAATCATCACTGCCTTGCATTCTCAGGACTTTTTTCATCTTCTCCAACTGCAATGCAGTTTAACTTAATTTGACTGTTGTACATTCTGGGAACACACTGAAGGTTATTTGTTTGTCCTCCTGTTGATGAACAAGAGTGAACATTTCCAGGGCCTTGCTACTGTGAGTGGTGTGCTGTTATGACCATTTTTGCAATGTCTACTGAGGGGCATGTGTTCACTGTTGAGTTTTAGGTGTGTGAATGTTCAACTTTAGCGGATAAAGGTGAAGTGTTTTACAAAGTGTGTAAGAGATACCAGCAATCCCCATCTCCACCAACAGTTGACGTGTCAGCCTGATATGTTGACAACTGGAGGTATGAAAGCTTTGGGAACCAATTGTTATGTTACCAGTTGGGAGGAGGTCTTGCTAGTGCCTGCTCTTGGGGTCTCTTCAAATGCTCAGTTTCCAAGACTCTCTTAGATACTTCGTTCTTGCAGATTCCCCAAATGACATTTACTACCTTTCCCCCAATTATAAAAACCATGCATGTTCTTGTAGAAAACTTCAAAAGTACAGAAAACAATAAGTAGGTGTGCCTTTAGATCTCGCTCTCTAGAGTTACTGCTTTTAACATCAGTTTATATGATCTTTCTTTTTAATGTACAAATGGGAACTATATGTACTATTTCGTACCCTTTTTTCTCTGCTCAACAATATGCTCAAATAATATTTCTCAGTGTTACTGAATACTCTTCTACAAAGTGATTTTTAGTTGAGTGCATATAATCCCATCATTGAAATGCACCATAACCTGGACCAATTTTTGGACTTAAAAAAACTTGTATCAATAGATAGCCTGGACCATTGCATGCTTTCATAATTATTTCTTAGTAGTAATTCCTAAAAGTAGAATTGCTGGGGATTGTGACTTTTGAAAAAGACCTCCTATCAAATAAACCTCACTTATTTAATAACAGTGAATGAGGGCACATACTTATATTAATCAGAAACATTTGTGTTACCGACCAGAGCTTCTGACTAACATGAGATAATGGGCACTATTATTGTAAACTGAAAGAACTTTCTGGTCTAAAGCAAAGAAATTGGTCCTTGATTTACCTGGGGAAATGTCTTTCATCAGATTGTTTTGAAATCTTGATAATAGCCCAGAGGTACTAGGACCATGTTTTGTGGGTCCCTGGCAGTGTGGGATCCCATGTTCGGAGGCCTCCGCTGAGATGGCTCCTGACCCTCCCTTTCCCATAAAAATGAGATGGGGGTGTCAGGAATGGTGCTGCATAGGATCTGACCCAGGTGCTATGGAAAGGCAGTTGTTTTAGGTGGATTCCAGGAGAGGTCAGTGTGGTTTCAGGAATGCCACATCAGGAGGTGTGGCTGAAGGTTCTGCTGGAGTGGGTGGAATAATCCTCCATCCCTGGCACTAGAGTGGCTTTCCTGGCTCATTGAAGTGGTCCCAGACTCCATCCTATTTATTCCTCATGGCCTGAGAAACCAGCAGGACAGACTGCATTATCCCATTGTACAGATGAAGAGACTGGCAACCAGAGGTTCAGTGACATCTCTGAGGGCACATGCTGGAGTCAAGTCAAAAATAGCTTTTTGGATGCCAATTCTAGTGCTCTTTCTAATGCCCCACGATGCCCTATGGGGACAGACTGGCTGCCAAGTCCTAGACCAGGTTCTCCCATCATACCACAAATTCCTGAAGCTGGGGAAAGAACAGGAAAGGGTGCAGAGAGTGCCCTGCCATCCTTTGGAAGAAGGGACTTGAGTCCTTGGACACTTGGCTCAGTGACCTGGGAAAAGACCCAGCTGGCTCTTCAGGGGACATTATGCCAAGGGAGAAGTCAGACAGCAAGTTTACTCGCTGTGTGGCCTTGCACAGGTCCATCCACCTAGAATCTCCAGCCTCTTGTCCTGTGAAATGTGCACTTGAGTGGCAGGTCTCTGAAAGTTCTTTCTTGGACAGAAAGCCCTCAGTTTCTGTACTGCTCACATTGTCCATCTGTAGGAAGGCTGGCACCCTCACAGCATCCAGCAGGAATCTATCTCCACGGCGAGGCTTTCCATCTCATGAGGAGCATTTGTTCTGTGCCCAAGGCCAATGATGAGGTCTTCTGTTGCACTTAGGCTTCCATTTGCAAAGTCTCCAAATTTCCTCCCCCTACCTATCGGGAGGGGGCTCGTTAGGGTCAGCACCTGCTTCTCCTTGTCTCCATTCCCCAGAGGAAGAGGGACCAAATCTCACTGGAAAGGGCCAAGACTCCCATCTCAGAGCTCACCCTGTAAGGATCCCCAGAGTGTCCAGGTGAACAGACAAGGACACAGCAGCTCCAGGGCTGCACCCAACACTGTCAATCCCAGGGAACCCCATGAAGACCACAGCAGTGGGTGGCATCTCCTGGAGATGTGCAGCACCATGGCCCTCCTGTGGAACCTGGCTGACTCAGCTTAAAATGATAAGCAGCTGGGATGTCTCTGTTTATTAAGGTGGAGTGAGTGAGAAAGTAAAGCAGCTAGACATTATCCAGTTTCCACTTCATGCCAGTGCCTTGTGCTATGCCCAGTGGATTTCAAAAGAAGTAAAAACTTTTGTTCAAACCGAATTTAGCCAGAGCAGAAAATGGGTTGGCTCCTGGGGTCCATTCTAGAGCACTTACAGTTCCAAGGGGCACAGCTGGAAAGCCACTGGGCCGCTCCTCGGGCTCCATGCCTTCTCTCTACCTCCTCATGGCCTCTCTGGGAGATCCCCTAGGTCTTTCTTCTTAGGCAGCTGAGGAATGGGTCGTGCCCAAGGCCCATATTTTTGTGTGCAAGTAACAGGATCCTAGTTAAACCAGCTCAAGCAAAAAGGTGAGTTGATTGGAAGAGAGAGGGGTGCGTCACAAAACACAAGAATGAATGGCTTCATAAGGCCTGATGCCAATGGGGACCCAGGTGGACTTTCCCACCCTCTCTGTCCCTCTGTCTCTCTCCTAGTCTCTCTGTCTCTGTCTCCCTCTGATTCAGACTTTCTCTCTCTCTCCCATTTGGACCATCTGATTCACCAGCATGTACAGAGGCCCCAGGTACAGACTCAGGTATAGCTGGTTGCTGACAGGCCAAATCCCATACAATCCCATCTCTGAGATGTGTCTTCAAGTTCTGCCTAACTTCTGGGGTCTACATTCCAGACCAGAGTCTTTTGCTCTTTTTCTGCTGTGAACCTGTGGCTTCGGAGGGCTGCTCACCCCTGTGAGAAAAGCACATTCCTGGTGCACTGCCAACCCCAACCCCTGCCTGTCCCATGAGGAAGCAGAAGGGAGTGCCTGGGATTAAGAAAGCGATGACACTATAGGTACAACCCTGAATCCTCCCCCAATTCATCCAATTAAATAAACCATTCATAAACTTTGACATGTTATTGTGAGAACAAGTTATTTGCTCCACATGTCACAGGCTGATCGCTGCACAGTGGATGGCCACACACCTGTTCCGAAAATTCTTCTTCCAGGTGACTGAGGGTTTAGTACATGATGAAGGATGGGAAGGTGGGCCCAAGCATTGGCCTCTGCATATTGAAGCTTTGTGCATTTTAAATCACACATGGATGGACTGTGTGTCCACCATCCATGTCTGCTCACATGTGCATTTCAGGACTGCCTGGAAGAGTTTTGGTAGATCAGTCGCCCAAATTCTGGCCACTTCTCTGGGTGCAGATGGAGGGTGGGTGTTGGGACTTCAGACCGGACGGAACCAATTACAATTTTTTCCTCCTCCTCTTCCTCCTTCTCTTCCTCCTCCTTTTTCTTCAAGGAAACTTGCTTTTAATTTTCTTTTGATTGTCCTGCTTATTGTTAAATATAAGCTTATGTCTGGTTCCTCTTTGATTTCTCTTTTCTTCGAGTCTCCTTGCCCCTAATCCCTTTCATTTTTATGGTTTTACTCCTAGACAGTTGAGAAAATGTGGAATGTGTGCAGCCATGCAAGGCTCTGCACTTGTTCAGCGTTGATTTCGGGCACTGGGTCAGCATCCCTCAGTCTCTGAGGCAATGGGCCCCTGGGGTTCGAGGGAGTGAGGCTGAAGTATCACCAGGCTTGGCACTCATCTGAGGGCTTGGGGACAGAGCACAGTCAGTGTTTCAAAGTTTGAGTTGAGTCCTTAAGAGTTTAAGGAGTCCTTCTGTTTCTGCCCACCCCAGCCTTACACATTCTGCTGCAGTTACTGAAACTGCCATTCGTTTATCTACCCAACAAGTATCTAGTAAGCACCTGCCAGGCCTCATATCTGAGGCTGGTGTTCAGGATTCACTAGTGAACAGGACAGCCATGGCCCCTGTTCTCCTTTTCATTGTGAAACCTTATAGAGAACTTTGTCTGTGCTCCTTTATGACCAGATTCATTTGCTGGATTTCTGGCTGTCACAGAGTTTCTGCATCAGAGCGGGACCTGAGCTGGGGCAGAGACATGGCATTTTAATGATGGGTTCAAGGCTGGGAGGTCTGCATCCCAAGGATGGAGGGCTAGGAAACCGGGAGGGAGCATCGAGTGCAAGGCCCCTGGCAGGGTGCAAGTAACTGTAGTTAGAGAAAATTGAGGAGAAAAGGCCTTTGAGATAATTGAGTTGGTCCCTTTCATCTTCAACATGGGGACCACCAGGCTGAGGGCAGACCTTGCTGGGGAGGAGTAGTAACCCCTTTCCTGCCCTGAGCACTCTAGGTTACATGTTAAAGTCCTTTTCTGTCTCAGGTGGATGGCATCTTTCTTTGTTCACAGAGCTCAATTATGTTCAGTCCGATTTGTTAGAAGAGCTGGGAGTGGAAAGATCAGCCATATCGCACCCTGGCTCGTGCTGACTTGATGGACCTGCCGTTCCATCCAAAGGCTCCCTGGGCTCTGGATGACCAGAGGTGTGGACTTCTACCTGGGTTTCGGGTGCCTGGGTCACTGTGCTCCTAGCTCTTAGATGGCTAAACCTCCGGGGACAAAGGCGGCTCCAGTTAGCACAGAGAATGGCTTGATCTTGGGGCTTGGCCCAGAGTTCCCCTAGAGACTGGTCCCCAGGGGGACTCAGTGGCTCGCCAAGCACAATGGGCTATTTTTAGGATCCTAGTCTCCTGCTGCAGTCAAACCTGCTGGCTGACCCTTTACATGTGACTCCCTGAGCTATGGGCCTAACCAGCTTCTCCAGCCCCTTGTCACTTTCTCCAACCCACTGCCCTAGTTCTGTCTGTTATCTCTCTTTTTTTTTTTTATGCCTGTTTTGTCAGCTCTGCTGGCATCCTTTATCTGGGACCTGGAGAGATAAGGTCTTGAGAAATACTGGGTTGGCCAACAAGTCTGTCTAGTTTTTTCTGTAAAATAAAAGACACATTTTCATTTTCACCAATAACTTTATTGTATTGGATATTTTGAGCATGTTGACTATCTCCCACATGGTAGAACACTGATTGTTCTCAATTAATGTCTTGGTTTGATTTTCATCAAATTCAATTGGTCTACAGGACTGTAGAGCATCGTCCAGCAAGAAATCTCCAGAATGAAACTTAGCAAATCACTTTTGACATGTTTGATTAGTCACAGCACCTTTTCCATATACCACACAAACCTTTTACATGTGTTTCAGCTGCATTTTTACCTTTCTTGAAATAATAAAGCATAATATGCCAAAAATGTTGCATGTTTTTTCCATCTTTAGTATTAAAATGGCTACACAAAAATCACCAATTTTTATGTTTTCTTTACATGCACGCTGATATGACAGCTGTCACAATACAATCTAACAAAGTTGTTTTGAATGAAGTTAAAGACAACCAAGTGCTACTAGAGTCAT
Source organism: Phyllostomus discolor (assembly GCF_004126475.2). Classification (NCBI taxonomy): domain Eukaryota; kingdom Metazoa; phylum Chordata; class Mammalia; order Chiroptera; family Phyllostomidae; genus Phyllostomus; species Phyllostomus discolor. The sequence continues at coordinate 119,305,232 of NC_040903.2, read as the reverse complement.
GTTACGGAAAAAATCAAATGAATTTTTTGGCCAAGCCAATACCATCTGAGAAGAGGCTTCCTATAAGAGTGTGTTAATTTCCTGTGGCTGCTGTAACAAAGCACCACAAACTAGGATGGCTTAAAACAACAGAAATGTATTCTCTCACAGTTTTGGAGGCCAAGACTACAAAATCAAGTTGTTGGTAGTGCTGTACTTTCTCTGAAGATCTAGGCAAGACTCTGTTCCTCTCCTTTCTCTTAGGTTCTGATGTTTGCTGGTCATCCTTGGTGTTCCTTGGCCTGCAACTAAAGCACTTCAGTCTCTGTCTCCATCCTCGATGTCTGCCTTCTCCTCCCGTGTGCCTGTCTCTGTGTCCCCTCCCCTCTTCTTGCAAGAACATTAGTTGTACTGCACTAAGTGTTCCTCTTAATTCAGTATGACCTCATCTCAGCAATTCAAACATTGTGAGGGGAGGCATGCAGGTGTTTGAAAGTCAGAAAGAACTGGTACTTGATGTATGAGAAGGGAACCTAGGCACAGCTGTTTTTCAGGCAAATTGTTAGCCCCGGCTGCCTGGGAGCTAGTTGGGGCAGGTGAGAAGGGCAAAGGCCAGGAGGGAGCTGAATAGACACAAGTCCAGTTTAGACTCATTCAGTATTGGAGCTGGAAGGGAGTCTTACTTGCAGGTGAGAAAATGAAGCCCAGAGAAGAAAAGTGACTTGCCCAATGTCATAAGGCTTCCTCTTTTGTGGGGTGGCTCACTTGGGTTTTTACATGAGAATTCTCCAGATGATAGTTTATGTGAGGAGATTAAAGGACTAAAAATAGGTGTCTCCTGGGGTACAGAAAGAGCTTGGGGCTTGGAGTCTTCTCTCATATTCCTTTGGCAAGAACTTGGACACATGACCACACCTAGAGAAGTCTGGGAAATATGGTCTGTAGCTGGGCGACAATGTTATTACTGTGGAGGAAGGGGCAGGGATTTTGATTGGCAGCTGGCATTCCCTGCCACAAGCTACAAGAAGGTATGTACAAAACAATCTTTAAATTTGTGATTGATAAAAAGCTCTTCTAGGTTTGATTAGATTCAGTGTCAGATTAATGGTGATATACTTCAAGAAACTAAAAAAATGCAATAGGGGCAAGAAAGGGGGAAGACTGAGTCCTGTATTCATTAAGCCCCTACTATGTGCCCAGCTCTGTGCTACAGTACAGACTAAAGGGCTATCTAAAGAAAAGATGTCATCTTCATCCTTATCCTCCTGAGCCCTTGTAGATTAGTTATTAATCCAAAACATACCTGGAAAATAACAAGCACCTAAGCCATGTGTAGCAGATCAGGAATGCAACAGAAATTCTGGAGTGAAAGGAATCCAGGTAGACCGGAATGGTCAGAGAAAGAAGGCCTCTTGTGAGAGGTGCCTTGAACCGAGTCCTGGGGATGAATGAGTTTGGGTCAGATTGAAGGCACCTTGTTTCAATATGGAATGGGAGTAGGGGAGGGAAATGACAGCTATTGGGCACTTTCTGTATGTCATTATCAAGTTGTTTCAATTAATCCTCGCAGCAGCCCATGACCTCTTGTCCCTGTTGCTTGATCGGGGAGGTGGGATTTAAACCCCAGCTGAACACCAGGGGCCCCACCCCCTCTCCTAAAAAAAATTTTGGGACCAAAACTTCTGAATGCTTTTTAAATCACAGGCACTGAACTTTCTGTTACTGTCAAAGAGAAGGTCTGGCCTCATTGTAGATGTTTCTCAGAGGACATGATCAGGTGACAAAGTTACGTATATATGTGTAGGTGTATGTGAAAGAGAGTAACAATTCCATTGACTTCCAACTGTTTGACTTGGGCCCTGTGAATCATCAGCTTAATGACGTCTGTGTGTGTGTGTGTAGCCAGGGTGTTCGTGAGGGATGCATGAGGTCGGTCAGGAACGACCACTCATTTTGCTGATCATAAGGTGAATACACATTGCCCTAGCTACAAGTGTGTTGCTTGGCCCCAAAGGATGGTGATATGTTGAGCACCACCTGTGAAGAAATGGAAAGAACATAGAAAACATCACTTCCTATTGTGCAAAACTCAGGAATGCCTGAGTGCAGTCGGGTGTCACAATCAACTAAAAATCACGGGCCCAAATGACAGGTTGTGAAGGACAGCTGGGCCGACACCTGGGACCTAGGGCTGCAGCAGGAGGGCTTCCCCAGTGCCCAGGACTGTGATGGAGCAAATTCTCTGGAGAGTGCTCATAGCCCTCGCCTGGCTTCTCACACTGCTGGCCTGGCCTCCCTGCCTTGAAGCTTGTGTGGTTGTAATTGTTTGGGACTAAATGGAAGGTCAGTTTTCCATGGCAGGATAAAAATTCCCAGATTTGTACAGTGCATTGTGATTCTATACTATTCAGCCTTTTTGATTATAAAGGATACAGGCCCTTGAAACTTCTTTCAGTGAAAGAGAGTTGGTGGTAGGAACTGACAAGATTGGAAAGCTCAGGGAATGAAGCTGCTTTTATGTCTGTAATTTCCTTTGATCCTTACAATCCCCCCCGTGACCTGGTGTCATTACCCCTATTTTACTGAGAAAGAAACTAAGGCACAGAGACAGGAAGAAAATTTCCCAGGGCTATTTATGTGGTAGACCACGTAGTTAGCACCAAGGAGATGCCTTTTTGGATTACATTGTGTCTGATCTTTTATGTTTAATGGCAATTTCACACATGAGGAGACTGAGTACAGAAGGGTTCTAGCCTGGCTACCACAGTTCAAGTGAATGGAGAGATCTCAGCCTGACCTTTGGATGGTCAGTGCTGCTCACAGATCTGAGTTTTCCAGTACAACTCCTGGCCACCAAGCCCCATGTGACTTAGAGGTTGGCTCTGGAATGCTAAAGGGTGCCCTAGTTATCACTGTGATCTTGGCCTCTGGCTGATATGTTTGTTTCATTTCCCACCTCCCTTTTGAGTGTGAGCACCATGCCAATTTTTCTGTTTATCCCTGAAACTTGGAGGCTCAGACAGAGTGTGCCTCCTTCCCACCTCCTTTCAAAGAACTGCATCTTTAGACACCTGGCTTCACCCTTGCCTGACCCACTCCAGATCCAAGGCATCTTGTTAGACTTAATTGGTCAGCAGGCCATATTTCCAGAAAGATCTTTGCCTGAAATGAAGGTTGACATCTGTACTCAGTTATGATGGCAGATAAAAGTCAACTGTGTGTTTCTCTTTTTGTTTCTCAATGTAATGAGATATGTATTTTAAAAAAAGAAAGAGTGAGAGCCCATGAAATGAAAGCTTATGTTATAGGCACTTAGTTGCTGGCCAGCCCTAGCCCCAAGCCTTCTTGTCATCTTCCCAGGCCTTCAGCATAGGTTTTTAAGACAATCAACCATTCAGCAGGTCTTTATTAAATGTTTAGTGCCATTAGCTGGGGGAATGAAGCCTCCTAAGTTGGGTCCTGGCTGCAAGCAGTCAATACTCTGGGTCCTTGAGAAACAAAGAGCAGAATGATTGACAATACAGTTGAAGTGCTAAGTTGGGTGGAGAAGAGAAGCCTGGCTGGTGCAGACAAAAAAAGACTTAATCTCAGATCCTGAGTACTTAAGAGGGGCTCGTGGAATGAGCTTGGTTTAAATCTAGTCAGTTCTGGTTTTGAATTCCACCCTATTTTTTATCAGCTCTGTGACTATGAATAAGTCACTCAACATCTCTGAGCCTTAGTTTCCTCATCTATTTGGGGATAATTATATCTACCTCATTGGGTTGTAATGTGACTTTAAATGAAATCATCAGTGTGACATACCTTAGTACATACATCCTTTTTTAAAAAATATATTTTATTGATTATGCTGTTAGAGTTATCCCAATTTTCCCCCTTGGCCCCCCTCCACCCAATACCCCCATTCCCTCCAGCAATACCCTCATGCCCTCCTTAGTTCATGTCCATGGGTTATGCATATAAGTTCTCTGGCTTCTCCATTTTCTATACTGTTCTTAACATCCCCCTATTTTGTACCTACCAATTATGCTTCTTAATCCCTGTACCTTTCCCCCCATTCTCTCCCTTCCCCCAAATGACCTCCATATCTATGATTCTGTTCCTGTTCTGGTTATTTGCTTAATTTTTTTTTTTAGATTGAGTTGCTGATGGTTGTGAATTTGTTACCATTTTAATGTTCATTGTTTTGATCTTCTGTTTCTTAAATAAGTCCCTTTAACATTTCATGTAATAATGGTTTGGTGATGATGAACTCCTTTGGTTTTACCTTGTCTGGGAAACACTTTATCTGTCCTTCCATTCTAAATGATAGCTTTGCTGGATAGAGTAATCTTGGATGTAGGTCCTTGCTTTTTATCACTTTGAATACTTCTTGCCAGTCCCTTCTAATCTGCAAAGTTTCTTTGAGAAATCAGCTGAGAGTCTTATGGGCACTTCTTTGTAGGTAACTGAATCCTTTTCTCTTGCTGCTTTTAAGATTCTCTCTTTATCTTCAACCTTTGACATTTTAATTATGATGTGTCTTGGTGTGGTCCTCTTTGGGGCAAACTTGTTTGGGACTCTGTGCTTCCTGGACTTGTATGTCTATTTCTTTCACCAAATTGGGGAACTTTCCTTTCATTAATTTTTTCAAATAAGTTTTCAATTTCTTGCTCTTCCTCTTCTCCTTCTGGAATCCCTATGATTTGGATGTTGGCCCTTTGGGAGATGTCCCAGAGTCTTCTTATAATCTCCTCATTTTTTGAAATTCTTGTTTTTTCATTCTGTTCTGATTGAATGTGTATTTCTTCCTTATGTTCTAAGTCATTGATTTGAATCCTTGCTTTCTTCCCTTCACTATCGTTTCCCTGTGGACTTTTATTTATTTCACTTACTTAGTCTGGCTTTCATTTCTTCCCTTATGTTTTTACCATACTCAGTGGTTTCTCTGAGCATCCTTATCACCAGTGTTTTGAATTCTGCATCTGATAAGTTGGCTACCTCTGTTTTGCTTAGTTCTCTTTCTGTTTTTGTTTTTTTCCCCCTGTTCTTTCATTTGGGCCATATTTCCTTGTCTCCCCAACTTGTCAGCCTCCCATGTTTGTTTCTGTATATTAGGTAGAGCAGCTCTGACTCCCTGTCTTAGTAGTGTGGCCTAGTGTAGAAAAGGCACCTGTAAATTGTGTGAGGCAGAGCCTTAGGTAATCGCCAGGACAGGGCAACCCACTTCACTGCTTGGTGGCTCTATGTGGGGGAAGGACTCAGAGAGGTAGCAATGCCACTGCCTGGCTTCTGGAGGTTTGCCTGGCACTAGCTCACTTCCAGTCACTTCACCCACTTCCCATATGTTACTGGCACCCTTCCAGCTCTTGCCCTGGTGGTGAATCCTAGAGTGGGTGGGTTTGTGCATGTTCTAAGTCTGTGTGGGCCCTTTAAACTGAGTCTCCTGAAAATTCAGCAGTTTCTTCCACTGCCCCAACCCCTCCTGGTGTTTACAGCCAGAGGTTATGGGAATTTATCTTCTCAGCACTGGAACCCTGGGCTCTGTGGTCTGGCTTGGGGCTGGGATTGCTCACTCCCAAGGTATCCCTCTCAATTTTTATCTACTGTATGTGACTGTGGGATCATCTATTCAGCTACTGCCAATGCCTTTCCCTACAACACTGCGTCTCCTTGCCTCTCTGCCTATCTCTGTGACTCCACCCCTCCTACCCATCTGGATGAATGTAGCTTCTTTAAATCCTTGGTTTAGGGATGGACAGTTAGGTGAGTCAAGCAGAAAAGAGAGTCCAGAAATAGAGTCATACTTATATAGCTAATTGAGTTTTAGAGGCACCAAGTAATTCAGTAGGTCAACAATAGGCTTTTCAACATATGATGCTGGAATAACTGGAAATCTGTAGGGAAAAAACCTTGATGTCCCTATGTCATATCACACACAAAAATTATTTTAAGATGGGTTATAGACCTGAATGTAAAAACTAAAACTATAAAACTTCACAAGAAAATGTGTATGTGGAGGGGAATCTTCACAACTTTGGGATAAAGGCTACTTAGGACAAAAAAAAACTAATCATAAAAGAAAAAAATGGATACTTTGGATTCTCTCAAAATTTAAAACTTTAGCTGTTCAAAAGGCATTATTAAGAAAATGAGAGGCAAGCTATAGGCAGGGAGAAAATACTTACAGGTATTTGACAAAGAACCTGTACCAAAGTATATGAACAGTACCTCCAACTCAGGGATAAAATGATGAGCAACCTTATTAAAAAACAGTGGGTAAAAGACCTGCATAGATACTTTGCAAACCAAGACATACAAATGGCCAATAAGCACATTAAAAACCATGCATTATCATTGCTAATCAGAGAAATGGCAATTAAAATGATTAAAAGAATGAGTAAAAGATTGACAACCTTGGTGTTGGGGAAGATGTGGAGGAACTAAAACTCTCACACTTTGCTCTTGTAAGAATGAATCATTTTGGAAAACAGATTGGTATTTTCTTATAAACTTAAACATTCACAAACCTCATGACTCAGCAATTTCACTCTTAGGTATTTATCCAAGAGAAAAGAAAACATTTGTTTATAAAAAGACATATACCAAAATATTCATAGCAGCTTTATTCACAATGGACTATACTGGGAACAACCCAAATTACCATCAACCAGAGGATAGATTAATAAATTGTGACACATCCACGTTACAGAATACTACTCCAGAAACAAAAAGGAATGAACTATTGACATGACAACATGCATGAGTCTTTGAGAAGTTTTGCTGGGTGTAAAATGCCGGTCACAAAAGAGTATATACTGAATGCTTTCATTTTATGCATTATTAGAACAGACATAATTAACCTATAGAGACAGAAATCAGGACAGTGCTTGCTAGGGGCAGTATGGTGGTGAGAGTTGACTAGGAAAGGCCAGGAAAGAAATTTCTAGAGTATTGGAATATTCTTTATCTTGACCGAGGTCATGGTTACATGAGTGAATATATGTGAAAATTCATATATATGGGTCAAAATTCACCAAACTGCCCCAAATCTGTGCATTTAATTACATATAAATTATGCCTCATTAAAATATATGTATATAAAGAATTTATTATCAATTGCAACGTTTCTCCTACATAGCCTGTTGTGTTCTTGTCACTTAACACAAATCTTGGGTGGTATAACTCATTGATTTATAACAACAGGTTGTTAAGTGAGCCAGAAGAGGTACTGATAGTGTCACAAATTTGATTCTCATGAGTGCAGGCAATTTATATTGTTCTATCTTGAAGAGCCCTATGGTCAGGCTCAGCCCTAGTCTTGGGTGGATGAACATGTGCTATGACTTCCAGGTGAGCAGAAGCTGACCTAAATTTCTTTGCACACTAGAGCCTGAAGCCACTTAAGTTAAACATTGTCATTTCCCTGTTTTCTCTTCTTGATGGGAGTAGCAACACACTGAAACTGCTCTTGGAGGTGTGAGTATATCAGATACTGTCCACCCACAACTGGCTACATAATTTGTGGGGCCCATCCCAACATAAACATGCAGGACAATTTCTAAGAATTTCATGATGGTGACAGCAGAACATTCAACCAAGCGTGGAATTTCTAAGTGCCAGCTTCTGTGTGACTGGTGCAGGTTGCATGCCTGTGTCCTTGGGGAAGAGACTAGAAAAATGTGCAAACAGAGGTGGCGTGAGAGCCTCAAAATGTGGAAACAGCAAAAGCAACTCAGTAGAGTTTCTTGAATGTGATTTGTGAGCCATTTGCACCCAAATTATGGATTAAAATGCAGACTCCTGGGCTCACCCCAGAGTTATGCATCAGTATCTAGTGATGCTCGTGGAAATCCTGGGTAAAAGTATTGATGGGAGACACCCAGCCAGTTTCATTGCTATTTTTGGTTGACCTCTGATGTGGCCAGGAGGCTGACATAGATACAGGAACCAGGGCAGAGCTTCCTCCTATAGGCGCAGCTTCTGTCCATCTAGGCCTCTTTGCCTACATCAGGCTGGCTCTGTACCTGGCTCTGAGGATAACAGAAGTCATAAACACTACTTTGTAGGAACTCACAGTCTCATAGGGGAGCACTACCCAGGAGTGTGACAAACTCTAACACTTGGTAGAGAGCCCTCCACACCACTGGGGAGGTCCAGATGGCATCATATCCAGATTGGGGGAGGTGGAAGCAAACACAGAAGGCTTCCTAGAGGAGATGGTATTTGATTGGGTCATTGAAAGGATAATCCAACTGGTTATGAGGAGGTGAGGGAGAGGCATTCTGGATGGGAAAATACAGGAGCAGAATTGGAGTAATGGGAGAACGCCAGATGGGCGGGGATTGTGAAGGAAGTGTTGGTGTGGCTACAGGCAGGCAGGGTCTCTGGCTCTCCATGTGGAAGCAAAGAGTGTCAGGTTCCTTTTCCCTGGATGGTGGAGGTGAGTCTGCATAGGAAGCCTAGCCTCTGTCGGTTGGATATTCCCACTTGGGACTGGATGTTTGGAGGCCAAAGTGCAGAGATGGGGACTTTTAGAGGTTATTCATGGAGGTTATAGGGCTGTTGGATGGTGGTGGGTGGCCAGTGACGGAGGTGCCAGTAGTGGCATCCTGGCTGGACTTCCCCCTGGCATATATGACTTTATCTCTGCCCTTTGCTGGCCAACTTCTTCAGCCTTCCCATTGATTCTTTAGATTCCCCAATGTCCTCCTCCTTATAGATTCTTTTTGGCTTAAGTTAGCCATGGTCACTTTCTGTTGTTGGCAACCAAGAAACCTAAGGCAGAATGGCCACCTGAGGCCAGATAATGAGAGCCTTTCATCCCAGGGTAAGGAGGAGTACAGACAATGGGGAGCCATGGGAGGTATGTAAGCAAAGGAGTGCCTTCCTCCACAGGGCCAGAAGAGTCATCAATAGACTGGAATGGGAAGGAACAGGCTATGGGAGGACTGGGGAGCTGAACCAAGGCAATCATCATGACAAAGGAAGAAATAGCACCGTGACAACAGTTGCAGGAGAGAACTGACAGGATTTTATAACTGGCTGGATATGGCAGGGCTGTGGGGAGAACTTCCCACAGAGAATACACACAGTGGCATATTTCCTCTCTGTGGTCTTCTCAATAACTGGCTCATCTGTTTCAATTTATGACCTGGGGTGGGGGAAGGTTGTACATCAAGGGGTGCTGGCCTAGCTCTCCAGCCTCCTCTGGGAGGTGACCTCCCCTTGGAGTTGTGCTCTGCATGTGAGCAGACAGGAGGGGTTAGGAATGATTAGCTTCTATAAAGGGAGGGGAAGAGAGAGACCCTTAATTCCTCTTTAATAACATATGTCAGTAGGTAACGTTTTCAATATGTCACTGTGTCTACAGCTCCGGTCAGCGGGTCGCTATCATTTTTGAGTAATAAACAAAAGACTGCTTTTAATTACTTCTGTGAAATTGCCCGCCCCATGCATGATTAAATATTCATTATGTAGAATGAGGCATTTTCTTTGTATATAGATCCATATTAAAATTAGCTGGCAACCTGCTGACTGAACAGTACTAATAAATTTCTCGTAATGGCCTGCAGCTTTTCCTGAGTGCTCAATCTCTTCTCTCTCACCCCCTCTCCAGTCCCTTTCTCTGTGTTCATCTAGCTAGCTCTGTCATTTTAAAAAAAATGAGATGAAACTCACAAAATATACAATTAATCATTTTATTTTGTTTTAAAGATTTTATTTATTTACTTTTAGACAGATGGGAAGGGAGGGAGGAAGAGAGGGAGAGAAACATGTGTGGTTGCCTTTCACATGTTCCGCACTGGGGACCTGGCCCACAACCCAGGCATGTGCCCTGACTGGGAATGAAAGGAACTAGTGACCTCTTGTTTTGCAGGCTGGCACTCAATCCACTGAGCCACACCAGCTAGGGCCAATTAGTCATTTTAATATGTGCAATTCAGTGGCATTTAGTGCAACTAAATCCCCCACCCCTTGCAGAACACCCCATACTCATTCAATAATAACTTCCCATTTCTTCCTCCCCCCACAACCTGGAATTGTTCAGTTTTCTGTCTCTATGGATTTGCCTATTTTGGATTTTTCATATAAAAGGAATTATATAATATGTGACATTTGTGTCTGGCTTCTTTAGCTTAGCATAATGTTTCTGAGGTTCATCCAAGTTACAGGGTGCATCAGTACTTTATTCCTTTTTATGGCTGAATGATATTCCATTGTATGGATATACCACAGTTTGGTTATAAATTTATCTGCTGATGGATATTTGGGTTGTTTCTACCTTTTGGCTGTTATAAATTAACATTGTGTACAAGTTACTATGTGGTCATATGTTTTCATTTCCCTTGGGTATATACCTAGGAGTTGAATTCCTGGGTTATATATTAATTCTATGTTTCAAGTCTTGATTATCCATCACTAAATTTAAGGTCATGAAGATTTACACCTGTTTTCTTTTAATGGTTTTATCAAGTTTTTGCTCTTATAAGTTGTTGATCCACTTGAGTTAATTTTTTAATATGGTGTGAGGTACGGGTCCTACCTGATTCTTTCATGTGTGGTTATGCAGTTGTCCCAGCACCATTTGTTGAGGAGACCTTTTATTGATTATGCGATTACAGTTGTCCTTATTTTTCCCTCTTTGCTCCCCTCCACTCCCTCAAGCAATCCCTCAACCCTTGTTCATGTCCATGAGTCATGTATGTAAGTTCTCTGGCTACTCCATTTCCTGGACTGTGCTTTACATTCCTACGGCTATTCTGTAATTACCTATTTGTACTTCTTAATCCCCTCACCTCTTCACACATTCTCCCACACCTCCCTCTCATCTCTTTATCTTTAACCTTTGACATTTTAATTATGATATGTATCTTGGGGTTCACCTCTTTGTGTCCATCTTCTTTGGGACTCTCTGTGCTTCATGGACTTGCATGTCCATTTCCTTTATCAACTCAAGTGAAAGAAAGGAATGAAATAATGAAAGAAATAATGAGAGGAATAATGAAAGAAAGGAAGTTTTCTTTCATTATTTTTTCAAATAGATTTTCAATTTCTTTCTCTTTCTGTTCTCCTTCTGGCATCCCTATGAAGTGAATGTTGGATTGCTTAAAGTTGTCCCACAGTCTGCTTACACTATCCTCATTTTTTAGATTCTCTTTTCTTCTTGTAGTTCTGATTGGTTGTTTTTGCTTCCTTATGTTCCATATTATTGATTTAAATCTCTGACTTCATCCACTCTACTGTTGTTCCCCTGTAAATTGTTCTTTATTTCAATTAATGTATCTTTTGTTTCTCACTGAATCTTTTTTATGCTTTTAAGGTCCTCACTAAGTTCCTTGAGTATCCTTATCACCAGTGTTTTGAACTCTGAATCTGATAGATTATTTATCTCCATTTTGTTTAGCTCTTTTTCTGGAGTTTTGATCTGTCCTTTCATGTGGGCCATATTTCTTTGTCTCTTTGTTGTGGCAGCCTCCCTGTGTTTGTTTGTATTATTAGATAGAGGTGCTTTGACTCTGTGTCTTATTTGTGTGGCCTAATGTAGTAGGTGTACTGTAGCGTCCAGCGGCACAGCCTCCCCTATCACCCAAGCTGGGTATTCAAGGTGTGTCCTTTGTGTGGGCTGAGTACACCCTCCTCTTATAGTTGAGCCTTGGTTGCTGTTGGCAGATCAATAGGACTGGCTGTGACCACTTACCACCAACCTTCACCCTCTGTGGAGGATCAGTTTTGCAGGGGCAGTATGGAGGTGCTCCAACTTGGTTTTTACTTATCCACTGGGTGTGCTGGCCCTATGGTTTCCCAGGTGTTGTGGGCCAACATCAGCCCCTACCTGTTCTTTGCTGGGGGACCCCTTGTCTGGGTTAGAAAGCAATCTGAGATGGTTGCTACTTGTGCTGGGCTTGGAGATTCCCAGGCAAAGCCAAGTTGTGAATCTAGGCTGCTGGTTCCAGCCCTGGGGCTCACTGAAGCTAGCTGTTACTTATTTGTTCATGTGGGAAAGCAGCTTGAGTGGGTCTGTAAGTTAGGTGGCATGGAGTCTCTGGGGACCTCCAAAGCCAGGTTGATGGAATCTTAGATATGGCACCAGTCTGCCACCTCTGTGGGTAGAGCCCAGGAAAGGGACAATGGCCTCTGCTTCTCTTGATGCTGGACACCTCAACCTCTCCTTGCACATGAGTGGTATTCCTCAAGCCAACTCCCTGGTGCTGGAGCACAGAGTCTGAGTAGGTGAGTCAGTGTGTGTGTTCTTGAAGAGGAGCTGCTTGGGACTTTAGAAGTTTCTTCCACCAACTCAATCCCTACTAGTTTTTGCAGCCATAAGTTGTGGGGACTAATCTTCCTGGTACTGGAACCCTGGGCTTGGGGGACCTGGTGTGAGGCTGGGACTCCTCGCTCCCAAGATATCCCTCCCAAATTTTTATCCACCACGTGTGGGTCAGGGACAAGCCTGTTTCACATCTGTGCCCTTCCTACCAGTCTTGATGGATGTGGTTTCTTTAATTCCGTAGTTGTCAGACTTTCATTCAACTTGATTTCTGTCAGTTCTGAGCAATGATTGTTCTGCATTTTAGTTGTAATTTTGTTGTGGTTGTGTGAAGAGGTGAGCCATGTCTGCCTACTTCGCCATCTCGACTGGAAGTGAGGAGACTATTCTTTCCTCCATTGAATAGTTTTTGGCACTCATGTCAGTCTTTAATCTCTTCCTATTTTCCTATCTTTGTCTCTCACTTGATCTCCCTGTCTCCACCTTTCTTACATCTTGCAGACTTAAACATACTATACACATTCTTTACCTGATTCTAGCATCCCATAGAAGGGAAATGATGGAATTGGGGTGAAAAGATGTTATGGAAGGAGTGAGCCTGGAATCACTGGCCAACTAAATGCTCAGACAGATAGGGACGGTTCAGGATTGGAGTAGGAGTGAAGGGTAGAATCAGTCTTTCTTTTTATTTTTTATTTTTAAAGTATATTTTATTGATTATGCTATTATAGTTGTCCCACTTACTCTCCCCTTTATTGCCCTCTGCCCTGCACCCCCCTCTCATCAGCATTCCCCCCAACCCTTAGTTCATGTTCATGGGTTGTACATATAAGTTCTTTGCTTCTCCATTTTCTGTACTATTCTTAACCTCCCCCTGTCTATTTTGTACTTACTATTTATGCTTCTTATTCCCTGTATCTTTTCCCCCAGTCTCCACCCTGCTCCCTGCTGATAACCCTCCATGTGATCTCCATTTATGTGATTCTGTTCCTGCTCTAGTTGTTTGCTTAGTTTGTTTTTCTTTTTGTTTTACTTTTAATTTCAGTTGTTGATAGTTGTGAGTTTGTTGTTATTTTACTGTTCATAGTTTTGACCATATTCTTTTTCTTAGATAAGTCCCTTTAACATTTCATATAATAAGGGCTTGGTGATGATGAACTCCTTTAACTTGACCTTATCTGAGAAGCACTTTGTCTGCCCTTCCATTCTAAGTGATAACTTTGCTGGACAGAGCAATCTTGGATGTAGGTCCTTGCCTTTCATGACTTGGAATACTTCATTCCAGCCCCTTCTTGCCTGCAAGGTCTCTTTGGAAAAATCAGCTGACAGTCTTATGGGCACTCCTTTGTAGGTAACTGTCTCCTTTTCTCTTGCTGCTTTTAAGATTCTCTCCTTATTTTTAATCTCAGGTCATGTAATTATGATGTGTATTGGTGTCTGCTTCCTTGGGGCTCTGAAATTCCTGGACTTCCTGGAAGTCTATTTCCTTTGACAGATTGGGAAAGTTCTCCTTCATTATGTTTTCAAATAAGCTTTCCATTTCTTGCCTTTCCTCTTCTCCTTTTGGCACCCTTATGATTTGGATGTTGGAACATTTAAAGTTGCCCTAGGGGTTCCTAAGGCTCTCCTCATTTTTCTGAATTCTTGTTTCTTTGTTCTGTTCTGGTTGAAAGTTTGTTTCTTCCTTCTACTCCAAATCATTGATTTGAGTCCTGGTTTCCTTCCCTTCACTTTGGTTCCCTGTATATTTTTCTTTATTTTACTTTGCATAGCCTTCACTTTTTCCTCTATTTTGTGATGATGCTCAATTATTTCTGTTAGCATACTGATTACCAGTGTTTTAAATTTTGCCTCTGATAGGTTGCTTATCTCTTCATCACTCAGTTCTATTTTTGGAGGTTTGATCTTTTTTTTCATTAAGACCATATTTCTTTGTTTGGGTGCAGCTGTCACATTGTAAGGGGCGGAGCCTCAGGTATTCACCAGGGCAGGGCAACCTTCATGGCTGCGTTGTGGCACTGTATGTGGGGGAGGGGCCAGAGAGCAAACAATGCTGCTTGCTCAGCTCTTGGCCAGCTTTCAGTCACTTCCCCCACTACCCACAGCAAACTGCGCCCTTCTGGTGCTGATTCCTGGGTGGGTGGGTTTGTGTACATTTGAGCACCCTGTGGGTCTCTCCAACAAACCCTCCTGTGAGCCTAGGAGTTTCTCCTGCTGCTGCAACCCCCACAGGTTTTCTTCAGTAAGAGATTTGGAGGTTTTATTTCCCCATGTTGGAACCCTGGATTGCACAATCTGTCTTGCTCCCCATTATTCCTCCTGGTTTATCTGCATGGAAATGTAGGACCACCCAGTCTGCCAGCTGATACCTCACCCTGTGGGTCAACTTGCCACATGTCCTCTTGCCCCAGCTGCCCTCTCCAGCCCTCCTACCAGTCTGGAGGAGTGTTTCTTCTTTAACTCCTTGGTTGTTGGACTTGCATACAGTTTGCTTTTCTGGCAGTTCTGGTTATTCTTTGTTTTTAAACTTGTTGTTGTCCTTCTTTTGGTTGTGTGATGAGGCAAAGTATATCTTCCAGTGCCTCCATCTTGGCTGGAAGTCCTGTCTTTTTTTTAAAAACTAGATTAGAATTACTATAAATATTTGTACATTCTTTTATTATATTCTGAGTCAAACTCTTGATTTCTCATTTCCATTGAACCTTGCAGAACATTAACTATATTAAATCAATATATGACTCAAGTTTCTTAAGTCTTTTTTCTCTCTTTCATTCTTTCACATTCTCCCTACCCTAACCACCTTATTCTTCAGGGCTGGCCACATAGCATTTTGGGCCACCAAAATGCAGCTGATTTGGGAATTGTTTTAATTCAGACCAGGTAAACTATTTATTAGCCTAGTTCCAGGAAAGTAGCATGACTTCTCTGGGATTTGGTTTCCTCATTCATAGAAAGTGCTGTATAAACTTCAGAGAAGAGGTCATTATAATAATTATGGTACAGGTAATTTATTGTTGTTTTAAATCCACAAGGGTTAAGAAAAGAAGTGACAGTTGCAGAAAATCATGGGAGTGTTTTCCTTCAGTGAGTGAGGATGCTGCATAGCAGCAACATAAGTGAGAATGGAGGCTAAGAACCTCACCACTGCCGGAGCCTGGGGTCTCCAAGCACATCTCCTTGCCTGTCCAACCTCTGATTTCCTTGAAGGGCCCTCGAGGCCACTGAGACCTACCTGCTTATTTTATAGGTGAGGGAACTAAAGCTCAGGAAGGGACTTGTCCAGGATATTAGTGATGGAGCCTGTCCTCCCACCTTGAGGTCTGACTCTATTCAGGGCACATTCTGTTTCTTCAGATAGATCCCTGGTTACATTGTTCATTCTCAGGCAGCATTTTTGATTTTCTAGGAATTTGACTTCTCCTAAGGCACAGAAAAGAGATGGGGGGAGTCTTATGGGGCCAAGGAGACCAGTAAGAACCTAAATGCTGCCCCTTCTCCAGTAGTAGGTGGAAGGGAAGTACTTTAGTGGGAACACATTTGGGGCTCAACATATTTATTTTTTAATAAAATATTCCAGACATGCAAAGCCATATACCTACCACTCAGCTTAAGAAATAACACAGGAAAACAAATTTGGCAGGGTATAAAATAAATACCCTAAAATCAGTTGCACTTTTATCCACTAACAATGAAAAATTTGAAAAGGAAATTAAAAAACAACTTCATTTACAATAGCTTGAAGAAGAATAAGATACCTAGGAATTAACTTAAACAAGAGGCAAAAGACTTGTACCTTGAGAACTATAAAACCCTGCTGAAAAAAATTAGAGAAGACATACATTAATAGAAAAATATCCCATGTTCGTGGACTGGAAGACTTAATATTGTTAAGATGTCAGTACAACCCAAAGTACAGATTTGATGTAATCTCTATCAAAATCCCAATGATGTTTTTTTAAGAAATAGAACAATTAATCTTAAAATTCATATATCAAGGGATCCAGAAGAGCCCAAACAATCTTGAAAAAGAATAAATGGAGGTCACACAACTCCTGATTTCAAGACTTACTACGAAGCATGACAATCAAAACAGTGTGGTGCTGACATAAAGACAGACACAGAATAGAGAGCCTAGAAATAAATTCTTGCATATATGGTTAAATGATTTTCAACAAGGATGCTAAGAGCATTCAATGAGGAAAGTATAGTCTTTGGGGAAGCAATGGGAAACTTGCAAAAAAATAAAGTCAAACCTTTGCCTTATACCATACAAAAATTACTCAAAATAGATTAAAGATTTACTTGTAAAATCTAAAACTATAAAACCCTTAGCAGAAAATATAAGAGAAAAGTTTCAAGACATTGGATTTGGCAAGGATTTCTTAGTTATGACAACAAAAGCACAGGTAATCGGGGGAAAAAAAGTTGTGGACTTCATCAAAATTAAAGACTTTTGTGAATCCAAAGGACTCTATCAATTGAGCGAAAGGGAAATCTATGGAAAGGAAGAAAATATTTGCAAATTATATATTTGATAATGATTGATATCAAGAATATATAAAAACTACAACTCAGCCACAACAAAATAAGCCAATTAAAAAATAGGCAAAGAACTTGAATAGATGTTTCGCAGAGAAAGTATACAAATGACTACCAATAAAAGGAAAAGATATTCAACATTGCTAATTATTAGGGAAATGCAAATCAGAAGCACAATGATATACCATTCCATACCCATTAGGATGACTATTATTTAAAAAAAAAAAAGGAGACTTCTGGATAAGATGGAGGCATAGATAGACACACTGTGCCTCCTCACACAACCAAGATAGGGACAATAACAATTTAGAAACAGAATAATAATCAGAACTGACAGAAAATTGAACTGTATGGAAGTCAGACAACCAAGGAGTTAAAATAGACACGTTCATCCAGACCGGTCGGAAGGGTGTAGTCAGGCAGCCTGGGTCACAGCACAAAGAGTGGTGGGACTGGATGTGTAAGGTATCCCAGGCATGCAAGACCACAGAGGAAGACCCTGGGCATGGGGTGGCAACTGGCAGACCCAGCAAGGTGGTGATTGTGAAACAAGGCACTATGCACAACTCAGGGTCCCAGCACTGGGAAATAGAGCCTCAGGGCACTGATTGAAAACACTTGTGGGGGTTGAGGTGCCAGGAGAGGCTCCCAGCCTCACAGAAGAGTTTATTGGAGAGACCCATGGGGTCCTAGAATGTGCACAAGCCCACCCACACAGGAATCAGCACCAGAAAGGCCCAGTTGGCTTGGGGGAAGAGGTGGAAGGGACTGAAGTCAAACAAAGATCAGAGCAAGCACCATTGTTCCCTCTCAGACCCCTCCCCCACATACAGCATAACAACCCAGCAACTGGGTTGCCCCACCCTGGTGAACACTTAAGGCTCCACCTCTTGTATGTAACAGGCATGACAAGACAAAAAAAAATGGCCCAAACAGAAGAACAGATCAAAGCTCCACAGCAAATACAACTAAGCAACCAAGAGATAGTCAACCTATCAGATGCACAGTTCAAAGCACTGGTGATCAGGACACTCACAGAATTGGTTGAATTTGGTCTCAAACTAGATGAAAAAATGAAGGCTAGGGTAAGAGAAATGAAGGAAAATGCATAGGGAACAAATAGTGATGGGAAGAAAACTGGGACTCAAATCAATGGAGTGTACCAGAAGGAAGAAAGAAGCAATCAAACAGAAAAGAATGAAGAAATAAGAATTTAAAAAAATGAGGAGAGGCTAAGGAACCTCCAGGACATCTTTAAGCATTCCAACATCCAAATTATAGGGGTATCAGAAGGAGAAGAGGAAGAGCAACAAGTGGAAAAGGTATTTGAACAAATAATAAAGGAGAACTTCCCTAATCTGGCAAAGGAAATAGACTTCCAGGAAGTCCAAGAAGCTCAGAGAATCCCAAAGAAGTTGGGCCCAAGGAGGAACACACCAAGGCACATCATAATTACATTACTCAAGATTAAAGAGAAGGAGAGAATCCTAGAAGCAGCAGGAGATAAGGGGACAGTAACCTGCAAAGGAGTGCCCATAAGACTGTCAGCTGATTTTTCCAAAGAGACCTTACAGGCAGGAAGGGGCTGGAGAGAAGTATTCCAAGTCATGAAAGGCAAGGACCTACATCCCAGATTGCTCTATCCAGCAAAGCTTTCATTTAGAATGGAAGGGCAGGTAAAGTGCTTCTCAGATAAGGTCAAGTTAAAGGAGTTCATCATCACCAAGCCCTTATTATTTGAAATGTTAAAGGGACTTATCTATGAAAAAGAAGATAAAAAACATGTATACTAAAATGATAGCAAACTCACTATTATTAACAACCACACCTAAAACAAAAAACAAAAGCAAACTAAGCAAACAACTAGGACAGGAACAGAACCACAGAAATGGAGATCACATGGAGGGTTATCAACAGGGGAGTGGGAGGAGGAGAGAATGAGAAAAGGCACAGAGAATAAGTAGCATAGATGGTAGGTAGAAAATAAACAGGGAGAGGGCAAGAATAGTATGAGAAATGTAGAAGCTAAAGAACTTGTGACACATGGACATGAACTAAAGGGGGGGGAAATGTGGGTGGGAGAGGGTGTGCAGGGTGGAGGGGAATGAAGGGGGGTAATGGGACTACTGTAATAGCATAATCAATAAAGTATATTTAAAAAAATGAAAATACCAACAGTTGGCAAGTGTGTGGGAAAATTGGAAACTTCATGCATTGTTGGTGGGAATGTATATTCCCAAAATAAGTGAGAGCAAGGTCTTGCACAAGTATTTGTACACCAATGTTTGTAGGAGCACTATTCAAAGTAGCCAAAGGAGGAAGCAGCCTGTGTCCATGGACAGATAGATAAATGGACAAACAAAATGTAGTCTATACATACAACGGAATATTATTCGTTATTTCTTTATTTCTTTTTAAAGATTTTATTTATTTATTTTCAGAGAGAGGGGAAGGGAGGGAGGAAGAGAGGGAGAGAAACATTGATTTGTGAAATATAGCAATCAGTTGCCTCTCACATGCCCCCAGCCAGAGGCCTGGCCCACAACCCAGGCATGTGCCCTGACTGGGAATTGAGCCTGTGACCTTTCAGTTCGCAGGCTGGCACTCAGTCCACTGAGCCACATCAGCCAGGGCCATATTATTTATCCTTTAAAAGGGAGGAAATTCTGATATATTCTACAACATGGATAAACTTTGAAGACATAAGCCAGCCATAAAATAAGTCATACAAATATTTTATAATTTCATCTATTTGGAATAGGTACCTGGAATAGTCAAATTCATAGAAACAGGAAATAGAACTGTGGTTGCCAGGAGCTGGGGAGAGGGGAATGGAGAGTTATTGTTTAACAGGTACAAGGTTTCAGCTGGGGAGATGGAAATGATATGAATGGTGGTGGTGGTAGCACCGCAGTGTAGATGTACATAATGCCAAGGACCTGTGTGCAAATGATTAGAATGGGAAATTTTGTTATATATATTTTACCACAAATTTTAAAAGATGAAAGAGAGAGAGAGAGAGAGAGAGAGAGAGGGAGGGAGGGAGGGAGAGAGAGAAAGAGAAACAAGCAGGGCAGAAGTCCATTCTTCAAAAGTGGAGCTTTTCTACAATATTCTTTAGGTACTGAGGACACCAGGGTTTACCTCTGACCACAGTACTTGCTGGGGAGACTGTGCCATGGGAAGGCAAGCCCTGGAGCTGCTGCAGAAGGGACCAGAGGCCCCTGAGGCACTGTCTGCATCCTTGGCCTCAGAACCACAGGCTCAGCTGGCCCTGCCCAGCCCTGCCCAGCCCTGCCCCTAAGCTCAACATATGACTTGAAACTTGGCTGAATTTTCATTTCAATCCTTTCATCCCCATAACAGGTTTCTGGAGCCATCCCATTGCCAGGCCATTATAGGAAGATATTTTGAGAGGATTTCTCTTTTGTGTCATCCAAAGCAAATTTATTTAACGTTAATTTCTATTTAAAAACTGATAGTCAATACAGTTACTGAAAAACTTTTAATCATGTTTGGAACAACTTGGCTTTAATGAATTTACTTCTTTGATTATACGTTGTGTGAAATCTAAATACAGATCAGGTATTTTCAATGTAAACTTTGTGTCTGAGTCAAAAGATGTGCTACTCATATTAGGTCCAGCTGTGTATTGAATTCTGAAGACTCAGTTCAAAAGTGTGTGAAATAGCTGATTAACAATTTTTTATATTGATTATGTGTTGCCATAATAACATTTTGACTATAATGGGTTAAAGAAAAATATTACTAATATTGATTTTACCTTTTAACTGTTTTGCCTTTTCTTTAATGTGGATAGTTGAAAATTTCAAATTGCATTTGTGGTTCACGCAATATTTCTCTTGGATGGTGGCTGAACCAGGATATCCTGGGGAAGCTCAGATTAGCTGAGAAACTTGCACAGATAAATAAGTGGCAGAACCAGAATTTCGACCAGGATGCCCAAAGCTGGAACTCTTGCCTTTCTGTTAATTAGAAAACATGGTTGATTTGCTTTAGTAGGGGTGTTCAATCTTTTGGAATCTCTGGGCCACACTGGAAGAAGAAGAGTTGTCTTGGGTCATATATTACACACATTAAATAAAGTGTGACACGTAATCACAAAAAATCTCATAATGCTTCAAGTAAATTTATGATTTTTGTGTTGGGCCACATTCATAGCCATCCTGGGCCATGCGTGGCCCTTGGACCATGGGTTGGACACCCCTGCTAGGGCCTCCAGCAAAACATGCTGAGAGGCAAGCAGTGGTTCTTACCCTCAGCTCCACAGGGTCCCCACATCTGTGCTCAAACGACTGCCCCAGGACGGGGGAGGGCTGAGAGCCGGGCTGGGTGGGCAGGGCTGGATGAGGCCTTCCCCGACTCTCCACAGAACCAGCAACCAGTTCAACCAAAGAGCCCCACACGTATGATTTCTTTTATATACTGGGCATGAGATTTCATTTGAGAACACAGTTTCTACTTAAAAAAAAAGGTTGAATACTACTGATGAAGAGGAAAGTCCTTGTACTCAAACACATCTCATACTTATGAACTGTGCGACCTTGGGCATGTTAACTACTCAGAGCCTCAGTTTCACCTGTAAAATGGGGATTGGTGTTACCTGCCCTGAAAGAGTCAGACAATCGGCCATGAGGTAGTGGAGAACTTAGTGCACAACTCGCAGCAGGTGTGCGATGAACACGACTTTCCCATCTGGCCCTCGAGGCTGTCCTGACCCGGATTCAGTTCTGACTCTGCGTGTATGCATGTGTGTAGGGACAGTAACCTGAAGTGTATTGAATACGAAGTGGTGATTTTTTCCCCCCAGTAGTTTCTTGCCTCATGTTTTCTCTTCCCCCAGAATTATTTGTTTTTGGTGGTAGGTTCACATTCATCTGGACAGCGAGGGATATGGGAAAACGAGATAAACTGAGGGATGACTGTGCACTCTAAATATTGTACCTGTGGCTGCATTTGACTACACGGGCTTTTCTCTGCCTATTCTCTGCCTATGAGAAACAGAGGCCTGAAGGGGGCAGCACATGGCCAGTACTTCATCCATGATGGACTGGCTCAGGGCTTTGCAAGAAGGTAGAGCCTTCTTAGGCATTGGGGAACATTGTGGATTTCTGGAAGGAGCCTCAGGTCTGGTATAGAGATGCTCATTATACCCTGCAAGGTAGTGGCATTGGTAAATTGGGGTGCTTGGCCTTTCTGGGTTCCCAGGCCCTGTAGTCCAGCCAAACTTTCCCCCAATCCCTCTAGGACCCATTTACAAAATCTCCCAATTTCGAACCTGAGAGCAACCTAAATGAGGATTTAACTCTAACAAATAATTTTACAATGCAGGAGACAACCAACCTTGTAAGATAGGTATGTGTGTATCCTCATCTTACAGAAGAGAAAATTGAGGCTCATAGAGATTAAGTGACATTGCTATGTCTCACAGATAAGAAGTGATATATTAGGTAACATTTTTTGTTTGTTTGTGGGTGACAGAGAATGACTTGTTAGCTTAAGCAAAAGGAAGGAGCATGGATTCTGGGACATCCCACAGAATGACAGGAGATTGACTGGCTGGGCCCTGCACGGTAGGGCCCAGAGCCGCCGGGGAATCCAGGCACCAGTCTGTAGCCCCTCCCTCCTGGAAGTGCCTGCATGAATGAGCCCCAGTTCCAGCTCCACCCAGGCCCTATATCTCGTGGGTCTAATAAAATTCAGGTTCTTGTGAGAGAGGGTCTGATCGGACTCCCTTGGATCATTCAGCATGGTCAGGGGTCAGGATTACTGGTACAGATGTGGAGGAATTGATTTGAGTCCTGGAGTGAAGCCCCGATACATCCACCACAGGTGTGCACATCTGGTCCACTTTGATCTCCTGACTCTCAGCCAGAGCCTTTGCTCTGTCACACACAGTACTCTCAGGTAGCTGCAGGCCAATCCCAGTGACAGGCTGGCCAGGAAACTAAAGGTGCTAATGGCATTTTTGTAAAGGATGTCTTGAGAGCAAAGGCCTTTGGGTCCTAAAAGACCAATTATCCTAAATGAGGGAAAGTCTATGCACTGTAACAGATGGGGCAAGAGTGATAAGCAGCTCCCATCACACTGCGCAAGGGTGCCTTCAAGTCCGGAAGTTCCCCTGTTTATCTTGCTTCCTCTTTTCCCCCCAACTCCTTTCCCTCTCCCTCTCCAAGGATTTAGTAATATGTTGTCTAGACACTACTGCTGCTGTTTCTCCTCCATTAATCCATTTTAATTGGAAAGTTATCATAATACAAACTCTCTTTGGTATTATTTGTGGCTCTGCATTATTAGAACTTCACCAACTCGCTTCCCCAGCAAATTAAACTTGCTGTGGAAGCAATGAGATCAGCTGCTCATATTAAATCAGGCTGCACGTTGTTAAGCGGGCTTGGGAATAAGGTTCCTCGGCGGGGTGGGCTGCCACTGCTGGAGGCATTCACGATGGCACCACTGTTTCTATGCTGGGGATTTGCCCCCCATGCCCAGTTCTCCCTTTCTGGCTGGGCACTGTGTTGGAAATTAGAGGTGGGGAGAAAGAGGGGATGGAAGCCTCTCTGATAAATGGCATCTCACTCAAAACCCAGGGCAAATGGCAACAACGATCAGAGTGCACACTGCCCTCCCACTTGGTAGATGACAAAGCACATTCAATCAGCCCTTGGAACCCTGCGAAGGAGGTATTGTCATTGTTGTTCAGAGCTGGAGATCAAGGCTCAGAGAGGGCAGTTGAACTGGCTCAGGGCTGCAAGGCAACCTTGTGGTGGAGGATTGTGTAGAGGATGTGGCACAGCAGGGACTCCATGCCACATCCTCTGAGTCCAAAAACACGCCACTCTGAGGGAGAAAACTCAGACCAAAGTAAGAAAACATCTCTCTCAGGACAGATGCTGGAACTGACTCATCTCAGCTAGATGGTATAAAAAGCAATTATTAAAACAATTGTTCTGTTTGTGGATTATCCACCACCTCGCTGTCTAACTTTTCCCATTTACCCAGTTAATAGAACATGACAGACACTCCTGCCTATCTACCCAACAACCATTCTTTTTTACTTGCTTGCTACTAGAAATGCAGTTTTGTTAGGCAGAAATGTGCCTAGCCCCAGAGGAAAATTCATGATTGGTCTAGACCACTCATGGAATTCTGCTTCCCTTTGCCAGTGATGGGTCTAAAGGCCTGTGCCTCACAAAAGGGACAGCCTTCCAGAACATTCTGGGAAAAGCTCTTCTCTGATGACAGAGGGGTATGGAGAGGAAGACTTTTGCTTCCTTTCCTCTCTTCCAGCATGGACACTAATGTAGTGGTGCTAAAAACATGTCCACTAAGTCTTTGACCTTCCTCCCTTCCTAAGGTGGAGCCTCATTCACCCCTTGACTGTGGGCCAGACTTAGTGACTTGATTCTGATGGTGAAAATGTGACAGGAGTGAAGGTGTGTGCCTTTTGAAGATAGGCCCAAAAAACATTGATGCTTCAGCTTTGTTCTCATGGGTTGCCCATTCTGGGGGAAGCCAGCTGCCACATTATAAGGACACTTAAGCAGCCTGTGGAGGGACCCATGTGGGGAGGAATGGAGGCCTCCTCCCAAAAACCAGCACCAACTCGCCAGCCACATGAGTGAGCCACTCTGGAAGCTCATTCTTTTGGACCAGCCACTGCTTCAGGTGGCTGTGGCGCTGGCCAACGTCTTGACTGCCACCTGAGGAGACCTCAAGCCAGAAGCCCGTAACACCCAGGCAAGCTGCTCCAGAGTCCCTAATCTATAGAAACTGTATGAGAGCGTGACTGTTTATTTTTGTTTTAAGCCACTAAGGTTTGGGGTCATTTGCTACACAGCCATGAGTGACGAACACATTGTCATGCAGCCGTCTTGGAGTCATGAGATGACTAGGGGTTGCCTATTTTGAGACTTTTTTTTTACATGATATAATAGTTCACTGGTAGTCAGGGATTTG
This sequence comes from Phyllostomus discolor, assembly GCF_004126475.2. NCBI lineage: Eukaryota > Metazoa > Chordata > Mammalia > Chiroptera > Phyllostomidae > Phyllostomus > Phyllostomus discolor. The sequence continues at coordinate 119,280,484 of NC_040903.2, read as the reverse complement.
GTTTCTTGTAACCAGAAAAAGAAGCCCACCAGCCTCCTCCTGCCTCACCTGGAGGAAATACGGGACACTTCCAGTCACCTTTCCCTGGAAGGAGAGGCCACATGGCCTCCACCCAGCTAGCTGGGAGGCAGGGAAATGAAGAGAAGGACCTGAAGGCTTCTGGGAGAAGGTGGGAACTGAGTTAGGCGTAAAGGACAAGTAGAATTGAGATGTTGGGATAGAGATAGAAGAGGGGGGGCATTTTAGAGAAACAGGCCAAGGAGAGCAGTGGATCATGGGAGTGGAGCGCGTTCCCCATCTTTTCGGATGGCTCCATTGGAGGGCTGGCCAGCGGTCCCTGATAACCTCACTGAGGGTGACGGTGGGCCCAGCTGAGGTGAATGCCTCCAACTCCTCAGTTCCCAGTGCAGGGGTCTTTGTGGGAGTCTCTATGGCTCTTCCAACCTCAGCCTGTGCTTTGCTGGAATTCATGTTCCTGTGCTGGGTGGGTAGGAGGGGCTGAGGGTCCTGGCTCTGCAGGCCTGTGCAGCCCTGGGAAATGGAACCCAGGAAAGATGTTCCGAGCAGAGCTCAGATCTTATTAAGGGGCTAAAAGGTGCGTGTACATTTATATGTGAGGATAAGTGTTTATATTAATAGAATGCTTCCTATGTGCCCGGGCACTGCTTAAGTGCTTTGCATGTACTAACTCAATGAATTCTCACAATTACCCTATGAGATAGGCACTATCACTATCCCACGGTACAAATGAAGAAACTGAGGCACACAGTGAATACTTCAAGTCCATTCAGACTCCCAGTCCCTGAAGCCACTGAGTGGGCATTTCCTCCGGGCACTTCTCTGAGCCCTCGTTTTACAGAGAGACACAGCCCAGAGAGAGAAGGGGCAACTGGAGTCACATACTTGTCCATGGCACAACTGGGACCAGGTCCTGGTTCTGGCCTCCCAGCCATGCTGCCTTCCTCAGAAAGGGGTACTTCTGGGCTGTTCTGGCCACAGGGCTCATTACTGATGGTGCAAATTGAATGAAATAGCTGCTTGGTTGCAAATTAATAACAGATTTGTTTGTCATTAAGGCAGCATTGTTTAATAAAATTAGTTCAGCTGAGCATAATTACCTTCATATAAAATTCCCCCTTAAAATTACTTTGATAAATCCAAGCCAATTAGGCAGCGTAAGGATTGGGGTGTGGGGTTTGGCTCTGAGCTTGGGTTGGGTCCCTGAAGTGATGTCCCGGGGACAAGAGCTCAGTTCCCATAGCTCTTGAAGGCCCAGTGGAAGACACATAACTCAGCTTCTCCACAGCACAACGCAGAGGGTCCTGGGTTGGCCTTTCCCTGAATCCAAAATAATGTTCCTTCTAAGAGGCCCGGCCTGCGTTTGTCTCATCACCCTTTCAGACTTTCACTCTCCTGAACTTCAGGTTTCCAGGTCATTTCTCCACTCAAAGACTTTCGGGGGCTCCCATTGCCCATAAGGCACTATCCAAAATCCTGATCTTGTTATTCAAGGGGATGCAAATCTGGCCTCATGGTAATTTGGGGAAAATGATAACCAAATTGGGGATTAGGAGACTGAGCTCTTACCCACTTCTGCCCCTAACCATGCTGGGGGTTCTCAGACAGGTGACTCCACCTGTTTTGGCTTCCATTTATACCCCTGGAAAACGGAAACAGAGGTTTCCTTCTCAGGTGATTGTGAAGATCACAGGAGATGTGATTGTGCCACTTCATGAGCGGCAGACCCCTGCTGAGGCCTGCCTTCTGCCCTCTGCACCCCTAGAGGCGGGCCTGCTTTCCCAGCCTGGCCACTCAGCTCACCATCGTTTCTGGGTCTCTCCGTTGCTGGGGCCACACAGCCTCTTCTAGACCACCCTTCTTCCTCCTCTGGTTAGCTGGCTTAGGTTTTAGGGTTCAGTCAACACCCTCTGCCCTATATGCTTCTCCCACTTGCTCTGCTGGGCCCCAGCCTTCCGCTGGAGCCCTGAGCCTGGCCTTGAGGGTGTGTCCCCAGCCTGGAGCAGGGATGGGATTACAGCCCACAGGTGGTGAATTTACCAGACCTTCCTTCTGTCTTTTCAGTTGGATTCTAGTTTCACGTCATTGTTGTAGTGACTTCCAGGGAAGATCTGCAGGAGAATGAAGAAATGCCGGTGTGGGCGGGGCCTCAGATCTTTGGTCCCGCCTCCTCATTACAGATGAGCCACTCAGAAGCACTGCCAGGGCTGGTTCCCCAGATGCAATTTCCATCCTTTCTTCTTTGCTCCAACCCCTCTTGGCCTCTCTCTGAGCCCGCCAGTCACTTCCTGAAAAACACTCTGTTTTTTACTAGGTGCCTGGATGTCAGCCCCCAGGAGGAGAATTTTCAAGCAGAAAAGTTCACATTTTATCCACAAATCTTTCCCACGCAATTTATAGTCCCATGATCTCCCAATGGCTCTGCAGGAAGCCAGTGGAAAGTAAGGATGCTGAGTAGGGCACGGTGCGGTACAACTCCAGGGGGTGCTATTGGTAGAAGGTGTCACCCACTGGCCTTGCACAGCTGTACACTGTGCCCTGGGGCCGAGAATCAGGGGGCACAGGCATGTAAGGAAAAGACCCAGGTGACACTGCAGGGAGGTGGTTGAGACAAGCAGGGAGGAAGGACAGGCATGGGGCAGGAGAGAGGACAGCCCCGTCTCCCAGGAAGCCCTGCATGGGGCTTCTCACAGAACATTTGGGGCCTGTAGGGTGGTGCAAACTCACTCTGGGGCTTTCAGCCTCAGTTTTCTTGTGTAAAATGGTGAAAACGACATGTACTTTAAAAGGGTGTGTGATGAGAAAATAGATTGAAAGTGTTTCAAAAGTAGAAAGAGAAATCCCAAAGCCCATGCTGTCATAGCAAATGACCAGCTGTCAGAGCACAGGGAGCCCTTCCCCTCTGCTCAGAGCCCCGAGGCTGAGACAGTGGGGAGCATCCTGTGTCTGGTTGGAATTCCAGCTTCCACCAGGGAGCCACAGGTTTGGTAACAGTGGTGTGTGTGTTGTGGGGTACGCGGGGGGGGGGGGGGGGGGGCGGCAGTGAGGTGAGACACTGGTCTCACTCCCTCTGTACAGAGCGGAGGACATTCCTCTTGACTCGATTCTCCACATCTCCAGGGCCCAGACTCCTGGGCTGGCCCCTCCTGAAAGGCCTCCCCAGTCACCCAGCCAGAGGCCTTGGATAGGGGAGGAGTAGGGTGAACAGCAGCTCACAGGGACTGAAAAGTTCTGAAAATGGCCTGAGCACCAGCCCTCCCCAGGCCCCAGATCCCTCCAAAGCCCTTTTTGAAGGGAACCTCGGAGCTCTAATGAGTTGAGAGCTTTTATGGGAGCTCAGGCAAACCAATTAGGTTTGCTTAAAAATATTGTATTCATTAGCATGAAAATAAAGCTGAACTTTTTAGAGATAATTGCATCTTTTAAAATGTGGTAGTCTTTGTCTGGGCTTGTCTCATAAATATGCATGCTGCATAATCCTTTTGGAACCGCGGTGGCAATCATGAGTAACACACAAATGCATCCAGGGTGTTAATATTCTGACGAGAGTGGGGCAGGCGGTGCCACCACCGGCCTATGGAGCCGGCCCTGTAATCCCCAGCTGCAGCCCACACCGCTCACAGGACGAAGCGCAGCAGTCTCCCCGACACCATACACCAAGGCTTCAGTTCTTTCAGTTCTGAATCGCTCCTTTTGTGCTGATGTCTGCCAGGAGGTGGGCTGCAGGATTCTTGGGCTTGGCTGGAGATGCCAAGAAGAGGGGCACAGTGGCTGAGTTTAATTTACAGCTGGGGAAATTGAAGCCCCAGAGGGTTAAGTGGGTTTGCCAAGGGCACCCAGCGTGGATGGGGCCAACATGGAGCCCAGTTTGCCATCTCAGGCTGATGCTCATTATCTGAAATCCAGTGAGGGTCCCTGCCGGGGAAAGGACTGTGCTTACATTCAGCGGCAGGGGATGCATTTCAGGTTGGTGAGCCTGGTGGCTGGGGGAAGGGTTGGTGGCCATCAGCTGCTGCTCCCCAAGTCACCCCAAATAAACATGCCATCTAAGCTCAAGCTGTTAGCTTGCTATGTCAGTATGGCTTCAAGACAAGTTCTAAGCAACCCCCTTCCCAGCTGGAAGTGATCCGCAGCCCTGCTGGGTAGAAATTCCCGAGTTGCCTGTAGCCCCTGTCCTATAGGGGTTCATTTGCCCCTGCTCCCCTCCTTCCCTTCTACCCAGGTGGAACAGCTTCATGAGATTAAAATCCCAGTTCTCTGTGGGACATGGGGACTGGCCTCCAGGGGAAACTGTGACTTCAGTGAAGTTTCATGTCAGCAAACAATTTCTAAATTCTTGCTCTGACCTCGGCACCAAACTAAGCCTTACAGGGCTACAGGTAAGGCAGTGAGTCAAGGGGTCCGCCTGCCCTAGCTGCTCACCATCTATGGGAGGCAGGCACCTTTGTCAGATGGATGCCTGAGACCTGGCCCCTTGCAGAGCAGTGCTGAGGGGGTGTGAGAGTAGGGTGTGCCTTAGTTGTGTGGGCAAGGCTGACTGCGGCCGACAAGTCACCTTCTGAAGGCTGGGTGGGGTCTGGGCAGGTTTTGGGGAACAACCTGGACAGGGGGAGGTCTAGGGCTTGGGCAATTTCTGAGCCAGGAAAGTTTTTCTTTTCCACTTTCCTGTCCCAGGGCTCCGGGCTGCCTCCTGGCTGTCCCTCTACCCACCCCTGCTTCCCACAGGCCACTGCGAGATGTGCCAGGGTTCCAATGTCACTAACTAGGAAACCATCCAAATGTCCAGCTTTGACTGATGAGGTGAGAAAGTGCATCACTTTCATTTACAGCCTACTTGCTCTTGTCAAAAAACCTTTTAGGTTAAATGAACCACATGAAATTGCCACATTCAACCATTCTGGAATAAAATGGTGACTTGTGCTTGTATGCAGTGCTTTCTGAGTACAGGGGCAGCATCTGCGTTGTCCTGCTTAATCCTCAGGAGGAGCCCACGGGAGAGACTGTGACTACCACTCCTATTGTGCAGACAGAGAAACTGAGGCAAAAAGCGCTGAACTTTCCCAGGTCCTGTGGAGCTGCAGGCACCGGTGCCACCTGGAGGTGCCTGAAAGACAAGACAATGTGCAACTGGAAGCTCATAGTGCAGTGGAAAGGCCAAGTGCAGTGAGGTGGTTGGGAGCAGAAGGCCACTTGCCATAACTTGGACTGTGGGGAAGTTCAGCTGTTAAAGACCAAGTTCAGTTCTGAGCCTCCTGACCGAGGAGCAGCGAGTGGGAAGGGAGACGGGCAGGGGCGCAGCCTGCTCACTGGCTCTAGGGACGGGCCTGCCTGTGCAGTAGGGACAGCTCCAGGACCACAGCACGATTTCCCTACGAGGCACATAGAACAGCATGGGACACCTTTTGGCTTCTGTTTTCAGAGAAAGAACAGAGGTAATAGTGGTGAAGGCCAAACAGTAATGTTAAGGCCAGAGATGGGTTTGGAGTCAGGGCACCAAAGGCTTGTCCCCAGGAAGGCAGCTCCCTGGTGATGTGGCTTGGTGCAGGGGCACCCTCTAGAGCACGGAGGACAAGCCTGGCCCTACGGTCACATCAGACTTTCGATCCCAGCCTGGGGGGGTGGCTCCAGGCCAACTCATTAGTTACAGCATTTCATACCAAGGCCATGTCCCTTGGAGCCCTTTCTTTCTATGTTTAAAAGTTCTGGAAGAATTACCATGGTAATTTTAGGGACTTTTTAAAAAAACGGAAATGGATTGCTAATTTGTGGGAAGCCAGGCCTTGTCCATGGGATGTGGTTGGGCACTCCATCAAGTCCTCTCACGTCACTTTGGTAGAGCTGGTCTCACTTGGTTCTTAGGGTTCAGTGTTAATACTGTGGAAGTTGGAAGGTGGGGAGAGTGATCAATGAGCAACACACACCTCATGCAACAAGCGTATCCTGAGCATTGTTTCATGGCCATACTCACGACGCCACCTTATGCTTGTAGCGACAGCACAGTATTCTAGGACAGGCATGCACTATATTTGTGTGGAAGCAGTACCTTTTTTGCTATTACCAATGATTCTGTAGTGATCAACATGGTACATATACAGTTGGAAACAATGTTGTGTGCAACACTGTGCATATATGCTTACAGGTGATATTTCGTATGAGGACTTAGAAAAATTGCTGCATTAAATGTATGTGCGCTTAATGTGTTACAGGCACTTTCAAATGACTCTCAAGGAAAAGAAATCAGTTTACACTTCTAACAAGTATATGAGCGTGTCATTTCTCCAAATCCTCCAAATAAGACTGCTTATCACATGCCCATTATTCTACATATTGATTCTTCTTGTTGATTTTAAAGAATTATTTGTATATTGTAGATATTAGCCCTTCGTCAGGTAGGCATATCGGTGCAGATTTTTCCTCTGGTCTGTTACTTTTACTTGTCCTTTGTCTCCACTTACCGATTATTTTGTCATACAAACATTTACATGTTTATATAATGAAACCTGTAACTCTTCCTTCATGGCTTCTGACTTTAAAGACTGACTTGAATAGGAAGGCACCTTCCTTTTCAAGATTACAAAAAATTTACCCCATATTTTCTTCTGCTTTTTGAAAACATAGTTAAAAATCCTTTTGGGAGAGTAGAGGTGTGAACTGGTACAGGCATCACATTCTCATTGTGCCCTTCACCATGACGACCTTTTGGTTCTTCTCACCGCACAGCGTAGAATGGGATTTTACCTCCTGCACTCCTGGAGGCTGGCTGGGCTCTCCTACTAGTCCTGGCCCCAGGAGTTTTGAGCAGAAGCCATGGGGTCACGTTACTGGGGAGACACCCGAGTCAGAGCTCCCCACCAGCTAAGCTCTTTTCTTGATTCTTGCCTCGCTTGCAAGAGATGAATTCAAGCGAGAGACAACACATTATAGTGGAAATGAGACAGCAAGTTTATTTACGAAATACATAGGGGCCCAAAGCTGCAAGTCTGAATGCAGGCACTGCTATTCTAAATGGCCCACATATAGAGGAAATAGAGCTGTTAGTTGTTTGTTAGCAAGTTTGTTCTATACACTTGAGCACCTGGCTACAAGCGAGCACTCAGCTAATCTGTGAGCCCCGAATATTGGGGTTCAGGGGTTATGTACCTTAGTCAGCCTCTAGGTTCCCCCTCCTTGTTCCCCTTCTAAACCTTGGGAATAATGCACAGCTACAAAGCCTTGCTTTCTCAGTTAGTAAAGGCTCTTTGTCTTAGTAAGATTGTAACAGAGCCTTCCTTTCCCAGCACAGAGTCTCAAGGACTCCCCTCCTCCTGTGCTATCTCTGCTTGTGATGTTCGGAACACCCGTCCATCTTATCTCTCCAGGCTTGGGACTGCTGTGCCAACTGGTGAGACATGTCTCCCTCCTCCCCTCTGCCTTAGTTTACTGACTATCCTACTTGACAGTCACTTCACAACAAGCATTTAGTGGCTAATGCAAGACCTTTCAGTTCGTGTCCACACCTTCCATGAGATGGAGTCTGCTCCGTCGGCTAGCTGCTGTGTGATTTCAATGAGCAGAGCCTCGCCCGCCAGCCTGTAGCGGACATGTGGCCTGAGCTGGAGTCAGCCTTCAGCGTGTCTGTCACTGAGACTTGGGGGCGGTTGGTCAGCACAGCACAGGATCGACCTATCTGGGCTGATATCAGACGGGGTGGAACTTTTGCTTTTTCCCCACACGGACAGCTGATTGCTGACTTTCCATTTTTAAAAAATGACTCATCTTTCCTTGCTTCTATAAAATGCCGTTTATCATGTTCCCAATTCTGTTCTATGCACAGGTATTTATCTGGACTCCTTAGTCTGACCATTAACCTGTTTGCTATTCTTCCACCAGAATCAACTTTATGATGTATTTTGATATTTTGCAGAGAAGGCTTCCAAGCTTATCTTGCTTTCTCTTATCAATTTACTCTTTAGACCAACTTTAGAATTAGTAGTTTAAGTTTCATAAAAATATTCTTAGGATATGTATTGAAATTGCATTGTATTTATATGTTAACTGAAGGACAACTTCTGACTTTATATATGGAAACTTCTCTCATTATTCATGCATTAATCCAATCACACTTTTGGGAAGCATTTTCTGAGCTCCTACCGTAGGCCAAGCATGTTGCTGGCACGGAGGATAAAAGATGAGCAGGGCCCTCTGTGCCACCCAGGTCCGCAGTCTGGTAGGAGATGGTCAGGACCATGGATGAGGGGCCAGCGGGGGAGACACAGGCTCGGGGACGGTGGGGGCAGGAAAGCCCAAGGACAGGCTGCAATGAAACTGTCTCTCAGTTTGAGGGGGCGTCAGCCAGGGGAAGGGCTCACCAGTCAGGTGGAAATGCCTGACTAAAGGTTCCAGGTGGGGATGCAGCCAGAGATGAAGAGGAAGGTGGAACCTGCCTCATGCTGCCTGTGGTGTTAAGGGGTTTGGGCCTGATCCCCAGAACAACAGGGCGCTGCCGACAGGTTCCAACTGGGACTGACCCTGGGGCCTTAGTGTGGCCTATATTTGGTGCATGGTCTGCTCATTTCACGAAGGACAGGAATCCCGTAACTCTTTATTTAATGGCCTGGTTAACAGTTTGGAACACAAGCCAATCCAAAAGATATCACATGGCTAAGAAAAAAGGATTGAGGCCTAGAAATAACTAACTATTATTGAAGACCTACTATGTACTAAGAATTTTCATAGTATAGTATTGAGGTTTTTAGTGTATGGCCAGATGTTTACATAATCTAAAACCTCATAGTAACCTCAGGTTCTGCAGGTATGATTTCCACTTTACAGATAAGACCAATGAGGTTCAGAGGGCTGAGGCGATTTACCCCACGTCCCAGAGCCGGTTAGCAGCGGAGCTGGAACTGTACAGCAGGACTTCACACTTCCAAATCCAGGAGACTTTCTGCCCTTCCACAGCTGCGTGTCGTTATAAAAAGGAGCTAGTTCTCAGCCTGGGGGTGGGGGCGGGGGACAGGCAGGGCTCCTTCTTCGCCAAGTTTTATTTAATTTTCCATCAGTAGGTGTCAACTGTGAACTAGTCAGAAATGCTAAAATAACAGCTTAAAAACATAGGAACAGAAATGGAAATGTAATTTTAGCGTGCCTCACCACCCCCCTCCTGAAGATAAGTGCTGCTTATGGAGTATCCGTTACAGAAATGTAACACTTAAGGACCCAACTCACAGGAATTGCTGGTGATGTGCAATTTAGCAACTTGGGCTGTTAAAGGAGAAGGGGTGGGGGGAAGCTCCACAGGCAGAAAATTGAAAACAAAAGGAAATGGAGAAAAAAACTACATAGCATTCCTACCTTTGGTTGTAGTTCCTCCTAATGGCCTGGGAAATAGCTTGCTGGATAAAAAAAGTCTTGCTTGGCGGAAACATTAACTCCAAGACGGTGCTTTGGATGGAAAAGGAGGCTGGGCTCAGCCAATTCAGGCATCAGGGCCTTTGACAGGTGAATTAGCCAGGGCTCATTCAGCACCTACCATGTGTCTGCAGTGGCACTGCACCCAGGGGCTTCAGGATGGAAGGCTGCATTCCTCTCCCAAGGGATTTGCTGTTTGCATTTGCATGTGACACCCACAGGGACCAGGAAGAGATCACAGAAATGCAGAACAAGAACAGAGATGCAGAGATGTGTGGGAACAGATCTCACGCTGAGGGAAGGAGGGGTACAGCTCTGATCTGGGCCGGCTGAGGAGGGTGGCATGGGGGGAGGGCATGTGGAGTCATGCCTTAGGAGTAGGCAGATCCGAGTTCCAGTCTCAGCTCTGGCCCGGGTTTTCTGTGTGAATGGGGATGAACTGTTTCACCTTGCTGAGTTCCAGATTCATCACATGCCAAATAGTGGAAGTTAATCAAATGGTTTCCAAGGCCCCTGTAGACCTTGATGCCTACGATTCTATGAGTTAGAATTATTAGTAAGATTTTTTTCAGTTGCTAGTAACAGAAATCCATCTGCAGCCAGCTTGCCAAAACAGTAGGCATGTATTGGCTTAGGTCATTGTACAGTCCAAGGGTGTGCGAGGACCAGGTATGGATGGATCCAGGAGCTGACAAGGGGTTCCTTTGGCTGGTCTCCCTCCTGTTTCACCTCCTGGGTATGCTCTCTTCTCTCTGTGCCCACTTGTCTTTCTATAAGGAGACAACATTTTTTTATAGATCCAATGGGCAAGCCCTAGGAGCTCAGCCCCACCTAAACCTCAGGGAATGGGTTTCTTTTGGAAAAGAGGGCTTCGGGCACCAGCCCGAAGGGGGTAGGATCGATGGCAGGCACAAATGACCGATAATCTCCACTTGGGCCTTGAATGCATTTTGGGGTTCACATAGAAGAAGTGGAGGAGGGGAGGGGCCTTCCAGGAGAATTGCAGGGTCAAAGCTATGCCACAGGCCTGGCCAGAAGCTTTGGGGGTCCAGGGCAAGAGCCCAAAGGGAGGCCACACACTCATATGCCTAAATATTAAAAAGTCATAATTCACACTAACAAGCTGTTCAGAGATTTTTCTACTTATCTGGATGCATGTATTTTCATAAGACCCAAAGGCTATTCAGGATTTTCAGGATCCTTGGAATTTTGAACCAGAAACAACAACAGGAACAGAGAGAAAGCTGCCTCCTTCCCAGCCCTGACTCCATCCCACACCAACTGCAGAGCACACATCCAAACTCTGAGCACAGCCTTGCCAGTAGCTGGCCTGGTTGTGTGCACTTTCCCCCTTGCCCTGCAGGGGTCTGGCCTGGGGAAGAGGGGCTGGGGACGTTTGAGCAGGGAATTCTGTGGTTCTGAATGCTGGAGTGTGGCAGGGAGGGAGTATGTGGGATCCAGTGGGCGCTTCCTTGTGGCCCCATAGACTGCTTGCTTTGGGGAGAGGGGTGGTGCCAGAAGAGGGCCCCATAAAGAGCCAGGTCCAGAGCAGGGAACCCCTTTCCCAGTTCTAGGGCTGGTGCTGGTGGGGACCTAGGAATAGATGGGCATGTGGAGGGTCACAGATGAGAGTGGAATTTGGAGGAAAGGGCTGGGAAATGAAACTGCAAATATGTCTGGGCTTGAATGAAGATGTCATTGAACTTTAGGCTATAGACATTAGACCTATTCCTATCGACAATGGGGAACCTTGGGGGTCTGAGCAGGAGGGTGGCAGGCCTGGAGGCAGCTCAGAGTGACCCCAGTGATCCCACATTCAAGAATGCTCCCTCTCTCCTGCCCTGGGTACTTGCAGGTTCAGCTCCCTGCGTCTGCAGCATCCTTCACTTGGACTCCTTGAGATGGAGCTTTGCCGTGGGTACAGTCCTGAACCCCCACCCCACCCAGACTGAGTGGTTTTTGCCTTTCACTCTTGGAGTTTTCCTCATCAGAGTGCACCCCTGTGCACTGGGTCTCATTCCTCCAGCATAGGCTTTTCCCTAAACCAGGCCCCCAAAATATTAGTGAAGGGAAGGAGATTGCTGCAAGAAATATCAGGGAGGTGGGGTTGAAAGAGAGCACTTCACAGAGTGTATCTTATGTACTTACCTCCTTAGGGCCTTGGTTTCTAGCCCCTAGCACCCTTTAATAATACATGTACAATCTGACTGCGTTCACCACCCTGTCATCACCAGCCGGGGCCAGCAGCCACTATTCCTGCTCATTGGATTGTTGAGGCCTCTCCTAATGGACCCCCTCCCACCTCTATCTCTTTTCAATGCAGCAGCCTGGTAAATGTAAGCAAGTCACCTGTCTGTGATAGTTTCCCATCTCACTCAGTGTAAATGCCAAAGTCCTGACAAAGGTTTAAGAGGGGTGTCCAACCCGTGGCCCGAGGGCTGCATGCAGCCCAGGATGGCTATGAAAATGGCCCAACAGAAAATTGTAAATTTACTTGAAACCTTTTTTTTTTGCTCATCAGTTTTTGTTAGTGTTTGTGTATTTAATGTGTGGCCCAAGACAGCTCTTCTTCTTCCAGTGTGGCCCAGAGACACCGAAAAATTGGACACCCCCGGAAGGAGTTGTATGCACCCAGATCACTTGAGGACCTTAGGAAAATGCAGATTCCAATCCAGGAGGTCAGGAGGAGGGGAGTGGTGCCTGAGACTCTGCATTTCTAACAAGCCCCAGGTGAGTCCATGCTGCTGGGGAGAGGACCACACTATGAGTGGTGAGGCCCCAGGATGGTGTCTCCCTCTCTTGGGCTTCTCCACTGCCCTCATCCTCCTTCTAGGACAGGGGTGTCAAACTCATTTTCACCAGGGGCCACATCAGCCTCGAGGTTACCTTCAAAGGGCCGAAATAATTTTAGGACTGTTATGTGTAACTACTCCTTAACTGTTAAGAAGTTGCAATTACATTCGGCCCTTTGAAGGCAACTGCGAGGCTGATGTGGCCCCCGGTGAGGATGAGTTAGACACTCCTGTTCTAGGGTGGCTGGCAGTCCCTGTTTGCCTGGGACTGTCCTGATTTTAAAACTGGAGGTGCCATGCCCTAGGAATCCCCTCAGTCCTGGGCAAACTGGGACTGTCGGTCCCTCTCCCCCCACCTACTTCCCTCGGGCTCACCTCCTGGGGGGTGTCCTCACTGCAAAAGCCACCTCTCAGGAGGCCCCCTCCCCACCCCAAATCCCCTACTCTTCTTCTCCACTTGTTTTTCCCTAGGAGTCATCACCCACTGATGTACAATTTTATGCATTTATCTCATTTATTGTCTGTTTCTCTCCACTGGAAAGTAAGCTGCACAAGAACTAGGCTGTTTCTCTTTTGTCCCTGATATAACCCTGGAGATGGCAACAGTGCCAAGTATATAGTTGACACTCAGTAAAAATGATTGAATGATTAAATGAAAGCCTGGCCAAACCAGTGTTTCTCCCACTGGGATGTGAGTCTCCCGGGGAAATTGTGAAACTGCTGATTCTGATTAGGGGGTCTGGGGTGGAGACTGAGATTCTGCACTTCTGCAAGCTTCAGGTGACGGGAATTTGGCCAGTCTCTGGGTGGAGGGATCTAAAAGCTGGTCCCTTTCCTTCTCTTTCACATGTCTCCTCCACTGTCTTGGAAGGAGGGCAGTCTGGACTTGGAGGTGAGGTGAGGGCCCCTTGGAAGTGGTGGGAGCAGGTGGAACTATCCAAGTCCCTTTGGTGAGGTGGCCACCCAGCTGGTCCATTCAACTGATTGACCCAATGATGGAAATGGCCCAGACCACAGTCTCCCTGATTTGTGCTGGCTTTCAGAAAGAGCTCTTCCCCTCCCACTCCCCTTTACTGTCTCTACAGCTGGCTTGAGCAAGCAAAAGATTTCTCTCCAGAGCCAGTCTCTGTTTGGCTTTGCACCTGCTGCCGGCAGCTGTTGCCCAAGTTCCTGTTAATGGCACAAATGGAGTCTCTAATGGCCGGGCCTAAGCCCCGGTTGGCAGTGGGGCTGGGGTGCGTGGGCTGCGCAGACAGACGGGAATCCTGCCAACTGCCGGATCTAGGCTGCACTGTCAGTCAGACAGACAGCCAGACGGGGGGCCAGCCAGGCAGCCAACCAGGCAGCCCGCTTAGCATCTTCACCCAAAGAAGCTGTTTTCAGGGTCTCAGGAAGAAGTGTAGACAGGCTTTCAGCTCTCTAGGAGCCCATGGGTTAGTTGAGGCAGGCAGTCCTTGACACAGAAAAGACTCAAAGAAAGAGACAAGACCCAGGTAAAAACCTGGGCCTGAGTTGTGTCTGTGGAACCAGCAGCAAGGGCTGTGAAAATTCTGATAAATGTGACTATTTCTTCATCTAAAGACTTTAATGGAGCCTTGGCTGGTGTAGCTCAGTGGACTGCAAACCAAAAACAAAGTGTCACTGGTTCTTTTCCCAGTCAGGGCACATGTCTGGTTTGCAGGCCAGGTCCCCAATAAGGGGCATGCGAGAGGCAGCCACATGTTGGTATTTCTCTCCGTCTCTTCTTTCCTTCCCCTCTCTAAAAATAAATAAATAAAATCTTTAAAAAAATACGTTAGTGGAGTGTTTCAAATTTAAAACTGAGGTGTTCTCTGTGATAATGCATGTGCTTGTTAGAAACTTGAGATATGTAAAAGCATTTTAATTTACAGAAACAAAATAAAATCATGGGTGGTACTGATTTGCCATTAGGTAAAGTTGCTAAGAACTCTTAAAGTTTATATTTACTTGTGCTGATGATTTTTGGAAGTTCTAGCGTTTAAAGACATCAATGTGCTCAAATACTTCCCCAAAAGTTAGTAATGTTGATGCTGACACAGGTGCTGTGATAGCAACAATTACTGAGAATATTCTGTGTGCCAGGCATGTAATCTCACCACTTCCTCTTGACGCTCCATGAGGTCATGTGGTCACTGACCATGAAGCCACTGGATTTTATTTGCCTTTCATCTGGTCACTGTGTGCTGATTCCTCCAAGGGGGCCCATCCTCCTCAACTCTCACTCCCTGTGCTTCTGTAGGTGACTCAACCCCAGTGCAGATATGTAACACGTGACTCAGGCCTGGCCAACCAGAGCATTTCCCTGGCCATGGTGGTTGGTTCAGGGATGGTCATATGACCCAAGGAGAATCAATGATGCTTGGGAATAAGATCTTTTCCCTCAGGAATGTGCAACTGAGGGAAAAGAAGTAGATCAAGTTCCTGCCTCCAGCTTGTTACCACAAGAGGAGAGCCTCTTTGAGAGCCATGGGTAGGTGGTGCCTCCCCACGGCAGAGAGCAGAGTTGAGCCTTTAGATGATCACCAGGGTCTGGTAACACGGTGGCTGGTTTTTGCTTGAACAAGTTTGAGCTGTTTGTATGTTACTTGCAACTCAAAGTGTCTTGGCTGATACAAAGGCAAGTATCACTCATATTGCCCTTTTGCAGACAGGAGACTCTATCTGTTAAGCAGGAGATGATGACAGTTTGAACTGATGTCTACAGAATACCATGTCAGGCGTGGGGCTGAGCCAGGGGCAGAAGGCTGTACAGTGATGCGGTTTCTGAAGGCATGGCTCAGTGGATGGCAGCCATGCCCTGGGAGATAGCCTACAGTAGAGTTACTATTTGTCTGGCCCCTTCTCATCTTGGTGGTGAGGAGCAGGTGAGTGGATTCTTCTTGGCATAAGGTCCTAGAATGGTGTCCTAGCATTCAGACTCCACGTATGCTATTGGGAGAATATTATCTGTGGCAGGGGCCAGCATTTCCAGAGAAATTCTAAAGATGGTCCCAGAAGACTGTCTATGGTGAGTCAAAGCATCCTAGACCCTGCTTGGGGTGAGCAAGAGCCCTGGGGGAAACCGACCTGACCAGGCAGAAGTGCCATTGCACTTGGCCAGGCTGTTGAAGAGCTTCGATTTGCAGACTGAAGTGATGGAAGTTCACCTTCTCTTATTTTTCCAATCTTTGTCTGTAAAGCAGATTTCTGCAGTGTCAGAAACTCTGCTCGCTTCAACCTTTGTTAAGGAAACAAACTGCCGGAGTTGAGCGTCTGCTTCATCCAGAGTGCTTTAGCAGTCCCCAGATGCTGGGGCCGCTTTCATGTCCCAGGCTATTGGAAATTGAGCTGCTCCAGCCAGGGAGGTTTCCATTTCAAACTGTGCTTCAGTTTACAGGTTTTATTCACAAGGCACAACAGAGTTCCCATTGACGATGGAGGGAGTATTCCCATTGTGATATGCCCTAATGATCCTTGGGTTGAAAATGAAGCTAGGATGTGCCAGGGCCAAGGGCACCCTGGAAGTGAGGGCAGAGTCGGCATTCCACCCTGGGTCTGCAGACACTTAACGCTCTCTGCACTCTAACTTGATGCCATCCCTAGCCCTGTCGCCAGAAGAACGTAGGCGCTGGACAACGGAGGACTGACGTCCCAGGTGAGACGGAGTGGACATTGCAGCTCATCACACTCCTCTGAACAGTGTGAAATTGGAAATTGATGCATTGTTCATTTCTGAAAGTTTCCACTAATTACTTTCAGACTGTGGCTTGCCTTGGGTAACTAAAACTGGGAAATGCAAAACTGTGGATAAGGGGGGAGTACTGCACATCCAATGGAGTTTATTCATCCTCTAAAAAAGGGAAATTCTGACACATGCCAGAACATGGATGAACCTTGAAAACATTATGCTAAGTGAAACAAACAGGCTTAAAAAGACAAATAGTGTATGAATCCACATATGTGAAATACCTAGAGTCGTGGAGTACATACAGGCAGAAAGCCGAATAGTAGTACCAGGGCCTGGGGGAGGGGGAATTATTATGTAATGAATACAGAGTTTCGATGTGGGGTGAGGAAAACATCTGGGAATGGTGATGACGGTTGCACAGCAGTGTGAATGTAGTTAATGCAAATGAATTGTACACTTGGAAATGGTTATAACAGTAAATTTTTGTTATGTGTATTAACCACAAAATTTTAAAAACTAAAAATATATGCCTTAGTGCACATTGTATTACAGCTTTCTGTTCAGGGGAGGTTCCCCTAACTGGTGGCCGTGGGCTCCCTCCCCACAAAGCAAGACCATCTTGTCTTGCTTTTATCTGTGTGTCCTGTGGCTTTTAGTCACCCCCCCCCCCCCCATTTGCCATGTGCTGAAGTGGAGTCTGGACTTCTTCCTTGCATTCAGCTTCCATGGATAAGGTGTTCAGCTTCATATTTTGTGTACAAACAATGCCTCTTCCATTAATGG
Organism: Phyllostomus discolor; assembly: GCF_004126475.2. Taxonomy (NCBI): domain Eukaryota; kingdom Metazoa; phylum Chordata; class Mammalia; order Chiroptera; family Phyllostomidae; genus Phyllostomus; species Phyllostomus discolor. The sequence goes on along the minus strand of NC_040903.2, from coordinate 119,263,813 downwards.
CCAAAAGAGCAGGGTTTAGGCCCCCACACACTCAGACTCTCCAGGAGCCTCATCTCCTCTCTCTCATGCCCACGTTTCCCAACTTTACAAGGGGCCGGTCCAGCCTGTTCCCAGAGATGGAATTAAGAGGCAGCTGCCTGAGGCCAGAAGATGTGTTGTGGCTCCATGGGTCTAGAAGCTACGGCCCAGTGGGACTCTTGCCAGGTCAGAGGCAGCTGAAGCCCGGAGTGGGGGCTCAAGATGCTGCCCTGCTGGCTGCAGCGGCTGGCACACGAGTGTGGCAACTCTGGTCAAGTCTACAATGTACTGCCTGGGGCTGGACCCATGACCCGAGTGGCTGCCTCTGCACTGGTACACATTCCAGTCTAGAGTGTGGAGATTCTCAGAGGGTCAGCACAAGCAATCCTGTGATCTCATTAATTAATGCCCCACCTGCCCAAGGAAGTTAGTTTTAAGTGTAGATCAGTGAAGAAACTGCTGGTTAGTTGCAAGTTCAAACCAAATTAGTTTGAGGAAGAGGGAAAAAAGCATTTTAGGGTCGAGGGCTTGGCTTCTGTGTGGTGGAATCAGGGGTCATTTGAAATGATCGAGACCCAGTCTTTCTCTTCTTCTTGGCTTGTGTGGTCTTTCATTGGCTTTATTCTTCACACAGGTCTATTCCACAGAGAGTCAGGATGGTGACTGGCAGTTTCAGACCATATTCTCTCAATTCAGCAGTAGCAACTGAGAGAGGTTATCTTCCTCAGTAGCTCTGAAAGAAAAGTCCCAGGGAAAGCCTCTGATTGGTCACACTAGGATAATTTGTTTCTTCCTGAATTAATTGCTGTAGTCCATTTTAGAAGGGTATTCTGATTGGTTGGGCCCAGCACCCATTACCTAGGGAAGATAGAATTGCATGATTGACAGGTCTATCAGGACCACCAAGGATGGGGAACAGCATGTCACAGGAAAAGGGGAAGCATTATCAGGGGAGGGTGATAAGAAAGCACAATGAACCCCCAAAGACTTTGGGAACAAGAATCCAGAACCAGCCCCAGATGGGCAAGCTCCCAGTGGGCTCTCCTACAGACTCATTCCCAGAGGAAGGTGTGAGCTCCCTCAGAAGAACTGGCTCAGGTTTTGGGGTCCACAGACACCCTGACCCAGAGCCCTCACATCTTTTAGAACTACTTGCTTTTGTTCCAGCACAGAAGACATCCTCCCCAGCCTGGACCCATCTCTGTCTAAGTGCGGAGAGCCATGTTTCAGAGGAAAAGTCCACCTGGCCAGACCTGCAGTTTGGGTATAGCCCTAGATACATCGAAAATGCTCCAAGAGGACTTGCCTCACCTGATCACCCTCCTGGTCATGTTCCCTTCCCTCCCCATCTCCATGCCCTTCTGCATGGTAGATTTCTAGAAGAGTCAAGCGTGGGGAGAGGATGTGTGGTCCCAAGTGGCATGCCTTAGGCAAATAAGTGTGTGAATGAAGCGTGAATGAGTGAGTGACTGTGTGGGTTGACTGACAGACTGTGTTAAACTTCAGAAGGAGATGAAAAAATGAGACACTCTATTCCCAACAGGGATTGGCAAAAGGCATCTCTGGCTAGCTCAAGCCTGAGAGCTATCATATCCCAAATCAATTTTCAGACGTAGAACAAAAATGCCCATCTCTCTCCCTCCGGTTCTCTCTGTCTCCTCTCCCAAAAGAACGCATTTGGCAGGGACAGATGGCCTTGTGTCAGCGTCCCCGTGTGATATTGATGTGAACAGCGAGAAAAGACGTGTCGCGTAGATGTAAAAATAGATGTGCATTAGGAATGCATGAAGTCAGACCCCTCCTCTGGCCACGCAGGCGTGCTATTCCAAACCCAGTACTCACGGGTTTGGTATCCAGCCACCCGGCAAGGCAGAGCAGTGGTCTGGAACTTGACATTTAAAGGGTTTGAAAGAAATAGAAAGAGGCATGCAGGCTTCTTTTTTTAAGTCAGTCTGGCTATTTCTGAATGGGACATGCCAAGAAAACGGGAGATCGAATTCACAGCATTTTTGAACCATAGTGTCTGGAGATGGAGGGGCTGGAGGAGCTGTCCTGTCTGGTCTCCCTCCCCATGCAGGGATTCTTTTCATGAAGGCCCTGACGATGGTCTAGTTTCTGCTTGAATACCTTGAGTGACGGGGCACTGTCTACCTTAAGAGGCAGTGTTTCATTGCTGGGAAGCTACTGCAAAGTGCTTTTAATAAAATATTGAGTTGACATCTGTTTCTCTGTAATGCCCCTCCACTGACTGTGGGGTTCAGTCCTGTTCTATGGTTTTGAAATTTATATCCACTGGTATTTCCTGGGTCCCCATTATCTGCTCAGCCCTGCATAAGGAGCTGTGGAGGCTTAAAGAGAAGACAGGGTTTCCAAAAGCAAGCTAGCACACAATCTGGGGAGATAATGAACATGTGTGGAATAATGAGATAGTGCGTGGCGACAGGATATTATTAAATCCGACACTGTGTGATACTCCCCGTTTCCTTCCCAGTCAAAATCAGTGACAACTTTTGCCACCTCCCATGTTCGTTAGCGACACCTACATTTTAGCAGTGTCTCTGGTTTGGGAACTTGGAATGACCTTGGCTTATTCTTACTTGCCCCCTTCCCATCTGGTCCCTCTCGGAGTCCTGCAGAGTCACTCAAGAGTGCCTCCCTTCCTGCACCTCCTCTCTGCTCATACTGTTGTCACCATCTTCAGCTTGGGGTTTCAGAGTCCCTCGTAGTTTGGCCCACATCACTCCCCTCTGACTTTGCCTCTGCTCACAGCTCCTCCATGAGCCCAGCTCTGGCCACATGGAAGTACCCACCATTGGATTCAGATGCTTTCTGCCTACCCCCTTTCTGCCTTTCTTCTTGCCATTTCTCCCTTCTTTCTTTCTTTTTATTCGAATCCTATCACTTCTTTGAGGTGTGGTGGAAACTTGCCTGCTCTGTGGTCCCCACATCTGAGAATAAACAAATCATATATTTCCCGACAATTGCACTTTTCTCTAGCAAAACTGCCAACTAACCCTTGAGCCCTTTCTTGGTATTTAAGGCTCATGGCCCCATGTGATGGAAACAAAAAAAAGGGTGTGGACTCATTAAACCTGGCTTTGAACTGTGACACTGCTGCTTACTAGCGGCCCTCTCAAGCAAGTCACGACTCACACTGGCCCTCGGTTTCCACTGGGGGAGCAAGTCCACCCACCTCGCTGGGCTGCTGAGTAACTGAGTTGGTGAGTGTGGCTGCTGAGGGATTAAGGTCTCGAATGTGGTCCGTCCGCCACATCGAATGCCTTACAGTATCGGTCATGACAGGGTCATGTCTTCTTTGAGAGGGGGGGAAGCTGGGCTTGGGCTTTTTTTATATTCTTGGAATTTATATCAGTGAGTATTTATTGGGCATATGCTATTTGTCCAGTGCTGTGCTAGACAAACGTAGGGTGTTAAAAGTGAAGGCATGGGTTCCAGCCAATGAGTTCACACTCTGGGGAGGTAATGAACACATGTGGAGTAACGAGGCTGTAGGATTGGACAGGGTATTATTAAATTTGTTGTTGTGTGAGCCTGCCTGAAGATGGAGTAGGGGTTCTGAGAAGGGGGCTGGGAGGGCTAGAATGGCGGAAGAAGGCTTCCTGGAAGAGGCAACCTAGAGCCAGAGCTTGAAGGGTGGGTAGCTCCTGGGCAGATGAAGAGGAAGCAGGAGGGTTTTCTCTAGGCAGAGCTGGATGAGGGAGAGAAACCGTTTTCATCAGGAGCTGTGCTGGGTGCTCGTTTGCATCTCACCACAGCTGGGGGGCTGCTCTTCAGATCGTTTGTCATTTGCAGATGAGAAACTGAAGCTGGGGCACTATTTGGTCAGGGGGGAAAGAGCAGGGTGCTTGCAGGCGCTAACTGCATTTGACACAGTGAGAAGAGTTGCTTTTTGGATGTAGCATTCTCTGGTTTGACTTCCTCCAGCTTCCCCAGGGGGAGGAGGATTCAGGAGCGTTGTCTCCCCCTGGATGTATACCAGGCATGAGCCGGCAGTGGGGGCTCCAGAGCTTCTCTGGAGAAGGGGCTCAGGGGTGGTGCTGGTCTGGGTGGCACAGCTGGCGGGTTGTACTCACAGGTGGATTAGGTATGAATTTGGAGAGGGACTGATAGAGGTGGTGCAGGGGCTGCACCTCACAGGCTGTCTCGGTGGGATCTCTGTTTTTACAATCTCTTGGGCTTGCTGTTACCAGCTCTATCCATTTTACTGGTCGATTAATTTTTGTACCTGCTGTTATTGCCAGGGTGCCATCATTTTCCTGGTTCCCAGTGAACTTAAAGATATACTATCAGGAGTTCTTTTCAGAAAGTGCCTGTCTCCCTGTCTAATCTTTATAGTGGGCATCTCAAGCAACCTTGACCCACATCCTGTTAAAGGGGATGGGGTACTGAAGGCCTCTCAGCTCACAGACAGCAAAGGCTGGGGTAATGTGCATAGTCTTTGTTCTTTTATTTACCCAGCCTTGAGCAAACAAGTCACAATAAACTACATGGATTTGAATATTGAAAATGCAAAGAGAAAGTGTCTGGAAGAACAATAGAGGAGTTACAACCCAGGTTGTGCAGGAGGAGATTACATTGTCTAATTCCACCCAAAAGCATCATGGTTCCCCAAACAAGAAACGGTTATCTGAGGCTTAGGGGAGAGAGTCTGGTGTCTGGGTTTCACTTTTAAATTAACCCTATTTGACTGGATTCTGACTCAGAATGGGTAGGCAGGACATATGCATGCATTTTAGCTAAGCTCCATGAATGGTGCACAACAATGGTGTCAGAAGCTCCAGCCTCCTTAGGGACAAAATCAGGTAAGAACAAAGCAACTGGGGAATGACAAAGGCCCAAACTAAAAGACAATGGCTCCCTAAGTTTGGATACTTCTTCCAGGAAGCCTCTGTCCTTCCCCTGGTAATCGACTGCTTCTTCCTTCTTTCTCTGCAGTCCAGACACTTGACTGACACTTCTGTAGTTGCACAGAATTCAGATTCTACTTTCGTATAATAAATACCTTACACCTGTTTCTCTCATTAGTCCAGGGGTCAGCACACTATAACCCATGTCGTTTTTTGCAAAAAGCAGTTTATTGCAACATGGTTACACTTTTACTTGTGCATTGTGTTTGGCTGCTTTTGGGCTGGAAGGGCTGAGTTCATTCTTGCAATATAGACGGTCTGCAAAGCCAGAAATATTTACTATCTGGTCTTTTACAGAAAAAAAGGGTGCTAACTCCTCGTTAGACAATAGGCTGGTGGAGGGCAGGGACTGGCTCTTATTCATATCTCAACCCCTAGGCACACTGCTTTGCACATTAATGTTTAATTAAAGGAAGCAGTGGCCAAGCAGGAGAGAATGAAGAGCATCAAGGGGAATAGTTCAATTACTTAAGAGCAAGAGCTGTTTTCAAGGGCTTTAAAAGCCTTTATTTACATATTCAGAGTTGGTAGCTAACTGCACAACAATATTGCCCTAACTTCAAGCAGCCCCTGAGGTCTTATTAGATCACACCTTATTAACCTAGTTCAAGGAAACATGCTGTTTCTTGACAACAAAAAAGTTCAATTTCTGTAGTCCAGGCTCATTCTCTCCCCACCACTCCAATCTCCCTTTAGTCTGATTAGACACCAGCTAGACAGTTCCTTGGAATGGGAGATGACTGTGAAAATATCTAGCAGAGCATTTCTCCTACTGGAGGCTGGTGAGTGCAGCGCCGTTTGTCCATCATGCGCTAAAGACCTGGTACCCAGAGCCTCCAAGCTTCCCTCAGGCTAAGAAAATGACTGTGGCATGAAAAAATTTTTAAAAAATGTTACTTCCAAAATTAACATTCTTTGCAAAGAGAAGGCAAAACCAATATGAGAGAGTGTTTAATTAAAAGTCTGTTCAGCAAATGACATTATGCCACCGTTGTTCTTACTCCTGGAGTTACTTACAAATTATATTAAATAGGGGAGGCGTGTTTGGCACGGTGCACAGGTGGGGCCTCCAGAGCTGGAAATGGTGCAGGGGAGGATGCAGATTTTGTGGGGTCCAAGGTTCATGCAATTATAGGGACTCTCTTTAGGAATTCAAATACAGTAACATTTTACTTTTACAAGCATTACACGAACACATGAGTGGGTTTTGTTAGGGCACTTCCGGAGCCTTGGAATGACCTAGGCAGGTGGGGGGCACTGAAGGCCCTCAAAAAAAATCCTTTTCTCAAAAAAAAAAAAGAGTCCACAGCTCATAAATCAATGCACAAACACCCTCCCGAGCGGGTGGGTTGTTAGAACAATGCAGTGGAATAAGCTGGGAAAGTGGGGTTAGCCAGGCTCCGAGAGTCACCATTCCCAGGAACTCTTCAAAGGTGCTGAGAAGTCCCGAGGTTCAGAACATTAATTTTACTTAGCCCAGAGTTTCCAAACCTGGTTTTTACGTAGAGACTCTCTCAGCAAACATTTTTGTTTTGAACAACTGAGAAGCAGTCTGGGAAAGGCTGATTTTGTCCTCTGGGTCGGCACTCCACCCCTCCCTCGTCCCGCCCCCGCCCCCACTCCCGCCTCCACCCCCAGTTGCAGATAGGTTAGAAAGGCGCTCTTCTGGTAGAGCCTGGTCATGAGGAGAAGGGTCAGCTTAGAGAAGAGGGTCAGACTTACTCAAAAGGATCTGTAGTGTAATAAAATCCTTTCCTTAAAAAGAAAAGCGAAGAAGAGATTCTGCAGCTCAGATTTGTCTTGCTCAGAGTTTTAAAAAAGCGGGGCACTGTGACTCTAATGGGGGCGAAGGGGCTTGGCCCATGCCGCACGGATTCCTGTGTCTCACCATCAGCGTCATTTTTTTTTCTTTAAGAGTTTGGTGGAAGGCCGGTGACAAAACTTGCAGGCCCTGTGCAAAACGAAAGTGCTGGGGGCCCCTGTTCACGAGAGAGTGACGGACAGCCGAGCATTAAACCACGTGAGTGAGGGGCCCTGAGTAACCACGCAGGTTGCAGAGCCGGGAGGCCAGTCCTGGTTTGGAGATTTGTTTACTTATTTCAAAGTTCAAAGTTCTGAACACATCTAAAGTCTGTATGGAAAGTCCTGTGTTTTAAGAGAGGACAGTGGTTTAAGAGTAATGGCCAAACAGGGGCACTGGCAAGTGAAGATGCATTTTTTCCAGGGCTGATCATTAATCGAGCATGCTCGGCATCACTCAGCCTTTTCAATGATTCATCCGCGAGGCTGCTGCTGCTGCTCAGTCCACATTATGTTAATTAGCTGGCGCTTCTCAAGTCAAAAGCCCCCTCCAACCTGGGTGATTTCAAAGACGGTGCTGGTGACTATGGGCCCGGTAGATGGACCCTGTGTACAATAACTCCCTCTCTTCCTGGCTTGCAATAATTAACCCCTTCTTTCAGGGGACTCAGTCTAATTGTCTTTCCTGTAAACAGTTGGTAATTATGAGGAAGCTGTACGACAAGAAACTAGGAATTCAGGAGGGAACTTCTTTTTTCAGGCCCTGGGTTTTCAGCTGCGGCAGGAACGTGCCATGTGCCATGAAGTAACAGCAGCAGAATCAGGGCTGAACCTTTCCCTACCTCCAGGCATCGGCTTTCAAAGGGAGCAGTCTCTCTGCTGGTTTGGCAAGGAAGATATTTATGAGGGCTTTGTCAGCTCTGCCCTCACCACCCCCCATCGTGGGCCTATAATGCACTCTGGGCCAAGGAGCTCAAAAACCCCTTTCCCAGTGCAAGCCTGCTGGACCTTTGTTTCCCAGGCTTCCACCTGCGGGGCATGTGGTCCAGTGGCGGTGGCACCCACTTTGCCCCCCAAACAGAAGCTCCTCCAAGTCTGCAGAGTGGCCGGGCTGGCCTGTTCTCTTCAAAAAAAGGAGGACTTTGCTCTGCAGCAGTAAGAGTAAGCTCTGGAACCTGAGGAGGATCGGGGAAGGGGATGTGCCTTATTTTCTTACCTCCAGGCCAATGGAGACTTGTGTCCTTGACGCTTGGAAATAGCAGTGGTTGTATTTAACAAGTCATCCCTTTTTACTTTCAACATCTCTGCTTCCTGGCAGTGAGTGGGGGTAGCACTGTCGGCAGAGCTGAAGGAACAGGAGGGAGTGATGGCAAGTGCAGTCCTGCAGGGACCTCTGCTTATGCTCTGTGGGGCCCTGGAGTGGGGGCCCTCAGACCTGGGGGCTGGGACCGCTGCCTTGGCTAAGAGCCCTCTCCTTTAGGGAGGAGGGGGGAGTGTTCCGTGTTTATCCAGAGGTTATGCCTTGTGGACTGGGGGAATCGAGTCATCCCTACTTAACCTGTGCTGTAGGTCACCTGGTGTTTGCATGTCCTTGTGTTTACTCTCTTGTTCCCAAAGCAAATGGTTTTGAGACAACCTTTGCTGAGATACACATTTCATTGAGGAGGGCAGGTTAATCATTAGGTTGAGAGCAAGAGTGTCAACACAGGTACAGATTACTTACTTGTTTCTAATTGCAGTAGAGAAACCCTCATTAATTAGTAACTTTCTGGTGACGGGAGACGAATCAGATCACCTGCCAGGCTAGCTTTAGCTTCTTCCTGATAACCCGTCAGTGGTCTTGGCCTTAGAAGACTTTCCTTATTGCCATAACTGACCTCTGTGGCCATGGGAAAGTGCCTCCCTTTCTTGAGGCTTCCGCTGTCCCACCTGTAAGCAGAGGACACTTGGTCTTCACAGCCTCTCTCTGCCTGGAGCCAAGGGCACAGGAGCAGAGCTCTGGAGTGGTCTGTCTGCAGGGGAAACAGTCAGAGCAGCTCTCACAGTCCGTGTTGTCAGGGGCTTAGTGAATGTCCCCGCTTGTGTGGTGTATCATCTCTGGGCTCACCCCAGTCTGATGGGAGGTTTTCTCACTGGGAACAGGGGCATGCCCCAAGAGTCACAGATTGGCGGTGACAACTTGTTGTTACTGGAGTCTGTCTGTCCTGCCTCTGTCACAGAAATAATAATAAAAGTCCCCACTATTTCCTGAGGGGTTATCATGGGTGAGGGATGCACTGAGGGGCCAAGATACAGTAGCCCATTTAATCCTTATAATAATCCCCTTGGAAGTGTATTATTATTTCCATTTTATAGGGAGGAGTGTTGAAATTCAGAGAAGTAAGGTAACTTGCCCAAGGCCATACAGCTAGCAAGTGGCAGAGCTGGGATTCAACCCCAGGCACTCGATTCTGAAGCCCAACCACTCTGCCTATATCCTTCAGTTAAATGCCTGTTTAAAGATCCATTAAAATTAGGAATGCCTCCTTCTGTGAGACACAGTCCTCTTTGATTCTTCTTATCACCATGAGGCCAGATGTGAAAAGTCAGAGATAGCCAAAATGGTTTATAAGCTTCCTTTATTCTTATAAAATGCAGTGCCAAGTAATACTCTGGGGTTAGCCACACTGCTCAGAGCCTCCACTGAAAATTGGTTTCAGTCTTCCAAATGGGCCAGGACCCAGCCTGTGTTTGCCTGCTCATTGTTTCGGGTGCACGGCTGAGGCATGCCTAGCCTCTGGCAGCACAGCCCAGGGGAGCAGGCGAGGCCAAAGAAGGGGCTGGAGGGCAAGGGAGCAGATCTTACTCTTTCTGTGGCTGTTCTCAGGCAGAAATGGTGGGTCAATAGTGAGTGACATCTGCTCACAACCTTCTAACTTCATTTGGGACACAGAGAAGCATGTATTTAGTTTTCACTCTGTTCTTTTACAGAAACATTAAAAGGCAAAAAAACATGGTTTTCAGACTTTTCAAGCAATTTGCAAATGTCACATATTCCCTTCTTCCATCCGGCTTCTGGGAAAGGACACACAGACCCCAACAGTCACTTGCTTGGAACCACAGATAATGCCCACAGCCATGGCCCATTCCACTGCCACACGGTAGTGTCAGAGGGTATAGGGCCCTGGGGGGCCATTCCCCGGGGTCTCCCAACAAACAGTCCACCTCCTTACACCAAGGCAGTGTTTTTGGCTACAGAGTGTACTCCCACCCACCCCTGACTTAGCATGAGCCTTTGGCAGGGTCTGCTTCCTCCCAGGGAAGATGCAGAAGCTGAGGCCCGGGGAGGTGATGACGGAAGGCTCAGCCAAGTGGAGGCAGCAGCTGCAGCAAAACCAGGTGTCATGGTGTTGATTCCGGGATTCCTTCCACCGACCAGCTCTCATGCACAGACAGCCCAGGGGTCAGAGAAAGCATCTTCTGGATTTTCTTCTTTCCTGTAGCTTTCTGTCTAATGTTCAGATTTGCCTCTTCCTAGCTTGGAACTTTCACCTAGAAAGTTTCAATGCAAAGCTGCTACCTCTAACAAGAAGTCCCGGTTGGGCTTTTGAAGAATGAAATTGGTCCCAAGCCCTGATCTTTCTGAAAAATTGTTATTAAATTCTGTGCATGGTGCTGACCTGGATTTAAAGATTTGCAAGAAGACAAATTCCAAACAGATGCCCATTAGGGCCCTGACAGCGCAGCTTAAAGATAACATTTACATTCCACCCGAGTTTGTATCTCTCTGTTCCCTGCTCAGCCCCTCTCCTGCTGCCAGCGGGATCAATACCTCGGTTAAGGTTACGTGGAGGTGGCCACATTCTTTTAAGCTGTTTACTCAGCGCTTGGTTTGCTCTGCTAACACGCCAGGCACTTCTTCTAACAGACCTGTTTGCCCAGTATTAGGGCTGTTTGCCGAAACACCTACACCAATCCGAGGGGGCTCAGCTTTCCAAACAGTTGGTCCCCACATCTGTCAATCAATAACACCAATCGGATCCCTGATAGGGACAGCAAGTGTGGCCAAGTCCAATATTTGCCCAAACGCGGCCCCTCCCCCCACACCTGACTCTCCCGGAGCCCGGAGCCCGACAAGGCAGACATTTGCCAAGCGCACAGGCTGCCGGGAAGAGACAACGCTGCAAACAGGGAGCTGATTCCAAGGAAGAGGGCACACGAGCAAACATGACCGCTCCTTTATGAGAGGTAATTTAGTGAAATACACAGTGATTACCTGCTCATCCAGGCCTGGTGTAATTAAAAATGGCAGGCTCAGGGCTGTGGTTTCCCCAGTGCTGGCAAAGGAACCTGGGCTTTATCTTGCGAAGCTGGAGGTTGGATCCAGGGGTTGGCTTGTAGTCCTGGGAGATCAGAGGGACATTAGGATATTTTCAAGCCCAGGAAATCAATTCCCGAGAAGGACAAGATGATAGCAAGGGAAAATCTCTCCTAAAAGGAGGGAGGCATTTAATGGGTACAAGCTTTTCATGTTTCAGAGCTTTAGATCGAGGTGTTGGTGGTTCACAGCATTGTGAATACACTAAATGCCACAGAATTGTTTGCTTTGAAATGGTTAATTTTCACCTCGGTTGGAAAAAAAAAGGGTGAATCTCAATGAGCCCAGGACGTTTACATTTGAGAGGCTTTAATGCCTAACTCAGGCTTTGGCTCAGAGTAAATGCTTAATAAATGTTTATTGAAAGAACAACCTAACATTTGCACAGTCAACAAAGCTCTTTGTTACACATTAGCTCATTTCATCCTTAAAGAGCCTTATGAGGTGGGCAGGGGGAAGCATTCTTCCCTTGAAAAGGGGAAACTGAGGCTTAGAGAAGAGTGTGGCTTGCACACTATCACACATAGTGGCAGTGCCGGGATTTGAACCCAAAAGTCTCTAGCTCCAAAATCTGTGCCTATAAAAGAACAACACTAGTATTTTGTCTTCCTCATGGCTTCCAGGACAGAAAAGAAATAGGGTCTTATAAATACCCCTCCCACACTTCTTTTAGAGTATTTATCACTACAAATATGTTAAAACTGGCAAAGCTACCCATTCTCCCCCAGAGTTCCTAGCACAGTGCTTAATAAATATTTGCCGATTCATTCAGCTGCAGAGACCAACCTCTGGTTGCTGTGGCGACTGTCCAGAGCAAAGCTCAGTCTGCTTAGGGCATCGATGAAGCCAAGGACTCTGGGTCTAAGTATCTACGAAGAGGAGCTGGGTCTGTGGTGGTTGCTCCCAGAAGCCTTTGCTGGGGACAAGGTGTCCTCTACATACCAACAGTATGGGAGCCTGATGGGAATATGGGACAGTGGCCAAACCGTCTTGCCACTGTCACTTATCAGTCTAGGTGGTGGTGATGTGGTCTCTTATTCAAAAATTACTAAGAATTGTAAGAAGGCAGAGCATTGACCCAGCACACATCCCTCTGAAGACAGGGCCTGAGAGGAGGCTTGCTGTGCAGCGGCCTGGGCTAGCATTGTCTGGCCTCCTGATGGCAGCTCTGTGGGATCTGTGTGTAGAGCCAGGAAACTGTGGGGGCTGGAGGAATAGAAAGTTATCTCCTCCCCAGGATATCCTCCACTCCCCTGAGGAAAACTCCACTTCGCCAGTTCCCTTGCTCCATGGGGGTGGACAGAGCTGGCTCCAGACCAGCCTGGGTTTCCATTTTGGTTCTGCCACCAAGAAGCTGTTGAGTTGAGATGGGGGTACTTAACTCCCAGGAACCTTAATTTCCCAGTTACAAAATAGTGCCAATACTTTCCCCATTAGGTCATTGAGGGGTTGAAGGAGAAGATGCAAAGGGACTGACACATTGCCAGACATACAGTGTCCCTCTTCCCAGAGCTTCCCAGATCCCAACTCCTCTCATACCAGACAAAGGACATGAGTTGGTTTACAAGGATCTATAAGAAAGGAAAAACACAAGTGGCTTGAAAATTGAAGTGCTTTCAGGGGCTAAGGAGAGAGTAGATATGAAAGGGCAGGCTGCAGGGCAGTTCTTTGGGAGTAGTGGGGACTCTGGTAAACGGCAGATGGGGGGGTGCGGGTTTGTGCCCTTCCCGAAGCCACCTAAATCAAAAGAAAAAATTTAAATGCATGTGAATTAGACTAGGGGAGGCCATTTTGGAACCATTGGAAGAATACGATGAAAGCTGGGACAGGGAAGGTATACTTGAGGGTGACAACAAGGGGAGAAATTGAAATGCCCTACAGTGCTACAAGGTGAGCTATACATTTGTCTCTGAACTTGTTGGTGTCAAACCAACAAAGGCAACATGATCAGTCACATGCCTCTCATTGTCTATGAAGGAAAATACAGAGCATTTCTCATTTCCTGTTAGCCAGCACTAAAAGATACCTTTGGGGCATTGGAGTATCTGGACTTGTGTACTAAAGGTGGGGCAATGGGCAGGGTCCTTTAGTGCCGGCAGTAAGCAGGTGCAAATAAGTTTAAAAAACAATAAAATTGACTGAAATTGCATCTGCTTTTGTTGCCACTGTACACTGACCATTGTAAACAAGGTCAGTGATAAAATACTCCTCCATGAGCAGTCTTCCTTCGGCTTAAAGTATTGTATAAACAATTGTGGTTTTATAGAGATAGTAAGTCTGAGTGTAAGTAAATAAGCTTCACATGAAGACAGTTGTGTTATTTATCCTTTAATACACACATTGTACATGGGAGTTTATTTGAAGAGGTGGCTCCCCAAACTCAGACCTACCATACCATATGCATTTAAAAGTTATTTTGTCAGATGACAGAATTGTTTGCATTTTGGGGGTACAGCCTGTGTGTCCGAGCCCTGGGGTGGCGTGTGGAGAGCAGATTCGAAGCAAACAATGTGCGGTGATCCTAGAGATGAAGAGCTGCAGCTTGAGTTCTTTCCCTCATTCTAGGTCACCGCTGGAGTTTATTTTCGTTTATAATTGTAAATGGTAAAGTTGTGTGAGCTGTCAGGAGTCTTATTTTTGTTTAGTAAGTGCGTTGTTTAGTTTATGGTTGACTTATTTTACTAAATTTTTAATATTTTTAAAATTAAAACTTCTTTAGTTCTTTTAAAGTGACAGAACAAATTCCAGAAAACAGATCTATCAAAAGAAAATATACCTTTTATTGATATTTTGGGCTTGTTAAAATCCTCTTATTAGTTAATGGATAATTGTTTACATAAATTATTATTATATCAGACTGTAACCAAAGGATCAAAGTTAAAACTGATAGGAATGCATGTAAATCATGGTGTCTTTTTGTCCTGTGGGAAGCTGGAGTAACTTCCTATGTCTTGCTGTTTTGTGAAACCAGCAACTGGTCCATAATTATTCTGAAGTTCTGAAAATTTTCCAGTGGGGTGCCTGTACCAATATGAAATCGCATGGATTCAGTGGAGTTCAGACAAAGAGAAATAAAAAGATGAAAAGAAGAGGCAATCGAAGCAACAGCTGGATGCATTTAACATATGTAGCGCTTTCGAAATCATGTGTAGTTAATGAAAATCCTGAGGAAATGCCAACTGGCATATCTAGTGCATCCATATTATTGTTATTCATTACATTTCATGATTTTTACCAAAAATAACTTTGTTGTATGGAAGAGGAATGAGTTAAAAAAATGACCTGCCTGGTTTCAAGGAGTCTAGTTATTCCACTGATTCGCCACGCAGGTTGGGCCACATGGGCTGGGTGTTCTGGCTGGGGTCTCATTCAAGAGCCGAAGTGTGGCAAAGTCAGATGCCGTCAAACCCCCTTTCCTGACTGGCTCCCGCTCCCTTGAGAAGGGGCCTCTATTTGGTTTCTTATGTTGCAAGGGGCAGACACGCAGTTAGGCTGGCTCAAGTCAGTGGGGTTCAGCTGTTCATCATCCTGTCCACAGCCCTGTCTCATCCTTTTCTGTGGCACTGAGGCTGGCAGGGAGACCCATGGAATGTCACCAGTCCCTGGGGTTGCTCCCGCTCCCAGCAGCTCTTCTGTCTGCTTCTAGACAGCTATTTTTAGAGTGGGGTCATATAAAAGAGGAAAATAGGAAGTTTCTCCAAAGGCCCTCTGGGAAATTCTTATTAATTCCATCAACATAGGCAACAAGCATGTGTTAAGTGGCTTCTTTAGGGCCAGGCCTTGTGCAAGCAACTACGGGTGGGAAACCCAGACAGGACGCAGTGCCTGCCCTCACTGGGGACCTGGGACATTTGTGAGCATGGCTGCCATTCAGGGAAGTGGAGCAGCCCTAACAGAAAGAGGCAGGTGTAGAGTCTTTAGCGGAATGGTGAGAGAATTTTATCTTAGGGGGTCTGTGAAGGGCTGGGAGCCTTACAGAATCCAAGATGGCTGAGAGAGTACATCTTTTGAAGGCTGATGTATCCTGATCGTATGCTGTGTTTGTATCCAAGAGCAACCACTTACCAGCTCTGGGACTTGAGCAAGTCCCCCCTGCCTTCTGGGACTCAGCTCCCCACTCTGAGAAGCCGGGGTGGAAGGCAGTAGTCCCACCACTGGCTGGATGTCATGAGGACAAAGTGAGGTGCCTGTAAAGCTCCGGCCCCTCCCCAGAGGGAGTGCCTAATAGTGGGTTGGCCAAAAAGTCTGTGTGTTTTTTTCTGTAAAATAAAAAACATTTTTCATTGTCACCAATTACTTTGATTTGTATATTTCAAGTATGTTGGCTCTCTCCCACATGGTGTAATGTTGATTGTTCTCAGTTCATGTCTTCATTTGGTTGCTATTAGCTTCAACTGGTCTACCCCACCGTGGAGCATCGTCCAATGAGAAATCTCCAGCATGAAACTTCACAAACAACCTCTGACACGTTCCATCAATCATGGCCATTTCCACTGCACAAATCTTTTTTGTGTGTTTCAGTTGTGTTTTTACCTTTTTTGAAATAATAAAGCATAATATTCTAAAAATGTTGCATATATTCTTCCATCTTTAATATTAACATGGCTACTCAAAAATTCATCAATGTTGATAAGTTGTTTAAAAATGCACACTGATATGACAGCTGTCACAATACAATCTAATTGTTCTGAATGAATTTAGAGACAATGGAGCTCTCTTGGGACCATTTTATGGAAAAAAACAAATGAACTTTTTGGCCACCCCAATGAATGGTGGTTGAGGTCACACTCCCAGGGTCTCCCGTGAGACTCCCCTTCAGGTGGTTCTCCAGGCTGACTCACAGTGGAATTAGGGGCTTAACTTGCACCTTCACACAGGGAAGGCCTTTCTGCAGGGGCTGAGTGAATCTGGGGCATGTGGCTCTCTGGTGAGCAAACCCAGTGCAAACTTGGAATGTCTAGAGAAACAGACAAATACCATGGCCCTGGCACACACTTCCTCAAATATAAATTGTCTCAGTGGAGCTTTTGAGAGAAACTGGGTAGTTCTTGTAAGATATAGATTGTCATTTTTGTTGCTAATAAGAATAATGACAATAATTCCTGAGCTCCTGCCCTGAGATCGTAGTCTGTAGGCAACATTCATCACTCATGCAAGGACTGGCCTAGCACGTAGAATAATAATTTCTGTGTTCCCTACCCTCAGAGCCTTATTAGGACTGTGCTCATGACTTCCTGACTCATCTCTAGGTCTGGCACCTGTACAAGGACTGTTAGTGTGCCAAGGCACAGATCTCAACTACTTTTGATATATCACCTAATTTAATCTTACAGCATCCCTGTGAGGCAGGTCACCTTATCTCCACTGTACTGTGCCTTAGAGAAGATAAACACTTGTCCAGGTTCAAGTTTATACAGCTTTCAAAAGCCAGAGCTGGGATTTGAACCAGGGTCTGTCAGAGTCCAGAACCTAAGCTCCTAAGTCCAGTCTCTTTGTTATTTGACAGAAACGGTTCCATTTTTGGGAGTTACAGACCAAGATGGCCACTCTGAAACAGGCTTCTGAGAAAAGGGAAGAGCTTAAAAACGAAGGTCTTGACCTAATGCCATGAAATGTCTTATACTGAGTCACCACCAAGTCAATTTGTAGCAGTCTGGTCAGTCCTGGCCAGAAGTTTCCTGGAGCCCTCTCAAGTTGGCAAGAAGCTGTTGAATTAATAAAATACATTAGGATGATTGCAGGGGGAACAATCTACATAGGCATTTTCAAGTACTCAAATGTACCTTTGTCTACACCAATAACTGATAGCCTAACCTCAACTTGTCCTTATTTGTTCACTAATGTAAGTCCCCTGAGGGCTCACTGTGCAACACTCTGTTAGCCTGGTCTGAGTAATATATTTTAAAGCAATAAAACAGCATTATTTTTGAATTATATTTTAATGTGGACTTCCCTGCCATGGACTGCCCTCTTTGATAGATCTGAGTTGGTGAGTTTTAATTGTGTGTAAAGAAGCAATAAAATAATCATTACTGAGATGATGGGTGCTTCATTTACAGCAGACACTGGGCTGGGCACATGCGTGGTCCCACTCAGCCTCACACAGATCCCAAGCCGAGGGCACTGTACGCCCCTACTTCACAGGTATGAAATGCTCTAAGGGATTAATTAGACTTGCCTCGGGTTCCCAGGTGAATGAGTGGTGGAGCCAGGAGTCAAGCCCAGGCTTGTCGCTTCTTTCTGCAACACACCCAAGCGTGTTCCAAGCATCAGCTTTGGTGGTACTGAATGAGGCCAAGTCTTCGGGCCCAGGAGCCTGTGTTAATACACACAGGAAGGGGAGAAATATAAAAGAAGAGAGAAATCAAAGCATGGAATCCGAGGGGCTCCTAGTCGTTTATCTGCTCAGGATTGGCCACCTCTGAGTTCCAAGTGGACACCATAGGGTGAGAGACAGGAGGTACGACGGTAATCTTATGTCAACCTGATTAGGCTGTGGCAACCAGTTGCTTGGTCAAACACCAGTCTAGATGTTGCTGTGGAGGTATTTATTATGTGTCATTAACAGTTAAATCGGTAGCTTTCAAGTAAAGCGGATTACAGTTCATAATGCGGGTGGAGTCTCATCCAACAATTGAAGACTTAAAAGCAAAGACTGAGTTTCCCAAAGAAGAGGGAATTCTCCTCAAGACTGAAACAGCCTGATTTTCCAGCCTGCTGCTCTGTGGAACTCGAACTCAAGGTTGCAATGCTAACTCTTACCTGACATTTCAGCCTCCAACCTGCCCTAGAGATTTTGGACTTGCCAGCTCCACGATTGCATGAACTAATTCCTTAAAATAAATCTCTCTCTCTGTCCCTCCCTTAACTCTCTAACTCTCTGTCTCAGTATGTATACACAGACACACATACATATACACACATACATATATATGTGTATGTGTATACATGTATAAATACATACAGATGTATATATATGTCTGTCTATACATGTAAGTGGGTATATATATGTATACATATGTATTGTCTGCCTATCCATCTCATTGCCTACTAGTTCTGTTTCTCTAAAGAACTCCAGCGCATGTGGTGATGTGATCCCTTTTTTCAGGAAGCTCATAGCTTAACATATTACTGACGGACGA
Source organism: Phyllostomus discolor (assembly GCF_004126475.2). Taxonomy (NCBI): domain Eukaryota; kingdom Metazoa; phylum Chordata; class Mammalia; order Chiroptera; family Phyllostomidae; genus Phyllostomus; species Phyllostomus discolor. Next base: position 119,245,568 of record NC_040903.2, on the reverse strand, counting down.
CCGGCACAGTAGGACGGGGCCTAGCCTTCTCAAGTGGTAGGTCATTTTCTGATAAGCGGTGGCAGCATTGGGCTGCACATTAGGGATTTCCAGAAGAAAGTCAAGAGTGAGAAAAATGGGGTGGGGGGGGCAGTGCAGCCATGCCCACTATCTACCCTATCAAACCGGAAGTCTCTTTCCCCTCGAGTCTTGAAGGATCTGATGTTTGTTTTATTATTCCAAGCAAGTATTAGCTCTACAGGGACCTCATGACAATGAAAAACAACTCTTTCATTTTGCAGATGAGGAGACCATGTCTCTGAGAGCTTTTTGTCAAAGTGGCAAAGGAACTAGCTCACGATGACTAAAAATATTTATCCACAGAGAGTAGCAGTTATTCACACACATTTGATTTCAGTGCACCTTTCTATAGCTGTGACAAAATGAATTGCAGTTCCCACATAACTGGGGTTTTTACAGATTTGATGCCCCTTGAGAATGAATGAAAGAAACTAAAAAAAATAAACGACTTTCTGGGATTTATCAAAAGTGTCACCCCGAGCCCATCCGGGGGCTAGGTCCACACAGCACCATCTTCTGCAGTCGCCTGGTCCAGCCCCGGGCAGTGCAGCTTGGGAGCCCTGCAACCCAGCAGCCTGGCAGGCACACACCAGCAAAATCATCCCAGGCACGGTCCCTGCAGGAGGAGCAGAAGGGTTTGTAGCCACAAGAGTGGAAATCAAAGGGGCCTCTAATTTCCTAGAAAATCCAGTTCTCCAGGCTGTGCCAGAGAATCGGTTTCTCCCCTGGAGTCCTTTCATCAGGTAGCATTGAGGTTACTCCTGCTTTTAGCTTTTATTCATGTATCACCTCTGTAAAGAGACCAAAGTCCCGTAAGAAGCACCAGCTCACGACTTCTCTTTTTCCCACTACTCTAACACCAGAGAGATGATAGGAAAATGCAGATCATGTCCACTTCACAGAAAGAGAAACTGAGGTGAAGAGAAGAGTGCCACTGACTTCTGATCCTGGTGGCACCTGTGGCGAACCAGGACAGGAGCGCTGGGAGGAGGGGCCTGCAGGCGCTGGCCCCGGGGAGTCCTGGTCTGTCACTGTGGGAGGGCCGGCACGGACTAGCCAGGTCTTGCAGATTAGACCTGGCCCAGCTGCTCTGAAGAGATACAGGTCAGTGGTAGGCGAGCATGTGGGTAGCTTGAAATCATTATTTTTTTCTTCCTTTCCTACAGTTCACTAGGATCCCACTTTGTGCTGATGTTCTGTGAGTCTCTGTGCCCTTTCCCAGGGAAGTGAGGGATGTTACACCCTGTGTCTAGCCTTGCTGACTCTGGCATGTGAGGGGTGCTCTCCCTGGGGAATAGGGCTTTCAGCCATCAGCCAGAGGATACAGGAGAGACATCACCTGATAAGGTAGAAAATGCTCTTGGTCTGGCTACCCGGATTTTAATTACATTTTTTTTTCACTAGCTGTATGACCTTAGACATACAGCTTAACCTCTCTGAGCTTCTGGAGTTTTATTTCACATAAAACTACCCCAGGAGTTATTGGTAGTTTTATGTGAAATAATAAACATGGTCATGTTGTATAGACTGTAAAGCACTATGTCAACACTACCTATCATTATTTTCTTTCTTTTTTAAAAATTTGTGTATTAGTTTTTAGAGAGAGAGAAGGGAGAGAGGGAGAGAAACATTAATTTGTTGTTCCACTTATTGATGCATTCATTGGTTGCTTCTTGTATGTGCTCTGACCAGGGTTTGAACCCACAACTTTGATGTATTGGGATGATGCTCTAACCATCTGAGCTACCCGGCCAGGGCCTCATTGTTTTCAATACATCCTGTAGAGGATGACGGAAAGGAGGAATCTAGAATTGGGGAATTTCACATTCTTCAGTCTTCCCATATTACAGTGAGGTCACAGTCCAGAGGCTGGAAGCAATCTGCCTCACATCACAGAGGGAGATTACCTTCTTAGGGCCCAGGGACTGGACCATGATGAGATTCACGAGGATGCGAGGACAATACTCTGGGCAGTGGCAGCTGGGGTGGAGGGAGGCAGGGTGGGGAGCGGCCCAGTGTCCGGCTGAGAAGTCAGTGCCGTCACTTGGGGGAAATGCCAGCTCTGTTTACCACAACCTGTGTAGGGGCCTCTGAGTATGAGGACAGGGGGGTGGGGGGTACAAGTCTGACCTGAAAAGTGACTTCTGTTCCAGAAACAGAGTGAAGTGGACATACCAGCCACCTCTGCTGACCGCCATAGACAGCCTAAACAGGTGGGACAGGAGTAGGGAGCAAAGGCTGAGTTCCTAGGGGAAAAACCAGCACTCATTCCCTGAGGTGGAGAAATGTGGTCCATGATGGTTTTGCCTTCCTCAAAAGTGTGCCTGAGTCACTTTTGGGTAGAATTTAGAAAATACGGGGTGGGGAGCCAAGATGCACACCTGCACAGGTGCTGAGCCCACATAGCTCTCAGGAGCCAGCTTACCACAAAAGCCATCTGAGGATTCTGGTAACAAGCATCATTCAAGATTGGCCTTGACTCTTTCCTCCCATGAAGGAGGAAACGGGAAGTCAGCAGCAGAGGGAAGAATCCATATCTAGGTGGATCTTGATCTGTCTGTCCTGCCTCCTATCAATCAAAATATTTCCCTTTTTGGTCTCTCTTACTGCCTTACATTTCACTGCTAGAGATTTATTCCTTTGGTCTCCAAGAGTTCTCTATACAGATGCATAAGTTCCTGGGGCAGGCACTGGGTAAGCTTGCAGAGTGACCCACTTCAGACAGTCAGGACCCAGGACTAGTTTCACAGGAGTGCTGAGCGGTCAAGCAAGGAGCGTGAAGGACAGTGGTAAGGACAGAGATCATCATGGCCATTTTGCAGAGGAGGAGACTGAAAGTTAGACAAATATTGAAAGCAATTAGCAGTCTGAAGTGGGAGAAGGCCAACCCTTACTTTCTCACCCAAAATTGTATGTCTTCTTCAGAGTTATTCAAAGGCAACCCCCATTTGTTTTAGAGAAAGCAATTGTTCATGGCCTCCCCACTCTTACCTCCAGTGTGATGCAGAACACACAGACAGTATGTGGTCCCTCCTTGAGTGGCCCATTTATAAGCTGGATGGTAACTATGACTTGTGTGCCTGGTCTTAAGTACTTAAGTATTCGTACTTAAGACCAGGCACACATATTCGTATTCGCATTAGTCAGATGAGTCTCTCTTTCCCTCTGGAATTGAGCTGAGACCTAAGGAACATTGCAATGGGTGTCCAGTAGACTCAGGGTAGGGTGGCCATTATGGGGCTACAGACTCACTCAGGTTTGGAGCACAGGAAACTCAGAGTCAGCTAGGGGAGAAGGCAGCAGAGGCACACACCATGAGGACAACGGGCAGGTTTGCACAGCCAGGCCCTTGTGTTAGGCTGGGGCCATGAGGACTAATGTGGCCAATGTGCTGTGAGCAGAAGTGTCAGTGGTCTCCTTGCAGCCCTTCAGTCTCTTGCCCTCTCAGGGTAGCTGGCAACGTTCAAGATTGTGGCTGCTCCCTTCTCATGGGTCCTGAAGACAGGAACCATGGAGTGTCACCTTTGTGTTAGAAGCCATTTCACTTTGGCGTTGCACGTTGTGGTGACACGTCCCAGTGTGCTCTGACTGCTCTCCCCAGGGCTTATGCATGGCACTGCTCCTGGGTGCTCATGGAGAGTAGACGGAGGGGCAACCCCGAGCACTGGTGACATTCCTTGGGTCTCCCCTGCCAGCTTCGGTGCCATCCCTCAGGCTGTGGGACAGGAGTGCTGGACAGCAGAGGGCACCAGAGGCCTGTCTCCACTTTCCCTTCATGGTGCCATCACCGGGTGTTGGTAGAGCTGGCACTGCAGGAGGGTGGCGCTCAGGTATTAAGCAGGAGGCGTCTCAAGGCCTGCTTCTCCATGTGTTGCTGTGGCCATGGGCAAACGTTTGAAACATGCAGGCTCCCCCAGCCCCCAGTAAGCCTCAGAGAATATTGGGAGCCAGGAGCTGATAGACCCACCGTGGCCTCTAAAGAGCAGGTCTTACTCTCACTTCCTCTTATGGCCTGGCTCTGCCTTCGCTGTCATCGTCAGACCCAGAGTGAGGCTGGTGGGGAAGCCAGGACAGAGCATCACCAGCACTACCTACATACAGCTGCCCACTCTGGCCCAGGGCTGTGTGACCTCAGGCCTGGCCCAGCTTCTGCTTGGGATGCCTTGAATTCCACCACCATACTTGTGTCCGTTGAGCACACAGCCTTCATCTGTGCTGAAATGCAGCCCAGCCCCATTTTTCTTTTTGGGGCGGGAAGCGGGGGTGTTGGGAGTGGAAGTTGGAGGGGCAGGACTATTAGCAGCTGTTTTGTAGACTGACACTGGCACTGCAGTGTGCATGGAGAATCTGAGAGCTTAGTCAGCACAGTAGGCTTTCTCCTGGGAGTCAGGCAGCTGTGTGCCTGCCTCTTAGTGCCTTTGCTCTCCTGGGCCTCAGTGTCCCCTTCTGTAAAAAGGGTTAGGGACCTGCCAGGCTCTGGGCCCCTTCCACCTTTAGCAACCTATGCTTCTGGGGGCATGGCCCTGGGGGAAGGGTAGGAGGAAGGAAGGAGGAGGCTACCAGGAGGGAAAAGGGTGCAAAGGAGGGGAAACTCGGGCCACTGAGAGTCACTAGCTGGATGTGAATTTTTTTTTTCAGAAATGGCTGGATTACCTGTGTCTACTTGCTTCTCTTTAGAGTTGGCATATGTCTCAGTATTTACACTCTCCCAGATCATATTAAGACCAAGGTCAGATCAAAACCACTATACTTAACCCTGGTTGGCCCAAAGTCAAACAGAAGAGGTTGCCAATAGCACTTGAGTCTCCTGTGCTCCCTCCCTGCCTTCTCTGGGTGCTGTTCCCAGCCCGCTGGCACTGGTCCCCTCCCACTTAGACAGGGGTCTGGCCTGGTGTCTGGAGCCCTGGTCAGGCCTGTTTTCCAGAAAGTCAGGCAGATGGACACTCCAGGTCATCATCCTAGGGGGTGGGGTAGGGAACATCTGCTCTCTACTTAGAATGTCTTTGCTGCCACTTCCACCCTCACCAGCTAGCTAGGTTCCCTGGTGAAAAGGAGGAACCAAGGTTTCCCCAGCAAGAGCCCAGGAGCTCTGGAAGGCATCTTCTGGGTGGGATTTTGCTGGAGAAGCAGCGTCTCCTTCAATCCTCCAACCCTGTTGTGCTCAAGGCCTGGAAGGTTGGGGTCATAGCACCGAGGCAGGCTACTTCCTGACACTTACCAGCTCTCTCTCCAGTGTCCTGTCCCCCTGAGCTCTAGAGGGGGTCAGGGTGCTGCATAGCTCATTGTAAGCCATTCTCATTTGCTAGGTATTTTGTGAGTCTTGTCTTTCTCAAGCTGGTTGCAAATTTCTCAGGGCCTGGCAGATGGGTTTCTGGTGTTCTTCCTCCTCCTGACTGGTTAGTACTGCCATGTTTAGTCCCTGGTGAATACCTCTTTATTTCATCATGTCTACCCACCTGCACTGTTTTTTTCATTCAGTCATTCATTGAGCTCCACAATGGCAGAGCGTCCTACGGGCTAGGCATACAAGATAAAGGAGCAGAACATGGCCCTCAAAGGAGCTGAGTTTAGTGAAGTGAGAGACTTGTAAATAAGGTCTTGGAATTCAGCATGGTGAGAGCTGTGATAATGGCCTTCGAGTAGCCTCATGGGTGCATTGTGGGAGAACCTGGCACTGCCTGGGGAGATGAGGGGAATGTGGCTCTCAGAGAAGGTGAGATCTAAGTTAAGTGTGGAAAGAAAAGCTGTAAGAGTTCCCTAGGTGGGGGTGGAGGGGTGGGAGAGAATTTTCCAGGAGAGGGGAACACCCACACAAAAGGTGTTGTGGGGAGAGAGCAGGGTCCTTCCCGGGGATGCCAGTGTTTGGTGCTTTTGGAGCAAATGCATGTGAACTGAGATGAGGCTGAGAAGAAGGTGGGACTTGGGTCCTGGAAGACCTTGGGATCCTGCAGGCCAGAGAAGTCTAGCTGCCGCTTGGAGGCTGTGTGGAGACCAATGAGGAGGTTATTGTCCTAGTTCAGGAAAAGAGGAAGAGGAGGTCAGTTAAGGAGGGCAGGGAGAAAGGAGTAGTGGAATAGCTCTGAGAGATCCTGGGTACGCAGCAGCCATCCAACTTGATGACCATTTGGATGTGGTGATGAGGCAGAGGGAAGAGGCAAGGCTGACACACAGGTTCCTGGCTCAGGTGGCTCAAAGCTTGGGTGTGAATGAAGAGGAGCAGGGTGGATGTGTGCATGAGGGTGGATTCAGGGGTGGATGTGCTGACTTTTGGATGCCCATAGACACCTCGGGAGAGGATATCCAACAAGCATTTGGGGTAGAGTTTGAAGAACTGACTTGGTCATTATCAGCATTCGGATAGTATTTGACTCCCTGTGGTACAGATGAGATGGTTAAAAGGGAGTGAATAGAGGGAGACCAAAAGAAAACAAAGGTCCAAGAGTGAGCTCTGGGGAATACTTACATTTAATAAGCAGGTGGAGGATGCAGAGAAAGAAGAGGGCATTGGAGTAGGAGAATGGTGTGGTGGAGGTCAAGGAAAGTCTGTGAAGAAGGAGTGGTTAACATTTCTAATGGCTGCACAGACTAAGGAAGACAAGCCTGGGGTTGACCATTGGCAGCAAGGTCATTGGCACGTCTGGCCTGAGACATGACAGTGGAACATCATGAGAGGATGTTGGTTGTGGCGCTGACCCATGAGTGGCAGGCGGCCATCCCCCGCTCCAGCCTCCCAGCTCTGAGCATAGCACTTGGTGCTCAGCAGAGTCCGTGGTCAGGAAACATTTAATGACTGAATGACAGTAGGGTTGAAGAAGAAACTTTTGCTTTTGGGACTTTTGCTTTTGGGAGTGATATTTGAGACTCTCATCTCTCCCGCCTCCCTGCCCCCAGAGTGAGTCACAATCAGAAAGGTAACAACAGGGGATTCCCTGTCTTTATTCTGATCTGGAAATTATAAGCTAACCTGAGAAAAATGTGGAGGTCTGTTTGGAAAGTTATGAGTGCTCCTGACTGAGGTGTGAGAGCTCCTTTTCTCTGGGGGCTTTCCCACAGTTCCAGCCTCGTTGATCTCCTCAATGGTGAGCTGGGTGATCAGGGATCTCTAACTTGCTGGGCTCGTTGGAGGACTGGGCATCTGGAGATCCGAGCCTGGGTCAGCAGCCATCATAGGGAAGGGGCACTGAAGTAGGAGCCCTGGCTTGGATTCTAGTCCAGGCTCTGCTGTTATCTCTGGCGAGACAGTCATCTTGCTGGGCCTTAGTTCCCTCCCTATCAGTAAAGCAGGCATTCCAATCCTGCATTCACAGGAGTATCCTAAGAATAAGATGGAATAATGGATGCAAAGGTGATGTGAAGTGTAGAAAGTGCTGTACATACGTCCGAATTTTCCTCATTCAATCACTCACTCATGCATTACTTCAACAAAAAATGACAAAGTGCTCACGAGGTTCTATGATTACAAAATACAAAGTGTTAGGGGCAGAACAAGCGGGCAGACCTTGTGATAAGAGCCTGCCTTTGACCACATTTGTCTCTGCCCCCTACTGTCTGAAGAGGAAAGGGAGGGTGGAGCTGGTGGGTGAGTGGACATCAGTGTTCAGGTGGTGGGGTGGCCACCAGACCTGACAGTGCACTAGAGCCAGTGGGCTCTGCTGCTTGGGATTCTATGATGCTGTGAGTCACCTGTCTCTGTCCTGGTGGGACAGAGTTTATACTGAGTAGGATCAAAGGTTGTTTTTCTGCTTTATCATCTGGACCCCAGAACTGCCTCCCCTGCTATTTGGCAGCAACGACACATCAGCCACTGATGTGGGCAAAGCCACTGCCCTGAAGTGTGCATGTGAGGGGATCCCTGGGTTCTCTCACAGCAGACGAACGTCAGAGACCAATGGCCACAGCTGTCTCCTGGATATGAAAGACCCAGGTTCAAACTGAATGGGTGAACTTGTGTGAGATACTTAACCCTGGTGAGATTCAACTTTCCCTCCATAATTTAGGACCCTTTATTGCCTGTCCTATGTGCCTTATGAAGATAAAGTGAGAGAATTTTGAAATATTGTAAAGATGCCTCCTCCTCTTCCACTGACACCAACTCACCTTCATTGACATCGTGGCCCAGCCACCTCCTGGGCTCCATCCTCCTCTCCCCCTCATCTGATGGGCTCCTCTGTGATGAGTCTCCTCAGTAGGACAGCCATCAAAGTGTGTCCCTAACTTATCCTTTTGTGGATCTAAGTGACCCCTGAGTGTCTGGCTTGCTGGTCAGGATTTACTGATTTCTTGTCATGACTATTCTGTTCCAGCTTATGAAGGTTGTAACTCAGCGGTCCCTAAACTTTTTGGCACCAGGGACCAGTTTTGTGGAAGAAATTTTTTCCAAAGACCAGGGAGGAGGGGGGTGGTTTCGGGATTATTCAAGTGCATTATGTTCAAGTTCACTTCCTGCTCTGCATCATGGCTCCTAACAGGCCCGGACTGGTACTGGCCCATAGCCTGGGGTCTGGGGATCCCTGTTGTAACACAAAGGGCCCTGGGTCTCCGAACCACAGGACATAAGAGTAAGAGGAAGCCTGGGAGAGCACGTGATCTGGTTGAAAAGATCAGGTGGATAAAAAATTGGTTGAATGGTACACCTTAAGTATAAGTGGCTTTAAAAAAAAAGATTTTATTTATTTTTAGAGAGAGGGAAAGAGGGAGAGAGAAAGAGAGGGAGAGAAACATCAATGTGAAATTGCCTCTCACACATCCCCAACTGGGGACCTGGCCCACAACCCAAGCATGTGCTCTGACTGGGAATTGAACTAGTAACCCCTTGGTTTGCAGGCCAGCTCTTGATCCACTGAGCCACACCAGCCAGGGTGTACCTTAAGTATAAGTGGCTTTTTGATGATCCTGCCAGCCACCTGCCCTGCAGTGAGTCTGGAGGGGCAAGGTGAGTATGGTTCAAGTTCAGGGCCCCACACAGGTGCTCCCTGCTCACCATCAGGTATCCACACAGATGTGCAGATTAGGGAAGCCTGGGTAAGGACGTGCAGGGATCGTTGAGTTTCACAGATTAAGCTTTGAGGCTTAACTACCCATAAATGACTTCAAGGTCCATTACATGCTCCCATTTGTAAATTAGCTGAGGCAGAGTGTGAACTGTTGGCACTCAAGGCTCATGGGAGAGACAGAGATTTGGCCTGGGGATGGTTCTGTTCATTGTCCAGCATCTCATCTCCCTGTGGATAGGCTGTGCTCTACCTGTGGTCAAACTCTCAGACATGGAAAGTAATAACGAAGAGGACCAACTGCTGGTGCTGAGGGCAGTGGCTGCGGGAGGTGGCCACGGGGCACACGGAAGTGAAGCTTTTCAGCCAAAAAATAGACATGTAAAGTAACTTAAAATTTTAAGTTATATTTTATCATAAGGGAAAAGTTATGTGTTATCCTAATATTAACAAATTGAGGGATTCACAAAGCCCTGGATGTATTCTTTGGAAATGTCATACAGAGCTGAAGGCAATAGCAAGATCTAGAAACAAGTGTGATGCCCCTCAGTAGGAGACTGGGACTCTTCCTACGGGATGTAGTGCCAAAGTCAAAAATGGGACTGCTGCTTTAATAATTGAAAAAAGGAAGGTGTAAAGAAGAATGTATAAGTATGAATCCATTTATTTCAGTTTTTAGATAGCTTATACACATACGAGTAGATCCCAAGAGAGACCTTGTTTTTGAAAAGTTTTTTCTCTTTGGAAGGATACATAGGCATCTGTTAGTGAGGGTCACCTTATGGAAACCTTACATTTACTCTCTGAGCCTCAATTTCCTCCTCTTGACAGGAGCCTTGGAATCCCATATCCTAGGGTGTGTGAAGCAGCAGTGAGCACCCCTGAGAGGCTAGCCCTTCGCCTGCTAGAGAGCCTTATAGAAACAGGAGTATTGATGTTTGCTGGAGGCAGCCTGATATGGCGGAAGTGAGGACACCTCTGGAGTCAGGCAGGTCTTGGCTGCTACTCTCTACTTGTGGGATCATAGGTGAGTTGTCCCTCTCTTCTGAGCCTGTTTTCCTCACCACTTCTTCAGTGTAAAGACCCCACCACAGCCCTGGGAGTGGAGCCTGGGATTGTTCCTTGTCTCCAGAGTGGCTGAAGTCCCACCCTGCAGGTCTGCATGTGGGCAGGACAGGGGCTTCCCATGGACCCAGGCGAAGGGCCGCTTTTAGGAATGCATCCCTGACATTGTGTCTCCTGCTGGGCCATTGCTTTGCCCTGAGGTTTCTCCCTTGGGGGGGTGGGGAGGGAGGCCTATGGCGGGGGCAGGGGAGGGAGCTGTGTTCTCATCTACCAGGCTCCTCACACTCTACTGGCTGGTGGACAGCCTTCCCAGAGCAGGGAGCAGGCTAGGCTCCCCACGTCAATTTGCTAAAAGCCAGTTTGCCAAATGATCAATTGGCTAAATCCCTAATTTGCCATAGGACTGAGGATTTGTTCTTTAGATTTCAGTTTCCCTGTGGTTTTGAGCAGCAGCTCTGGTACCACGGTTTTGCAAGAGTGTCAAATTTTGGATGTCGAGCACTCCAAATTGAGTGTGACTCCAGCACTCAATATTTTATACAGGAAGGCCAGGCTTGCTCACCTCCGGCCAGCCTCTGAATCTGCCTCTGTCCTGCTTCCCAGGTGGGCTTTCTCTTCAAATGCATTTCTGTCTTCTCTCTCTTTGCAGGTTTACCCTGTGTCTGCCCTTGAACATGAGCAATGAGAGTGGGTCCCCCTGGAAGGGAGGTCCAGACCCTTCCCCTGAAGGGGCTCAAGACCTGGCACTGGGGTAACTAAAGGAATGGATTTGCATACCCGAGTTGTGATGTAGCAGTCATACCCTTATTATTATTTAGCATTTTAATTGAAGTTGCAATTGACATTGATATAGTGACTATTTCAAAGTGAAGAGATCTAACATTTATTTATTTATTTATTAAATTTTTAAAACCTGAAATTGAGTTTAGAATCATCTCGTTGCCAGCACATAGGACCATAAGATTTGCTAATTACCCAAAATAAGCAATTTGAGATCTAGAGTTGTGGGGAAAAAATCAGTTATTCCAACTCTTGATTTTCTATCTCTATTATCTTTCCATAACTATATCTGTATCTGCATCTATGTCTGTATTCACATTAGTGACTATACCTACCAGCAGGCAATTAACAAAAGTAGACTAATTCCAAATCCCATATGCTTTGGAATATGTGATACTTTTTATTGTTAGATTTTCATTGTAAGCAGACTTTGTTTATATTTGCACCTATGTGCATACATGTACCTAATGAATGAGACTTTTTCTTCATTTTACCTTTTCATCTGGAGGCTATATCGTGAACAGAACACTGGGGAGGTGATCTCTGGGAAAGTGAACTGATTTCACTGAATCTCAGTGTCCTCATGTACAGAGTGGAGCCACAGCGGCCACCGGATGTGCCTTCTGTGAGTGTGGAAGGAGGTAAGTGGTGCACTGCAATCACTCACGTAGCTATGCAGATGCAGGAAGTTAACATGGCTTGAATTCTGGATGGGAAGAGCAAGTCCTCATGTTTGTTGTCCTTCAGAAGAAAAAAATTTCCATGGCCAAGTTAAAAGCAGAGAGCTGTTTCTTGGTTGAAATTCTTCATGGGCTTCCCCCTGCCTGAGCTGGGTTCGTGCTGGCCTGGGAAGTTCTGCTGCTCCAGGCTCATCACAGCACCCTCTTCCCGTGAATGGCTCTGAGCTCCAACCACACTGACTGTAGATTTCTGGGATGTTCCATGCCCCTTACTGCCTCAGGACCTTTGCACAGGCTGTCCCCACTTTCCCATTTCCCTGCTAAAGGCCCTCTTTAGGTCCCACCTAAATCATCACTTCTTCTGTGAAATTCCTGTGACCTGTCGACAGGTGATCTCCTCCTGACAAGTGTTCTCTCCTAAACTTGCACTTACTTGTTCTTCATAGCATCAGTTATAACAGTAGTTATATAATTCATTGTGCAGTTATTTGTTTAATGGCCTGGTCTATAAACATTATGAAAGCAAAGACCATGTCTTGTTCACCGCAGCATCACAGTGGCATTTAACACTGTGCCCGGCACGCAGTGGGTGCTGGGTAAACACTCTCTGAGTAAACGAATCAAGCTGGGGCAGCAGGTGAGGGAAGGATGAATGTCTGCTGAGCACTGTCTGTGACGTTCTGGCACTCCCCGGCAGAGGCTGATTCGCTTTCCCCCTTTGGCCCATCCCAGGCTCAGGTTTTGCCTCTGCTCTGGGGGCTAGAGTCTGTCAGCCAGCAAACGTTCCATGGGGCGGAACAGTGGTCAGCCTGGGTGACACAGAATATAAGGTCTGTTGGGGCAACGCCAGGAGGACTCGGTCAGCACCATCAGCTGTCAGGGCTGTGGCTTGTTTGCACCGGCAGCCTGGGTGAGCCAGCCCCTATTCCCAGCAGAGTCCGGAGAGCCCTCAGGCAGAAGGCTTGCTTAACCTGGTTGAGCGCCTGTCAGTGCCTTCTTTTACCTGCTCATCCAGGTGTGGATTCGGGCAGACTGGGGCCACACAGGTCTCCGGCTCCAGGGCCTCAGGCAGGCTGGGGATGAACAAGCCTGAACCTCTGGTTTCTCACTGGTGCCCCACCCCTTTCATCCATTTCCTGGGGGGCAGTGAACTGGTTCTGCAATGGCCCCTGCCCTCTGCCCCAGTGTCACTGGATATAAAAATATTAAAAAAATAATAAATGGACAACGTGTGGAATTAGTTGCATTCTCCTCCCCTACCCCTTATTGAACATATTTTATAGAATCAGAGAATGTTGGAGCTAAAGGAAACTGGTTTAACCTGCTTCTTTCAGGAGGAGGCCAAGACACCAGGAGGTAAACTGAGACGCCCTGACCTCCTAGCATGCATTTGTGGCACATGTCTTTGCTTCGGAATGTTGGACACTAATGCCTTAAACTATTGTTAGGTGTCATATTTTGGGGCTGGAGGTGTTGGTGGGCAAACACCTGAGAGCGGACCCCTGGGAATGGGAAGTGGGACACAGCACCCAAAGCTGGGAGAGTGCTGACGCAAGGACAGAGAGAGCTCATGCTCTTCCTCTCCTGCTACGCCTGGCCCACCCTGGCCCACCCCAGCTGGCACCTCTGAGGAGCTGCCAACTGTTTCAGAGTCTCAGCTTCCACCTCTGTTGACTGGGATACTATTCTTGTCTGCTACTCGCCAGGGAGGTTGTTAGGGTTTCATTATGAGATAGAGGTTGGACTTCTTGATTTCTGAAGTCACCCCATAATTTTAGGAGTGTGTCTTGGAGCCTGGACCTGAAGTAGTGGAATGCTCTTAAAGAGTTAAAGTTGAAAAGTGAGTTGTGTGGGAGGGGTTGTTTCCCAAGCAAAGGGGAAAGACCCCAGTTTCTCTTGTTCCTCTCTGACGGGCCGCATGTCCCCCGCCTCCCTGGGCCAGGCTGACTGTGGACCCCTCTCTCACACGGAATGACAGGGCCTCCAACCCCTGAGTGCCCAACTTCATCATGTGACTCCTGTTAAAAAAGCCTATTGGGTGGAAATACACTGAGTTGTACTTTCTTAAGAAAAAATTAACATTCCCTCTAGCATTTGGCAAGGCTCCTACTGAATGTTTCTCAGCACCTTGGGGCCCTCTTGTCTTTGCCTCTGATCTCCTAGAAGTCCTGGCTTTGCAGACCCAGTTGAGGGCCTTCTACAGGAAAGCTGTCTCAGGTTAGTATCACTGAGAGGGAATAGGGCACATCTTCACCACCTCCCCCGCCCTGCCCCCCATCCTTAGGAGGAGAGTGTTACTTCTGCAGAGACCCCCTTCATGCCCAGCAGGAAGGACTCCATCACGTGGCTCCATCATCCTCTCCCTCCCACTTACCCTGGCTCTTTTTTCCCTAAAGCAGAGAAATGTGGTACCAAGGCCTGTGTTGTAGCCCATCTTTCTCCTTTCTGTTCCACAGTCTACTTTCCCTTCCTTTTCTCTTCCCAGCCTGCACACTGAGAGATTTATGAGCCGATCACTAGGAGAAGCAATGGGAGTTGGAGAGGTGGGAGAGGCTGATGGTGCTGCAGTAGTTAGGGCGGCCTTCCTGGAAGAGGTGACCCCAAGCTGGGCTTTAAAGGATGGCTAGGTATTGGAGAAGCAAGAGAAGGAAGGATAAGCTATAGAAGAGTTCAGGAATGGGTGTGGGGAGGCCAGTTCAAGACAGCAGGTGGCACGGGGGCAGTGGGCGGGGTAGGGTGGATGGGAGGGAGACCAGCTAAGAGAAGGTTGGGAAGCCAAAGCTGAGACATTTTCTTTGATGGAGAATCCAGTGGTCCCCGGCTGTAGTTGCTTTAGCTAAATAAAGCAGCCACTGTGATTTTGAAACCACAGTGGGCTTGTCCCACTGTGATGGCAACTAAAATTATGGATTATAATTGTTTAAATACAGGGAGGTGTTTTGACCTGAGTAGTAATAAGGTGACAGGCCTCCTTTGGTGTCTTCCTGAAGCTGGACCACAAGCCACCGCCTGTCTACACATGCCGCCCCTCAGAGAGGGCAGAGGTAATGTCAGGGGCAGCACCCACCTGGGCCAAGGTCATGGCATTCTCTGGGTCTTTGTGAGGCAGACCTTGGTGGTGGGGAGGATGAAAGGGATTCCAGTAAAGTCCTTGTGTGTAGCCTGGGGCTCATGCACAGCACCTGGCAGGGCTTTCGGGAGGATGGGACAAGGCGCCCGGGAGGAAGGCAGACACTGGATGCCTGAGAGCCCTGACCGCTCTGGGTAGCAAAGCCAAGTGACCTCATTTTATGGATGAGGAAACTGAGCCCCCAGGGGAGGCTTGGCTTGGGGTTTTTAAAGCATCATCAGCATCATCTCATCAGTGTTTACAATCAGTCTGAATCATCATGTGGACAAATTACCTCTCTGAACCTCAGCTTTCTCATTTGTGAAAGGGGAATAACATAGATCAGTCTGGGCAGCAATTATGAGGATTGCAAGAGATGATAAAGGCAAAGCTGTGCAGTGACTGGCATGCAGAACATGCTCTGTAAGTGCTGGTTCTCCCGGTCCCACCCCCACTGACCAGCCCCACTCTGTGGCCTCATCAAGAACCATGTGCATGTGAAGACATCAGTGGTGCTCGCACCCCCGCCCCCCCCCCCCCCCCCCCTCCGCTGCAGGGAGAAGCACTGGCTCTGCGGGTACATCCAGGGTTGATGCGCGGCTGACGGTGCACAGAAGTGAACTCCTCTGAACCCTCCTGTGGGGGAGGGCTGGTTCCTTTGCCTGATCCTGGTCTCCCCTTACAGCTTTCAAACTGGATGAGTTTCCTCTGTCCATCTTGTCTGAAAGCCCTGAGAGAAGGGCTATGGCATAAAGTGGTGTGCCCTCCTCCTGCCCCAGCATAACCTTGCAGAGGCCCTGATAAATATTTCATCAGATCTGAGTGTGGAGTGCTCACTTTACAGCTGGAGAGGCTCGGAAGGGGCTGTAATGTTCCCGCAGAGCCAGTCGGCGTTAGCCAGGTCTCCTGACCCCATGTCAGCGCTCACCCCGCGGCCTTGCTGCATTCACAGCAGAGCTGTCCTCCTGGGTTGAGCTTTTGATTTCCTCTGCCTGGAGTTCTTCCCCTACCTCTTTGCTTATCCGACTCCTACGTATCCTTTAGGCCTCAGCTTAGATATTATAGCTTTGAATTCCCATCTTGACCTAGTTGAATCCTCACGTTGATCTTGTTGAAACCCCCTGTGTTTTGCTCTCGCACTATCATCTGGGACAGAGACTGCTGGTTTCTTCCTGATATACATGATTACCTTCCTCTTTTTTCAAATCCTGGTTTGATAAGGAAAACAACACATGCAGTTAAAAGACTACGTCTCACAGCTTTCCTGACAGCTAGGAAGTCACTGGCTAACGTTTCTGAGACATTGAGAGAGAGCTGACTACCTTTTCACTTTGCATTTTGCTCTTTGACCCTTCCCTTCATTTTGCCTGGAACACAAATGTGATGGCTGGAGCTCTGGTCGCTCTGTAGTGGGTCTTTATGTTAAGGATATTCAGGAAGCTTTTGAAGCATAGCAAGAATTTGAACACTTGAGGGCTTTGTGGGAGTCATCACTCCAGCCATGGGCTGTCCACTTCCAGACTTGTTTTCTGTAAGAGATAAAACCCTCCTTTGTTTGTATCATTGTTACTGGATTTCTATTCCTGGCAGCCAAACTCAATCTCAATTGATAGAACATTCTTTGTAGCTCTTATCACAGTTTATGCTAGTTATGTACAGATCCTTTTAATGCTCAGTTAGGGCAGGGACTCCGTCTGCCTTGTTTACTCCTGTACCCTCAGCAACCAGCACAGTGCCGGGCACTCTTAGTGCTAGCAGGTATACATTTCTTGAATGAATGTATTAAAAATAAAAGAATAAATGGATCCAAATGAGTACCTGGTGTCTACTGGAGGTCCTACAGGACTATTTGAGAAAAGGGTGACTCTGACAGTGGCCTTTGTAATAATTTTGAGAAGCAACTTCAGCTGACCAGGCTGCTAGGAATTACTTTTATTTTCCCAGTAAATTGGCCCACCATCACTTTAATTTTCTCCCTAATCTTAAAGTCTCTTTGAGGGGAACCTCCTACAATCCCACTACCTATAATAGTTATTGAAAAATATACAAGAAACAAAACAAATCACACAAGAGAACCAAGTTTTTCTTTTCTGTCTTGGTTTTATGCAGTTGCTTTTCTCACATAGGTAGGCTCATATAAAAGTGTGTATCTTTTCCCTCCCTCCAAAATGATAGCGGAATCTTCCCATTTATTAAAATCTTAACTGCACTATAATTTTTAGTGGATATATAGCAACCTGTTTTCCACCAAGGGAAATCGCTTAGCCTGCCTCCTCTCCTGGCACTTTTAGTTGGAATGATGCAGTGATGAACATCTTTGTGCCTGAAGCTTTTCCTACGTTAAGGATTATTTCCTTAGAGGAGATTCTCAGAAATGGAGTTATTTGATCAAGGGAGATAAATATGTCCCAATGTCATTTGCCAAACAGGAGTCAATGCAAAATTAAAGGGAAAGAGAAAGTCAGTTCTTTTATGTTTCTCTGGGCTGGATTTCTCCAGCTGTAAATTGAGCAGGTCAGATTAGAGGGCTCTAGGTTCCTTCACAGACAGGGAGTTCTGTTGCTGGTTGGGGAATAAGGCCTCTTACATCCTTCAGGGCATGATGTCATGAGGTGAGGGAAGGAGGCAGAGACTGAACTGGGTATGTCAACCGGTGCCTTGGTTTCCCCACCTTGGCCCCAAGCTAACAGTGCCTGTTGAAATGGGTCACTGGAGCCCCCAGGTCTCCTTTCTATGTCTCCTCACCCAAACACTTCTTCCCCTACCCCAGCTACCTTGTACTTTATTGCAACCCTAAACTCTCCAGAGAGAGGAGAGCTTTAGGTCCCCGCCGAGTCTGAAGGCCTGTGGAGGTGGGGAGTCACTTTGGAAGGCAGATGTGGGAAGAGAGCGATGCTTGGCCTGAAGGGACGCCTCTGGACCAGAGCATCAGACCCCAGTGCAGGCCCTCGAGGGACGTGAGGAAATGCCACTTAGGCTCTATAATGAGAGTCTCCAGCCATCTGCTCCAGGAGGTGGTATCATTGTATTTATTTTCACTCTGTGCCCCCCATGAGCTCCTTAAAGGCAGGATTCTTTCCGATTTGTCTCTTTACATGGGACAGCAGGTGCCCATTCCCATTTGAAGTCAGTGAGGGAAGGAAAATGCTCAAATGTGAGGAGAAAGAGAGCTGGGATAGGAATGAGTGAGAGGTAACCGGCAAGTGTGGGAAAAGTCTTGGGTGGCTCTTTTCTGTCATGGCTCCGTGAACTGAACCAGCCCCAAATCCCTGCAGCCTGGGTCTTTGTGAATGCTCAGATTGCAGATCCCTGGCATGGGTATAGAGGGAATGAGCCCTCCAAACACATATGTTGACAAGGATGGCAGAGAACGCTGTGGGTAGAGGGGAAGCAGGTGCAGAGAGAGGAAACCAGGGGCTCTGATAGCTCATTTGTTCATCACAAAACATTAATTTCATTTATTCACTCATTCTTTCACCAGTGTTTTTGGACATCTGCTAGGGGTTATATTTATGTTAGGGGCTGGGTATTGAAGGATGGACAATAGAGATATGGCCCCTGCAAAGGCCTAGAGCACTTTGGGCAAAATGTTGGTACCTGGGAAGGCAGTGGATGGTGCCTGGCAGAGTGGGCAATGAGCATGCAGGCAGGAGTGGTGCTGTGCAGCTGGGGGTGCCGTGCCAGGTGAAAGGGTGTCCCTGGCAGGTCATTGGGCCCTGTGGGCAGCAGCGAGACTCCATCCTGCAGCTCTGCAAGCTGTAGAGGCACCAGCCAAGGGCTGGAGAGGTAGAGGTGGATAAATGGGGACTCCACGTGGTAATAATTGAGTAGAGCTTTGAGTGGGGTTGGAGGTTATACATGGGGAGACATGAGCCTGGGAAACACTGCTTACACATTGAAAAAGCAGCAAATTAAGATCAAACAGCACATTAGAATACTAGCTATGGAAGGTTATATGAAAAAACAAACAAAAAAAGAGTTGATTTTAATAAGGGCAAGGCTGAGTGATCTGTTACATGGTTTTGAAAGTTTAATCTTACTATATTAGTAGTTAAAATCTCCTTGTTATAATAGTAATAATATAATTGAGAAGTAGAACAATGCTAAAGCTTGTGGGCATGGGCGATGTTTCCTTGAGGTTCCTTGTCACACAGTAGGATGGTACCCAATGAAAACAGGTTGGGATGATGCCCTCCAGGGCTTCTCCTATGGTGGGTCAGGTGGCTTCCAGCCCCTGGGGGATGACCTGGCACTACAGGTGGTCCAGCTACGTATCTACTTCTCTTGGGAAGTAAGGGGCTGATCGATTTCTCTCCATGAGCAAAAATTAGCAAATACTCCTCCACAACCAGCAAAGCAAAACCTGTGATTGGGTTGACACTTCTTTTTCAGAATGGGTGTAACTGGTGGCATCCAGCCACATTAAGGCTGGTAGCACATCAAAATTGTTCCTCTATTGTGACAGGAAAATGGAAAAATGTGTTCCTTGTGATCTTCAAAGTTTTTAAAATGTTTTTGTTTGTTTCTTTCAACATATCTTTGCTGGGGTTTGGACATAGCTTGATGGATGTTTGTTGAATGACTAATTATTGACTGGTAGGCTAATGGTCTCCAATGAAATAGACTGAGCGAAGAAACCACTGAGTGGAAGACAGTGTCCAGGCTATGCATCTTACTCATCTCCTGATCACCAGGCCACACTGCTGACACACTAAAAGGAAGCACCAAACATGGAAGACATGGATATACTGGAGAAGAAGGAGGCAAGTTAGTCAAGTTAGGGGTGGGGAACAAGGGGTGAGATCCTCAGTGATGAACAAATGCAGTCCAGAAAACAGATGATTTCTTAGCAGGTGTCTTGGTCAGTAATTGCTTGGTGCAAGAAACAGAATTACAAACTCTGCTTTTAATAATAATCATAATTAGAATAAATTTTCTGGGAGGCTATAAGGAATGTCATTGAACCCAAGGGCAGGGCTGGAAACCAGTTCCTGCGAGAGGCTCAAGGTGGAACTACTAGAAAGTTGTCAGAGACCCAGGCAGCTGCTTGCCTGTGCTCTGGGTCCCTCCCTCTCTGGGGCACTGTGGTCTGTAATCTCAGCCACTCTTATTAGGTCTGTTTCATACTTTTCTCTGCAGACTGTCCTTCTCTGGTCCAAAAGTGTTCACACCAATCAGGACATGATCTCTCAGATCATGGACTCAACACGAAGAGTCTAAATCCAAATTCCCAGAAGAAGAAATCGGATTGGCCAATGGCCAGCCTCCTCTCAGTCCTGCGCCCATCTCTGTCCCAACAGGGTTTGTTCAGGTATATAAATATGGCTGCGGGGACCATTTCTGTGGATGGGAAGGCGTTCTTCAGAGAGGGGCATGCAGAGTGGCAGGTACATTGGCTAACATGTCTGCTGTTGGGGAAAACTCAAATGACTTGGCTGTTGAATAAAAATATTCAATAATGACTAGAAAATGCCCACCATGTACTTTTAAAAATGAATAGCTTCTGAGTCCAGGCTGTCATAAGGGCCTACATAATAGCTGATTTCTGAGGAGTTCCTCTCTCATTTTCCAAGTCTTTGGAGAGAGCAGTTAGTAGAAAATGTTAATGGCCAATTTCAGCAAATGACCATTTTGGTGCTCCCAGGCCACTAGGACTGTCCAGAGCTAATTTTTTAGAATGTCCCCTTGATGATTCTCTAGCAACTTGTTTAATGTTGACCTAGAGACACACCATGGGCCCTGATCCAAATGCACAGCTCAGCCTAGATTTGCTTTACTGTGGGCAAGGAAAAGCCACCCCAATTACTTCACGGAGCTCTCATCTCTGAACAGTCTCTGGCTTGTCTAGGCTCCCTGTGCAGCTGCTGGTTGTGGCTGGGCAGGTAGTGCACAACCTTCTGAGGTTGCTATGCTCCTGAATCTCATTAGAATCACTAAGGAGCCTTAGTTCCACCCTGGTTTCACAGTTGTGTTTCTGTGTCTCTGGGCTCCCTCTCTGGAAGGCAGGAGATATGCCTCCCTCTGATACCACCTGTGCAGATTGGGTAGGCCAGGCTACTGGTGTCTTTCCCCATTCCCTCTGCTCCTCCAAGGTGGCTCTCAGGAAGAACCTGACATCCATCCTCGCACCCAGATATGAATAGAAGTCACTGCAGTCCCTCTCCTGGACTACACTTTGAGTCCTTTCACTGTGCCATATTCAGTGTTGGCTTCTGTGGATGGGCCTTGAGCCCAGTGGACAGGATAGTGCTTTTCTGAGGCACAGGCTATCTCAGTTCTGAACTCTTGCCCAGTGGCTGGTTGCCCCCTTATAGCAAAAACCAGCCCCAAGAGAGAAGCTGTTTTTCTAGGTCTTCATCATTAAAACATAGCAGCTTCATTAGCTGATCCACAAGGATGCTTCACTCCAAGCTTCCAGTCCTAATTGGCAGTGTTGGCACCTAGTAGGCCCTCACCTAGTAGGTGTTTGGTTAATGGATGGGTTTGCCATCTCACCGCTTAGTCCCCGTGGTCCTTTCCCTGCAGATCCCAACCACAGGGTTGGGCTTACAGCCAGGGGCTGCCTCACAACCATTTCACTGCCTCCTTCTCCCCAAAGGACAGCTTCCCCATGTAACCTTTTTCGGTTGCTCTGGCTTCCCTGGAGTGTTGACTTAGCCAGAGAGCACACTCCCCCCTAACCTGTGTGTGTTTGCTCACTGGAAGAGCGGGCAGTAGGTCCGCTTGACTCTGTGAGCACACAGGTTCCTCTGTCTTTACGGGAGCGTCCCACGGAGGGGTGCGCCTGGGGTGAGGGTTTGCGCAGGGGGGAGGCACAACTTCCTGCTTTCCTGCTGGTTATCACAGGCTGTTCTAATGCTGCTCAAACAATATTGAGAATAACCCTGGCTCAATAGCACCAGTGTTAGGCTGCAAAGTCAATATTGGCTGAGCAAACATGGCAAATAAGGAGTTGCTATTTGCGTAGCTATGAGTACTTGTGTGCTCCGGCTGCCTGCCGACAGGGCCCTGGAAAGGAACGGGCAGGGAGGCAGTGTCTGGAGGTGGAGGGGCCCTGGAGAGGGGCTAGGCCAGGATTTCTCACCTCGCCTGTTGACAATGGGGCCGGATAATGCTTTGTTGGTGGGGTGAAGCTATCCTGTGCATGGAAGCAGCATTCCTTGCCTCTACCCACTAGATGCCAATAGCACCCCCTCCCCAGGTGTGACAAGCTGAAATGTCTCTAGACATTGCCAAATGTCTCTGGGGGCCCACCTCTCCCGGCCGGGACCCACTGACTCTGCCCTGGGCCAGGCCAAGGAGCAGGAGAGTATGAGAGTGAGAAGAGCCTCCTTGACCTTGCTCACCAGTTTGGCCGGCCCGTCTTCTGTGAGTGCTGAGAAAAGCCAGGCTCTTCAAGAAAGAAATGCAGTGTAAAAGTGCCTCTCCAATGGAAGGGCCTTTTCAGAGGCTGGTTGGGTGTCTCTGGCCACCTCTTCACCCTCGCCCTGTCTTGGAACCCACTCCTGTTCTCCACCCTGAGAGAGAGAGCTTAAGAGACACTCTGATAATTTACATTTGTCTCTTGTAGAATTCCTGGCATGTTTTGCTCTGGCCGGTGACCTCTCAGTCACACATGCCTATTTATAACAATCTGTCCCTGGCTTTGTGTCCTCTTCTTTGCTACCCGGGGTTGGCCTGTGAGCTCTTGAATCCTGCAAGTAGCCGTGGCTGGGCCTGTGGGAAGGCACGTGGCAGGGAGGACAGCAGGGCACATCGCCAGCCACAAGGACCTTCCTGGGGACAAGCTGCACACCCCACTCTGTGGGGCCACATCCAGGCCCCCCTTTGGCCCTCCCTCAGGAGGGGGTGAGAGAGTGCGTTTACAGCCTGTGCAGGGAGGAGAGAGTCCTGCTGAACAGCTCTGGCCTAGTTCTGATGTCAGAGCTTCCCTCGGGAGGCTGGGCTCTCAAGAAGCCCCCAGCTGGGGTGGATTAGTAATTAAAATACGGAAGTGGCAGCAAATGAGCTTTCAGTACAGTTACCTTCCTGGATGTTGATCCCTTTTCCAATGATGGGAGTAGGAGGGCCCATCGCTGAGGAGCCACGACAATGGGGGTCCTGCCACCATACCCATTGGCTTCGGTTGCAGGAGTAGCAGGGAGTAGTAGAGGAAAGGTGCCTGCCACACATGCCCGAAGGTGCCTGTCACATGTTGCCCACAGATGGCTCCCAGGCAGCAGAAGGGTTTCAGAACTTTTCAGCTCACCACCTGATTTCTTTAGGGACTTGGTTGGGGGCTGCTTAGCAGGACTGGACCCACAGCTCAAAGGCCAAAAGCAGGAAAGAAACACTTCTTACAATGCCATCATTTGTGGAGCCACATGGGGAAATGCGACCTGTATCTAGAGCACCTGAGTGGAGAGCCCTGGGGCATAGCCCACCCAAGCAGAGCCCCCTGCTGCGGCCTTATCCTGGCCCCCCTGCCCCCAGCCTCCTGCTCCTCACTCCCTGCTGGTGTATTTCTCTTCCTGCTGGAAAGTGGTGTGGTAAGTGGCTGTGGCTGCCCTCGAAGCCTCAGCCAAAGCAATGGGGATGCAAAGGCTGGCGCTGTGCCGTCCTTTGTGTGGGCTTCAGCCATAGGCCACTCTGCTCTCTCTTGTACCCTGAGATTCTGCATCAGCTTTCATTTGAATAGAGGCCTGTGCTGTTTAAAAAGGAAACTTCCTGTCATAGTAGAAAATGATTTGACCCTCAAGCCAGGGTAACTGAATTTTAATCTGTGTCTGCCACTTACTGGCCACATTCCTTTAAAGGTAATTGAATTGTTCAATTGTTCCAAGTTTGAGTTGTCCCACCTGCAACGTGGGAACAGTAACATTTAGCTGGCAGGCAATTACGGGGATTGACGGAGACAGCGTGTGGGTGTGGTAACAATGTCAGACACTTAGAGAATGTTCATCCTCGATGCCCTTCACCTTTTACCTACCTGATGCTGCCCAGCCCAAGTTGTTCCCCCACCAGATAGTCTCTGATGACCTCACTTCCCCATAACTCTTTGAGAGATGGAGAGCAATAGAACATCGACAGTAGGATTAAGACCTGGCTTTGAATTCCCACTCAGCAGCTCGGTGGCTGTAAGACATCAGGCCAGTGGCTTAACCTTTCTGTGCTTTTCTTTCCTTATCTGTGTAATGGTACTGATAATACTTTTCTCAGAGGTAACAGGAAGTGAGGGTAAGGCAGTGTATCAGAAATGTTGGTATGTTATGAAGTTCCCTTAGGAATTTGTTTAAAATGCAGATTTTTTTTTTTTTTTTGCCTTACTGCCCAGACTTCTGATACAGTTAGTCCAGGCTGGGGCCCAAGAATCTGCATTTTAGATAAGGAGGCAGGTGATTGTGATGTAGACAGCCCATTGAGAAGGGGTCCAATGCATGTGTGCGCCCGGCGTCCAGGGCCCCAGCGGACCGTGTGCAGCTGAGGCCACCACGCTGCGGCCACCACGCTGCGGCCACCATGGAGCACAGACACACTCTTCTCTCCAGCTGCTTGCACAGGGCTCCCTGCGAAGTCCTCTCAAGTACTTCTGAGATCACGCCATATCACGTCGCAGTCACCACTCAGTGCTCGTCCAGTTCTTTCTGTCCTTCCCTGTCTCCCACCTGTCCTTCGCCCTGAGGCTGCTGAGTGGTCCTCCCTGATGCAGCTTTTGTCTGTGACGAGGGCACTGAGTCCTATGTGTCCAAAAGCCCCATGATGCAGCCTCAGTTGGGGGCAAGGTCCAAGGCAGAATGTGGGACTTCAGCTCTGTGCAACTCGGAATCACAGTTGCCTCTGGGCCCTAACACTTTACAGAACAGTACAAAGTGCCTCGTGCTAAAAGCTCCGCAAGGCCTCTGGCCAACACTGTTATGCTGATTGGAGCTGAAAGCAGTCCAGGGCTGGGCATGGGCCAGACGCCATCCCTTCCCCACAGGACGTTGAACTCCGGATGCAGCAGACACGTTTCTCCCTTCCTCCAAGTCCTTTGGCAACTCCCAAAAAGCTGGGAGCAGAGTATAAACCTGGTAAGTGCTTTTGGAACTGGCTGGTAACTGAGGGAATGGCAGGGGGTGGCGGTGGCTCTGTAGGATGGTCTTTGCTTATTTTGCTTTCACACGCACGTTGCTGCCCTATGACAGCCGAGGCTCAGGCCTCCACCAAACCTCTTGTTGCCTCCATCCCCATGAGAATACACCCTTGTATTCATTTAAGGCCTTCGCACCTGATCACAGTCTTTCTCCTTCCAAAGGACTGCCATCATCCCAGGGGTCTTCACCATCCTTGTGAAGGACATATCTGTCATCCACACCTCATGGGCCTCATGAACTTTTCCAGATCTAATGGCCAACACCACCACTCCATGGTACCTCCCATACTCTCAGTTCTCCCCCATGTGCTAGGGATTCCCAAAGCTGGCTGATTATCAGTGCCATGTGGGGAGCATTAAAATATAGATCCCCAGGTCCCAGAAACTCCAGAAATGGGACCCAGAAACTAGATGCAACATGCTGATAACCAGCCAGTTGAGGACCATCTGAATCTTGTCCTCTTCTGTTGTGGTTCTCTCTGGAATACAACCTGAAGGTGGCCTACGCCCTGCCACAACCAGTCACCTCCAGGCCCTTGACTCGCTGTACTTGGGTCCCCTCAGCCAGGCACCTGGGCTTCTGACCCTTCTCTTCTCTTCCTGTCCATCAGCTTCCTCCTATCTTAGTTTGTGTCCTTGTCAGCCCCGACTGCAGGAGCCACACTTTCACACTGGCGCCATGCCCTCATCCCTTGTCCCTGCCTGCTTCCCACTAAACCCATCTGATAAAACAGAGGTCACTCTTCTCCACTCCTGCCACCAGGCTGTCCCTGCTAGCACTGGGATCACTGCCACATGCTGATGCAAGGAGTCTGCACTCCCTTGAGTTCACTGGGATACCTGGATCCTCTCATGAGTCATCAGCCCCACCTCCCAGTCCCCGCCATAGCCCTTTCAATCTTCCATTGCTTTTTCTTCAACCCCCCACCCCAGCACCCCACCTTGTGCACCTACTCTCTTCTCAGCAAGTTGGACAGTGCCCCTGACCTCCTGGCTCTCACAGCTTAAAGTGAAACAGACAAGGAATCATTATCAATGTTCTTGATTGTGAAAAAGGACATGTGCCATGCCCGGCCACCTGCCTCTCAGGGACAATGAAGCCATTGGGTGGAAACTGCCTTCAACAAGGAGTCCTGCAGCATCTGCACACCTCTGACACCCACAGCCCCGGTCTCCTCCCCTCATTCCCCACCCCCTCCCCAGAAGAGGTGTCCTTCCTGCTTCACACACCCCTCTTCCTCTGTGCTCTGGCTCCCCCTCCCCCAAGGACATGAGGGATGGGCTCCCCACTTAAATGTTTGATTTCTTCTTCTCTAGCACATTGTACCTCAATCCCTTCTATTTTATTATTGATAATAATATTAACTGTTTGCTGAACTATGTGCAGGTAAGTCTCATTGATAAGATTCCTCACAAAGAACTAACCATAAAATATTGGGTTGGCCAAAAAGTTTGTTTAGTTTTTTCTGTAAAATAAAAGACAGCTTTTTCTTTCTTTAAAAAAATTGTGTATTGACTTTTTTTGAGAGAGAAGAAAGGAGAAAAAGAGAGAGAAGTATTGATTTATTGACATACTTTTTTATGCATTAATTGGTTGATTCTTGTATGTGTCCTGACTGGGAATCAAACCCATGGCCTTGGTACATCAGGACGGTGCTCTAGCCAAGTGAGCTACTCGACCAGGGAAAAGACACATTTTTCATTTTTACCAATAATTTGATTGATTTGGATATTTTGAGAATGTCAGCTATTTCCCACGTGGTATAATATTTATTGTTCTCAATTAATGTCTCAGTTTGATCACTATCAAGTTCAACTGTTCTACCCAACTCTGGAGCATCGTCCAGTGTGAAATCTCCAGCACGAAACTTCACAAACCACCTTTGACACATTCCACTGGTTACAGCACCTTCTCCATCTACTGCACAAATATTTTTTTGTGTTTCAGTTGCATTTTTACCTTTCTTGAAATAATAAAGCATAGTATATCCAAAATGTTGCTTATTTTCTTCCATCTTCGATATTAAAATGGCTACACAAAAATTCATCAATTTTGGTAATTTTTTAAAATGCCCACTGATATGACAGCTATCACAAAACCATCTAACAAAATTGTTTTGAATGAAGTTAAAGGCAACTGAGCGCTACTAGAGCCATCTTATGGGGAAAAAAACAAATGAACATTTTGGTCAACTCAATAAAATAGCCATTTGGAATGGGGTGAGCATGTAGAAAAGCAGAGAAACTTGAGGCCTAGTAGAGGAGAAGGGGTTAGGCTGGCACTCCCCCTCAGCTCTTCACTTCTCACAACAGCTTCACACGACAGGCATTATCCCATTTTGCCTTTGAGAAGTAAGGTGACTTGTGTAAGGTTGCTGAGCTGCCGTGCCATTCCGTCAGTAGGAAAACTGAGCCCATTCTGGGTATTCCCATATGAAGAATGTTAATTCAGGGAATTAGAGGCCGAGGCAGATGCACAAAGTGGCTGGAATGAAGGTCAGGAAGGTCATTGCTGAAGGTCAGTCTGCAGGTTCAGCAGCGAATGGCTCTCCAGAGCTCATCAGGAAGCTGTGTGCCGCCTCCAGGAATCCCATGCCCACAGCCTGCAGCTGTGAGCAGGTAGAGAGGGTGCTGGCCTGCACTGCTGCAAACCCTGTGTCTGCCTGTGGGTCTGCCTCTAACCACCCCTGGAGAAGAATGGCCTTTCCTTTCCTTTGCTTTTCAAATAGCAATGGAATGTCACATTGGCAGAATCTAGGCTGGGACCCTATGCAGAAAGGGAACCTGGGAACCCAGTTCTCAGATTTGACCATGGAAGAGGGTGGCAAGGATTCTGAACAACTGACAACAGACAGCCTAGCACAGCTGCTGCCGGGCAAAGCTAGGGACAGAGCTCAGGTCTGTGAGCCTGTTACCCTTCGCTTCGTTTCCCAAACCATGCTGGCCCCTGTCAAACTTACTCATAAAGACCTTTTGCCTTCTCTGCTCCTGCTGCTCTCTAGAATGGTCTGAAATCTTTTCAGCCATCAAGTGGGCATGGAAGGTGTGGGCTACTAATTGTGGACTGAACCGTCATGCACTTTCCTTCTTCTGAAGTAGCATTTCTTGCTGTAGAATCAAACCCAAACACTCAAGGAATCAGTTTCCAGTCTGTGGTTCTGAAGTTCTTTTAGAAGCAGAATCCTTCATTCGGATGATACACAGAACTCCACTCTCCACAAGGGACACTGTGGGACTGCTGGGTGCCACACTGACCATCCTCTTCGACTTCCCCTGGGACAAGGGTGGTAACAACCAGTTTCTGGACAACATCAACCAGAAGGAGGCCAAGGAACTTCCTGTTAGCCCAGAAAATCTTGGCAAGTGGCAGAGGATTCTGGGAGTGGAGTATTAAGAAAAAGACCTTTATATCTCCTCCCACTCTTGCAGGGGGCTTTTATAGGTCAATGACCAGACTTCTTTGGAAAGGAATGGGACAGCAAGGTTTAATATCTAGGAATGGAGCTATAAAGAAAGTTGTGTCTCTTCAACTACAATTTTCCATGGGCTTTACCATCTTTTCCTGGAATAGCTTTGGCTGGGAGAACTGGGGACTTCTTATTAACAAGCAATGTTCTGGTCTGGGTGGGGCATTCTTTAAGGATTCTTAGAGTCCATAGTTTTGCTCTGTCTTTCTTTCCTAGTTCCTGTGGACTCCTGGCCAGCATTTGTGTCTGTGCGTATGTTCGTTTAAGTGAGAAAGACACTGGATCCTAAATTCTTCTTGGTAAATTGCAAATATTATGAAATGTATCAACACTCTGGGCCAAGACAAATATAATTTTGGATTATTAAGTCCACATGACAAGAGTACTTATTAATTTTTATTTATCTTGAGTGAATTAACAGGAACTAGCAATGGGAAAAAATAATTGTCTTTCTTCTCTTTCGTAAGAAACAGATGATTTGGAGAAAGCCCTAAGAAACAGTAGCATAAAATCACAGAATGTTGGACCCTAGCTTGTGTGGCTCAGTTGGTTGGGTGTCGTCCCACAGACCGAAAGGTCGCCAGTTTGATTCTCGGTCAGGGAACGTGCCTTGGGTTGTGGGTTTGGTCCCCTGCTGGGGAGCATGAAGGCAGCCAATCAATATTTCTCTCTCACATTAATGTTTCTCTCTCTCCCCTTCCTTCCTTTCCCTCTCTCTAGAACTAATAAAAGAAAACAAATGAAAAAAATAATAGAATGTTGGAACTGAGAGAAACTTTTATTTGTTCTAATTCAACAAACATGTATGGGGTATCTCCTGTTCCCAGGGATTCAAAAGCAGACAAGAAATTGCTCCAGCACTCAAGGAGCTCAGAGTCTAGCAGGGGAAATATCTAGTGAGGAAACGGCAACAGTAGAAATGTAGTGGGAGAATAAAGGCTGTATGAAGTCACGGTGGGCTCTCTCTAACTCTTTGGTGGGGTAAAAGAGAGCCAGGGAAGTCTTCCTTGAGGAAGTTATATCTGAGTTGCGTTTTGTGGCATGAATAGGAGTTCAGCACAAAAAAGTTGGGGAAAGACAGTCTTGTCAGAAAGAATTAGAACAAGGGCTTATTAAACCACAAGCTGAGTTCAGAAATCCAGCTGTCTGAAGACATAAAGTGGAGGGAGATGAGGAGAGAGAGGTGGAAGGGCCCAACCCTGAAAGCTGAGCTGAAGGCTGGTCTGGACTTTTCCTCATAAAATCAAGTAACTTTTTACTGTAAGTACATTGCGAATATAGCCTGCACTTCTGGGTATCCTGAATTTTATCTGTCAGTCCTCTTTAGGGAGCTTGTTGAAAAGGCACATCTGTGGGTTCCCTTCCCAGAGATGTTGACTCAGTAAGTCTGCGGAGCAAGGCCTGGATACCTGCATTCCCACCCGTTCTCCAGGAGGGTCTCATGCAGTTAGACCTGTGATACACACAGAAGGAGAGTGATGTCCGGAGAGTCCTCAGGAGTGGCCCGGGGGACCTCAGAGGCCCGAGGAGAGAGGCCTGGGGAGAGAAGAAAGGAGCCAGTACATGAACCCCAGGAGAGACAGCTGGAGCAGAGGATGAGGACTGGCCTGGGTGCGGTCCCTGGGTATCTGGTCATGGGTGGTGAGCAGGCAGCTGCAGTGCATCGAGAAGCTGTAAGGGGTGCGCTGCGAGGGGGCCACTGACTGCCAGCATGGGGTCAGTGGTGAATGCAGCAAGTTCATGGACTCCCTACGGCATCCCCCCTGGGTTCACTGGAGGTGTCCCATGGCCATGACTGTTCCTGGAACACAGTGACAGCATCTGCGTGTTTCAGCTCCTGTGTCCAGGGCTTTCCCCATGTAGGTTGGTTGCAGGCATGTACCACTCAGGGCAACCCTCACCAGTTGGGATTGCTAGTCGGGGGGTCAGCAACCTAGCTTCCCAGCCCCTGGGAGCTCAGTCCTCTCCAGTCCTCAGAGGGGCCCAGAGGGATGGATCTCCATTGTCCACAGTGATGACCTGCTTATTAATTGCACTTGGTCAGCTTTTCTTCCTTCCCTGTCTTACTCTATACCCCCACACACTTACACTATATGTACCAATGTCTTTCTTCAGGTCTGCCCCTGGGAGGACCGAAACCAAGACCTTGGAGATAGCTGTTTCCATGGAGTCAGGGGGAGGGGCTGAAAGCAATGTGGGGAGGCTTGTCTTCAGTAAACTCTGGAGGACCCTTGATGCGCCCCCTCCTCATTTTCAGCATCCAGCCCTTGGTACTTATATCATGACCCTGAGTTCCCTGCATCCTTTTGCAGAAACCCTTTCTGGGGCCCTTGAATCCTGGTGGGCCATTTCGCTGGGCTAATGAGACTCACGCCTACCCTCTTCCCTGCTCCCACAGGTAATGCTCTCACATTTCCAACAGGCCTCCAATGTCTTAGAGATGGAAGGAAAATCAGCTTTACTGTTATATGTTTAGCTCTGCTGTCTTATTTCATTTTCACAACAACTCCATTATTCCCATCTTTCAGATGAGAAAACTGAGGCTCAGGGTAATTAAATAGTTGAGGCTGGAGGTCTTCAATTCAGCAAGTGGTGGAGCTGGCATGGGGAAACTTGGGTCTGTTGCCTCTCTAGACTGACTCAGACACATGGCAGGTATTTGAAGATGGAGCCACACTCAACCATGCCTCTTTTTTCTCTGCTTAGGCCTGAAATGGAATTTTCTTTAGACAGTTCTTCAAGGGGCAGAGCTCTCTGATCTCTTACCTCTTGAGTGACAGTCTTACCTACACTCCCAGTGAAATGTGACACCCAGGGCTGGTACCTTTCAAAACTAAGTCTGAACCCTGTGCTCTTACCTTGGCTGGCCTGAACTTTACATCTCTGTCTCTGGTCACAGGATCACATTTGCTTTGGAAGCAGCCCCAGCTCTGTGTGAGCTCACATGAAGCTTTGGGGCCTCCTAAGTCCCTGGGTCTTTTCACATGGACTGCTGCCAAGTCTAGGAGCTCCTGGGGCAGTTCATCATTTCAAATCCAGATGCAGGCCTCAATGTTTGTGTTAAGACTGTGGTTTTCATGATTTGGGCTAATGTCACCAACAAAATGAAATGCAATAGGTGCTGATATTGCTTCAGGGGTAAGCAAAAGTAGGCTTGCAGTTGTAATACAAAGGAATAATACAATAATTAATAAATAATAATGGAAGAATAAACTCTATATCGTGTACTCACAACCGTAAATCTACTTTTGTCCAGCCCAGTATATGGCCATTTGTTAGCAATGAATAGATTCACACTTTATGTTTCTCATATTCCCAAGTAGACTGAGAGTTTTTTGAAAGCAGAGGACATGCTTTAATGCCCACAGGACCTGGCACAAAGATGTGCAAAGAGTAGGTGCTCCACAAGTACTCCTCCTGCCTGACTGAGGACCAGCGGCTTCCCTCTCAGTCTCCACTCTTGCTCCTCTCAGCGCAGCCCCTCCTGGCACACTGGCCCCTGACTCTGGCACCCTGTAAGCCACACCTGTAGACTGGCTTCTTAGTACCACTCCACCCTACCAATAGGGTGGATGAAAGAAAGTCCTGGTCGAACCAAGGGATCTCTATCTGAATCCAGTCCCAGCACTTGATCAGGTGCTGTTTCCTCACCTGTAAATGGGACAATAAAAATAGGCAGTGTGTACTAAACCAGCACTGAAACCCTGATCAGTGCTTTATGTCTACAGTCTCAATCCAGTGCATTGGAGATAATTAATATCACCATTTTTAGACAGAAAAATTTGAGATTCAGAGTAGTTAAATAATTTGCTCAGGATAACAACAGTAGAGCATGGCAGAACTGGCATTAGAATACATTCAGCCTGCTCCTCCATTAGCCTTGACCATAATAAATCCATTACCTCATAGAATATTGTAAGAGTAAATAAAAACACATAGTGCCTCTTACCATGCCTGGTACATAGTAAGTGCTCAATAAATGCTGAGTCTCTCCCTGGGCTGCCTCTCACTCTTCTCCCTTGCCTTAGGGCAGAGCCAGGACCAATGAATGAAAGTAGCAGGAGATTTACTTTCAACCTAGTGAAAGAAGGAATCTGACAATTCAGTCCTCTGGCAGAGATAGCTGATCTTGGAAGAGGAAAACAAAACTTGAATGAATGACTGTTGGGGGTTGAACTCTTGTTTCTGTTCTGGGAAATAAGATGGGGGGGTTGGCTGGGAACCTTGGAACCCTTGAACAAACAATTCGCTCATTCATGGGGTCATTCTTGACCCCTCTCTCTCCCTTGTCCCCCTGTCCCTCCACTCAATCTATCACCAAATTGTGTTGACTTCACTCCTAAATACCTGAGCACCCATCCAATTCTCTCTACCCTCATTGCCACCACCTGCTCCTGCCCCTTCCCCATGGACCTGGGCATTGGCCATCTGCAAGTGTGACAGCTCTTGATCCTCTTGTCCACCCATGCAGCACTCCACAGGGTCTTTCTATAACACAGTATGATCATGCCTCATCTCAGCTTAGTACCCCCCAGGGCTTTTCTGTGTAGGAGAAGGCTCATAACCTCTCAGAGGCCATTGAAGTCTCCTCCAGGCCTTTGCACATGCTTTTCTGTCTGCCTCGGACCTCTTTCCATCCCATCTCCTGGCTAACGCTTGTCCTCCTTCCTTTCCCACCTGCCCACAACTCCTTCTCTCCTCCATCCTCCCCCAGTTGATGGGGTGAGTCTACTTGTCTCATGTTGTCAGAGTCTCAGCTTAGGGCCTAGCCCCGAGTCATGCACCACACGCCTTTCTTGAGTCCTCCAAGTGCCAAGTCCTTGGCCAGACCCCAAAGATACAGAGATACATGCACCATGTTCCCAGCCCGGAAGAGTTCACTATGAGAGTGAGAGGTCCAGGCCAGGTGGGATGATGATGTGTTGGCCAAGTTAACCCCAGGTGCTCTGGGAAGGAGAACAGGGAAAACACCCACTGAGAGAATGAGGGAGGGATTTCTGGAGGAAGAAGTGCTTAACTAGAGTTTTAAGGCCTTGGTAAGATATACAAGATTAACGAGGTAAGGAGGAAAGTGGCTGTCCAACTAGCATCCCAAGTGAGCAAGGTGAGCAGGGAACTGTAAGAGGGCTGAGCAAAGGCTGGTTGGTGAGCAGGAAGGGGATCCGTGGAGGACTCCCAGATTTTGGAAGGGTCCTACTGGGATGGAAGTGCCTTCACAGAAATGCACAGAAGGACCAGGTTTGGGGAGGACAATGGGGAGTAAAGTTGGTGAGGAGACTGTTTGAATTGGGGTCCTTGTGGGACCCCTGAGTGGAAATTGCTTGTGGGAAGGGACCTGGAGGTGGAGAGAGCAGCACAGATTAAGGCCAAGCAACCAGAGTGGATAGGGTTTAGGTAGGTAGAATTGCAAGGACACCTGGCTGGGGCCTGGGGAAGGAGGAGGGAAGAACTGAATAAAGCCACATGGTCAGCCACAAGAGGCTCTCGAAGTCGCCATACTGGAATGTCAGTCATGAGCCAGATCCTGTGCTAAAGTGCCCTTTGAACACCAATTTTTATTCCAACAATCTTGCACCAGCCTGCTTTACAGGTGAGAACATGGAGGATCTGTGGGGATAGAGGACTTGTTCACAATTACAAAGCACTGGCCAGAGCCTGGTGCACAGTAGGTGATCAGTATATGTGTGTGAAGAAGCCTGACTGACGGACCATGTGTATGAATGAATGGATGGATGGATGATGGATGGATGAATAGATAGATGAACTGATAAATGATAGCATTCAAGCCAAAGCATGTTGACTCTCGGCTCAAGCTCTGGCTAGTCCTGGACCATGTGGCTTGACTTTTCTCCACCTCAGTAAAAACAACGATGACCCTAACAGTGGGGAGGATGAATAACACAGCTTCCCCTGCTCCTGATGTGCTGGGGGATTGGAGAAAAGCCCCCACTTCCCTCAGCCCATCCCTCCAAGCCAGAAGCTCAGAGGCCACAGGCTTCCCTCTCCCTTTCCAGAATCTTTCTAACTGCTCCTGGGACAGCTCCATACCAGTTCCACAGCTGTCCTTCTGGAGATGCTGTTTGCTTTTCCTGCTTCAAGTTTTATCATTTTCTCCAAGAAAATATTTGTCTTCCCATTACTTTAATCATGCCTCGCGGGCCCTGGTGGGGAGGCCTTGGAGGGGAATTAGTTCTGGGTTTTGTTTGCTGTGCCAGGAGAACAAACAGGCTTGTTTGACTTACCTGTGTTTTCCCAGTAGGTGGACCCCTCGGAGCAAACACGGAGCAGACCTGCCTTCTGCCCCTTGGACCTTCCGAGTATTTAAACCAAGAGGGCTTCCCTTTAGCACAGCTGGGATGGGCCAGGTTGTTCTCTCTGGTTTACCACAAAGCACGTGCTCCTCTTGTCAGAGGAGGTACCTGCGCTGGGCCCAAGGGTCTCCAGAGTCAGGAAACATTCAGCCTCCGTCAAGTAGCAGCCTGGCCCTGTAATAGTCTAATGCACCGATTTTCAACCTTTATCATCTCATAGCACACAGGAGCTATTTCATCTCTGCAGCACACCAAAAAATACATTATATTTTTACCAATGTGACAGAAATAGGTATAATTTTGATTAATTAATAAACAATAATGATAGCAATTACCTACCCTTTTTGCTCCAAAGAGACTTTTAAAAAAATCAGGTGCCTATACTTGTATGTAAGGGTTTCTGGTACCCTTGAACCGATCAGACACAACCTTATTAGGTGATGTGACCAGTAAGATGCAACTTTATTATATGACCTATATATTCATGGCTCAAGACAGGGCACCGTACTAGATGGCTATTGCTGTGTTGGCTGTTGTTGTTTTTTCTTTATTGACAATCTAAGGGAAAAGAGGTCAGTGCCCTTGACTAAATAGTCAGGTATTTCATGTTTTAAAAATTCTTGCTGTGCTGTGGTCAAAAATCGCTGCTTTACTAAATTCGTCTAAGAGGGAGACTTCAAAATAAAAGGGTTCTAGAGCTGATGGGTGGGATTGGGTGAGGGGCTGTGACTGGAAAGAAACTTGAATTTGTTTGTAGGCAAAGGGACCTACTTTTTGGAGCCAGACAGATCTGGTTCACCTTTAGTTACCGATAAGGTACTTGCTATGTGAGCATGGCTAAGGGTTCAGCTGATATCCCAATCATTCTACAAATGTTCAGTGAGCAATTCCCAGGTGTCAACACTGTTTCAGGTGTTGGGATGCATCAGTGGACAGCACAGAGAATGACCTCTGTCCTTTGGAACTACATTCCTGTAGAAGAAGACAGACAAACATAATACATAAGAAAAACATGTGGCATGGTAGAAGGGGAATGTAAAGAATAGGGCAGGATAAGGGTGTTGGGGAAGGTCTTATGGATGAGGATGCAGTGTATATAAGGTGGTCAGGGTACGCCTCATGAAGAAGATGCTACTTGAGTAATGACTTGAAGAAGGAGGTACAGAATTACAGGCACATCTGATTCTAAAGCTCAGACTCATAAGCCTGCATTCCCTTTCTTCCAGTTCAATGAGACTCGAAAGCTGGACAGAAAATAGTGTCTATAAGGCAATTTCCATCCCTCTCCCTTTTAGATGCTCTGAGGCAGGGGTGTCAAACTCATTTTCACCGGGGGCCACATCAGTCTTGTGGTTGGTTGCCTTCAAAGGACCGAATGTAATTTTAGGACTGTATAAATGTAACTACTCCTTAAGTGTTAAGCAAGAGCCCAGCACTTCCGCTGAGTAGAAACAAGGTGCTGGGTGGGATAAAACAAGGTGGAGGGCTGGATTCAGCCCAAGGGCCTTGTGTTTGCCACCTGGGCTCTAATGCATTCACCCATCAGGGGGATGAACAGGAGGGCAGCATTGGCAAAGCACAGTATGGGTGTAAAGTGGTGAGAGGAGGCAGTCATCAAAATGACCAAGATTGATCTTCAAGTCAAAGTTAGCTCTGGCTGGGGGGTAGGGTTAGACTGGGGAGGGATGGGCCCAGCTAGCAAAGCTAAGGCTCATTCAGTGATGTCCACTGCATTTTCTAAATTGTCTGTAGAGACTAATAAATTAAAACACGTATTCAGGGCCCTACAAAGCAGCTAGGTGTTTCAAGGTGCTCCCAGGTGTTTTCCCACCATGTCATTCTCACAATAGTCCTTTGAGGCAGGGAATATTCTCTCATCTCCATTTTTAGCTGAGGACACTGAAGCTCAAAGGTTGAACAGCTTATGTGTTGCTGACTCGTTGGAATATAGATATGGATCATCGGATTCCACAGATCTGTTACTTTTTATATCACCATCATCAACTTGCCCATGGAACAACCACCAACATCTGTCGCCATTACCGCCATCATTGACATCACCAATAGCATCAACATCAACATTGACGCTGACTTCACTGTCAACATCAGAGTCACCATCAGCCTCATCTGCAATGGCCCCCTGATCACAGCAGCACAGTCAGAGTCTAACAGGTAACTAGGTAACAGGCAACCTTAGGTTTTGGGTAAGTCAGACCATGTCTCTCAGTTTCAGCTTCCTTATCTACAAAATGAGGATAAACATATTTAACTCAAATGACAGGTGACATGCTGAAATCAGTCTACTGTTTCCTCTACCCCACCGAAACTGCTCGTATCAAGATCATCTATGACCTCCCTATATGTCATCATGATACCTGCGCGCCCCCTCCCCCCACCCCACGACAGGAGCATTTGAGGTGTCTGACCACTTCCTCCTGCTTTGCTCCTCCTGGCTTTTGTAATGCTCACATTCTGGTTTTCCTTCTAACTCACTGATCCCTCCTCTGTTGCAGCCTTGGTCTTTTCTACTGGACCCCTCAATATTGGAATGTTCTAGAGCTTGGATTCAGTCCCCTCCAGTCTTCATCCAAGCTCTCTAACTTCTTTTTCCCTAGTCCATGCAACCCTCCCATCCACCCACCCCTGAACTGTACGATAACTCTCATGTCACAGAGGATGGTCAGGAATGTAGACCTCAGAGTGGGCTAAGGAGACCCCTTAAGGAAGGACAGACCACTAAAAACAATCTTCCAAGGAGAAAGTATAGGGCCAATCTG
This sequence comes from Phyllostomus discolor, assembly GCF_004126475.2. Classification (NCBI taxonomy): domain Eukaryota; kingdom Metazoa; phylum Chordata; class Mammalia; order Chiroptera; family Phyllostomidae; genus Phyllostomus; species Phyllostomus discolor. Next base: position 119,208,218 of record NC_040903.2, on the reverse strand, counting down.
GAGAAGAAGTTCTGCCAGGTAATTTGAGGGGTCTCTGTGTCTAGAATCTGCATCCCTTTGGCCTTTCAGTTGCTCACTCTATCATCATTGTCTCGGGCGATCAGAGCCCTTGGCCTCCTTCCACCCTAACCAAGTCCATACAGAAATGTCAGTGACAGAGAACCTCTTGGAGGGTGGCCCCCACCACCTGGGCGGTTTCTGTTTAGCAAAGGACTAAGCAGAGGGATCTCCAGTTAGCGGCTGGGATAGTCACGGGGTGCTTTCCTGGAAACTCTGAAATAGCACTCCGGGGGCTACTGTTTCTGTCTCCACCCTGGGCCCACCCTAAGACAGATGGTCCGCCATTGGACTGTTCTCAGGCACTTGAGCGGAGGTATTCTTTTAGGTCTTCTTGGCCTCGGGAGCATTTTGAATCAGATGCCAGGAAAAACAGATGGCTTACTCTTATTCTGGGGGCTGTGGGTGGACGGCTTTGAGAGGCAATCTCTTCTAAGACTGTATTTTCTCTTACATCTTCAGGATGTGACACACTTCACTCTCTGCTCTTTTGAGCCTGGCTTAAGTTGTGAGATTGCTTTGGGTGTGACACCTGAGCTACCTCTGCGCCTACTGCTAGGAGAACTGGGTGGTGGGTGAGCCACTTTGGGGATCATCCTTTGTGCCCTTTCTGGGTTATCCCATTGGTCACACTACAGTTTGCTCCCCACTGCTAGATTAATATTTCTAAAATAGTGCAGAGTGGTTGGGCCATTATTTCCCTGCTCAAGAATGATCGAAATCTCCTGTTTCTCCTGGAATAAAGTTCCAGGCTTCAGTCTCATCTTCAAGGTCCCTACAATATTTATTGGCTTTTCCAACTCCGGCCTCCATCCCTTCTCTCGTGAGCTCTTTTTTCCAGACACACAGGTAGCGTGACTGCCTCCAGGCCAGTCTCTTGGTTAAAATGACCTCTTCCATCCCCTTTTTGCCTATATAAACTTCTTGTTCTCCTAGAAGGGCTTGAGTCCAACTCCCTTGCAAAGGCCTGCCTCTTCCCTTGGTGGTCTATCTGGGTCCGTGGGTTCATTTACCCCTGCCCCTAGCCCCACAGGACCACTCACCTGGTCATTTTCCCATGACTGACCACCTATGGCTCCCCCTTTTAAGGAAGGTTCATTTACAAATGATCACTTACTATGGTGTTGTCTGGGAGTGGGAGAATCACAAGGGATAATACAGTCACTTGGGCTAGTCATAGTAGTGCTATTACCACCTCTGGGCTTGGATAAACCAGGGGAAGGAACTGTTAACAAAACCTGCAGGGAGAGAGTCCTATAGAGAGGACTCATCGCTGAACCTGCCTTACTGTGTGGTTTCAGCATAAGTGTGAGCCCCACGGTTCATTAGTAGATTGGTTCTTTGCAATAGGCTACCTAATAAATTATGGAATAGGAATGTGAATTTAAGTCTTACTGGCCATGGTGGCATGCCTAGTAACTGGTGAGATGCCCTAATAGGGGTCAATTTATAAGGGGTGGTGGACCATCCTCCAGGAAAGAGATTCATACAAAAGGGGGAGGCCACTAGCACACATTTTACCCCATTTTACGTGAAGTGAAATTAGGAACACAGTGGTAATTTTTTCTCAAGCCTGTTCCTCACCTGGAACCTTGGACACATATTTGAATCTCACGAAGAGCAGTATACATGTGTGTATGCGTGTGTGTATGTCTGTGCTGTGTATTTCTTTTGGGGGCACTCTGTAGTAGCATCTGAAAGAGCTGTTTTACTGAACCCTGAAACACATCGGATGCTGGGCAGCACTCCTGTGGGATCCCTAATAATAGAACACTACGAAACAGAGAGAACTGCCCCTCACCCCCACCGACCTCACTGTTTATGCTCTCAGTTTACCTCTACTCTCTTATAAACAATTAAGGCAATTGTATAGTGTTTTACAGTTTTGAGGCATTCATATTTCTTACTCTTTATGTCTCACATCCAGCCTGTGATTGAGCCATGGCAGGGACTACTACATCCAATTGTGTGATGAGGGAGTGAATTCAGGGAGGTCAAAAAAGTGGGACCAGTTCCCATAGGTGGAAATGATGAAACCAAACAGTGAGCTTGACTCTGAAGAACAGGGCTTTTTGATTGGATCATATTTGGTCTCTTCCCCTACCAAACTTCCCCTATTCTCTGAATCTTCCCCTATTCTTGGTCTCTCTTTTTCCTTCAGCTTGTCCTTTTCCTCATCTCCATCTTCCATATCTTCTCTGCTCTGTCTCCATCTCTCCTTTTCCCCTGTGCTCTTTTTCTGAAAAGCCCAAGATACTTTCATCTGATATGCCCAAAGCAGTTTCAGGAACTTCTTGCTGGCTTCTTCATATCCAGAGTGGCTGTACATAGAGGTATTTGTTGGGAGAGGCTGCACCTCCATGGGGAGAGATACTAACTGGGTGACTTTCTGCTTCTTGTATCAACCAGAGTATTGTTTGCAGACAGTACATTAAAATTACAAACACCATAAGTCATTGGGCAATCTTTCCTTGAACCAGTTAGATTCTGACATCTGCTTACTGTTTATCTTCTGACTGAGGAAATGGAAAAGTTGACAAATAGTTTAACCGAACAAGAGTCAGGTTCTTTATTTCCCCTCTTTGTGAGCATGTTTATAGAACACCAATCTGCCAGCACCTCCTAGTCTCTCTGGGGCACTGGCAACAAGCATAGACAAATATTTATATTCCATGAGCTCAAGATGGTTTTCATGTTTAACTGATTTCAAATGAATGACAGTGGCCCTTAATGTGGTTACAAGAATTTGCCATTAATTTTCACTTAAAATTGGATCCAGCCTGTATGTATGCCTACACTGTATTCTAGTTCTTAATGATTTGCCTTCTAAAAACATGGGCTGCTTCCCACTGGTTGACTGGCATAGCAGCTTTGTGGGGGCATCAGTCTCCTATTACATGTGAACAAAAATTAAGTTCAGAAAATCTCTCCTCCTTTGGAGCTCTTTGCACATGGCATTCAAGGCAGGCATCTGGGGTGAAGCCCACGGGAGAGGGCTGGCTCCGCACGACATCCTCTCTTGGTGGCCGGGATGCTGGCTCTGGCTCTAGCAGGAGGCAGGGGTGGGTGGCCTGGGCACACAGATTGTGGCTCAAGGTCTTAGAACATTTACAGAACTTTCTGGTGCCCGTGCAGTGTGCCTGTGGAGTGCATTGGGGTGATGTCCTAGGTTCTCTGTGAAGTTTCAAGTCTTCCCTCCCTTAGTCTAAAACATTGATGTGGGTGGTGGAACAGAGAGGGACTGTGACAAAAGAAAAGAAGAGTGAGCCAGAGGAATAGGATTCTCCGCTTTGGGAACAGTCACTCTTGATATTAAGAAGCATTTAACCTTGGTGGCACTTAGTTTCTGTTTAGTTAATGTATGCATATATTTATTGAATACTTTTGTAGGGGATAAATGTGAAATTGGATGGAAAGATGGGAAAACAGGCTGAAAGTGGAGATAAGGCCCAGCTTTGAATAAAGCCTGCCAGGGGCAGTAAGGTTTCATCCCCCATATGACCCTCACAAGAAAGAGTGTGTTCCTAGAGGGCATGTGAAGGATGCAGCTGCTTCCGAGCTCCCCGAAGAAAAATCTCCTGATTGATTAGCAATGTCTGCCCTGGTTGCTGGGAAGGGAATGGTGCGCTGCTGTCACGTATTCACCACTCTTGTACTGGATGATCTTCCAAGGCCCTTTTGTTTCTATTTTTGTGATAAGAAATAATTGAGAAGTGAATAATGAAGGAGGTTGAAACCTAGACAGCCAGCCCTGGAGGCCTAAGGCAGTGCACCTCAAACTTGAATGTGCACACTTGAATCTTGTTAAAAATGCAGATTCTGAATCCGTAGGTCTGGGATACAGCTCGATATCCTGCATTTCTAACAGTCTCCCAGGGGATGCCAGCGTTGTTGGTCTGTGGGCCACACTTTGAAGAGCAAGGATCAAAGGCAGCACTCTGAACCTGGGGCAGTGCCCCTTCCCTTCAGGTTTTGTATTAATAGCTTTTACATACAGCTGACATTTGCTGAGCGCCTTGTATGTATGCTCCTTTCCAAGGAGTTTTCACAGATCATTTAATTTATTCCTCTAGACAGCCTTTTGATGTTGAATAGATTATTTCCCACCCCTGCCACCCATTTAAACCATTAAAAAAACCTTTGTGCAAGTGCAGTAGGTTTTAGTGCCTAGGCCAAAGTCTATATGTGGCAGAGCTGGGATTAACACCCCAGTCTTTCCCCTGCTCCAGGCTGGCCCTGCTGCAAGTGCTCTCAGCTCCAATGGGGCAGCTCTTGGAGCTGTGCCAAGGTATTGGACAGATGCCAAATGTGCCCTCAGATCATATCAGAAGGCCAAGTTCTGCCTGGGTGACCCCAGGCCCTACCATTTGAGAGGGTCATTAGGCAGGCAGAAAACATCCCGTGATCCTGGGTTCGTGGGAAAGAGCTGTCCCTGACCTCAAGAGGGTTTTGGAGCCAGACAGAGCCAGGTTGAAATCTAGCCACATTATTACACCTTGAGCAAGTCACAACTTCCCTGAGTGAAGGTCCTTTCACTTGTAAAAAGAATATGATAAACATTCTTGCTTTTCAAAGTTGTTGGAAGATGAGAATTAATAGTGTAGTAATAATGTAGTATGGTACGCTGCATAGCACAGAGGGATCACTCAATTTCCCCCTTTTGCCCTTCTGAAGAGCTGTGATGGTTTAGTGTTTGCTATTCACTGTACAAATATTACCATTTTAGATTCTCCTTCAATGCAATGGCATAAACGTAAAAACTGGTTCAAAGTTTAATGTGGCACCTTCTCTCTGTCCAATAAAAATAAAAAACTATTGATTACTAAATATTGTTAACCTTAAAAATGAAACAGCTAGTTACTTTTACCAGCAAAACTAGGTTTATTTGGGAATAGCAGAAAATTGCAATTGAAGATTGGCGTGCTATTAGCAAAAACTATAGGCAAATCTAGCAAACAAGGAGAGGAGTGTCACTCTATAGAGTAAAAGGAGGAAGTGGGAGGAGGGGCTTTAAATGGAGGTCCATTAGAGGAAAATGAAAGTTCAGGGTGGTGATGACTGCTCCCTGGCTGACTTGCAACGGTTCCCACTGGCTGGGCTTGGTGTCGGGCGGGGAGAAAATCTTCCTCTTCTTGGGGGAGTAAAGTAGACACTGGTTGTTGGAAATGCAAGGCACTCTCTATATGTAGGGGTCTGTGTTTCCTTTACTCATTTTCATACTATTGTTCTTTCCTGATATAACAAAAATAATAATAATAACTAAGCAAACTTACAAACTTGAGCTGTAAAGTAAAACATGTCAGCACCAAGAGATATTAGGTCCACAAAGACACATTTGAAAACTAGAAGCAAACCTCAATGTCCATGTTGTTATTTGGCATTGGTGAAATGAAATCATCGTAAGTGTTGCAATTTCTGCTGCCATGTTTCAGCGGTGAGTGGTGTTAATGTTGCTAAATGCTGTTGTCACAGAGTGTTCCTTAAATAGTTTTTAATTGGCTTTAATTTGAATAAAGAATGTTCTGCTTAAGATACAGAGGCAGTAATTGTCAAAAAGAAAATGAACATATAACATTCTAGTGATCAACGTGTAGGCATGCTGTGTCATTCTATCTTCCCTTGGCAAATTTACAGATGCTTTAAATTTCGTCAGTTTTGCTTGTTGATGATTTCCACAAGGCAGTAGTTTTAATGGGTAACGCTCCCATTGGGCTACTGGGACATTTCTGTCTCATCTTCTGTGTGTTCTTCACCGTGGACTTTTCATCCATGTGAATTATTTAAGATGGTGGGAAAAAATGCAAAAAAGTTAGCAATGGCACATAACCCTAAATTTTTAGGTCTGTTCAGGTAATCAATATTATCAATTACCTATGAAAAAAGATAAGCAATATAAAATCTTTCTTTTAAAAGATACTGTTGAAGATCAAAGTACTGTTATCCTGGCACTTGGCAAATAAAAAACTATTTTTGTTACCATGGTATCTCAGCAAAATTTTAGCCAAAGCAATCCTCCTTTCTTTTCTCCCTCACTCCCTTCCTTCTTTCCTTCCTTCCTTCTTTCCTCTTCCTCTCTCTCTCTTTTTCTGCTGTGGGAAATATAGCCAGAACTTTCTCACCTGTCTTTTAAGGCATCACATGGTTCTGGGTGTATGAATGCGGGATTTCATTAAAGAATTCTGTATGCCTTCAGCAAGGGAGTGACAGTTGCTCCGACAGCTCTGCCTGCAAATAGCAGCCAAGGTGCCTACGATCTCTTGGCTCTAAAGGCAGAAGTGGTCAATGTCCTACTCTGTTCAAGTGGCATATGGAATAAAATAGGTATTAGATACACTGCCCCTCCCACCACCGACTAAAGCAGATTTGAATCATCGGAGGGAAACTGACAAGTACAGTGATTACTATGATATATGTACACTTCTGTACTACGTAATGTGACCTTGGATTTGTTTAGCCAATAAGATACCAAGAGAAAGGATTTGAATGTTTGTGTCTAACAAACAGAAGTATTTATGACTCCATGAGTCATTGGACATAGGTTAGATAAACTTGAAAATGAATGGAAATTCACTCACTTGATCATCAGGGAGGCCAGTGTGACTTTCACCAGTGGCCACCTGGCTAGTGCAGGAGACTCTTAAGAGCCAATTGCCTATGTGGTGGCCGTAGCTGGTTTCATAGGAACTTTTGATGCATGAGGACCCCTGACACAGTGCATCATCCTAGTGTGACACGGACCCTTGGTTTCCTACTCCCACAGCCCCAACTGCTGGTGATGAAAGCCTCCAAAGCCTGACCCCAGCTTTAGGTCCAGCTCCCCCTCTCCAGAGACCCCTTTCCAGCCTGCCAGCCTCATCCTCCTGAGCAGGACCCTGGCTCTTCTGCTTGTCCTCTTCTGCCCAGTGTGCTCATGCTTTGCTGAGTTTTTCATCTTCTCTGCCTCATTCTTACTCATCCTTTGAGACCCAGCAGAGACTCTGTATTAGTCGAGGTCCTGGCAAAAAATGGATGATGATGCATCAGAGAGTGATTGAATAGTGTTAAGGAAGGGACTGCTTGAGGGAGTGGCTTGGGTACAGGGAAGCAACACAAGATGTCACCGCACTTGGGGCCTACTAACAAGGCAGGGCTGCCACTGTCCCTGCCTGGAGGGGTGAGAGCAACAGGTGGGGACGGCCTGGTGGGAGCTGTGGCCTTCATTAGAAGAGCCAGTCACTGCCAACACTCTGCCTGGCAGAGAGGGATCCAGAGGAGCATGGGACCCTGCTCTCCCCTTCCACCATCGACCCCCAGCACTTGGAGGACAGAATACTGCTCATGCAGGTGGAAGAGGCTGGAGCCTGCATGGGAGGGCAGCCCTCCGGCTGCTCGTGGAGCACCCTGGGGAATCCAGCAGGGACAGGACTGGGAGCACGTTTGGCCTCGAGGAGCTGCAATGCTTCTCTGTGCTGTGCCTGCTGTGAGGGGGTCGTCCCCTCTCTGGTCTCTTCGGTGTATGGTGTCCCCACTTACTAAGGTACCTGAAGCAGGAACATAAAACCATTTTCTTTGTGTTTCTCATATGGAAACAACCACATATCCTAGGACTTCTTGGTTGGGTCAGTTTTGAACGTTCTGTTCTCCAGTGCATTTGGATCTGGGGTGCTGGTAGATTCTGGGGCTGTGAACATAAAATAAGGGTGAAGATTCTGAGGGTCCCGGGCCTGGTTTGGAGGGTTTTCACCAGATGCAGTAGGACATGAGAGCACTGGAGTTAGTGGAGAGAAGCTGAAGGCCACAGCTGGAGGAGGTGGGTGAGGGGGACAGAAACTGTCACCAACACCAAGGGGCCAGAGTCAGGGTTGATAGGGGATGGGAGTTGGGAGTGCAGGGCCGGGAGACCTGAGCAGGTGAGTCACCATCAGGGAGACTTTGGAAGGTGGGGGAGGGTCTGGGGTGCAAGGTAAAATAGGGTGACAGAGCTATAGTTTAGGCCTCTGTCATCTAATATGGCAGCCACAGGCCACATGTGCCTACTTATATTTAAATGAACTAAAAGAAATGAAAAATTCAGTCCCTTGGCCACACTAGCCACATTCCAAGTGACGTGCTGTAGTGTGTTGGTCGGCATAAATTAGAAAGAACACCTCCACATCCACGAGATGTTCTTGTGCACAGCCTGGTCCGGGACATCCCAGAGATTTTTAGGGTCCCGACAATGCTTAAACAGTATTCATTTGATTTGATCTGCTCTTATATGCCCTAATATCAAACACATTTGGCTCTAAGTCTTCACTTTGCTAGTGAATAATTGTGTGATGGGTCCCCAAACCTCAGTTTTCTCATCTAGAAAATGAAAATGATAATAGAGAATCAACTAGATTGAGGATTGGAATTGTCTTGAATGGTCATGGATGCATAGGAGCTGTATAATAAATATCAACTCCCAACGTTGATCGCAACCACAAGGATATTAACTAGCATTTTAGAACTTGTTTTACTGCCGCCGAGCCGCACAGGTGATTGTGGTTGCCTCATTAATCCTCACAATGCCTCAGTTAAAAGAGAGCATCGTTGTTCCCATTTTGCAGATGGGGAAATGGAGCCTCACAGAGTTGAAAATGCTTGCCTGATGTCAGGCGTGGTGGAGCCAAGCTTCTGTATACTTGATTAAAGACGACCACACATTGTTCTCTGCTGTGTCCTATGTCTTGTCTAAGCACCAGGCTGAGAAGAACACCATCCTGGACTTCATTTTACTCCTGTATCATGCCCGGCATGGTCCTGAATGATGGTTGGTTGCTAACTGGCACATCAATTTTGATAGACTTTAATAAAAACACTGAAAATTTCTTCAGCCTGAATTATTGACTTGAACATTTGCTCCTCTACAGGGGTCTTGAAAACAAATCCAGCAGTGTCCCAGCCTTGTCTTTAATTAAGTGCGTTGCTGGCAAAGGACTTTAGATCCAGGAGATTTTAGGAGCACCATGATCTTGGGCATAGAGGGGAGAGATTGGTTCTTGTTTGGGGAGACTTTATTCACCTAAACAGAAAGTAGTGGGACCATGGCTTTACATGTAAGCAGCCTTAAGTGGGAGTTTCGTGTGTCCTTGGGTAAGTCATTTGTACTCTTGTAGTTCCAGGGTTTTTGCCTGAAAGAGAAAGAGTCCCACCTCTCCTGTGGATGGTCTTGAGGACTAAATGCACCTAAAGACCCAGGCCTGGGACATGCTGTCCTCAGCCAGCATTCTCTCATCCCTTACCCCAGGAAGCTTCCAGGTCACTCTGACCTCTTTGTTTATTGAAGGAAAGGAAATCCTTAGTGTCTAGATCACACATTTTAAGAGAAACTAAAGTTGCTGTGTCCTGAGAATTGTACAAATTATGTTAATTTTGACCTTGATTGGAAAGTACCTCATTTCCTTGTGCATATATTAAGATAAACCAGCACTGCAGAGGGATGGACTCCAAAATATGACCATATTCCCAGGCTCTCCAGGAGCTGGGCACTGGGGTCCCTGGCTCTCTGCCTAACACAGGTGGCTGCACAGGTGGCCTGCAGTGACCATAGGGCCTGCTAATCCTTCCAGCTGAGGGAAGCCTGGAGAAATGTCTGCGCTGGCACTTAGACGGCTTAAAGGAAAAAACAAAGCAAAACATGTGAGAACCCATATAGTGCTTGGGGTGTGGGGAGGCAATGAAGACTGGGAGGCTCCCCGGTAGTGAGTCAAAACAGCTCTGCAGCCCAAAGTTTTTACATGGCGTCAGCCTGAAGAGAAACCTGGGGTTCATTGGTTCCTTGGCACCCTCTTCGTCAATCTCTCAAGAGGGTATTTCCTCTGGTGAGTTCCGGCATGAGCTGGTTTTCCCCCGGGATATTATTTGGGGTCTGCGGGAAATTCTGAGCACCTCTGGGTGGAAGTCACTGCATTGTCTGAAAAGACCATGTGATTAAGTGTTAGACTAAGTGATAAGAGGGTTGGGGTGCAGCAGTTTGGTGTGGAAAGTACTGATTTTAGAGTCCGACTTTCCCTGGGCTCCAATCTTGACTGTCTATTGTGAGCGTGAGCTGGGCTGTCCCCTTCGCCTCTTTGATGTTTTGGAGGACCAGCAAACCTTTGTATTGAGGTTTCCGAGGAAATTATGCCTTCTAATTATCATAGCAAACCCAATGAAGCCGACAGTGTTCCCATTTTACGGATGATAAAACGGAGCCTTTAGGAAGTGCAGTGGCTCCCGCTCCCTTCCTCTGACTGCTCTCTTTCTTGATCACTCTCACTCTTTTCCAAACGTGCTTTGGTGCCTGTTAGTTTCACCTACATTATTACCTTTAAAAATACTTTTGAGTTCAAAGGTGCCTACTTGGGCTACTTTCCAGTGGACACCTGGGACATGCTCCCTTGGGCCGCAGGTCAGTGACATTCTCCCGAGGAGGGTGAAGGGGTAGGGGTTTCCTCCTTCCTCCACAGAATCTGACAGTCTATCCTCACTGTTGACTTCGCTCCCACCCAACTTGGACCCCCCAGGGTGGAGACCCGGGGATAAGTCTCTTGCAGAGGAGTGGCCCCCCAGTTTGACAGTTGGTCAACACCAGGCTTGGCCATCACCCAGACCCCCTTGGACAGGAGATCAAGGCTTTGGGTTCTGGCAAGGACATAAAACAAGGCAATGGAGGGAAACAATGGGGAAAGTTTTCAAAAGCAAGCATTCTTGACCTTTGTCCAGCCTCTGGGGATGTTTTGTTTTGAGAAAAATCTAATTCATGGAGTGGGTTTGGGGCTGAGGCCTGAGGAGGCAGGTCAAGGGGCTCATGAAATGTCAGTGAGCCTTGAATGCGGGGCAAAGGCAGGCCAGCCTGTGGGGAAGCCTCTGTTCCACTGGCTCTGAGGGGGCCGTGGGAACCCCACAGGGGTCGTTTCTTTAAAACGATCTACTAGCAAAGGGCTGGGATCTCTCTTCCCTCTCCCTGAATTGGGGAAAAGCTGGACACACTGGTCCTGCTCTGATTTTCGCTCCTGCAGTGTCTCCCAGGCATGTGGGAGGTTCTCCGAGTGGGGTTGGCAAGCACAGAGGATTGTACTTCAGCCCCAGGCTGTGTTGGTGGGAGCTAGAAACCAAAGCCCTGTACCAAGCCCAGTGAAATGCTCACCCCAGCCCACATAGTTTGTTTCTAGAGAAACCACTCTTGGAACTCGCTCCTGCCACAGCCCCATTTCTCGACAGCCCCCAGCATGTTGTCCAACCATTGGGGCCTGCTTCCGGAAGCTCCTGCTCTGCCTGCAGCCCTAGCTCTTGCTCATCTCCCTGGACCTCTACTTCTTTTGAAGTAATAATTTCTTAATTGTTATAGTGATGGACCTTGCTTCAGCATGGACAGGAAGGTGGCTAACTGAGGAGCAGGCCCAGAGAGGGAGATGGACTTGCCTAGGGTCACACAGCTTGTTGGAGCAGAGCTGGGGCCACACTTCCTCTGACTGCAAAGTTCCTCACCATTCTGGTAAGTGGTTCTTCTTCTCTAGCTGGTGACTCTAGGCTGCCTTCTTGGCTTAAACATCACCACCTAGAACCACCTTGACTTTTCAGACATCGCCAGGGGCAAAAACAGCAAAACAAGAAACCAAAACAGAAAGTAGTGAAACCCTCCACAGTTCCCTAGCCTGATCTGAGAAGCCTCCACTGCGCAAGTCTGAGAAAAGTATTTCCCTCTGGCTTACTGTGACCAGGGTCATTCTGCAAGGGAAAGCAATATGTTTGGGATTACACCCCACCCTGCTTTGTGGGTGCTTTATGCTGGTATATTTAGGTTAGAATGACTTCGAGAGCACCAGCCTTCTATTTGTTTTTCTTGGCCTGTTTTCATTAAGGCTCTGCCTTCCCCAAGCAGAGCCAGGGACTTAACTGCAGTGTAGGGACGTTATCTTCCCAGAATAAGTTTCATCTCTTGTCAGGTGGCTGGAGCCCTTCCTGCCAGCATCTATCTGTAGTACTGCAGTAGCAGACTAGTCCTTTTGCTGGGAGGCAAGGCTGCTGGACCTGCCGTATAACCCACGCTAATTGCCCACACTGCTTTGTGAGAGGAGGTGTCCTCCATCCGTGTGGCTCCCTTGCTCTTTCTAGAATGATAATACAGGCTTTAGTGATTGAGGGCAGAGATTGCCTTATTCATATTTATGTCCCTAGTATTTAGCCTGTGCCCACCTCACAGTACAGAAAAGCTCTGTTGAGTTAAAATGTATTTCCATATACTTGTATATCATTCAGGTTGGTCAGCCCATTAGCTCTTGAGCCTGTCATTTCCTTCCACACTTTTGCTCAAGCTTCTCCCCTGTCCTGAATGCCCTTCCATCAACTTTCGACTGTTCAGAATCTCATCAACCTTCTAGGACCAATTCCACTGCCTATTAGATGATACACTCCTTAAAAAAGGTTGAGCTCACTTAGGCTTGTATCCCTGTGCAGAAGGGTCTCAGCACATGTCTGTCCCATGAATGAATGAACGAATGAATGAATGAATAAAACTCAGATTCCACCCCCCCATTTTGATTCCTTTTTAAGTCTCTCTTAGAAACTCCCTGTCCAGAGAGCTCTCTCCCTCCCATTGGGCCGACTTCCTGGGTGTACTTGTTGGTAGTTTCTTCTGTCTGGCTCTAGCATCACAGGCTGTGCTTGGCTCTGTTGGAGAAATCTTTCTCTCTGTTTTACCACACTCAATTAAACTGTGTCCAAGGAAGTACTGGAGAAGGGTAAGGCAAGCTGGTCCAGGTTATTCCAGAGTGGCCAGCTGAGGCAGAGAAGGACAAGTGGAGTCATCAGTGTAGGTAGGAAAGGAATCAGGTCCTGGAAACAGGCTGAGACCTTGGAGATGTGAGAATAAATACATTCCATGGGCATTAGAGGTCAAGTCAAAGAGTTTTTTCCATTTAGAAGGCACAGCATTCCAACTGCCAACTGAGGTGCCAACGACCCTAGTGTTGAACGTGTGAGCTCAGATCCCAAGGCTCTTTGCTGATATTGGTTACTCAGAGCTGAGCCTGGGGGCTCTTGACAAATAGGAAGTGGCAGTGGCCAGAGGATGGCCAGAAGCCTGCAGATGAATCCTATTACTAAAGTAGTGAGTGGCATTATAAGCTGCTTGAGGGCTGGGATCATGTCACTATCTCATCTCAGTGTTTGTCAAAGTTCCATTTCTTCTGAATCTATGGAGTGGGGCCTAGGAATCTTTATCTTTAACAATCTCCAAAGTTGTCCCTGTGTAGGCACACTAAAATGTAATGACCACTACCTCACACTTTTCTGAGTTCCCACAGACCAGAGCTCATGGTTAGATACATAGTAGGTACAACATAATCACTTGATATGATTGAAATCAGCTTATATGTTACATGGGATCTTCTCTGCCTCTTGAGATACAGATAAGAGTGGCTTAGACCCCCTAAATTTCCCTCCTGTGGAGGTCTAGGGACCCCAGGATTTCTGAGACTCTGCAGGAGATACGCATTTTATTGACTCTTGTTGCTTCAGATTCTTGTTTTCACACCTACTATCTGCATCTCCCAGTACATGGACCCAGACGAGAAGCTCAGCCTCTTCTCATTTTCTGTAGAATGACACTCTGGCACAAAGCATTTGTGGGTGAGACAGATTTATCTGAAGATACAGCTTGGGGAGGGGGTGAAAGTGAAGGAAGAATTTACATCACAGTAGTGCAAACACCTTCAAGTTCAACCGTAGGTGTTTCCATTCTTAAAATGCCCTTCTGGCCACCCCACTACCAGATGCTTCTCTCTTGCCTTCTATTTCAGGTAGCTATAGCATTGCACCATCTTCTGCTCTCCCATTTTCCCCTTCTCTGATTCTCCCTATCCCTTCTTCATTTCCCCATTTTAAGCAATCCTCAGTTCCTTTCCTCTTTTCCTGAAGAACAGGTTGGCCTTTGCTCCCATGGCCTTGGGTCTGACATATACCTAGGCCTTCAGACCTCATGTTCTGCTTCTTGGGGTACTCCCCAAATAGTGACCTTTGGCTACATAGAGAAAATTTTATACCAGCTGTAGGTAATAAAGCTTCACCTCATTACTTGTATGTGGAGTACTGAAGCTGGATGGGATCTCAGAGATCATGAGTTCAGCTCAAGTCAGGCAGTCACTGGCTGTCTGGCAGGTCTCTGGCAGGAAAGAGCAGAAGCTTGAAACTTGGCCTTTGGCTGTCATGCTTCCATTGGTTAATTGATGCCATGATTAACCTAGTATTCCAACACACTCTTATAAGAGTTGAATATCTCTGGATAAACATAGATGCTGAAATTCTCAACAAATTATTGGCAGTCTGGATCCAGCAATACATTAAAAAGATCATACACCATGATCAAGTGGGATTCATCCCATGGATGCAAGGATGGTAAAACATTCATAAATCAATAAATGTAATACACCATATAAATAAAATGTAAGACAAAAATTATATCAATAGATGTTGTAAAAGGATTTGATAAAATCTAGCACCCATTTATTATAAAAACACTCAGCAAAGTGGGAATAGAAGGAGTACTCCTCAACATAATAAAGGCCATATACAAGAAACCTACAGCCAATGTCATATGCAATGGGCAAAAACTAAAAGACTTCCCCTTAAGATCAGGAATAAGACAAAGGTGTCTTCTTTCATTATTCTTTTTTTTAAAGATTTTATTTATTTATTTTTAGAGAGGGAAGGGATGGAGAAAGAAAGAGAGAGAGAGAGAGAGAAACATCAATGTGCAGTTGCTAGGGGCTGTGGCCTGCAACCCAGGCATGTGCCCTGACTGGGAATTGAACCTGTGATGCTTTGGTTCACAGCCTGTGCTTAATCCACTGAGTTATGCCAGCCAGGGCTGCTTTCATTATTCTTATTCAACATAGTACTAGAAGTTCTAGCCTCAGTGATCAGACAAGAAAAAGAATGAAAAGATATACAAATTGAAAAGGAGAAAGCAAAACTGTCACTATTTGCAGATGTCATGATAGTGTACATAGAAAACCCTATAGTTTCTACCAAAAAAACTACTTGATCTAATAAGTAAATTTGACAAAATAGCAGGAAACAAAGTCAATATTCAGAAATCTAGGGCATTTTTGTATACCAACAATGAAATATCAGAAAGAGAAAGTAGGAAAAAAATCCCACTTACTACAGCAATAAGGAAAACAAAGTACCTAGGAATAAATGTAAACAAGGAGGTAAAAGATCTACACTTGGGAAACTATAGAACACTGAAGAAAGAAATTAAGAAAGATACAAATAAAAAGAAGTATATACTGTGGTCATGGATTGAAGGAATTAACATCATTAAAATGTCTATGCTACCCAAAACAATCTATAGATTCAATGCAATTCCTATTAAAATACCAATAGCATATTTCACAGATCTGGAACAAATATTCCAACAATTTATATGGAACCCAAAAAGACTCTGAATAGCATCAACAATCTTGAGAAAGAGACAAAGAAAGTAGGAGGGGTCACAATACTTGATATCAAACTATACTGCAAGGTTACTGTAATCAAAACAGTCTGGTACTGGCATAAGAACAGACACATAGATTGATGACACACAATACAAAGCCCAGAAATAAACCCATATCTTTGTGGTCAAAGGGGCAGGAGTATACAATGGAGTAAAAATAACCTCTTCAATGAATGGCACTGGTAGAACTGGACTGGTACATGCACAAAAATGAAACCAGACTGCCAACTTACACCATACACCACAATGCACTCAACATGGATAAAAGACTTAACATCATGACAATATAAAAGTCATAGAGGAAAATATAGACAGTAAATTTTCAGATATCCACATAGCAATATTTTTGCTGATATACCTCCCAGGGCAAGGGAAATAAAGGAAAAAATAAACCAATAAACTACATCCAATTAAAAAGCTTCTGCATGGCTAAAGAAACCATCAACAAAATGAAAAGGGAACCAACTGTATGGGGAAACATATTTGCCAATGATACAAATGATCAGACAAGGGTTTGATCTCCAAAATATATGAAGAACTCATCAGCACTAGGAAGACAAACAATCTAATTAAAAATAGAGTAAAGGACCTGAATAGACATGTCTCCAAGGAGGACATACAGATGGCACATAGATATATAAAAAGATGCTCAGCATCACTAGCCATCAGGGAGATGCAGGTTACAACCACAATGAGATATCATCTTACAGTGGTCAGAATGTTAATAAATCAAAAAACAACAAGTGCTGGTGAGGATGTAGAGAAAAGGAAACCTTAGTACAATGTTGGGGGAAATGCAGACTGGTGCAGCCACTGTGGAAAACAGTATGGAATTTCCTCAGAAAACTAAAAATCAAACTGCCTTTTGATCCAGCAATTCCACTGCTGGGATTATATATCCTAAGAATCCTGGAACACCAATTCAGGAGAATCTGTGTGCCCCAATTGTCATAGCAAAACAAATTACAACAGCCAAGTGCTAGAAACAGCCTAAGTGCCCATTAGTAAATGAGTGGATCAAAAAAACTGTGGTACATTTACACAATGAAATACTACGTAGCAGAAAGAAAGAATGAACTCCTATCTTTTGTGACAGCATGGATGGAACTGGACAATATTATGCTAAGTGAAATAAGCCAGTTGGTAAAAGACATATACCATATGATCTCACCTAGAAGAGGAATCTAATGATCAAAATAAACTAACAAGCAAAATAGAATCAGAGGCATGGAAACATGGAATAGATTGACAATGAACAGAGGGGATAATAGAAAGAAGGGGAAGGGACTAGTCAAAGAACACGATGAATGACCTATGGACATAGACAACAGTGTGGGGATTGACTGTGGGATCAGGAGGTGGGCTGGACAGAGGAGGGAAAAAGGGGAAAATTGGGACAACTCTAATAGAATAACAACAAAACAATTTTTTAAAAAGTCGAGATTAGGAGCAAGCTATGGGGCAAGACCACATTGTCCAACAGACTGCCTGATGATGCCTGTTGGTGCTTCTTTACCACCCTTCACTGACTCAGATGGTAGTTCTTATGGTGGGCACAGCCCTTCTGCATCTGCACAGGTCTTGGGTTGGCAGACAGAGCCAGGATTTTGGCTCTACTTTTACCATTATGTTGCTTGATCTTGGCCCAGACATTTCTTCCCTTTGGGTCCCAGTGTACCCAACCTTAAGAAAAAGTCAATGTTTGGCACTGTCCTAACAATTTGTAGAAATGTCTCAGGTACCTTCAAGTGGTGGCACACTTGAATCCAAGTATGTGGTGGGTGGGGTGTGGAGGAAGGTGGGATTCAGGGATTTTTACCCCTAATCTTCTGGAGGCAGTTCCATTTATATCCAGTCTAATGACAGGTTTCACAAGGGCTTTTAATCAAAGAAAGATCTTCAGTTACAGGGAGCGTCGTCCCTGTAACTGAAAAATTGAGACTTCAATTCCCAGTCAGGTCAGGGCACATACCCAGGCTGCATTTTCATCTCTGGTCCAGGTAGGGGCATATGCAAACCCTGGTCTGGATAAGTACAATCCCCGGTCCCAGCATGAATCTCCGGTCTGCTTCTCTCCCATCAATGTCTCTCTCTCTCTCTCTCTCTCTCTCTCTCTTTCCAAATAAAATGTCCGCAGGTGAGGATTTAAAAAAAGTCCTCGAAAATCTCAGGTGTAACACATTTGGGGTCCAAGAAATCTGGGGTTCAAGGCTCTGGTTAAATACCAGCCTTCATGGCTACAGTGATGGGGGTTGCTCCATGCGGTTCCAGTGGCTGCACCTTCCACATGGCCACCATTAGCAAACTGAGACATCCGTCACAAGGTACCTGCAGCAGCTGGATGGGTGGGCGAGGCCCCAGTGTGAAGGTTGTTTTGGGGAATTTCTGAATATTGGTAAGTGTGAATCAGGCCCCAAGTTTTCCATTTCCTCTGCCCAGTGCCCTCCTTCAGAAGTGTGTTTCAGCAAAATGCAGATGCTGAAAGTTCCACAGTCCGAAGGGAAAGCTGGGCCCAGTGTGTACCCACCATTTCCACTGTGGGCAGTACGTGGGGGTGAAAAGCCCTTCCCATTTGCAGCCCTTCCCAGGAGCAAGTCTCTGGTCAGCCTATGTGCTCCACGGCTCCTGAGTGTCTCTGCTTGTCTGAGCGTCTGCAGTCTAGAGAGCAGCCAAACTGTGACACAGGCGGCACCAGTGTGAACTTGGGCTCCCCTGGTCACACTGTGGCCCTGACCCCTGCTCATACCGACAGCCTGGACCTCCATCGACTTCCTTTGATCTCATATTATGATTAAAGGACAGTAAGTTTATATGCCATACTTTAGAGTTTGCCAAACACTGTCCTTTCCCTGATCTCATTTGATCTCATGCAACACCGAGAGGAGGTCAGATAGGGACCACTACAATGTTATGTGAGAAGCATGTGTGGCACCTAAGTCAGGTGTTAGGGTTCTAAATCGAGTGTTTTTGCTGTTCACTTCAAACCTCCCAACCTCAGGCTGTCCTCTGCCTTGCTTCTGATTTCTCCATCATTATAAAAGGACTCATTACTAAAGACATTTCCTTGGCACTTCTTACCCAGCCTGAGTTATTAAAACAACAGCTTAATGATTTGTTACTACCACCATTCATTTATTCTTCAGTCTCTGAGTCATTCTTTGTTTACACGCTTGTCCCACTTATTCAGTTGCTCACCCCATTCATTTAACCATCATTCATTCATTTATTTATTCATTCAAGTCCTTGTTGAGTGTTTACTATGTGTTCAGCTGATGTTGGCCACTTTAGGGAATAAAAAAATGTTCAATTGTGATTCTTAACTTTGAGAAGCTTATACTTTAACTGAGAAATGATGGGAAAGGGTGTAATACATGATTTCCCAATCACAGAGGATATATTTTTATTTGTTTTTACCACTAAACATTAACAGATATTACTTGCTTATGTAAGACCTTCCTGAAGTCACAAGAAAGTTCTGGTTGGGTAGATGCAGAGCTAGGTGAGTTTCCTATAGCACTGAAATTCTGTTTTTATAGTTTAGAGATAGGAACTTTCTGATAACTGGGTGGTCAAGGAAGTCTTCTTGAAAGCAGTGGGGTTTGGACTCAGCTTGGGTGGTTGGGGAGGATTTGTGAAGGTAAAGATAAGAACATAGGCCAAGGATGGGAGGAGAAGGACAAGTGAAGGCTTTTGCATGTACATGGGGATCTGAAAAGGTAGTCAGGTTATGTGGGTGGAGGGGCAGGGAGGGTATGGGAGAGAGGGAGAGAGGCAAGGACTTGGGCAGGGCATAAGGGGGAGGCTGGGAAGGGTGTGGAGGGAGAGGTTCCTGTGCAGGAGACTGTGTCAGAGCCTGCCTCCCGTCCTTATGCCCTTGACTATCTGGCTTTGTGTCTGGTAAACCTGAAGTGTGAGGGGCAGCAACTCTTAGCAATTTTCCCTTCAGCTTTGATGAGAAATGTGGGCTCTTTTTGTGTGGGTGTAAAATGGCCTTTGCCTCTTTAAACTTTGGGCAATCTAAACATTATCAAGTAATTTTTTCCCTCTGTCCTTTTAATTGTTTTTTTGAGAGAGGGGGAGAGAGAGAGAGCACACGTAAGCGAGCATTAATGTGAGTAAAAAAAGAGAAAGGGATAGAGAAAAGGGAGAGTAAGGAGCAGGGAGGAGAGAGGAGAGAATGTTGAAGGAAGATAAGTTGAAAAAGAAAGAAGACAAGAAACTAGGTAGAGAAGCAATGAAGTTAAAGGGAGCCTGGAAGAGGGAGAGCATGAGAGGAAGTGGGGGGGGATAGGGAAACAAACAAAGGTGAGGGAGGGGAAGGACAAGGAAGACAGAGGAGGGGAAAAAGGACAAGAAAAGGAGAGGAAGCAGAGGAATAAGGAGAATGAAAAAGCCAATGACACCTGCTTGTTCTTCCCTAGAGCTTTGGTGATTTCTTGCCAAAAATACTTGGGATAACTATCTGGATTCCTCAGAACAAAAATGCTGTGGAAGGACTAACTGCCTTTCCAGATGGCTGTTTCTGCTTCAGCAGAGAAACAAAGGAGCTGCGGCCGGGGGTCCTCTCCTTCCTTTCTCCTTCCTTTGGCCCCCAGTCCACTGTGTGGTCATGAGCACGGTCTCCACGTGAGTCCAACCACTCCTGTGCTCAGTATGCAACAGGCAGAGTCCTAGCTGGTGACTGCAGCAGTTGTCACAGGTAAGCCCCTTTCACCTTCCCACTGAAATGACTATGAAGATACCATTCTTGAGGGAAAAATACCCAGCACACACACAGAACTCAAAAAACTAGGGATAGAAGATATTTCCCTAACCTGGTAATGAAAACCTGTCGAAAAATAGAAGTAAGACAAAGATATCCTCTATCAACAATATCCTTTAAAACATTTTCCTGGAACTTCTAGCCAAGGAAAATTTAATAAACTAGAGGGGAAAAGCACCTTAACTACTGAAAATAAGAGAAAAATTATTATTGATTTTGTCATGTAATCAATGGAGAAACTCTTAGAATTTATAATAGAGCTTGCTATAGTGGCCAAAAGGGATGGTTGCCCCAATAATCTCAGAGTCCCATGAGGCTCAGTCTCAGCACAGAGTTATACAGAAAGGAAACCTGACTTTGACTCTAGAAACCTGGAAGAATCATGTGGATTTGTACTGTAGGCGTTCTTAAGAGGGATTACCATACACAGAAGCTTTACACATGAAAGTTGTCCAGAAATTCTCTGTAGACATTCTCTCCTTTCCCCAAGGCTGCACACTCATGGTAGCAGGCACAACTTCATTCAGGTGGTTCTTTCACCACCACCATACCCTCTTCCCCTACACTCTGTCCTTCACCTGTGGTCCCCACTGCCTGTGTCGGACACTTGAGGACAGCTGGAAGACCAGGCATCCTTGTACCTTCTGCTGGTCCCTTGAAGCCTGGAGCATAGCCCTTCCTTTGTGCTCGATTATTTTCTTGTGAATAACTGAGGACATCACTAGTGAGTATATGCTCATCCCTGACACACAGATAAGTATACAAAAATCAATCGAAATCTTTTATACCCAAATACCCAGTTTGAAGATAAAAGCAAAAAAGGTCATGATCTACCTCTGAATGATTCTCAGTGAGAATTGTGTGGGACTTTCATGAAGAAAGCCACAAAACTTTATTAGTTCTCTGTGAGGGAAGATTTGAATAAGTGGAGAAATAGAATGTGTTCTTGGTGAAAAGGAACAATGAAAAAACATTAGTTTTCCCTCAATTAATTTGTAGAGCAAGCAAAAATATAATCAAAATCTCAATGGAAACTTTCAGTAGTTTGACAAGACAATTCTAAAATGAAACTGAAAAAATAACAAGCTAATAATAGCTAAGAAATATGTGAAAAAACAAGAAGATATGATTTGTTTTAATTGTATTAAAATGTCTTTTAAAGCTACAGTGGCTGGTCAGCATAGTACTGGCTCAAAAACCCACCAGTAAAAATAGTACATAGCTGTTCATGGTGGAACGGACCTCACCGTGGGGCAAGAGCAAAGGTGATAAAAAAAAAAGCAGCGAAAATCACTCGAAAATGAGTTGGATTAACAATTGATGTTGAAAAAATTGACTACTTGGGAGGATCATTTTAGGTTTTTGCATTTTTCTTAAGTAAATTTCATAGAAATCATAGCATTAAATATAAGAAACCTCATAGCAATATAAGAAAACATAGTGAACATTTAAGTTACATTAGAGTGGGTAACACCTATTTAAGCTGTAAAGCAACTGAAGAAATCCTGAAGGAAATTGTTTATATCAAACTTCCAAATGTATGTTTAAGAAGAACAACAAAAATCAAACAGCAAATGACAAACGGAAAAACATTTTCGATAGATATGGCGAAAGGTTAATAACTTCCGCCTCTCTTCACTCCCACCAGGTACACCACCACCGCTGCTGCCACTGGCGTCGTGCCCCGGCCTGATACTGCACTGATCGGGCTGGCTGTCACAGGCCAGAACTTAATTTTGAACATGAGTGACCATGGCTCTGGGGTCTGTGCTTTGAAAAGGACAGTTTCCAAATTTGATTATTTCTTGGCCAGTGAGGCAAAGGGAACCAAAGTGGTTGGTGCTCACTCCTTGGAGGATATGGTCTCCAAGCTGAAGAAACCTCAGCGGATATTAATGCTTGCAAAGGCTGGTCCAGCTATTGATAATTTCATTGAAAAATTGGTACCATAGTTGGACACTGGTGATGTCCTAATTGATGGAGGAAATTCCGAATACAGGGACACAATGTCGAGATCTCAAAGCCAAGGGAATCTTGTTTGTGGGGAGTGCCATTGGTGGTGGAGAGGAAGGGGCCTGGTACAGCCTTCACTTCTGCCCACAGGGAACAAAGAAGCCTGGCCCCACATCAAAACAATCTTCAACGGCATTACTGCAAAAGTAGAAACCAGAGAGCCCTGCTGTACCTGTGCCTGGGCGGGATGGGGAGAGCAGGGCATTTTGTGAGGATGGTGCACAGAGGGATTGAGTATGGGGACATGCAGCTGATCTGTGAGGCTTACCACCTGATTAAGGATGCCCTGGGCATGGAGCACAAGATGGTACAGGCATTGGACGACTGGAATAAGACAGAGCCAGACTCATTCCTGTTTGCAATCACAAACAATATCCTCAAGTTCCAAGACAGCGATGGCACTCCTTTGCTGCCAAAGATCAGGGACAGCACGGGGCAGAAGGGCACAGGGAAGTGGACTGCCATCTCAGCCCTGAAGTACCACATGCCTGTCACCCTCATTGGAGGAGCAGTCTTTGTCCATTGCTTGTCATGTCTGAAGGACGAGAGGGTTTAAGCCAACAAAAAGCTGAAGGAGACTCAAAAGATCCAGTTTAAAGGCAAAAGGAAATCATTCCTGGAGGACATTCGAAAAGACCTCTATGCATCCAAGATCATCTCTTATGCTCAGGGCTTTATGCTCCTAATGCAGACAGCCACTGAATTTGGCTGGGCCTGCCACTATGGTGGCATTGCCTTGATGTGAAAGGGTGGGGCTGCATCATCAGAAGTGTATTCCTAGGAAAGATAAAAAATGCATTTCACGGAAACCCAGAACTTCAGAACCTACTGCTAGATGACTTTTTTAAGTCAGCTGTCAAAGACTGCCAGGACTCCTGGCAGCGGGCAGTCAGCATGGGGGTCAAGGTGGGCATCCCCATGCCCTGCTTCACTGCTCTTTCCTTCTATGATGGTTACAGACACAACATGGTGGCAGCCAACCAGGCTCAGCGAAATTACTTTGGGGCTCACACCTATGAACTCTTAGCCAAACCAAGAAAGTTTATCCACAATAACTGGACAGGCCATGGGGTTAGTGTGTCATCATCTTCATACAACGCCTAATTAGACTTGGGTGACCCACTGTGATTGCACAAACAGGGACATTCCGTTTGCCACACAGCACTGCTGACATGTCTTTTGCCCTACTTTCTGCTCAGATCTTTTAAAATAGTGTCATAAGAGACTTCTGACAAGTCACTGCAAGCTCACTTGGGGAGCAGTTCTGTGAGACAGTCGTGCCCCTTGCCCTTGCCTCCTAGGGCTGATGAGGGATTGTCACATGCTCCATATGGAAAACAGCTCTATGAAGCAGTCACTGTCTGCATGTCCCATGGATCAGGGAGATCCCTCAAGTTTGCCTTGATAGATCACAGAGAAGGGAAGGAATCTTGTGGAATCTGCTCAGACTGGATCCTTTGTATCATTCAGCTGAATTTCCTTTCCTCTACTTAATAAAAGCTACATTATATATTTTAAACAGTCTAAAAAAAACTAACATCACAGTAGAAAAATTGGCAAAGAACATTCACAAAACAAGACATACAAATGACTAACATATGACAAAAATGTTTAATTTTACTGTTAGCCAAAGTAATGCAAAATAGAACAAGAGCCCACTTTTCCCTGTTTGATTGTTAAGGTCAATAACGATGATGATGATGATGTGCTGCTGCTGATGCTGATGAAATTCACGTTAGTGACCATAGGATGACACTGGGACATGTATTGGCACAATATGTCTAGAAGAATTTCAATTTTTAGTATTTTTTGACTCAAAAGTTCTAGGAACAGAATGTCCACCTCAACAGTATTTATCAGACCTAAATATTGAAAATAATTGAAATATGAAATAACAAAGGATTGATAAAAAAGAGTATATTTATAGACTGTATTGGAGAATACATTTTAAAAAGCATACATCAAAGACTAGTAACATGAGAATATGCTTATAATGAAATGTTAAACATTAAAAAATAATCAAAGCCCTGTGTGTGTGTAACGAATCTTAATTATCTACTCTTCAGTAGATATTATGGAGAGGCAGAATTAACACAGTCTGTTACTTAACTTCATGCCCTTCGTCCTCCCACCTGTAAAAGGGGATCATAATGCTTGACTCTTGGGGCTGTATGAGGATGAATGAGATATCCTATGTGAACATGATGTAAGTTGTCATTTTTAATCCATCTGTACTTTCTCTCTCCCAGGAGGCTGGATTTTCCAAGGTCAGGAAACAAGTGGCTCCTTTAACTGTCATAGGAGGAATTGGACTGTTGTTCATTAAGATCTAAAGGCAGACTATTTATTTCCAGCTGTGACTCAACCTCATGCTCCTGCAGGACCTTAGACAAGTCACCATCCACCCCTGAACTTCAGCCTCTTGAGATAACATAGGATAAGCTGTGGTGCCTTTGAGAGCTGTCATGATGAGACACTCTCTTTGAAACTTACAGTTCAGTCATCTCATGGTCCATCTGGGTCAGACTTTGGCTCACAGGGACCTCGGGCAGGGCTATTGGCTATAGACAGATGGACTGAGTGATCAAAAGACTCAATAATTATGTTGGCATATGATGGCAGGGTTTTTTATCTGTTTCATTCACTTCTATGTCTTCAGTGCCTAGAACAGGGTCTGGCACCTGCTAGGTACTCAACACCTATTGATGGAATAAAGAATGAGTAGGGAGATGGATTGATGGGAATCCCGAAAGACAGGCTGGAGGCTGACTTAGATGAGTGCCTTCAGGACCATCCCCATGGGCCTTGGAACCATCAGGGAAGGAAGGTGAGAGGTGAAAGTAAAGGTGGTACAGGAGGCTGTAGCCTCCTGGGTCTCTGCTGAGAGCCCGGTGTAGGCTGGGGCTTGCAGCTCCTGCTGTGTGCACACTGAACAGGTTGGGTTTTGGTCTTATGACCTGGAGCCTGGCACTGTTCACTTGCATATATTATTTGAGCCTCACTTTAATCCTGGGAGGCTAGCAGTATTATTCCCACCTTACACACGAGACACTAGTCTCAAGGCGAGAAAAATTTGTTCCCAAGGTCAAATAGCTTTTAAGTGGAGGAATCAGGATTTGAGTCCACATGTGTGTGATTTCCAAGCCCTTGACCTTGAAGCTATCCCCTACAAGTGTTTCTTCCCTAAACTTCTCCTTTTTCAATAGCAAGGAAAGAGGCCACATTTGCTGTGTGTGCATCTTGGGAGGGGTCCCAACTCTGGCCCTAAATCATCTCCTAGATATGAGTTTTGTGCTGGGAATGGGCCATCAGCTGGTGATGGATCTCCTCTGTCCATCACGTCTTATGGCACTCTGACATGCGTTGCTGGAGTGTAATCAGAATGATGGCGTCCTGATCTATGGGACATTCATCTTCCCAGGGCTGGTACCTTGACATAGTACCTTAGCTTGCTGTCAGTAGGACGGCCCCTTAATGTATTTCTGTAATATATCACCCCCGAAGGTGGCCAAGGAGGCCCACTGATGCCAGTTGGTTAGAGCCTTTCCAATGAGTCTCCCTGAGTTTTTAGTCTCTTATAAATTCATATGTGCTGTGAGTTTGTGTGAGTATAGGGACAGAGAGCATAACAGAGGAACAGAGAGACAGAGAAATGGAGAGAGGGTGAGAAAAAGAGAAGCAGGAAGAGGGACAAAAGGGAAATGAAAGAGATGGGAAGAGAGAAAGAGAGGAAAGGAAATAATGAGATAAGAGGGAAAAGAAATGAGGATAAGGGGAGAAGATAAAGGCAGTAGGGAGGAGAGGGTGGAACAGAGGAGAGCATTCAGGAGAGGTGGAAAGAAACAGGCAGGGTAGTGGCTGAGGTAGGGGTAGAAAGGCACAGAGAAGCAGGAGAAAGTCAGGAAGCAATGTGGGCATATCAACTTTGGAGCTGGGCACAGATGTGTGAGGAACCTTTTATTTGGCTTCAGTGGGGATCTTGTTCGACTGGAGGCTGGAGGGGTTGTGGGAGGAGGTGTATTTGCTAGAAGAACCTAGGTTCCAGAGATGGAAACTGCCCTTTCTCCCTCCACAGGCAGCAAGGTGGCTTCCAGGTCTGCCAGGACCTTTCTTATTCTGCCCATTGCTCCAGAAGTCACCTTGGTGGGAAGGATCCCCAAAGCTACCTCTTGGCCCCCAGCACCCCATCTCCACCTACTTCCTGGACAGCTTTACTCAGATAGTCCAACAGCACCACAAGCTCCGAGAACCCCAAACTGTGGTCATCTGTGTACCCCTGGTTTTTCTTCTGGCTTTCTTGTTGCAACGAAGGTCTTGCCAGTCTCTAGTGCCTCACATTTCATGGTCATCTTATATTATCATTGCCTCCAAGGACCCCACATGCAGTTCTGTCAGTTTTCCTCTTCTTTCTGTTGCCTTGATTCTAGCCTATATGTGTGGACTCTTGCAACAGACATCAATCAAATAGTTCCTGAGAATACACTTTGTGCCAGACACTGTGCTAGGGTGACGACTTCTACCAGGTGCTGGGTCTCTCAACTCACCAACCTGGTCTGAACACAGCTATCTAAATGACCTTCCTACAGCACATTTTTGTCATGCTGCTTTTCAATCCCCAAATTTCAAGGACAGACTCCTCACTGCTCATTGGATGTCTGTGTGCCACCCTTAGGAACTGTAAAGAGCTGAATGGGAGCATGATCTAAGTCCAGCCTGGGGGCCTGTGGTCCAGGTTGTCCAGAGCTCCTTGGCTTAGCTGTAGTGCAGAGCTGTGGGGAACAGGAAGCATGAAGAGTGAAATTCTAATATAAGGGGGGGGGGGCCCACATTGCCCAGTGTCACCATGACATTACATGCAAGTAGTCCAGAAAACAAAGATAAAAGTAATTCCAATTTATATTGCATCTGTTACAAGACATTAAAGGAGATCTACTTTATTACCCTTCTTAAAAATCCCATAGCCTCTCCCCATCTAAAAGCATGATTCTCAGTGTCCCACCAACACTCTTTCCAACACCAGGTTTTTCTGCGTCTCTCTTTCCAGTCCCTTTAATTTTGTAGAGCAATTTATACATTTGGGCTTCTCTTCATGCTCTGTTTGCTTCACATATTATCTAGATTCTCTAAAAACACAGGAGAGTCTGGAAGCTGGCTCAGCATGTCTATGGATGTCCAATTGCTTCAGCACCATTTGTTGAAAAGGACATCGTTATTGCATTGAATTGCTTTTACACCTTTGTCAAAATCAGTTGGGCAAACTTTTATGGGTTTCTATTTCTGTATCTGTTTTCTGGATTCTCTGTTCTGTTCTATTGATCTACACATTTATCCCTCTGCCATGACATGATCTTGATTACAGTGGCTATATAAGTCTGAAATCTGGTAGACTTGTTCTTCCCACTTTCTTCTCCTTTTTAAAAATTGTTTTAGCTATTTTAGTTCTGTGTCTTTTCTTACAAATTTTAGAATAATCTTGTCTACAAAATATCTTTCTGGGATTTTGACAGAAATTGTGTTAAAACTATGTATCAGTTTGGAAGAATTGACACTTTTACTATGTTGAGTCTTGCTGTTCACAAATACAGTTATGTTTTGCCATTTATTTAGGTATTTGGTTACTTTCATCAGCATTGTATAGCTTTAATCTTAGAACCACTGTTTAGGTTTTATTAGATTTATACCCTAAGTATCCTTTTTTTTTGAGCAATTGTAGTTTGTATTTTGTTGTGCATGTGTTCATTGCCAGGATATAGATTTTTATATGTTTATCTGGTATCCTGTGAAACAAAGTCACCAATTAGTTCTAGTTCTATTGTTTGTTGGTTTTGTAGACTTCTTGTGATTTTCTATGTAGAGAATCATGTTATCTGCACAGAGGGGATTTTTAAAAATTGGTCTTTTTATTTCCTTTTTCTTATCTTATTGCATTAGTTAGAACTTCCAAAACTATGTTGAATAAGTGTGGTGAGTACAGATAACCTTCTTGTCTGTTTCCAGTCTTAGAGAAAAAATCTGACCTTTAATCATTAAGTATAATGTTAGCTAAATGTGTCTTTTAAAATTATTTTAAATTATATTTCACTGATGATGCTATTAGAGTTGTCCTGATTTTTACCTCTTTGCCCCTCTCCACCCAGCACCACCTACTCCCTCAGGCAACCCCCCCACCATTGTTCATGTCCATGGGTCATGCATATAAGTTCTTTGGGTGCTCCATTTCCTATACTGCACTGTACATCCCCACGGCTATTCTGTGACTACCTATTTGTACTTCTTAATCCCCTCACCTCTTCACCCATTCCCCCACACTCCTTCCCATCTGGCAACCAGCAAATGATTCTGTCTCTGTTCTTCTTGTTTGCTTAGTTGTTTTTTAGATTCAATTGTTGATATATACAATTTTTGTTAAATGAGTCCCTTTAACATTTCACATAATAATAGTTTGGTGATGATAAACTCCTTTAGTTCTTCCTTGTCTGGGAAGCTCTTTATCTGCCCTTCGATTCTAAGTGTTAGCTTTGCTGGGTAGAGCAATCTTGGCTGTAGGTTTCTACTTTTCATATATCTTGCCAATCCCTTCTAGCCTGCAAAGTTTCTTTTGAGAAATCAGGTGACAGTCTCATGGGAACTCCCCTGAGGTTCTCCAAGGACTGTTCGCTGCTTTCTTTTCCTGCCTTTCTGTGGGTTACTTGAACACTTTTATAATTCCATTTTAATTAATCTAGTTTTGAGAATATCTCTCCACATGTCTTTGCACAACATTTTAGTGGCTATTCTAGGTATTACACTATATGTACATACTTATCACAAACTACTGGTCGCATCATTTTACTATTCCAAGTAAAGTACAGGAAATTTACCTCCCTTTATCTCTCTTTACTCTCCCCCATTTTAAATTCTCTTAACTGTTTCCCCTACAGACATTTAAAACCACATCAGAAAGTGTTATAATCATTTCTTCAACCATAAAACATAATTTAGAGAATTCAATAACGGAAGGAAAATCCTTTTTTTTACCCATGTTTACTTTATGCTTACCCACTCTTTATTCCTTCCTGATGTTCCAAAGTTCCTTCATTTTGTGTTGTAAACAAATTCTCTAATTTTTCCTGAATCTGTGATATCATCATTTTCCTTTCATTTCTGGAGGATATTTCTGCTGAGTTCTGGCTTGACACTTCTTTTCCTTCAGGACTTGAAAAACATTGGGCCACTTCTGGCCTCCATGGTTTCTGACAAAAAAGTTTGTTGTCATTTAAACTGTTTTTCTTATATAGATAAGGTGTCATTTTTCTCTGGGTGCTTTCAAGATTTTTCCTTTGTCTTTAGTTTCTAGAAGTCTTGGCATAGATTTCTTTGGCTTCATCCTGTTTGGGATTCACTAAGATTTGGGAAATTTTCAGCCATTATTTATTATAGTACTTTTAAAATCTTATCATATTGTTCTCTTCTTTTTGGAACTTCAATGACATAAAGTTATACCTTTTGTTATACTCCCACAGATCTCTGAGAGTGTGTTTAATCATTTATTTTTTACTTATTTTCTGGTTGGGTAATTTCTATTATTCTATTTTCTGTCTTTCAGTTCACTAATTTTTCTCTCTGTCCCTTCCATTCTGCTGTTGCATTCATTCACTGAGTTTTAAATTTTGATTATTGTATTTTTTAGTTCTAAAATTTCCACTTGTTTCTTTTTTATATCTTCCATTTCTTTGCTGAGTTTTTTTCTTTTTTTCTAGCATGTTTATAGTTTCTTATTGAAACATTTTGTCATGGTTGCTTTAAAATCTTTGTCAGATAATTCTCCCGTCTTTGTCATTTTAATGTTGTCCTCTATTGCCTTTTTTAAAAATTTAGTTTGAGATCTTCCTTCTTGGTATGATGAGTGATTTTTAAATTGAAAACGGGATACGTTTATATTATCTTATAATACTCTGGATCTTATTTAAACCCCTTTGATTTAGTTGGCTTTTTTTTTTAATACCCTTCCAGCTGGGAATAGGTGGGCAGACACTCCCTTGTTTCTGCAAAGTGGAGGTAGAAGAAGTCTGGGTTCTCCACTTAGCCTTTGTTGGTACGTGAGAGAGGCTCCTCATTACCACTGGGTGGGGTGGGGAGTTCTTGCAGCCTCCACTGAGACTGAAGTATGGGGACCTTGTTACCACTGAGCTATGGCAAAGTCCTGCTTCTCTTCTAGGCCTCCTCTAACAACACACCGCAGTGTCTTTTTATGGCCAAGCAGGGTGGAAGTCTTGACTCCCTACTTGACCTTATCTGGCACAGTTTTTTTCTATGGTGTGTGGCTGGAGTTGAGTGGTTTTATTTAAATGTTTTCTGTCTTGCTAGGTTATTTCTTCACTTGCCCTTGGGCTAGAGAGAGCAGGCTTTTAAAATCTTTGTTGGGGCCTTTATGTCTGCCCTGATGGAGTTTCTGGGTGGTTGGCTTCTTTAGCTCCAAGTCTCGGATGTATGAAACACAAGAAAAATCCAAGGAACATATCAGTGAGTGTGCAGTTCCTTGGGTCCTGAGATCCCTAGCAACTCTTCTTTCTCTCCACCTTTCAAAGACTTATGCTGGTCTCATATATATTGTACAGGGATGTATTTGTACTTGGCAGGAATATAGAGGAAAGTGTATCTATTCCATCTTTTTAGAAGCAGAAGGAGATCTGACCTTTATTTTTAAACTGTTGAACCTTTCCAAAAATATCGTAAGTGGAAGCCCAATATTTTCAGTAGAAAAAATACACTTGTTCTAGTTGAAGTGGAGGTATCTCCCAGAGTCCTGGGATTCCATGGGAACATAGCTTGAAAACCAGAATTCTAAGTGCCCTTTCCTTTCCTACAATCTGGGACACATCCATGGGGAGAGACTCCATGCAGAGGGGAGAATCGAGGACGTCGGGGTATGGGTAGATTTTGGGTAAGTCGAAACTGTCTGACTACTTCCCAAATGATCTGTGATCATTCACAGTCATCATCTGCCCATTCACCCAGCCTGCACTGGCCACCTTCCCTCCCTGTCTCGCTTTCTTTTCCTGGCATTTCCTGTGACTACCTCTCAAATGAACTACCTTCCCTCAAATCCTTGTCTCAAAATCTCATGGGAGGAATCAAACTGAGATAGAACACACACAAATTTAATCAGTGTAAACAGTATTGTGCATGTGGATAACGGTGATGAACTGACCCAGAAATAACCAAAAAAAGTGATCTCTCCCGACCCTCTGAATGCATTGCTCATCATCATTTCAGACTTGATTGAGGTGCTGCCCCACTTGCAGTGCCCTAAGGCCTGGGTCCTGGGGGCTAGGGCAGTCTCCCAACCCCACTGCTTGCTTCTGAGATCAGGATAGTTTTGAACAGCCAAAGCCACTGGGCTCTTATGATTTTGTTGCCACTGCTCTTCTTGTTTTCATTTACTTTGAAAATGCCTGTTCTTGAAGCTGTGAATGTAGGAAGCTTCTCTACACTGCTTCCCTGCCTGGGCTTCCTCCCCTGCAGTAAGCTTGGGCCTGACTCTTTGTTGGTTTTTTCTTTGCCATCTGAGGACCTTGCAAGCTTATAGGACCCCTGCACCACTGTTCTGGTCCTTCTCTGATGCTAGAGTAGGAATGAGCCTGCGCTGCGGCTGAGGGCCCGTCCCACCCCTTGCCCAGCCCCAGGCACAGTGTTTGTCAAACCAAGCCCCGCAGATTTCCGCAGATTTCCAGTATTAGCTTGTGGGTTGTCATTTGCGTCTTTGTCCCCTAGGTGAGTAGCAGATAGACTCTTGAATCTTCTGAGGTGTCATCTCAGCTCTTCATCCCAGAGTGATTCTTGTGGTGAAATCTCAGGCACTGGGACCAGTGGTACTTTAGGAGGTGATTCATAATAACTTCAAGTCCTGTCAATGAAAAGCAAATGCAGATTTTTAAGGAGGGACTTTAGTTAAAGGGGCAGTAAGTAGATGGAGAATGGTTTACCCTGAGGCCAGCCTGTTCTTCAGAGGGGCCTTTACGGAGGAACTGTATGTTGGCTCAGGTGGAGGGTGGGCTCAAATTCAGAGGCCTGGGCAAAGGAGAGAAACTTAACCCATCTGGATAACTGGCATTGTGTTCCATTTGATTCTTAGGGACCAATTAGTTCAGCTCATCATTTGTAAGACAAAGAATTGGGATTTGGAGGGTGTGTGTCTGCTCCATCATAGGTAAACTAGGGTCATGGTGAGTCCTGTTTCAGCCACACGAGGAAGGATGGTAATGGACTGCAGTGGCAGTAAGCCTTTTCTGGAACGCACTGTATTTTTCAGACTATAAGGTGCATCTTTCCCCCAAAATTTGGGGGGAGTAATGGTTGGTAATGCTGCTGTTGAGTTCTGTTTACATTTACATTGGTGAAATATTATGTTATTAAATATTTTACCACATTTTTTGCTTCAAAATTATTTTTCCTATTTTTCTTCCTTTAAAACCTAGGTGTGTCTTATGGTCCAAAACACATGGGTAAATGGGTGTGTGGGTGGATGGGTGATTTCCTTGGCCCTCTCTGTTTTCCAGGGCCACAGGAAAAAATTCAACATTGTCAGTCCTGTCCTGGAAATTGAGTTGAGCCCTGCAGGAGACATAGACCAGACAGCGTTTTTCTGCGAGCTCACCTGGGGCTCTCAGCAGAGTGGGATGTCCATGTGAGCTGTTCTCAGCCAGCAGAAGCTGTCTTCGAGTTCTGGTGGGCATAGGCTGGGGTGAGGGGCTTCCCAGGCTGCAACAGAGTTCCAGGGCCCTCCTAGCAGAGTTTAGCTTCCCTCCTCCCACTCCCCCATCCTGCCAACTCCTAGCCACCCCCTTCCCTGCCTGCCACACAGCTGTTTTGCCAACATTTCTGCCTGATTATCTTTCAAGTGGCTTCTTGGAGCAGATGTTCTCAGTTCCTTCCTGCATTAAAAACAAACAGGCACTGTGTGTCGTTTGCTCTCCTGGGGAAATCCCTCTGCCACCCTGGATTCTTCTTGAGAGACTCAGGGAGGGCTGTGAAGTCTCTCCAGGCTGCCTCTTGCCAGGAATTTGCCTCCAGTTGGATGGCAGAGGCTCCACTGTCTTCTGAGGTGTGTGTGGCCCTTCCAGGCAAGGGGGGAGGAAGCAAATGAGACGGAGTCAGAATTCCACCTTGGGGAAGCAAGGATGGCCTCACTTCTGTCCCTGCCTCCCAGATTATTTAACCTTTTGAAAATGTAAACATCTCACCAACTTTGGTTCTGAAAGATCCTCCAGGGCTTTGTCTCTAGTTGAAAATCTCTTTTTGTTTCCAGTAGCCTCACCAAGAAAATGTTGGCTTGCTTTTTGAGGTTAGTGTTATGAAAGCAATAGGTTTTCGGTTTCCGTTTATGACTATGAAAGTCAAATATGAATTTGAATGTGTCTTTTTAAATGTGCCTATTTCATCACCTCACCCCCACTGAGGATCAGGGCTCTGGACCTGGCAGAGCCAAGCAGCTGTCTGGGGAGTGGTCAGGATGATCTATGGGATTCCAGGAAGGAGCTTTTGCCAAAAAGTAGCTGTCCCTCTACTCTGCTGTGTGCATGAAACTGCAGCCTCAGTGATTCACTCCTTGGAAGTGGGACCTGAGGACACAGGTGGCAGTGGATCCTTAGCACCTATATCCCCAGTTGGCTGCAGCCTGCAAAGTGCTCTGGGAGAAGAGGGAAGAGACACAGGCTGGGAGCATGCCTGGGGAGGGAGACAGGCCATCAGGGAAGACCTCAGCAGCATCAGGGAGGGACAGCTGAGAATGTTGACCCCAGCGGTTGGAAGGTGGAAAGGGCAGCCAGCCTGGTCTGTGCAGAGAAACTTCTGACTGCTAGCCTGCTTTCCTCGGCCAGAGGACTGTAGGAACTGGGACCAGAGAGGACAAAATATGTTTGAGGACCTGTTCCCAACTGTTCTACTGATTTGCATAACAGATCTTGCTTGTCATCCATTCCTTTCCCCTACTTTCTTGTGCTCTGACCCACTCAGTCTTGTCCACTTCACTCTGGTGGGGCCCAGCATCCCCCCACCCGAACTCCCCGGAGGTGTGCACACTGCCACAACTAACAACACACTCCTGCGCTTGTGCTCACAGTGTCAGGGTCACT
Organism: Phyllostomus discolor; assembly: GCF_004126475.2. Taxonomy (NCBI): domain Eukaryota; kingdom Metazoa; phylum Chordata; class Mammalia; order Chiroptera; family Phyllostomidae; genus Phyllostomus; species Phyllostomus discolor. Next base: position 119,173,789 of record NC_040903.2, on the reverse strand, counting down.
TGGTCTTGACACTCCTCCTTTCTTGGCTTCTGAGACACCATCCTCTCCTGATTTTCTTCCTATTTCTCAGCCTACACCTCCATCTTCTTTGCTGGTTCTCCTTCCTGAGGTGCAAACACACATGTTTCTCCATGACAGGGCCTTACCCTCCTCCATTCTCTCCCTAGACCAATGTTCCATGCATGTTAAAAGGCATCCAGACACTCTGGAGCGATTGCCAAACATGCAGACTCCTGAACTGTATCCCCAGAGATCCATTTTAGTGGCCTGGAGGCCCAGAAACCTGCATGTCCAACAAGCACCCTGGGGATTCCTACGCGAGAAGACCAGGGAACCTGCACTGGTAAAGTTCTGCACTGACTCCTGCATGTACAGTTTCATGCAACCCTAAGGCACCATGGGGTGCTTATACACTGACACCTCCTCTGTTTATGCCTCCAGCTCAGATCCTCCTCGGAGCTCCAGGCTTATAGTTCCAAATCTACTTGACATCTCTATTTGGACATGACCTAAGCTTCTAAACCTTAGGAATTCCAAAAGGAAACTTGGTTTTCCTTCCCAAACCATCTCTCCTTAGCTTCATCTCAGGAAATAAAACCAGCAGCCCCCCAGAGGCTCCTTTAGAACTTCTTTTCTGCCAACCCATGTGCAATATCCTGGCAAATCCTTGGTTGTGTTTACAAATATTTCTCCAGGTGGCTGCATCTCTCCCCTCTGGTGCCTTTGCCACTCTGCCCAAGCCACCATTGTCACTACTTGGACAACAGCAGTAGATGGTCTCCTTGCCCTAATTCATTCCTTTATACCAGCTACCACGTAGTTACTGTTGCTTCCTTAGTGGCTTCTCATTGCACTTAGAATGAAATTCAAACTGCCCGTAGGCCTTGATCTCCTGTCACGTAGGCCTTGATCCTTGAACTCTGCTCACATTGAACTTCTTTGGTTTCCTGAATGGACCAAACTCTTTCCTTCATCAGGGCCTGTGGACATACTTTTTTTTCTGCCTAGCATGTTCTTCCCTGGTTCTTCACATGTCTCCAACTCCTCCTCATTTTTTAGGTCTCAGCTTTCCTGACTTCTTTCTTATTAATATTATGACTTCCATCTTTAATCATGGCCACCTATTCATTCTTTCATGGTATTTCATGGAAACACATAGTTTGCAATTATATATTTATTAATGCTTATTAGTATCTTTTTGTCCCTTTCACCAGTCACTGTGTTTTGTGAGAGCAGGGACTATGTCTATTTTTTCTTATCTAGCACAGATTAGCACTCAATAAATATTTGTTGAATTAATGGACTGAATTTTATTTCATCTTGTCATATAACATTTGGCGATAGCCCTATTATTTTGTTACACTGTATTCTGCTCAGACCTGTTCAAATTTGTTCCACCCTGTGTCACCCTATCGAATCCTATCCTATCCTATCCTATCCTATCCTATCCTATCCTATCCTATCCTATCCTATCCTGTTCTAATCTTTTCTACCATGTACAATTATGTTCTGATCTGGTCTATTCTGTTTAATCCTGTTCCATTCTTTTCTATCCTGGTCAGACCTGTTCTAGTCTAGTTCAACCTGTTTAGTCTATTGCACCCTCTTTTATTCAGTTCCATTCTATTCTATTCTATTCTATTCTATTCTATTCTATTCTATTCTATTAATTTTTTTCCTTCCTACATTTTTCTAGCACTGCCATACTATTTTTATTGGTTCTATTCTATTACATTGTGTTCTGTTTCTTCTCTCCTGGGAGATTTAATCTTATTTTGCTCTATTACATTCCATTTTACCCGAGTGTTTTCCTCAAAATTTTTGGAATGCTAGCTTTTTGCCCACTCCATTGAGGAATCCATGATATTATAAGAGAAGGGATTATCATCTTGGGCATGAGATAGCCCCTCTGAAGGGTAAAGGAATGATAGAGAGATTGTCATAGAGGTCTAAGATGACCCATGATGGGAAGGGCATGGTTAGGAAGAGGGAAAGACAACATGAGAGAAAGGTGACTGGGCCTGAGTGTTGGTGATACACTGAGGACATGAGCCTGGGAAACTTCAGACAGACCCTAGTGCTAGGGCAGGCCAAGGGTGCTGAGGAATGGGAAGTGAAGGGACAAGCAGGCTATTCTCCTTCCACTTGTTGACCTGGTTCTTTGCTGTTTACAAACAAGGGAATTCCCATGGTTTGGAGGTGACTGCTGGGACCACAGGCTGCTGACATTAGGAGAGGCAGTGTGGTCAAAAGGAATGGGAATTCTTGGGTACAATGCTTAGCCTTTCTGAGCCTCAGTTCTCCCGTCTGTGAAATGGGGATAATAGCATCAACCTTAAGTTTTTGTGAAGAAAAATAGCTTAGTCTCTTGTGCAGAGGGCTGGACAAGCATTCAGCCCGGTATCTGACCATTTGTAGGTGCTCATTCTCTTCCACTTTGCTCCTCTGATTTTACTAGGGTAGCTTTGAGTCTTATTTACTCTAACAATGAGATTGGGATGTGTGAAACAAGCATGAGGTTCTAGCCACTGTAGAGTTGTTGTTGCTTAGATGTTGAAGGGATTAGATACATGATTGATGTTTCATGATGAAATGCTTGATTGTAGTGTCTTTATACCCACCATAACATGTAGTGCAAGGCTGGGAACACAGAAGCTACTTAATAAATACCCACTGATTAGAACCAAATGCAACAAGAACCAGAAAGAGTAGAATGTGGGTAACACACTTTCCAATGCAGACCAGGGGCTGAGATGATAAAATTTATACCAGACTTCCAAATATATTCAGAATCAGGGAATTAGGAGACAACGAAGGAGGCTGCCAAAAAGAATTTATCTCGGAAGTGGAGCTTGGGGAATAGCACTAATATTTTCGGAAATTGAAACTCCAACCATGAAATTGCCTATCATTTATCATACATGGTCTCTCAAAGGGGAAACGGAAAAGCATTTAGTCTTATTGCTTTTTAAACACATGATTACTGAGCATAGCCATCCAGACTGTGGTTTTGAGAGGTGATGTGTCTGATAGAGGCTGGCCAGCAAGCCCCTCCAACCTAATGCAAGGCTGCTTTCTGCAGACCTTCCCAGGTCAGCAGCCAAGCACAGCAAGGGGCCATTTTAGGTGGGCTTGGGTGTGGTGCACATGCCAGCATGCATAGACACTTTCAGATTGTCTCAGATCTTCCCCAGCCTCTTCTTAATGCCCAGCAGTCATCTCACTGTTAAAGTCTTTAATACTTTTAGTTTCAAGCTTCTCTGTGAAAGGGTCCCACTGTTGGCTTCCAGTTCTACTTATATCCTGGTGATGATCAAATTTCTCTTTCTCCCAGATCTACTGGTGGTTTTGGACTTCTATGTGCAACAGACTCCTGGGCCTCCACCTGCAATGTCCTTAGGCTCATCAGATGCTAGAATTGCAGACACCATGTGTCCATCCCCACGCTCTGTCCCAGGCTCCCAGCTCTGTGAAGGATATCACTGTTGCCTTGATAGCTGGAACGGGCTCTGGGGCACAGTCACAAGCACCCATGTATGTCAGTAGTTTGTGGGTGGCATTCTGCTGTCATGTGGCTCATCATAGTCAATATCTGAATTAGAGTCAGGTCCTAACTCTTTATGTACATGGGTCATGGGGACAGCAAATCAAAAAGGAGTCTCTCTACAAGCGTTGGAAAGGTTGTGGAGAAAAGGGAACCCTAATGCACTGTTGGTGGGATTGTTGACTGGTGCAACCACTATGGGAAACAGTATGGACTTTCCTCAAAAAACTAAAAATGGAATTGCCTTTTGACCCTGCAATTCCACTGCTGGGATTATATCCTAAGAACCTTGAAACACCAATCCAAAAGAGACTATGCACCTCAAAGCTCATAGCAGCACAATTTACAATAACCAAGGGCTGGGAGCAACCTAAGTGCCTATCAGTAAATGAATGGATCAAAAAACTATGGTATATTTACACAATGGAATTCTATGCAGCAGAAAGAAAGAAGGAGCTCCTGCCCTCTTGCAACATCATGGATGGAGCTGGAAAGCATTATGCTAAGTGAAATAAGCCAGGTGGTGAAAGACAAATACCATATGATCTCACTTTTAACAGGAACCTAATCAACAAAACGAACAAGCAAGCAAAATATAACCAAAGACACTGAAATAGGAACAGGCTGACAGTGACCAGAGGGGAGAGGGGAGGGGATTATAGGAGAAATGGGTGAAGGGTTTGCAGGAACAATTATAAAGGACACATGGACAATAAAACGGGGGGTGGTAGAAACAGGCGATGGATGTGGGGAGGGCTGGGGTGGTGGGGAGGAGTGGGGAGAAAAGGCAGAAAACTGTACTTGGACAACAATAAAAAATATTTTTAAAAAGGAGGCTTTCTGGAGCAGCCTTTGTGTAGGGGCTCCATTGTTTCCCTTTGGACAGGTATCTATTCGAGATGATGAGGAGGAAGAGAGGAGATGGGGTGGACATGGGCTCAAGCTTTCTCAAGCCACCCTCCTGCTGCCAATAACCTCATGAGGAAGACAGGGAAGGGACTGTTAAATTTTTGTTATCATTTACAGGTGCAGATCCTGAGGTTGCTAGAGCCTGTGTAAGTCGTCCAAGGCCGCAATGCTAGAAGTGAGACTATGAGATTCTTGCTCAGGCCTTCCAGTGTCTGACATTGTGTTCTTTCTCCTGAACAGAGAAGTGCCCTGGGACTATGGCATACACTGACAGAGGCAGAAGACATTACTCCTGCAGTGGCAGCTGTTGCCCATTGCCACAGTGTCTGGGCCCTGGGCTAATGAGGGTGTCTACAAGCCAGCATTCTCTGGGACTCCACACTCCCCTTGGCCTTCACACTCTTGCTTATAGCTTTGGGTCCCATCTCTGTGCAGATGATGCCCAGATCCCCACCCCAACCTCTTCCATGAGTTTGGGAGCAAGTTGCCAACTGTCTCCTGGATGTCTCCTCCTGGAAATCCTACAGGCACCACTAAGTAGACTTTATTTATTTTTTATTTTTTGGAATTCTAAATCACATCCTGGAAATCTTCACATCTAGACCTTATTTACTTCACTTCCATCACAAAGGGTTTCTTTGAGTTAGGTTTTATCGATTTTTCCCTCACCTTTTTCCAAGAATCACTGGCAGACATGATTATGTAATGAATATGTCTTTATATATCTTTGGAATACTGCATTATCCTTTATGCTATTAATGCCTCTTATAAGAATCTCTAAGGCAAGTGCCCTGGACAGGAATGGGAGTGGGCGGACTTGATATCTTTTGATAGTAATATTTTTCCATTTATTAAACATCAAGACTCAAATGTTTCCCTTTATATCTTGGTTACTGGGAAGTTCAGAACATAATGAAATGCTCAATCCCAGTAATTATATTAGTCCACACTGTAATATATATTTTTCTTTTCTTTTAATCATTTTTAAGTGTACAGTTAAGTGGCATTAAGTATATTCACATTACTGCACATCCATTACCACCGTCCATCTGCAGAATTCTTTTCATTTTCCCGAACTGAAACCCCATACCCATTAAATAATAATGCCTTGTTCTCCAATCCCCCCAGGCCTGGCCAACCCCATTCTACTTTCTGTGTCTATGAATGTGACTATTTTAAGGACCTCATATAAATAGAGTCATACAGTGTTTGCTCTTTTGTGACTGGTTTATTTCACTTAGCATAATGTCTTCAAGGTTCATCTATATTGTAACATGTTTTAGATTTTTCTTCCTTTTTAAGGTTGACTAATATTTCACTGTTTGTATAGACTACATTTTGTTTATCCATTCATTTGTCAGTGCATACTTGGTTTGCTTCCATCTTTTGGCTTTCAACTGTAATATTTATTTTACAGTTGAGAAATTGCTTCTTTTTGGAATAAGGTGCAGTAGCAATTATAACAAAGCCGTTAACTAACTAATCAAGTGGCCTGTACTTTCTTACTCTTGACTCATTCCTCAGCCTGGAGTACCCAGCTGCATGGAAACTGCTTTAACAAACAAAGGCCACTAGTGAGCTCTATATTGCCTGATCCAGTGGAGAACTTTAACCTTTCTCTTACTTTCCGCTGATATTGACCCCACTGATGACCAGTCCTTCTAGATCTTTCTTCCCTGGTGTCTGGGATAACATTCTGTCCTGGTTGTCCCTGTTTCCTTTTTCCCTCTGTCTCTTTGTTGGGTCCTTCCCCCCTGCTGACCTTCGGTGGTGGGCACTCTCCATGGTTCTGTCCTGGCGCTGCTGCTCTTCTCACTTGACATGACCTTTCCAGGTGACTCCCTGATCTTTGTGCCACTGTGGTCACCATTTCTCCTTGCTGGTGGCTCCTGAACCTCTATCTCTAGTCCTGGGCTCCATCCTGAGCATCACCTTCACATACCCAACTGCCAGTCTAGTCCACGTCTTCCCAAGTCCTCCACAGTTACCTTAGATTCAACACATCCGAAGTACAGTTTATTACAGCCCCCTTTACCCAGTGCCCCATCTTAGCAAGCGATGCCATCCACCCAGCTGTCTAAGCCACCACCCAGTTCACTATTCCAGTTTACCATCCTGCCTTGTCAATCTTGTCTCCTTGGTATTTCTAATGCTAATCCTTCTCTATTCCTTTTCCTCTTTCCAAGATCAAGGGTTGACTTGCTTTGCCTGGAGTATCAGAACTGATTCTGGACTGGTCCCTCTTCCTCTAGTCGTACCTTATTCAAATTCATCTTCCATGGCTGTCAGATGGATTTATCTCACATACAGAGCTGACCATTTCACTTCTGTATGTAAAGCCTCTAGTGTCTCCCTGGTAACTGTAGGGTAAAACCCAAATTCTGAGGTCAGCATTATACCTCCACAGCCTGGCCTCTTTGCTCCTCTCCAGCTCATCCTCACCACTGCGTCATCCCCCTTTTCTTGAATGTGTGCTGAGTGTCCACCATGCCAGCTATGAAGGGTGGAGTGGTGAGCGGAGAGTGCGGTGCTGAGAAGTCCTTGGCAGAGCAGCAATCACAGCTAGTTGGGGAAAGAGATAGTCAAAGAAATTCAGAAACACCCAGCCTGATCAGTTTCATGGTGGGAAAGCACGTGTTGATAAAAAAAAATAGAAAGTGTATGGAGAGTGTTCCAGGCAGAGGGAAAGGTCAGTACCTGCTCCTTCCTCACTCTGAAAGTGCTAATTAATCCATTATCAGTCCTGGTGGCGATTCTACACTCCCTCACTCTGTCCTCAGAATCTATCCCTTCTCAGTCTCCACTGTCTGGCCTTCTTGATTTATCACTGGATCACTTCTGTGTCCTTCTAATGAATCTTCTTTCTTGACCTCCACTCCACCCTATCTGGTGCTTCTGGAATATCCTTCTAAAACACAGATTTGCAGATGGCTCCTGGAAAAGACCATCTTCTTTGTGTGACCTCTGAGGGTCATTTCTTCTCCCCCTAAGCTGTCCTCCCTCCTCCTCTTGGATTCTGGCCATGCTCCACTGCCCCCCCCCCCAGTTCCCTAGCCAGGGGTGCATATGTATGTCTATAGCCCTTGGGACAGAATGTCTAAGAATAAAGTGGAGGTAGCAGCCACAGTGAAGGGGAGCAGGAAAATAGGACAACAGTAGGGAGAGTGTGGAGATGACTGGGGCTTGCTTATTGCAAGAGAGCCCAGAGCATGCATGCTTCCTGCCGTGGATGGGTGACTGGTGGAAAGGGAGAAGATAGTGATGCAGAAAGAGAGAGACCCAAGTCCCTGAGCAGGTAAGAGAGTTGACATCCACGCTCCACATAGAGGGAGTGTCTTAGGCAAAGCAGCAAGAGGGAGGCAGAGAGTGGGTGCAGGTATGGGAGGGATTCCTGATGGGAAGATAGGGGAGTTCTTTCTGATTTGTATTCTTTTCTGAATAAAGCATGAGGCCAATGAGGGTGAGGGCAGTGAGGGGTGTGTGGAGAGTAGAAAAGATGAAGTACTTGTTTGGGATAATGGGGAAGTGCACACCAGGGCTGCTAGACCATTGCAGCACTGAGCAGCCAAAGAGCATGAAAAATGGATGTGAGGGCAGCAGAGGGAACTGATTCTGAGATGGTGCTGGTTAGTGGCTGGAGGGCCTCATGAGGCACAGGGAGTGTAACCTGGGAGGATGACAGGGTGGTCACCCACAGGATGCTGGAGTAGATGTTGTGTAGATGACCGAGTGCCCATTATGTGCAGATACTCCAGGGTGTAGTTTTCATGGAGGCAGGCTCAAGTGTGATGCCCAGGGCAGCAGGTGTGGAACAGTGGTTGGGGCTGGCCAGGTGGAGGAACAGAGAAGTCCAAATGCTAAATGGATCCTCCAAGTGGACGTTAAAGTCACCCAAGGTGATGACAGCATAGGGGTGGAGAGCAAGCCAGAGGGTGAGGGTGTTGGTTAAGTCTGCAATGAATGAAAGATGCCACCCAGGGTGGCAGCGGGTACCCTGCAACAAGGACAGTGGTGACATGGAGTTCAGAGGAGCTGGTGGTAATTTTGAAGAGGAGGATGGGTAAGTGTTTTGGGAGGGCAATGAGAGGTTAAGAGGTCAGCCACCTCATCTAGAAGCATCAGGGCGTGTGGAATATGGAAGAGAATTTAGTCTCCCATTGAAAGGGAGCGGAGAAGTTGTATGTTAGGGGACAGCCAGGTATCAATAGGAGCAAGAAGCTCAAAAAAGACACTGGAAAAACTGGGTGTTTGGGATGACAGATCCTAAATTCCCAGCACTAAGAGAGGTACCCACATAGGCATGACACCTCCATTTCTGTGGGAGGCTTAGATCTCAGTCTGTGAAAGAATGCATTAGCCCCATGATCCTCTAGCTTTTGGTATCTCAGCAGCAAAACAGCTTCACAGTCACTTGCAAGGAGATGATAAGGATGTTGTGGGATGAGGGAGTGGGCTCAGCCCCAGGTCTGGTCAGGCTGGAGCTCTCTGGTCATGCTTGGGGCTAATGGGCATGAAGTGTCCAGCCTGGCGAGCTCACCAGTTGGTGGTGGGAGGTTGATGGCCCCATTTGTCATGGGAGGCCCCGCCCTCCACACTGTCCAAGTTTTGTGATAAGAAATGAAATGCATTTCGAGGTCGATTGAGCACTGGAAGCACTATGGCTTGGCAGGTTGCACAGCACAGGTGTGTGGGTAATTGTGATACATAGGGAGATGTGTGGAGATGCAAGCCCAGGTCTGGTCTAGGTGAGCAGGAGGGAGCTGGCAAGAAGTGGACAGGCACAGGCCTGCCAGGGGTGATTAGAAACCTCAAGGCACAAGCCCTGGTGGGCAAGAACATTTGCATTTCTTTACATTAAATTAACTCAGACTCTGAGTTTGTATCCTATGGAGATGGGGGAATTCAACATAATGGCACTGGTTTCCATGGTGATGCCCACTGGCCTGGACCTCATAGTCCTGTCACAGTCAGAATTTTACTGGAAGATTTGCCTAAGAATGTGATGCCTGGGGTCACCAAGAGTATCCTACCTTTGCCTGTCTGTCCATTTTGCAGATGAGTCAGTGGAAGTCCAGGGAGGCCAAGGTGGCTTAGCTCTTAAATAATGGCTCATCCACCTAGTGCTTTCCATCTGGGGCCAAATCACTAGTGGGTGGATAGTGGACTGCACTTGCAGTCAGGAAGGGTTGTGTGAGGTGTGGACAGGGGAAGGCATCCCTGATTAAGGAGGTAGAAGAGATTTTGGAGAGGAAGTGGGATCGACTAGGAGCTGGGAGTATGAGCTGAAGGGCTGGAGAGGGTGAGAAGGGAAGGGCATTCCTGGGAGAGGGAACAGCCAGGACAAAGGTATGGTACTGGGATGAGCTAGCATGTTTTCAGTTTTTTAATTTGGCTGCTTGTGTATAGCTGGACTTAGGTCACCCCTTAAGCTGGTGTCTTTTTACTCTAAGCTTGTTGATTGGAGGGAAAAGGACTCTTCTTTCGGCCAGCCCACCTGCCTCCTGTTTCATGCAATTGGGCCCATCTCATCTTATCATTAGCCCTGAGGGGCAGACACTAAGGGCTCCTACGTGCAAATAAGGAAACTGAGGTTCTGCCAAAGGCCTTAGGACTCAGCCTGTGCTTCCCATCACTCACATAGCTGTGGAGAAATCTGTTGTTGTGCAACCCCAGCTAAGCACTCCAAAGGGGGAGTAGGTGCCCAGTGATTCCCAGGGCAGCCCCCTCGCCCTGGGAGACTGATGATTATGTCTCTCTTTTGGTCTGTCCTGTGGAGTAGTGGAAGGAGCTATGAAGGCTGAAGACTGGCTGGGACCCCAACTCATGGGCTAGGCTATCTTGGACCAGTTATTTCCCTTCTGCCTTCTGTTCCCCCATCTCTACCATGAATGGTTAGACTGAACAATCTCCAGGTTCCTTCATCTCTACAATCTGGGGCCACTGAGCTTCATCTGTTACCTCCAAGCATGTTTAAGGCTGAGAACTTGGTCCATCTCTGCCTCTTTGACGCTCTCCAGCCCTGGAGTAGTTGCTTTTTGAGTTTTCTTCAGCTTAGACATTTCAAGATCTGAGGCCCATCTCAAAACAGCCCCATGCAAGTAGAGTTTATCTCAAAGTAGGCCAACCCCTAGTCCCAGGTCCACCCTTTAGGAGCCTTTTGTGCCTGAATTCTTCTTTGAAAACAGACATTCACCCAACAACACATATCATGGACCCACTAGGGCTGTGATAATGGGAGCTGCCCTTGACTTAGTGCCTACTATGTGCAGACATGCTGGGAACTCTGTTCATGTACTATTTTGCATTCTTACACTCTCTGCCAGGAATGGAATTGTTTCCCCATTGTATGAATGGAGAAGCTGCAGCCTAGAGAAGCTGAGTGACTTGATGAAGCTCTCACAGCTTGTGAGAGGCAGAGCTGGGATTAGAACCTAGAACTCCACGATTTCAATGCCTGGGCCCTGCTGCAAGACATATCTCTGAGATGCCTGACCCTAGCTGGGCCCCAGGAAGCAGACATCATGACTGCCCCTGCCTATGAGGTGCTCCTAACAGCGTCTCCTCCAAGAAGCTAGGGGTCTACAATCCTGAGCCCGACACCACCAGAAGGGACAATCAGACTGATCAGGTGGTCTTTCCACGGCACTCTGGGTGGGAGCCTCCCTCCCTGGCGCAAGCATGCAGGCATGCACGGTGGCTGTCTCCAGGCAGCGATCGGATGAATAACCGATGGTGATTAGCTAAATCATAACAGTGCTCATGCCATGCATAAGTGATGAACCAACTGGTGCCAGGCCGAGATGAGCGGCGGCGGCGGCGGCGCCCCTGCCCCCCCAGCCTGGAGAAGCCAGCACAGTGCTGCCTCCCTGTGCTCTCTGGCACATCAAGTGCTGCGACAATGAATATAGATTGACCTTATTATAGCAGCCGGCTGCTGGTGCCAGGCGCAGCCAGGCATACTTTGCACAAATTAAAGGTGTCAGCATGTAATTTACGGTTCATGGAGGAAAGGGGTGGTGGGGGGAGGCAGCCAGGCAGGTAGAAAGGAAGGTGGGCTGTCTTGGCTTCAGGGCTTGCACCAGGAGCCCGCGCGCTAATGACGGGAGGTGTAGCCACGGTGTCATTTTCTTCCTGGTTTGCACATTTTTAGCTAGTCCTTGTTCAAAGGGAGCAGCTCCCTCGCCTAGCTCCCCCACCCCACACTCTGTGTGCGTGTGTATGTATTTTTCAGCTAAATTACTGGTTTTACCTGAGGAGCGTAAAGTAGGTGTGCTAATTTACAGCTCGGCAGATAAAGCTGCAGTGCGGGGTGCTGTCTGGGAAGCCTGTAAAACAACATCATTTTACTAACACACCGAGAGCAGCCTGACATCTCAGGCTGGGCCTGTGATTAAAGTTGTAGTCTTTCCCCCTCCTTCCCTCTTCTCCAACGCGGAGAACAGATTAAACTCTAAGTAATAGATCTCGGGTTTTTGCCATCCCACTGCTATTCACAGTACACAATTTGACACAAAGAGTAAGTTATACATCACAAACAACAGCCTCTGCTCTTTACTGCCCAGAATTAATTTTCCATTTGCTAAGCTTCCTTTTCCTGTCGAGTGGGGCTCTCTCCCCTGTAGAAAAGTCAGGGGAGGAAGATCTCAGGTCGGGACTGAACAAGGTAGCCCGGGACAGATAGGTTAGCCCCCACGGTTTATAGATGAGAAGAGTGTGACTGGAGAAGAAGAGTGAGTTTCTAATGTCACTCTGTGCGCGTGTGTGGCAGAGATGGGGCTGAAACCTAGGACTTCTGAAGGGTGTAGCAGGTGTACTTGCTCCCTGCCCCCACCAGCCTGCAGAGGCCAGGATGTGAGGGTTGTGGAGGAGCTGAGGGATTGCCAGGCTGCTTGCTTATCTGGCTGTTCTCCGTTTGCCCCCTGAGCCACCTGGCCTACCAACCTGATAAGCAAAACTCTCTCTGCCTTCTCTGCCTTGATCTGTACCCCAGGAGGGGACCTCTAAGGGGCTACTGATTCCTCTCGCTGCTGCCTGGGCTTGGCCAACGGGAAGTAGCAGAATGAGATGGGAGGATGTGAGAGAGAGGTTGGCTCTGTGAGTGGCTATCTCCCTCTTCCACTGCTGCTCTGCGGGAGGGCGGGGGGCTCTTCCATGGTTCCAGCTCCTTCAGGGCCCTGACAATGTCACCTGTCCTGTCCTCTTTAGGTTTGGGTGCTGACAGCCACCTGCCGTCACTACTCTTCAGGAGCCTTTTCCCTCTTTCGGGTTCCCTTACCCCTGTCTGTGTGCCTCTGTCAACAGCCTCTTCACTTGTCTCTTGAGTTGAACCATCTTGGGGGACCCTAAGTGACCCTAATTTCATTTCAGTTGAAATTCTCTTTCCTGTGGAGACCCTAGATGGCACCTGGGAAGTCTGTTCTGTGTTGAGGACCCATGATGGCCCAGTCTTCTGTCTACTGGTGCACATGGTGTGACAGGCATCTGAACTTCCCAGAGCAACCCAGGAGTCAGGGGTCAGCTGGGAATATTCTGCCATTACCAGGGGTCCTGTAAGGGCCCCTTCCTCTCCTACTCCCCACTGGGCAGTGCACTTGGACAGGGGAGCTCAGGGCAGCCCAAAGAGGTAATGTCTGTTTACACCTATCTAAGAGATGTGCAAAAGGAGGCCTGGAGAGGTTAGTCACTTCCCCAGAGTCATAAAACTTAGGCAGCAGTGTGCAGCTTTGAACTGGGGGCTAGCTGGCTCTACTGCTGAGCACCTTTCTTTATGCTGTGTGGAAGATTCATCTTGCTGGATTCCCACAGGACACACACACTCATGCACAGATGCACACACAACCCAAAGTGAGCGTGGGCAGAGAGGTGGGGCCAGGGGTGGTAAGGACTACAAGTTGCAGATGGGTAGAAGGTCAAGGAGGGCTTCTTGGAGGGGGTAAATGATAACTGAAGACAAATTACAATCTGAATGGAAACCTGTAGCCCTAAGCTTTCCAAGCCTCAGCAGACCCCATGCACTAGAATCACAGGCTGGATGGGGGTAGGGGAATGCTTTAAACATGCAGATTCCCAGGTACTCCTTTGCTTACTGAATCATAGTCTCTGAATCTGCTTTATTTTAAAAAAAATCTTCACCTATTTACTGATTTTTAGAGAGAGAAGAAGGGAGACAGAGAGAAACATCGATCAATTGCCTCCTGTAAGTGCCCTGACCGGGGATCAGACCTGCAGCCTAGGTATGTGCCTTGGCTGGGGATTGAACCCACAATATTTTGGTGCGAGAATGACACTTCAACCAACTGAGCCGCCTGGCCAGGGCTGTGTTTTGTTCTGTTTTGAGGCAATACTAATATGTAGCCAGTTGGCGCATTACAGCCCCTCCCCCAGCCCCATTTTACATTGGGAAGCAAAGAAAGGACCTACAGACAAGCTCAGTGTCCCACAGCAGGCGGTTCCAGAGTCAGGGCTAGCCACCAAGTCTCCTGGCTCCCCACACAGTGCTCATTCAGGGGACAGGGAAGAAATGCAGCCCCTTAGACCGTGGCCTTGCGGCTCCCCTCCACCCCCAACTGCATGCCTCCCTGCAGCCAGTCCTCAAGATGGCAAGCAGGGGGTGGATGAAGGTAGTGGCAAAGTGAGAACTCGCCTGGAATAACATGACATTTAGAAATATGAATCAGCTGGCACTTTCTGTTTTCTCCTCCTCCCCTCTGTACCACAGCCCCCCTCCATTCCCGACCAGGCTGTCTCTCTGAGCTGCAGGGACACCAGGCCTCGGCATCCAGTCAGGGAATGGAACCATCAGGGATCTGCCCACTTGGAAAAATGGTTGGAGTGTGAGATGATTGCAGAGACCTAGGCCCCAGGCCTAGCACTGCCCCTTCTTGCTGGATGACTTTGGGTAGGGTGCTGCACCTCTCTGGGCCTCAGTCCTGAGATGTTCGCCATTGGTCCTATTGATGCTCTTGGGTTGCCATTTGAAGGATGATCTTTGAGACTCTATCTTAAACCCCCTCTTCTGCCTTCTTTTTGTGGAACTCCACTGTTAGTGTCCATTCCTTTGTTCCCTAAATAATTGGAGTCCAGGATGGTGGAGGGGCGGGGTTCTAGAGGGTTGGGGGAGGAGGCCAGAGCTGGGAGGGAGCCAGAGAGTGGAAAAGTGAAATCCCAGCAGCTCAGACAAGTGTCTGGGGTCCCGCAGCCTCATTTTTCACACTCTCTCAACTCAGGAGCTGATCATTCAGACGCAGAAGCCAGTCCCCAGCCATCCGCCCTAGCTCCCTATCAAGGTGCAGGTAGGGGAGGAAGTGAGGAAATGGTTCCCTGGGCCTTTGTGGCTTGTGCTCCACCTTGGGCTCTCCTCCAGGTTGGCTGGGCAGCCCCTCAGGCAAGGGTGTCTGGGCTTCTCTCTCCTCACCCTTCCCAGCCTCCTGTAGCAGCCGGTGAGTGAGTCAGCTCTGTGTTTTTGTCCCCTACCCCCAGATCATGCCTGACTCACCACATACCCTCGCAGCATACCACAGTGGTGGATGCACAGCAGATGCTCCAGGGACAGCCCCTGGATGGAGTCCATGTGCTTAACCCTGGCAGGCAGGGTGACCTACTTGAGGGTGAGGAGCCTTCTTTGCTTCTACCCACCATAGGTCCCTCTGCTTCAGCGAGAGAGCAGACTGACACTGCCTGCCTTGTTTACCATTGTGTGTGCTGTGCCCCAGATGGGCTGGGCACATAGTAGGTACTCAGTTAATGTCTGTGGTGGGGGTGGGGAGTAGGGGAAGGAAGGAAGAAAGAGGTGGGGGGCATAAGTGGGGTCAGGGTGGGGTGTGCAACTTCATCAGGTGCCTCTGGCCCCTGGCCTATTCCTCCTGACTCAGGTGGCTGCTACCAATGCCCCTTTGTTTTCCTTCTGGGGCCTTTTTCTTCCTCCTGATGGAGATATTCCTAGAAGGGATGGCCATGAGGGGCACTGGAGGAAGTTTCCTGTAAACAGAGTGCCGTTCTAGGGGCTAAGGAAATTCTGCCACCTTCTTCAGACTGCCTCCTCTGAGAAGCCCTCATGGCATCAGGAACTAAACAAAGCCGAGTATCCCCCCCCAGCTCTGGCAAACCACCCCATCCTATAGCCCCACTGAAGGTGACGGTGTGGGATTGTCAATTCCTGTCTGTCTAAGAAGAACAAGGTTTTGCTGACCACTGAGTGAGGGTGGTGTGTGAGTGTGCTGTTGAGGATAATGTACCCCTGAAAGTGGGAAACCCAAGGGTTGGCACCATCTCCTAACCATTGGTCAGAAATAGATCTCTGTTCACCCAATGTATAACAGGCACATGGTCAGAGCACCCTACCATGGCTGAGGTAGGTCTCCACCGATGTCCTGGCCAGCCCTGCCCCCAGGCCAAAGTGTTCATGCCTCTGTAGGTGACAGGGCTGGCTTGCCATCAGGGAGCTGGGAGAGTGTGATTTATGTCTGGTAATTTTGCAAGGCAGATTCCTTCCTCCCAACTCTTTGTCCCTCTTCTTGCTTCTGTCACAGGCCATCTGGGAAGAGGATATGGCCCTGAAACATTTCCTTTCCCACCCTGGACACCAACACTGTTCCCCACAGGCTGGCATGTTGGGTGGGCAGGGCTTGGAGACAGGGTGGGTCCTATCTTAAAGTGCAGGCTTTCCGGGCTTTAATTCCTGAGGAGGCAGGGATCCCAGAGATGCCATGTGACTCACCCAGTGGCTTAATATTCCCATTTTACAGATGAGGAAACAAGCTCACAATGGTGATACACTTGGCGAATAATTGCACCTTCTTTCCTGCTGAGATCAGATAACACAGGTCCCATGTCTTCCAGAAAGTCCACACCGAGTGCTTCCTTCTCCAAAGCCTGAGTGCCTTTGTTAGGAGGGATAGAAAAGAAGAGAAGGGTAAGCAGACAACAAGGAAACCTCAGGAAACAGCCACTCCTTGCTGAGTACTGTGCCCGTGCTCCCGGGATGCTTGCGGAGTGCCTTGTGAAGGGCTCATCGTATAAATGAAGAATCAAAGTTCAGAGGACTCAGGTCCAAACCCAGTCCTGTCTGACTCCCAAGTTCAATGCACTTTTCTCCCTTTTTAGCCTCATGCTCCTTTCTCCTAGAATTGTTTTCTGGATGCTGTGTTTTCTCTGTGATTCAGCTCTAAGTCCATTGGCTATGGGAGCCTGTCTGTGTGCCCCCAGCAGATGGCCGGGGGTGTGGCCCAGGTGGACCATCTGCAGACTCTGGCCTTGGGAGGGCAAGGTGGGGCAGAGGCAGTGTGGGCCCTTGAGCAGACAGGAGGATTTCAAGTCCTGTAGGAGACCGTTCTGTGTGGTGTGGGGCCAGCTTCTACAGGACCCATGCCCACAGATAGGTTCTCCCATGGGGAATCAGGCCTGCAATGTATCTAGGCTGCTTTGAGCCTTGCTTTTGCTGAAAAACTCCCTCACCCTGAATTGAGGACATTTACTGCAAAGTAACTTCCTAAAATCCATGCTAAACCTTTCAAGGATGAGTGTAACAGGTTCAATCACTTTTGGCTTTTCATTTGCAAATATCCCTCTTCTGTGATATGGTTAGCAGCATTGGCTCCTTTGTTTTCTGTACAAGGCAACCACCTAAAGGGAGCCTGTGCATAGTAAATGGGGACCATCATGTAATGTGCCGAGAGATAGAAATAAAGGCCTGTCATGGCAGACGGCGCGGCTTTTTGCTCCCCTTGAGAGCAAAGCCGCTCGCCCTTTTCCTCCACAGGACATGGTAGTCCGTGTGAATGTCTCTCCCCCATCCACAATGTTGTGGACTTCATGAGCCCGGGTCCACATCAAAGTCCCCCAACTGCCACTTTCTAGCGTGGTGACCTTAGGCTCTTAATTGATCTTTCAGAGTCTCAGTGTCCTCACCTATACATGGGGGTGGGACCAATCCTGAGTCTGAGATCACTGTGTGAAGTTTGGGTGAGGCAATGAATTATGAGTGTGAAGCACCCAGCTTGGAACCTGGCACACAGTGGGGTGCACAATACAAAACAGGGGTTGCTCTCAGCAGCTCTCTCGTTCCACCAGGCATCTCCACAGTGCCCCTCCCCCGACCGTGACCTGGCCCTCTGGTCCTAAAGGAAGCCTGTCTCTCCTGGGACCCATGTATGCAGGAGCCTGGGTTAGGTGATGAGCACCTAGGGGACTGTTTGCCTCTGTGTCACTAGCTATGGCTGGCAGGTGTGAAAGCTACACTCTGAGTGTGTACCTGTCCGGCCTCCAGCCTAATAGTGAGAGAGGAGGCTGGGTTCCTTGATGTCTCCAGACACCCAGAGGGAGGTGAGGACCTCTGTGAAGGTGCTGGCCTTTTCTGGGCCTGTCCCGAGCTGGGGAGGTGTACTGTGAGGTGAGCTCCTGGCTTCACAGCCGAGGTGGGTGGTCCCTGAGGGGAGCAGAGCACCATTGTGGAGACCTGCTGCCAGCCCCAGCTCAATCACAGAGTGGCAGCTGCCAAGACCGCAGTTACGATGGAGCGGGAAGCTCTGGGAGGGAGACAGGGAGCCACCCAAGTCAGCCACCAGGAAGTGAAACGGGGAGGGCCTGGTGCATAACCTGAGCTTCCATCCAGTTCCCCCATTCTTTGGTCATAAGGGGTAAGGTTCCCTGAGGCGCTCAAACCAAGCAGAACTCTCAACGGGGAATTTGGGCCTGTGTGAGGTGGGAGTGCTGGTAGCTGTGGGTTTTCTTCTTTGCACGGAATTACCACCAGTGGAGAGGTCAGGAGGAGGGTTGGAGATTCTTTCCTGTAATGGACTGTACACTGCTGAACAATCCAGATGTCCGTCTGCTTCTGCCCACTTCCCTTGGCCTCTCCTGACACCCTGCCATGCTGTTCCCTCTACTCCAACCACTCTGGGCTTTTTTTCTGTCCCACTGAGTAAACTAAGGGCATTCCCCTCTCTGGGCCTCTGCTGGGCAGGGGACTCTTTCTTATCATGACCACCCAGCTCCTGTGCGTCCTCTTTCCCTGGAGCAGGTGTCCCTTGGGAATCATCCTTATTAGATCTTTTCTTGATTTTTTTCTTATCTCTCCCACTATAGTGGTAACTCCCCATGACTGTGGATGTTGAACTTGTGCTAGGACCCCACTGCTCAGTAAATATCTCCTAAATGAATAAAAGCCCTGACTTCCTGCCAAGCTGGATAAATGGTGACAGGAGTGGAAGGACAGGAGGTTCATTTAGAGAGTTCTGGCTTTCAAGGGCATTTATGACAACGAGTGCATCAGACCCCCTGGACCCCCTGGATCATCCACAACAGGACCAAGGTCATTCCCTCCACAGGTGAAATTTCTGAGACCAAGAGAGTGGAAGCGTCACGGTCAAGGTGATACAGCTGGCTGGAGGGGCAGCAGCATCAGGAATGTATCCTATAGTTGGAACAAACTTATAAAATGGGGCACAACAAGGACAAATTTCCCCCGGGGGTGCAGCCTCAGGCTCTCAACTCAGAACCACAACTCCTGCTAATGATAAAACCCTCCAAGCTAAAAGATGAGGAGCAAAGGCCCAGATGTCACATTGCAATTTTGAAATGGTCTTTGGATTCCATCAGTTTCTTTATTTGCCAGGCTAGGTGGGCAGGCCAGAGAAGTTAAGCTTGCAGATGTTAGTGTGGTGCCAACAGGGCCTCCGATGAGCATCTTGGAGAGGGCCCGGAGGAGGCTGGACGGGCATGGCTGCTGGAGCCCCTTTCTGCAGCCCCCTGGGCAGGGGTCAGCTCAAGGAGGAGCTAAGAGCAGCAGTTTCTAAACTTTTCAACCTCTGTTTCTTCTGTCAAGAAAAGAAATAGATGACATAGTCATTAACATATGTATATTTGTTGACTCATATTGCACATTTAATTGTAGTTATATATTATGCATACAATGAAAATGTACACATATAGGTGGTTTGAAATGAGATTTTATTATTTATTTATTTTAAAGTATATTTTATTGATTATGCTATTACAGTTTTCCCAATTTCCCCCCTTATCCTCCCTCCACTCTGAACCCCCCAACCCTCCAGCATTCTCCCCTTCTTAGTTCATGTCTGTGGGTTATACATTTAAGGTTCTTTTTTTGAGTTTTCTGTTTCCTATACCATTTTTGATCTCTCCCTGTCTATTTTATGCCTACCAATTATGCTTCCTTCTCCCTGTACCTTCCCCCCATTCCTCCCTTTCCCCTCCCCTCTGAAATCCCACCATGTCATGTCCATTTCTCTGAGTCTGTTCATGTTCTAGTTGTTTGCTTAGTTTTTGTTTTCATTGTTTTTATTTTCTTTTAGGTTCATTTGTTGATAGTTGTAAGTTTGTTGTCATTTTACCATTCATATTTTTTATCTTCATTTTCTTAGACAAGTCCTTTTAACATTTCATATAATAATGACTTGGTGATGATGAACTCCTTTAACTTGACCTTATCTGGGAAGCACTTTATCTGCCCTTCCATTCTAAATGATAGCTTTGCTGGATAGAGTAATCTTGGATGGAGGTCCTTGCCTTTCATGACTTCAAATACTTTTTTCCAGCCCCTTTTCGCCTGCAAGTTTTGTTTTGAGAAATCAGCTGATAGCCTTGTGGGCACTCCTTTGTAGGCAATTGTCTCCTTTTCTCTTGCCACTTTTAGGATTTTCTCTTTATATTTAATCTTGGGTAATTTAGTGATGATGTGCCTTCATGTGCTCCTCTCTGGGTCCAATTTCTTTGGGACTCTCTGGGCTTCCTGGAAGTCGATTTCCTTTGCCAGATTGGGGAAGTTTTCCTTCATTATTTGTTCAAATAAGTTTTTAATTTCTTGCTGTTGTTCTCCTTCTGACACCCCTATATTTCTAATATTGGAACATTTCAGGTTGTCTCAGAGGTTCGTAAGACTCTTCACTTTTTTGAATTCTTGTTTATTCATTCTGTTATGGTTGGATGTATATTTCTTCCTTTTGTTCCAAATTGTTGTTTTGAGTCCTGGTTTCCTTCCCTTCACTATTGGTTCCCTGAATATTTTGCTTTATTTCATTTTGGGTATCTTTGATTTGTTTTTCATTTTTCTACCAAGCTCAATCAGTTCTATGAGCGTTTTGATTACCAGGACTTTAAATTCTCCATCAGATAGGTTGGCTATCTCCTCATCACTTAGTTCTCTTTCTGAAACTTTGCTCTGTTCTTCCATTTGGGTCATATTTCTTTGTCTCAGCAAACCTGCCAAATTGTAGGGGGCAGGGCCTTAGGTATTCACCAGGGCTGGGCAACCTCCTTCCTGTGCTATGGGGGAGGGGCCAGAGAAGGAACAATGCAGCTTTCCTTCTTGTCTCTAGCCACTTTTCAAGGAACTCTCATGTGAGACTGGGAGTTTCTCCCACCAGGGCAACCACCACAGTAGTCCACAGTCAGCTCTGAGTCTCAGTTTCTCTTTCAGCCAGCCCTGCCTGCACAGTCCGCCACCTCACTACCATTTTTCTCGGCCTGACCTGCCTGCACCACAGGGTTTTACCAGTCTGGTTGTTTTGGTTCACTTTTTATTTAATTTCTTGGTTGTTGGAGTTCCATGCAGTTTGATTTCCTGGCACTTCTGGTTGTTTATTGATTTTAGATTTGTTGTTATAGGCGAAGGGTTTCTTACCTATGCCTCCATCTTTTAAATCAGAAGACTTTGAATCTGAAATGAGATTTTAAAATGTAAATAACATCCCAGCTATTTTCTAAGCTTCAATCACCATATCCAGCCCTTGGGGTGAAGCACACCTTTTGGGGACCACTGACTAAGAATGTGAGTTGTGGAGTCCCACAAACCTGTGTTTGACCCAGACCTTTCTTGTCATGACCTGTGTGGCTTTAGGCCAGACTCTGGGTCACAGTTCAGTGTCATGTACAATGGGTTAATGAATGCCTACTTTTCTGTGTGGCTTAAATGAGGGGCTCAGTCCAAGGCCTGGCAGGCTGGAAGAATTCACACATTGTAACTATGGTGATGATTATCATGCCTGGGCTTGCTCTTTTTTGATGAAATTAATGAAACTCAGTGCCAAGTACCATGGGCCCACAGGCTTCTCTTCTAACCGCCTCTCCCCCCCGCCCCCCATCACGGTGGGTAACAGCCCAGTGTAGGATGGAATCAAGTCTCCCTTCTCTGAATCTGACAGCCCAGTGTGTCTATTCAGATGGATGGGCCTGGGACCTGGCTGAAGGAAGGCCAGCTGGGTGTCCCCACAGGATGGAGCTTAGAGGTGGGTCAGGTTTCAGCTCTCTCTGTGTTGCTTTTAAAATAATGGAAGTGTCAGGTTGGGTTCACGGGCTGGTCACGGTTTCGATCCCTCCCTAACTTCATAAGGCAAGTGCATGAATAATACAGTGCCGGAGCAGACGGCATGAAGTACGGATGCATCAGAACCAGGCTTAATAAGGACACTCCAGCTATTCCTGGAAGGCATTTGCAAGTCAAAAAGATAGCGCATGGGGATATGATGTAGACTTCAAATTCTGAAGATTTCAGTTGGGTCAGCAGTATTTTGTTAAATCCTATGAACAAAAAATAAAGAAATGACGAAGGAGCATCACGCTTTGTTTTGTTTTTAATTTTAATTTTTTGGTGATAACACATATGGTCAAAAGGGCCTGCCTTTTCCCCACAACTTCCCCCTACCACCAAGTAATGTTGGCACACTGCAGACCTCATGGACTCATGCACTCATGGTCGGGATTGAAGATTTCCTTACTTAGGAATTAGACAGGGTTGCTATCAATATAGTTTTGTGTTAAATAGTGAGACAATGAAAGTTCTTCTATTTTTTTTCTTATTCTCACGAAGATTTTGTATGACTGCTACCTGCTATTCTCTGCAATATGCACGTACCAGTTGTTAGAAACTCAGTCAAGAAAAAGAAAAGGGAAACCATTATTTTATCATTTCTTTAAAGATGGGAACTGATATCTATTTAAAAAATTAAATTGCATTGGAGGAGAAGAACCACAGTAAAAATGAGAAAGCACTTATCTGATGGGGGGCAATGTTTCATAAAAAATGCATATGTGGGGTCCTGGCAATGCACGGCTCCTAACCTGACATCCCTTTGTGTGATCACATGTGAGCTTGTTTACAAACACAGTATTTAAGGGAAAAGGCAACAAGTATCATGTGAAATGGGAGAAACAGAGGCAGGAACATCCCAGAGGCCTCAGTGAACTTCCTTCTCTGGCTACTGACGACAACAAAGGCCAATGGCTTCCCTAAATTGTTTCCTTGGAAACTGAATAACCAGTAGCATCTTCGTGTTGTACAAAAGAGCCAGGTGTATTTTGGGAACCCTCAAGTGTAAACCCATTTGGTAAAGTGCAGGAATAGCCTGTGAGCTGGAAATTTCTGAGGCCAGAAAAAGCCCTGGTGCTCAAAAGCTCAAAAGGTGGTAGACCAGCACTTTTCAAACTTACATGTGTGTGAGTGTTCACACAAATCCCCTGGGGATCTTGTTAAAATAAAGGCACTGATTCTGGGAAAAGCCT
This sequence comes from Phyllostomus discolor, assembly GCF_004126475.2. Taxonomy (NCBI): domain Eukaryota; kingdom Metazoa; phylum Chordata; class Mammalia; order Chiroptera; family Phyllostomidae; genus Phyllostomus; species Phyllostomus discolor. The sequence continues at coordinate 119,150,820 of NC_040903.2, read as the reverse complement.
GAGGTATTACATTTGTCACAGTGTCTACATAAGGTTGGCTGCTGCTGCTGACCAACAGAGCACAGTTTGGGTAGCAAGGGCATTCATTCTTCCAAGAAGACATAAATTCAGACTCCTGTGTGTGAGCCCTGAGCTCAGGAGCTGAGATGTGGGCCCAGAAATGCCAACAGCTGCCCTAGGGCTTCATGTATACTTCCAGACCAGTACTCCAGATGGTTGGTCTGCTCAGGATGCAGGATCAGGGACAGAGGTCAGGGCACTGGACTCTGAGTCAGGAGAAGCACTGGGTTCTTCTTGGACCACATGACCCCACTGTGCAGCTGTGTGACATGGGGTAGCCTGACCCACTCTTTTTTCCTCATCTGTGTGTGCCTGCTGTGGGGTGAAGGGATGTTCCTACACTGTTCCATACAATGGAGTAGGATTGAGATTCTGGGGCTGCATGATGTATAGCAGATGTATAACTGTAGGTTCCAACCCTGGTTCTGGTACCAGTGTGTTTCCTTGGACAACTTTGCTCATCTCTCTCCCCTTCAGTGATTAGGACATTGGCTAACTGATGGCGATGAGCCTAACCAGTCTCCAGAGCAAGAGAGATGTGGGCTCTGCCTTCCTTTTCTTTTGGGATCACAGAGCTGGCTTCCCAAAGCTCAGACTGTGGCAGCTCCAGCACTGACTCAGCCAGGCTTCTTGCCCAAATATCCCAATTAAATCCTTCCTGTGTGAGGGCCCAACAGGTTGGCATTAGAGCCCGCATTTACGTGGGGTGAGTTGGTCCTTAGGTGGCTCATCTTAAAAGAGAAGCCAACCTATGGAGGAGTGTGACATCTTATCTGGGCCACTCTGTGACATAAAGGCGGTGGTTCCAGGTTCTTGAAGGCAATCAGTGCAACCTCAGTTAAAATCAGACTTTGGTGTGAAAATGTTTGAAAACTGTTTTTTGAATAGCTTAGATGAAAGGAAGGCAGTGAATATTTGTTGGCATCTAAATAAACCATGAAAATCCCGAAAATCATTTTCTCCCTGGGGCTGGGAGAGAAGAGAGATTTTGTAAAACACCAAGCTGAAGAGGAGGAAGAGGATGGCATGCAGCAGGGCAGGGATGGAGCAGAGCGGTGGGAAGCCCAGTGTTGGAGCCTCTCAGTGGGAGTTCAGCATGCGTGCTGAACTGTCCTTACTATTTGTCAATTCGCTGTCCTTTCTGTGAGGCTTCTTTCCTATGTGTTGAACTCAGGCAGGGCATGTGAGTTGACTTGGCCAATGAAATCTTAACAGAGGTGACATCAACTTGCAGGCAGACACTTTTAGAGCTAGTGTGTGTTTCTTTATGTTCCTCATTGTAGTTTCTTAGTTAGCCTGGATCCCAGAATGAGATTACAGTAATAGAGAGTATGACTTACAATTGCCATGAAGCACAAGAGAGAAGCCAACCTTGGATGTCTTTAAGCACTGCAATTTGAGGGATTGTTTGTTACTGCATGATAACTTATCCTATCCTGACTAATGCACTGTATTTGGGCTGCTTTAGAAAGTAACCCTCTGAGACTAGATGTGTACTGTACCTCAGTTTGTCTTCTTTGCCCTTTTGAGTTGGTCAGGACAGGGATCTCTGGAATGTTATAACTGGAGAGAAACAGATGTAGAGTGTACTGGACACCCAATTTGTCCATCTGGTTTCTTAGAGCTTAAGGAGTCAAGAATCATGGTGAGAAGGACCATGGGAAATAAATGAAGGATTCAAAAGGACCCTTCTCATCACTGGTTAAGGTAAATGCCAGCTTTACAGAATGATATAATTATATTTATTTAATTACCATAATTGTCACTATTATCACAGATGACATTACTTTTAAAGAAAAAAGGAAGAAAATATGTCCCATTTCTGTTTTGTGCATATGCTGATTGAGTAAATATTTTATACCAGATGCTAACTTAAAATAAGGACATATAAATATTTGTTTGCGTGTATAGATACATTCTGTATACATGATATGTGTCTGTGTAGATACACAGCACTAGTTCTCAAATGGGGGCCAATTTGACTTCTGAAGGGACATTTGGCAATATCCAGAGATATTTTTGGTTGTCCCAACTGGGAGATGGAGGGTGCTACTTATGTCCAGTGGGTAGAGGCCAGGGATGCTAGTAAATATCCTACAATATGCCAGACAGCTCAGATTCTTTGGTCCAAATGTCAACAGTGCTGAGGTTGAGAGATCCTGGAATAAGTGTATGTCTGAGGCCAGAGTTTAGGGTATGTGTGAGGACACAGAGTACAGGCACCTTTTTTCAGAGGATCATTGACACACATCTGCTTAATCCATTTAACATCATCTTGACTGACTTATCTAGAAGAAAGCCCAAGTTAAAGCTAGGGAGAGGCCGGCCCCCATGGCCCTTATGAGATAGTCTCTGTATTTCTGAGAACACATGTGGAGTCAGGGGCAGCTATCCTGCTCATGTCTCATGATGACAATTAAGGTATTGTGTGGTACACCTGGACTGGAAGCTGCACCTGTGGAAAGATAAAGGGGAGGAGGAGAAGGGGAACTGGAGAGGACAGAGCAAGTTGTTTTATAGTCTTATGAAGATCTGAGCATTAGCTCGCCATTTAAATCTTGGCCTCAAAGGAACTGCTTAGGCACATTTTGTCTATATTTGAAGACATCAAAATACATGATTTTATAGATATGTGTGAAATATTTATATATGTATATAAATTTGTGCACACACATGTAATGAGATGAAACATTTACAGTCCTAATAGCTGGCACCAAAATTCCATATGGGTTAGGCACTGTCTTTGAGAAAGTGCTGATGAGCTGCTGGACTGGGCAGACAGAAAGCAAAGTTTCTAGTTGGTCCCCAAATAACTATCTGGCCTGCTGGTGAAATGGAAAAACTTTAACTTTTGATTCTGAGAAGAGGGAGTATGAAAGAAATACAAAGAAGGCAAAAAATAGAGAAAAAGGAAGAGGGGACAGGGTCACCACAAGATGGCGGATGCTGGATGCTGCGTGGGGAGGAAGAGCCCACTAGAGACATATGTCTCATGCGGAGTTGAAAGGACTTTGAGGAATCAGGCTCTGTACTATGCCACCTTCCAACTTAAAAAAATTGTGTCTCTGTATGTTTGTCATGTAGTGTGCTCAGAACCATATTAGGACATCTCTCCAGTCACAGAGGCACCCACAGCAGCCTGGAGCAGAGGAGCTGTGGGGAGGGAGGGCTGCAGGCAGAGGCAGTGCTGGGATTTAAGCCCCAACCTGGGAACCCAGTGAAATCTTGGTGGACACCTTGGACACCCATAAGACAAAGATTAGTGGTTACACCACAAACACTCCACCAAATGACTGGACCAGATGCCATCTTATTTCCAAATCTTGGTGCCAGAGATACCAAGTGCTGGAAAAGCACTTAGATGAAATGGAGTACAGAATCTGAGACAGACAGAATGTCACTAAGTGGAGATTCCAAATGCAATTGTAGCAATGAGACCAAAAATTTGAGGGAGGCAAGTACCTGAGTTTAATCACATATTTACAATTTCTTTTTTAAGTATGTTTTATTGATTATGTTTTTACAGTTGTCTCATTTTTTCTTTCCTTTATCTACCTCTGCCCTGCACAGCCCTCCCTCCAGCATTCCTCTCCCCTTAGTTTATGTCCATGAGTCATACACATAAGTTCTTTGGCTTCTCCATTTCCCATACTATTCTTAACTTCCCCCTGTCTATTTTGTACCTACCATTTATGTTTCTTATCCCTGTAGCTTTCCCCCCATTCTCCCCCCTATCCTCCCCACTGATAACCCTCCATGTGATCTCCATTTATGTGATTCTGTTCTTGTTCTAGTTCTTTGTTTAGTTTGTTTTTGCTTTTTAGTTTCAGTTGTTGATAGTTGTGAGTTTGTTGTCATTTTATTGTTCATAGTTTTGATCATCTTCTTTTTCTTAGATAAGTCTCTTTAACATTTCATATAATAATGACTTGGTGATGATGAACTCCATTAACTTGACATTATCTGGGAAGCACTTTATCTGCCCTTCCATTCTAAATGAAAGCTTTGCAGGATAGAGTAATCTTGGATGTAGGTCCTTGCCTTTCATGACTTTGAGTACTTCTTTCTGGACCCTTCTTGCCTGTAAGGTCTCTTTTGAAAAATCAGCTGATAGTCTTAGGGGAACTCCTTTGTAAATAACTGTCTCCTTTTCTCTTGCTGCTTTTAAGATTCTCTCCTTATCTTTAATTTGGGGTAATTTAATTATGATGTGTCTTGTTGTGTTTCTTCTTGGATCCAACTTGTTTGGAACTCTCTGAGCATCCTGGACTTGCATGTCTATTTCCTTTCATGTCAATTTCCAGATTGGGGAAGTTCTCCATTATTATGTTTCAAATAAGTTTTCAATTTCTTGCTCTTCCTCTTCTCTTTCTGGCACATATGATTCAGATGTTGGAACATTTAAAGTTGTCCCAGAGGTTCCTAAGCCTCTCCTTATTTTTTTTTTCAATTCTTATTTATTCATTCTGTTATGATTAGATGTTTATTTCTTTCTTTTGTTCCACATCTTTGATTTGAGTCCTGGTTTCCTTACTTTCACTGTTGATTCCCTGTATATTTTTCTTTATTTCACTTTGTATAGCCTTCATTTCTTCCTTTATTTTGTAACCATTCTCAATCGTTTCTGTGAGCATCTCGATTACCAGTGTTTTGAACTCTACATCTGATAGGTTGGCTATCTCCTCATCACTTAGTTCTTTTTCTGGAGTTTTGATCTATTATTTCATTTGGGCCATATTTTTTTGTTTCAGTGCTGCTCTTATGATGTAAGGGGCAGAGCCTTAGGTAGGGCAGGGCAAACCATGTTGCTGTGTTTCAGCACTGTATGTGGGGGAGGGGTCCGAGAAGGAACAATACTGCTTGCTCTGCTCTTGCTCCACTTTCCATTACTTCCTTCTCTTCCCACAAGACAATTGTGCCTTTTTGGGTGTTGATTACCAGGTGTGTGTGTGTGTGTGTGTGTGTGTGTGTGTGTGTATACATTCTAGGAACCTGTGGGCCTCTCCAACAGTCTCTCCAGTGAGGCTGGGAGTTTCTCCTGCTGTCACAACCCCTATAGATTTTTACAGCCAGAGGTTTTGAGGTTTTATTTCCCCATGCTAGACCCCTGGGTTGTGCACTTTGTCTTGCTTCCTCCATGCTTACCTGCATCCGAATGTGGGACTGCCCAGTCTACCACCCAGCAATTTGCCCACCTCAGTTCACCAGCTGCCACCTTGTCATGTGTCCTCTCCACCCTGGCTCCCTGGCTCCACCAGTTTGGATGAATGTTTCTTCTTTAACTCCTTGGTTGTTGAACTTGCATACAGTTTGATTTTCTGGCAGTTCTGGTTGTTTTTAAATTGGTTGTTATCCTTCTTTTTGTTGTATGAGGAAAGAAAGCATATCTACCTACGCCTCCATCTTGGCCAGAACTACTCCACATATTTATAGTTTCTGTCCCTTACATTTTGAGAGCCTAGGATAGTCACAGGAAGTTATGACTTAGTCACAACTGTTCTGGGATGCCTAATTCTCCTGTGGTTTCCCAAGTGATTGTCATTGAGAGTCACCTGGGCCTGATTCAGCAGTATGAGCAGCCGGGCAAAGTCAGAGCTCTAAATAGTAGGTACCTTCCTGAGTTGGTCCGTGGTGAGCACTGGGTCCTTCATTCTGATAATTAGGGCAAGTTCTCCTAGTTTCTGTTCACTTATCTCTGCAGGAACTTTTAACTTGGGACTTGAGTTGGGCATTGTCTGCTAACTCTCAGCACCTATTTTTGCCCTCTTTGGGGTGTCCTCCTGAGACATTGTACAAAGGTTGAAAAGATAAAAATGGTATTTCTCAGACCCCCTTGCAGCTAGAGTCCTGATAGTAGAGTTTAGTTCTGCCAACTACAGGGTCTGATACAAATAATGACCTTTTTATTATAAAATCTTTTATTACAAAATTATAAGCATGTAATTCTGTACCATAACAATATCATACTCAAGCATACCATATGACATTTTAGGTAAAATTTTCAAATTAAAACTATAATTATTACACTCCTATTATTACCCTATTGACCACACTCAAGCAGGTGTTACCTCTGCCTGATCCTGTTAGAAGCTATCAAGCTGATACTTGCAAGCAGAAGTAAGGCAAAGGGCTTACCTTCCTGTTGCGTTTAGCTGGTTTCTATGGGCAAACAAGGTTGGAGGATGTGGGGCTCTTGGACCACAGTGTTTCAGCGTCCAAGCTCCTACCTTGTTGAAGTTGAGGAAAGCAGTGGTGATGGTTTTGTGACCCTGGCTCCTGATCCTGGACTTCAGGGATGGGTCTGTGTTCTTGAAAACAATGAGTCCCTGATTCTCCACCTTTCTGACTGGTCAGAGGCAGCAGCTCCTCTGGTAGTCACTTCTGTGGTGCTTGGGGAGACATCTCTGGAGGTGCAGCAGAGCCTGTTGCTTCTCCAGCACTCCCTATTTAATTTTGAACTTCAGTATTAATCTCTTTCTCTTTAAAATAGTTACACTGGTTTCCATTTCTTACTGATGGCCACAGAACTTTACAAAGACACCAAAGGGCTCATTGAGCATGACTGAGCAATACACTAGATTTAGAAAGTCACAAAGGAGTGAGAGTGGGCTCCAGTCTCAGTCAGTACTTCTTTGTCTTTCAGATTCTTGTGGAGGAGGGGACTGTCCCTTTTGCTTTGGGGTCTACCCTGCCCCTGTCTCCCAGGCAGGCTGAAACAAGGGCAAGGTGAAACAAATTACCTAGGTATAAAATTTAAGGAGGCATTCTCTCTCAAGTTTGTAAAGGTGCAGGTGGTCCCTGAGGGGAGTGCCTCCTTTAACTTTACACCCTAGGTGCCTCACTTGCTTCACCATTGTCCTGGCCCTGCTCACAGGTTTTACCTTGGAACCTGGTTGTCCTCAACACTGAGTTCAATGAACACGTATAAAGGACCCAGGGACAAAGAAAATGATGGGGAGGGGGATTGAATGTGAGAAGTTGGGGTGGATAGGGTGGGGGAGAGTAATGGTGGGAAAATGGGGACAACTGTAATTGAACAACAATAAAAAACAAAAAACAAACAAAAAGAAAAAATACTGAGTTCAGAGAATTCTTAGCCTCTGCACACGCTCTGGCTCAAAGAACAGTCTCTCTGCTGTGTTATCTTTATCCTGACCAGCTTTGTGATGTGTTTGGCCCCCAAACTGAAAGTGGGTCCTCTTAGCCATGCCATCATGACACTTCCACATACTATTATTAGACACCCCAGGGGAATGGCACCTGGGGGTGTTTCTTTGTATGCACTTCATGCACAGTGTGCAAAGCAGTGGAGGGGAGAGCTCTGCTCTACCTCAGCTGATTACACACATCTGGAGAGGCTGTATGTCTACAAGGCTGGGGTCACAGAAGGGAGAGACACTGGCAGTTGCTGATTAATAAAGACATGTAGAAAAGATGCTCAGCTTGAATAAGAAACAGGGATAGGTCAATTAAAGCAGAAGAATGGAAGTTGCTTTACCACCTATTAGACTGGCAGAAATTAAAACAATGTAATCCTAGTAGTTGGTACTAGAGCTGAGTACCAACTCTAGTGCTCTCTCCTCCCAGCACCACCGATGCCACTGGCTACAAAAAAGCAGGGAGGGCAATGATCAGAGCATTGTCAGTGCTTTTTAGGAGGGAAATGAAAACAGGTCCTTTTTCTGATTCATAACAGCCACAGAGGCAGATAGTACAGCCAGGGGCTTCCCCTTCCATCTTGTTTATAGCCACCTCTCTGCCTCTAAGGTTCACTGGGAGGTCGACCTGTCAGCAGGGGAGAGCTGGGCTGTCTTTGCTCAGAGACATTGGCCTAGAACCTGTTCAGATGAGCACACCGCTCCCACTGCATGGGCTCTGATGAGATCCCAACCTTGGCTTCCAGGAAGCCCTGAGAACTGGAAACGTATCTGGAATGGAAACAGAGGAAGCTGGTCTGAAATAGGCGCTGTCACTGGTAATGCATTTGCCTTACCTGTTATTACCTAATGGAAGAGTTTTCCCTGGGCACTTGCTGAGGATTTATGTCATTCGGGTCTGTAACAGCCTGATGCAGTATGTGTTGTTTTAGGTCCTTGGTCCCCTATCCCCAATTCCAAAAATCTAAACACTCTGACAACCAAAAGGTTTTTATGACTCACTTGGTGGCCAGTCCTGGACTAAAGCGATATGAGGTTATTTATGGTCTTAATTACACCATTTACTATAAATATATGTTTCTCTTCAGAAATATTAAAGTGATTGATTACAGGGTGTTCCTCAGACCCACTGAGTGTTACATAATATACTGTCATGTGCCATAAAATTCTTGTAAATTCAAGGTTTCAGAATGTTGAAACATCTAGCCCTAAGATAAACTATAGTGGGCCTATATTATTTTCACTTTATATAAGGAAAACAGAGGTTCTCAGATGAGTTTGTTATCTTGCCAGGCACCACAAAGCCCCTGAGTGAGGGTCAGACACTTGAACTCAGGATGCTGTGACTTTCAACCTGCATTCTCAATCCCCTGGAACAGGCCCTCCACTTCCTCAGTGTGTGGGAATTCAGAGGCAAGTTGGGCTACATTTTACAATGGCCCCATGACAGACTTTCAAATCCTCCTTTTTTGACAAGAATTAAGACACAATACTGAAACTGTAACCCTCCTCCTCAACCACAAGGCCCTGCCTGAATTCAGCACTCTAAAATCTTTGTAGAGCCCTATTAGTTGTTTTGATTTTATTTTTTAAATTATATTTTATGATTATGCTATTCGACTTGTAGCAATTTTTCCCCCTTTACTCCCTACCACACAGCATCCCCCACTCCCTCTGGCAATCCTCACACCATTGTTTATGTTTATGGGTCATGTGTGTAAGTTCTTTGGCTACTCCATTTCCTATACTGTACTTTACACCCACATGCCTATTCTGTAACTACCTATTTGTAATTCTTAATCCCTTCACCTCTTCACTCATTCCCTCACACCCCATCCCATCTGGCAACCAGAAAAATGCTGTCCATAATTCTGTCTCTGTTCTTATTCTTGCTTAGCTTGTTTTTTAGATTCAATAGTTGATAGGTATTTATTGACATTTTATTGTTCATAGTTTTGATCTTTTTCTTAAGGAAGTCCCTTCAACATTTCATATAATAATGGTTTAGTACAGATGAACTCCTTTAGTTTTTTCTTGTCTGGGAAGCTCTTTATCTGCCCTTTGATTCTAAATAATAGCTTTGCTGGATAGAGCAATTTTGGTTGGAGGTCCCTGATTTTCAGGACTTTGAATATTTCTTGCCAATCCCTTCTAGCCTGCAAAGTTTCTTGTGAGAAATCAGCTGATAGTCTTAAAGGCACCGCCTTGTAGGTAACTAACTGCTTTTCTCTTGATGCCTTTAAGATTCTCTCTTTATCTTTAAGCTTTGGCATTTTAATTATGATGTGTCTTGGAGTGGGCTTCTTTGCATCCATCTTGTTTGGGATTCTCTGTGCTTCCTGGACTTGCATGTCTATTTCCTTCACCAAATTAGGGAAGTTTTCTTTTATTATTTTTTCAAACAGATCCTCAATTTCTTGCTCTTTCTCTTTTCCTTCTGACACCCCTATGATGCAAATGTTGGACCTCTTGAAGTTATGCTAGAGGCTGCTTACACTATCCTTGTTCTTTTGGATTCTTTTTTCTTCTTGTTGCTCTGCATGGTTGTTTTTTGCTTCCTTATTTTCCAAATCATTGATTTGATTCTTGGCTTCATCCATTCTACTATTGTTTCCCTGTAAATTTTTCTTTATTTCAATCAGTTTCTGACTGGACATTTTTTATACAGTTGAGGTCCTTACTAAGTTCCTTGAGCAGCTCTATAAACAGTGTTTTAAGCCCTACATATGACAGATTACTTGTCCAATTTTGTTTGTTTTCTGGAGTTTTGATCTGTTCTTTCACTTAGGCCATGTTTCTTTGTCACCTTGTTTTGGCAGCCTCCCTGTGTTTGTTTCTGTGTATTAGGTAGAGCTGTTATTACTCCCAGTCTTGGTAGCATTAGCTAATCAGTAGGCATCCTATAGGGTCCAGTGGCACAGCCTCCCCTGTCACCCAAATTGGGTACTTGAAGTGCACCCTTTGTGTGGGCTGAGTACACCCTGCTCTAGTAGTTGAATCTGGATTGCTGTTTGCAGATCAATGGGAGGGATTTACCCTGGCTATTCAGTTGCAAGGACTGACTGTGGCCACTAACCACCAACCTCCGCCCTCTGTGGAGGGAGGATCAGCTGTACAGGGACAGGGTGGTAGTGTTCCAATGTGGTCTGTAGCTGTCCACTGGGTGCATAGGGTCTGGGGGTTCTCAGGTGGTGCAGATCATGGTCAGCCCCCATCTGTGTTTTGCCAGGGGGCCACCCTGCCTGAGCTATAAAGCAGTCTGAGACGGCTGCTACTTGTGCTGGACTTGGAGGTTCCCAGGCAAAGACAAGCTATGAATCTAGACTGGCTTGTGCCAGACCTGGTGTCACCTAGCAAAGGGTCTGAGGGTTGGAGGCTCACTGAGGCCAGCTGTTGCTTGTTTGAGAGGGCTTAGGAAGTTGTGAAGCATGAACCAAGACTAGCCATTCATATGGAAAAGTCACAGTTAACAGTTTGGTTTGAGGTCAGTTCTGCTCACAGGGCTGCATGAGGAGTGGAAGTGATGAGGTTCTGTGGTTGCATGCAGGGGTGCAACCAAAAGTTGGATCTACCAGCTGTAAGATCTCTTTCTGTCAAGCGTTCCTTGCTTCTAGGTTTCTGTCCCATGCATGTGACTTTGCAAGGATACCCTCCTTCTTAATGTTGCCTTGCATTACTCCTTTAGGTTATTCAAGTCACACTTTCTGAGAGTCTGAGGGCTACTGCCATTTCCTGGGGATTCTATCTATCAATTTCTAATCTTTTAAGAATATTTCACAGAATCTGTAGCTCAGGAGAAGGAGAAACCCAGATATGGGCACTGCTGGCCTAGGGTATCCACCCACACTGAGCAGGAAGAGGGTCTCTGAGGACCAAATCTCTGCATTTCTTCAGGGTTTCCCCACTGCCTGGCACCCAGAAGGTGCTGAATATGTGAACACTAATCCATTTTTTGAAATACAGGGGCTTGTTTTAAAAATCTCAGAAGGGTATGTGAAAAATATTCTTTTCCATCTAATTCTCCAATTCATAATTCCTAGAGTAAATCTCAGTCATCCACTTGTAGCTCTGTTCTATGCATATCCCAAAATGTACAAACAGTATTTATATATGTGTGTGTATATACCTATAATAAAATCCTTTATAATACACAGGGTGGGGAAAACTAGGTTTATACTTGTTTTTGTGGAGAATAATATAATAGTTAATAAATAACAAGACAAGAATAAACTGTGTTCCAAATACTCACTACTGTAAACTTACTTTCCTCCCACTGTGTGTATTACATAGGAATTATAGTATAAACAAGTGTTTGTTAAATGAATGAATGAATACCTAGAGCCACATGGGGTGCTTAGACTGTGAGAGGCTTGAAAGGGATGGAAGCTACTTTTACCAACACTATCTACTACAGTTCATCAGAAAGCAGAGCCTGCATAAGTTATTTTAACAGAGAGATTTTAATACAGTGAATTGATTTAAAAGATTGAAGGATTGGTAAGGCAAAAAGTGGTGATTGAGGACACACAGAGATAGTATCTGCAAAAAAGCAGCCACCCCCTTAGGGTGTGGAGTGGTGGGGGGACCAAGAAAGAGATCTGGGTTGTTAGAACTCAGAGGCCTGGAGAAGAAACTGCAGAGCTAGGACCTGACACACAGTGGAGGGGGCGTGGCTGACTGGCGCTGATATCTCAGATGGGAACATGCTGTGGCTGGTTCTGAGAGTGTGACGAAGGGGGATGAATTGGAATCAGCTGTGGCTGCTGGGTGACATGTATGGCTGGGATGCTACTGCCAGGAACAGTAAGCAAATGGAGTAGATCAAGTCCTTTGTCCCTCCTCTGCCTTCCATTGTCCTCCCAGTGACAAGGGCAGGAGGGAGCCCCGTGAAGGAGGGGCCATGTGGTGTTGGGTTTGCAGACTTCCTTCCCCAGCACCACCATGTAAGGAACAGAAGGGTGGGCTTGGTGCTGAGAGACATGTGTGTAATCACCAGGACATCTTGTTTCTGTTTATTTGCATCTTTTGCGCAGATTAGAAGCAAGCACCCTCTCCAGGCAGAGTTGGCCCTGTGTCATGGTGCCTCATCTGGTGAGCAAAATCAGAAATGGTGCCCCGAGGAGGACGTACTCCATATCGGGGTGGAGAGCAGGGCAGAAAAATATGGGCTGGGTTTTAGTCCCTATTTGTTTTCCTATTTCCCTCCCTTCATGGCAGCCAGGGGTTCAGGATGGCTTATTAAGAGGCCTCTGTGATCCCTGAGGTTTATAGCTTACTGGGTACCTGCCTCTCCTCAACATAGGAACCAGGGCCTGAATTAGCATGTGTACTTCTGAAAAAGGCATAGGGAACATAATGTTTTCTCAGCAAACCTGGGAGAGGAAACTCTTTCTGAGGTACTAGGTGTTAGTGGTGATCCAAGATGAGGGACTTGGGAATCTTCAGATCCTAGGGATTAGAGAAGTTTGAGAGGCTATTTTAGAATTCTTCACAGTAGAGTTTTCAAACTGGATGGGATTCTAGACATATTCTAGTAATAATTACAATGATGATAATAATAGTTATCTTAGATGAGGTTTCCTGGAACCAGACTCTGAAGCAGATTGTGTGAGAAACTGGGGAGTAAGTATTCACAGGAGACACATACAAAGAGGCATGGAGGCCAATTGGGCAGAGAGACAAGCTGACCCCCAATGCAGCCGTGACTGAGGCCTTGGTCATCCTACAGGGGCTCTGGAGCTGGGGTGGCCCTTCCGAATGGTCTCCAACTGAGGTAAGGTAGCTGGGCCTGGGCCATAGCCCCCTTAGGAGGAGGTGTAACCTTGGGAGGGCTTTGCTGTGGTCTAAGGCAGGTTCTGACGGGGATCAGCTCCGAGCCTCCTGTCAGCCAGAGAACTGGTGCATTAGCTCTGAAGAAAGCAGAGTACCACAGCACACACTGTAATAGTGATGAGGTGATGAAGGCTAGCACCTGTTGATCTTCAACACTGAGCTGAAAGCTTTGCCTATAAATCTCTGGAGTCTTCCTCAATCCAGTAAGTAACACTGATATCCAACCCCATTGCTCAAGACAAAATCATAGACGTCATCCTTGCTCCTTTCTTTTTTTACCCACCCACATAGCAATATATTAGTAGGATTTATTGGCTGCACTTCTGACATATATCCCAAATCTGTCCACTTCCCTCTATTCCCATCACTCTGACCCAAGCCATCAAGTCTTCCCTGGGCAACAGTTTCTTAGCAAGTCTTTCTGTTCCCACCCTGGTTGCCCTGCCATCCATTCTCCATAGAGCACTCAGAATTACCTCAAAATAATACTCCCCTAAGTAAAGCCCTTTAATTGCTTCTTGTTGAACTTAAAGTCTGAACTCCTAACTGTGGGATGCAAGACCCCACTCAATCAGTCTCTGTCTCCTCCTCAACCTCACTGGATTTCTCTTGATTCCTTGAACACGTCAAACTCATTCTTGCCCTAGAGCCTTTGCAGTAGCTGCTTCTTCTTCCCGGAATGACTGTCCCCAGAATGTGCCATGGCACAGTCTTGTCATTTAAGCCTCAGCTCAAGTGTCACATCCTTAGTTAGGCCTCCTATGACCATCCTGATTAAATTCTTACTGGAGACATCAGTTCAGCCTTGTTTAAAGGGCCAGATGCCCCTCTTGCAGCCTGGGGTCTGTTTGCAACTGATCAAAGCTCCCTCTGCACATCACAACCTGGAGGTAGGATGTCTCCCTTAGAAGACAGTTCTCATGTTGTCTATTTTTAGAAATCCAGAGCTGTCTGGGGACTTTGTTGTCCTGCCTACAGCACAGCCAAAGTGAGTGTTGAGTAGGCAGGACTCAGGAGGGTACAACCTGGCCTAGCTCCTCAAGTGTGTCAGCTAGCAAGTGGAAAAGAGAAGCCCCTTCACCACTGAATTTTTAATTGCACTGGAAACCACCCAGCCCTTTCATCCAATGCTGAAGGGAAATTTGATTACTTGGTCTATAGGCTTGGGGCAAGCAGAAACAGAGATGAGGTTGGAAACATTCTTAACATGTGTGTTTTCTTGGTCATTAAAGGAGAATAACAAACTCTTGCAATGTTTGAAAGAAACCATGATCCAATTTTCAAGTATTGGGTTGGTCAAAAAGTTTATTTGTTTCTGTAAGATGGCTCTAGTAGTGCTTAGTTGTCTTTAACTTCATTAGGAACAACTTTGTTAGGTTGTATGTGATAGCTGTCACATCAATGTGCATTACAATGATTTATCTGATGTGGAGAAAGGGGAAACCTTTTGCACTATTAGTGGGGATGCAAGCTGGTACAACCATTGTGCAAAGCAGTATGGAAACACCTCAAAAAATTAAAAATGGCCTGCATTTTGATCCAGTTATCCCACTTCTGGGAATATATCCAAAGGAACCCAAAACACTAATTTGAAAGAACATAAGCACCCCTGTTCATTGCTGTGTTATGTACAATCACCAAATTATGGAAGCAGCCCTAGTGTCCCTCAGTAGATGAGTGGATAAAACAACTGTGGGACATTTACACAGTGCAATACTACTTGGCTGTAATAAAGAAAAACATTTTACCCTTCTCAACTGTATCGATGGACCTGGAGAATATTATACTAAGTAAAATGATCCAGTCAAAGAAAAACAAATACTGTATGATTTCACTCATCTGTGCAACCTAATGAACAAACTGAACTAACAAGGAAAATGGGGACAGACTCAGATGGAGAGCAGGATGACAGCTGGGAAGTGGTTATGGGGTAGAGGGATTGAGCAAAAAGGAAAGAGGACACATAGACATGGACAACAGTGTGGTGATTGCTGGGAAGCGGGAGTGTAAGAGGGCTAAATAGTAATGGAAAAAATACAAAAAGATTAAACTACACAAGAAGGAAGTGAAAAAATTAAAAACTTCTTTTCAAAAAAAAATAAATTAAAGAAAATTCCAGGCATTCTCCTCAGAAGCACTCATTTCTGCACTCCAGAGAGGTGGGTTCCTAGAGCAGCTGGTCTCAAAGCTGGTGCTTGTGACAGGGCCTGACACAAGGCATACGAGTGTTGAGTGCTGCTATGTGCCTCATGTGGCAACATTTGTACTTGGAGGTAGAAACTACTGGCATGGTGTGAAACGAGTCCTGCTCTCAGGAAGCTGAAAAGACAGCTGGCCCAGAATGTCTCCAGGGCTGGCACAGGTCCTGGAGCTCTGAAGTCTCTCCTCAGGTTAACCACAATGGCAATCAATGACCAGCCCTGATTCATGGACACATGGCAGGGTCAATACAGCTAATAAATGGAAGATCCAGGATTACAACTCAAGTTTCTTACTCACAGGTGGGGCTTTTTCTCCTATACTATTGAAGGCTCAGAGGCACAGTGAAATGGAGAATTAAAAGGACTGAAACTGGATAATTTCTGTAGGTAGAATGGTAGGGAAGGGACATTAGAGGGGAAGGAGTTAAAGAGGCGTGCAAGCGGTGAGAGAGAAGGGGAGGAGTTATGGAATGTATCAGGGTTCTCAGAAACAGACCATACATGTGTGTGTATATGTAAAAGGTCTGTCCAGAAAAAGTCCAGCCATTGTTTATGCAACAAAAATGGTTTGCATGACATAATGTAACCTGGCAGCCAAAGGGCATGGACTGGAATGCACATGTAAGAACAATGCTGACTTCACTGTACTAGTAAGTGGGTACAGTAGATGCTGATGAGTAAGCATGTGTACTGTGTGGCTGTTGTATTCAGAATGACTGAGAGAATAGAGCAATGAATCTGCATCAAATTTTGTGTTAAGCTTCAGCATTCCTCTACATAAACTATTCAGATGATTCAGAAGGCCTCACCTATAGACAAGTGGCGATTGGCAGCTTTATCACAACAGTGCACCTGCTCATGCATCATGTCTCATGTGGAGTTTTTTTTTTTTTGTGAAACATCAAATCAGTCAGATGACTCAGCCCCCTACAGCCCAGATTAGGTGCCCTGCGACTTCTGGCTTTTCTCAAAACTAAAATCACCTTTGGAAGGGAAGAGATTTCAGACTATTGATGAGATTCAGGAAAATATGACAGGGCAGCTAATGGTGATTGGGAGAACTGTATGAGGTCCCAAAGTGCCTACTGTGGAGAGGACTGAGGTGTTATTGTCCAATGTACAATGTTTCTTGTATCTTCTTTATAAATGTCTCTATTTTTCATACATATCAAAAATGTATCAAAATTGGTGAATTTTTGTGTAGCCATTTTAGTACTGGAGATGGAAGAAAATATGTAACATTTTTGGCATATTATGCTTCATTTTTTTAAGAAAGCTAAAAATGCAACTGAAATACAAAAAAAGATTTGTGCAGTATATGAAGAAGATGCTGTGACTGATTGAACATGTCACAAGTAGTTTGAGAAGTTTTGCGCTGGAGATTTCTCACTGGACGATGCTCCATGATCGGGTAGACCAGTTGAAGTTGATAGTGATCAAATCCAGACACTAACTAAGAACAGCCAACATTATACCATGTGAGAGATAGCCCACATACTCAAACTATCCAATCAATAAAGTTATCAGTTAAAATGAAAAGTGTGTCTTTTATTTTACAGAAAAAACTAAACAAACATTTTGGCCAAACCAATAGTTACTGGTTTCTGATTCTGATTAAACCTTGAGGGACTTGTGCTAGGCACTGAGGCCAGGGGAGTGTGAGGCCTTCCCTTTTTACTCCCAGGAGTCGGGACAGGCCAGTAGAAGTAGGGGTCCACTCACTCACTGAGACTCCGTGCTGTGCCAGGCTGTGTTTGAGGCTCTCAAACACGCAGAGCTGCTGATAAATAGACAGTTGGCTGGAACCAAGCGGTTGGGCAGGTCTCGAGGCTGAATTCTAGGAAGGGGAGGTAATGAGCTTGTGCTGTGGGTCCGAGGCCCTGAGAGAAGTCTTCCTATAGGAGGTGGCCTGGGAACTGGCTCCAGAAGAACTGTGGGCTTTAAACAAGCATCTCTAAAATAATAGACCATCAAATCCACCTGCCCAGCACAATTCTGCCTTTCGCTTTCCTCTTCTCTCCTCCTCATTTGCTTCCCTGGCTGGGGAGCACTCAGAAATGATGTGCTGTGCCCAGGAAGGCCCCTGGAGGCCACCCTACCTGTGTGCATGTATCTCCAGCCACCAAACACCAGAGGTGGCCTCTAGTCTGGGAAGTCTGTTGGCACTTTGGAAACTCTTCTTGGGAAAAGCAAATGGTTGTTGTCTGAGCCTCCTCATTGATTCCTTTGGGGAAGTGGAGTGCAGAAACTGCTGTCCAGGGGGATGAAAGGGTGACAAGGGAAAACAGGCTGGCTTCAGAGCAGAGCACAGGGAGGCTGGGAAGAGCCTTGCTTCATGAACAATGTCAGGCTAAAGGCAGAGAGAGAGAAGGAATGAGAGCCTCGGCAGGAGGGAGTCAGCTTTTGGTAATTTGGAGTTAATTTTGAATTTCCTTGAAAATCACCATGTAAACATCTAGTTTTGCCTTTGATGGTGGAAAGAAACTACCTGCTTTTATTCCTCTTCAGGACTTTTCCCCTAGCAGTGAAGTAAATTAGGCAAAGCAACGTTGGAAGTTGCAGTTGTTATAATTTCTGAGGGAAAGATCAGGCTGATTGTTGGTTCGGGTGAAGGGAGATGAGGCCCATTTCTCCTGCCTGCTCCAACCTGCCCCCACTCATCTCTCAGTGGCATCTTCGAAGACTGGCTCCACGTGAGTCTTTATTCCTAACAGGCCCCTTGTTCTGACCACCAGGTGCCTGCACCATGCTAGGCATTTGGGGACCATAAGGCAGGGGAAACGGGGTCCTTTGCCCAAACCTGGACACAGGAGCAACAAACCTGAACACTCCCACTGAGCTGCCCTAGAAGACGGCTCTTCATTTACAACAAAGACAGTGCAGGGATTGCCAGGGAGTATAGTCTCTTTTTCTTTTTTCTGTTGCCTCATTCCTATCATCAACTCAGCTGTAAAAATTAGGATCATGGAAGCTCCCTTGCAGGATAGTCAGTGCATAGTTGTCTCTGGAAAATCTAAAATGTTCCTTTGCATCACACTGAAGCAGCCATTGGGAAAGCTCTCCTGTACTGGTTGGGTCACCTGTACAGGTGTTTCAAATGAGCGGCACATTGGTGGAACGCCAGCCGCCTGTGGGGAGGACAAGGGAGGGGATTGACCCGTGATCGGCAGAAGATGGAAAAACTGTCATATCAAAACCACAAGTGGTTCCTCTCTCGACAGAGGTGGAGGCTTTTATCTTCAGGGCAGGCTTATCCATCTGCTGCTAAAATGATCAAAATGGACCTTCGGGTCCATAAAGTGAGTTTCCACCCTCTGTTTCAAAAAACCTGGGAAGTAACCTGAATGTAGATGTTGTAGGTGGGAATGCAGGAGATACATCTGCTGCACATGACTGTGCTGGAGCTAGGTCTCTCCTCTGTCCCCCTCCCTCTCTCCTCTCTGCTTTCCTTGCTGGCGGTGCCTCCCTCATCTCCTGCTGGTCTGCACATCTTGGCCAGGCAATTTGTCATTGAGTGCTGTGCCCATGAAAGCAGTCATCTGCCCTTGGCTGCTTTCTGAGTAATGAGTGGAAGGGCTGGGGTGGGGGGTTATTCAGATCTAGTTTGGAAACTGAGGAGTCCATCCTGACCATTCCTGGCCATTATATGTTTTTCCTTCTCAACAGCCAAAGGCTACCTAGGGAATCAAACTTAACTCTGGTTCAGCTGCCTAGACTCCCTTGATGGTGACATCTTGGAGGAGGACATGGCTCAGCAACTCCTCCTACGGTGGCCCATGTGGGCCGAAGTGGCGGACATAATGGGCCTCTGTATGTTGTATGAAAATGCTCTTGTCACTCTTGCACCTGCACCTTCTGGACTAATGGTTTGAGTATGAGTAGGAGATTGTTGAGAAAACAGACCATGACTATCTACTGGAACATCAGTGGAGGGAGGGTAGCAACCCTGGCCCCCGGGGAGGGAGCCTTCAATTTGTACTCAGAAGTGCTGGAGAGAGAGGGATGTTAATGAGATTTATTGTTCAGAGCCACCCCTGGAGTCTCCCTCACAAAAGAAAATGCCCTGTACATTTTCCCCAAGTTGGTGAGTACCTTCAGTTTAATGGACTGCTGGGTCTGCCATCCCGTGCTGACCAGCTCTGACCGTGATTTGGTCCCTGTTGCCCTTAATTTTACTGAGAAGTCTACAGAAACAGCAGGGGTGGCCCCAGCTCCTGACCCTCCCCACAAAACACCTGTCAGCTACTCCGGATATCTTCCCTACCCCCGTTCTCACAGCTGTGGCTCAGTCATTCCACAGGGCAGGTGAGTGTCACCCAAATAGGGCTGTGGACACACAGAACAAGGTGGAGGGGCTACTGTCAGGCAGTCTTTCCGAAACCGTGGACTGGACTAGGCTCAATTATCCTGACTGAACTGGGAGCCTCGCACCACTTGAGGGGCTGCTGGAAGCAGTGTCAGCCTATGTATCCTGACTAACGCAGGCCCTTCCTGGGGCCCCCAGCAATGACAAAGAACACTTTCTTTCTGTCCTGGCTAGCGTAGCTCAGTGGATTGAGCACAGGTTGCGAACCAGGTATCGCAGGTTCGATTCCCGGTCCAGGCACATGCCTGGGTTGCAGGCCATGGCCCCCAGCAACTGCACATTGATGTTTCTCTCTCTCTCTCTCCCTCCCTTCCCTCTCTAAAAATAAATAAATAAAATCTTTAAAAAAAAAAGAACACTTTCTTTCTAGGAACTCCATGTGCACCCTTTGGAGTATACCTCTTATGTGGAAGCCAGACATTAACTTGTCTCCTTTCTGCAAACATGCTGACCTGTGCCTTAGGAGTCATCATAAGACACCTCCAAGTGTTTAAGAAAGCACCACAAGTAGATCACTGAGTGCCCAGAGGATGGCAGCTACCAAGGGGAGCTTCCCAGAGGGATAACTGACTGATTACTTGTGCACACTATGACCAGTTGTCCCTATAATGGGGGTCTTCCACTTAGAAAAGGTGGCACAAGAAAATCTGTCCCCCACTTTACCTGGGCCCTGGAAGGTACTCATGTTGAGCCCTGGCCTCAGCTCACCGACCAGGGCTCTTAGAGACCATGAAATTGCCCTACACTATTTCCTGGCAGACCCAGATGGGGCCTGTGCAGTCCCTAATACATCCTCTGCCTGTGTCACTGCCTTAGGCCATGTGGAAAGGCCAGTACAGACATGTAAGGCAGAATCCCCTGGCTTTCCCAGGTAGACCCTTCTGCTCGAGGTTGCTGTTGAGATGGCTGGGTCAGGGCTTTGGGGAGAGCATGACTGAGGTCAGTACTGCAGGCTGGTCTCATTGTACTGCTTGGAGAGTCCTACTGGTAGCTGCCTTAATTAAATGCTGCATGTGAATAACAACAGATTTGGTCCCATTTTTTTGGCAGCCGGATTAATCAGGGTGTCTGGTAGAGTGGTGTACTCAGGGAAAATTTGCCAGAAGCTGTGACGAAAAACGAGGGGTGGGCATTGTCAGGAGACAATTCTCTATGGGCCTTTGGTGTTTCTGCATCTTTAGTGAGCAGAAGCATGGTCTGCCTTTGTTCCTGACGATCTTTTTAAGAACGTGGTACAGCAAACAGCCTCGGAGGGGAGTGTCCCCCTCTGGAGCAGAGGGCAGGCAGTCTCACTGTTCCTTATAAAAGACTCATCTTCCTTATGCTGGGAGTTTCTCCTCTGTAATGCAACCCACTGTGTGTGCCAGTGTCATCTGACTCCTTCTGTGTTGCCTTGTGGGATTTAGAACTTGGGAAACCAAGGCAAGAAAATGCTGCTATTCTGGCTCTTGCTATTTTTGTGAGTAATGAAATCCTTTGTTTCTGACCTGCCTGCCTTGTGTCTTCTGCAGCTGCCATGAGAGCATGGCCAGCCTACTTGTTAGCTTGCAAGTAGAGTAAGCCTTGAACACCCACCGTCTTGACAGCTTGTCTGGTCTGGATCACACCTGGGTATGGTGAGCATGTGAACATCATCTGCCATGTGCCTCACAGGAGGATAAAAGTCTGAGGGCACCCTGTGCTGGCTGGTGTGTGTGACGGTCACCACCCAACACTCCTTTCTCCAGTCCCTGGCGTCAATTCTATATACAGGTCAGGGAGGCTGGCTGGAGAGGGTTAGGAGTGGTCTCTGGGGTCGAACCACGAGGGTTTCTGCCACGATCCTCCACATAGCACAGCTTCGTTTGCCCACCCATCAAGGAGGGAGAGCAGTACCTACTCGGGAGGGGCTCTGTGGGGACCGACGAGGCAGGCTCTGCACAGGGAAACCGTAACGAATGCAGCACTTGCCACTGTTGTCCCTGTTATTCTAACTGATGACATTATTGCGGCGACCTCCATCATTCTGTGTAAGGCTGGCCTCCCCCTTCTAACAGCCTGTCTGTAATCTAAGTTTATCTTTTTTACACTGAAATTGGCCAATTTACATGGCACCCGTCACCACAGTCACTGGTGTGCTTCTAATCTAATTAGACTAATTTCAATTCCCTGGATTTAATTACTTTTAATTTAATTAATTTAGAATGCAGTACACAGGATGATTAATTAGCAAACATTACTGAGGGATTCGGAAGGTGAATTGCAGTATGTAAGTTTTAAAATATTATTGTGGCCACGTCCACCCGCTGTCACTTCACACAGGAGGCTGAGGAGAGGCCCTGGGCAGGGGGAGGCAGAGCCTAGCACTGCATGGAGCTGGGATTCAAATGTAAGTCACCTGGCACCAAGCTGCGCTCTCTCATGCCACTGCTGTGGGGAGCAATGGGAAACTCTCATTCAGGGATGCAAGGAAGAGGCCATTGATTCCAGTGGCCATCAGGCTGGAGCTAAGGCATGAATGGCGTGAGGTGAGGACAAACTTTTTCCATAGAGCTATATTTCACTGTGTTTCATGTATACAGTAAAAAAAATAATCATAGGGATCCCTCTGATATATCACACACTGCAATTTTTTCTATATTCATTTGTTACCTGGAATAATTATGATAGTAGTAATAATAATAACAATAATGATAATGATGATGTTAACAAACAGATGCTGCATGCCAAGCACTCTTCTAAGTGCTTTTATATTGATTAACTCCTCTAATTGTCATAGGAGTTAAGCACTGTGAGTGAGGCACTGTTGTTTCTATGGTCTGAGGGAGAAATCTGATGCTCTGAGCTGGCTCTGCTGGTTACATTTATTATTTGTGTTGTACAAGGGGACAGCTCACAGTGAGGTTCAGTCTGTGGCAGGAAGGTAGGGGAGACAATTTAGAGCTGGCCGTTATTTTGAGTACCCTGAAGTCACACAGGTTTGCCTCCTCCATGTCTGAGAGTTAACAATAGGGATAGCCAACCCTTGTGAGCCCTTCCTGTGGGGCAGTATGCCTCTGAGTCAGGGGCGTCAAACTCATTTTCACCAGGGGCCACATCAGTCTCGCCATTGCCTTCAAGGGGCTGAATGTAATTTCAGGACTGTATAAATGTAATTACTCCTTAACAGTTAAGCGAGAGCTCAGCGCTGCTGCCAGGTAGAAACAAGGTGCCAGGCTGGATAAAACAAGGTGGAGGGCCGGATTTGGCCCCTGGGCCTTGTGTTTGCCACCTGTGCTCTAAGTGCTTGTCATGTGTTTGCTCCAAAACGCCTGGCCCACCCTTGCTCATTAAGGGGAGATTCCTAATAGCTCAGCTGGAACGTGCACCTGAAAGTTCCAGGTGAGGCACTCTCCCTCACTGCCTCTCTTCCTCTTGGCAATCAACTTGAAGAGGCATGGACTCTGTTTGGCAACTGGAAGCTTCAGACTTCAGTGTTGTTGGGCCCTTGTAGGAAGAGCTCAGTCAGACCCCCCACCCCGAGCTGGGCAATCAACCCCTAAGTTCAACTCCAATCCCAAGGTCGCTTATTTTCCAGATAGGTTCACTGAGCTTCTCTGGGGCTCTGGCCCCTGTTATCCTGGAATGTTGGGCCATGATAGAGGTAAGGAAAGGAGATAGCATGGTTCAGACTCTACTCCCTGATGCACAATCACTGTCTGATACAAAAGCTGCCTTCACTCTGTGTCCTGAGTGGGGAATAGGGCCAACTGAGGAAAGCCACAAAGAGATTGTCTATGAAAAAGGATCTTACGGTGGCCTGAGCTGTCTTAGTGAAAATGGGCTCTTTAACAGGCTGTGTGAGTCACTGAAGGGATTCAAATAGAACACCCATCAAACATCCATCGCCGGAGGGGTTCAAACAGAAGCTGATTGTCAATAAGTTGCTCACTTCGTTTCCTCTTTTTAGAATGTGCTTCCCTATGCTTTCCTGCTGGTTAACTCCTATTCAATTTTTAACACTCAATTCAGACATCACTTCCTCCAGGAAGTCACTGCACACTGGGCTAGGAAACCTCTGTGTTCCTATAATGCCCTGGACATATCCCAACTGTTGCACTCACTGTACATGGCAATGATCTGCTTCTGAGTTTTGTTCTTCCACAGCCTGTCTGCACTAAAGGTCCTTCCCATGAAGCCGGGACATGGCAGAGATGATTGGGTCTGGTTGCCAAGCCCAAAGTCTACAACCTTTCTACCAGAGGACACCTTGCTCTCCTAGCAGGGACCCCCAATTCTGTGATACACAAGGTCATGGGCTTGTATGCGAGCTGTGTAACTGATGCAGCAGGGCCAATGCCACCAAGGGGAGACACACAGACCATCTTTGGAGTGATGTCAGTTGCTGATCCTCGTGCACAGCCAAACGAGCACACCTCCCACCTCATCAGCGCACTGCTCACTCTTTGGGAACTTCTGAGGTCAGGAAGAGGTTAGGAAGAAAAGAGAACTGGGCAGCCAAAGCCTGTGTCTCTTTTGGACCTATGGGGCTTGTCTGAGCCCAAGCCAGAGCCCCTCTTAGCACCACCGTTCCTTTATTTAACAAAGGTGAGGAGAGCCTGCCCTATGCTTTTAAGACTGGATTCCATTTCTATTAAGATTGCTGCTGGCCCCATAAGATAAATCCACAGTCACCCCCGTGAAAGCTGATCCTTTTCCCTCACACCTCAGCAGATTAAGGGAAGCCCTGATGCTGAGTTATGGGGATTTATGGGAATGTGCAGTTGCTGGCTGCTAAACGCTCACTCTTTGGGATGTTGGCAGCCTTACTTCCTATAAATCGTTGCTGGTATTTCTTAGTGTTTCCTTGCCAGCAATGCGGAGGCCCGCAACACCTTTTCCGTGCAGTAGCCTGTGAAAATATTGAAGTCGGGCCCAGAAAAACACCAGCATAGAAAGGGAGAAACTTTGATGTTTGCTAGTTATTTTCAGACAACCCTTGCCAAATCTTAATTTTTCTAGTTTACAAGTAAGGGATTCTGACCATCTGTCTGCTGTCAACTGATGTTTGTTTGGAAGACTTTTTTTTCTCCCAATCTAGCACTCCTGTTCTTACAAGTAGTTTATTGGACTTCATAAATGTCAGCTTTTTGCAGGCATTTTGTAAGCAGCTTATGATTTAGTATTTAATCAAAATTGAGCAGTCAGTGTCTGTAATCAATCTGAAGCAGGCGTGACAATGAGATTGAAGCTTAAACTCCACGAGGACCACAGCTGATGTCTCCCAGTGATCTTTAAGTTTGCATCTAAAGGTATGAGGGCAGGTAGAATGATGGAGTGAATAAACATGTATTGGGTACCTAGTCTGTGCTGTTTTGTGATCGTGTCTGTCACTGATTGCCAAAATAATACTGCACAACAAACCATCCCAAAGTCAGTGGCTTAAACCAATAAGCATCTCTTAGCTTCTTGATTTAATGAGTCAGCTGGGAGCTCCTTCTGGCCTTGGCCGAGCCCTTTGATGGTCTGGGGATAGGCTAGCTGTTGGTAGATCTTGGCTGACCTCATCTGAGACAATTGGGGCAACCTAGCTTCATTCCACGTGCTTCTCATTCTTCACCAGCTTAAACCAGGCATATTCTCATGGTAAAAGCAGAGTGTAAAACCCAGCCTTTCAAGTGCTTTCTCAAGCTTCTGCTTGCCTTGCATTTGCTAATATCCCATTAGCCAAATCAAGTGACATGGCCTACCTCTGAATCAAAGAGGAGGTTAGACTCTACCTCTTTATAGTGAGAGGAATTACAAAGTCACAGGCAAAGGCTCTGGGGCTGGAAAGCCCACAAAGGAAGTAATTGTTATAACCCTAATATTCAGATGGTGAAATTCAGAGATTAACTCATTTTCCCAAGATATTTCAGCCATTGGCAGTGAAGCTGAGATTCTTTATTAACTTAACTTCTAATATGCTTTTGACTCCCTGAATCTGCTTTGCCCTAAGAGTAGGTAAAGCATGGATAGTGGGAAGTTCTTAGAGGTCATTGTTCTACTCTGTCATTTGCATATTGCAGAATGGAAGCCTGAAGAGGGGAGTGGTCTCAGGGCCTCACAGCAGACAGGACAAGAAGAGGTCAAGGCTCTCAGGCAGCCCAGGGCAAGCCCTCCTCCCTAACTCCGCACGCAGGGGCTCTTCTGCAGGAAGCCTGCTGAGCATTCCAGGTTCCCACCACCAGCCACAAACAGTACTAACCTAATAGGCTCTGCAGAGGCCTGGCTTAGTCATGGCAGCTGTAAGAAAGCAAAACTATTTATTAAGGGGTTTTCAGGTAGAGCAAGAAAGGTGATGCCTTTGCTAGGTTTGCTGAAGAGGAATGCTAAATGCTGAAGGCCATTCATGACATCATTATTAAATTTCTTTCTTGGTTGTTACTATGGACTGAATTGTATTCCTCAACAATTGTGTTATATGTGCCTTCAACAATTGTATGTTGAAGCCCTAAGCCTCAGTGGATTGCATCTAGGGATACTCTCTTTAGGAGGTAATTAAGATTAAGTGAGGTCATGAGGTGGGGCCCTAATCCAATAGGTTTGTGGCCTTATAGAAAGAGAACTAGAGAGAGGTGTCTCTCTCCATGCACATGTACCACACCAAGGAAAGGCCATCTGTAAGCCAGGAGGTGCACTCTCACCAGAACCTGATTATGCCGACACCCTGATCTTGGACTTCCAGCATCTAGAACTGTGAGAAAATAAATTTCTGTGGTTTGAGCTACTTAGTCTATGGTATTTTGTTAGAGCAGCCCAAGCTGTCTAATGTAATTGGGGAAGCAGGTTATACATTTGCTCAGACGTTCAACCAATGTTTATTGAGCATATACTGCGGGCAAGCTCTGCTTGCTACCCGTGTGATTTCTCCTGGAGGAGTGTTCGGAGGGAAGGGGGACAGCCTTCCCTGTCCCCCAGATTTGTTCCCTGTTCTTCATTTAGGCAGCTGGCAAAGCCTCCAACGTGTGGGATTTTCCCTCCTGGATTACAAGACGAGGGGCCCAGGAGGACGACACACAGTTGCCTGGCTAATCGTACTGATGGCTCTGCCCCTGGATCCCAGAGCAGCCAGGGGCCTAGCTGTCACTCCCCAGCGGAGTGCCTCAAAGGATCATGTGGACAGCAGACTTTTTTGGTAAATTAAATCTGATACTTCCTAAACACTTCAGAATCATGGATTCCAATGTCTGGTTAAGAGACCCTGACACCTTAGCTCTACTCTTCCTTGTTCTTCTAGTCCCACGTGAGCATCTTGAAAGTGTTTGTAGCATCTGCAAGGGCATTTTCAGCCAAGAGCAGAGAGCACTGACTGTCTAGAACAGCTGGGAAGGGCAGCAGCTGGAAATGGATACCTAGAAGAGAAGTTTGCTCAGTTTCTTTCACTATCAGCTTCTCTGACTCCAGGGGTCAATTTCATGTTAAAGAGGGTGATCAAGTTTGTGAGGAGGAAAGTGACTGGGAGTAGCTGGGGTACTCCTAAGAATCTACTCACCAGTTCCCTCTAGCTGACCTGCCTTAGCTTTCCCTGCCTTGTCTTCCATCCCCTCACCTCCCCTCAGTCCATTTCCTGCACCCCACCTTCTCTGGGGGCAGCATGGTGCCAAGGAAAGAGCCAGCCTGGTGCAAGTTAGATTCCACTCAATGGCTATTTATCCCTGGCAGTTGACCAACCCTTCTGAGCTTGTTTCCTCTTCTGTAAAATGGGAGGATATGGGTTATTGTGAGGTTGCTATAAAAATCATATAGTACACCCAAGAGAATGCCTTGCTCATGGACATTCAATTAATATTCTTTTATTGCCCATCCCTTCCCTACTCTTGTCGACCTGACTCTTCATGGCACTTTCTTATCCTTTCAATAATTTAACATTGATGGTTTATTAAACAGAGGCTTCCTAATGGGCTGTTATGGACCTGGCGAAGAACAGATCTCCCCCTGTGGGGTTGCACGGGCCCCTGAAGCAAGAGTAACAGATGGGGAAAGCTGCTGGAGATGGTGTTCTCTTGCCGGGAGGGAGTGGCTGGGGGGCAGTTGCCGACTTTGTCACCTTCATGCCTTTGGAAACCTCTTGTCCTCTTGAAACCCCAGTTTCTGCCAAATGGGGCTCATATTACCTTTCCCATGAGGTTTCTATGGAAATTGAAACAAAGTAGGTGAAACTCTCAGTTCCTCACCACTGAGTAGACCTTGCTCTGTTCTTAGGGCTCAGGCAGTTTCAGATCTGGGTGGCGGTTATTTACCCACTGGTCTGTCTGTGGAGCTGCAATGCCCATGTGTTTCCCCAGGGCTGCTCACATCACTTGAAGCATCCACATCCTCCCTTTAGATGTATTCCTTTGGTGCTACAGAGCAATTTCACCTTCAAGACGTCTCCATGGTAAAAGACATGCCTTTGGGTTGGGGATTCCTTGAACTCCTGATGGCTGATGTTTAAGAGGCAGAGAGCTTGAGATCCCGGGTGCTAGTTCTGGCTCTGACACTAGAAGGGTGTCACTATATGACCTGGAATAAGTCACTTCCCATCTTTGGATTTCTGTTTTCTCAAATGTGAACTTAAGTGCTTAGGTTATGTAGAATCTAGGATTTTGATCAGCTCAAAAGATTAACTTTGGGATTTCTAATGGGGTTCCAAAGAGGTGGGACCCCAGATGGGTGGGTTTTATGGAGGGTGTGATGAAAGGGCACAAGGAGAAGATGTGGATGGAAAAAGACAGGGGCAGCCTCCTGGGTACAGAGCCTGTGCCCACTCAAACCTGTTACGTTTGGTGGTTCAGTTCAAGGCCTACTCATAGACTGAATGATTCATTCTTTTTTATAAGGCTTTCTCCAACCCTATCAGCCCAAAGTTATCTCCCTTTTCTGACCTTCTGTGGCCCTTACCTACTGCTTTCTCTTGGGACCTCTCTCCTGCTACATCTTGCTGCCCATGGCTGTTCCCCAGATAGTTTTATATCCACTCTTTCATGCCCTGGCTTACCTTTGCCCTTTCACTAGAAGGCCTTTCCTTTCTGTCTTCACCTCCCAAAGTCCTGCTATGGCTTAAGGGCCTAATTAAAAGCCACGTCCTCCAGGAAATCTTCCCAGGTATCTAATTCAAAACTTTCTCTGCTTCCTCTCTACCCATTTAGTGCCCTTCAGTGTCTTCCCATTGATATAAGATCGGGTCACAATCTTTTGCTGAGTTTAATCCCAGCCTAATTGCTTGTCATTGCCCTCTCCACCACCCAGCTCCAGGTAGGCAAAGATGTCAGGGACTTAAGTTGCTTCTCCTGCCTGGGAAAGCTGTTCCCTGCCCTTAAGAATCTTGGTGAAAATTCCTAAGGACTCTGTGACTCAGCTCATGTTCTGTACTGGTAAGATATCAAACTTGTCTGTATGTTCTACTTTATCATGAACCAGTCTTATGTATGAGTCTGGTGACCCTGGGTCCCAGAGGGCCTGGCATGTAGCAGGTCCTCAATAAATGTGGCATTGAAGAGAATTCTCCTGTGTGTGCAACAGCACCCAGAAGAGGCTGAGGCCCAGGTAAGTGTGTCGATGGGATCTTGGTTCAAAGTTCTGTTTGTAGTAGCCCTAGGCTCTGGGATGGAGCCTGGGGGCTGGTGGAGCTGGGGAAATACTTTCTGTAGTGAGGGGATGTGTGTTGGGGGGGAGGGGGGCTCTCCATGGGCATGCCTGTTGGGGTCTCCATATCTGCTACACATGGAGGAAGCTTCAGTTCCCCAGGATCTCATACCTCTCCCCTGACATCCTCTCTTCCTGGGCACCAGCCCAGCTCCAGATGTTCCTGGAGGCCCCCCAGAGTCCCATAGAAAGACAATGTTCTGTAGAGGACCAGTGCCAAACCCTGGGTGCCAGGCCTTGTGTGGAGGTTCTGATTTAATCTTCATAACCATCCTAGTTTGGAGAAGGGAAACTGAGGCATAGAGAGGTTACGTTACTTGTCTTAAATAAAAAAAGCAGCTGAATGGAGAGCAGAGCGATGAGGTGAAGCAGCTTTGGCTCACGGCCCATACTCTGGACTGCTACCCTGATCCCTCTCATAAAACAAAGCCTCTTTGGGGGTATGGCAAATACATGACATATGTGATGTGACTGGCACATAGCAGGCATGCAATCAGTGAAGACTGAGATTGCCAATATCTAATTCAGCCCCCTCATTTTAAAGAAACATAGGCATAAATGCAGGTTTATGTACATGACTTGATAGCCTTGTTGAGAGTTGGCTGGACTCAAAGTCAATTCTTCTGATGGCCAACTATTTTCATGTTTCATTTGCTGTGCCCCATGGGGTAATACTTAGAAGAAAAGAGAATCCAACATTTTGGAGGAGTTGGGGCAGAGAGGGAAGTGAGGTGAGAGGGAAGTCGAGGTTATGGGGAGCCAGACCCTTCCCCATAACTTCCTCAGCCACCTATGAGGCAGGTTCTATCATCCCAGTTTTCAGTTCTGCAGATCTGATCTTAGAGGGTGTGTGACTCACCTGAGGCTGTTAACTTGTGAGAGAGAAAGAGTAGGAATTGAACTCAGGCCTGTCTTATTCCAAGTCTAGTGCTTTTTTTCTGCATTGCCAGCCCAGAAGTTGGGCTCAAGATCAAAGTCAGGGTGGCCTGTCAATGATGTGACTGTCAATTATGACTGGGTGGGCAGGCTGCTGATGTTATTCCCTCAGCAGATCAGGAGAGCTCCTGGAGTCAGGGAAGAAGCTAATGTGGGGAGCACTGTGCTTCAGGGAAAGAGGCAGCTCTTGACACTGGAGGTGGCTGGGTTTTTCTTGGCAGTACTGGCAGGGCCAAAAGGAGTCATTTGGTCTCTGTGCATCCAAAAAGGCTCTCGAGCCACTTCGGTCTAGTCAGGTGGATTTTGAAGGACTGAGAGTAACCCACAGGTTGAGGGTCCTATGCAAGTAATAGATAGAAAATGGCTTGGAAATCTTAGGTTTTAGTTTTGAAATTCATAAAGAAGTGTCTTTCTTTACCACAGTATATCCACATGTTCAGTGGGAATCAATGAACTGAGATACATTAGCCTAGTCGATCAGCTTGGATGGTGGTATGCTGAGGGACCCTGTCTTTAACCACATCTTTTTCAACAGTTTTGTCAATGACTAGAATGGGAGTACAGGGGTAGGGAGAAAATCAACATTTATTGAGAGTCTCCTGTGTCAGCAACCACTGCAAGTATTTTATACAGATCGTTTATAGATTATTTCATTTACCCCCACAGCGTATCTGTAAGATAGATTGTATTATCCCTTTGTGGACCAGGAGAGGGAGAGTGACTTGATCAAGGTCCCACAGTCATTGCTGCAATAAGATTTGGAACCTAGATAGGTCTGACTCCAAAGTCTGGGCACTGATCCACCCATGGCACTGAGCTGCCTGGTCACTGAGGGCCATGTGGGAAAGTGGGAAGGGTAGATGACACAGGGAGGGCAGGATCCAAAATGCCTCAAAAGGACTGAAATTCACAGTGGGCCAAAAATTAACACGTACCCAGATGAAAGGCAGTCGAGACCTTTGCTTGCCCTGGCATTCAGAAAACCCACCAGACACATACAGGATGTGGGATACCTGGGTCAACAGCACAAGTGAAAGATTTGGGGTTTTAGTTGACAGGAAGTCTCATATGAGTCAATAGTGGGAGGTAGCAGCCAGCAAAGCTAGCCACCTTAGCCTCCACAGTGGAGGTACTATGAGTGGGGAGGGAGAAGATACTTCCAAGTCAGCTGCACTCAAGAAATAGAATTCAGGCCTGGAAACCCCAGAGGGAAAGGGGCACTGCCAGCCTGCAGGCTTTCAGACATAGCTGCTGGAGTGGGAGGGGGCTCCTCATGCTGTTCGGGCTGCATCAATCTCCTCATCCTTTGTCATTACTAAAGTGCACTGATATATTTCTGAGCATTTATAGCCCCTTCTTGCCTCTTGTGCATTTGCCTTACCTGCTTTGGGAATATGCTACTCACTGAGTTTTGACTTTTTTATTAATGTCACTTGAGTAAATGAGGAGATTCCTTGTGACCCAGGCTCTGCATTGTCACATTCAAAAAAGCACAATCCAACAAGCAGAAGAAAGTAAGAGATCTTTCTGCAAATCTTTCAAAGAGAGGAAAAAAGATGACGTCCACTTTCACTTCTCTATCTCATTATCTTGATCTTCAACTCTTCCGTAGAATCTTTCACTCTATGAACCCACCCCCCTCCACCCAAGCCCTCCCAACATCTGTCCACCTGCAATGCCATCTTGCTTTTGTCCTTCCACACCTCCATTAGACGGATAGACTCCATATCTGCATCATGTTTTTATTGTCCCTCCTTATCTTCCCCTCTTCATTTTTCTTTAGGGTTCTTTCCACTTTACTGTTGCCCCAAATTCCTCCCTACAAAGGGGGACCCTGGAACTGACCCTGGACCCCTGCTTTTCCTCCAGTTTTTGCAGTGCTGTCTGTTCCTGTCCCAGGAACTTGAATGGCCAAGATAGAACTCTTCTTCTGGAGCTGGGTGAGGAGAAGCAGAGTAGACAAGGACCATGTTTTTGGTGGTGGTGGTGTGGGTGGAAAACATGGTGATGGGAGCAGGGTGAGAGGGAGGCTGGGAACACTCTATTTACAAGCTTGTCCTCACAGTGTTAGCACACGGTCACTGTGGGTGGGAAAGCCTGGCCACACATGCATGCCAGCCCCACCACAGACTGCCATGTGATAGGGGCTTGCAGTGAATGGCAGCAGGCAGAGGCCCTTCTTCACTTGCAAGGCCCCATCACCTTGCACAGTACATTTCCATTACCTTGGGCTCCTCCTCTTTATGGAGCTGACTTTCGATTCTTTAATGAATCCCCTGAATGTACTGGGAGAAGGCAGACTGTGGGAGAGACAGCACTCACCGCATTGCTCATGTGTTCCACCACACTTCCTGCCTCCTGTGCAGCTAGGTGGGGGCCCTGTGTTTGTTCTAACAATAGGCTAAGCCTGAGGCGGTTAAGAGCTGATATGCCTCCTCCTTCCCTCTTTGCGGCAGTGACTTTGAAGGTCCTGTGTTTCAGATTGCGTGCAAAATGGGCAACGGTCTCCCAACTTGCATTGTGCCTCATGTGAGCGAGAAGTAAACTTCTATTATTCAAGTCTCCCTTGAGATTTCAATGTTGTTACTTCAACGTAGCCTGGCCCATTCCAGTGAATACCCAGCATGTCATAATCTCTATAACTGAAAAGTATAACTGAATAATTGCTATTCTTGAGTCCTTTAATGTCATGAAGGAAAAAGCTGTCTCTAGAGCCACCCAGGGCAGCAGATTGATGCTTTCTTTTACTGTCATCATCTCCTAGCACAGATGGCATTTCCTGTTCGGTAATACCTCACATGGGGTCCTTCGGCCCTGTGACTCTGCCGGCCACCATCCTACACAGTCAAGTGTTCACAGTATTAGAGGTTTGCCAAGAGTACATCCTTGTGTCTGCCAAGGAGTGTCTGTTGGAGGAAGAATGTTCTAACAGAATGTTCAGAGGTGAGCTGGACTCCCTTGGAAAGCCATAAACTCTTTGTCTCTGAGGTGAGCAAAAGGAGATTAGATGTCCCCTGGCGATGTGGGAGAGTGGGGACCGTGGTGATGGGATGGCGGCCCTGAGCAGGGAAGGGTTGGGCTGGGAGGGGCAGCATGGGCCAGATGATTTTTAAGTCCTATTTAGCCCTGAGAGTCCCCAAGATAGAGTCTAGTAATTTTTTTTTCAAAGTGGATGAACAAAGTAAAGAGCTTATGAAATAAAATAGCCTGGTTTAACAAACAAGTAAGTATTATAACACTGACATTATTCTTTCTTAAAGGTATAGCATCATGGGATCAAAGTTCTCAGCTCCCCTGAGGTTGACAAATGATGACAAATGGTCACAAAGACAGACAAAGCCACAGGAGGCTGAGCCGAGGGAGGAGTCACAGCTCTGAGACAGATGACGTCCTGATAACAGCCCCATGGTAAGAGCCTCCATGCTTTAACATACACACAGTGTGCCCACTGATGCCCCAAGCGCTCAGAGATGCCAGGCTAAGAGCCTGGTGTCAACCATCGGACACTGCCATACACCTCTGGATTGATTTTGTAGCCTCAGGGGAGAAGAGCTGCCATTCCCATTGTATAGGTGGGCAGGACGATTGTCAGAGATTTTTTTTCCGACCAAGATCACATAGCAAGTAAAGCAGAGACCCACCACTAGAATCCAGACCCTTTGACTCAAAGTGACAGCTTTTAAAATAAAAGAGCACACATACTCCTGGCACTAGAAGCTGGAACTGGAGTCAGTTCACACACTACTTGGCTCCTGAGTAACTTTTACTCTCTGCATGTGATACTGTGTGAGGGGAACTGCAAGGAGAGGACAGGCAAGAAGGGTTTCTCAGGAGAAGCAATGGAGTGGGGCAGTGTCCTGGAGTTCAGGACCTGACTTTGACCCACTTCATGTCTGTGGAACCTCAGTTTTCTCATCTGAAAATGGGAGGGAAGACATTGATTCACTTTGAGGAATTTTGGTGAGGACCCAGTAAAAAATGTTCTGAAAACCTTAAAAAGCCAAGGTTTTTGTTTCAAGTAGGAATGCATTTGGCTGCAGATGGCAGAGGAGCAGCTACAGGGGGTTACCAGCTGAAGCCCCATTTTTTCTCAGGACAGAGGGAGTCCAGGGTGGGCCAGGGGTGGTGTAGTCACATCACAGAGGGCCTGGCCTGTCTGTTTTTCTGCTCTAATTTTATCTTTATGAAGCAACCTTAAGAACACAGTTGGCTGCTACGTGTTCAGGTTTTGTGTTCAAGTTCTAAGGAGGAAAAAGAAGGGAGAAGGCAGAAGAGTTGGCACCTAGATGAGGAATGTGAAAATTTTATTAGCAATACAATAACTCATTGGCCAGAACTATAAATAATCAAATGGCCAAGCTTTGGATACATGGTATGGGGCGGGGGGGGGGGGGGGAGGGGGCGCTGCACATGTGAGCCACTCTTTACCACTCTGCACACGGCTGGGGTTTGCATGGAAAAGAAGGAAAAGCTGGGACCCATAGTGGGTGGCAGCTGGCAGTGCCTGCTCCCGGTCCGTTATTGAGACAGGCACTGGATCATTGGGCTCCTTCACATTCAGTTTCTGGATTTGAGTAAAGTGGCTTGGGTTGCCTCACTCTTCGAAGATGAGATGAAGCCACAGTGTCCTACTGTCAGAATGGGAACCAGAGGCAAGCGGGGGACAAGAGGAAGGTGAGTGCTGCTGTGGGCATGAAGGCCAAGCAGAAAGAAGTTCAGCGGTCTCTCTCTTTCTCCCTACCCCCCTTCCCTCCCTCCCTTCCCATTCCCCTCCCATCCCCTCCGCCTTTCCCGTTTATTCAGTTTCATTAGCCTATTCACTGGGGCTGGGAGAGCCGAATCTGAGTAAGCCCATTTCTAGCCACGGTGTTTGTATAGTCTCCACCCGAAGATGTCTAACCACAGACTTCCTCCTGACTCCTGGCAACAGAGAAAAAACAAAACCACAGCAGCTTTCATTGCTGAAAAACACAAAACGGACTCGTTTGCCTAATAAGCCTAGATGGAGGAGCTTTACTTCTGGGAGGGGATGCTAAAGACTCCAGTCCAAGGTTGGATAGCGAAATGAGGTATCTAGTGGAGGGAAGCCACTAGCCCAAAGGTCAGGTGACCAACTGAGGGGCAAGAGCCCTGTCACTGAGGAGAGGTATCGTGATGCAGACGGCGACCCACAGTGTCCAAGTAATTATGGATGAAATGAGACATTCACACAGATGACTGAGCCCAGTGGAGGAAAAGGAACAGCATGGGTTTTCTCTCAAGGGGAGCAAAAGCCTTGGCCCTTGCTGTGACCGGCCTTTATTGGGTTTCTTGGCACATTACGTGATGGTCCTCATTTACTATGCACAGGTTAGCTTTAGGTGGTTATCTTTTACAGAAAACAAAGGAGCCAATGCTTCTAATCACATCACAGAAGAGGGATATTTGCAAATGAAAAGGCAAAAGTGGTTGAACCTGTTACACTTATCCTTGGAAGGTTTAGCATGGATTTTAGGAAGTTACTTTGCAGTAAATGTCCTCAATTCAGGGTGAGGGAGTTTTTTTAGCAAGAGCAAGACTCAAAGAGGCCTAGGCACATTGCAGGCCTGATTCCCCACGGGAGAACCTATCCATGGGCATGGGTCCTGTGCATCTACTAGTGGGAGCTGGGCCCCCACCACGCAGAACGTCTCCTACATGTATCAGGACACAGGATCCCCTCATGGAACCCAAGGCCTTTGCTGCGCCAGTGGCACCACAAACCTCAGGAGCCAATTCTGGTTTCAAAGAATCTGTGTACTTTTTCCCTTTCTCTTATTTTCTATGTTATTAATTGCAGCTACTGATTATTTCCCATTTCATACTTTCTTTTCTGTTTGCTGGTTTTCTAATTTCTTGTGATGTATATTCAGCTCTTTTATTTTTAGGCTTTCTTCTTTAATAATGAAAGCATTTCAGGCCATACATTTTCCCCTGTGTTGAGCTTTTCTTGGGATCCCATAGGTTTTGAAATAAAATGTTCCCCCTTTCATCTGTTTCTAGATGATTTTTAATTTCAGTTTTAATATTTTCTTTGATCCAGGGGTTATCTAGAAGTATTTATTCATTTCCAAGTGGTTAAGAATACTTTCAGTCACATTTTTTTTATTTAAAATTGTAGGATTACAGTAATAGATTGTGGCCTGTAAAATCTCTAATTTTAAATTAAAAACTTTTTTCTTTATGCCCAAGTATGTGATCAGACTTTATAAATGTTCTCTGGGGAAGGGAAGGCTGAACTGGTCAGGCTGATGTGGAGAAGAATGGAATTCTCGAGTGTCCTTGTTCCGCAGACAAATTGCCCAGTTTCAAATCTTGCTTTGTCTCTTTCTAGCTGTGTACCTGAGCTTCACTTTCCATCTTGAAAACAGGAACAATAATGACATCTACCTCTTAGCACTGCCGTGAAGGTTACATGCCTAGGATGGTGCCTGGCACAAACCAAACACTCATTAAATAGAAATATTGCTATGGTTGTTGTTTTATTTTTTGGTTATTTTTGCCAGAAGGGAAGAACTTTAATGTCCATGTCCTAAGCTTATCCCTACACCACCACTGTGCTTTCTGGGTATTGTAGAGACTACAAGAAAAGAGGGCGGCATAGGTCAAGGCAGCCGTCACCCTCCCTGTGAGGGGGCACCTGAAGCCCAGATGGATGGGGCCACCTGCCCAAGGAAACACAGTAACCTGGTGGCAAAGCCAGGGGTTAAGCCCAGGTCTAAACTGGCCAGTTCCCCCACCCCCGCCGCTGTCATCCACTCTAGTTTCTCTCTTGAAAGAAGAGAAGGTTGACTGAAGGTTAGTCTCTGTGGTGCCGAGAGGGCTGGAAGTTCTGGTGGGGTGTCCACCACTGAGCTTTGTCATGTTGCACCTTTGCTATGTAGGAAGGGTGACTCTGAGGTGAGTAAGTTCAGAGAAAAACTATAGGAAGAGGGCTGCACACTTTGAGCTTTGCTGTTTCTTTGCTAAGGGGAGCAAGGAGATAAGCTGGACTTGATCTAGGGGAGGGGTCCTCCCAGGCACCCCAGAGATGTCTACACCCCTCTGGGCCTCCGCCCTTCATTCTAGTCTGCCTTGCTTCCCTGGCCCTGAGACTGGCCCTGGCAGAGGCAGGACCTCCCGGGACCCCATCGTCTCTCTGGCAGGTCTCCTCTGCAGCAGACCTCATGTTATGAATGGGGTGGCTCAGCAGCATAGATAGGCTCATGGAAACCAGAGGGACTGGGGTGACAGCCTGAACAGTACTGTGGAGGCCTAATTAAGAAGAAAGGCAAAACGGGATGTGGGGCTGGCTATGCCTCTCTGTCCACATCTGAGAGGGGCTGGCACTGTGCCCTGGGGCACAAAGAGCTCAGAAGGCATGAAAACTTCTCTGTGGCCAGAGGCTGGGGAGGGAGGGAATTGCTGGACAGAATTACAAGGGAGAGGGTGGCTATCTGAACTATCTGATCGGGGCCAATGATCTTGGAAACCAGGGACCACGTCCTGGGCCAGGACCCCCTGCACCCTTCCTTATGCATCATGTGACCATGCTGTGGGTGAACCATGAATAGACAAGGGTGCCTGTAACAGATACGGCAGCACAGGGTTAAAGCACATGCGGAGGTGTGTCTGGGCAGCAGAGCTCTGGGTGCACAGGTCCATCCTGTGGAGTAGGCTGCCACCAGGTAAGGCTTGGGATTAGATGCTGATTCTAGTGTCTCCTCCATGCAAAAATTTTACAAAAACTTCATGGGCACTCATGATTACCGTGAAAATTCAGTAAGTTGATGAATGCAAAAGTGCTTTATAAATATAAGCACAAATACAGAGGAAAATTGTGATATGTAGAATTTGGTTAGAAAATGCTAACTGATTCTTTACTATGGCCCCAGGTCTCTGTTAGAAGCTGCAGAATTAAGTGGAGTTAGGTCTTATTTCCCCCTCATGAGGCTTGTGTGCTTTCTCAATGTGAAATGCTCTACAAACACGGTCCTTCCATCCCTCTCCCTTCTAATACACCTTAATTAAGTACCTATCATGAGCCAGGTTCTGGGTTAGATGCTGAATAATACAACAATCACAGTCTTCTAAGGGAGAGACATGAGCAACAAGGTGGGCACAAAGTCAGCATGGTAGCCAGGGACGGCCACGGAGAAACAGATGGTTTCAGTGGGCATAAAGCAAGGAAGCAATGAGCAACAAGCCCAGGGAAGCTCCGGAGAGTTCAGATAGAGGGGACACTTGAGGTGGATCTTGATGAAGGAGCCAGTGCAAGGAACAGAATCCTCACAGGGAGCCTAAGCAGAAGGAACAGCAGGCACAAAGGCACGGAGGTGGGAAACCTGCCCACATGAGGGCATCAGTGAACCATGGCAGCCTGAATTCCAAATTTCGATCCCAGGGTGCAGGTTCAGAGTCTTAATGAAGCTCAGGAAAGTCAGTGGCCCTAAATGAGATACACACATTTAAGTGAACTCATAACAGTGTCGACATAGAGCAGGGCCAAGGCGGTTTGCCTGCTTCATAGTGGGTGTAGTGGGGAAAACACAGGGTTTGAAGCAGACAGTCTTGGCTTCTAATTCAGGCTCTGGCTCTTCATTGTTCTGTGACCTTGGGTCACTATGAACCTCTCTGAGCTTCAGTTTCATCATTTCTAAAATAAGAACAGGTTATCTGAGCATTTTTTTGGAAATGTATGTCCTTGGTTGGGATGACTAGCCGGAAAATTAGGCAGGTAA
Source organism: Phyllostomus discolor (assembly GCF_004126475.2). Classification (NCBI taxonomy): domain Eukaryota; kingdom Metazoa; phylum Chordata; class Mammalia; order Chiroptera; family Phyllostomidae; genus Phyllostomus; species Phyllostomus discolor. The sequence continues at coordinate 119,111,906 of NC_040903.2, read as the reverse complement.
GTAGATAAAGGCCAGTTTATATTGAACATGGCACTGGGGAGATCCAGAGAGTTAAACTGTGATCTCAGCCCTTGGAAAGTCCACAGTGCAGTGGAAAGTCAAGAAAGAAGCCAATTGCAATGCAGTCCAGTCTGAGTTATGATAGGCTAAATAAGGCCAGGACACATGGGAGCCCAGAGAAGAAACCCTTTGCCCAGGCTGAGAAGTTAGAGTTTTCCTGGAAGCACTGTGTGTAGAACTAGGAATGTTCCTGACAGCAAGAAAAAGAAGGAAGCAAAGGGAATGGTATGCAGAGGGAACAGAGTGGGCAAATGCATGGAGGTAAAAGCAAAGAGTAGTTCTATCCAACTAAGGCACAAAATCTGAAATGGGAAGCAATGTCCACAGAAGGTAGACAGTGACCTTGAATGCTGTGTTAGGAAACTTGGACTTTAATCCTGTATGCATGGGGAGCCATTTATAATTCAGAAGCACAAAAGATAGGCATAATCAGGCTCTGACATCAGTAGGGTGGTTGTGAGTGGGCCAAGGAGGCAGGTCGCAGAGGCCTAGACGCCAACATGAAGGCGCTAGTCTGAGGCCAAGCCCGTCATATCACAAGTCTCGAGTGCCATTGAGCTTCCCAGGATGGGGCGGGCAACTTTCCCCATGCAGCCCTCCCTGACCCTAGAGAGCTTGAGGCCCAGGCCACAAGAACTCTCCTGCAAGATCATGGTCTTCATGGCAGCCCTCTGGGGGATGGCCTCCCCCAGCTGTAGTGGTCTCACTGGGGCTGCTCTAGCAGTGTTGAGGGACAGCGTTTTGCTCAAGCAAACTGATGACCCTGTGGGAAGGATAGGGTGGTATTTCACAAAACCCAAGGGCAAAAAATTCAGCCCCACCTCTGAGGAACTAGAATCAGGAACTGCAAAGTCACGCCTGTGCTCTTCTCCCCTCTCTCACAGCTTTTCTTCCTCTTTCTCCTTTCCACCTTCCAGTAAGTTCTCTCTGTTAGAGGGAGTGCACAGCTGCCCTGGCTCCTACTTGTCCACCACCAAATGTGAATCTCCATTCTGCTGCTAACCACTGGGAGGGTGGGGGTGTGGCAGGTGTGGGGAGGAATCTAACTGGCTGAGCCCAGGCCTTCCATCGGCATCCCCAGTACTGTGGCCAAAAAAAAGGGCGTCTCCTACAGAGCATGGTGGCAGAGTCTGCTCTGTGGCTATGTTGGGGGTAGTTCTTAGGGAATGGGTGCTGGCACTTGGACTGATACCCTTCCTCCAGGGTCAGGACCTACACAGAACAGACAGCCTTTGGGTGTCAATCAAGGGCTTCTGTGTGAACTGGCCCTCAGAATGCACAGTAGCCAGAATCCACAGGCACCTCCATTTACCTCTTCAGGAAAGGAGACTGAAACAGTGAAAGTAAAACTCAGAAAAAAATCTACGTACATGATCTTCAGACTCAGAAAGACTTAGAAGGAGTCTTTGGGCTGGTGATAAGGGGTGTTGTGGGGCCGGGCCACTCTGCCACAGGGCTGGGGAGCAGCGTCAGAGCACAGGGGCAGGCTGGAAGGTGGCAGCTCTTAGAGGAAGCAGCTGAGTCACCAGGCCTGGAGGCCAAGCAGCAGGATCCAGCAGCCTGGCTGAGGAGGGCCCGGGACTTCTGGGTGGGTCTGCCCTGTGCCTGTGTTTCAAATTCCTTTCAGACTTTGCACAGCCCTAGCTCAAAGTACCAGAAAAAGATATTTCATTGTTTTCCCCAAACATGAAAGAATCTTTCTATTTTCCCTTCACATGTGCTGTCAAAAGCTGGCCTTCATGGGGCTTTTCACGAACTCAGGAGGCCCTGCAATCATTTTCATATAGAACACCTTACCTGAATGGCTGAGGAGGGCGGCTGTGGCATTGGCTGGTGGGAGTGCCCATGGGCTCCTATCCCTTCCTGTGGAAGCCCACCCCTGAGGAGAGGGGGTGTCACAAACTGGTTAAACATGCAACCTTTGCACCACAGAGTTCACCTCCAGCCACTGTTACTCACCAGGCAAGTCTCAGGCAAATTACCCAGATCTTGCCAAGTCTAAGTTTTCCCACCTGTGAAATGGGAGGTTGAGATCCTCGGCATTTAATGAGACACAAGAGAAAGTACTCAGCATGGTGTCTAGATGGGCTCAGTAATATTAACAGTCTCAATTATTACTGTCTCTGCTTTGACACACACCTCAGGGCCTCAGCCCAGTCCCTTGTTAATTTATTAGCTTTAAATAGACAATTATAATGTACCTGATATGCTAGGCATTCCTGCCTTCCAGTGTTTTCAGAACTCCCCCCTCCCCATGTCACCACCTCTGGGATTTCACTTGGACCTCTCTCTCCTCTATTAACACTCCTTGTTAGAGCTGCCTAGCCAAGACCTCATCATTCCTCAGGGTGCAGCTCAGATCCACCCTCCTTCATTATATCTTGTAGTCAACCTGAGAAGGAATTCACCTCTCCTTCCCCTACTCCAAGGCTCAGAATTTCAGGGCAGCTCTGTTAGAGAGAGACAGCATCATGCAATGCATAACAGTGCATCCTAGGGTACCAGTTCCATGCACACCTCAAGCTGTGTGACCTTGGCTTGTTTGTGCCTCAGTTTCCTTGTATGTCAAATGAAGATCATATAAAGAGTATTTTCTTCACAGGGCTGTTGTGAGAAGAAATGAACTGAGATGTGTATAGCTCGGATGATGCATCATGGCACTTAGGAAGGGCTCACTAAAGGTTGGATATTTCTATAAAATAATCTTCAAAAAACATGACTTTTAGTGGCTGTGTAGCCTCCTATTATGTGGGTACATCATAATTTATTTAACTAGTCCCTTATCAGGTATTGAGGCTATTGCTAATCTTTCACTATTATAAATAATGCTGCAGTGAACATCTTGTACATAAATCTTCCTGTTTATCTCTGATTGCTTCCTTAGAAGGACTTCCCAAATCTTGCTTGTCTTAGAACAAAGTCCTGTCCCTCAGACTTTTCAGTGATGCCCTTTGAAATAACAGTAAAGCCTATTTTCTAGCAGAGAAAGAAACATATGGAACATGTTAACCAAAAGGTGGTTCAGGAGGAAGGTAGAAATCAGTTCAAGATGGGTTTGGATCCATTTCAAGATGTCTGACACTGAGTCAGTTATAAAGCTCCTCTCAAGCCCCCTTCCCTGAAGAGAGGCAGAGAAATCAAGGACCACTGATTTCTCTCTTTGAGGGAATTCCAAGGGTCTTTGATGTTCTTGGCATTGGAAAGCAGCAATGACAGATCAATAAATGAAGTCAGTGTATATGGGCAATATAGAACTCTTCCAGCCAGTAGGGGGCGGTATCGCCTGTCTTTGTCAGCCCGTTGGGATTTGGCGGGTTTCCTTGTTTTAGCTTTTCTTAAAATTGAATTTATTGGGATGGTATTGGTTAATAAAATTATACAGATTTCAGGGGTACAATTCTATAATACTATGTCATCTGTATATTGTATTTTGTGTTCACCATTCCAAGCTTTGTTGTTGTCTTTAAACTTTGGCTTATAGTTTATATATTTCTCCTGCCTGTTTTGTTCCCTTCCTCCCACCTTTATACTTTTCAGGCTCACTTTGGGTTGCCATTTATTCACCCATTCATTCAGGAGCAATCTATTGCCTGCTTCCCTTAGGCCAGACATAAAGATTGTTCTCAGACTTTCAAAGATTAGCACAATTGCTTTGGAAGCTCCACCTCACACATATTAAACATATTGAAATTCACCCATATCCCAAATTAAGTATATTTTTTTCTGTTGAAAAGGATTATTTTTGTAACTTTGCTTTTGAAATTAGTTGGCTGCAAGTAATTCATTCGATTTATGGTTGGCTTTGATTTCTCAGCAATTATAGGGGTATTCTGGAATTCCTGCAAAGTGGGAAAACCTAACCTGCACGTTGTTTTTAAATATAATAAAAATTTTATGAATTTTTATGAATATTAAATGAAACCATTAATGAGGTTGATGTAATATTTTGTTTTGTAGAGGTTTCATTAAAATTTTATTAATTTCTACTGCAAAGTTTTTCCTTCATGTTTTGAATCCAATAATTTTGTTTGTAGGTCTCAAGTTTTTCATGGGTCTCTGACAAGTTCTCAGGCCCCACGGTGCCTAGTGTCTGACAGAGCCCTAACAGCATGGAGGTGGAGAGATGGAAGCCTCAGCACAGGTTTTACAGAGTTCCCAGGCTCCTGAGTGACAGAGAGACAAACTGCTGTCGCAAATTACAGTATTTCTAATGGAATGTGGTCAGGGCACATGAAACATCATTTCCCCTAAGTCTACTTGGGGCCAGAGGGAGTCAATGAAGATGTTTGTGAGCAGAACTGCCCAAGCCAGAGGTGAACGGGGAAGAGTTTTCTCAGCAGGTCTGAGGGGAAAGGCACTGCGGCAGAGGAGACAGCACATGCCCAAGGGCTGGCCGGGAAAAGAACCTCCTGGGAAATAAGCAGACCAACCACTCAACTCTGCCCTCATTGATCTTTCGGCCCTTGTTTCCAGGCTGGCAGCACTAGTATTACCTGGGAGTTTGTCTGAAATGCAGATTTCAGATCCCCCAGACCTCCTGAATCAGAACCTCCATTTTAGCAGAATCCTGGTGACTCACATGCACCCCACATTCTGAGAGGCAGACCAGCTGGGTCAGGGATAGGCCTCCTGCAGGGACTGAGGTTGTGGGAGTTGGGAAGGGTGAGGAGGTGGCTGGCAACCTGAACAGAGCAGATCTGCAAGATGTTTTCGAGTTTGGCTTAAAAGTCTGTCTCTGGGGGCCCAGACAGCTCAACCTTTCCTTGGAGTGCTGCAGCTTTTCCATTTGGAGACTCTTCCATCCACTGGACCCATACTGTCCCTTCCACTGGCCTTTGCTCCAGACAGCCTGTATTGCATGCTGGCTCCCTGACCCAGTGCACCGCTGATTACCTAATAGACTGTAGGCTGTATGCATAATTTATTCCTGTGAGTAATTGATCACGTTCAGATGAGCAAGAGGAAGTACCAGGAAGAGAAGGGAGAAGAGGCATCAATATAACCAGAGGAAAGAAACCTGCTACAATCAGCTAATTAGATGTCTCTCTGAGGCAGCTCTTTCCACAGAATGGTACACCTTGCTGTTGTTGGCTGACCAGCTCCTTCCCTGTCTTGTATGTGGTTGGGCTTTCTGATGAGTGAGGGGTAGTGGAAAGAACTCTGGATTGAGCCAGAAAACTTGGTTTATAGGCCCAGTGATCTTAGGCAAATCACTTCTCTCTGAGCCTCAGTTTTATTGACTGTAGAATGGAGAGGTCTAGATTGGTGGTTTTTAAACAGGGCTGGTATCAGAATCACCAGAAGCGCTTTAAAAAGTGTAGATTCCAGGGTGAGCTTTCCCCAGCACTGATACAACAGGTGCTGACTGAGGCCAGGAACCTACATTGCAACAAGCTCCTCACGTAGCTGACATGCTGGTCTGCTGGGCATCACTGGGTTGGAAAGATAACCTCAGAGCTCCTGCCCGGCTCTGACATTTTCAGATCATCGAAAGGATGGATTTTCACATAACCTCTTTCAGAGCATTAGTGCAGTCCTGTGGGAAAGAAGACAAGAAAGGCAGACCTGTCTTCTACTCTCAGTTCCATTGTTAATTCATTACCTAAAAGTGGTTTCTCCCTGAGCCTTGCCTAACCCACCTATACACATGGTGACAATGTCACAGGGCTTTTATCAGAGCACTCTGTCATTGTGTGCTCTGGGAGATTGAAAAAAAAATACAGCTGGCCAGCTCCCATACACTCAGAGATTTTGCTTCAATATGTCTGTGGTAGCTCAGGATGGGTTTAAAGGCTGCCTGGTAATTCCTAAGATCAGCCAGGTTTGTAAGCCAGTGACCTGTCCAAAGGCATTGCTGAATGGGACAACTGTGCACTATGGGACTGGACAGCACTCAGTTGTGGGAGACCACTGCCATGTGGGCAGGAAGTATGGACCACAAAGAGACCCAGGCTCACCTTTTGGCTACCAAATGAGCCCACTCTGTTGCATCCAAATGAACAGAAGACCTGTGTTCAAAGCTGGTGCTGTTACTAACAAGGTAACCTTGGGCAAGTCACAGGAGCAATATGAGTCTGGTTTTTGTGTATGAAATGAGGTCAAAAGTAACTCCATCCTCCCAGCCTGGTTGAGAGGATTGACTGGAACAACTTGGAGCCTATGCTCTTGAGTGGTCACCCTCTATGCAAATTGTTCACCCCCTCCCAGCTGCCCTCCAGCCACCTGCACTGGGGCCAGTGGGGACCAGTCTGGCTGAATGTTAACATCTGTCACTGCAATGGGAGTAGGGCTTGGAGACGGTCTGCTGCTGCATTGCGCCAGAGGGCCTGAGGCCCAGCAAGGAAACGCAGCTCCAGCTTTCAGTTCAGCAGTTCAGGTGGTTATTTCTAGAATTACTCCATTCTGCCTTGCCCAGAACTTCTGTGTTTTCCCTAATATTTTGGAGACTTACTTTATACCTGAGTTGGTTAGCGGGGGCCTGCATGCTGGCCAGCCAGTGAGACTGAAACCAATTCTACGGCATCTAAAATCTCTTGCCTCTGTTGCTTTCTCCAAATCCTCTTTCTTATCACTCTAATCCCAGGTACCTTCAAGGTACCATTATTGTCCTCTGAAGATGTGTTCTCCTCATAGCAGCCAGAGGGCTCCTCTTAAGATATAAATAAGATCATGTCATTAATTATGACTGACTTCCCATTCTCATCGAATAAAATTCAAACTGGTATATAAGGAGTACTCTGGAATGCCTTCTCATTCTCTCTCATGAACGTTATACTGCTTTCCCTGGTTTACATGGCCCTGCACAACCTGGACATCTATTTTTCATCTCATGCTATGTTACCTACCCTTATTCTCTTTGAAGCAGAAAAATTGCTCTAAGATCTCTTGACCTGCTAATTGTCTTCTTTTGCACATAGCTAAACTCCATCTCCCAAGTCTGCGGCAGTTAAGCAGAACCCTGTACTCAAATCCCAGTCAATGGAGCATGAGTGGAAGTGATGTGCACCACCCCCAGGCTTGGCCTGGAGATGTCCCAGGGGCTTTTTCCTTTTGCTGTTGGCTGCATGCAGAAGGTGAAATGGACAGCTACACACAGACCTTAGGGGGTAGTAAAGCAGCTAATTAGAAGGAGCTTGGATTTTGATAACTGAGTGAAAGACCACCCACCAAACATCTGATTGGTTTTGACAAGAAGGAGGAATGAATGCTTATTGTCTGAAGTCACTGGGATTTGGGATTTAGTGCTCCCACAGCTAGAATTACCCTGATGAACGGCCTGTTCTCAGTTCCTGGAATAAGTTAATGTTCATCCTGCTTCTCCCATGCTGTTCCCTCTCCTTGGAATGCTTTTCCCAATCATTCCACATGCTTATCTCTTCAGCCTGTAGGTCTTCATTTAAAAGACACCACCCAATTGTTACATTAGCCTATATCTGTGTTCATGTCTATTTTTATAGCAATTTTTTCAACATGCGTGTTTTTATAATTTGTTTTTCATTGTACTTCCCTTAGAATGTAAGCTCCCAAGGGCATGAATCAAGTCTGTCTCATTCTTCTTTGTATATCCTATGCCAAACAACGTAGCTGACAAAAGTAGTTATTTAACAAGTATTAGCTGATGGATTAAATGAATAAATGAACCTATGAGGTATGATTCAGTTCAGTTCAACTCAAATATTTACTGGGCATCAACTTTGTGCGAGGCACTTCGCACACATAAAATGCATTCTTAATTCAATTAGCATAAAACCCTAGTGGGGAGGTAGGCTTATTATCCCCACTTTACATATAAGGATGAAAAGACAATGCTGGCAACCATAACACAGATCCGGCACATGTGGCACCCTCCAATCACCATCATATGCCTGAAAGGTATGTACTGTCATTTCCCATTTACAAAAGGAAAAACTCATGATCAGACAGATCAAGTCAGTTTCCCAAGGTCATGAAGCTAATGAGGTCATGGAGCTGGGATTCAAACCCAGGCCCAGGGGAAGGGATGGAGGAGAATGAGGACATGCCTCTCTTACAGTGCTATTCTTCCTAAATTCTGTCAGATTCATTAAAACCCCCCAAAGGACATCCTGAACATGGGTCAAAATGAAGACATGGAATTTCTCCAGAGTCCTATGAGCTTGGTTTGGAGTGGGATTTCACTTTATTGTGAGACCCATTCATTCTCCCCCCATGACACCTGGGACAGGGGCATCAGTTAACAGCTTGGGACTGCAGCTCCCACGTGGCAGCTGGCTGGCCATCACCATAAGTGGGAGACATGAACGCCCAGGTTCATCTGGGGAGAGCAGCCGGAGCTGTTGATAGGCAGAGAAAATCTGTGATTAATTATGGCAGATGAAAGTATGAAGTAATGAATCCTGTCTGAGGTCTGGGCAAGCTGAAGAGCCTGGCTGTCTGAATGCGTTTGGAGACTGCACAGCCCCTCCTGAAACCAGCAGTAAACTTTAATGGCTTCAAGTTCTGTGACTTGGCGGGCTGCAGATTGGAGGGTGCAGAGAACTCACGAATTCCCTTGGGTGGGAGCTAATTAGGGTGCAATTTTTCAATTATGGAGCATTGAGCAAGCGTCTCTCCAGTCCCCCACACCATCCTTCAGTGGATTCACTCCATTTGTCTTTCATTTTTCTTCTTTTCTTTCTTTCTTCCCTTTCCTCCCTCCCTCCTTTCCTCCTCTCCTCCCTCCCTTCCTTCCTTCCTTCCTTCCTCTCATCCTTTTTTTCTTTCTTCTTTCTTTCTCCCTTCACCTTTCTTCCTTTACTTCTTAATCATTTGATGATATGACAGCAATTGTTTGTCAGTTGGAAGAGAAAATCATCCCAGAGCTATTGTTTCCCTCTTGAAGCCCCATTCTTCTGTGGTGATGGTTACATTTGATAAATGTTTTGTATTCCCACTGCCCCTCCCCCACTCCCACACGGGTTGGTGTGGCAACAAGAAAACATGCGCCTGTGATGTTGTGACGCCTGGGACACAGGCCTGCTCTGATTGAAACACCATCTGTAAAAAGGCATGGAAAAGAGCAGGATCAAGTTTAAAAGAGCCATAGCCCAGGGCTCCCGGCCCACCCACGTCACCTAGGTTGAGGCTGTGGGACATTTGCTTTGGGAAATTTGGTCATTTCTCTGAGCTAATAAGCCAGCCCCAAGATCAGGAATGCAAAACAGAAATGGAGCAAAAAGAAAAAAGGCAAAGAAAAAAGCAGCACTTCATCAGAAATGGGAAAACTTAAATGACTTTGTTTAAATGTCATGGTACTCTCAAAACCCTGTTCTCATATGTATGCAAGTTAATTAAATGGAAAAATGTCAAATTAGTTGCTTAAAATATTAATGGCAGGAATTATCCCAGATTCTAGAGCAGGCAGAATAGAGGAAATGAAACTTTGGGGGCTTAACCCTTTTCTTGGTCATCGTTTTACAAAATAGATCTTTCTTTCATCCATAAAAAGACCACTGACTGCTCATGGAGTTTGTAGGTTTCAGGACCAGAGCTTTCCAGTGGCTTTGCAACCTGTGATTCTGTCTGCGACACGGGACTCACTAGTGGCATTTATTTCTGCAGCATTGGCTTTGTGTGGGGGATTTGAAGTCCCTGTATTATGAATATATGTAAGGTCTGTTCTGGAGTCTGGGTAATTTGCCATTTTTTTCTTTTGGTTTTTGAAGGGTATTTTGGTTTTAAGAGCCCATTAAAATGCAAAACAGGAAGAGATTGCACAAAAAGAGGTGCCAATGTTCTATTCACCAAATGTTTATTCAGTACCAATGGGGTCCAAAGCCTATGCTGAGCAAAACGGTGGGAAAAGCGAGAGTCACAGACTCCAGGGTTTCATATCTGGAGGGGAGAGGCCACAGGGCCCCTCATCTAGCTCCACGTTAGCGTGTGGGAAAATCAAGCCCCCAGAAGACAAGGAACATCCCCAAAGCCAACAGCTATTGAGTGGTGAGTCAGACTCATTCACTCACATGACATAGTTCCTGCCCATCTCCCAGAGGGACTTCCATATATTAGGAGATGGCACGACAAGTCGACACGAGACAGTGCCTGCTGCACACCCAGTACTGCAGAAGGAAGGGAGAGGGTGGAAAGAGGAATGATGAGTACCTTACCTCTGTCAGCTGAAAAGCACTTGCCATTTGCCATGACAGCCAACTGCATTAGACAGTTTCTTTCTGTTCTGGCAAAGGCAGGCAAAGGAAGGAAAACACTGTGTATTGAAATGTCATGGCTAGTCACTGCGTACACATGCTCAAAATTATCTCATACGATTTGATCATCAGTTCATCCCAGACAGATAGACGTGAGCCCTATTTTACAGATTAGGAAAGTGGGAGACTATCAAGCAAAAAGAGTGGCTAAACTGAACCTGCAGGCATTTGTAATCTTATAGTAGGCAATGGGGTATCTGTATACCAATAGCTGCAGATAAGCAATATAAATGCTAAACAATAGAGGTAGGGCCCAATTTGCAAAAATGGTATCCTCAAAAGAAGGGAGGAGATATTCTGAGATGCTCCGTGGGAAAAAAATTCAAATACTTTGGAAAAACCCTATATATTTTTATACTGTTTTTGTATCAGTTGGTGTGGTAAGCTGAATCATGGATCCCAGATACATCCCCATCCTAACCTCCAGCACATATGGCTGTTACCTTATTTGGCAAAAGAGACTTTGCAGATGTGATTAAGGTGAGCACGCTCAGATGTGAGACTCTCCTGGATTAGTCAGATGGGCCCAGTGTAATCACAAGGGTCCTTATAAGGGGGAAGCAGAAGGGTCAGAGTGAGGAGTAGGAGATGCCACAACAGAAGCAGAAATTGGGGTGATGCCCTGTGGACATGGAGAGAGGGGCCATGAGCCAAAGAAGAAGACAGGTGGCCACTACAAGCTTAAAAAGGCAAGACTTCAGGTTTTCCCTTGGAGCCTCCAGAAGGGCCATCTCTGTCAACATCTTCACTTTAGCTCATGGACTGATTTTGGCCTTCTGATTTCCAGAACTGTAAGAGAATAAATGTGTATGGATTTAAGCACTCAGTTTGTAGTAATTTGTTATAGCAGCAATAAGAAACTAATATAGCCAGTTATTGCTAAATAACAAACCACCTCAATGCTGCTTCCTCATTCCTGGGCCTACGGGCTGGCTGGGCAGCTCTGCTTCAGAGTATAGGTTGGTGTTAAGTCTCTCCATCTGATGCATTCTGAGACAGTGGCTGCTAGGGGTATGTGTGCTCTTATCATGACAATGGCAAAAATGGCAGAGCAAACTAGCAGACACTTGCTGTGCCTGCTATCATGTCAACTCTGAGCCACTTACCTCTGCCTACCTTCCACTGGACAAGGTACAATAAGTCACATTACCCAGCTGAACATCAGCAGGAACTGGAAATATACATACCCCAAGCTACTGAGAGGTACCACAAAAATCACTTAGCAAAGGGCAAGGATGTATGGATTAAATATTGGGGAGGGGTATTAAAAGTTGGGACCTGCCACACTTTTCTTGAAGATTCATAATGCATACTGACATATCAAGATCTCTGAGTTCTGCAGTAAGTAAGTCTAACTCTGCTAACACCATGTTCCTCAAACATGTTTGAGTAGAGGATCCTACTATCATTCTACAGGGTTAATATTTTGAGACATGCCATGTAGGCAGTTTATCTTTGGATGCTCAAGGAAGGAGAAGGCAATGGACCTGACTGGGCCTTGAAGAATGGATTCAACTAAGCAGGTGATAAGGCTTTTACCGATGGTAAATGAAACTGAAGAGTTTTGATATGAGTTAAAGTCTTTTTCTTCAAGGGACTCTTCCATGAGATTCTCATCAAGTATTCCATTCCTCATGGGAAAGAAGAAACTGGAATGATATCCATGTTGTCTGAAAGAGCAAACACAACTGTGTTAGAGTCTGGTCTTCACTAGCCCAAGGCTTATTTGGAAACTCCTCAGAAGGCAGGCACTCACCTCTCCTCTGAGGACTGAGGACGGGAGCACCTCCAGCTGGTTCAGCTTCCAGCAAACACATGGGTTGGGCAGTGATGCTGGGCTGGAAACCGATAGATGGAGGTGGGTTGGCAGGTTTTGCACAAGAGTCTGATTATCTTGGGCCCACTACTAGAAGCTCCTCTGGACTGAAGATGGGAGCTCTGTTTCCCCTCCTGTGGGGACCAAGTTGAGGAACAGGCAGATGAGCATGAAGCAAGTGCCCTGGCGTGTGTGTGCTGTCAACCCCAACTCGAGCCAGTGAGCAGAACTCTTGAGTGTCATCTCAGGCTGACTCTGGGAGGGGCCCAGGATCTGGAGTGAGACCTCTGATACCTGTGGGGCCTCCACTGCATGAGAAATGGGCAACAGGGATAAGGAGGACAAGCCATCACTGCACCCTGCCTGGGGAGGACTGGCCACTCTGCAGGATGGTGACTTATTTGACACACTTAATTAGCCTATTTCCATGTGACACATTTTAACAGAGGCCATTACAGCCTAATAAAAGGAAACAATAGTGTCATAAATCTCAGGATCAATACAGGGAAAGCAGCAAGGCTGGGAAGGTATCTTTTGAAAGATCCAGAGGGGCTTCAAGAACAAAATTCCCCTTGAAAGTGAAGGACAGGGGAAAAGAATAATTTCAGCTCACTCACTCACTCACTCACTCTCTCATTCAGCACATATTTAGAGGACACAGATCATGGGCCAGGCTCTCCTTTGAATCCCCAGGAGACAGAAAGTAGATACAATCTACTGGGGGAGAAAGATGCAAGAACAGGGATGACCACAGGGATTCAGTGTGGCCAGCTTTAAGAATGAGAACTGAAGGGAAAGGCTTCCCTGAGGCAGACTATTTGAATGAGTTTTGAAGGAAAAACAGGAGTTTTCTGAGTGGAAAATGGATGAACTGGGGAAGAACAACACTAAGAGAAGGGTGAGCACGTGGAAAGCTCGGAGGAAGGAAAGGGGCATGGTGAGTCTGGGGGACAAGCAGTATGAGAGAAACAGAGAGTGTAGGCACGGGAGAGGAGGGGGTGTGGCTGGAGAGATATGTTGAGGCACAGTGGGAAGAGCCTTGTTTGCCAAGCTGAAGTTTGGATTCTTACGAATTCTAGAGAAAGTGAAGAATAGAAGGCACAGTTATCAGAAACAAGTAGTGCAGAGAAAACTCCTTGTCTTGGTTCACTCGCTACCCCTGGGAACTGGCCTGGCACCCCAGTAGCTTTGCAGGAACCACAGATCCCGTTCTCCCAGGTCACCTTGGTAGGGGCACCATGGCCACCTCTGCTCTGTGCCTGGACAGAAGTATACCTCCACACAGTGGTAAGCACAGCAGCAGTTCACAGATTTGGAGGCAGGATTGGACATTGTCAAGGTAGAGAGCAGAGGAGGGACCTGTCCATTCATCTGGAAGGAAGCAGCTTGACGGGAAGCCCTTGGAGGTATTTTGAGGAACACATGAAATGTTCACACTCCCAGTGGCTCCAGAAGACACCGCCAGCTCTTCAGGGTGCACCATGGTAGTGTGGCATGCACACCTGTGGCTGATTAATCTAGTAGTAAGAGCCCCATGTGGTATGGTCAAGGCCACCTGCTCAGTTGGCTTCCCCATTAACAATGACAAGAAGTCTCACAAGTCCGTGTGTTGTGTCCAAAGAGAGAGCTGGATTCTTAGCTTTGCTATCAGCAAGCTACTTCACCAAAGACCTCATTCATTCTCCCTAAATCTCAATTTCTTTGCGGTAAGTGAATTTTCCTCAGTAACTTTCTCCTTCACCAAAACATTCTATCAGTCACCAAGTCCAGTTGAATTTACAACCCAAAATATATTACTTCCCCCTAGCTGAGGCCAACATCGTAACTCACTGTCAGAGCTCCTGACTAGGGCTTCTGTTTACTTCTCTGCTATCCAGGGATTCTGCATCAGATCTGTGAGGAGCCAGGTGGTAGATCTGCTGGCTTTGTAAACCATGTGTGGCTATGTTTCATGTTCTTCTTTGGTGGCAATAACCCAAACGTCCACCAACTGCTGAATGGATGAACAAAATATGGAATATCATTCATACTTGAAAACGATCCATTCTATACATCGGTTGACCCTGAAAACATTATGCTAAATGAAAGAAGCTGATTGGCTTAATATATGGACAAAGGTCCATATATTGTAGGGTTCTATTTATGTAAAATATCAAAAATAGGCAAGTCCACAGAGATAGAAAGCAGATTAGTGATTGGGCCCAAGGCGGTGAGATGGTGGTGGGGTGCGGGGGAGGTTGACAGCTGAAGGTACAGGATTTCTTTCTGAAGTGTTGAAGATGTTCTAAAACTGATAGTGGCAATGGTTGTACAACTCTGTGAGTATGCTAAAAGCTATTGAATTGTATACTTTAAATGAGTGAATTGTATGGTATGTGAATATCATCTCAGTAAAGCCATAGTAAAAAATCATAGAAAATGTTTTTAGCTCACAGGCCATATAAAAACAGGCCATGGACCAGATCTGGCCCATGGACTATGGTTTTGCTGATCCAGGGGGTCTACACTGCTGCCAAAATGAATGGTTTAAAACGCAGATCTGATCTTGTCACTCCCTTGCTAGGAAATCTTCAATGCTCCCCATTACCCATAGGATAAAGAACTAGTTCCTTGGCTTTCATTCGTGATCTTCCACAATCTGTTCCCAGCTTTTCTTCCTGTTCTCATGTTTTTCCATTCCTCTTCATGCTATAGCCACATAGGTGAGGATTCAAAGACACAGACACTTTATCTGTGAAGAAAACTTTGATTTACTTTCTGTTGTACCCTCCACCTTCAGTATTTTGGAAAGTTCTTCCCATGTCTCCAACTCTCACTCAGGTGAGCAACCTGTGCAATCTTCCTTTCATCTGTGCAATCTTCCCCAGTCTCCCTAGGTACTGGGGCGTCAAACTCATTTTCACGGGGGGCCGTATCAGCCTCGTGGTTGCCTTCAAAGGGCCGAATGTCACTTGAGGGCTGTATAAATATAACTATTCCTTAACAGTTAAGCAAGAGCTTGGTGCTGCTGCCAGGTAGAAACAGTGTGCTTGGCCGGATAAAACAAGGTGGAGGGCTGGATTCTGCCTGCGGGCCTTGAGTTTGTTGCCACCTGTGCCCTGGGAGAGTCAGTTGTGCCTATGGTATGTGTTGTCTTGTATTATATTTATTTGATTAAATCTATGCTTCTCCACAGACTGGGAACTTTAGCAGCAAAATGGGGACCATATTTTTTCTTCTTAGCTCTACTAATTCTCAATACAAGTGCCTGGCATGCAACCAACATCCCATAAATGCTTTCTTGAAATGAACTGAAGTCCATTGAGAAATAGGTTAGCAAAACTATATCATAGAAAATCAGCAAAATTATACTGTAGAAAAGGTTCTTAGAGCCTCTCCAGTAACCCAAGCCCCTCATTTACTATGATAAAAACAAGTCTACAGCCATACCAGCCTGAAAGTGCCCGATCTCATCTATAATAAAAACACGGCCCAGAGAAGGGAAGTCGTTGCCTATAGTCACCCAGCAATTTGGATCTGAGGCATATCTAGAATCTGAGTCTCCACCTGCTACCAGAGGCTCTGTGTGCACACCTCTATGTCTTTCTACAATCTCTTCCAACATTAGCACTCTGGGATTCAGGATGTTTTGCCACAGCCAGATTTTCTAGCTGTGTCTTTGTGTCTTTGGCTATGCTAAGCCAAATATTCCAAAGGCCAGCAGCCTGGTTCTCTTCTTTCCCTTCCACTCTCTAGCTCCCTGGAAGGGGATAGCCACCTCGAGAGTGGCCTGAAGTATTCACCTAGAACCACTGGGCACTGCTGGCTGCAGGAACAAGAGTAAGGCTCAGACGGACACAACTGGAGCAGAAGTTTGGACCCTGGCTCAAGCTGTGATCCCACAGTTTGATTTATTGCAACAGATATTTGTTCCACATGTTTTTTCCTATGCCTGGGGGATACCCCAGACTGGTTGTGGTTTTGTCTATTTGTATGTGTGCGTGTGCGTGTGTGTGTGTGTGAGAGAGAGAGAGAGAGAGAGAGACAGAGAGAGAGACAGAGAGAGAGAGAGAGAGGTATTTCTGAGTCAGTTGAACAGGATCAAGGTCCTTACAGGCTGCTAAATAATTAAAGAAGATTCTGAGGCTTCACTAAGACTTATTTACTCCTTTCATGCAGGTGCACATAGGGCCAGCTTCAACCTCCATGGCTTGTAGCTGAGCCCCTACTATGTGCCAGGCACTTCATCTTTTTAAGCCTCACAACAACGCTGTGAGTAGGAGGGATTCCCTTGTGCTGAGGACCGGGGAACCAAGGATTGGAGGGGTTACATAATGTGCCTAAGGCCCCTGGTGAGTAGTGGTAGGGCTTAGACTCAGAGTCTAGGCTTTGTTTCTGCCACCCTAGCCCTTGCACCCTTCCCTCTTTGTGAAGGACAGCCTTTGGCCAGGCATCAGGATTTAGTGATGACAGACAAGTGGTCTCTACCTTCTTAGAATTTCATTCATATTTGCATGGGGCCATTTGCCTACCAGCCTTGTGGATAGCTTTAATAAAACTGGTCACACACTGAGCTACTTTTTGGTCCATTTTATGTTTTCTATCGACTCTCTGACTTCTTGGGCTTAGGGATCAGCTGTTCCAATGTCTCTCATTTAGCAGCAGAAGAAATTAAGTTCCTGGGAGGTCAAGCAACATGCCCAAGATCAGTTAGCTCATTGATGACTGGGCTGGGACTTGAATCCTTCTCTCTTACGTCTCAGTTGAAGCTCTTTCTGTCCTGGGTTGCCTTCATGCTACAGGCCCTCTTTCTACATGGAAATGTTAAACATCATCTCATCTCTTCCACTTCAGCTGTAGGGAGTGGTTCTCCTCATCTCAGGTTGTGTATACATTTTTGTGATGCTCTCTTGCTTGCATGGGTGGAAATGCAGATTTTGTCTGTGGGTTCTGTGATGCTGGCATTTAGGGGCTTTGAGCCCTTACCTAAGATGTCCTGGTCATGAGCACAAGGACAAATCTGGAAGGGGAGTTAGATCTCACTTTATGCAGTCTCCCCCGTCTTACAGATGAGACACTGAGGCCAAAGAAGATAGACCTGCCTAACCCAAGCTCACTCAGGGAATACAGTCAATCTAAGCCTAGAATTTGCTACTTTTGCTGCAAGGCTTGACTGCAGTTTTGAGGAGCCACTTCCCTTTTCCTGTGTGTCCCAAGTGGAAGAATGAGACCCCCAAGTCCTCATCATTTGAGGAGGAAATGCATCCTAATGCTCAGTGTTGTCTGAACTGTGAGAGGGTTACCTGGGAGGTATATGTTCCTAATACAGAGCAGGGGGAGGAAGTGGTTTGATCCCACATCTTGATTTACTGAGTGGGGTAGTGACTCTTCGAAGTTTCTTCCTCAGCTTGGAGCCAGCCCAGACTAAGTGTGGTTTCCTCTCCTTGCATGTGCATGTGAACAAGTGTGCATGGTAGTTAACTGCCTTGCACTGGCACTGAGAAAGCCAGAAGTCTCTCTCAGACTGTCTCAACTTGCCGTGTTCCAAGATGCAGCCAGATGTGAGTATACCACAGTGAGTGCTAACAGGGTACATCTCTCATATGGGTGGGAGCAGTGAGGGCATTGCCCTTGAAAAATCATATAATGGAGCAACTCACAGAAAATAAAACAAAATCAAATAAGCAATAGATTTCTCTTCCTTTTAATTTTATTTCCCACAGATTTTCTTAAATCTTTGATGACCCATGCTACCTCCAAGTTAGAGTCTGAATCTAACTTAACATCAAATCAGCTAGTTAGTTATCTTCTTTAATTATCCTAGGCCTTCTCAGAGAGCACCTTCACCCAGGTCATCTGCCCCAGAAAGATTTGAGGATGACTAAGAGCCACTGCTCCAAAGGGAAAAGTGTTCTTTGGGAGGTGGGAGACTGGGGATCCAGGTGCACCTCTCTGCCAACCCACCTTTGGCAAGCGGCCTCTCCTCTCTGGGCCTCAGTTTCCCGGTTCTGCTTGGACAATAGCAGTGCCTGCCTCATCCTACCTCACAGGTCGATACAAGGCTTGAGGGGGTAGTATGCCAACTCAACCCATTCCTGTTGATTCTTACAAGAGTGAATTTTATGGTGACAGGGTTTAGACTCCATGCAAGTGTTATGCTAACTTCTGGCACCCCAAGATGGCAGGACATACCCTCTGCCCCCATGAGCTCACAGTCTGTTTTTGCTTCTAGAAGTGGACTTCAGTTCTGTGTGCCTTTCATGCATGGTTGGCACAAAGCCCGTGTGCCTGTAATTTTCTGCTGATGGACTTCTTGCCATGCTTGCCTCCCCTCCACCCTGCAATGCTCTTAGCCTTTCTCACCCCACATGATCACTTTGCAGGACTGAAGCAGCAGGGATTTCTGTACATGCTCTCATTCATATGGCAGTTGAGGACAGTGAGGCTCAGAGAGTGAATGACCCCCCAAGACTACATAGCAAGTTGGCAGCCCATGAGAGAGCAGGTCTCCTGCCTGCATGTTTTTAAACCTCTCACCAAGATTTAATGTACATTTATTTTTAATGCGTGGGACATATGGTATAAAGATTTCATACTGAAGCCTGGCTCAATCAGTGGATTGAGTGCGGGCTGCAAACCAAAATGTTGCAGTCAGGGTACATGCCTGGGTTGCAGGCCATGACCCCCAGCAACTGCACATTGATGTTTCTCTCTTTCTCTCTTTCTCCCTCCCTTCTCTCTCTAAAAATAAACAAATAAAATCTTTTTTAAAAAACATTTCATACTGAATAAGTGACATTCATTAAACAAAGGAAAGAAAGAATTTGCATTGTTTTGGCTGCATTATTTGAAATACAAACATGAAGATTTTACCATTGAAAACATCTGAATTGTGTTTCTTTATCAGAAACTTCAACAGATGTAGAACTTTTTCTCACCTACATTAGAAAGAAAACACAACGACAACTGAATAAACTCAGAAAAAATAGACTGCAAGTCCTTTGGCTGCTGACACAGTAAGTACTGTTTCACAGTGTGCCATGAGGTGACATCTCACTTTATGCAGGTCACCAACTCGTTCACTCATGGTGGCTAGGAGGGGACCAAACTGCTGAGACCCAAAGAGTATGTGCCACAGGGGAGTCACATGTATACACGGCAGAGTTCATTTCTTTCCCAGCAATGAGTCGCAACACAGAGATAGTGGAAACCCTGAGAGCTTGAGTGGCTCTGAGCTGTGACCGTGTCACTAAGGGCCAGGAGGCATGGCTGGCCTGACCCTGGAATTTCACTACCTGCTGGGGCTCAGCAATAGTGAAGGAGGGCATTTTAGGGCAGACTCTTCCCAGCTTCTATGCACCAAACCCCAAGGAGTCAGTGTTCAGAGAGTAACTCCATGTTGCACAGCCTGCACAGGTGGCCGTGAGAGCAGGACCAACATACTTGGAGTGGCCTTTCTGCCCTTCATCCACAGGAGAGATGGTTCTTACCCCTGGTTTTTCCCAAAGACTTATCTCCTCCACAGAGATTATTGACTAGAAACTTGTGGGCCTTATGTGGACTGCACACAGGATCTATTTGACTTGAGTTTTTTCCAATAATTCCAATTGCTGCCAGCATCAAAGCAGTGGGCATTTTCACATAAAAAAAAGATGGCTTTTCTGGGAGAGCTTGGGAACTCTATCCTCATTGAGCAAGGCCACCATCTCCTTTTAGCCTAAAGCATGTTTGCCATAGTCCCCAGACTCATTTCATGACACGCCTGGCCCCATGGCATTTGTGTTTATGATCCATGCCCCAATCTGAGTTTCTGTTATAGATGAGGAAGCTGAAGACCTGGTTTAAAAATCATGGAACTTGAAGCTCCAAGAGTGCTTTCCCTCTTCCAACCCCCTTTTCAAGCAGCTCTAGCCTCCACTGGCTAAAAGCAGCAGGGCCAACAGGAGATTCTAAGATGTTGGCCTTCACCCCACCCCCATGGTGGAATGCTCCCTCCCTGTCCTCCACAACCATTGCATTTTCCAGATTAAAGATTCCAGGCAGGCTGGGGCGTATTTCCCACCCAGTGTCTGGGGCGTATTTTCTCCTTCAAGTCATTACAAGCTTGACATCTCCAGCAACCCGGGTGTTGAAGGCGGGGCTGCCTTTCCTGACAGCCCCGGGGGTGTTGAGACACTAGCTTTCCTCTGTTCCTTTTCCATATGCCCCACTGTAGCCTTTGGTCTGGGTGTAGCTTGTCAACATTAAATAAGCACTTCTTGCAGTTAGCTCATAACAATTCTTTAGATCTTGGAAGCCAGGCTGTGGAGCTCTGCATATGTATAGATCTCATTTTCACACAACAGGCTGCTTAGCAGATGGGGACCCACACCAATCTCCAACGTTTAGCTGTGAGTTAAGACGTGGGAAACTAGGTGGCTTTTAACCAGCCCATACTGCTGCCAGCGTTCAACCTTAGAGAATTTTCACAAGGAAAAGAAAAAAAAAAACCCAAACCCAACAACAACAACACATACACACAAAACCAACAAAACCACAGTTTTCCTTACTCTCCCCAAGCCAGATGGCAGATGGTATGGAACCAATAAAACACAGATTCAAACACTTGTTTATTTAACTTTGAATGTAATATGGCTTTGTGGTCCCTTGCAAGGAAACACCAACCTTCCAACCAAAGAAGTGATGGATTAGAGTCAAACCTCAGGGCGGCAGTAGGAAGATGTTCCTGGGGAAGCTATGTAAAGAAAGGCCAGGGACAATTAATGGCTGGACCCTGAACCTCCTGGCTCATTTGCATGTCTGGGTGTAAGCCTAGGAGGTCTTCGTGAGCGCTGATTGACGCTTGGTTTCTGTGGCTTGTGTTTTGTCAAGGTTTAGTCCAAAAGGCAGCCAGCCACATGAGGAATGTTTCTGCGTCATTTCTAAAACAGCTGTGGAAGATGTTGCTCTGGGCCACCAATGAGAAAGACCATGAGAAAAAGGCTGACCTTTTTGTCTTTGGCTGACCTTAGGTGCTTTGGGCTTGTGATATCAGAGAATGAGGGCTCTGTGATGCAATGTGGTTCCCTTCCTGCTTTGGCTTCCAAGAGACCCAGAGCTAAATTATATGCTCAGTTGAAATAACTATATTAGTTAAGATTCTTTTGGTTACAAGTGTAGAAACTCAACCCAAACTACTTTAAATAAAAAGATAATTTATCAGTTCAAGTAAGTTCAGAAGGCTTCAGAGATGGCTGGATTCAGGAGCTCAATGTTACCAGGGCTCCTTTCTAGACCTCCTGTGGGCTTTCTTCACAAACTTCTCCAAACGCACATCCTAGGAGTTCAGCAACCCCTGCAGAAAGAGAATCTTTTCCATCAGCTCTCTCAGCAAAATTCTGCCGGAGGTCTTCACTGATCCTGCTTGGCACATACACTCCTTTCCAAACCAGTCACAGTGGCCAGAAACTTGGGGTACTATGATTGGTCACATCTGGGCCATGTGACCATCCTATAGTGGAAAGAAGGGCAAAATTAGCCTTACCCTAAGCACACAGAATACATTTCTTATAAGAAATATACGGGGAGCAGTAAGAGTAAATATGAGAGTAGACTCCTACCTTAGCCTGGGATTCTGTCATAGATTTCTTCCCCACTTCCCTTATTCATTTTATGGCTTGCTCTCTTAGTCATGTTAGTACATATGTGTTTTTCATGGCAGGCAGTTTAAAAATTGTTGCATGTGGAAGCAACTTATACTGAATGAATGAATGGAAGAACAAATGAAAGACTGAGTATACTCTAAAATATAGAGTTCCTGGGAAAACAGAACCATTGTGGACTCAGAATGCCAGAACCAGAGGAATCTTTAGAGCTCCAACTATTCACAACATGGGTTATAAGTGAGATCGTGGAGGCCCAAAGTGGGGCTGCCCAAACTCTAGCAGCACATTATTTGCAGAGCCTGGTACCCAGAACCAGGTGCCAGGGCCAGGGCTCTTCCTGTTCCTTGTCTGACTGTGACTTCTCATCTTCTTAAGTCTCTCCTAGGCCTGAACCCACTTTCACTCTTTGGACCCTTGTTCTGGAGTCTTACTATAAGTTGGCTGGCAATAATTTCTTGCCAATGTGTCAACTAACAAGAGTAAAACTGAATTTCCCCATGATTATTTGGGTCTTTCAGACTCAAAAGAATGTACCTTTAAGAATAATCTCAGTATCAGTTTGCTAATTACTGAGTAACAAGTTAGCATGAATGTAGCAACTTAACATACACATTTATTATCTCACAGTTTTGATGATCAGGAGCCCAGGCAGGAATTAGCTGCATCCTCTGCATAAAATCTTACAAAACAACAGTCAAGGTTTTGGCTGAGCTGTGTTGTCATCAGGAGACTCAAATGCAGGAAGATCCACTTCCAAGGTCACTCAGGTTGTGGCCGAATTCATTTTCTAGTGGCAGTATCACTGCGTGCCCAGTGTTTTGATGGGTGTGAGCTGCATGTGCCCTTTGGTCCTAGAATCTGCCACCCACAGTTTCTTGCTTCCTTAACATGGCTGATAACTCCATCAACCAGTGAGGAGACTTTCACTCCAATCTGCACATGGAGTTTTATATAATGTGACATCATCATGAGACTGATAGTCTGTAACTCTTGCCATATAGTGTCACTTAATCATGGGAATGACATTCTATCACCTTTATATATTGTAGTATGTTGGTTAGAAGGAAGTCACAGGTTCTGCCAGGGATGCATATTATTAGGGTGACCTTAGGGTCTTCCTCCACAATCTCTCACACCTTGGTGAACTGTCTCTGTATACCAGGAGGCCCCTATTCCACACCAGGCAGTCCTCTGGTCTCTGCAGACAACCAAGTGGGGATGATTAACCTATAAGCAGATAATGGCTCTATAGTAAGGTACATGCCACAGGCTGCATGTCGGAAGGCCTGGGCTTCACAGAAGGTAAGGTCTCCCTTTGTGCTGGGAGGGCAGGGCTGTGGGGGTGTGTCAGAGAAGACTTCCCGAAGGAGTTGACATTGGCATAGCCTTGATGAATGAGTAGGAAGTTTTCAAGAAGACAAAAAAGTGTCAGAGAAGGCCAAGATGTGGAGGCAGGGGGTGAGGCAGATTTGGGGAGCCACACGTCATCCTGTGTGACTGATACAAATGCATTGGGGTATTGGGGCTGAGACCATAGCACTGAGGGACTTAGAAGTTTGTCATTTTTCTGTGATCCACAGAAGGCCACCACGAGGCTATAATAGGGGAACTAGGGGCAGTGGCATGAGCTAGGGGCTCCAAGGATGAGGGACCCAAAGCAGGAGCCTGAGCAGGGAAGTGGCTGCAGGCAAGAGACAAGCCTGGCTTGCCTGTACTGAGGAGGAGTCCCCACACATCCCCACAAAGGGGCCTGGGGGAAGGTAGACATTCCCAGACCCACTCAGGCAGCCAGGCTGTCAGAATGATGAGTTCTTCAGCCTAGCAGCTGAATGAAAGAAGAAAAAGTCCCTACAAGCCCTGTTTCAATGCCCTTGACCTTGCAGTAGAGCTCTAAGTGCAAAATCTGTCATCTATTAATCTGTTAGAAGTTGACAAAAGGGACTTTGATCAGAGGTTGTTTTTTCCCCACTTCTTAAGTTTCCTGATGACACATAATAGCCCATTTCAGCCAGAGGGCCGGAAGCACGGCCATCAGTCTTGTGCTCACTTCAACCCCAGTGGCCTCCCCCTCCCTGCATGGCTTTCTCCCCGCCCCAATATTAATTGGGCTGTAAGTGGTTACATGTGTTCCTTTTTATGTGTCAGTTGGAGTCTGTTATTTGAACTTCACAGCTATTTGGGAATACAGAAGTGATGCTCTAGCCCACATTGGGAAATAGAGCCATCCGGAACATGTCACACTCACTCCTACCCCCTGCCTTTTTCTTCCTCTGCCCCTTGAAGTTTTGATGCCTTTCACCCTCACCCCTCCTTGGGAGGCTCCTCCTTGGTAGGCTCCCCTAACTTTGCAGCTCAGCTCTTGGAAATGAGGAAGCTCACAGCCAAAAAAAGACCTTAGAGACCTTTAAGCTGTACTTTCTTGTTTAAATAAATTGAAACCTAGAGGGGAAAATGTTTTTTTTTTAATGTAAATAACAGTTGTTGAGGGTTGATTACATTCACAGTTCTCACTTGTGTTCTCTCATTTCATCCTCAAATTAACTCTGTGAGTTAGGAATCCCACTGCCATTGTTCAGGTGGGGAACTGAGGTTATAGGAGGCTAAGTGCAAGGAGATCTAGGGCCGGACTGCCAAGGATTCTATCCCACCTCTGACACACCCCAGCTGTGTGATCTTGGGCACACTGTTTAGCTTTTCTGTGTCTCAGAGACGCAGGTCAAATAAACAGGTCAATAAGCGGGTCCAGTAATCAGACCTACTTCAAAGGGTTGCTGTAAGGATTAAATTAATTTAATGTTTTATGGAAAGCTCATGATAACTGTCAGCTGCTGTCCTGCAAGGCAATGTGCACAGTACAGTCAGAACACTGCTTCTGGCATGAGACATCCTTGGTTTGAGTGTCAGTCACACCAATTAGCTGTGTGAACTTGGGAAAGTCACTTACTTTCTCAGAGACTGTTCCCCTCTCTACAAAAGGGGGATATTCCTGATGCTTGGGGGGCTCGCTGAATGAAATGGTTAGTTCTCCATATGATTACCTAGTAGTGAATTTCACCAACGGACAAGCCCCCTTTAATCCCACAGAGATTTTCAACTGATCTTATTGACCCATTCAAATGTAAATGGGCTTCAAAGTTATGAGTAATATTATCAGAGATTTTAGAAGATTTTGCATGCAAAAAGCAAAAACAATGTCAACAATGTTGTAGTGAGGGATCAAACTTAGAATGAAACAGAGGTCTTGAAAATTTAAATGAACAAACCAACTTTTTAAAAACAATACAACATTTGGAATATTTGGAACACAACATATATCTCAGAAAGTAAAACAAAAGAATAAACAGATAGAAAGTTGAAAAGAAAGATAAGAAAATTGAAGGGTACATCTAGGATATTCAACATTCAAACAGTAAGACTTCCAAATGGAGAAAACACAGGGGAGGAAATTATATTCAAGGAAATAATACAAAAATAAAATTCTCAGAACTGAGATCATGAGTTTCCTTGTCAGAATCCACCACATGCTCAACACAGCAACTGACAAATCAAGACCCACATCAAGGCAAATGATTGTGAAATTTTAGAATATCATGAATAAAGAGAAGATATTAAAAGCTCCTAGAAAGGAAAAATAAAAAGCAGAAACAAAACAAAAACATGCCATGTGTAATGGAATAAGGTTCAGGATGGCACCGGATTTCTCAACAACACTTCGGGAAGCAGATTTACACCTTAGAATTCTATACCCAGCCAAACTATTAAGTATGGACTTCTTAGCAGCAACACTGAAAACTAGAAGCAAAGCATCGTCTTCCAAATTCTGAGGAAAAGTGGTTTGCAATGTAGAATTGATGCTAGCCAAACAACAATTCAGCAGGGACTGTAAAGACATTCTAAAAATCAAATTCCTTCCAAATTTGCCTACTACCCTACCTGTCTCTGGATGCTAGCATTCTGCTAAAATGAAAGAGTCAACCAAGAAAGAAGCAGCTGTGGGACCCAAGAAGCAGGTGATCCAATGGAGGAGAAAGTGAAGGGATCCCTAAATTGTGTGGAGAGGTGCCAAGCTGTGGCAGCTGTGGCTCCAGCTAGACTTTCATCTCTTCCTGTCCACCGAGGCCCCACCTTCCTGTAGCTGGTGCTGTAGATCCTTGGACAGCTGACTGACTTTCATTCAGGCCCCATCTGCAGCTGCTGGTCCAGCCTCCTATCCTTCCCTCCACAGGTCAAGGAGACTTCTGGAGCCCCCCATGCTCCACAGGAATTGAGGACTCTGGTACTGACATCTGTTGTCTGGGTTTGAACACCCCACCCCAGTTGCTCCATCTTTAAACAGGATAATAATAGCATCCATGTCACAACGTCATAAGGTCACTGTGAGGATTAAATGAGTGCATGTTTACACAGCACTTAGAACGGCATCTGGCACGTAGTAATGCAATATGGGTATGTGTGAAATCAAATACATTACGTAGCAATGTGAAGCTAAATTTGTAGTAGCTTGGAAATACATTGGTTTAAAATTCAGCCACAGCCAAGGGGAATTTGCCAGCTCCCATTGTCCTGTGTACCTAGACACTCCCAAATGTTGTACTAGAAGCATTTCAGCTTGCCATGCTAATACAAGTCTGTCCACATTTGTTCCTGCTGAGTGCACTTCAGCAACTCCTCAAGGCCCTGAGGAAGAAGCTGTAGTCCTCTCCTCAGCCCATGAGGCTTGCTCTGCTCTTCTCTCCAGAATCACCTTGACCTAAGCCATCCTCCAGCTCCTCGTGAACTCTGCTCCCTCCTGCCTTAGGACCTTCAGCCTTGCTGTTCCCTCTGCCTGGACTACTCTTCCTACAGCTAACCCTCCTTCTTTAGCTGGTTTCTACTCACCCCTTGATTCTCAGCTAGGTCATCATTTCTGTGAAGAAGGCTTTCCTGGACCCAAAGGACACTGGAAATCAAAGGACACATTCTCTTGGCCCAGGGTATGTCAATGTGACATCTGCAACTCTTTGTGTCATCCATGCTTTCAACATAAGTATACTGAGTGTCTATTACATGCCAGGCACAGTTTCTGGATTTGATGATCCGGCAATGAACCAAAGAGAGCCTTTTACCCTGGGCGAGTGTACTGTCTACAACTTATTTGATGTTTTTGCTTCACTAACCATCAGCCCCACAAGGGCAGGGATACTGTGTGACTTGCTCACCACTAGATTCCTAGTGGCTAGGGTGTGCCTGGCGGAAAACAGGCTTTAACAGCCATTTGCTGAGGATTAAGCCCCAGGAACAGTGTTGTCTTCACTGAGACAGTGAAGCTGGGGCTGGGGGCACCATCCCCCTCCTATTAAACTTTACGGATCTCCTAGTAGCTCTGGCAGGAAGCGGAGGTGCTGACGAGCAGTTTAGCAAGAGGTTAAAAAAAGAGAGAGAGAGAAGCCCCACCCGGTCAGAAGGTGGCTGTGGTCTCTTTGGTGAACATCCCTGCCTCCTCTGCTCCTCCTCTTCACACTCCCGCCCCTGCCTCTCATCTGTCCTGTTTGTAACCAGGCCAACCACCCAGATTAAGTGGGGCTCTGGGGAGTGGGGGGAGGGACGTGTGTGACTGAGCAACCCTGTGACTAATCCAGAGAAATAGTCTGGCCCTGGTGGTTTACCCCAGGCTTGTTTGTGTCTAATTTCCTCGGGGAGGTTGAGCCCCCCCCCCCCCCCCCACCATTTCACTCTGAGGTTTCGGGTTTCCCCTAGAGCTCATGGGAGACATGCCAGGATGTTGTGTGTATGTGTGGGAAGTCCTGGCATTGAAAGTAGGGGAGTGAAGATGAGACTGGGTGGGGAGTGCTCAGCTGACTCTTTCTCTGGAGGACTTCGCCATGATTCTCATGCACTTAACTGTTTCTTCCCAGGCCACGTGGCAGAAGAATCTAACAGTCACACCAAAGGAGACAGAAAGGTTTAGCACTTTATTTTCCCCAAGGGAAAGGTGGGGAGAGGAATAAGAATTAAGAAGCATGCAGTGCTAACTAGGTAATATGTAAGAGGTGCCTTCTTTTGTACCCCAGCTGGGCACAGAGTCTGTCATAGTGTGTGCATGCCACAGATGCTTTCTAAGGGAGCTGGAAGAGCTTGGAGTCTCAGAGCAGATCTCCTGGGTTCAGGGCCCATTCTATCATTTCTGTCCCATAAGCATGGATGTTTTTTCCCCCACATATCCACTCTGTGCTGGGCTGCAGAAGGACAGACACAAATGAGTCAACTACTGCCCGTTTGTGGTTGAAAAGGACATTTACTGTCCTCAATCCTCGTTTTCCCTATATGACAATCTTTCCTGCCTGCCTTAGAGGGTCATGAGGCTTACACAGGACAGTGCTCTGCCCATGACAAAGGGCTGTGGCACATGTGGTTAAATAGCAACCCCCCCCTCACAAACAATCGTTACTTAAGTAACTTGCCAGCTTGCTGGAGACTCTCCAGGCCCAGGACACACTGAACCCTTGAAGCTAACAGGGACTCGCCAATTTTCCCAGGCACGTCTGTTCCCATCCGTTGGGCAATATGTGCTTACCACATGTGATTTGTGTTTTTCCTCAACCTGTACCTATTATTCTTATTCAATAGTGCAATGAAATATGAGTGTGAAAAATAGGGCTGTTTCTTTGAGAGTTAAGTTGAGTGCTTGCATCCAATACACGTGATAACTAAGCAACTTCGGGGGGAATTGGGTGTACATTAAGATAACTGTAAAAGAGAAAAAAGAATGTGAAAATTGTCCTTGGCATTCAGTTCTATGTTCTCAACTCACTTAAAAAAAACAAAAGAAAACAAAACAGAGGCTAGACATTGTCAGTGATACCTTGTGGGTGTGATTTATTTGGAAAAGATAGCCAAGAATTCCAGTCAGGCAACCCAGATGATTCCCCACTTTCTGTGATTGTTTTGGCTAAGTGACCCGATAAAGCTTGATCTCATCAGATACTGGAGGGCTTATCACCGTGTTCCTTTACTGCTTCTCAGTGAACTGGGAGGGCAACGGGACAGTTCTGACTCAAGCCACACAGCTAGGGAGAAAGCCTTGGAGCTGGGAGAGGCTTTGTGGTCGCAGGGCCCAGGCTTTTCCTGGGACGGATGTGTCTGCCATAGCCCTGCCGCCGAGTGGCTGCCCAGGCTCTCTGCGGGTGCCCCAGAGATGCCACACCACTGACAAGAGCCTGGCTCCTTGTGAGCTGTGTTCTGGGAAGCACCTCCCCTTTCTGTGTTCCTGGAATTGTCCTGCTTCGCCTCCAGGTGAAAAAGGCTCATCACTCACCTTTAGTTAAGAAGAAAGTAGGTTCAGAAAGAAGCTAACACTGTAGTATAAATTAGCTTAGTGTAGTCATAGGGTATCAATATTTCTAGCAGGAAAAGGTCTTCTTATTCCTTCATGTGGTCCTTCATTCTTTCCTGGGGCCTTTCCACCTCTCCCAGCCCTAGAATCCAGCCTGCTCATCCAAAAGCTCTACTGTAGGCCTCCTGGGCCTTATTTCTGCAGATTTCTTGCAAGAGTTCTCCTGACACCTGCTTCAAGTTTATAGGGGAAAATTCTAATTCTAGTACTTTCTAACTCTGAGATATTAGACCATAACTTACCTTTTTAAAAGTTGTTATGTTTTTCAATTGTGTAATGGAATTAGGCAGCTCACTGTGATGGTTCATTCACTCAAAAATGTTTTCAGTAGCTGTGATGTGCCAAGGACTGTGCTGCAAGGAGCTGGGAATGCAGGAGCGGAAACACCAGAGGCCCCAGAATGACAGCAGAAATGCAGCTTTGCTGGTTTATAGATGGTCTAACATGGCAAACTTTTTCTGTAAAGGGCCAAATAATAAAGATTTTAGGCTTTATTCTGCCATTGTAGCACAACAGCAGCCATACAGAACACCTCAACAAATGGGCGTGGCCATGTTCAATTAAAACTTGACAGAAACAGGCAGCGGGATTTGACCTGTGTCAGTAATTTGCCTATGTCTGCACTACAGTGTAAGTGCTTTTGGACAGGAGGCCAGTTGCAAATTGTCTGCTTGTGGATTCAGCCTTGACTGGAGAGCATTTTTTTGGAGGATCTGCATGTGTCTTTCTCACCCTCTGTGAAGTCTCATGTCTTTTGCTTATGTGGAGCTGGGTGTATCAGATCCCAGGCTAGCTGAATGAGCTTTCCAGCCTGCTTCCCTAGTGGCAGAGTGTCACTTCAATAGCATCCTGTGGTCCTTCATAACAGGTGCCACAGATGTGTCAAAGAGAAAGCAGATCTGGCACGACTGGGGAGGTGAAGGGGGACAAAGTCTCATCTCTTCTCTGGGCTTCAGTTTGTGTCCCTTAAAATGAAAGTGTTGGACTAGTGGTTCCCCAAACGTGAATACTTATTGAATCACTCAGGGTGCTTATTAAAATGCAGAGCCATCTTAATGGAGCCATCAGCTCAAACTCTGGGGCGGTTTGGGGATTCTCGGCCACTAACCAGTGGCCCAGATGATTCTGAAGGAGGGCACTCTGAGGAGCACAGACTTAGGTCTCTTCCAGCCTTGACCTTCAGGGGTGTCAGCAGAATAAAGTTAGCCTGTCTGCCTTCGTTGGGCTGGCTGGGCTGTGGTGGGACAGAGAATGGTAGCGGTGGGATCACTATCTCGTCTGCAGGGACGTGGCAGGATGTGGTTGACCCGAACTTCCTGTGAATGGGGGAACCAGAGAACGGGGGAGAGATTAACACCCCAGCAGTAGGCTTGGCCCACATGCCTAGAATCTGCTCAGTGGGTACTGGAAAAGGAGAGTGTGGCCCCGCCTCCTTCTCTGACCATAGGCAGGCCATCTTGCCTCTCAGAGCCTCAGTTTCTTTGTGTGTAAAAAAATGAGGATAATGAAGGGTCACTTGCAAGGACACACAAGGAATAAATGATGTAACATTTATAAAATATCTGTCTCAATCAGAGATTTATATGGTAGGAAATTCCCTTTCACTGGCCTGATTTGCCCCTGAAAAGATCCAGGGGCTGGGTTCATCAATGACTTGCTGCCCTATCTTGGAGTGAGGGCTGGCCTTACTTTGCTTGATTGTAGAATGGGGTGCTAATGCACCTGTGCTTCCCTGCCCCCTTTCTCAGGACTGCCTTGAAGCCTGGATGTGTCCATGAGACGGGAAGTGCACTGGTGCTGGCAGGCATCATGGCAAAAGATGTCCAAGACCATTCTTGTCAGTCAGAGGGTTACTGACTTTTATAATGTCCTTGCTTCTCATTCTTTGTCAAATCGAGGCAGTAAGCAAACAGGGTTTCTGAAAGACATCATTGTTCAATACAACCTTCTCCCTTTGTTTTCTTTCTGTGTTGATGAAGAAACAATCATGGGTAAGTAACTGTGTAGTAGCCTTTCCTATGCTAGATGTAGGAGGAAGGTTTCAGGAGTATGCCACTGGGGCCCTAACCACACAAGCCTCCCAGTCCGGTTTGGAAGACACCATGTGTTTGTATGCGTGGGTCGTGAGACGGTGATGGTAATGGTGACGGTGATGGTAGTGGGGATGGCGCTGGAAATGACAGAGAGAGTGAAGATGATGACAGTGCTGATTGCCCTTCAACATGCATATAATCGTACAATTTGTGAAGCACGTTTCTGACCGTGATCTAATTTGATATTTAAATCTATCAAAACTCAATCCCCCATTTCACCAATGAAGAAACAGAGTAATAACTTCTCTAAGATTGAATAAGAGACAGTAAGAAAGTAGCTGAGTTGCACTCTAGGTTCTTTCTTTTGGCCCCAACAGTACCATTGTACTCAACACACTACAACTTTCTTCCTTTAAATCGCAACAGAACATTGCAAAATGCATGTGATCATTAGATAGTAGCATGAGTAATTGCCACGTGGGAAGTGAATGATAAAAGAGCTCAGAGAGCAGGCGGGTCAGGAGACTGGTGGCTGCAGGTTTCAGAAGAGGCTTCGTGCAGAAAGAAGTAAATGGGTTGAGCCCAGAAGGCTGCACAGTATTTGGATACTTGAGCGGTGGCGTTCTTCGAGAGAGGAAATGTATGGGTACGAAAGGAAGTGAGAGAGTTCACAGTGGGTCAGAAACAGCCAGCCCCTCTGCTGCCCTGAATGGGGGGTACATACAGTGGATCTGCTGAAGAAAAGGCATGGGGGATGGTTTTCTTCCAAAGGCCTGGGACACTTCTCTTCAATTTGCCATAGGTGGCAGGGTCCCACTATGTTTTCCTTGACATCCTTGTTCCCTTCAACCCCAAGTCTACCCATAATCAAATCAATGAGTAATCTATCTAATCAAAGGGCTCTCTGCTGTCTTAGCCCAGAAACAGAGTCTGTCACTTCCGACGTTTTTTCTTTTAAAAATGTCAGGGTGCTTCTGAAACAGGAACAGCATTGAGGCAACAGCAGCTCTGACTCACAAAGAACACATCAAAGAACAGCACCGATAAGGGGCTGGCAGTACTTGTGCGTGTGAGCAGAGTTTTCCTGACACTCTTTGAGGCTTGGGGCCCTCTGGGCAGCCTCGTTGTGGAAAGAAGCATGTGGTTTTCAGAAATTGGGTGACTCACCACACAGGCAGAGTTTCAGAACAGAGATAGAGTCCTGGCCTGCTGTGACTCTTTCACCAAGAGCCCGGGCCTGGGACTCTGGGTCACTGCGCATCTCAGGTCTCCAGTGAGCGCAGAGAATCTGTCAATCCATCCATCCAAGAATCCGCCTGTCCACCCATCCAGCCACCCAATCATTCACTTATTTTTTGAATCCCCATCAGGGAATATGTTTTTATAGATTTTTAGGGGGAGAGGAAGAGAGAGAGAGAGATACATCAATGGGAGGCAGAAGCATCAATCAGTTGTCTCCCGTATGCACTCTGACTTGGGATCAAACCCGCAACCTAGGTTGTGCCCTGACTGGGCATCAAACCCAGCAACATTTTTTGGGCAGAATGGGATGATACTCTAACCAATCAAGAGACCAGCCAGGGTCCATTCACATACTTGTTCAACAAGTACTATGAGCACGTACTCTGTGTAGGTCCCGTGCTGGAGCACCAAATGCAGCGGTGACCAAGACAGACCGGTCCCTGCCCCCATGAGCCTTATAGTCTACTGAGGGAGAGACATGGTAAAGAAGTAATTACATAGCTCACCGGACTGCTACTGTGTAAGTGCTGGAAGGAAAATACAGGGTACTCTGAGGGCAGGCATGTAACAGGAGAGCCTGACCTGGTCTGGGAATAGTCGGTGAAAGCTGGGGCTAATGCTAAAGGATGGGTGAGATTGATAATTGTACAATCTGCCTTTTAGCACCATCCGCCCTGCCCCAGCAAGATGGTACAAAGGTAGAACTCAACCTTGTTCTTTCAGATAATTTCTCTTACTCTCTCTCGCTTTCCACACACACACACACACACACACCTCACATACACACACCATGGTGAGTTCATGGAACAATCATAAAGTTTGGGGTCTCATACACCTGAGTTCAAATGCCATATTCTCAGCTTACTGTCTTTGACTTTGACTGAATTACTTAATTTTTCTAATCCTCAGTTAATTCTACCATACAGTGAGGACAACAATAATGGCCTTCAAGAGATAGTTTAGAATGTAGGCTGAGATCATTTCTATCAACTTTCAGGCCTGTAGTAGATCCTCAACAACCTGGTCAGATTGTTCATCTACCGTATGAAACTGTGTGTGAGTCTCACAGTAGCTTTGTTCTGCAGAGGTGGCCAGAGCACCCAGCTGGCTGTCGGGCCCCTCCTGGAGCACACCACTGTCTGCCATGGGGATGGGTAGCTGCTACCCAATTAAGAGTGGAAATTCACCAAAATTCACCAAAATGAATTGCAGTTTACCACCCAGTTCTTCTCCTGGAAGTTACATGCCTTCTAATAGCCCCCAGAGTTTCAAAACAGTTCCATCACTCAGATTCTGCCAGTGTGTTTGCTGTCTGCATGGGGGTGGCGGCTTCCCTGTGCTCCCGCTCCACCATCTTCCTAGAGTCCCTCTTGTATAGTGCACTTAAAAAATAGGATAATATGTGCTGTTTTTCACTTTCTTTCATCTAATTAAGTCAAAGTGATTTGTGTCTTCAACTTTTGATGGATGAGTGATTTTTTTCGTTAAGATTATAGCATAATTTATTTAACTAGCCACCTATTTCTGTACCTTTGAGCCTACTCCCGGTTTTTTATAATTATAAACCACACACACACACACGCACACACGCACAGAAGTTTGTACACGTCTTGGCTTCCGTGTCTGATTGTTGCATTAGAAAAGAAGACAAGACTCTGAGGTGCCCTGGGAGAGAAGCGGGGCAGGAAGCACACAAAGGAGGCAGGGCTTTTCAGGCACGAGGTGCAAAACGCATCTCGTGTTCAGAAAATGTTGAGAACTGTAAAAAAATCCAGACTCGGCTTTTTTCAAAGTCTTCCATGACCACTCCAGCGCATGGAGCAATATGTATATTCTTGGATGTTTTGGGCCATGCCTCCCAAGGTTTCTCCTCTTGGCCCCCCCAGTTCCCCCAAGATCCCAGGCTATATCCTATGGGATTGGCAACTCAGACAGGTTCCTCTAAAAACGTAGACAGACATAAAAAGCCAGGGCATGTTTTAAGAACAATTTCCTTATGTCTTAAAACAGTGCCCAGTCAGAGGAAACGTAGTCCATGTGTGTCTAATTTACTGGTGTAACAAAATACAAAGGTTGGAGGTCTTCCTTTCCCTTTTCTTTGTTTAAATTTAAAAGGAGCTATTTGATGCCCCGGAAACCCTTTGAAGCTTTTTATTGCCCTTGTGTACCTAACAATAAAAGATTCTTACAGACAGAGTTGTTGGTGGGTCTGGGTGGAAAACCCAAGAACCAAAGGATGGGTTAGATAGAAGCTGAGGATCTCAGACTTTTGGAAGTGGCCCAGGCCTGGGGTCCATGTTAGTGTTCTCAGAGGGGACGGGTGGCACAGACTTATAGGGCACCCAGCCAGCAGCTTCCTGCCTTCCCCACAATGCCAGAAACTCTCTGCCATAGCTTTAGGTGAAGACCAGTAAAGGGGTGCCTGTACCCTCTCCCCACTGAGGCACTGTGCTAGGAAGCACAAGAAACTGTAGCACTATTTCTCAAGCAGAGATAATTGTGACCCCCAGGGGACATTTGGCAAAGTCTGGAGGCATCTTTGGTTGTCACGCCCAGAGTGGGTGATGTTCTTGGCATCTAGCGGGATGCTGCTAAACATCCTACAGTGCATAGAACAGCCAGCTTTCTAACAAACAAGTGTCCATCCTAAATATCAATTGTGCCAATGTTGAGAAACTTGCTTTTGTTTGGGGCATCTTAAAGCAGAAGTTAATATTAGAATAAGTACACCCACTAAGGTGTAGTGAGGCAAGACAGGTGTTTTTCCTCCCAGTCCCTCAACCCTACTGTCTTCCCTTACCCGAAACACACACTCTTCCTGGGACCTAAGACACAGAAAACCTCACTGGAAGCCTAGCTGAGCTGGCATAAGAAAGAGGCCATTTGTAATCAGAGCAGGCCTAAGGGCACACTGGAGGGGGAGCAGCAGGGGGATGGGGTGGCCAAGCCAGGGAAGTAGGGCAGCACTGTGCATGAGGGGGGAGGAGCAGTGCAGGCTGAGAGGTGAGAATCAGGTAACAGGTGGGTGCTGCTAGGCTGTGTGTGGGGCAACAGCAAGTTCTGCTGCTGACAGGAGCAGAGGACCTGTCAGAGACAGGAGAACAAAGGACTCTTAACAGGGCTAATGAAAGTAGAGGGATAATCAATAGACCATGGTTTAAGAAGTAAATATCCACGCTGCCAGGGGCTGAGAATTGTTCCATAAACAACCTAGGAAGCTCCTGGGATGTGATGGGGGTGGGAACAGGGAAAGTCATCCAGACCATGTGGGATGAAAGGCTGCTCAGGGAGTAGACCTCCCTCTGTCCCTACCCCAGATCTCCTGGCTGCAGCCCACCTGCCTGGCGACTTCGGTGCCTTGGGTGGTCCAGCTGGTCGGGGTCCTCTCCCTGCTCTCAGTCTCCCTGCCAGTCTTCTGGGTCCTTCTTGTCAAACACCACGCTGTCGCTGCGCCCTCTTACTCAGGAGCCACCAGTGGCTCCCTGGCACTTGTCCCGTCTCATCCAAATGCCTCTCTGTGGCTTCCTAGTCCAGTTATCATTTCTGAGTGTTTATTTAATTTATTTTTCATTTCATGTTGAGATTGAAAATATAGCACATGAGCATGAACATGATCAGATAACCCAACAGTGCAAAAGTATAAACAACAAATATTGACCCTAACTAGATGCTCAGATATCCCATTCTCCCTCCCCAGGGATACCAGAAATCTGTTACACCTGTCACAGGGTTTTTGTACATGTTTTTATCTTACAAAAATAAGACATTATATACTTTGCTCTTTGCTTTGACTATTTTGCTTGTAATATACCTCTGAGATCCCTCATATTTAGCACAGTGTTCCATCACCTGAGGGCACCCTGATTTACTGCATTAGACTCCTACTTAAGACTTAGTTTCCAATCTTTTGCTAAAATAAGCAACACTGAAATAAAAACGCTTGGATACTCCTTTTGCTTGTAAGCAATGCACAACCATATCTGAGAACAAATTCCTAGAGGCGGAGTGGCCATGTCAAAGGACATGTACATTTTCCTTTTTTTAAAGTACATTTTATTGATAACACTATTACAGTCGTCCCATTATTTTCTCCCCTTTGTTCCTCTCTACCTTTCACCCTCCTCCCACCAGCATTCCCCTCCCCCCATTAGTTCATGTTCATGGGTCATACATATAAGTTCTTTGGCTTCTCCACTTCCTATACTATTGTTAACCTCCCCCCGTCTATTTTGTACCTACCATTTATGCTTCTTATTCCCTGTGCCTTTTCCCCCATTCTCCCCTCTCGCACTCCCCACTGATAACCTTCCATGTGATCTCCATTTCTGTGATTCTGCTCCTGTTCTAGTTGTTTGCTTAGTTTGTTTTTGTTTTTGGTTATTTTTTAGGTTCAGTTGTTGATAGTTCTGAGTTTGTTGTCATTTTACTGTTCACAGTTTTGATCATCTTCTTTTTCTTAGAAAAGTCTCTTTAACATTTCATATAATAAGGTCTTGGTGATGATGAACTCCTTTAACTTTATCTTATCTGGGAAGCACTTTATCTGTCCTTCCATTCTAAATGAGAGCTTTGCTGAATAGAGTAATCTTGGATGTTAGTCCTTGTCTTTCATGACTTTGAATATTTCTTTCCAGCCCCTTCTTGCCTGCAAGGTTTCTTTTGAGAAATCACATGATAGTCTGATGGGAACTCCTTTTTAGGTAACTGTCTCCTTTTCTCTTGCTGCTTTTACGATTATCTCCTTATCTTTAATCCTGGCTAATGTAATTATGATGTGTCTTGGTATGTGCTTCCTTGGGTCCAACTTCTTTGGGACTCTCTGAGCTCCCTGGACTTCCTGGAAGTCTCTTTCCTTTGCCAGATTGGACAAGTTCTCCTTCACTATGTTTTCAAATAAGTTTTCAATTTCTTGCTCTTCCTCTTCTCCTTCTGGCACCCCTATGATTTGGATGTTGGAAAATTTAAAGTTGTCCCAGAGGTTCCTAAGCCTCTCCTCATTTTTTTGAATTCTTGTTTCTTCATTCTGTTCTGGTTGAATGCTTATTTCTTCCTTCTGTTCCAAATCATTGATTTGAGTCCTGGTTTCCTTCCCTTCACTATTGGTTACCTGTATATTTTTCTTTATTTTACTTTGCATAGCCTTCACTTTTTCCTCTATTTTGTGACCATACTCAACCATTTCTGTGAGCATTCTGATTACCAGTGTTTTGAACTCTGCAACTGATAGGTTGGCTATCTCTCCATCGCTTATTCTATTTTTGGAGTTTTGATCTGTTCTTTCATTCAGGCCATATTTCTTTGTCTCGGTGCACCTATTACATTGTAAGGGGCTGAGCCTTAGGTATTCACCAGGGCAGGGCAATCCAGGTTGCTGCATTGTGGAGCTGTATGCCAGTGCGGGGATCTGAGAGAGAACAAAGTTGCTTGCTCAGCTCTCTGTGGGCTTTCAGTCACTTCCCCTGCTATCCACAAGCAAATTGAGTCCTTCTGGTGCTGAGTCCCAGGTGGGTGGGCTTCTGTAAGTTCTAGGACCCTGTTGGTCTCTCTGATGAACTCTCTTGTGAGGCTGGGAGTTTCTACTGCTTCAACCCCCACAGGTTTTCACAGCCAGAAGTTGTGAGGTTTTATTTCCCTGTGCTGGAACTCTGGATTGTGTGCTCTGTTTTGCTCCCCAGTTGTTCCTCCTGGTTTATGTGCAAGCAAACATGGGACTGCCAGGTCTGCCAGCTGCCACCTTGCCAGGAATCCTCTTCACTCTGGCTGCCTGTCTTCGCCCCTCCTACGTGTCTGGATGAATGTTCCTTCTTTAACTCCTTGTTTGTTGGACTTCCATACAGTTTAATTTTCTGGCAGTTCTGGTTATTTTTTTTTGTTGTTTTTAAATTTGTTGCTGTCCTCCTTTTGGTTGTGCAAATAGGCAAAGTGTGTCTGCCTACACCTCCATCTTGGCTGGAAGTCACATTTCCCATTGTAATAGATATTACAAACCATTCTGCAGGGCAAGGCAGACCCTGCTTCCCTTCTGTCCAGTCACCCTCTGTTCTCATGAAATGCAGTTTTTGCCAGTCTGGTAAGTGAAAAATAGCACTTGTTTTATTTTGCATTTTTTATTATGATTGAGGCTGGATATCTTTTAATCTGTTTCAAAGTCATCTGTATTCCTTTTCTGTCAAACCAGTTGCCTTCAAGCCCTTTGAGAACTTCTTTAGAGAGGTGTGGAATACGTATTTATTGACCTCCACTTATGTGCCAGATAGGTCAGAGCTGGCCTCTGCCCACCCTCTCTTATCCACTGTTATCCCTTATTCTCCCCTCCCAAAGCCCAGCTCCAAGCCCATGTGTGTGTGGGTGTTTGAGGAATGAGTATATCTTATTTTGTTTATATCATCCTTTAATTTCTAAAACAACTAATTATAACAGGTAATGCATACTCTTAGTAGAACACATCAACAGTATAGAAAAGAATAAATAAGAAAATAATTAAATCTCATGTGATTCCAGTCACACCCAGATAAACATTTTTGTGACACATCTTTAATATTACACTCTGCATATATGTGCTGTTGTTAGAAAACTGAGATCATACTGTACATGTAGTTTACTTTTTGTTTCCCTTTAATACGATGTTATCATAAATCCTAAAATTATTAAAAAAACCTCATTTTTGTTGGCCAAAATTGTTTCATATGAATGTTCCAAAGTTTTTTTAACCAACCTCCTGTTCATGGATTTTGTTTCCCTCCCTCCCTCCCTCCCTTCAGCTCTATACACAAATGTTTTTTTGTATCTCTTATTATTTCCTTCATATGGATTCCTAGAAAGGCAACTACTAAGTCATATGTTGCATATTTTTATGGTTCTTAATTTGGTGGTTTGGCTAGTTCAGAAAATATTCTATTCCTTGTATGTCTAGATATCAGACAGTTAATAACCAGATGCCCTGGCAGCATGGGTTCTAGATGTGGTTTTGTCTCAGTTGTGAGTGTGACTCAAGCTGAGTTGTGTGGGGGCAGGCAGGGGCAGGGAGCACCCATTCTGCCTGCAGATAAGGGCAGAAGCGGCGTGGGTCTGGTGCCATGAGTTAGGGTGGTCACTCCTGTCCTGGAGCTTTCTGATCAAGGCTGAAGCAGCAGCTGACAGCCGGGTCTGGTGGAGGGACTCGTTCCTGGAAGTCCAGCCTAAGCCATGTGTTACTTTCACTTCCTGATGAATCTGTGAGCTGTGAATTCTCCTTAACGAATCCCTTTCTATTTAAACTAGCTAAGGGGATTCTGTTCTCTCTAACTAAAAACACAAATAAATAAACCTGTCTGACCAACAAAATCCCTGTTTGACAAAATGTCCCTGTTTCTCAAAATGTCGCACCAACTTATGGCCCCATGAAGTTCTGGAGAATGTGATGCTAAGAACATTGCAGGGAAACCCAGTCCTCTCTCTGAGGAAACGCTGGTCAGGGGAGGTGCTGCCAAGAGGAGTGTTAGAGCTGAGATCCTGGGCTGGTGGGAGTAATGACTGAAGTTGGCCAGGCATCTCCTCCCTTGGGCCCAGGCCCAGTGCTGAACTCTCCTTGGATGAGATCTCATCTACTCCAAACTGCCCTGAGAGGGAGGATTCCAACCTTTCTTTCACAGGTTCAGAGAAGTTAGGTAATTTGGCCAAGGCCACACTGCTGGTAAATGCTGAAGTCTGGACGCCACCCAGCTCTGTTTGCCTCTGGAGTCTACGGTTCAAACGGGATCACATTTCCCACAGAACAGAAAAAATGGCCACCGTGCCATGGAGACAGTTTGTGGATACCACCTTCACCCAGAGACAGCCGGTATGAACATCCCTAGCAACAGGTGAATTGACATCACACGTCCTGAGGAGCTACACGGAGAAGGACTCAGCATCTCTTATGTGATTTTCCTGCCCACAGTGCATGACCTGGGTCTAATCATGAGGAAACACCATCAGACAAGGCCTGTACTCATCACCAATGTCAAGGTCATAAAAGACATAGAAAAGCGAAGGACTATTCCAGACTCAAGAGACCTACCTGATCTTGGACTGAGTCTTGTATCAGAGGGGGAAAAAAGACTAAAGGACATTACAGAGACAATTGGCAAATTTAATATAGACTGCATGTTGGTAATATTACATCCTCGTTAAGTTTCATAAGTTGGTGATGTGGTCACATGAAAAAATATGCTTGTTCTTAGAAAATACATGCTGACATAGTTAAGGGGAAAAAGAATAGTCATAAGAATAGAAACTGTGAGGTGTATAAACAGAGAAAAAGAACAGTGGCAGAGTGTTAAATTGGCAAATCTAGCTGAAAAGTGTATGGGAGTTTGCTGTCCTACTCTTGCAATATGTATTTGCAAAACTGACTTGAAAAACTCCAAAATGAAATTTGGAAACAAATATTGACCCTTCCTGGAACCAATGCTTTAAGCTACAGAGCGAGGGGAACAAAAGCGATTTCCACTTTCTGAGGACCTGTGACATGCCAGGCACTGACTGACATGTTTGATGTCCACAGGGCTCCTGAGAAGTAGCTCTGCTTATGCCTGTTGACAGATGAAGAAACCGATGTCCAGAGACCTGAAGTAACAACAAGCCCAGGGAACACAGCAGTTAGTGGTCAGGTAGGCTTTTAAGCCCAAAACTTTCTGACGCCTAAGCCCAGGAGCTCACATCACCTCTGGGTAGAGGGGCAGTGGAGGAAGGGTGTGGGTGGGAATGACATCCTGGACTTCTGGTCCCTGGCTGGCCCCTATAGGCACTGAGGGGCATCCTCCACTTTGGGAGGATGATCAGTAAGAGGGAAAATGCTGGGAGGAGACCTAGGCTTCCCATGCCTGCAGCTTCAGGGCACAGCCCCCATTATAACCACGGCTTCTTCTACAGGATTGCCAGAAGGAAGGTAGAAGAGCTGTGACCCAGTCAACAGGAGCTCAGAGTAACTCACTCGGACTCTCCTGGGGAGATGACAAAGACAAAGCAGGGCTGCTGGGTCTGAATCCCACTGCCACCTGCCCTCCACGGACTAAGCCTGCACACTGCTGCTCACTGAAGCAGTAACTGATAAAATGACATGATAAATAATGGGTGGTTTAGTACCCACCCTGCCAACGTGTGAGTTATATTTCATTATCTTAATCTTTTGAAGCAAGAATCATTTCCCATGTTGTAGAAGCGGGGACTGGGGCTTAGGAAGTTTAGGCAAATTGCTCAAGGTCACACTGCTCAGGAAAGGCAGACTGGGCCTTCCTAAGTGGGCCTGGGAGACCCTGAAGTCAGCCCTGGCCCTGGAAGACCAGCCTTGGCCCTCTTCTTGTTTGGCAGTGTAGGGAGCTGAGCTTTGCAGGGCAGCATGGCAACACACAAAGGACCCACTGCCTGAGAGTGGCCCAGGAGGGGCCAGCGTGGCTGCTGGGCTCCTAGTTCAGTGTCCCCTTGAGAAGAGGAGGTGCTGTGCAGGTGCCGGGCTTTTGGAGCAGGTGGAGCCACCCTAGGCCAAGGTGTGAATCAGATGACAGTGTTTTTGATGGTACACTCATGCCACTTCACCTACATTTTCAGTCTCCTGTATCCTCAGCTCTCTCACCACCCTCCCACGCAAATACACTCTGCCTCCATGTAGCCTTCTAGATGGTCAGAGGTGCCTACAAGGGCGACCAGTGCCTTAGTAACCCCTGCCTCCAGCTCTCTGGGAGAAGGCTCTGCTAAAAGAATTGACAGAGAGTCAACAACTATAATGTTATGTAGCACCCTTTTATTTAACCAATGTCTTCAGGAGGTCATAACACCTTACTTACTCCAGTGAATCAAGTTTCAATAGATGAAGTAGGCTCCTATGGAGAAGTATCAAGATAGAACCAATGGAGAGGATCCTCACTATATAGTCTGAAAAATCTCAGTATCATAATATTCCAAGTGACTGAGTATAGTCTCATTTCCCAACCTGAAAATATCCCCACCAGTGGTCATCTGGCTTGATTACTTCTATTGTCAGGGAGCTCACTACCTAATGAGGCAGTCTATTCCAGCTTGGCCAGCTGCTCAATCGCTTTGTTGTGTAACAGCTAGCATGATCCACTTTTTTCCAGGACTCCAGCTGGTCTATCTGAGGGCAGCTGGCCAGGGTTGACTGTGTTCCAGCTAGAACAGGTGTGCATTTCTCCCTGTGACAGCATGGAATCAGCCATCCATCCTCACACCCGAGGTCAAACATTTGTCACCTCTCAATGGCGGCGGCAGTCAGCCTGCCTTATTTTTCCACATCGGAAGAATCTGATTATAGCAGGTCCATTCTTAGGTTCACGTCACAGAGTTCCCTGACATCAGCGTTGTATTTAAAGGCTCAGTGCTGGGACTGTCCCCAGCTATACCCCACCAGCCTTGGTTGGCTTTATTACCCCATCTTTTGGTAACATGTAAGTCAAGACCTGAGTCTCATTTGCATGATATATGCCGTGAATGGTGGTGACAGAAGTCTGTGACCTGGCCACATCCTACAGTGGCATACAGCACTGTCTGGAAGGTATATGTCTGCAGAAGGCATGCTGAACCAACCACAGGCAAGGTGAGGTCACATACCCCAATTCAATGCCTGTCTTTCCATGCTTCCCAGTGTGTGCCATGCTCTATATTGGAGTAAATATCATTACATAAAACAGAATTTGCGTCCTGCTGGCGTAGCTCAGTGGATTGAGCGCGGGCTGCAAACCAAATCATCGCAGGTTCGATTCCCAGCCAGGGCACATGCCTGGGTTGCAGGCCATGGCCCCCAGCAACCGCACATTGATGTTTTTCTCTCTCTCTCTTTCTCCCTCCCTTCCTTCTCTAAAAATAAATAAATAAATCTTTTAAAAAAAACAAAAACAGAATTTGCTACATCAAGGCTTGGTTTAAGCAATACATTCTAGACTAGGAGATGTACATGAGGGATGATATTAGTATAGTCAGAGAATACTTCCTGGGGGAGATGGCCTTCAGGTGGGTTTTAAAGACTAGTTAGAGGTAGATATGCAGGGTGAAGGGGTTCAGCTGCTGTAAGTAAAGGCTAAACTAGCCCTGGATGGTGTAGCTCAGTGGGCTGAGCATGGGCCTGAGAACTAAAGGGTTGCCAGTTCAATTCCCAGTCAGAGCAGTCTGGGTTGTGGGCCAGGTCCCCAGGTGGGGGTAACCACATATTGATGTTTCTTTCCCTCTCTTT
This sequence comes from Phyllostomus discolor, assembly GCF_004126475.2. NCBI lineage: Eukaryota > Metazoa > Chordata > Mammalia > Chiroptera > Phyllostomidae > Phyllostomus > Phyllostomus discolor. Next base: position 119,068,331 of record NC_040903.2, on the reverse strand, counting down.
CTCTTTCCCTTCCCCTCTCTCTCTCTTTCCCTTCCCCTCTCTCTAAAAAATAAATAAATAAAATATTTAAAAAATAAAGGCTAAAATAACAATAGCTCAAACACAATGGAGGTGTGTTTCCCTCATGTAACAGTAATAGCTTAAGTAGTCCTGGGCTACTGGATGACAGTTCTGGATGACAGTTTTGTGACTTTGGAGCCAGGATCCATTTGTATTATTTTTCTGCCACTCTCATCAGCAACTTCTACCATGTGGTCCAGACAGCTGTTCCAGTGCCTGCCATCATATCCTGAGTTCAGCCTACAGAAAGAGGAGAAGTGGAAGTTGAGGAAATGCCATTTCCATTAGGGACAGTCATGATGCAGAACTTGTGCACACACACAACTTTCCCTCGTGTCTCACTGGTAGAACTTTGTCTCGTAGCCATACCTACAAACCAGCCTGGGAAGTATAATCCTTAGTTCCGCTCCTAAAGGCCACAGGGAGAACAGATCCTTGAGGGGTCCCAGCAGTTTTTGCCATAAGGAGAAGCTAATCCTAAGCAGCTGGAGATGGGCATGACTTACTCGGGCATGTAGGGATGAGGGAGGGCCTGAGTCTGTGAGGAGCTCACATAGAGAAACTGTGAGAAGGAAAAGTCTAATGGAGAAGTTGAAGGCACCGGGCCTTAGTCACCAGGGAGGGCTTCTTATGCATCTTGTCCCGAGGACCAGAGATTGTAGAGGGACCTGGATGAGTCCAGGGCTGAATTTATAGAATTACACATTTGAGATTTGTTTTATAAATAGATACATTTCTGATAAGTCAAAATATTTAAAATTGTATCTTATTTTATTTATTAATTTTTATTATATATTTTTTATTAAATTTATTGGGGTAACATTGGTTAATAACATAAATTTCAACATTGTGTTGAACATTATTTGTCATCTGTATACTCTGTTGAGGGTTCCCTACCAGAGGTCTAGTTTTCTTTTGTTACCCTATATTATAGGGTATAATATACCCTATATACCCTTTACTCACTTTGCCCTTCCTGCACCCCTCTTGATTGAAAGAAGATGTGGTATATACATATATACACATATATACCACATCTTTTTTCTATCTATCTATCTATCTATCTATCCATCCATCTATCTTCTCTCTCTATATATATGATGGAATACTACTCAGCCATAAAAAGAAGAAATATTGCCATTTGTGACAACATGGATGATATGTCAGGTGGAAAAAAGACAAGAACTATATGATTTCACTCATACATGGGATTTAAAACAAAAACAAAAATTTCGCCCTATTTAAAAAATTAAGAATAGAGTTATCATATGACCCAGCAACTCCTCTTCTGGGTATTTACCCCAAAGATTTGAAAACATTTATTCACAGAGACATATGCACCCCTATGTTTATTACAGCATTATTTGTGGTGACCAAGATATAGTAACAATCAAAGTGTCTTTTGATAGATGATTGAATAAAGGATTTGGGGTAGATACACACAATGGGCCAGTACTCAGCCAAATGAAAGGATGAAGTACTGCCATTGCGACAACATGCATGGACTTTGAGAATATCATGCTAAGTGAAAAAAGTCACTCAGAAAAAGCTAAGAACTATTTGATTTCAGTCCTACATAGGACTTAAAACTGAAAGCAGCAAGTGAGCAAACAAGAAAACAAACAAACGCAAACTCACAGACACAGACAACAGTAGGGTGGTTACCAGAGGGAAGGGAGGTGGGGGTCATAAAGGGTAAAGGAGGTCAAACACATGGTGACGTAAGATTATTCGACTTTAAATGGTGGTCACATAATGCAATTAGAAGGCCATGTAACATAGAAATGTACACTTGAAACCTATATAATCATATTAACAAATGTCACTCTAATAAATTTAACAAAAAGAAAAAAATTACACCCTATTAAATCAGCCTAAGGAAGAGAAGCTAACAGGTGGTTTGCAATGTAAAAACAAACAAACAAAAAAACCTTGTATGTCATTTTGCAACTCAGAAAAGTTACTTTTCTATTGATCTTTTTATGTAAGTCCCACATCACAGGCCCCATTTTTGGTACAACTTTATATACCGTGTTATGGCTTTGCCTCAATGGGAAGGCTCTGCCGTGGGCATCTGTTATCTCATTTTATCCTTTCATCAACATAATATAATCAACATACTATTCCTATTTGACAGATGCAGAATTAACAAAGATCACCAACCTTTCATGTGGTGAAGTTAAGCCTTTTGTCTTTGCACCATGCCGCCTCCCAGGAAACAAGTGGGTGTCTGCAGTAGTATTTCCCAAAACATGCAACAGTGAAACACTGCCCCTCACATCGATTGATTAAAAGATTTGTGGTCCAGTAAGTCTGGAAAATGATGTATCTCTCTCCACTTGGAGATTCCCAGAGCGTAGCAGCATAAATTCTGTAGAAAAGAGCCCAACGAGACTTTAAACCATTGCTGTTTCCCAAACTTATGTGAGCAGAGAACAACCTCGAGAGTCTGGCCCACAGTGCCGCCTCTCCACTCCTTCCTTCCTCTCCGACAGGGTTCCTCTGTCTGGGAAAAGTAGGAGGCTGATTGCTAAGGACCCCAGGCAAAGTGTTGGGTTATCTGAGCAATTTGCTTAACATCTCTTTTGGGGTTTCAGAGAAACAATAAACAACACTCCTTCTCTTCTCCTTCTTGAGTTCAGGACCCATTGAGCGATCAGATGGAGATAAAAATGTTCGCTTGATTCTGGTAAGTGCTACACTGCAGATGGCTTAGGTCTGCAGACAGATGGGCTGCTCCCATGCCTCCTGAATCAGCCAGCCTTTCCCACCCTAGCACACACCAGTGGGCTGACTCACTGTCCAGTGGGCAGTAGCAGGAATGAGGGCATCACTACGGGCAGTCAGATCCCCAGAAAGGGGAACCCAGAAGGGCAGAGATGTTGGGCTCAGTTCCTTCACCCAAACTCACCACTCAGGTAAGTTGCTGCTCCCTCTCAATGATCTATGCCTCAGTTTCCTGGTTTGCCAAATGGAATTAATGGAACTCACACTATCTGTATCCAGGGTTGTTATGAGGATAACACAAATGGTGATGAAAAAATGCTTTGAAAAATTCAAAATACTAAATTATCTTATTTGGGTGGCTGTTCTCATTGGGTTACTGTTTATGTTAAATCATTCGATCATTCATTCATTCATTCAAAAAGTGGATATGTTAGGTGTCAGCTAGACACTGGGAGAATAAGGCACAGATTTTCAGCTGGGGCCCCTGAGCCACCACCACTCTCCCAACATGTCATGCCCAGTCCCACCTCTGTGCCTGCCTGACTCCTTAAATGTCCTCTCTCTCCTCTCTAGCCATACATATTCTATCTAATCTGTGAGATAGCTCCATACACATTTTCTCTGATAAGCCATTGTTTACTTGCCACCCCTTTCTTGGAGCTCATCAAGCCCTCAGTATCTGCAATGCTCATCTTCACACTTGCTTTTCTCCCACTGTTTTAGGAGGCTGGGAGTCATCTCCTCCCTTGGTTGCCCCATGACCCTGTCTCAGATGCAGGACTGGACATGCAGGAGGGATCAGGGATGGCATGATGACAGACAGACTGCTGATGGATTTAGCCAGCCGGGGAAGGTGGCTGGGTGGCCATGATCTCATTTTCCCCATTCACTGATATGTTCCTAATTCAGCATTATGAGATTTTTCTGGAATGTCAGCTGTGCTGTTTTGAGCTGGGCCGAGGGGGCAGAATGTCCAGAGGCGCAAGGGGAATGGCATGTGGGAAGGGCTTGGCAGAGGGCACAGTGTCTGCAGCCTTTCCCAGCCTCCAGCAGGGTCTCAGAATGTTCTGATCCACTTTAGAGTCTTAAAAGGGAAATGTCAGGGAAAAATATTCAAGGGGACTTGGGGACTGTAGATCACAGGGAGAATAGAGTAGTAGAAGGTCAGGAGTAAGGTTCCCCCAGGCAAATCACATCTGACTGGAGGAGTCGGGGCTGGAGTCCCAGAGCTTGGGGCTGCACGCTCACAGATGCCATATCTGGGCCAGTGCTCACAGGACGGGTGGCTGGGATGTGCGATTCCCCAGGGCCGACTCAAGTGCGCTGGACTTGGGTCTCTGTGTGGTTGCTGACAGGCCACTCTCCGTGCCTCAGTTTCCTCATTGATAAAAAGGGGTGTTTCATTTTAAACTTGAACTGTTTTTATATTTAAAAGTTAGATTATTTTACATGGAATATTATATTCTGTAAATGTTCTTTTAAAAAGTCGGACTGTCCCCAGATCCTGGGCCTGCAGAACAACAACAGTTTGTGTGGCAGTCACCCCCGCCAACCCTCTGCCCAGGTCCTGGCTCTCAGCTTCCTCTGACATGACCCTATGGCTCCAATAGTGTTTGGGTTCATCCCCAGCCCTCGCCCTGACCACATAGGTCCTGTGGTCCTTTCAGCGAGGGCACTGTGTGATTCAGGGTGGACCTGGGGTAGGAGCTCAGGTGTAGCAGTGTCTCGGAGGCCTGGGCCCTGGGTGGCAGCTGCACAGGCTCGCTGGCCCACCTGGATTAGCTGCCTCCCTTCTCCACTTTCGTCTCCCTCATCTGTTATAAGAGGGATTTGGTCAAAACCATGGAAACATCCTTTAAGTTCTCACATTCTATGACTATGAAAATGCCATTTACCAGAGTAAAATGGAACTATGATTCAAATGTTGTGGAATTTGGTTGCCCCGGCCCTTCGCCAAACTTCATGTAGGGCTGAGAGGCAGAGAGGGAGGAGGAGAAGGCAAGGAGGGAGTGCTTAGGGGGAACCCTCACTAGTGATAGCTGAGCGAGTCTTTGGCCCAGGTTGACTTCTCAGGTCCAGGGGAGTTGAAAGAGGCCGCCTGCCTCTTGGAATTCCTTCCAGGTCAATTGTCTTGGAATTTTCCCAACCCTACCCTTTCCAGAAGCCCGAGGCTCTGGGGTAAAGCTGAGGGTGTACAAAGCAAGCATTCACAAGGGAGGACACACAGCCAAATCCTCTGTAAACTCTGCCAGCGGACACTTCTCGATAAGGCCAAGGGGTCAGGGGAGAGTGCTGGGTGGTGGCGCTTGCTCAGCAGGAACCGGCGCTGGGGTCACTCACACTCCTTCCTAACTGGCTGTTTATTCATCTGGGTCCTGGTTTCTTTATTTGTCAACTGGGATTGAAACAAACGAACAAAAACAAACCTGTTCTGTCTCCTAAGGGGTGAACATTAGTGAACAGACGGCAAGCTTGGAGAGGAGATAAACGCCCCACCTAGCGGGCTCCTGGGGTTCTGAGAGAGTCTGCAGTTTTCTCATCAGGTCCTCTTTGGATGCTCTCACCTCCCAGGACCATCGGTGGGCTGCCTGGCACGGCCTGGCAGCCAGGCGCCTCCCTGTGACCCCCGATCAGAGAGGCCCTCCCGAGCAGCCAGAGCCCTGAAAAAGGACATGCCACCCAGAGGCCCACACACCCGCCCACATACCCACACTGGCTGCCAACTCCATGGCCTTCTTTGCAGCATTTTCACCACGGGGCGAGACGGTCCTCCATGGCTAGGGGGGGAACCCCAGAAGGGCCCATGGAGTGCTGGCGGGGTTTGGCTCCAGAGCGCTGATGCAGGCAGTCCCTGGTCCGCCGGCCACAGCGCACTGCAGGTGGTTAAGGTCTGTGCAGGCACTTACACGTCTGAGCTCACAGGCTGTGCTGTGCCATGCCACAGAGGGACGCTGGATTTGGAGGTCTGGGTCTGCTCCACGCTGTCCCAGATGGCAGTGTGTTGGTAGCCAACCATTTCATTTCTCTGAGCCTCCATTTCTTTACCTATAATATGGAAGAACTGACCTGCCCAGCCTCCTTCATGTGGTTGTGGGAGCATGGGGCCAAGCGGGCAGGCTTTGGAACAAAGAGCATGATGGAAACGCCTTGGTGGGAAGTGTGAGGGTGGGCACTGGGGAGAGGGCCTGCCTGAGGACGTGCTCCCATCCCAGGGTGGCCATCTGCTGCGAGTGAGGGCTGAGACTCAGAGCCGGGCTCACCAGAGGTTGAACCCTGATCCTGCTGCCTAGAAGCTGTGTGGCCCTGGGCAAGCCACTGTGCCTCTTTCAACTTCCATTGCCTCTCTCTAAAATGCAGTCGTTATTCAGACCTTCCAGTGTCATTTAGAAGATTAAAAGGGAGAGTGTTGACATATGGAAAATGTGTAGTGCAGAGCATGGCATATAGTAGGTGCCTAATAAAAGGAGCTGTTAGTATCTTCTACCACTTTTGCTGTGTCCCACAGCCAGGCTGTCCCTCCAGCCAGGCAGCTCTGGGTCAGCCCCAGCCTGAGACAGCCCCTGGCCCAGTGAGGAGGGTGTAAGATGCACGCCCCTGACCAAGCGGAGCAGGGCATCAGTGGCAGGGTCCCCTGGGGCCTGGTGCTTTATGCCGCTGCCCTGACCGCTCACTGCATGTTGGGGCATCTGTCTTGTCTAGACACCAGCACCAGGCACCCTCATTCCTCCCCAACTCATCCCCCTTGACTCCTGCACCTGGTCACGACTGGCCCTTTTCTGCCTGCCTTGACCCAGGGTGACAGGGACTTAGGATATGAAGGCCCAAATAATCCGGCCTTGAAGGAATCACAGGAGGCTTGTGGGGCTGTCTGAGGCCAGTCCAGGGCTCCCCCAGGTGGCTTCTGTCCCACACCTCCTGCCGCCATGGACACAAACCCATAGCTGCCCGAGGTAGCAGATTTCTATCCACCCGGAATTTCTTTCATGGGCAGCCCGACAGGAGCACTTTGAACTCCTGTGAGCTTCTCCTATAGCATCATGGGCAAGGGCACAGGTAAGCTCTGGAGCCGAGATTCCAAGACTGCAGTTGTGTAGCTATGTGACCTTAGGTGAGCTGCGTAACCTTCTCACACCGCATTTCACCATGTATAAAAATTCTGCCTCACGGAATCTTCAGGCAACTTTCTTGGCCACTTCTGTTTCTTCTTCTGTGAATTGCTTGTTCATCGAGACTGACCTTGCTGTGTTTGCTTCTGCACTCTCTTGCCTGAAAGGAGCAGGTCCTGGCTGAACTGATGCCTAAGAGTTGAGCCGGGATGTGGGCATCCTGGCTTCCAAAGGTTTCCAGGGTGGAAGGAGGTGAGCCAGCTGGCCTGGAAAGTCTGGGAATGCACCAGCCTCCACTCCCTGCAGGAAGATGGGGGGACAGCTTTTCACAGAGTTGTACATGGAGAATGGACAACAGCTTGCCTTGACAGAGAGGGTGAGCCCAAATATGCTGGTGGTTTCTCTGATCCCTGGATTCATGAGGCTGGGATGGCAGGACTGTGGGTTATTTTTATTTCTATCTTTGTATATTTCATTTCATTTTCCTACATGTTTGTAACAAGTGTGTTTTTGTAAAAAGGGCAAGCAGGAAAGGAAAGCCCTCAATACATGCGATGAAGGGGCCAATGCACATGTCCCTGCCGACCCTGCGGGAGCACAGCCGGGTGCTCCTGGAGGGGTCCCGCCCGCCCAGCCTGTGGCAGGCACTCACAGGGCTTCCCTTAAAGTTGAAGGAGGATATCTTTCTTTATGCAGAGAGAAGCAGGCTTATGGCAGCTGTTTCTCCAGAGAGTGTACAAGTTGAAAACAGAAACGGCTCCCAGAGGTTTTGAAATGTTCCTGGCCGGCAGTTCTGTTGCCGAGGGGATGTGTGTGGTACGTGTGGGGCTATCTCTGGCCTGTCGGTGGGTGTCAGAAAGGCTCTCAAAATCTCTCCAGGGGCCAGGCCAGGGCCCCCGAGCTGCCAGCGCCCTGGTGTGTGTGCTTGTTGTTACGCTGGACCTGTGTGTCCTTACGTTACTCTCCTGTCAGAATTCAGCGAGGCAGGTGGTGGCGCACGGCCACGCTCCAGCTGAGCACCCAGGGCAGAGGACAGCATGCATGCTTTAGCACTCGCTGTATCTCGAGTGGCACAAAGGGTGAGCGAGCTGCCTGGAGCGCAGAAACCCCAGACTCTGAGTTACTGCTGACTGTTGCTGCAGGCATGGAATTCCAGCTGAAGGCACTTAACACTATTTATATCTGTGCATCCAGGAAGCTAAGTGGTGACAAAAAAGAAAACAAGTTAAAATGGAGTCAGTTTGGGCCAGGGGATTCCTGTGTGTGTGTGTGTGTGTGTGTGTGTGCATGCACATGTGCGTGAGAGAGAGACAGAGAGAGCGAGAAAGTGAGAGATTTGGAAGTCATGCAAGACGTCTTTCCTCATGTGACATTTTGTATCGCTTCTTCTACAGCACTGTTTCTCAAAGTGTGTTCCATTGTAACCTGTTCTTGAAATGGGCAGGCAGCAAGGAAATGTGTTTGCAGCAAAATTCATTTGGGAAATAATTTATGCACACTGTAGTCCTGTGTACATTGGCATATAAAGGCTTTGAGAAGTCCTGTGGTAAGGGAATCTGGTTGACTGAATGATCACAGAGCTCATTGGGTGGATCACCCACGTGCTGGATGGAATGAGGAATGAGAATGAATGTACAGAGGGTGACTACTCCCCGATATGTGGACAGGGGCCTCCAGGAGAGCAGTGGAATTTGGGGTGTGTGTGGGTGAACTGGCTGAGTAGATTGTGCAATTCAGCCCCAGAACATTTAGAGCATAAGGTAGATTGTAAGATTTCAGAGTTCATCTGGTTTAAACACCTCATTTTATAAAGAGGGCCAGTGAGGTCCACAGAAGGGCACTGAGTTACTATCACCAGAGTTCTTCATTATATACAATAGATGCCAATGCTGGATAACCTAGGAGAAAAGATATTTGCTGGAGGGTTACCAGGGAGCCCACCAACCCCCCTGGAAGCCTGGAGTACCAGGTTCAAGAACAGGTAGAAACTCAGAGAAGGTGGCTGCTGGAGGGCATGGCCAAACTGTGCCACACAATCGAATGGGGTGTTGTAGCCGGGGTCATGGTGTACAGTGCATGGGCCCAGGGCTCTGGGTCATCCCTGGTGGGGTGGCCGCCTGGCTGAGCATAATCCATGGGCCCCTCCCAAGCTGTCAGGGTCTGGGAGGGCAGGGGTCTGGTGGTTGGGCTCCTACCACTGAAGCCTGGAGCATGCCTCTCACAGGATCCACATAGGCAGGAAGCTCATCCATTTGGTTGGGGGCGGCATGAGGTTATACATCCCATCTCCTACCTTCCAGGTCACATGGCACAGTCAAGTGTACTCTCTTCTATAAACATTGAAAATTCTGATTTCATTAACAACATGGACTTGGATAAATTTCTACTTAGCATGGAAGGACAGAATTCTGAAGTAATTTGGAACACCCACGTAGACTGGATCCTCGATGTCTCCTGTGCTGCCCCCAGCCTTTGCTCACGGACCTCGTGTACAGTCATCACAGCAGAAATGTGTGGGGAGAGAGACATGCAAGCTTGTAGCGTTCAAGTTTCATGACAGAGGTAATAGTGTCAGAGCCTCAAAACCTTGCCTTTGAGCATCCAAATCCTGAGCATGCAGGATTTAGGAGGACTAGTGTGTGGGTAGCTGAGCCACTTTCCCCCCTTTACCCAGGTTAGATGACTGCTTTCCTGAGCAGGAAGACAAGGAGGCCTCAGAAGGAAAATGTCTCTGCGAGTGGTCCTGCTGCATGCTCCATGCACCCGCACCCTGAGGTTGAGGGGACAATAGAATACCCGATAATTCAGGGGAACTGAGGGACAAGTGACAGCTGCCCTACTCCCTGAAAGATGCTGGGGTGGGGGCTGGAAGCTCCATAGAAAAGCCCCAGCACTTAGTGAGGGTCCAGCAGACCAGAAGGGGCTGCCTGGGGGCCCAGGCTGTGCTGCGAACCCCCACGCCCCTGATGTTGTGTGAAGCAGCAGGATGCTTTTGCTGATGGCCCTGAGAGCCAGCGAACCCGGTGGCCCTCAGGCCTGGGCTGGTGGGGTGTGAGAGCAGGTGCAAACATGGACCCACAGCAGGAGGGAGGGCTCTTTACCAGCTCATCGACTCAATGGAGTGTCTGCCAAAAGCAGCAGGAGGGATAAAGGGAGAAATAAGTATTTCTGATTTTTTTCCCATTTGAATTTGTGAGCTATGAAATTCATTCTGATATACAGCCATTCTGATAGGCCCAGCCTAACGGTGAGAATACGTTCTGAGAAGGGTTTCATTAGGAGGCGGTTTCACTACTGCACGTCCACCAGAGCGCACTTACACAACCTGGTGGGGCAGCCTGCTGTGTGTGCTGTGCTTTTACGTGACTGGCAGTGCAGTAGGCTTGTTTACACTATCTCATCACGAACACACATGAATAATGTGTTGCACTAAAACATTCAATGGCCATGATGCCATTTGGTGACAGGAATTTTTCAGGTCCTTTGTGATCTTATGAGACCACCATTATGTATGCGGTCTGTCGGTGACCAAAACATCATTATGTGGTGCACGACTGTAATGCAGTTAAAACCGATTCACCATATTAAAGAAAAAGGGTCTCAAGCACCTGTCTCCTCAAATCATTGTCAGCCTGACTTTGGTTTGCCTTGCCCACATCCTGGGTCAAAGTTAAATGATGGACAGGACATTGGCAATTTTTTCCTATCAGATAGGGCTGGTACTGGTGGTCAGCTTCTGGGCCCTGCTGCTGGGTTCTACCCGCATCCCACAGGCTGAGTGTCCAGGAGCAGGTTAGGCCCCTCAGAGAGCCTGGGCCTCCTGGCTGTGCCCTCGGCCAGCCACTCTTGTTCCTGGAAGGGTGGTCTTAAACACCGTTGAGAGGATGTTGATGAGAGTCCTTTGGAAACCCCAAATTTCTGTGACCATGTGACTCAAGCCTCCCCTGGGGACTCAGTTTCCTCATCTGTAAGAAATGAAGTCATCTTTGCTTTGCTACTCACAGCAGGCTGCTCCCAGACATCCAGTGTCTGCCCCGAGCAGGCTGGCCCCCGGATTCATCTCCACAGCGGTCCTGCCAGGAAGAACCGTCAGCCTGGTTGCCGACGCTGGAATCCAGTCATAGAAGAGAAGGGATTTTCCGAAGGCCAGTCACTTCACCGAATCTAAGACTCCACAGACCGTGGGACATACCACTATTTTATAAACAATAAAGAAAGCATAAGAGCTGCCAATTATAACAGCAAGGGGCCACGGATCGTAACACATGATCTAATTTCAGAGACGTCACCATCTGGGAGAAGTGGACCTTGGAAATGATGGGCTATTGAGCTGAGCAAACAGCGGACTAGGTGCAACCCCTGGTCAGAGGGACTTCGGAGCTGACGACATGAGGTTCAGGCAAGAAGCCGTGTGTGCCACCTGCCGCTGTGAAACTTGAAAGAGCCCCAGGAAGAAAAACGACTTCTAAGCATGCAACATGCTGTGCAGACACAAGGAATAATGATGAGGAAGATGTGCCAACAGCTGGAATGGAATAAATCCTTTGCCGACTCTTGTAGAAGCAACATTAGTTGGACAAGTTTTCAGAGAATTTAAATTTGGGTGGAATTCTGTCACAGCTCAGAAAACTGTCTCCTTGTCTAGGGCATCTGACATAATCTCATAAGCTAAGTCACCCAAGAACTGCCTGGTTTAACCCAGACTCAGTTCACTTACAGAGGATAAACTCCAAGATTGGGGCTGAAGGTTTTGGGAGATCAGAGGAAACTTTCAGTTGATGAAACAGACCAGAACAAGGTCCACAGGAGTGCCTGGTTCTCCCATGTCTCTGCTCTGCCCCAAGTCTGGTGCCACAGGAAGCTCTGGGGTCACCTCTCCTTGGTTGGGGCAGGGCCTGCTTCTCTGGGGGCCCATTATTGACTGGGGACGTGTTCCAGTCAAATAGGGTGTATGGTATCCATAGACTCTGGAAAATGCCTCTATGTGAATCCCTCCCCCAAATCCGATCTGCCCCTCAGGTGGATCCTGTCCTCCTGGCTTCAGACACTGGAATTTGAGCATTTATTCACCACTTGTGGTGTGCCCACAACTGGTGTGCCTGTCTGGATCTGGGCCCGTCCTTGCCTGGCTTCCTACCTTGTCCACTGTCCTCCCAGATGGCTGGCTGACACCCGTCATCATTGTCACCACTGGCCAGCACACCTGGCACACTTGGTCCAGCACTGTAGGGACCTCATTTCATTTTCTCAGTGCTCTCTGAGATAAGAATTTTTTATCCCCATTTTAAAGACGACAAATCTGAGGCTCAGAGAGGCCAAGAAATGATGAGTCCAAGGTCACACAGCCCATAAATAAGAGAGGCCTCTCTGCTCTGGCTAGAACAGCGCCTGAGCCAGTGTGAGCGCTAAATACTTGTTAGATGACAGAATGAGGAGTACCTTATGATGACAATGCTTTAAAAAGCTTGCTGGGGACTAACTGTTATTTATGTGTCTAAGCATCTGCTTTTGTGCCCAGTGCACCTATAGAGGAAGTGGGTTCCAGGCAATGGAGGCTGTAACACACACACACACACACACACACACACACACACACACAGAGCCTCCTTTAATGACCCGCCTGCAATTGATATACTGCTAAGTAGCATTTCTTGTACTGGGGAGATTCTATTTCCACACTAGCAGCAAATTTGACCTTTGTGTCAGCTGCCAGCTGCTTATAATTCTGACAGATGCAAGCACATTTCTGGGAAGCTGTAGCCACTCAGGACCCTGTAGATCAACAGGCAATGCTGGCGGCTTTGGTAAGATTGATCGGCCTGCGAGAATCCCATTTACAGCCCGAACGGAGCCTCAGTTTACCATGGCCCGGGCACTAATGACTTCGACAGCTCCCATCTAAAATCTGTCAGCCAGGGCTGGTGGCGATATTAAAGAACACTCTATTTATATGAAGCAGCAATTAGAGGAATGCCCGCCAATGGGGCACTGCTTCCAAGTAAATCCCTGGCCTTCCAAATGGTGTCATGCTCGTGGTTATTTTAATCCGCTTGGAATCGCAGGGATATTAATGTGACGGGCCATCGTAGTGGATTAGCCAGGTTTATTTCTGCTGACATTTCAGAGAGCACACTCAGGTTCCCAAGATGTGCCCGTGCCTTCTGGCACAGGGCTGGGGGAGGTGGCGGGCAGCAGAAGCAGCTGCCGTGAGGGTGAAGCTCTGTCCCTCTGGCTCACCTGCCCATCTCCTGCTTCCTCCTCTACCCCACGCCCGCCTTGCCTGTGGCACCAATTTTCTGCTTCCCTCCTTCTGGGCCCCTGCACTCCATCCCCCTCTCCGCTCCATCCTTTCCTTATTCTCCCCAGGAAACAAACCAGTATCTGAGATGGTCTTTCAGACAAAAGTGTAAGGGTCCCTTTTGCCAGTTAAAGGGGTTATAGCTGACATGGAATGGGGTTGCCAGATAAGTACAGCATGCTGACTTAAATTCGAGTTTCTGATGAGCCACAGAGAGTGTTTCGTGTGTTTTACATCGACTGAGTGCCTTGAATTTTTATTTGCTAAACCTCACAAGCACACATGGGCAGGGTGAGTGTGAAGTAGAGAGACCACTGCTGGACCTGGAGTGTCACACCCCACCCCACAGGCCGAGTTCTAGCTGTGTCCCCGCACAGGAGCGGGTGGGGGGAGACGGGGAGAGAGAGACGGAGAGAGTCTCCTCTTGTAAGGGCACTAATCCCATCATAGGGGCTTCACTCTCAAGATCTCATCTAAACCTGACTACCCACTGAAGACCCTGCTTCCAGATACCACCACACTGGAGCTTCAACCCATGAATCTGGGAGAGCACAAACTTTCAGTCCACGACACATTCCTCACAGCAGCCCTATGACATATGTACTCTTGTTATTCCCACTTTACAGATAAGAAATTGAGCCAACCTGAGGTTAAGTTCTTTGACCAAGGCCATTCAACTAGCAGGAAGAGGAGCTAGGACTGAACCCACTGAAGTGGAGGGCATGCCTTATCTTCACTCCTGTGAGACCTTGAATGGGCTCACGACCCTCTTTCACAGTTTGCACAGAATTTATATTTGGGGATTGCAGGACCCAGACCCTCATTCCCCCAGTAAGTGCTTAGAAAGCACTTGTGAGCTGCAAGGCACTGACTGTGGTTGACACCACAAGGGACAGAAAAGGATATGAACCATAGTTCCTGCCTTCACATAACTGATCAGTGGGAGTGAGACCTGTACCCCACCCCTTGCCAAGTACTAGCTCTTTATTCCGCCTCTGCAGTGTCTGTCCACCTCTTTACCTCTCTGCAGCCCCTCACCTTGGTCTGGTTGGGAATTGGGTTGGCTCGCCTGTGTTCTGTTATAACAGACTGCTAAGAGTGACCTGGAACCTCTGATCCATCTCATACCCTGTCCTCCAAATCAGCTCACAGCAGTGTCCTTGCTTGCTCAGAATCTTCCAACACCTTGCTAATTCATCTTTCACAACTTTCAAAGATATCTTTTACTTGTTCATTGCTCCATGTGCCTTGCTCCCTCACTGCCTCCAGTGTGGATCCCAGATGGAGCCACAATGGGATGTGGCCCAGAACACTGCAGCTCGGCCCGCCCCCTGACGCAGACCTGCGGACTCTACAGAAGCCCAGCTCTCCAGGGAGCAGGTAATATATAGTCAATAGCCCAGATGTGCAAGACAGCACTCCACAGCCTGGCACCAAGGCCCTCCCTCCATGGCTGGACTGGGAGTTCCCCCGATTCACCCTGCAAAATCCTGTGTTCTAGCCTAGACTAGTTGCTGTGTGTCTTCTGGGCTAGCGTGAGGGTTTCTAACTATGGGGGCTGGGATGCTATTTCTCAGAAGCCCAGCTCCCCAGTTAGACTTTTGGCAGGACCTTGGCTTTACTATGGAGGATGCCTCCAAGGTTAGAGAGAGGCCTTCTAGTACGCGAGGGTCCAGGGAGAAAAGTGGAAGCCAGAGACAAGAGCAGTGGCTTTGGGGTGTCAAGAAGGGCCAACATCAGAGGCAGGTAGATTGAAATGATGGATATGAGGAATGATAAAGAAGTAAGTTCCAAGACGTGGAGATACATGGGGGTGGGCATTGTTATAAAGTGAGCTAAAATATAAAGTGAGCTGAATTCTGTTAGAAAAATCTCAATTTATCAGGTGGTAGGTAACTTTGGGAGTAAGAAGAATTTGCCTTCCACTTCCCCCAATCACTTTGGCCACAGCCCAGGGGACACGGGCCACCACATGCAAAGCCAGGCCCTGCGGGGTGCGACTCGCTGGGCTATCTGTGCCTTGGCCTGAGGCTGCGACCCCATGACAGCTCGTCTGGGCATGTGGATATGTGATGTCAGAGGGTTTTATTGCTGTTTTTGGAGTCTTCAGACAATTCCTTCTGGAAATAATTTTAGACTGCAGCAAGTGCCCAGGGGTGTCCAAAACTCGCAGGAGACCAAGAAGGATACAGGCGTGGCCTGCGTGACCAGCTGGTCCGACCACACATCGGGCCAGGAGGAGGTTTACTAGAGCTCTGGTTCCGTGTCCTGGAGACCTGCTCACAATGCTTCCCTCCTTTGCTCCTTGGACAGAGCCCTGTTCCTGGAGAAAGGGCCAGAGAGGGAGTGGTGGACGCTGTGCACTTATGTGAACCCAGCTCGGGTGTGTGTTGTGTGCGTGGCAGGATGGAGAAAGCAGAGGGTGGGTGATGGGGAGTTGGGAAGCAAAGCTGAGGCCCCTGTTCTACACAGGCTTTGGGAAGTGACCCTCAGATGGAAGCACCTTCAGGCAGCCCTGAAGCCAGGGTCTCTGTGTCTGTCATCCGCTGCCTCCCTGCCCAGAAGCTCTGCCATGATTATGATGAGCCCGCTGAGAGCCATCTTTGCTGTCTCTCAACACTCCCTTATTTTCCATCTACCAGAACAAACAAATGTTTTGGAGGACAGAGAACACCCTCTCCGAGACCTTCTTGGCATCTGGCTTAATTTCCTGATACACTTATATATTTAATCTTCTCATGAGAGAGAACTGTTGACTCATACTTTTAGAGGTGATGCTTCCATTCATAAAATGACAGGGTTGGTCTCTCTCCTCCCCACCCTCAACCTTTGCTGCAGGCTACATGTCAGGGTCCTTGTGCAGACAGACATGCCATGCCCAGAGCAGAGCTGGCACGGCTGGTGCAGTGTGCCCGTGGGCCACAGCCCTGGTGCTGGGCCTCAACTCCTAGGCCTAGGAGAGCTGACACCTCATGCAGATCGTTAGGCTTCTGCACCAAGAGGAGGAGGGTGTGCGTTGGTATTTCTCCTTCTCCCTCAGTCTCCTACTCCCCATTGTCTCCCTCAGCTCTCACAGGAAGTGTTCACTGCAGGGGCCCCCTTTGCTCTGAAGGCTGGCTGGAGCTGAGTCACTGGGGACAGGTCCAAGGGGTCCCTGGCTGCAGAGCTGGCTTGCCTTTGAAATTCTTCAGCTGGAGAATGTCCTCAATAAAAGCAGGCTGGGATCAGAGGGCAAATCTTAAGTAACACTTAGCTCATGAGTGGAACTAGACGGAGTGTAACACTATTGGTTCCACGTGGGGAATCTGGTTTTTAAATCAGTTTGAAATTTCATTTGGAGAATTTCTTCTGGGTGGAAAGTTGGACTCCACTTTTGAGAGCGTGAGGTCAGATTTGGCCAGAAACGGCTGGGAATGCCAGTTATGACCAAGATGGGAAGCTACTGTAAGGATGGAAAAGGCTCAAAGGAGCTCATAGCAAGTGGGTAAAGTAGACCAAGAGTGGACTCCAACTTGGGAGACAGCGTTATGGGACGGGGCCAAACCAGTCTGGGTTCCAATCCCAGCACAAAGACTGGAAAGCAAGTTATTTACTGTCTGTGAGCTCATCCCTGGGGTGGGGGAAGTGGGAGAGCCTGAAAAAAAAATTTTAAATGTACCCTTTTTGGTTACTACATGTTCTATTTAAAGTTTCATCATCAATTCCTGGAGGGGTGTGTGTGTGTTTGTGTGTTCAGGTGTGTGTGTGTTTGTGTGTTGGAGTGTGTGCGTGTGCTTGTACCTGTGGTCAATCGTCATTCATTTGTATTACACTCGCCTAAAAAACTTGACTTGGTCAAACAGCCATTGTCTCAGAACCCTAGAATGAGCCTCTTCACTTGCTGCGCTTCTGTTTCACCATCTGTCAAATGCAGATAATAAAAATAGTTGCTTTTCCTCCAGAGTCCACACAGTGGAAGGGAAGGGAACAACCTGGGAGGGGCGTCGGAATCTATAGCCACAAATCAAGTTTACTGCTAACACAGACCAGCTGTGTAAACTGTTTCCCCCATCGCTTGACAAATCTTATTTTCCCTTTCTGCATCTCAGTTTGCCCATATGTGGAATAGAGTAGGCCAGAACCGTGAGCCTGCCCTGAGGTGAAGAGGAGTGTGCGTGGCGCTGTGGGCGGAGTTGTGTGGCACAGCCCTGGGCGTGCCCAGAGCCCAGCTGACCTGGGCTGGTCTCTGCGAGGCGTGCTCCCCAGGCACAGAGCAGCCTGTGTCCTCCTATCTAGGGGTCCGAGACTGGGTTGGTGGGTGAAGGGGACAGTCTGTGGAGTCAAGAATAAGGTTTAAAGTCCCACTCTGCCTCTCAGACTGCTTGGGGCAACCCTACCTGGGCCTCACTTTCCTCATTAGTAGAATAGAACTAAGCATCACCTCTACGTCCTTGGAGTGCTTAGAATGGGACCAGTCGTGTAAGTTGCCATCACTACTGTTTGTTCAGGCCCCATCTCTCTGAATAACATATTGCCCAAAATTCAGGGTCTCCAAATAAGAGGGGAAAAGGCTGTGTTTCCAGCTTGTTTTAGATTTGGTGACAAGTGATTCACTGCAACACATGACACCATCCCCTGGCACAGTTTAGAGAACACGGTGAAATTTTAAATGAAGTTTGGCTAAAGACAGTGCTTAACTGCTCAAGCAGGTCCTTCTTTCTTTCCTCCTCAAAAGCCATGCAAAATCTAGCCAACTAGGCTAAATTACCATTACGTTGCTTTGACATCCAATGCTGTTCCTGTTAAATGCATTCATTAGCTAGGAGAGCTCAGCAAAGCCCCTTTTGGTAGCTACCCATTTCCTGCCCCCTCCCTGTGTTCCTACCAAAAAACACCCCCAAGTCTCCATGCCATCATCAAAGACCTCCAAAAGATCCCCTCAAACCATCACTTATGAGGCTGGAGTGTCTGCAGAATGGAGAAATTGCTTTTAGAAAGATATAAATAGGGCCAATTTAGAGATCTTTATTGCCATGGCTCCACCGAGGACCCAGGGACAAAATAGATTCCTGAGACTTTCTTTAAATGTTACTTCAACTCTTAGCTGTCTCCGCTTTGAGAGCAAATGGATTTCAATTATGCCAAGCCTGTGAGCAGGAAACATGGAATTTATGCCTGAAATTTAGCCTCATTCTCCAGTGATTCAGGTTTGTTTGTGCCGCCAACGCATCTTTGAGCTGGCGATGTTAACGCGCGGTGAGCCACGGTGTGATTTCACACAGAAAAGCTCCGCATTCAGCGTGCCTCTCCAGGTGCGCCACAGCACAAAGGCTTTGATGTTCCAGTGATTTCTCATTGAAGCCCGGAGTCAATCTCTCAGATTTGGAGGTCCCCTTCTCCCACTGTGTGGGACCCCACTCTACCTGAATGACTCATCGCTGTAAGGGAAGTGCACAGAGGTCCGATCCAAAACATGTGGGCCCTGGGGCTGGTAGCGGTGGCCTTGGACAAGGGGCCTTGGCTGCCCACAGGGTTGTCCCGGGGGGACGAGGGGAGGGTGAGGTTGTCCTAGGAACTGTGCAGTTCTGCACAGAGGAAAGCTGCCACTCTCTTATCTGGCTGCTCTGTCTGCTCCTGGCTGCTTGCTTCTCTGACGTTTCAGTCTGGATCACAGCTGATGTTCACACCAGGCAAGAACTGAGGAACTTCTCTAATGTTCTTTCTATCTAAAGGATTACATGCTGTTTGTGTTGCCTACATTTTTCCCCATGAGAGTAAACTAAAGAAACTTCTGGCGAGGCTGGTGGCCCCCCAGAGGACCAGAGCATGGGGAATAAAGTCACTTAGTCTTCTGAGGAAGGGGGAGAGACACCCAGGTTGGGGGTCAGTATGTTAAAACTCAGAATTCTGCTGATCAGGGGACAAGGACAAACACAACTCTTGGTTCTGTCGCAGAAGCTATGATTATATCTGTCAGGCCCTTGGTAACGAGAGCTCCGTGACTCCCCGATAGGACACAGACAGTGAAGGAGGAAGGCCGTACGTGCCTGGATGTGGAGGAAACTCTGACCTTCTGAAGAGGCCAACTGGCAGGCTCACGGCCCTGACTGGCCAGAGTGCTGGTTCCCTCACCAGACCTTTCTAGGGTGAGAATGAGGGTTGTGGGGGAAAAGATGACTGATGTGAAAAATAGCTAACCGCTTAGGCATTTGGAATACATGGATCATTTATCTTCATGAAAGCCCCGAGAAATAATAATTTTTAACCTCATTATGACCACCCCGGCAACTCAGAGCAGTGAAATGACTTTCCCAAGGCCACCTACTCCAGGTCAGACAGGACCTAGAGCTGGACCTTTGCCAGGCATCTACACAGGCCATCTGATCCAGCTGCTTGTCTTTGTGGCCAGAGTGGCCGCAATTTGTTCATCAAGGCACAGCCAGGGGGCAGGGCTGTGGGGTGAGATGGGATGTCACAAAAAGCCAAGGGAGAGTCCAAGGCAGACCCTCTCCCCTCCTAACAGGAGGCCTACATTGCACAGAGAAAGGGACAGATGGTCTGCTGCCAGCGGTGTGGGACCCGACCAGGCTCCCAACAGTAAAGGACTGAGCCTTGAGAAATGTATCCTCTTTAATCAAAGGGCCAAGGAGGAGAGTCGGTCTGGGAAGCCAAGAAACAAGTGAGCTTTGTTTGTGTGCACCTGGTGCTAAGGTGGCTCAGCAGTGCATCAGTCCAGCTTTTCTGACACCCTGACACGGACCAGAAATCCAACCTTAGCCTTGGACCTGGGTCACCTGGAAGTGGGGCAGAAAGTGGGAAATGGGGTCAACCTAGTAGTGCATCTCAGGGGGACCACATGCTTGCCCTCCCACCAAGGGAGGATAAAGAATATCCTCCTCTTACAAACCTTCCTAGGTTGTCTGCTGGGTGTGGTAGAAGTCTGTGCATCTTGTCAGTGTTGAGTTAGCCCCAATTCCTACATTATTCTACCTCTTTGTTTGCGGACATGGAAACTGAGGTCTGGAAAGTGATGTACCAAGAGCTAAAGAGAAGGTGACAGAATGGTCCCCTGCCTCTAACACAGGGCATTTCCTGTGTTTCTTTATCCACTCCTTGCACTGACCTTCAAGACCCTCATTGACCAAGTCAAGGCCCCTGGACTTTGGGCTTCCTCAGGGGCTGCGTCCTTGAGTTCCCTGGAGTCTGCATAGCACAGGTGCTACAACTTGGGCTCCATAAATACTGAATGAATAAATGGGTTGGACTAGAGGGAGATTTCTCTTCTGACAGGGGCCCCCTTTTTGTTAATGGTTCCAGGGACAGGGGTCTTTCCTTTGAGGATATATTCAGGAGGCAGCTTCTGGGCAAGGTGGGGCTGGTGGGTACAAAGGACTGTTGGGGAAGGTGATTAGTAGGGCACTGAGCTGTTTTCCTGCTTCTATTAGAGGCTCCTGCCCACAGGAGCCTCTAATAGAAGGGCAGGACCAGGTCTTTGCATGCTCCTGAGACACAGGTTTCAGAACTCACATCGCAGAGATGCTTCACCATGACCTGGTCATGGAGTTGACTGAGGCCACATTTTCGGGACATCAGCTTTCAGGGAGTCTGAGATTGTTCCATGGTTGTCACAGAGCAAAGCTTTGGTGTTTCCTTTGAGTCAGATAGACCCAGATTCAAATTCTGCTGCTTCTGCTTTGTAGGTCTCTGGCCCAGAACAATCACTTGGCTTTGTGAGCCTTAGTTTCCCCATCTGTCTAAGAGGCTGACAGGGTCACCCTGCAGGGCCCTGTATATTCCAGCACAGACCCTGGCATGACCAAATATCTTGTGGGAAGCAGAACCTGGGGCTCCTGCTTTCTGCCTCCAGCCTGGGCTCTTCTGGGTTCTGGGGCTGAGTGAGGACAGGGGCCAGGGACCCCTGCCCCTCATGCTCTTGCCTTTATGTGATAAAAATGCTAAATTCATCAATGAAGGCTCTCCTAGAAATTGTCCCTTGCAGGCACTTAAGGAGCACCTCCAAATCCCTGACACTCGGGGTGCACCGTGGGCATGAGGGGCAACCACGAGGGACAACATGATGTCCTGCTCTCAGAAATCAGGAGATGAGGAAGACGGATTCTGCTGTACCTGCTCATACAAATCCTGTGAAGGGTAGCAAGTATGACAGCATGTCCAAGTGGTGCCAGAGTGGAGACCACGCTAGGATGTTCTGGAATGCATCATGATGCAGTGGAAACAAAACAGGAACTAGTGTCTGTGTCCGAGAACTGGGTGCCCGTGTTTCTCCTGCATCAGTTCAACTCTGTAACCTTTAAAATGTTGCTTAAAACTTCTCTGCACTCAGCTTTCCTGTCCGTATGTGATAGGGTTCAATAAGAACAGTGGTTTCTGAAGGTGAGTTGAATTCAGC
The DNA here is from genome assembly GCF_004126475.2 of Phyllostomus discolor. NCBI lineage: Eukaryota > Metazoa > Chordata > Mammalia > Chiroptera > Phyllostomidae > Phyllostomus > Phyllostomus discolor. The sequence goes on along the minus strand of NC_040903.2, from coordinate 119,046,751 downwards.
TGTAGAGTGCCTTGACACTCGCCAAAAGCAGAAGTGTCTGCCAGCTGATAGCATCTGAATGGAGCAGGGCTGCAATGTTCTCATGAAAGCAGCTTCTGGGAGCTCAGTCTGCAAACCTATGGGTAGAGGTTCTTTGAAAGATGGTCAGCTCCTCCAGATTCCTACAGCAAAGATGATATAATCAGCCCTACCTGAAGTGTCAACCAGCCTTCCACTCTGCCTTGTGTGGCTGTTTCCCTTGCCTTGGGTATCGGTTAAGGATTTGGGAGCTGTAATTAATGGAAACTGACTCTGGTTGACTTAAGGCAAAAGGAAGATTTGGGGAAAGGATCCTGGGGCATCCACAGAATTGAAGGATGTGCAGAATCTCTTGGCCTCAGTAGCTTTGGATATCTCAGAAGAGAAAGTTGGTGGAGCATTTCTCTAGAGTACTGTCCTCAGTGTACCCGGACTCCAAATGCCAGCAATCCTTGTGGCTCTCATTCAGTTTCAGATCCCCAGAAGAGAGAATGTGATTGGCCCAGCTGGGGTCAGGTGTCCATCCCTGGCCCAATCACCGTTAGCCAGGGCTGAGGGTGCCCACTTGTGTATCTTGGGAGGATCCAGAGAAAGGGAAGTCATGGTATCACGGCAGCGTCATTAATGTCTAGGACACCATGCCTGCCAATGACAGTGTCCATTCTTGGAAGAGAAAAATCTGTGGCCGATGTGCCTCTCTCAGAGCAAAGCAAATTGCCTCAACCCCAAGACACAGGCACAGGGACTCTAGAGATTTGCTCAGGGGATGTGAGAGCATTTCTTTCTCTGTTTCCACAACTGCAAAAGCCTGTAACTTAATGCATGATGTGGGCAGAGCAATTGTATCCATTTTACAGGTGGACCAGTCAAGACATAATCTCACTGGTTGTGGCAGAGAGTATAAAAATCCTGAGTTTGACTTTGAATGAGGAAAAAATGGTATATGTGTGTCTGACCGCTACAGAATCCGTAAGCATGCCCAGACAGCACAGACAAAGGGATTCTCACTTATTATTTGAGTGTATGCCCCTTTAAATCTTCTTTATTATTAATAATAATTAATAAATAAATGGTTCAGAGAGTTCTAATTTTCTCTTGCTACCAAAAATCAGTATTTTCCCCCTACTTCCCTAGATTGCTACCCTTTTGATAATGTGTATATAATTACTGATCACTCCCTGATTCCACCCAAACTCGCTCTTTGTTAGGCTGCCTGACTTTGCCTGAATGCTGTCAGATGCTGGTGAGATTTAAACTGTTATGATTGATGCAATTAAATTGAGACAGGCTGACATTTTGCCTTTTCTTCTCTTTTCTTTTCTTCCTCCCTCCCCATCACAGCAGAGCTGAGAGAGAGTATTAGTTATCTTTGATTTGTTGAAACTGCTTTACCAGAATGCGCAGTATCTGCATTTTGCTCAAAGAACTTAATAAAACACCCAGAGCAAACTTCAGGCTGAATTGTTCTCGTCAATTACTGGTGCGGCCTTGGGTTTCTCCCTGTTAATTGCTCCGAGCAGGGAAGCTTTACTCAGTGCGCAGTGTACCCAAGCATGTATGGAGTTTAATGAATCATACTAACTCTGCACTCCAAGCAATTAGGTAAATCTAGCTGTTAGTTAGTGAGGCATAAAATAAATTTAATCTCTCTTCTAAAAAATCAATTATAGTGCTGTAATGTATAATTCAATTTGGGTCATGCTACATAAATTTTCTGTTTTTAGTATGTTTTTAAACTGGTTGTTATTAGATTTTGCAAGCTCTGTGTGTGTGTGCGCGTAGACTAGAGGACGACAGAAGGAGACAACTCAGAGAGAGTCTGGCTTTATTAATGAAATGATATCTCACAATGTCTTCATCTTTCGAGTCAATGTCTTACCCGAGCACCTACTGTGTGCTAAGTCTCATGGAAGACAGATAGAAGGTATAATAAATGTCTGCCCTCAGGGAGCTTACAATCTAATTGCTAGTATAAGACCAAACCAAATAGAAAATTAGAAAATAGTCAGTGAAACTGGATGGGACAGACACAGGTAAGGGGGATTGAAAAAAGAATTTGAGAGTCATATCTGGATATCTGGACTCCATTTGTAACTCTGGTACTGACTAGGTGTGTGGCCTAAGGCCAGTGAGAGCCTGCCTCTGCCTCAGTTTCAACATCTGTACAACAGACATGATAGCCCTCGTCCCAGGGTTTTTGAGATAGATCCGTATGGTACTGGCTGGGAGCACACTGTAGTATCTTCACCCTGCCACCAGGCTGGAGAGGAATGGAGGTAACCGTCTGGCCTCCTCAGCTACCTGTAAGCACCAGGAGGGCAGGGACATGTCTTATCTGCTCCAGCACTGTCCTTGGCACCCAGCTCTGGGCCAGCATGCAGAGAGATCGCTACAGATATAGCAACTGAAGCATGAGAGGTGCAGATCTGGGTGGGCTAGGAGTGACATTTGGAGCCTTAACCAATGGCAGGCATGCATCCACTTTGCATCAGGTGCTGTGCTCGTCATCTCTGATCCTCAGAACAGCCCAGCATGGTTATCCCTAGTTTCAGGGGAGGAAGCTGGTGCTCAGACAGGTTAAGCCACTTACCTAAGCCTGCACAGTGAGAAAGGAGGAGCCCAGAGATTTGGGCCCTGTTTCCCTGTTCTCTTTATTCTGCCTTGTCTACCCCACATGAATGATAGGCAGGGGTAGGAAAGATGTGAGAAGGCTGGAGGGAACCAGGAATTCACACCCCAGAGCATTTGCTGAGGTCCTAAGCTTGGAAACTCTCTCCCAGCGAAGCTTCCAGAAAGCTCTCCATTCCTCCTACTCTCGCCTCCGTCTGCCCATTTGATTTTGTTAATGGAATTCTTAGGAAAAATTACACACCGTTACATCTCCCTGCTAATCTCCTGGCAACAGCCATGGTATCCAACATTATTAAAACAGTTCAGACTTTGTCCCAGCTGTCTCTTTCCAATTTTCTTGCTTCCAGGGGGTGCTCAGCAAGGCGGTGAGCAGGCTTACCTACTGAACACTCCTCCATTATGCACAAACACAACAAAGGAACGCAGGGCTCCAGAGACAGCCAGGAGCCCGTGGGCGTGTGCAGTGCATGGGCGAGGAGGAGCAGGGAAGGGAGCTTCTCAGACTGGGTTCCATCCATCTGTTGGGAGCCTCTGGGCAGTCCCCTTCCCCTCCTGGGCCTCAGTCACCCCAGATGATGCTCCAAGGATACCTGTGTGTGTTCTTTGTGACTCTGAGAACACACCCGCCACTGGCTGCGCTGGCAAATGGGGCTCTGCAGCTCACACGGTGTTACTGTCTAATAAGCTGTGAGCTGCTCAGCACCATCGGTTGACTCACTTTGCTCAGCTTTAGGGTCATTAAAAAAAAATCTAAACCAGTGCATGAGAAGCAGCTTCCACAAAATGATTCCCATCACAAAATAAGCCTTTAATTAGCAGAACATCTCACCCAGCTGAAACACAAGTTTCACAGACCTATACCCAGTGATGTTAATTACGAAATGAATTTGCACAGGCATGATTTATAGGTCTTTGACTTTAAAGAGAAAAGAAGTCAGCTGCCTACTTTATTTAGGCTTTCCGCCCTCTGAGAGAATTCACGTGGACCGTTCCAGTGTTTCTTGGAAGCTTAACGTTCCTTTCACTGACTTTTATGCTTTGCTTACATCAATCAGCTAAATATTTATTGAATTTTCAATTGCCCAGCACAGAGCCAGAGGCTGGGAGGTGAAGGGGTACAGGGATTCAGGGTGAGTCACAGCTCTGGTGCTGTGTTTGGATGAATTACATACCCTGAGGGGCCTTGCAGAACATAGGGTCTACCTTTGTAATTTTACAGACTGGAAAGCGGCCAGGAAGGGGACTAACTCCCCCAGAATTGCACAGTGAGCCAGGGTTGGTGACTCCTGATCTCCTGGCTGGGTACTTCCATCACAGCCCAGCACTGACAGCACTCTGCCAGGCACTGGGCCAACTGGGGAGCTTCGTACCCACAGTCTAGTGGAGTAGATAAGACACAAGTTTACACAAACACACTCGCGTGCACTTCAGGCATCCTGGTGGACCACAAAATGGCAAGGTGAGTGGACTGCAGACTGGTACCTGTGGAAGATACCAGGAGCTCTGAAGAGGGATCCTAAGAGTAAGTGGGAACATCTGGAGGAGGCAGCCCCTGGCCTGGCCCGGAGCAAGTGGGTTGGGTAGAGAAGAGAGGGCTGCTCCCGCCAGAGGCCAGCACAGATTAGGAGTATCTTGCAGGCAGGTGGAGAGCTGATTTTGCAAAGTTTTGGTCCGTATGTGTTTCCTACTTTTCCTTTTGTCTGTGTGTTGTTTTCCTTTGGGGAAGCCAGGCCGCTGCTGTGGCCTTTTGGCTGCAGAGCCAGTGAGTGACAGGGATAGACTCCTGGCTTTTGAACTTCAAAAGCTATAGACAGTTAAGTTCAGAGGGGATGCTTGCTGAGCTGTGTCGATCCCCACCTGAAGGGAAATGGAGACTCCAGATGTAGGACTGGAAGGGGAGGAGTCCTGGGTGTGGAGCAGAAGATGAGAGGCAGCTGAGCGGGCTGCTGGTATCAGTTCTCAGGGGAAGATGAGCCCTGTGACCTGCTGCTCTAACCCGCTCTTTACTAAATAGCAGTAGTAAAGGTAGACCCAACCTCTTGGAAGGCATAGGGAAATGCACCCTGCCCCAGGCTACAGCCACATAGCACTCACGGTGGCACTGGGCAAAGGGAACAGAGGAATAGGCTTTTGAGTGTGGTGTGTAAACAGATAGCACCAGGTATTCCCTATCCCCCCCAGGGTCCCAGAAGAGCCCACATTACCTGTATCTGGGGAACTTTAGGCTGGTGGCCTGAGGGGGTCTCGTGGCAGGGAGAGACCAACAGAGGGTGGCAGGCCTTTGGCTACATGGCACCCCTGACAGCCACCACCTTCATCAATCTTAGATGAACTCTGGGGAAGGGCGGAGTGGGGAGGGCAAGAATAACCCTTACACGACTGAGAAAACATTGGAAAAATTGAGAAGACTTAGTGACCAGCTAATACTTCTGCAAAGGTATTTTCCAAATTGATTTAAGGAAGTTGATCTAAGGGAAACTGAGCAGAGATAGCTGAGATGTAAGCACCTAAGTCTGTGGGCTGAAAACTCCATCCCAACTATTTGATTGGAGGGCAGTGAGCTGGAGAAGGAGGAGGGAGGCCGATGGCAGACGGCTTTAATGTTTGGGGGGTCTCATGTGGCCCCAGGTCTTCACAGCCTGGCCTGGTCTTCTTTCAGGGTGGAAGGATACACAGCCCTGGACATTCCGGGGGCAGAGCACATGGCTTCTTGTTTAGCTTCGCCATGCCCTGGCTATGTGACCTTGTGTAAGGTGCTCAGTCTCTCTGTGCCCTACTTGCCCCATCTTAAAATAAGAGGGTTTGCTTCATAATCTCTGCAACACTGGTTCTCAAACTTTAGGGTGCCTGACATTCCAGGGGGAATTGGGTTAGAATGTAGCTTCCTGACTGACACTCAGATTTTGGGACATGAGGGTCTGGAGTTCCTGGGAGAACCTCTATTCCCAGGACCCACTGTGATGACCATTGCATCTAAGGTCTGGGTGGACCCTGAGGTCCTACACTTCTGTACCTGGGGTTAGTCTTCCTCCATTGTCCCTGGCCTGATTTCCTTCATGCTCTCAAGATGTCTTCCCTTCTCTGTTATGTGACTCTGTGCTAGGAATGTCTTCCCAATTGTAAAACTCTAAGCTTTAAGAGATCCCTTCTGGTCCAGATTCTTCTTCCTCATGGGGGACCGCCTCACTCACCCCTGCCTCATTCTGTGAGAGCAGCTCCCCTCTCACTGCTCCCCACCACTCCCTCCCCCCTGCAGAGAGCAGTGCAGACCACGTGTGAGGGAGGCAGCTTCTATGAGGCACAGCCCTAGGTGCTGGGGGTGAGGGTGGGGGAGCTGAACCCCTCAGCGATGCCTCACGCAAGCCCTTTCCCCACCGTCTGCAGACTCGGGCGTCCCCCTGGCCGCAGCCTCCACCAGGCTCTTCTTCCTGTTCAGGACATTTCTCCCTAATTGCTGGCTTCACAGATTCTGCTTTTCTTTTTAAGTTCGAGATTTATTTATTAACCATATTTTTCTTCTGCTTACAAATCTAAAAGAAGGCATGATAAAATTTTCAAACAGAGCATCATAAAAGGCAGATAACTCCTTACACCTGTGACTTACCTCCAAGATAACAAAAGTTAATGGCTTGATATGCTTAAGATCCGATTTTGTTTCTTTTTTTAAGGTGATGAACAGTTTTTTTTTGAAGATTTTATTTATTTATTTTTAGAGAGGGAAGGGAGGGAGATAGAGAGACAGAGAAACATCATTGTGCGGCTGCTGGGGGTCATTGCCTACAACCCAGGCATGTGCCCTGACTAGGAATAGAGCATGCGACACTTTGGTTCGCAGCCTGAGCTCAATCCACTGAGCTACGCCAGCTAGGGAAGATCAGATTTTTGAAATCAGCATGTAACAACTATGGGGCATTTACACAATGGGATACTACTTGGCTGTAAAAAAGAAAATTTTACCCTTTGTGACACTATGGATGGACCTGGAGGTCATTATGCTAAGTGAAATAAGCCAGTCAGAGAAAGAAAAATATCGTATGATCTCACTCATATGTGGAATCCGATGAACAAACGGAACTAACAAGGAAAATGTGGACAGACTTGTAGATGGGTAGCAGGATGACAGCTCTGGTGAGGGTCAGGGGGTGGAGGGATTGAGCAAACAGGAAAAAGGACTCATGGACAGCAGTGTGGTGATTGCTGAGGGGAGGGGGAATAAGGCGACTAAATGGTAATGGAAAAATTACAGTAAAAATTAAAAATAAATAAAATAAAATTGAAATAAAAAATAAATATATATTTTGAAGCATAAGTATAGTTATTTCACACACATTATTTTCTGTCATCTTTCCCCAATGAGAAGTTATGTGCTTTTATTCATATATGCCCTGTTACATGGCATTGTAGGAGAGATATACCACATTCTTTTTCATAGCTATTTATTACGCCTTAGAGTTAATTTAACAAATTCCCCCTTAATAAATGTTCAGGCATTGCCTTAACTTTTCATGGTCAAAACTGCAACTAACTGCACATTATTGCCACTGACATCTTTGCACAGATGCCTCAGTGCATTTGAACAGCTGTAGGTTACTGACAAGAGCAGAATTGCTGGATGAGTATTTTACATCTACTTGATGTTGCTAATTTGGCCCTCAAAACAGGTGACTACTAACTTACTCTTGCACCAATATTTTGTAAGTGGCTACTTCTCCATACACAACCCCCCTGCCAACTCTGGGCATTATCTATCTTTTAATTTGTTGCCAAACAGATAGGAAAAAACATCTTTTTTATTATTTCCTTTCCCTTAATTATTAATGAGCTTGATCAGTTTGAAGTGTTGCATCATGGCCTTTGTCCATTCTTTCATTAAGTAGTTAAAAAATAAAAAAGAAACACAAGGAAGGCATTTACAAGGCTTACAAATGCAGCAGTGTGATTGGGCAAAAATGAGGATGAGAGCCTGACCCCAGGCCCCAAGCTGGCCATCTCTCAGGTTACAGCCAACTGGCATCGAGTGCCAGGCTCAGAATAGCCCTTGCAGCCCTGAGCAGAGACCCTCCTACAAGGGCCTGTCTCTCCCACTGCACAGAAAGCAGGGCCAGAGGCTGCATTTAACGGGGCACGGTCCTCTCCTTGGGCACCCCACTGGCAGGCTGTGACTATAGCCAGAGCTTCATTAAGGGATGACAATGTGGTCCCAGCTGGGAATGCTGCCCTGCCCCTACAGGGAGTATGAAACCACAGGCCAGCCATCTGGATCCACAGGCAGGGCCCTGGCTACAGGCAGACAGCTGGGGGTCAAGTCACAAGTTCACAGCTAACTCTCTTTGAGACTCTGTTTAAGTAGCTGTGGCTCTCGGCTTCCCTACTTGTGAAATGGAAAGAGTGATGTCAGCTTCAAGGTCTCTTGTGAGGCTCAAACAAACTGTGTACAATTAATACCAGCACCTTCTGAAAGTGAGGCCTGAATGCTGATGCTCACATTTGACTGATAGGTCACATCCCTCATAGCCAAATGCAGGCTCCCTCATGCAGGGGCTGTGCTCTTGTCGGCAGTACCACCTGGAGTGCAGTGGTTCAGAGGCGGGCTTTGGAATGCAGAAGGTGCTTCCTGGCTGTGTGGTTCTGGACAGGTTACTGAACCTCTCTGAGACACAATGTCTTTCTGCATAAAGTAGACATCACTATTTCTTGGTATACTGAGAGCAGTTAATGAGCTGTGTTGAGAAGCTGGTGCGGGGTAAGAGTTCAATCAATGTTAACTATATTATTTTTATATTTAATAATTATAAATTATTAATAACACTATTCTTAACCACAATGGCATTCTCTCTTTTTCTCCCCCTCTCTCCCTCTCTCTCTCCCTGAGTCTGAGCTTGTAGAGAGTGGCTCACAGAGGGCCGATTCCTGCCGACTCTTCCCCACCCTCCTGTTCTGTCTAGGTGAATGGAGCTGGCACCTCCAGTATCACCAACCCCACGGTCCTGTAAGTGTCTCTCCCACTTCCTTGTTTTCACTCCAGGTGCTGGATGCCCTGTGAGCTGCTCCAGACCTGGCTGTGAAGGAGGAAGGCGTTCCTTGCATGTGAAGTGTTCTGAGAAATTCTTCTACTGTCTCTTCATCTGCCGTCCACAGTGGTGAAGAAATCCCGCCATCTGTGGAAAGCCTTACACCAGGGCTGACATTTGGTTTTGATATTAGGGAGCTGCTTCAGGGCTCTCAACTATAAAATATGGCCCGTGGTGCCCAACTCTGCCCGTTCTCTAGAAGACCCTGGGCAAGGTATTTAATCTCGGTGCATCTTAGTTTCCTCATCAGGGAAATGGGGACAAAACGGCACTGACCTCAGGGGTGGGGTTAACGAGATGGAGGAGCCAGCATGGGTGGTGCACAGTACGTGTCCATGAAGTACCAGCAGTGATGATACCTCCCAGGGGAGTGGTCTCCACCTTCCATGGAAGGTGCTCAGTCTTTCTGAGTTCCTTCTTCGGACTTCTGATGCCTCACAGCCACTTCCTTCCTCGAGCTCTTGAGTGAGTCAGGTGGCCTTAAGGGTCCCTGTGAGAACAGTTGGTGGGGAGTGAGAGGGTGCTGGGTTCAGTCTGGATGCAGCTCTTCAGGTGGCAGGGCTGCCTGGGAGGTGGAGAAGCCAGAGGCAGGGAGCAGCGTTGGGGAGGAGGTGTTCCGAAGGGAGGGAGAGAAGAGACAACCGGAAAAATCCCAGCTGTGGAGTCCCAACAGCTTCTCGCTTGGCTCTCCCACCGAATCTGCAGCGTTTGGTCTCATCATTTTCTGGACCTCAGTTTCCCAGTCTGTAGACTGGGAGTGCTGGTGTTAGGGAGGCACAAGTGGAAGCTGCAAGACTTCTTCTGACCTAGACCCAGAACATCACTTCTGCCTCATTGTATTGGTCAAACAAGGCACTAAGGTCAGCCTGGATTCAGTGGTCATAGAGTTCACCTTTCAATGGTAGTCACGTCGAAGAACTTGTGGCCATCTTAAATTGACCAAAACATGCTTCCTGAAGGGATTATCTTTAGAGTATTTTGTTCACTGCTATAATCCAAGTGCATATAATAAGTGCTCAATAAACAGGTACACACTGAGTGAGTGAGTGAATACTCTTAGTAGCACATGCCGAGCCTGCCTCAGCCAAGAAGGCCCAGACACCTAGCCTGGCCATGGGACCTTCTGCCCCCTTGCCTCCATCTCCTGCCTGCCCTGCCTTCCCTCTGGGCCTTGTGGTCCTTCCTTCCCAGCAGGCCTTCAGCTCCTTGAGGGAAACCTGGGCTGTGTCGCGCACAGAGGAATCAGACAGGACTTCCCAATTGTGTGCATGGTACAGGCCCAGGGTGTGTGCAGCAGGTCATTGAATAACATCACTTTGTTATAAAAATGAGAAAATAGCCATTCCTGGCTGGAGCCACTGTCTGTGTTTTTACCTTCTCCCCATGTCCGTGTGGGTTTCCTCTCACATCCCGAAGATGTGCACATTAAGGGAACTGTTGTATCTGTGTTGTCCTAGTCTGAATGGGCAGGGAAGGAGGTCCTCTCCAGGGTGGGGCCCACCTTATGTCCGGAGCTGCCAGGGATAAGCTCTGGCCATCTGTGACCCTGAACTGGAATAAATGGGTTGGAAAAGAATTTTCTTAGTTGTTTTTATTCATCTTCCCTAAATGTATGTATAGCCCACATTTATTTCAATGTTTGATATTAGAAGTGTTTGGGTCTTTCTTCAGAAGGTTGGTAATGTTTTGTGACCAGAAATGTGACACTGGAACTTAACTGTTGTTGATATCAATCAGCCTGTGGTTGAATTGGTTTTGTTATGCATCATTTCACTTGAAGTTGCAGTTTGCAAGAACCAATCAATGACATCAGTGAGGAGTTACTGTCCCACAACCACTGCTGCGGTAAATACCCATTTTATAGATGAGGACACTGAGGCCCAGGGAAGCTGAAGCATTGGCCTCAGGATGCACAGCCAGTCTCACCTGAGCCTAGCCAGGTGTCTCCCCAGAAGCAGGTGCTCCGTGTCTCTGTGGACTGACCATTCCAACCACGTGCTTCATACACAGAAAACGAGGTGGCCAGGGTGGAGTGTCCTCCTGAGGATCCAGGGCCCAGTGAAGTGAGGGTTCTGGAGTCCCCACTCTCCTCTGCCCTGGAGGCCCTGTTTTCCCCCCACAGAGGTGCTCTGCTCTGTGGTGCTCTGCTCTGGCAAGGGAGCTGGGTTTAATGTTTATGAACCAGCCAGCCATGAGTGATTAGCTGACTGTGTGGAGGAGGAGGAGGAGGAATAATTGAATAAGGTATTTACATAACAAGTTAATGCTGTTGCCTGCAGGCTCCTCGCAGGTCCCCACTCCACCCCCACCTCTGCTTTCTTCCCCAGGGCTATCCCTCCCTTGGCCATCCAGGGTGGCAATGCTGTGGCTCTGCACCCTTAGCAGCTGGGGCTGACATCTAAATTATAAATATTGTTAAAGCAAGAGAATTAGGGTATCTGGGGGAGGCCTGCAATAGGCTGGTTGGTGGTTTATGTGGAGGGCCAGACTCCCAAACAAACAAAACCCTCTACAGATTCTGAGAGCTGATACCAGAAAACTGAGAGGCCCACAGATGGGGAGACTGGGTTTTCCACGTGGCCCACGTACTGCAAACCTTCAGGGGAGCATGGGCGAATGCTGCCGTGTCTCAGGGCTTGCCCTCTCTTCTGAGACACACAGGCCCCCAGCAGGACCCTCTGTGGTCTAGGACGCTCTTTCAGCTGCCCCACAATGACAACAGGGAAGGAGAGGAGTCAGGGCACAATGCCATTGAAAAGAAAACTCCTCTTCTGTGGCTGCAGAGGCGAGCTAAATCAGTGCTCCCATGCCTGCCCAAGAGCTGCCTTCCGGGTGAGCCGTGGTCAGAGCTCACTTGGGGTTCTGGAACCAAAGGTTATTAGCTTGTAATTGCCTGCTCACAGCTGGCTGGGAGGTGTGCAATGCGTCTGACCCCGGGCAAGGGGAACAGAGCCAAGTTCTCTGGCTGTAGTTAAAAGGGTTCACCAGCCTCTTCCTGAATGAAGGGGAGTAGGAGGCATTAACCTTTGGGTGCCAGCCCCACAACCCCACGGCAAATGCAATAAGCCAGTATTATCCAAGTTTGTCCCTGGAATGGTGACCAGAGCCCTTTGTAGGCCAGAACAGCCTGGTTCTTGCCCTGCGAGCAGACAGGCAGGCATGGGCAAGCTGTCCATCCCGTGGGTCACACGCACATGGGCAATTTGCGTGACTCTCTAAGGCTCAGGCCCCTCATCTGCAGGAAGGGGAGGAAAACAGTGCTCCCTCTGCAGGGCTTGGTTGCTGCGAGAACCATTTCTGAATTGTAACCCAAGCTGCCTGATGGTCAGACAGCATTAGTGAGTGTGAGGGCTAGGAGCCAAGACTGAGGGGGATGTCCTAGGGGCTCCAGGAACTGCAAGGAGTGGGCCTGCTGGGTGATCTGTGAGGTTCCTTCTGTGATATATGATTATGCATTAGGAGGGAGTGCCCTCCTGGGAGCCCAGTCGGGAGCATGTGCAGTGGGGTCCCAGTTCCTTTTACCTGGGACACTGGGGAAGGGGCAGGGAGTAAGTTGGCTTTGACAGGCTCAGGCTCAGCTGTGACACAGAGGCAAAGAGGACCTGCAGGAACTCCCCCATCCTGACCCCTGGACTCCGCTGACAGGAAAGGAAGAGGGAGTTCAGCCGGAGACTGGGCTGGGGCATGGGCCCCAGGGCCCTCACTCTCCCATCCCTGCCCCCGCGGTGCTCCCTCCCTGCTGGGGTGCAGGCCCTGTGGAGGGGCCTGTCAGAGGTGTGCAGTGAGTGCAGGCAGGGCAGACACCAGGAAGCGGAATCTCCCTGGCTAGCTCTGTGCCAGGCTGCACATAGCCTTCTGGACTCACACAGAGCATCTAATTTAACAACAGCTCCCCACCCAACCCTGGCTTCTGAGGGAGGGATGGGTATTCATTCCCTTTGTACAGATAAGGAAACCAAGGCTCAGAGAGCAGCAGGCGCTCAGACCATAGGGCACAGCCGGGCCTGAACCCAGGCCCGCACCTCTCTCCAATCCACACTCTCTCCAGTCTCCCACTCCCCCTCTCTCACACTGCCTGTGCATTTGAGTCCCCTCCCCACCCCAGCTCACTGGCCCCAAACTGTCACTTCCACCTTTTCCCTCCCTCTTAACTTTCCCAAAATAAATGCCATTATTAATATTATTTGCCTAATTAACACGTTGGCTGAATGACAGAAAACATGCAAACAGGTTTTGCCAAGGAAACTCTGTCTGATTAAAACTGCAGCCTGCCTAATTAGATGGAGATTTCTTCATTAGTCTCCCCACTTTAGAAAGCCTTCTGCCTCCCTCAGCTCCCTCCCCTTTGCTCTAACCATCCTGGGGAGGTCCTCTCCCCAGGGAGACCTTCTCCCCTCACAGTTCTGCTGCCACTCCCACCCTGCTGGCTCTCTCTTTCCTGCTGAGGCACCTGAAGGCAGGGTGAGCTGCTTCGGTGTGAAGCTGGCCAGAGGACACTGCCCCGAGGGGCAGACGCTCCTACTGCAGGCCCAGGCCCCGGAGCTCAGGGGGCTGAGAGCCCCTCGGTGGTGGGGGTGGTCAGTGGGTCAGAGGTACCTGAGGTCTGGTCTGAGGCCAGGGCTCCTGGGGGTTCTAAAAGTCTCTTTTAAAAAATCCCTCCTGGGTAACACACAAACAAAACTAAACCAGGCAAAGACCCCAGGTTCCCTCAATCTGATGTCATGGGTAGTAAAATGCACATTTAGTAACAATAAGAGTAATACCACATAGCACTGGTGAACTGCCTACTATGTGTCTGACACTTGCAAATGGTAACTCACTGTATCTCCATAGCAACCCTTTGAATGAAGAGTTATCACCACTTTACTGAGGAGAAAACTGAGGCTCAGAGGAGGATGGCACGGAGCAGAGGCGTGACTGGAGCCCCCTCAGTCCAGCCCAGGCCCACACTCCGGTGTCTCCTCCTCCAGGGCTCCCCTGCTGGGCGTCTGTAGAAGCCCTTCACCCTTTTCTAGGGGTCACTGTGTACGGTGACCAGCGAGGTCAATCACAAAGAAGGGCTGGGAGTGTTTGGGATGTTCGACCTGGGGGGAGCAGGCAGGTGTGGGATTACCCAAAGCAGATGGGATGATCCATCGCCTTCCAGTCTGCTCTGTGCCAGGAAGCTGTATGTACACGTGTCTCCTTTTTACAGCAAGCTGTTCTCATCTCCACACTTTATAGGTGAGTAAACTGAAGCTCAGAATGTGGTCAGGATCACACAGCTAGGATGTGACTATGGTATCTCCCATGGAAATGGGGGCACACAGCCTCTGGTGACTGCAGGGGCTCAGGTGCATGGCGGGCGGGCAGAGGCTGGAGGTGGGCTTCAGCTCAAGTCCAGAGGAGAGGTCTGAGCCACTGGGTGGGCGGCTCCAGGAAGCCAGGAGGTCTTTGTCTTCGCAGGGATGCTAGCAGGGGGTGGACCTGAGCAGCTCTAGGGGCAGGAGCCTGTGTCTGAAGTCTGCTTTCCTTCGACAGGCTGCTCATCCCACTGGTATTCTCCAGGCACCCCTCGTGTGCCAGGTGCTGGGTCCTCAGGCGAACAGGGCAGGCCTGGTCCTTCCTCGTGGAGATGGCTGGCTAAGCCTGGCAAGTTTCAGCCTCTCATCTGCTTTGGGTGGGGCTTTTCTCCCCTCGCTCCAGAATGCCTAGCTACCCAGTTGCCCTACACCATCCCTTAGGGCTCTCCACCCAGTCCCTCAGGATGCAGGACTCCTGTCACTGCCTGCCAGAGCCTGCCCAACTGCACCTTAATTTTTATACTGGGGCAGAAGGGAGGAGGTGTTGGTGGGAGGAGCTGCTTCTCCTTGCCTTCTTCTCCCCACCCCATCAGCCCTCAAAGGGTGATCCAGATGAATCAATCCCCTAGGAGACTCTGGGAAGCACTGTCCAGGGCACGGCCAGTGGGAGAGCAGGGAGCCTGGTGGCCCAGTGGAGGAACACGTGGCACAGCTGGTTAGTTAGCACAGAAGCCTGGCTGGTGCCCCTGGTCCTCATGGAGCATTCCGGGATTTAGGGTTTGAGCCTGTGTCTCAGGAGTTTGTGAGGAAGACCTGGCCTGCCCTCCTCTAAGTGGGACATAGCCCAGTGACCCCACAGTCCTCCCACCTCTGCCTCCCCAATTCTGTGAGAAGAACCTTGGCCTTGGGTTTGAATTCCAGCTCTGCCACTTATTATCTCAGTGACCTCAGGTGTATTTCTTAACCTCTCTGAACCTCTGTTTCTTCATCAGTGAAACGTAGAAACAAAAAGTGCTTCACAAGATGGTTGCAAAGATTAAATAACTTCATGAGAACAAAGCACCTTGTGGAGTCCCTGGCACGTGGGCTGACTCCATGCCAGTGCTCCTCCAGTGGGTGAGTCAAAGTTCACAGACACTGTCGGAACTCAGGGCACCATCCTTATCACTGTGGGTGGGAGAGTGCTGACGACCTGTGATGGCTGAAGTCCCTTCCCGGAATCCCAGCTGCCTGCCAGCTCTAACACATTCTGGTTCTCCCACTGACGGGCCTTCCGATGCTCTGAGGGGCAGACTCGTCCTGTGGGCCTGATACCTGATGGCTTCCCTGAGCTTCCATGTGCTCTTCCGACAACTGGGCGCAGGCCCAGCACTGCCCAAGGTGGTTTGAGTCCTGTTGGCCCATTTTGCCAGGAAGGCTGAGACCCAGAGGGAGCGCGATCAGAGGATCAGAGGTCGGGAGACGCGCCTTGCTAGACAGCCCCAGTGCCCCAGGCTCTGTCACCATGGCAGCCAGCCTTCCACAGACCAGGTGGTTTTTATTACTGAACTTGGAAAACTTGACCGAGGCGCCAACAATGAATCTTTATTCTGTTGTTAATAGCGTGTCTCTTATTAGCATGTATCTTTTCCTCTTCTTAATAACCTTTGCATTTCCAAGCCGCATTTATAATTAAGTCATTAATCCCTTACTGGAATTTCTTGTTTTTCTGAAGCTGCAAACCAGAGGCCCTGTCTGCCTGGCGTGAATGGAAGGGCAAATGCTCTACCAAATTGCTCTGGGAATGTCATTTTAATTATTGGATCCTGACCCAGCAGCACGCTGATAAGCTCTGGTTTGAAGCTGCCCTATCTCAGAGGAGCTCAAAGCCTGCCCAAGGCCTCTTTTCTCCCCCTGTGGCATCCCTGCCAAGCAATTAGCCTCTGAGACAGCCTGAGAGCTGGCAGCGGGAGGAGCAGGTCCCTGGGAGGGCTGTAGAGAGGAGGGCCAAAGGGCCAAGAGCCTCCTCCAGCTGTGTTCCCACAAAGGCAGCTCTGGCTCGTCTGGGTTTCCCTCACCCCCTTGCCTTCAGTGCCAGAATTGGGTTCCAGACTACACGATGGGGAGCATGGGTGGGAAGGGCATGGGTGGGGGGGCTCTACATGTTGATACCCGAATTTTGCGATGGGCTGACTTGTGGTCCCCGAAACTCATATGTTGAAGTCCTATCTCCCAGGACCTCAGAATGTGATCATAATTGAAGGTAGGGTTGTGTTTTTTTTTAAAGAGGCAATTAAGTTAAAATAGATTTACTATGGTGAGTCCTAATCCAAGGTGACTGGTGCCCTTACAAGAAGAGATTGGGACACAGACATATACACACACAAAGGGTAAAGGTACAGGGAGAAGAAGAATACCTACCAGAAAGGAAAAAGATCTCAAAAGAAATCAATACTGCCAACACCTTGATCTCAGACTCGCAGCCTCCAGAACTGGGAGAAAATATATTTCTGCTGTTGAAGCCACCTGCGCTGTGGTGCTTTGTTACGGCAGCCCTAACAGCCTAATACAGTGACCTGCCGACTGCACGGTGTTCTGGTTCTCCCACTGATGGGCCTTCAAGTGCTCTGAGGGTCCAGGTGGGAGAAAGCCAGTCCTCTCAGCTCCTGGCCTCATTCAAAGGTGAGTATAGCAAGATTTCTCTTCTACAATTTTCTCTAGCTCCTGGCCTCCGGGGTTGGCTGCTAGAGGTAGGCACTTGGCCAGGGCGTTCACCCAAGACCTTGAGAGTGAGTCTGGGCCAGGACCCTGCAGGCAGAACCAGGAACCCTGTGCCAGCTTCCCAAGGGCATCAGAGGCCAACACAGAGTCAGGAACTGGACACTGGTGCAGGGCTGGAAAGGGCCTGCCAGCCTTAGGGGTGTGCAGTGGCCCAGGTTTATTCACAAATGTCCTGGCTGGACGGGCCAGCTTGAAGGTCTAGAGGACTGACAGACACCAAGAGACTTGTGGTCCTGTCTCCTTCCTCCTGTCCCTTTGTTATCACCTTCTCTCTGCTCCAACCTGAAACTAACCCCCTAATTTCTTCCCTGAGACCTTTGGTGACTCTGCATTGCTCTCAGCATGACTTATTGCTATTGTCTAGTTTGGCTCCTACTTACCCTCCAGGGTCATTCAGGTACTTTTCTCTCCTGTCATTCTAACCTCACTGTCCCTATCATAATAACATGCTCTTTCATAGCTCATTCATCCATCTATCCATCCATCCATCCATCCTTCCAATAAATATGCGCTCTGTGTCTGACACAAGTATCCTGTGCTAGGCTCTGAGGATAATGCTAAGCCAACATTCTCATCCCTTCCCCTTTTAAGCTAACAGTCTAGCAGGAAGCTAGACATCCAAATCATCAAATAACTTGCATCCAAGACCATAAACTGAGAAGCACCATTAAGGGAAAAATCAGGGAGCAAGGGGTACATGGGACTGTGGACCAGGGACTGATTGGGCTGGTGTTGAGATGAACTCTGAAACCTGGAGCACGAGTTGGAGTGAATTAGGAGGAGGAAAAGGAAGAGTGTTTTCGTGAAAAGGAAGAGCACAGGCGAAGTCCCTGATGTGGCAAAATGGGCAGGGCTGAAAGGGAGGGGCTTCGCACTGGGCTAGGAGCTCCTGGAAGGTCAGGGGTGGCCAATATACATCTTCTTGTTCCCAGGACTGAATCTGGTTTGAGTGAGGGCCTAAGCATCTGAGGGATGCATGAGGCTGTTACTAGTCATCCCTTATATGCAGGGGGCAGTAAATTCAAGAACTTCTGCAGCATACAACCAGCCCCACCAGGTGCTATCTCTAAAGGGTGCTGTTGAGGTTTTCTGTGTGCTCTGGGCTCCAGAATCCTTCTATTTTTCCTCTTCAGTGTTGGTGTTATGATAGGCTATCCTCCAGACTCCTGGGTACGGGTCACTCAGATTTCTGCAGTGCGGCCCAGCCCAACTAGTTACTCTGTTTCTCTGGCTCTGTCCCACCCGTTAAATCATACACTCATGCATGGGCACACACAACACACTTCTTAAAGTTGCATGGACTCACAAAGCAGGCCAGCTTGATACCATGTAGCATTTGCCAAGTTCTAGTGCTGTCATTGGTGACACCCATGTTTGAGACCTCTGCAGGGGGAGAGTGCCTCACCACCACCTTCAACACCTCAGGGCACTAGAGGGACTGCAGTCAGCCAGCCAGCGATGAAGGCAGACAGTGTGCTTGCTCTTCGCTCCACATGACACTGGTCACCTGGGCACCTTGTGAAACAGCACCTACTGTCCCCCGAAGCTCTTTCTCTTGGGGCTTAGTCTGTGCAGCTGAGCCAGGCAACAGCGTGCTGAAATTAGGCTATGGTGGTTTCCCAGTGTCCTGGCCCTCTGGGACTCATGCAGCCCTAGACCTTGGTGCTGCCCCCAAACCTTGATGCAAATCAGCCCTTGCAAAGCTGACCCTGGGAGCCCATGCTGCAGGCATGCTTAGAAATACCTGGATCCACACACGCTCTGACTTCACTGCAGTACATAGGGTTTACTTTTTCTAGATTATAATTAGGGTACATTCCATTTTGAGTGTTTGTTTTTCACTCTTCCTCATAAGCATGTCCGTGCTATCACAGTCTTTATAAGCATAATTTCTAATAGCTCCCCAGTAGTCCCTTAAGTAGATGTCCCACTTTACATAAGCACTCCCTGTTGCTGGGCGTTTCACTTGTTTCCAGATTGTTGCTGTTACAATTGATGTGCATGGAGCATAAAGATTTACTGGATGATTGGAAGGTATTTTTAGAAGAACAATGACCAGATCAGGAAGTATGAGAGATTTCTATCCTCGGAGTTCAATTGCAATCCAACTGGCTTGTAGCAACTGGCATGTCCACCAACACTTCATGTGGGTAGGCACCAGACTGTTAACTCTAATTGCCATAGGAAGGGTCTGCCTGCTTGATTACCTCTCCTTAATAACACCAGTAATAATTCTCGAAGCTCGGGGGCTTTATAAAGAGCAAAAGGAATTGGCTAAGGATTGAATGCAGACCAAAGAATCAACTGTAGTGCTCGCTTCGGCAGCACATATACTAAAAATCGGAACGATGCAGAGAAGATTAGCATGGCCCCTGCGCAAGGATGACATGCAAATTCATGAAGCGTTCCATATTTTTGGGCCCAAACGGAAGAACAGATCCAAGCTCCAGAGCAAATACAACTAAGCGACTAAGAGATAGCCAACCTATCAGATGCACAGTTCAAAGCACTGGTGATCAGGATGCTCACAGAATTGGTTGAATCTGGTCACAAATTAGATGAAAAACTGAAGGCTACACTAAGTGAAATGAAGAAAAATTCACAGAGAACCAATAGTGATGGGAAGAAAACTGGGACTCAAATCAATGGAGTGGACCAGAGGAAAGAAAGAAACAACCAAATAGAAAGGAATGAAGAAATAAAAATTCAGAAAAATGAGGAGAGGCTTAGGAACCTCCAGGACATCATTAAATGTTCCAATATCCAAATTATAGGGATACCAGAAGGAGAAGAGGAAGAGCATCTAGTGGAAAAGTTATTTGAACAAATAATAAAGGAGAACTTCCCCAATCTGGCAAAGGAAATGGACTTCCAGGAAGTCGAGGAAGCTCAGAGAGTCCCAAAGAAGTTGGACCCAAGGAGGAACACACCAAGGCACATCATAATTACATTAGCCAAGATTAAAATGAAGGAAAGAATCCTAGAAGCAGCAAGAGATAAGGAGACAATAACCTCAAAGGAGTTCCCATCAGACTGTCAGCTGATTTCTCAGAAGAGACCTTGCAGACAAGAAGGGGCTGGAAAGAAGTGTTCCAGGTCATGAGGGGCAAGGACCTACATCCAAGATTGCTTTATCTAGCAAAGCTTTAATTTGGAGTGGAGGGACAGATAAAGTGCTTCTCAGATAAGGTCAAGTTGAAGGAGTTCCTCATCACCAAGCTCTTATTATATGAAATATTAAAGAGACTTATCTAAGAAAAAGAAGATAAAAACATGTATAGTAAAATGACAGCAAACTCACAATTATTAACAACCACACCTAAAACAAAAACAAAAACAAACTAAGCAAATAACTAGAACAAGAACAGAACCACAGAAATGGAGATCACATGGAGAGTTAGCAACAGGGGAGTGGGAGGAGAAGAGAGAGGGAAAAGGTACAGAGAATAAGTCACATAAATGGTAGGGAGAAAATAGACAGCGGGAAGGCAAGAAGAGTATGGGAAATGTAGGAGCTAAAAAGCTTATGATCCATGGACATGAACTATAGAGGGGGAATGTGGGTGGGAGGGGGTGTGCAGGGTGGAAGGGAATGAAGGGGGAAAATGGGACAACTGTAATACCATAATCAATAAAATATGTTTAAAAATAAAAATAAATTATTTAAAAATGAAAAAAAGAAGAAAAAAAGAATCAACTGTATAGTTTTCAACCAAACATTTAAGCATAAGTATGAGTCTGAGACAACAAATACAGCGATAGCTACTTGGGGGTCTTGTGATAGTGGCCATCTCTCCTGCAGGCTGTGCGAGTGAGGAGGAAACCCCCGACTCAGGTTGGGAAGGCAAGGCCCTGCCACTGCTCTGTGGTCTGCTGCCTTCTGTGGTCTGTGGGGGGATCACCTGCTTCTCCACGCCTGCCCTGGCCCCAGTACTGACAGTCCACATGTGCCAGGAGCTCACTCACCTGCATCAGAGCTGGCCTGACAGAAGCAGAAGAGTTCTCATTCTAAAGTTATGCAGAACTGACATGTCAAGGCCAGGGTCTTCATCAGCTGCATCTCCGAAGCTTTGCCTATTTTTGCTCCTAGTTGCTGCTATTCAAACCTGCTGCAGAAGCTGGATGTGTGTCACTCTTCCAATTTGGCAATTACGTCTCCAGCAGGTGTCTGATATACAACGATCATCTCCAACTCTTTGCATTTGGTGATAGGAGGGGTCTGTGGACCTTCATACAAGAAGAGAAAATCTACTTCATATACATCATCCCTGAATTTATACTCAGGCATTTCCTGGGTTGCATAAGTAAGCACGCCCCCCACCAGTACCCGAGGAAGCAGCTATGGTTGAAATTTCCACTTGTGCCTTTGTATACGTGTGAAGTGGAATATTGAATTCTTCTTTGCTATGCTCTCTCCATCTGTTAACTGAGGTGGAGTTAATGAGAGGACCCTTCTCAGGGGTCTTTTGTCTTTTTGAACAGCAATTATGATTAATCTTTTCACACAACAAAAAGCAAAGCTCTAGTGGGACAATGACAGGCAGACAGAAGTCAAGGTCCAGATCATTCCATCTGGGGCCACTTTTAGGTCATCCTTGAAGGTGATGGGAAAGGTGTAATTTCCTGTTCAGTAGGTTGTATCAGAGAAAACAGCTACCTGTCAAAGACCCATGAAACAGGTGGGCAACTGATTTTAGTGACCAAATCAGACAGGAGCCAGCCTGCTTGGACTCAAGTCATGGCTCCTCTGTGTGTAGATATGTGACTTTGGTAGAAGCACTTAGCCATTCTAGGCTTCACTTGTCTCCTGTGTAAATCTGAGACAACAACAGTATTTACTCAGTAACACCGTAAGAATTAAATGAGATAATCCATGCAAAGTGCTTAATGCAGTGCCTGACACACAGTAGGGGCCTAACAACTGCTTGCTGTTATTGTAATTATGAGCATCTCATTTTCAAAATCCCACTGCTCCCGTGATAATTACATACTGTGTGCAGTGTCTCACAACTCACTGATGCCTTCATTCCATTAACCCTTTCAATTCTCACCATAGCAAGGGAGAAGAGTCAACTTTCCTGCATTCGACATATCACCCTCATCTCTGAAATGTGAGCACTTACACCTCCCACCCTTCTTACGGGCTGCAGTAAGAGTCCCACAGGAGGTCTGTGTTCGAGTTCCTTGTAAGTGCCACAGCACCATAAAAATGGAGCCCGCCATTTGAGCCTTCACTTCTGCAAAGCTAAGTCTATTATCTAACTGCATAATAAGTTTCACAGACACACGCCACAGCCCTGGCTTTGTGTACAGTCTTGTACTTGAAAGCCTCGGGCAGACTGTAACAAGGAGTGGTCAGACAGACTTGAATGTATTCCTCTGTGACTTTGGGCAAGTTACTTAACCTCTCTGAGATTCAGGTTCCTCTTCTTTAAAATCAGGTGGTTCTACTTACCTCAGAGAGTTGTTTTACAAATTCAGTGAAATAATTTATGTAACATACCCCCTTATTCAACAAATGCTTCCTGAGCTTCTATTCTGTACTAGACAGGGCTCTGGGGCAGGAATAGGGGGCTAAGTGGACATGAAGTCCCTGACCTCCTAGAGTGGAGCAAACAGGCCAGAACCATGTATAACCAGATTGCTTTCTGATGCCAGCAACACAAATTTTGACAAAATTGTGCCCCAGTCAGCTTCAACAAGCCAGTTATTTAACATCGCATGTAGTACATCTAAAGACAGGACTGCCCGGGGGCCGGCTAAGTCATAGCTCCTTTATGTACTCAAAGCTAATTCTTTCAATTTTTCTGCTCTACCATCCTCAGCATACTGCTGTTCATCTCCCAAATGGTACCCTCATGGTCACAAGGTGGCTGCTGAAGCTCCGGGCTGGCCTCCTCACATGGCATTAGGAAAAGACAGGGAAAGCAAAGAATTTCTCAGTGTCCATTTTTGTTTTTTTTCTTGAGGTGAAAATCACATAACATCAAATTAATCATTTTAAGGTGTACAATTCATTGGCATTTAGTACAGTCACGATGTTGTCTTATATCAAGTTCCAAAACATTTCATCACTCCAAAAGAAAATCCACGAATCCATTTTTGAGAAACTTTCTCAGAAGGTCAAATGATGTGCCCTCAAGTCTCTTCAGCCCCAAGGGGATCACTTTATCATTTTTAAACCAATCATCGTCCTGGAGAGTGGAATTACTGGCCAATCAAAAGTCCCTCCCACTCAGCAACTCCTGCAGCACATGTCTATGACTCTGAGGTTCCTGAACTAGTGCCTGAATAAAGAAACGAATAAAATTGTCAGCACAGATGGAGCACATAATAGATGTCCAGTGTGCGCCCCTTCCCCATATTAATCAATGTTGGACGAATGGGTAGAGCTTACTCCAGACTTTCCAATTTGTCAAAATGAAAATAACAAAATAAATGTAACAAAACCGGCCCCTCCAAGGAATGCCCATTAATTCCCAGAACCCGGGGAAGGCGTCTTTGCAATCAAAGGGCAGCCCACACTGTTTCAGAGACGGCAGAGGAGCTGGCGGCACCTGGAGCCTGGATGCCTCACCGGCTTCTCATGAATTACCCAATTATGCTGCTTTTCTGATTTTTTTCATTACCCCAAACTGACTGCTCTTCTATTCTTTTTTTAAATGTTACTGAGAAACAGTAGACCATATTATGCATTTTTGAGACACCTGTTTGCAATCACATTGCCTTTTATAGAACTATTTTGAAGCTTGTTTTCAGGAGCTACCTAGAAAGCCAAATGGTACAGCTAACACCTGCACAAAACATTCACGCTTCCTGCTGGAGGGTGTGCTTCCCTTTCCTCCTTGTGCTATGATGACTGGTGAGAGTGGTGCATTGCCTTGACAGCACCTCAGGTGCAAGGAACATTCCAGATCACTCGTGAGGCTCCCACCAGGATTCATGGCTAATTAAATCGACACCTTCCCTCAGTCTCTCCCAGGGTCAGGCCATGCCTGACTGTTCCAGGCGACAGGGCAGGCCAGAGATTCTCATCGCCATAGAGCGAAGACAATAACCTGGTGAGGCAGGGGTTGGTGACGCCTCCCCCACTTCAAAAAGTCGGTCATCTCTGTGTTTAAGAAACACTGATGGAGCCCTGGCTGGTGTGGCTCAGTGGATTGAGCACCAGCCTGCAAACCAAAGGATCATCGGTTCAATTCCCAGTCAGGACACATGTCTGGGTTGCAGGCCAGGTCCTGGTAGGGGGCACACGAGAAGCAGCCACACATTGATGTTTCTCTCCCTCTCTTTCTCCCTCCCGTCCCCTCTGCCAAACAAACAAATAAAAAACCCACAAAAACTTATGGAGGTCACATACGGCCCAGTGTGAGGCAGGGGGCAGACATAAAACAGTGTTGTGTGGACACTGCTTAACGTCCACACTAGTTAAGTACCCCTGACATATGTAATTATTACATGCTGTGAGCTCGCCTTAGGTTTGCAATGTTGGGACTGGCCTGTGCATTACCAGGGGAAAAAAACAAGTGCAGGGGTGACAGTCCTACTGTCAGACATTTCCAAACGCACACGGAGCCCAGGTGAAGGGGCTGACTGGCCCTTCACTCTGTGCCCTGACCCTGTCCACATCCCATGGAAGCCTGCTGCAGGGAGGTCCAGACTCTCTCCTTCTCAACGTATTCTGGATATTAATATTTCACTGGTTTCTGATTTGCAAATATATCTCTTCATAGCTGGATGGACATGTAATAAAGTGCAAGCAGTAAAATGTTAATTGTGGGCTCTAAGTCAGGGGTTAACAAGTTTTTTCTTATAGAGCCACGCAGCAGATACTCTCTGCATGGCAGGCCACTGGGCCTTGATGGCGTGACCCAGCCCTGCGTCTGTATCAGCGAGGCAGCCACAGACGATTTCTAAATGAATGGGCCTGTTTCCAGGGACATTTTACATGCAGGTATTAGAATCTGAATTTCATATAATTTTTACGTGTCACAAAATATCACTCTTCTTTGGAACTTTTCCTTTATCCTTTTAAACACACAAAACCCATTCTCTGTAGGACATATAAAACCAGGAGACTCACCCACTCCTCATCTAGGTGGTAGGAAGGGACATGGGTGTTCTTTTAACTTTTGAAGATACTTGAAATTTTCTACGTAAAATGTTGGGAAATTATTTTTTCTAAGTTAATGGGCTTATCTTTTTCTCTATGCTTTGGTGTTTAGTTATTTAAAATAATTTTGGAGGGGGCCATACCGAAGTGCTTAATTTGTAACTAGTTACATTTGTCAACCTTTCCTTCCTTGGTGCTTTGTGATTATGCACTTTGCAGGAACCTTTCCCTACCCTGTTAGCGCATAGATACTCACACGTATTTTCTATAATCCAGCTGGACTTACCTGTGCATGACAGGAGCTCGGGACACAACGGTACTGTCTCCAAGAGGAAGCTCAGCACCTGGTGCCCTTGGTTGCTGGTCCATCCCTTCCAGCTGATTGGAAGGTCTTCTCAGCCACCTGCCAAGGTCCTCTCATTGTAGGTCTGTTTCTGGTTGTTGCCATGGTCCCTTTGTCTATACTTGGGAAACTTCTGTTTCTGCTTGTTTCCCCTCCCCATGCCCTCTCCCAGGCTCCCCCTCCCTCTCTGGCGGGTCCACGAGGGGTAAGAACAGCCTTCCCAGCTCTGGGCAGCCGTCCTCACAGTCCGTCCTGAGACGGGCTCAGGCCTCCAGGTCTCAGATTCATTTCGGGGAAGGCTCTGGCCACTCACACCTTTGTCTTCTAATGGCTCAGTTGCTTTATTAAGCTGAGGAAGTGTCTTTTTACTTTGCCCAGGACCCCTCCCTACCAGGGCAAGAGGAGAAAATGAAAGGCAGCTGAGGTGGAGGGAGGGCGTTCCAGTCAGTCCCCAGAAGGAAGCACGCAGGAGGCCCCACACCTCTGGCAGGCCTCCTGAAAACTGGCTTACAGCCCTGTGTCTGCCTCTCCCGCAGACGGTCCCACACAGGTTTTTCTAGAGCACTAGGGTCCTCATCTGTGAAGGAGAACGGTGGCCCTGGGCTTCTAAATCTTGGGTGCACCAGTGTTTGCCTTTGACTGGTTGAAAACACCCCCTTCCAGCCACTGACCTCACTCCATGGCCTCCCCTGGGTTTCTCAGCCCTCAGCCTGCTCCTGAGGGCTCCAAGCCAAGTGTGACAGGCCCCTCCTGTGGTAACGGCCTTGTCTCTGGTTTTCTGGACTGTGCCACCCCTCTGCCCTTTGAGTTCAAAGCCCCCTCCCCGAATTCTGTCCTGCCTCCACGGTCTCTCCAGCAGCACTCACACTGTTTTTAGCTTATGCCAATGCCCCTCTCCCCACCACCACTGATTAGAGGCCCTCAGGGGACACAGGCATCAAAGGGTCCTATGACCTTGGCCAAGACCCTTTCCCTCTGTGGGCCTCTGTTTCTCTGTTCTTTGTTTCTCTGGGCCAGGGGAGGGAACCCAGCTCCTTATCCTGTGCTCTTGGCCCTTCCATGCAATCATGGGGTGGAGTCCATGCCAGACTCGCTGACACTCTGCTTTTTAACCGTGGAGAGAACGCAGAAGGGAGAATGACTCACCACCTGGGAGCTCACAGGAACCGTCCCCTGCTTCCCCTGGGTCACGGCCCCCAACCCCCCTCTCAGGGCGTCCCTGGAGGCCAGGTGGGGCAGGTTCCTGGGGAGTGGTCTTCCTGTGTGAGTAGGGACTGGGCCAAGCCAACCCTCTTCTGCAGTGAAATCGGAGGAATGGAGCCTTTCACCCTACTCTTTCTCAGGGGCTGGAGGAAGGCTTGGCAGCTGGGTGGGACAGGAGCCGGTTCAGATAGGGACCCCAAGAGGCAGCACTGGTGGGAGTCCCCACCAGAGTGGGGAAGAGGGAAACCTGCTCCTGGCGTTTCGTTTTCAGCAGTAGATTGAATATTTCTAAGACAGACCTGATTCAGCTCTTGTTCTGCCCTTAACAAATTGTGAGGCTTTGGGTAAGTCATTGAACAGTTTTAAGCCTCAGCTTCCTCATCTGTGAAATGGGGACAAGAAGAATACTACCTCACAGAGGTCTGGGAGGGCTAAAAATGAGATAACGCCTAGAAAGCAACATTATTTATAATGACGTTGATTTTGATCTGTTCTTTCATGGTTCGTTTTTCCAGTCTGAGGTAGGTAGCCTGTAAGGGACAATGAAAAGCAGATGATTTTAAGATCAGCAAGAGGAAAAAAGTAGAGTTGCCTCACTCAGAGATATGATTGCAGTGGGTAGGTCCCCAGGTTGTGGACATTCTCACTGGTCCTGAGAGGCAAGGCCCGGGGGAAGGCCCTGGGCAGACACAGGAGGTCAGGCCCTGGCTCAGGGCTGCCTGCCTGGCACAGAGGCAGAGAGTGCTTGGGAGCCAAGGGTGGTCGGAGCTCACTCAGTGCAGAGTTTGGGACACCCGCAGTGGCCTGGCCTCCAAGGGCCCTGGGCACCACACAAGCTCCAGCAACATAACAATCCCTGGTGGGGTGAGAGTGGGGTAGAGTAGGAAGGACAGCTGCCTAGAACCTGCCAGCTCCTCTGACGGAGCTAATGAAGTGCAGTATCTCATGCGCATGTACATTTATTGTCAGCCCCGGAGACAGGTTGTTAGTGCTGAGCCTGGCGTGAAGTCAGCTTTTGGTGAACAGGAGCTGTTCTCAGTTTCCCCTCTGTAAACTGGGCATTATCACAGGCTTGTTGGGAGGATGGAGGAGGCAGTTGATTTATTTTCAAGACTTAGAAGGGTCTGGTGCATCAGTAAGGACTGTGGAATTATTTGCAATACTGTTTGTTTAATTCAAGTTTGCTTCCTCCAGAGTAGGAAGGCTTGCTGTGCTGAGGTCAATGGCATGTGCTGAGGGACCTATAGTGCCATATTGCCAAACCCTTGTCCCAGGTTAGTTCATGGAGTGGCACTTGTGATGGGTAACAAGCATCTTTGGGCAGCTGCCCATATACCTGAAGGGCAGAGGGAATTAAGTAAAACTAAGGATGATTTAAAACAGCCTGAATTTGTCTTCTCAGATGGCCTAGGTAGCCCTCCTATTGGATGAAGGAAGGAGTTCAAAGGCGTTGCCTATTGCTGTAGAGGGTTTCCTATGTATTTGGCACACAGTTCCATCTGTCAGCACACGGAGGGCACAAGTGGCCTGGCCCAGGTGGTGCCATGAGTCAGCATCAGTCGGGGGAGACTGGGGATGATAGAGACCCAGGGTAGGAAGTAGACCACTTTGCATGTGTGCAAAGAGGCCGAGAAGCACGGAAAAGCACATGGAGACACAATCTGAAAAACTGGAGCCCTGGAGTGTTTGAGCCCCACCCAGCTTAGAGGCCGGAGAGGGGTGAGTATGAAAGTGGGGTTAGGGCTGCTGGGGAGACACCAAGCTGGGGGGTGTAAGGGATGGGACCACGGAGGTGGACAGGGCCAGTCCTTGGGAAACAGCCCTTACTCTCTCCCAGCTCTCTGCTGCTCTGGGCCTCTCCATGCCTCTGTCTGTATCTCTTCTTCAAGCCAACCCTTCCCTCGGCCTCTCCTGTCCAAGGGCACATCTATGGGACCCGTTCTCAGGGAGTCCTGCTGAGTCATTTCATTGGTCAGCTTTGACCTGAGATTTCACAGGTTTACATTTCAAAATGAAAATATAATGGGGAGTCAGCACAGGGGGCCAGCTCTTCCCTTTGCCAAGTAAGGTCCTTTAAAACCCGGTTAGTCTCATTATTCTATAAAATAAGGAGGGTTTTTTTTCCTGAGCATTGAAAAGCCATAACCTTGGAGCCACCCCTGACCACCTTCTCTTGCACCCACATCCAGCTTGCCTGCAGGTCCCAGCTGCTCTGCCCAGACTGGACGCAGGTTTGGTTAGGTGTTTGTTAAGAAAATAAATGCCAAAATACCATATTCAAGATTAAGTATGGCAGTAAGTATTGTTTGGAATGAGAATTACAATAAATTACAAATCACGTGTTTAAAAAGATGACAAACAGTTGTTCACCACATAACATTTGGGTCAATGATGAACAGCCTATGCAATGATGGTCTCAGATTACAACCAAGCTAAAATATTCCTATTGCCTAGTGATGCTGTAGTCATCGTGAGGTTGTAGCACCACACTTTCCTCTTGTGTCTGTGGTGATGCTGGTGTAAACAAACCTACTGTGCTAACAGTCATATTGAAGTATAGCACATACAATTGCATGCAGTACATCATACTTGAGGATGATAATAAACCACTGTTGTATTGATTATGTATTTATTATACTATACTTTTGTCATTGTTTTAGAGTGTACTCTTCCTACTTATTAAAAAAACTGTTTTCTGTAAAACATGTGCCGTGTTTCCCTGACAGCATCTTTGTAAACCTTCTGTTTACCGTGTGTCTTGGCTGTATCATTTCTCTTGTGCTTGATTTAATCTTGTTTTGTTTTGTACGGTCACATGCTGGAGAGGCTGGTAGCTCCTATAGGCTACACCACACAGCGTAGGTGTGCAGCAGTGACACCACCTAGGTTTGTGTATGTGCGCTCTATGATGTTTGCATAGCGACGAAATCATTTAAGGACACATTTCTCAGAACATCTCCCCCTCGAGTGGCATGTGATCGCACCACACACACAACAAAATCCAGAACAGAAGTAACACTGTATGTAATAGTTAAATGCCTGGCATGCTTTAAGATAGTTTTTCCCTATTTTTTTGACATACTCTTGATCCTCTCTTTATATGTCAATAGTTCTGTGTTAGCATTTTCCAGAGGGAGACTAAAAGGACAATTCTGTGTTCCTTCTGGTATTGTCTATTGAATTTCGTTTTTTTATTATTGATCATTTACAGAGGTTTCTTTCAACTTTGTAACTTATTGCTAATAGGCCATTTAAAGTGGAAGACTTTTGTCAGATTGGGAAAACGTCTATCAAATTTCCTTCATAGATGAGCTATCAACGTATTGCATGCTCATAACTGTATACCCAGGATTTTCAAATTTATTTCAGATCAAAAAGAACTTCCATTTTGGCCTGACACAAATAGAACCAGGTTCACAACTTAGAAGTGTACACAGCTGCTGACCGGAAGAATTTTCCTTACACGAGCTTCTGGCATCACATATTCAAACTTCTTTCTTCTCTGTGATTCACAGAATCTGGTGTTATCACTTTGCATATTCTTATTTCTCTCACTTGGCTGCAGGCTGCAGCTAAGCGTCTTCACTTGGCTGGGGGACCCGAGTACCAGGGGATGTCCCTGAGACCCTGCTTGGCGGATCTGGCCAGCAGACCATCTTTCGAGACAGTGGCCTTTCCACAAGGGAAAGACAAACCCTCCCTGCAGAATGCCAAGCACAGCAAGACTGGCCGAGGATAGTGTTCTCGGACAGGGGGCTCTTGCCAGGTCGTGTCCACCAGCATCCTGGCCTGCCTGTGCCCCTGACTTGCCCAGAGTAGCTCTGCCCACTCCAGCCAGAAATGGCCACAAAGACTGTCCCAAGGAGAATGACCCCCCACCAGGCAGCCGTGGACCCATCGCCTGACACACCCCCATCCTCTACCTCCAAATTTTGGAGATTGATTTCTGGCTTGTTCCCTTCTCTAAAAAAGCAATAATAAGGCATTCTCTCTTGGGGGGAATATGATTAAATTTCAAATTACTCTGGCTGCCAGATAAGATTGGAATCTCTGGATCCAGGCAGGCCAGAGACCTGTTCTGCGCACAGGCAACTCTTGCAGCAGCTTACTCGCCACGCTGTGGGGTGTCTGAGCTGCAGCGACGTGTTTAACATGACATGAAGGGGCAGCAAACTTGGTCGTGAGGGTGTTTGTTATACTGTTCGAAGCTTTCCAGAACATGGAAATCACAAACATCGTGGCCATGACTGTGAATTCCATGAGGGAAATCAAATCCATCCACCCCCTCGCCCCCCTTTCCTCGAGTTAAAAGACAGAGGTGAAGGAAGGAGGAACAAGAGGCCTTTCAGGGTCTTTAGGAGGGAAGAGCTGTGGAAAGTTATCAAACACTTTAATAACTCGGGAGACTTGTGGCTTCAGCTCAGGTTTGTGGAGGCTTTGATCGAGCCCAGCTCTGAGGCAGGGCCTGCTTCCCAGGGGAGATGGGAGGGGAACCACGGAGGTGGGGCAGGGCTGGGAGCCCAGCCTCAGATTTCAAATCTACGAGAGGATGTGCATAACAGGCTGGGGTTCTGTTCTCTTCTGAATGCCTTCAAGGTAGGGCCCAGGCGGATCTTTCCCCTTCAGGCTGATAACCAAACTCAGACTGATTTGTCCATGTGCGTGCAGACACATGAATGTCTGGTGTGCTGAAATCTAATAACTAATAACTAAGCTAATAAATCTAATAGTGGGTGTAAATTTTGAGAGGTATGTAAAGATAGGCTGGTGTGTGGTGTCACTGCATACTTAAAGGTGAGAACTTGGCCACAAAGTGTGGCCACAAGGGCATTGAGCCCAGAGTTAGAATATCTGGCATTTAATTATGACAACCACTTGAGCTTAATAGGCTTAGCATCTTTGAGTCTCAATTTCCTTATCTGTAACCTTATACCCCTTCCTCAGGGAAGCCTTCTGACCACCCACACTACTTGAGAGCTCTGCTTAGAAGCCTGTGCTTCCCTTTAAACAGCATTTACCTCTCCCATCCTAACTTGCTTATTGGCTGTCTACTGCTAGCAGCTCCAAGCTCCAGGAGGCCAGCACCCACAAGACCAGCCTTTATTAGGCCCTCAGTGAATATTTGAGTGTGTCTCTGATCTCCAAAATCTATTCTACTTTAGGCTTCAGTATTTAGAAAGTCAGATTTAATGAATTGATAAAAATAGTAAGGGATTAGCACATTGACTGTCAGCACTGACGCTTATGGCAACTTTCATCATACCCCTGTCCTTTGTATCAGGGCTGCAGGCCTCTAACATTTGCAGAACCCAACGTGGCCATCCCAGACCACAGCCTGACTCCTTTCTAGTCCCACCCTTCTCTGCCTTCACTAAGAGGTCTGGCATTCATGCCTGTAGGCACTCCACCTACAGTCTACCCTCCTCCTCCCCAGATAGACGCCGGGTCACCCCTTGGGCCCAGGGCTGCACATATTAATGACATGGTCAGACCTTGAGGGGATGGACCCCACAAAAACACTCACATAGGCCCCAGCAGCAAAATCAGGACAATTTGGAGGAGGGGGTGGATTTTGAGATCCTGGATTCCAGGATGCCTTTTAGAAGAGGGAGCCCCAGCTTGGAATCGGCATGGTCTCTTTGTCTCCTCACCCCTCAGCTGGAGCAGGTCAGGGTGGCTCAGGCCCTGGTGCCCAGGCTGAAGGATGTGCAGATTTGAGTGCAGGGAAGGACACCCCCGCCCCTGCATCCCTCAGCCCCCAAACCGGCTGTGGAGCCTGTCACCTTCCTGTTGGCCGGTCATCCCTTTGGGTTCAGCTTCACCTCACAAAGGTTCTCTTTGCAAATGCAGCTGTCCCTCCTCCTTGCCCCTCCCCACACCACCCTTGTCAGCAGGGCAGGACCCCATTCCCAACCCCACAGTGGAATGAGACCCAGGCCCATTTCTTATCTGTCATTAAAGATGGAAGCAGGGGAGATGGGAGGGGAGGTAAAAGACAAAATTTGTTTTTTGTTTAACACTGACCTTTGCTCTGAACAGTGTTTCAAGAGTGGCTTCAAGGGGGAGGGGGTGGTAGTCTGGTGAAGCACTCCAGAGCTTACAGCCTATGAACCTGAGGTCACAGAATTTCAGAGCTGGAAGGCTGCTGGCTGCTCCTGGGTGACATGGGGTTGCAAACCAGGTAGGAGCCGTGGCTTTGCAGCTTCACTCGGAGCTGGGTCCTCCCAGAGCCCAGTGTCGTGGAGGTTGTGAGGCTGCATTTGTTTTAGAGTGGCCAGCACTTGACCTGGCATGGAGGAGGGGCTCAGCAGGGCCTACTAAACAGAGAAAGGCGTAAATGTGGATGGCAGGCCTGAGGCCACTACCAGAGCTCCTGACCACAGTCCAATGTGTGTTTCTTCTTCTTTCTGCTGGTTGATGTTGCAAGCCAGCCTGGCATCTACACACGAGGGACCTTTGGTCACACCCACCTTCCTGTTGGAAAGATAAAAGGCTATTTAAAATTTCCGTAAATTGCACTTTGACTCCAGATCAAAGGGTCCCATTGAGCCCGCTACTTTAAACCTCAGTTCTCTTAGAAGCTGTAGTTCCCCAGGCCATGATGGGCAATGCTGACGGGGAGAAGCCACAGAGCCTCCCTCTGCTGAGTGTGGCTGACACAATGGGCAGCCTCCACCCCCCAGAAGCTGGCACTGACTTTGGCATGTGGTAGGAGCTCTATAAATGTGTGTTAATGGGCTGTGTAGCTGATTACATGAGGGCTTTCCAGGCCTTGCTTAAATCCTGTGAATTCTTACTTAGCACATGTCTCTAATGAACTAGTTGGGGGGCTTGTCCATCCCAGGGCCCATTAGGAGTGCAGGTCTGGCAAGATGGGTTTCTGAAGACCAGTACATGGGTGGCCAGGAGAGATGGTGCCAAGACAGCTGACAGCACAGGAGGATCAGGAACATTAGTTGCAAACCACAGAAGAGCTCTGGACCACTAGGAGAGGCTCTCAGGATGGCAGGAAACTCACAGAAGGGAAAATAAGCTGAGAGCTGAGCCAGTGCGTCCTTGGTCTCCACGCTGTAGCAGCCATGGGCAGGGATGCTCTTAGACCTTCCCTCCCCACCACCTTCTCATTCTGTTCCAGCAGCAAAGCCCCAGGAGGGGCGGTGGCCTGGCTCAGCTTGGGGCTTGGGCCTGCTCCCACCTGGAGTGGGCAGCTCCTCTCTTGAGAACCCCTCCAAGGCTGTACCCAGAGAGAGGGCTTGGGGTACATCAGGCAAGGGGCTGTTTGTTGGGCAGCTAGAAAATAAAGGTCTTGGGGAGGGACTGTCACTGGGAGCTTGGGGCCTGTTGGTTAGCTGCAAACAGAATAAAAGCATAGGCACCTTCCCTGTTTGTTTTCTGTGGGCAGGTGATGTGCAACTGCACTAATGGCCCCTTTGGGATTGTTCAAAGGCTGCTCACAGATGAGCTAACACGTCCAAGTCAGTGAGGGGCCCGAAGGTCAATACAAGTTTCATTACTTCTCCCTCTCTAATTTTTTTTTTTGCCTTCTCATTTCTTGGAAAATGGGAATAAATCAAGCAGCTAGATCATGGATTTTGCTCACCAAAGTATTCTCAAATCAAAAACTCTAAAGGCCAGCAGCTTTGAAGCACAAGCTACCTCCTTTAGTATACACCAGCACTTTTCACCTTTTCCATCTGATGGCACACATGAACTAATTACTAAAACTCTGTGGCACACCAAAAATACATTGTGTTTGTTGCTGATCTGACCAAAAAATAGGTGCAATTTTGATTGATTTACAAAAAAATTAATAAGAGTAATTACCTACCCTTTTTGCTCCAGGGGGGCTTTAAAAAAATAAGGTGTCTATACTTGACTATAAGGATTTCTGGTACCAAGAATTAACCAATCAGATGGAACTTTATTATGCAACATGAACAATAAGATGCAACTCTAGTATATGACCTATATATTTATGGTTTAAGACAGGGCATTCACATCGGATGGCTATTGTTGTGTTGGCTGCTGTCATTTTCTAATTTGACGATCTAAGGGAAAAGAGGTCAGCACCCCTGACTAAATAGTCAGTATTGCATGTTTTAACAATTCTTGTGGCACAGACTAACACCATGGGTCCTTCAGGGACCACTTGTCAGAGTGAGAAAGAATGATGTGTTAGAATGATTTCTGTACAAAGTGGTTATTCATCGTAAAAAAAAATGTGACCCTGAAACTGAGATCTTTCAGATCACTGGAAAATGACTTTCAGAGCCCCTCCTGATGTCCAGGCCAATGGCCAGTCTCATTTACTTCTGGAACTGAGACCCCAAACTGGGGCCTGGTGAGACGGACACAGACCCCCCTCTTTGTTCTTCCCAATAGCAATAGAGGCAGGAAGTCAAGCAGATCTGAAAGCTGGTGTCAGCCCTACCACTACGCACCGTGGGACCTTGGTCAAGTTCCTTCAGCAATGTGAGCCTTCGGTTTCCAGACAGGGTGAGGGGTTTGAGCGGCTGTGGCCAGGCTGAGTGCAGTGGACAGAAAAAAACATGCAGTTAGCTCTGAGACTGCTTAGAGAATTAAATAAGATACAGTGTGTGAGGCCCCTGCCGTCAAGGCCTGGTGGAGGGAAGGCACCAGTGAGGTGCATCAAATGGAAAGGTGGGGGAGAAGGCAGCGGGGAGACTGGCCGCATCTCTGCGTGGTGTGAGAGCAGCCTGGGTCCTGCCGGACTTGCCAGCTGCTGCCTGAAATTTCACCATTAAAGCATCTTTACTTTAGCCTGAAGCATTGATCCCAATTAAAATGCTAATTATCTCCAAG
This sequence comes from Phyllostomus discolor, assembly GCF_004126475.2. Taxonomy (NCBI): domain Eukaryota; kingdom Metazoa; phylum Chordata; class Mammalia; order Chiroptera; family Phyllostomidae; genus Phyllostomus; species Phyllostomus discolor. The sequence goes on along the minus strand of NC_040903.2, from coordinate 119,011,507 downwards.
GAGTCTACTTCAAAAAATTTTTAATAATCTGTCATTGACCCCAGAGTGTAAATGAGGGCTCTTAGGGCTGCATTTCATGGATAGAGGAAAGAAAAGATGGCCCCTTGCCCCAACACACCCATCTCTGTGGACTTACCTCCATCATTTCCCATTGGGTATCTGCTTTAGTCGCATGCTTCTCACCGCTGCCTGCATCCCTGCCTTTGGTCTGGCCCTTCTCCCTGCCTAGAACTCCATCCTTGCTCCTTTCTGCCACACCCTCTAAGGCCCAACTCAAATCCTATCTTCTTCAGCTCACACCATTTTCTCTTTCCTCTTCTGTTCCAAAGATCCTCACTGCCACACACCGTAGCCCTCAATACAGGATGACAGTGTGTGGTGGGATGGAGGTCTGGAAAAGGCTTACCAGTGGGCCACACTCCCTGGTTCCACAGACAGTGCGTTTAGCAGAGACAGTGCGATATGGAAGAGAGAACACAGTCCTTGCTACTGGGCAGACTTGGGCTCACATCCCAGTTCCACCGGCATGAGATGGTCAGCATTCATCATCTCTGAGCATCAGCTTCTCCCTTCATGGAATGGAGGCACTAGCATGAAGAATAGTGCGGTGATGTATGTAACGGGCCCCAGGAATATTAGAGGTGCCCTCTGTCTCGTTCTTCCCCTCTTCCATGGATTTTATAAAAAGTCTATGAGGTGAAATAGAGGACAGGCTGACAGTGACCACAGGGGAGAGAAGAGGGAATTTCAGGGGACAATGGGAAAGGTTCATGGGAACAAATTTAAAGGACACATGGATGAAAATTAGGGGGAGGGTGGTAATGGGAGGGAAGTGGGGAGGGTTGGGAGGGTGGGCTGGATTGGGAGTAAAAGGGAGAAAACTGTACTTGAACAATGATTAAAATAAAATAAAAAAAGTCTATGAGGTAACCTGAGCATTATCATCCCTAATGCACAGATGAATAAACTGAGGCACAGATAGGTAAGAAGTCTTGTCCAATCATCGCATAGTTGTGAGGGCCATCTTAGTCTGTGGATCCCCCAGTTCCCGAGCTGACACCCCTGCCAGCCCATAGCCAGCTCTTGCCACAGGTGCTCCAGCTCCCGTCTCACCCAGGAGGAGCTGCCTGGGGCAAATCAGCAAGCATGGGCAGGTTGTGGTGACAAGAAAGGAGAAGCAGTGAGAAGGGTACACATCGACAGCCCCAGAGAGAAGGCTCTTCTCTGGGAATTAATTAAACTGTAATTAAGTAAGCATTATCTAACAAGGTCCTCTGTCTCCCAGGGTCTTTCTGGAGTGGAGTTAATCTTGGTTTCTTTCCACACTTCAGCTGTTGACACTGAGGTCAATTATGGAGTGGGCAGCTATCACCTCAGAGGGCAGGGAGCTGAGAGCAGAGCAAGGTATGTCTGTGCTCCTTCTTTTATAGGTGGGGAAACTGAGGTTGAAAGGGGCCAGCTGGAGGCCTCTGTGGAAAGGATCCTCTGTGCAAAATTTTAAATAATCTGTCATTGACAGATTCCACATGCCCACATGTCTACCAACTAAGAACTAACGTGGGCAGGTAAAAGAAAGACCAAGATGGAACTGGAAGAATACATGAATGACTCTACTCATTCCTATGATCCCTCATCAAAGCCCTGTGTTTCACTCTCCCCTGGGAAGCAGACAGGGCTCCTAGCATGGCCAGGGCAGTCAAGGGAAGCTTTCTCCAGCAAGCACTGTTCCTGGCTGAGTTTTGGAGGGCAAGTATCCATTACCTAGAAATTCTCTACCTGGGCATTACTGACGTTTGCACGGGATACTTCTTTGTTGTGTCACTGTCCTGTGCATTGTAGGATGCTTAGCAGCATCCCTAGCCTCTTTTGTATAGATGCCAATAGCACCCGCCCCTCACTGTGACCACCAAAGATGTCTCCAGACATTACCAGATGTCCCTGGGAAGCAAAATCTCCCTCCTCCCCACTGAGAACCACTACAGGAAAGAAGGTGGCATCCTCACTAAAGAGAGTCTGCTGGATATAGAGTCTCCCCTGGCATGTCTGGGGAGCCCGGCAGCTTGTCAAACAAGAGGAGGCACCCCTCTGAGGCCTGCTAGGGGTTACATGAGGCTGCAGACATGAGAAGACCCTACTGAAAGGCGTATGTCAAACTCAAGCTTCTGAAGATTGTTCTGGAAATTACTGTTCTGGTCATCTGAGCCCATTGGCAGCAGGTTCCTTGCCTTATCTACCTCTGTGTGAAGCCTGGGCAGGTGCCCTGGGGCAGAGCTTTAGCAGGAACCCTGTGACCATGTTGTTTCTGTGGGGGCTGCACAGATCCTCCCAGATCACACGGTGTCCCTTTCTGGACGTGGGCAGTGTGAACTGAAAGTTGATTTGTTCGAGGGGTGAAGGAAGGTGGAGCGTGGACCAGACAGGTGTAAAGGCATTAACAACCATCCAGGCTTGAGGCAGCTGACTGACTCCGGCTAAATGGGAACCGGAGATTCCATCTTCAATCAAAACGTCCATTAGAAAGTCACCTGTAAAAGATGGATAAAGGAGACAGATGTTTTTAAACCTCAACAAAAGACTAGCCAGCAGAGTTCTTTAATTGATGCCTGTCTGAGTGTGTGTAAAATATCCACTTTACCCGTTTGCCCACAATGTTTCCAGGCTGAGTCCTTGCATTAGGCAGGTTACCTCATGTTTATCTGTACCTAATTCCCAGCCCAAATGCGCTGGACTATTTTGGTCCAGCCCACACTTGATTATTGCAAACAGCCATCAAATCCCTCTCCCCTTCTATTTATCCTGGAAGCAGCTTCTGTATTTGCATGCCTGTTCCCTAATATAAACACGGCTCTGATTCCCTAACTTTCTTTGGGGAATTCCTCCCCTGTGCCCATGTTTATTTGTGAAGCCAGTTTGGGAATATAGTGGGCATCTCACTACAATTTCTGGGGCTTTAGTTGAGGTCAGCTGGGGAGAGCTGGCATTACCTGGTCAGGTGGAGTGAGAGTGAGGTTGCAGGCCCATCCCACGGGCCCTATCTGAGGCATCAAGTCTGGCCCCACCTCCAGGAAAGGGTCAGATTTCCTTTTACAAGGATCCCCAAGTTACCAGTTTGTCTCTGGTTACTTCATTTTGCTTTGGCTGTCAGGAGGCTTGGAGATAAATCATATCTCATTCCAGGCTCCTGAAGAGTTTTTCCCGATTTTCTAAATGGCTCAGGAAACCTCTTTTTGGTCTTATGTTTGGCTACTTTTTATATGTTTTAATATTGCAAACTGCCTCAAATACATTCAGGAAGAGGTGAGGGGTAGGTCATAATCAAATATGCCTCAAATGTACCAAACATATCCTCCCACTTCCATTAAAATGCAGCTACCCCGTGGCTTGTTTGCTGGAGGATTGCCTCTGTATTAGAGAGCCGATAAAATAAGCCCCAGCAAGGTTCAGACTGGGAGTGTTGAGTTGGAATGGACCACAGGTCTCAGGAAAAGGAAGAGACTGATTTTATTAACTACCCCACCCAAGTCCTCCGCCAATGCTTGCAACCCAGGGATGAAAACACCCATATCCAGGAAAAAGGATAAGGGTTCCTTAAGCCGAGATGAGAGCCTGCCTCTCCCAGCCCTGCCCAGCCTGGTACTCCCTGCATGACTGTCCAGCTGTGTCCTTGGGGCCGATGAAGCCGTGCCAGCCGACTAACAGAGGTCTTTAACAGAGGTCTTCTCAGGCCAGCATCTTGTTCCAAATGGGAAATTCTACTGGTGGTAATGTCAAAGGGAAATCTGAGATCCTAGTGGCCCAAGTCACTGTCCAGGTTCTGGGATCAAGGTAAAGCCTCCACAGTGGTACCTGGACAGCTTGTTGCCAGCCTGCGTCACACAGGTCCTGGGCTACGATGGGCAGAGCAGACTGGGAAGGAACAGGCTCATGAGTTTAGGTGCTTAACCCAGCAAGAGGGCGAGAATGAAGCCCAAAGAGTATAATCATGCCTTCTCAGGCTGAGACCCCTGGCCTTACCTTCTGCATATTGCAGCCCTGTGTTTGTCAGCCTCACCTTGAACATCTCCAGGGATGCAGGATCCATTACCTGTAGAGTCTTGAGTCAGGTAAGACAGGGATGAGCAGGCAGGTGCTAAAAGTCCAGACTCATAGTGCCCTGAAATTCTAGCATGATGGGTTTATCATGCTAGAATGAAGAGAGCTCCCTCAGCTGTCTTCTGGACCTTTCAGACCCCACAGGACCTGGCGGGAGCTGGAAGGATGCCCAGAGGCAAGTGAATGGGCCCTCTGCCAACAGCAGTGGTGGGCAGTTGAGTTACCTCCCTTGGGAGTCCTGTGGCCTGCCTCAAGTGGGATGCCAAGGGCTGTAGCCATGAAGATCTATGAAAGGCAGGAGAAAAAATGCTGATTTGCCCCCTAGACAACTTCTCTGTGAAGTTGGAATTAGGTTAGGGGCACGGTGAGGTGCAGTGTCCTGATTTGCTGTGTCTGCTGATTGCTGTGGCATAAATACTCCCACCACAGTCTACCTCAAGCTGTTAATGAGAGGTCACTGAATAGGAGTTGGGAGAGACGCTGATCTGAGCTGGCTCTGCATCTCACTCTAAGAGAGCATGCCCAGGCCTGGCTGCTGCTCGGATTCTAACCTGCTCTATAACTGCAGGCCTCGGTTTCCTCATCTATACAATGGGGTGAAGAATGGCCATCTCCATGTGCCCCATAGGGTCATTAGGAAGAAACTAAGTGAAAGGACTTTGCCATTTTTTGAGAACTCTTTAAAAAGAATAAAAGGGCTTTAAATTATCATTAATTTTGATCGTCTGAGGTGAAAGAGAGAGAGAGCAAAATGCACAACAAGTAGGACCAACATGACAGAACAGAGAGGTCTGGGTTTTGAACCCAAAACCCCAGGCTTGAGTCTGAGCCTGTGGCCTGTGTCCCCACCTGTGAAGTGTGGGTCCCACCGCACACCCTGACTACCCCTGCGGTGTGCTAAAACCTAGGGGAATAAAAAATACGTATTTCCAAGTGCTGCACACATGGGAGAAGGAGACAGTGTATTGCTCTGACAGGAACAACAAAAAAGAGGAGCAGCTCAACCATCAAAGGGATGGTTTGTGCTCCAGAAAGCTAATCCCTAATTATTCCTTTCAGTTCTAAAGAGACAGGAGCCCAGAAGAGAAGCCGTCAGCTCATCCTTCATGTGACTATCTAAGCCTGAACCAGGAAGAAGAACAACTGTACATACACAGGCTAGAATTTGAATATCTAATTTGACGAGGCATATAAATTGGCAGTTATTCAAATGACTACATTTGCATATATAGGGTTTAAGGCTACATGATAATTTCTTAGTATTTTTTCCATAGTGCAGAATAAGGACTTTAGATCACTTTCCTTCTCTTCAAGGGTGTTATGAAGGAACTGAAAGGCAGCTGAATGGGGCCCAGGACTGACCTCTGGATGTGCCAGGATTTGGGTGTGGGGTGAGCACCCAGGGGTGTTGAGCAACCCTCCCCGGGGTGGATGAGGTGGTGTTGCAGTCACTTTCTTCAGCATAAAATTGTGGCTTCCTGGCTTGGCAGTGCTGGCCAGGGCACCTCGAAGACAGAGGGCTCCAAGCTGGTCCCTCTAGGTCCCAGTAGATCAGAGCTCCCTGCTGCATTCTAATACCTGGAAGTGTGTCAGAAATGCATGTTCTCTGGCTTACTTCAGAGCCTCTGAATCAGAAACAGTTCGTGCTAAAAAGCCCTTCAAGTGATTCTGATTCTGATTCTGTGGCCCATAAAGAAGTCTGCCAGAGCTCCACCTATTATGCCCAAGATCCCAGCAGAAAGATCCTCAGAGGAAGGAGGGAAGGAAGAAAGGAAGGAAGGAAGGTAGGAAGGTAGGAAGGAAGAAGGAGAAGGAAAAGTGGAAGGAGGAAGGAAGGAGGAGGAAGAAGGCATTAGGAATGATGAGGGAGGAAGGAAGGACTTAAGGTAGTGTGAGGCAGGGAGAGGAAGGAAAAGAGGAGAGGACAAGCCGGGAAAGGGAAGGGGGAAGGAAGGAAGAGAAAGGAAGAGAGGAAGGCAGGAAGGAAGAAGAAAGGAGGATAGAAGGAAGGAGGAGGGAAGGAAGGAGGAAGGAAGAAGGAAGAAGGAAGGAAGGAAGGGAGCTAGGAAGGAGGAAGGAAGGAAGAGTGGAAGGGAGGAAGGAAGGAAGAAGGAAGGAGAGAGGGAAGGAGGAAGGAAAGAGGGAGGAAGGAAGAGAGGGAAGCGGAAGGAAGAAGGAAGGGGGAGGAAGGAAAAGAGGAAGGAAGGAAGGAGGAAGGAAGGAGGGAGGAGGAGGAAGGAAGGAAGGAGGGAGGGAGGAGGAGGAAGGAAGGGAGGAGGAAGGAAAAGAGGAAGGAGGAAGGAAGGAAGGAAGGCAGGAAGGAAGAAGGAAGGAAGGAAGAGGAAGGAAGAAGGAAGGAGGAAGGGAAGGAGGAAGGAAAAGAGGAAGGAGGAAGAAGGAAGGAAAAGAGGAAGGAGGAAGGAAGGAAGGAGGAAGGAAGGAAGGAGGAAGGAAGAGAGAAGAGAAGGAAGGAAGGAGGGAGGGGAGGAAGGAAGGAAGAAGGGAGGGAGAAGGGAGGAGGAAGGAAGAGAGAGGAAGGAAGGAAGAGAGGAGGAAGGAGGAGGAAGGAGGGAGGAAGGAGGGAGGAATGAGGAAGGGAAGAAAGGAGGAAGGAAGGGAGAAAGGAGGGAAGAAAGGAAGGAAAGGGGGAAGAAAGGAAGGGGAGAAGGAAGGAGAATGAAGGAGAAGAAAGGAGGAAGGAAGGAAGGAGGACGGAAGGAAGGAGGAAGGAAGAAGGAAGGAAGGAAGGAAGGAGAGAGGGAAGGAGGAAGGAAAGAGGGAGGAAGGAATAAGAGGAAGGCAGGAAGGAAGAGGACAAGGAGAAGAAAAGAATGACGGAAGGAAGAAGGAACGGAGGAAGGGAGGAGGAAGGAAGAGTAAGGAGAAGGAAGGAAAATAGCGAAGGAGGAAGGAAGGAAGGAGAGGAAGGAGGAGGAGGAGGAAGGACGAAGGAGAGTCCGGCCGAGGAAGTCCTGGGGAAGGTGTAAGGGGCGGAAGGCCAGGAAGAGCCCCGCCTGAGGCTTCCGCGCGGCGGGGAAGGAAGGACGTCCGTCTTGTGGGGTCCTCCTCCTTTCCCGTTGGTCCTGAGGAGGAATTCGGAGGCGCGGAAGGACGGCGGCGGCAGGCGGGCGGAATAGGGGCTGGAAAGGAGGCATGCGGAGCGAAAGGCTTCCTGCCGGGAGCGGCCGGCGGAAGGGGCGGAGGAGGCGAGGAAGCGAGGAAGGAAGGAAGGAACATAAGCCATCTGCCCCTGAGACAGCTCCCTTTTAAGGGGCTTTCCTGGAGGTCCCACCCAATGACTTCTACTTTCAGCCCCTTCGGCCACCAATAGCTACAAGATAGCTTGGGATATGTAGCTTTTTAGCTAGGAAGATTACTATCCCCCCAATATAAGGGTTCTGCTATAAAAAGAGGAGCATGGATACTGGGTAAGCAACTAGAAATCCCTGTTGCAGAAGGAATAAATGGGAGAAACTAACATCTTTTTTGCATTAAATTTTACTTTTTAAAAATTAAAAAAATATTGTACACATTAGCAAATGAGGTCAAGTTATTAAGAAAACCATGAGAGTCTGAGGCAGAAATGCAAGGAACAGAAAACCACCTGACTGCTGTAAGTAAACCTGGATTTATTGTAAGACTTCACAGTAACACCCCATGTACCAAAGGCAGGACACTGGTGGGCCTGGCGGGGAACCCGACCCATGGTTTTCCCTTTCATTGTCCCTTCTCTGATCCGAATGGTCTGCTGGCTCCACCTCCCGCTGACCTCACTTGCTTCAATTCTCTCTCCCCCTCTTCCTTATGTACAGAGCAGAAACTGTCACCTTTCCCTTCCAGCACAAATGCCAATGGGGATGACCCAAAGTCTCCATGAGCCAATTCCAAAATCCCAGGGATAGAACACGTAGAGAAAACTTTTTTCTCACTCACTCCAGTCTGGGCCCTTTCCAGAAAGGCTCTGAGGTTCTGGGCCAGACAACATAGGAACTATTCTTGACACCTGTTTATACATTTCTTTTCTTCTCCCAAAGACTTCAATGTCAAAGACAAGTAGAACTGTCCCTGGCCCTAGTGTCTCATCATCTGTCTCCCTGGGAAAGCAGACTGCGGTTTGGCATCCACGTCATTTCCCCAGGGGGAATGGGAGTGTGTTAAACGCTCCAGGGAGTGAGAGGACCGTGGATGCACAGGATGAGAGCAAGAGCAAAAGTGAGAACTGCTGGCACTGGCCAAGCAGAAAGAACCAGAACCGATAAAGTTAAGGAAACTGACGGAGATGCAAGGGATTCCAGCAAATGACAGAATTCATGTAAAAAACAATAGCACTTGGACTTTAATTTTCCAACAGCTGAGAGTGAGCAAGACTTCATAGTAAAAAAGCCAAGAAGAAGCCTGAGGCCCCTACACATAGCTGGATAAACCAAGCCAAGCTTAAAAAGTGAATTTCATTTCATTGAAGTGCCACTGTACACTCTTTGCCCATAGAAGGATTTTAAAAAAATAATTTGATTTGCATAGTAGTAACATGTACAAATTACTTAAAACTATTTAAAAATATAATTAATTTCTGGTTTATTTTTCCAAACCAATTTCTTTACAATAATTTCTCATGAGTGTATATATATCCCTGATGACACTTTTATTTTTCCGTAGAAAATAGAAAAGAACTCTGTTCACCTCTTATGTTACCGTACTGAAGCATCACTAACAGTGTCGGGACCAACACCACCGGCAGGGACCAGAAGGCAGAGCAAGAACTCCCAGCCTCCTGTCTGCCACAATAATGATGTAAACTCGAAGAGAGAATGGTGTCCCCTTGCACACACAATGAAGTTGTAACACACAGAGCTGGTGAATGTGTGCTGAAACACATATCCTATCCAACTAGGTAGCTCCATCATAAACTCCTTTGGAAAGGAATTTAATGATGCATTGCAAGAACCATAAGAATGCTTTCCCCCTCACCCTAGGAATTTATCCTAAGGAAGTGATACCCCACCACCACCATAAAGAGAAAAGCTAAAATGGTATGTGTTATAAACAAACACCTTTATTAAAGTGAAGTATTGGAAGCATGTGTTTTCTTACTTTACAGTTTAGACTAAGCAGGAGGCATTATTTCCCTTCCACTGGGTAGAAGGATAGGCATGTAGGAAGCAGAAGTTCATGGAACTCGTATTAAATGAATGCCAGTGATGCCCCCCCTGTAGGTGGGTAGCATCGCCCCTTATAGCAAAGGCTCAGTCACAGATGGAGGCTCACTATCCAAGTTACTGGGAGTGGCAGGATTGATTTCCAGTCCAGTGTTTTTCAAAGAGCTGCAACGTACTCTATTATTCTTGGAAAACTCTGCCCTTGGCATTGAGGCATCCCATCTGGGGTTCTGTTCAGTTTTGAAAGGCAAGAATATCATATCATTCCATACCTTACCAAAGTGACCTTTCCTAAGGAAAAAAAATCCCAGGTTCAAACACATGGAGTCTTTTCCCTTCTTTCCCCCATCCTTTTATTATGCACTTTATATTCTCTAAGAAGTTTGGACTCATTAATTACAGCGGTGGTAATTATAACCCACTTGTGCTTCTGCAGAGCCCTTCTGAGGAGCTGAGAGTCTTTCATAAATATGACCTCATTAATCGTCCCAGCAGCCCTTCAGGTAAAAGGTAGCTACTGTCCTCAGAGGCTGGGGCTCCAGGGCTACCTGGGCTTGGACTGCAGGTGCTCTGGCACCAGGCGCCTGGGCTGCCTGGAACCCTTTGTGGGACAGCCATTGCCTGAGGCACTGAAGGCCAAAGGCGCCCTGGTCCCCAAGGCATCAAACTTTGTTGAACTTCTGAAATCAGAGCCCTCAGCCTCCAGGCCATACCCACAGGGCTGAGGCTCTTCCAAGTTCTTCAAAGTCTTTCCCTCCTTGACCTCAACCAAAATGTAGAGTCTGAACTGTATGTTTTCAGGTAACTTGAGCAGCATGGCCTCTCCTGGGTTGCTGTCTTGTCTTGCAAGTGATTTTCTGTATCGTTTATTCCTTAAAAGCATAGTCTGGTCTATTCCCGACTGAGAGCCTCTTGAGGGAGGGGAATTTCTTCCTCACACTCCTAGGGCATTCAGTGACTAGCACAGGGTTTGGTATACAGTTGGGAGTCAAGAAATGCTGACTGATGGGCAGATGGGGTCCTGAGTGGCTGTCCTTCAGGGAGCACCAACAGGGGAAGCAGATGACACCGCTGCCTCCCCCACTCCCATCTCACTCCTTGGGCTGACCCTGAGCTAGAAGCACATCTGCTACCCTCCAGGTGCCTGGTTTTCACATCCCCAGATCTTACATGGCCTGGCCTTTACCTCTTTTGCCAGGCTTGCCTGTAATACCCAACTGTGCTCTCCTTCTCCCCTCTGCTCAAATGCTACCTTTCTAATGAAATCTTCCCAAGTCTGTCCCCTTTGTGAAAAATCACTGCCCTTTGCTCTAGGCCTCCACAACATACTGCATACAAAATGCTCCAAATTGTGGCTTTTCCACTTCTGGACTCAAGGCCTTCGATAGATCCCTACCTCTCCAAGCCTCTGTGTCCTTGTCCTTCAATAATAATGACATACCAACTGGTCAGCGGGCTGAGTGTGTCATGAGCACTAAAAGAGAACACTAAGTGCTCAGGGCTTAATGCTGCTCATATTTCTGTCTTGTCTGCTGCATGGAGGGTGAGGTGGCACCTAATTTTTTATTGCGATGAAATGACCCCAAATATCTTTTCTTTTTTTTTTAAGTATTTATTTATTTATTTTTAGAGAGAGAAGGGAGGGAGGGAGAGAGAGAGAAACATCAATGTGCGGTTGCTGGGGGTTATGGCCTGCAACCCAGGAACATACCCTGGCTGGGAATCAAACCTGCGACACTTCGGTTCGCAGCCCGCGCTCAATCCACTGAGCTACACCAGCCAGAGCCCCAAATATCTTTTCTTAAAAAGCTTACCAAGTGACTCTGATGTTCAGCTACATTTAGGGACCACAAGCCTAATAAACTACATTCTCCTATGAGAGGTGAAATTGGGTTCTAGGAAGTGGAGCAAGGGGAGGGTGCTACATCTGAGGTTAGCACCATGAATAAGGGTTGGCGCAAAGGTGAGATGCATGGAGCCCAGGGTTGGAACAGGCCTTCCACGTCACCCAACCAATGACATACCTGATACTCAAATCCCACCAAGTATTTGATATGCCTGACCACTCTTCTTAATTTTTCTTTCTGTGATTCTACTCACACAAATAAAGTATGCTTGCCTTCTCATTGTAAAACAATCACTGCAAAGAGAGTAGAATTTCCCAGGAGAGTAGCTCAGCGGCCTCAGGAGACTCTACAAAGCTCAGGGCAGCCTGGGTTTTTTGACCTCCTCCCTCTATCCCAGCTGCACGGCCAGCCCCTAGCACTATTTCCTGTCCAGCTGGAAGCTCACTGTCTTGGTCTGAGGAGAAATCAGTAGTAGAAAACATTCATTTCTTTTTCATCCCCTGACATCAATGGAAGGCATAATGGAAAGGCCATCGGCCTCAGGAATCAGACAGACCATTGTTCAAACCCAGCTCCACCATGGGCCAGCTCTAAGACCTGGGGGAAGTTGTTAAACCTTGCTAATTCTTGCTTTCTATTTCTTTAAAATAGCAGAATTGATTAAGATTAGGAACATAGTTTAGAATATACTTGCAGAGGAACTATAGTCACAATTAGTATTATAATCATTTCAAGTGGCTCCGCAACCATCTCCTGGAACTAAGAAGGAAACTTTTTTCCCAAGTTCAGCTACTCACCAAAACAATCAGCCATTGCCTGCCTAGGGTCTCAGCCACCATGAGTTCTTTGCTATGTGACCGATGGAAAACAGAGATGGGGTCTTTGCTATCACTAGTCAGTCAAACTCCTTTACAGGTGAGGAAGCTCAGTCCCAGAGAGGGAATGCAATTTGATCAAGGGACTCCAAAAATTTGGTTTTAAAGCTAAGGCTACTACCTAGGAAATTTTTGGCACCATCTCTTCTGGGTTCTTTCCCTTCTGACCCAGTCTTTTCATAACTGATAGGAAGCTTTCCTTATTAAGCTCAAAAATTTCATGCAAAGCAGTCTATAACCACCCCTGCTCCTCCTCCTTCATGCCTCTTCTTCGTGTGCTGGGAGGTTAGATTATGCATCAAGAATCCTGTCTCTGTTGTGTGACCTTGGGCAAGCCACTGTCCATCTTTGGGCCTTTGTTTAATGAGGAGGTTGGAATACCTGATCTCCAAAGTCATTTTCACTCCGACAGTCTCAGACTCTGTGTAGGTAGAGCCGTATCTGTCACTCTCCAACCTCAGGGTTGGACCATTCCCAGGTTTACTCCAGCCCATGGTGACAGGGGAGCAGTCCCTTCCACTGATGCAAGCAGGTTTCATATCCTAGTTACTGAGCTCAAGAGATATGGGATAGGCATGAGGGCGCCTTAATGCCATGTCAGGTGCACCACAAGTTTATGCCACAGACAACTAACCATGCTCTCACCAATACAGAATTAGTTGGAAAGACTACAGTCTTGCTGTTGGTCCGGAATGCAACCTCCCTCCAATTTCTTTCAAATCCACATGGGTTCCTACTGGGACCCTCAGGAAAATCACTGTATAGTTGAGGCTCCCCTGTCATGTCCAGTATTGGGTCAGTAGCTATTAAAAGCCAACTCTGGAGGCGGCCTAACCCCCCCCCCCCCCCCCCCGCCAGGCCCCCCCACTGCTTTGGGTAACCTCCAGACCCCTACCTCCCACCCCACCTGAATCAGCATTTGTAAAGGAACAGAGGCAGCTCCTACTGGGGCCCAAGTGACTTCCTGCCCAGGCAGCCACATCCTTCCAGCACTCCACGCTCCCCTGGGGCCACACCTGCAGAAGGATGATAAGGGGATGGGATTCTCTAGCCACACCAGAGGCGCAGTCCAAAGATCCAGAATGTTTAGCTGTGTTTACCCACAATAATCAGCTTCTCAAAGACATGTCACTGGGCAGCTCCTGCTACATTGATTATGTCGCCTTGTATTTTTGGTCCCTGGGGGGAAACAGCTCTGATTAATATTTCACAACACAGTTATGTATGTGTGTGTGTGTGTGTGTGTGTGTGTGCGCGCGTGTGCATGGGCACACACACATATATTCCTTTTTCATGTTGTTGCTTTTCTCTCTTTTAATATTTTTCCCCTCCTGAGCCCCTGAGAGCCTGATGGAGAGACACGGAATATTTTACTGTCTCTTGTGTCTGCCTGCTCCAGTAATCAGCGGACTCAATCACGCTTGCAGTGTTTTTATGAATTAATAACAGGCACTTTGGAGAGCTGGCGGGGGAGGCAGGAAATGCAATCTATAGAAGCTTAATGAGCGCTGTGGGGAACAGCTACCTCGCTGTCTCCAACCTGCCGTGCTGCGCTCTAAATCATCATGTCTGAAATTACCTGCTTCCAGACAAGCCTGGACAGCTTGTGTGGGGCTCCTGAGTGCCCTCTGTCCCTGCCCGGTTCTCCCAGGGAGAGGGGTTTGAGAGAGGCAGCCACAGAACACCTCCATTTTAATTGGAAAAGAAAAGGAGACAGAGGATTTGGCTTGCCTGGAGAAATGGTCCTGCCCCTGCAAGTTCTTTGCATCTGTCATTTTAGACTAGATGGGTGAGAAGGGGTAAGAGTAGGGCAGGAAGGGTCCACAGTGACCCCATCCATAGGGAGACCTGCAGCTGAGAGTAGGGTTCTAGCCTGAGGATCTTACTCAGTCACTGTAGAGATTTGTTCTTATTTGGGTACTCCAGGACAAGATTCTAAAGGAATGAGGCAACCGAAAGTCCCAAGGACTCAAACTATATGAAATACCACTTTCTAAAAAAATACTTTCTATCCATCATGGTTTGATACTTGGTCCTAGTGCATGAATGGCCAACCCCCAGTTTACACCACATGACACTCACCATTTCAGTTCTACATCCCCAAGCCCTGTTCACAAGACCCATCCACCAATCACGTCTTTGGATGTTAGGGCAGTGCCAATGGCTACAAGAGTTTCTAAACATTTACTCTCAGTTTCTTTGTATTCTGGTAACAAATGGTTCATAAACAGGTTCTGATCCTTATACCACACTTTGAGCAGTGTTGATTCAATTTCAAATGCCACACACTTAATTCACGCAGGGAAATATAATAACCAAATAAACTAAGACCCTGTAGCCAGGGTCAGAGTGGTCTTTATCAGCAGGATGGTGGGTAGTCAGATTGTAACCAGAAAGTTGTACTGGAAGTAAGACATATGTCGGCCTTCCTTCCTTCCTTCTTTCCTTCCTCCCTCCCTCCCTCCCTCCCTCCCCCTCCCTCCCTCCCTCCCTCCCTTCCTTCCTTCCTTCCTTCCTTCCTTCCTTCCTTCCTTCCTTCCAGCTTTCCTTTGTCTTTCTTTTTTAAATTTTGCAAATGTCAAAATTATACTATTCTCTCTACACAAAAGCAGACAGAACAGTATAATGAGACCTCCTCATGCACCCATTACTAACCTTCAATCATTAAGTTGAATATTTATGACTTTACCTTCCCTGCAAGGACAGGTCTCCCCCCATCAGGTGCCATGTGCCCAAAATGCTGGGAGATCAATGTGTTTACCTGACCACCCCCTTTAGAGGTGCTGTACAGCTCACTCCCTTCTGATGGTCCAGGCTTCTCCCAGGAATTACCTTCCTCCCTAGTCTTTCTCATGGAGGGACAACCTGGCCATACAGGTGGGAGGGGTCCTTCAATTACACATTCACAAATAATCCTCGGGTTCTCATTGTGGTATATGTGTAGTCTCATTCATTATATATTGAGTCTTCCTCGTTCATTCTCATGGGGTAACTTCCAGAACCCGGGGAAATAGGAAGGCACGAGCCTGAGGAGCAGTGTATGCTTTCTCTGGGGCTCAGAAGCAAAACTTTCAAATTACTTCGTTCACACTTGGTACCAGGTACTGTGTTGGGCAGTAGAGCTACGAACAGGAAAGCACCTGTGCACCTTGGCCCATCTTCCAGTGAGAAAATGCCCAGAATGTAGGAGAGTAAACACTGATCACCTGGTGAGTTGGGGAATTACCCATTGACAAAGATGACGTCAGGGGGAGGAGACAGAGAGTGAGAGAGGGATGTACAGGTAGAAAGATGAGGGTAGATACATAGATGGAAAGGAATATGTGTGTAGGCAAACAACACACACACACACACACACACACACACACACACACACATACATACACCATTTGACAAGCAGAGGCAGGTTAGAGAGCGAAAGGCTCAAAGAAAACCTGAGCTGGTAGCAGATGACAAAGCAAGGGGAAGGCAAAACGGGCAGGGGGTGCAGCTGGGGAGATCTAGGGTCTCACTGACCTGTCAGGGTGGGTCTAGCAAGTTGTCAAGGACACATCTTACATGTGCATCCTAAGTTCTTAAGAGCACAGTTCACTGAACAGGTTTATAGAAAACTATAGATCCCAACTTACAAACTGCATCCTTATGGAGCAGTCCCCTCTTCTCACGAGGAAGTACTGCTTTTTGCCAGAATTTCTCCCAAACCATCACCTATTGTGCTAAGGACTTCTCCCAAAGCCAGGTGTTCTTGGGAGAGATGGACGTGCTGTCACCACTCACTTTGCTCCCAAAATGTGGTCCCCAGACTGTCAGTCTTGGCATTACCTGGGAGTTGTTGAGAAAGGCAGATTGCCAAACTCCTTCCAGAACCCCAGAGCCATCAGTGAGCACATTCAAGGGTGAGAAGTGCTGGCCTATCACATTCTTGGGGACCCTCCTGAATACCTGCTTCTTTTTATGATCTCCCCTCTCTCCTGAGCCTGGGTATGGCTAGTTTGCTACCAGCCTGGAGAAGTCAATCTCTTTGGCCAGGCTCTCAGGGGCCCAGAGGTAATGGCTTCATATTGATGTCTCCCAAATGCATTTTAGTGAAAATACCTTAAAGATATAAAAGTCTTGAACATCCCAGAGAACGAATTTCTAATGATACAATTTCAGGCTCCTTGACAAGCTTTGGCAACAGTATTTCTAGATAGGAAAGGTAGCAATATTCTTGATATTGCTTAAATTCTATTGTGTAATAATAACTTGTATTTGTGGAGTATCTTAATTTTACATGTGTTTATTTCTTGCTTCTTTATTGCTCCTGTCACCTGAGAGGTAAGCAAGGCAGCTTTGGGGACCCATATTTTATGGTGAAGAACTGGATCTCAGAGAAGTTCGGGGATGTGCCGGCAGCCACTCAGCTGCAGAGGAGAAGAGGCAGGCACCTTCCACCAACATCGGGCTCCATTTGTGTAGAGGATCAAATTACAGGGGAATCTTTCCAGAAACAACTGTGTGCAAACTGAAGTTTATTTTTAGTTTTTCATTAGAGTCTTAGCTGAAGACTTTCATCTAAGATGGAGGCAGAGGTAAACATGACTCGCCTCCTTGCACAACCACATCAGAATTACAACTGAACTACAGAACAACCGTCACTCAGAACCACCAGAAATAGAGCTGAATGGAAGTCCTACAACTACAGAAGTGAAGAAGAAACCACATCAAGACTGGTACAAGGGGTGGAAACATGGAACAGACTGGTCCCACATCCACATACAGAAGATAAAAATTGGGAGGGATATCTTTAGAGTGGGGGGTCATAGCCCCACACCAGGATACCCAGCCCAGGGTTCCAGTGCCAGGAAGATAAATCACTATAACTTCTGGCCATAAAAGCCAGAGGGGATTGGGGCTATAGAAGACAAACTTCTAGAGTCCCAGGCAGTTCCTCTTAAAGGGCCTTGCACAGACTTACTCCCTCTGAGCTCCAGCATGGGAGAAGCAGACTGAAAGGTACCAGAGGCATATGGGGAGGAACTGAAGTATCTGGCATCAGGACAAGAGCTGGGGGAAAGCTTTCTCCCAGGCAGAAGTGCTAGCAGAGGCCATTTTTCTTTTTCTGAGCTCTCCCCACACAGACCCACAAAGCCAGCTGGCAAGCACCATATCTGAGACTTCATCAACCTGGCTCACACTGTTTGCCCCACCCTGGTGATTCCCTGAGGCTCTGCTCCACCCAAAATTCAGGGCCACCCAAGCTGTTTTCAAAGGCTTTTCCATACAAATGGCTTGTCTTGGCTCATGCTTCATATTTTCCTCTTACACAGTAGCATCTGGCCTCAGCCCCATGCCTATTTCTAAGTAGCCCCAGGCCTGGCACTAGCAGCAGCTGGCCTTGGTTCACAGCTTGGACTCCCATGGGCACCTATAAACCCAGCACAAGTAGCAGCCAAGTGAAGACTGTTTTGTAGCTTTTGCCAGGTGGCTCTGGTTAGAACACAGGTGGTGGCTGATCTTGGCCTACACCTCCCAGGAGGTGACAAAGTAGATAGTCAGAGCTTGTACACCCTGTGGACAGCTACAGACCACATTGGAGCACTACCATCCAACCACCTTCACAGCAACACACTCAAGGGGTGGACTCAGCAGGCACCAAAGCCCTGCTGAAGTAAGTCTTGCTTTGTGGAGTGGGCCCCTGTACAGCTGATCCTCCATGGTAGTTGGAGGTCAATGGTCAGTGGTCACAGCCAGCCCTTAGTCCTTGCAGCTGATAAACCTGGATAAATTCCTCCCATTGACCTGCCAACAGCAATCAAAGCTCAACTGCAAAAAGAAGATATACACAGCCTACACAATGGGCACACCTTGAGTACACAGTTTGGGTCATAGGGGAAGCTGTGCCACTGGACCCTACAGGATACTTAATACATTAGGCTCTCTTCCAAGACATGGAATTGTAGCAGTTCTGCCTAATACATAGAACCAAACACAGGGAGGCTGCCAAAATGAGGAGACAAAGAAACATGGCCCAAATGAAAGAACAGAACAAAACACTAGAAAAGGAACTAAACAAAATGGAGACAAGCAATCTACTAGATGCTGAGTTCAAAACACTGGGTATAAGGGTCCTTAGTGAACCTAGTGAGAAATTCAACAGCACAAAAAGGGGCATGGAAACCATAGAAAAGAACCAGTCAGAAATGAAGGATACACTAACTGAAATGAAGAACAATTTACAGGGAATCAGCAGTAGAGTGGATGATGCCAAGTATGAAATAAATGATTTGGGACATAAGAAAGAAAAAAACAACCAATCAGAACAAGAAGGAAAAAAAGAATCCCCCCCAAAATGAGGGTAGTATAAGGAGCCTCTGGGACAACTTCAAGTATACTAGCATTTGCATCATGGGAGTGCTGAAGGAGAAGATAGAGAGCAAGAAATTAAAAACCTATTTGAAAAAATAATGACAGAAACTTCCCTAACTTGATAAGGAAATAAACATATAAGTGCAGAAATTACAGAGAGTCCCAAACAAGATGAACATAAAGAGGCCAAGGCACATCATAATTAAAATGCCAAAGTTAAAGACAAAGAGAGGATCTTAAAAGCAGCAAGACAAAAGCAGTTAGTTACCTACAAGAGAGCCCCTGTAAGACTGTCAGCTGATTCCTCAAAAGAAACTTTGCAGGTTAGAAGGTGCTAGCAAGAAATATTCAAAGTCATGAAAACCAAGGAACTACAACTAAGATTACCCAGCAAAGCTATCACTTAGAATTGAAGGACAGATAAAGAGTTTCCCAGACAAGAAAAAGCAAAAATAGTTTATCATTATCAAACCATTATTATATGAAATGTTAAAGGGTCTTCTTTAAGAAGAAGATAAAAAATATGAACAACAAAATGGCAATAAATTAATATCTATCAATAATTGAATCTAAAAAACAAAATAAGTGAACAAGCAGAATAAAAACAGACTCATAGATACAGAGAATGGTTGGATGGTTGCCGGATGGGAGGAGGGTCGGGGTGATGGGTGAAACAGGTGAAGGGCTAAGAAGTACAAATTGGGGCTCTGTTGCACAATGGATAATGGATAGCGCATTGGACTTCTAAGATGTACAAATTGGTTGCTACAAATAGTCATGGGGTGTAAAGTACAGCAGAGGGAATATAGTAGCAAAAGAATATATATACATGACCCATGAATATGGACAACAGTGTGGGGATTGTCTGAGGGAGTGTGGGGGAGTCTAACTGGAGGGAAGCAAAGGAAAAAAAATGTGACAACTGTAATAACAAAACAATAAAATATAATTTAAGTTTTTAAAAAAGAATTTCCTCTTAAAAGCATAAGAGAGAAATGTATGGTTCAGCACAAACATTCTTTTAGGTGTAAACTAGGGGTAGGGCACCAGATATGACATACTCAGCCCCTACCTTTGGGAGCTCTCATGTTAGGGCTTCATGTTTTAAAACCCTCTGATGAAGCAGAAATATGTACTTACATCACACCATTACCATAAGAAAGCAGAAATTTCCCTCTTAAAAGTGAAGTAAAAAAAATCTCAACTCCCAGACCTAATCTCCACCCTTAGCCAACAGGTTTTTCCCATGATGCTTCTGGCCCTGAGTCACTAGAACCTGGCATGGGCACCTTTCACAGCTCAGCTGTCAGCCTAAGAGCTCCTGGTGCAAAATCTAACTTCTACAAAACACGAAACCTCTTTTGTTTTGTTGCAGCAACACATTTAAATTATGTAGCTTTTCTCAAATTGGATTTAAGGAGGTTTCACTTCCCTTTGCTCTTCTAAACAAAAATTACCTTTCCTGTTTCCCATTTCCTCAGAGCCTTCCAAGTGATTTAAAGCTAATCAATTAAACCATTTTGCATTTAGGAGGATTTTACAATATTATTATTATATTTTACTCCTCCCCAGGAAAACATGCCTTTCTAAATTCATCACTGCCCCAATTTAGCATTTCACAAAATTTGTGTGTGTGGAGTATTAATAAGGGTTTCGTGAAAATTTCTCCTGGTCACTGATGTTGGTAAATCCTGGATGCTACTACTATGAGTATTTGCATCTTCCACATATTCAAGGCTCTGAGAAGTCATGCAGGGTAGAAAACTCTTTACAGTTAAGTCAGCATTTACCAAACTTCTTTGGGTACAGGGCCCTTACCTTACAAATCCCAGAATCTAATGCTGGAAATTTGGTCAAAACCTGGTAATTGACTCTTCCCCAGGGAAATTTCAGGTCCGCAAACAGGTGAGTCAAGACTTCCTCTGTTCCTCAAGTCACCCCGCACTCAAACCATTCT
Organism: Phyllostomus discolor; assembly: GCF_004126475.2. Lineage (NCBI taxonomy): Eukaryota > Metazoa > Chordata > Mammalia > Chiroptera > Phyllostomidae > Phyllostomus > Phyllostomus discolor. The sequence goes on along the minus strand of NC_040903.2, from coordinate 118,991,232 downwards.
CCTAGGCCTCTTCTCGGGGTCTGCTGCAGAAGCAGCGGAAGGCCCCAGAGTTCCTTCCTGCCTTCATGTGCTGTGTGACCTGTCTAGACACTCAGCCTTCTCCATTCTCACCTGTGAAATAGGAAGACAGTTTCTGCCTGTTGTGTCTTGCGGGGCTGTGGGGAGGCCCAGGAACAAGCTGTGTTTCTAGAGTACCAGCACACACATCGCCCTGCCTTCCACGGAGACCCGAGAACAGGTGGTTTCTCTTTTTAATTTCATTTTTCAATTACAGTCTGCATTCAATATTATTTTGTATTAGTTTCAGGTGTACAGCATAGTGGTTAGACAATCATATACTTTACAAAGTGTTTTCCCCAATACTTCTACTACCCACCTGGCACCGTATGTAGTTATTACTGTATGATTGACTACATTTCCTATGCTGTACTTTACATCCGCATGACTGTGCTGTAACTACCAATTTGTACTTCAAATCCCCTCACCTCTTTCACCCAGTCCCCCCAACCTCCTCCCCTCTGGCAACCATGAGTCTGTTTTCTGTATCTTTGAGTCTGTTTCTGTTTTTTAATTTATTTTTTTATTAGATCGCACATTTAAGTGAAATCATATAGTATTGGTCTCTCTCTGACTGACTTATGTTACTTACCATATTATCCTCTAGGTCAGCAACTTTCAACTGGTGTGTAGCAAGAATTTTTAAAACATGAAGTACCTGATTATTTAGTCAGGGGCACTGACCTCTTTTCTCTTAGCTGTCAAATTTAAAAAATGACAACAGCCAACACACCAACAGCCATCTGGTGTGAATGAATCAAAATTATACCTACTTTATTTTTGTCAGATTGGCAAAAAATGCATTTTTTGGTATGCCACAGAATTTTAGTAGTTTATGTGTGCCATGAGATGAAAAAGGTAGAAAATTGCTGCCTTTGGTTGTCAAATTAAAAAATGACAACGGCCAAGACAATAACCTTTAGGTGTGAATGTCCTGTCTTGATCCATAAATATATAGGTCATATAATAGAGTTGCATCTTATTGGTCATGTCACATAGTAAGGTTGCATCTAATTGGCTAATTCTCAGTACCAGAAATCCTTGTATACAAATATAGGCACTTGATTTTTCAATAAATCACTATGGAGCAAAAAGGGAAGGTAATTACTATTTTTATTTTTTAACTCAATCAAAATTTTGTGTTCCATGAGATGAAAAAGGTTGAAAATTGCTGCTCTAAATCTATCCATGCTGTTGCAAATGGTAAGATTTCATTCTTTTTTTATGGCAACCAATATTCTATTGTATATAGGTACCAATTCTTTTTAGCCACTCATCTATTAATGGGCACTTGGGTTACTTCCATATCTTGGCTATTGTAAATAACACTGAAATAACTATAGGAGTGCATATACTCTTTTGAATTAGTGTTTTGGGTTCCTTTGGATATATACCCACAGATAGAATTGCTAAGTCATAAGACAGTTTCATTTTTAATTATTTGAGGAAATTCCATACTGCTTTCCACAGTGGCTGCACCAGTCTGCATTCCCACCGACATGGCACAAGGGTTCCCTTTTCTCCACATCCTCATCAGCACTTGTTTGTTGATTTATTGACGATGGCCATTCTGACAGGTGTGAGGTGATATCTCATTATGATTTTAATTTGAATTTTTCTGATGATTAGCGATGATGAGCATCCTTTCATATGCCTATTGGTCATCTGTATGTCCTGGCTGAAGAAGTATCTGTTCAGGTCCTCTGCCCATTTGTTAATGGGATTTTGTGTGCGTGTGCGTGTGCGTGTGCGTGTGTGTGTGTGTGTGTGTGTTGAGTTGTATGATTTCTTTGTAAATTTTGGATATTAACCCCTTATCAGATGTATCATTGGCAATTATCTTCATCCATTCAGTAGGTTGTCTTTTCATTTTGTTGATGGTTTCCTTTTCTGTGGAAAAACTTTTTAGTTTCATGTAGTCCCATTTGTTTATTTTTTCTTTTGTTTCCCTTGCCTGAAGAGATATATCAGGAAAAAATATTACTGAGAGAAATGTCAGAGATGTTACTGCGTATGTTTTCTTCTATGAGTTTTAAGTTTTCAACTGTTACGTTTAAGTTTTTAATCCATTCTGACTTTAGTCTTGTATATGGTATTAAAAGGTAGTCTACTTTCATTTTTTGCATACATCTGTCCAATTTTCCCAGCGCTAGTTATCGAATTGACTGTATTTGCAGCATTGTGTGTTTCTGCCTCCTTTGTCGAATACTAATTGACCATGTTGGAGTGGGTTTATTTCTGGGCTCTTTGTTCTAAGAACAGGTGGTTTTGCACCATGGGACAGTGAGGGGCAATTCTGGCCTTTCCTCAGAATGGCTACTCTAGCTCCTGAAACTGGAGGTGACATTTATGACCACTTACTTCTCCTACAGAGGCCAGTCTTAACCATAACACCAGTGATCATGCCTCGTACTTGGTCTAGAAATGGGGCTAGGGCAGGCTGTCGGAGGGGCAGTGCCCCTTCTGCCAGCTTTCCACCACCTTCCCTACAGTCCTCCCACCTGTCCTTTGTTGTGTCCTCTCCTGAGCCACACCTGTTGAAACTCTATGCTGCCCTGTTGTGCCTGCATGCACAAAAGCCTGGCTGTAGACATCCCGGGGAATTTATTTTGGTTGCATGCACATATACCTCGTGTGCAGTCAGATGGGGGTGGTGTTTGTGTCTCAGTTCTCTTCTGCAAAATGGAAAAAATACAGTGGAGCTATAAATGTGTGCATTTTAAACAGCCACCCTTATGCACTGTGTATATAACTCAGCTGCAAGAAATTTAAACATAAACTGAGTTTTCTGAGATTGGATGGAAGAAAATTTGGCTATTGGCATCTCAATTATTTTTCTGTAGCAAGTGCCAAAATCAGGCATTAAAATGCAACACCTCCACCCCCAGGAAAAAAGAAAACACATACATATAGATATAGCCTAATTTTCTCTGGGGAAAAGGTTGCTGTTGTTGCTATGACATGTTTTTGTAGCACAAATGTTGGCTCGCCACCCCGTTTTGCTCTTTTATATACACTCAAAGGGAAGCATCGGATTGAACACACACTGAAAGTTCACAGCACTCTCCCCAGCCTTGCTGTGAGTTTTCTTTGCAGGAGAATCTGCTCCAGACTCCAAGGCAAACCCACAGGAGCTGAGACTGCACAGTAGGGTTTTATTAATCGACACAAAAGGAGAAGGTTCTCCTGTCTCAATCAGAGTCTAAGAGCATAGCTGGGAGTAATTGTAAAAGATGAAGGTATGAATGAGGCAGAGTAAGGGGGGTTGGGGAAGACAGTGGGGATGAAGGGAGTGTGGCCACTGGAGAAATGAACAGAGCTAAGGTGATGTCCACAGGGGTCAGGAGCTATCTTGTGTGTGCTGGAAAGGGAGCTGGGATGGATGGATGGATGGATGGAGTGTGCAGGCTCTGGAAACAGATGGACCAGACCCTGAATTCAGACCCAGGAAAAGTGCTGGGGGAGAGGGCTCCTTTCTCTGGGAGCCAGTGCAGATGTCCACAGCAGCCCAGCCCTAAGTCCAGGTAACCCCCTCATGGTGGCCCAGGGGCTGGACCTTGCTGCCCTCAGCTGCCATTTCTGATTCCCCTCTCCTTCATACATGGCTCAAAGGCCCTGGTATTCCAAAATTCCTCTGTTTACACTTGCCCTTTTGAAAAGCTCTGTCTTCTCCACCATCCTGGCTACACATTTATAATGAACCCTGTTAGGGCTGGGGCACTAACAGGGTGCCATGGAAAACAGGACAGGGTCGGCCACAGTCCCCAACCTCAACCCAGGAGAGGAGGCAGGTGAGCAAATGACCCACTGAGACACAGCCCAGTGGCCTGTGTCCTCGGGGTCTGAGAGTTAAACAGGGCTTGCATTTCTGTAATCTTGGATGCTGCTGGCTCCTGTGCCCTTATCCATGAGGCAGCACGGCTACTCTCCGGGAAGTCTGCACTGCCGAGCATTCCCAGAAGGTCAGGGCTGTTTTGCAAGCACACCTACAATCAAGGCTGGTGGAGCCTACACATAGCTGAAGGGACCCCCTCCTGGGCCCCACAGCATCCTCCAAGTCATGTTGTCTTTGTCTTCTGTCCTTGTCAATTCCTACCCAGGCTGGAGGTCCTCTGCTGCTCTGTCTGTGCCCAGCGCCATGGCTGAGTCCTGGGAACCTCAGAATGCAAGGATTCCTCACTGGTGAGAGACAGGGTGCTTTTCCATTACAGTCTGTGGAGGGCCCTGGGGTAGGGCTGCTTGGACCTAGGGTCTCACATGGCTTGGCCAAATGGATTTACCAGCAGCCTCTCTGTGCCTCACGTGTGAGTTCTCAAGGGGTTAGGCCAGCTAGCAGATGGAGAGTTTCCCTTTTGACAGGGGGATCTTCCAGCAGCCCCTGAACTCACAGAGCAACAACACTTGCCCGTCATAAGACTGGCCTGCTGTGTGGCCCTACTGGGTGCCCAGTGCTCAGATTCTCAAGAATTGTGTGTTCATTGGGCTCCAGAGTATCTCTATCAGGTCTTAAGTAGGAGGGTGAATATGTTGAGAATGGTTATTTTTTTTAAGTTCTGTCAATGTTTATAATATACATTTTTTAAAATTTGGAAATTACCAAAAAGTAGGAAAAACTTTTAAAACTTAAAACAACCCACTGTAATCCCATGGACCGAAGGCAAATATTATTAGTGTTTTTCTGTGTTTCCTTTTGGTCCTCAGGAATGTTTTTTGGGTTTTCTTTTTCTCCTGGAAGCTCCTTCTGCAACAGCAAGCCCTGTAAACACACAGGAGGGATAAGGAGGAAACATTTGATCAGAATCTGACAGGTTTTGGAACAGAGAGTAAGGAAGGGCTGAGTCCAGGCTTCCTCCCTCTAGTCCTCAAAGACAGATGGAGGGAGGTACTGAGCTTTCTGGAGGAAGAAAGATCAAAAGGGAGAGAAGGGACTCTTCCCAGAGTGCCAAAGCAGAGTTTGGATTCAGGCTGTGGGTCACAGATGTGGGACCCGACAATCTCATCCCTGCTCTCTTGGAGCCAGGACAGCTGGCCAGGAACATGGGAAGCTGCTAGTTGATGGTGTGAAAAGAATAGCGAAGAGATCCTGCTAAGCACTTGCCCGCTTTTTGCCTTTCTCACCTTCTCCGCATGGCGCCATCCTCTGTCCGAGCTCCACATCTCTGAGTGGACCCCGTCATGCAGAGAGGCCTCCGGAGGTCTCCCATGCTCTCTCAGGGATGGCCACAGTGGCATCATCTCGACGTGCCAGACCTTCGGGACCAGGAGCTAACCATGTTGTGACCAGAGAGGAGGTTTGATTTGAGGCACATCAAGGGTCTCCATTCTTGCCCCAGGCCGTCCTGCCTGTGCCGCCACCATTCAGGCACCAAGAGGGGACAGAACACCCAGGGCCTAGTCCAGGATCCATTTCTGACCCTCTGAATTATGACTTGGAGAAGTCATTTCCCACCTTAGGTTTGCATTTTTCATTTGGTTACAAACAATAAGAAGGTTGGTATTTGGTGAACCAGCAAAGCAGAATCAAAGATGTAGTCCAGGAGTCGGAGGCAAGGTGATGCTGTAAGACACCAAGGGGCCGAAGTCCCCTTGGGGGTCAGCATTGCCCTGTCTCCTCTCTGGGTTTGTTGGGCCACCGGGAGTGGCTGTTCTCAGACCCGCATGTGGAGGAGTATATCAGACCCTGCCTCAGAGCCCAGGAGCCTGGGGGAAGGGAAAGGGGTGCTCAGAACCAGGCTGAACTCAGGAATGGAGAAAAAACATGGGCAACCTGGGGGTGGGGGATGCCTCAGTGCCAGGAGGGGGACAGACCCAGGCCCTGGGCTTTAGATTGGACCTATTGCTTCAATGTTGCATCTAACCCTCAAAACAATCCTGTAAATATTATTATCCCCATTTCACCTGTGAATCCCCTTCCAAGGCTCAGAGAGAGGAAGTGACCTACCCAAGGTCACCCAGCTGAAGGCACCCAGTCTTCAAGTAAGTTTTACCTGCTTCTAAATACAGGTGCCTTCCAGATCTCTGCACGGTGGGGCTGGGGGAGAAGTCTAGGATGTTTGGGTGTGCTCATGGCCCCCACCCTTCTCCGTCCTTTCTAATGTCAGCAGCATGGGCACCCCAAAGCTCTCACCAGGAGGGAGAACTGATCTGAGATTGCCGTCCATGGAGGGGCTTCGAGGAAAGCTCGGGGCAGAGGAGACACTCCTCACAGGCAGGGGCAAGGGAAGCAGACTGCGGGTAGATGACAGCCAGACATAGTGGCCGTGGGAGAGCAGCAGGGCTGTCTGGCTCCCTTCCCACACCACCCCCACCCCGTCACCCTCTGCAACGGAGGGCTGAGGCTCGGGACCCCTGCTCAGACCTGGCATTAGGACTTCAGGTTCACCTCTTGTCATGCTATCCTTCCTACCTCCTCTAGCTCCCCCAACATTCTTCAACACCCCTTTAAAAATTAAGGGTGCAGCAAAGGTGGGGGCAGCTCCTGAAACAGATAAGAGGTAATTGCCTGCCTGTGACTCCTCTGGATGTGAAAATGGGATTGGAATGACTCACTCTGGTTGAAAGGTTAGTTGAAGGTTATTACAGGAAAATTGTTATTCATACATTTTTTCTGTGGGCTGGATAGCCTAAAAGATTAAATTCACAGAGTGCATAATGACCCATCAGGGCAGACAATGGTAGGGGCGTCCCCAGGGAGGGGAGATAAGGGAACAGAGACTTCTCTGAATAATTCATGCTCCGGCAGACGTGGCACTAACAGATTACATGAGGCTTTTCATTAGAAAGGAGAGGAGAGAAGGTGCTTTGAAAGCAGCCTGGTGTTTCTCAGCATTGCCAGCAGTGCTGGCCCAGCCTGCTGTGGCTTCAGTCAGTGCCTGTCCCCATACCTTGGGGGCCCTGAGAAGGGGGTCAAGAGAGATGAGGAGCACCATTGTCACAAGATGGTCTGAGTTACCTGGCTTCCTCCTCAGTCTTGACGCTCCCGAGAGGCTGAGGCCAGGTTCACTGTGTGGGGCTCTGCATATATTTAAATGAAGATATACATGGTTATAGGAAATGCCGATTGAGAGTGCTGTGACAGATGTTTTCTTCCCGTCCCATCCATACCTCTGTGCACAGCATCATCTTGTGATGGAGCTGAAAGACAGAACTACAGGCTTTTGGGAAACAGGGCAGGGCCAGAATGTCATCTCTCTGGGAAGCCCCCAAATTCTGTCCTGTGACCCTGACTGCCAGAGTAACCTGGAGCGAGTCCACACCCTCACTTGCACAGACCAATCAGAAAATAAGCTGTTTGCCTGTTGCCCTCAGAGAGCTCTTGGGCTGGTGAGCTTGTGGCCATCCCCACTCCTCACCTGTGCAGCCCGGTGCCTGCCCGGGGGCAATGCGCTTGGTCTCCCTGGCCTCTGACATTCCCACATAAAGTCTCACAGGTAAATTGCAACCTTTTTAAAGCTGGTGAATCCATTCTCTCTCCCACATGAAGGCTAACGTGTACACTCGGTAGAAGCAGGATGCAGCGAGAGGAGCAGGGCTGGGACTGGGAGCCCGCTTTGAAAGTTCCAGTGCTCTCTCGGGCTGCCCCCTTTTTGACCTCCGAGAGCCCAGGGCCCACTCCAGGTCAGAGTGTCCCCTCTGAGGGGGCCAGGGGGCTGGGCACAGCATTCTGAGGCTCATCTCACCTAGAACTCCCCCCTTCCAACCCTCAGATGCCAGGCAGAGAGGATCAGGCCTGTGTCCCTGGGACCCCACCAGACTTGGTCTCTAACTGCTCACTAAATTTCACCCATTGCTTTGCCTCTGGGCATTTCCTCGCAGTCACCACTCAGGGAGACCAGCAGTTACACTGACTTTACCAAGTGCCTTATGGCCTCACTTCCCCACATTGAGGCCCCCAGGTGGTGCCTTCGCCTGAGTGGGTGACATGCAGAGCTGAGGGCCTCAGACCAGGGTGCTTGTGTCACTCTGAGTCAAGATATTCACAGCACAGGGCAGTGAAAACGCAGGACCCCTCAAACAGAGGGAGGTCTTCAGGAAGGTGTCCAGCCCTGGGCTTCCAGTGTCGGCTTTACCCATTACAAACTGTGTGATCCTGGGCTTGTCCCTTCCCCACTGTGGCTGCAAGTGTAAATGGGTGTCGAATGGCACTTGTTCCCAGGAAAAGGCTGCCTATGGTTTGGACTCCTTTTCCACAGTGTCATAATCACTTTTCTATTCCTTTGCTTACCTGTTCATTCATCCACTTATTCATCCTCTTTCCTGAGAGTCCTGGTGACTCTCAGGTGGGCATGTGGACAAACCCCATGTGGGCTTGTCCTCCTGGAGCTCCGAGCACAAGGCAGAAGCCAGCACGGCAGCCAACCTTGACCTCTCTCTCCTCCATCCATAAAATCCAGAGTGGCGGAAGAGAGACTAGGAAGGATAAAGAGACCCTGCAAAGACCACTTTGGGATGCACAAGAGGAATCTGACAGCATGTATTCTTTTTAAATCTCAGGCAAAACACTGAAAGCACACATAGTCATGGCTGGCACGGCTTTCTGGCTGGAAGAGATTTAGACCATCATTTCTCGGATGAGGCTGTGGAGGATGTGCCGGGGGTCCGTGCTCAAGGCCACAGGTAAATAACTCACCAGGACCCAGTCCCCAGTCTTCTGCCTTATTATCAGTCGCCAGCTCTGTCCAGAGGCCTGAGATAGTAGCACTCTGTTACTTAAGGGTTTGCATAAATTGCTTCTGCCATTTAAACGTACCTCATGGTTTGCCTTCAGTTTATGGAAGCTTAAGTGGGCACAGTATCTCAGGTAGGTGACTGCAGATCACGTGCTGTCATGTGCAGTTGGTGTTCAAGATAAAACAGCTGTTGTTGTAAGCCCTAATTAAATCCTAACTCAAGCAATTAATTTTGTGCCCTAACGCTTATGATTTGAGTATATGGATTCAGACTATCTTTTTCTCCTCCTCCCTCCCTCTTCCACAGCTACATGAGGAGCAGCCACTTTTTGTCGGCCCCTGTGTAGGCACATGTATGGATCCAAAACCAATCACAATTCTTGTCCAAAACAACCATATTTATCTGGTAGAGAAGATAAGCAGGGCAGGCACGTGTCCCCCCAGAGCGGGAGCAGACGATGGAGACCCGCAGACCTGGGCAGGGCCCCACTGCCAGCCCTGGCAGTCCTGTGTCCTCGGCCACAATGCGGCTTCTCCCAGCCTGTCCCTATTCTGCATCTCAGCAAGTAGCAAGGGACTTGGGGACTCACCTGATGCATCCCCCTCATTTCAAGCAGGATCTCCTGGAAATCTCCCCAGATAGTTGAAGAGACGTAACATATAGGAATTTTATAAAATAAAATAGAGAACTTTAGGTAGGTTGATTCCTTCCAACCCACTCTTACCTTTTGCCAAATTGAGCCAAGCCCAGAGATAAGATCATTCGTGCTTTGAAGAGACAATTCCACTTGGATGTTCTATCAGTTCCTGGAAATGTGGGACTCAAAAACAAAGCTTGTCTACATGCAACATGGGGTCTTGGACTGTGTCCTGGGCAGATTGGTGGATCTGCCCAGGACACGCACACACACACACCCAAGTGCAAGGTCCTTTCCATTCTATAACTCCTGGTGTGTCCCCATTTCTTAATTTCACAGCTTCGCCTCAATCCTTTGATGTAATTCATCTCACATACCACTTTAGCTGCCTGGGTGTCTCCCTCCCTCCAGTTTCTCTCCTTCCCAAGTCACCTACACTCAGTTGCAAGGTGCAGAGGTACTGCCCACGTGTCTCCAATGTCTACTGAGTACAGCCCAAGTTCCTCAACTGAGAATCCAAAACTTTCTGTAATTTACAAACATGAACAGTCTATTTATATATAGTCTTATAGATGTCTCCACTCTCCCTCCAAGTGTGACCTTAGCAGATCCCTGAGTATTACAGGAAGGCATCTGGATACAGAGACTCAAAGAAGTAAGTTCGAGAAAAACTTGCAGATATTAAAAACCAAGTCTTCAAATGGTGAACGAGATCCGTTAGTTCTGTCAGTGTTAACTTCCTGGTGCTGATGCCGTATTATGGTTATGCAGGCTGTCACCTTTGGGGAAGCTGGGTTAAGGTTAGAAAGATCTCTTTGGATTATTTCTTACAATGGCCTGTGAAGCTACAATTATCTTAATATAAAAAGTTTAAAAAAACCCCAGCAAACAAAAAAATCTTCCCCATTGAAACTTTACCTCTATTAGTCCCCTCTTTTCTATTTTTCCATCATCATAACAAACCAGATCCCACTATAAAAGGTCATGATGTTTTCAAGAGAGACCAGAGGAAAGAGCCTGTAACGGTGATATGAACCCTCACCTTGGAGGTTTACTATCAGAAAATCCATTTAGTAATCCCACACGCTTCTGAGCTCTTAGCATCTTGGGGCAGGATGCCAAGAGCCCATGAGCACGGAAGCATCACCAGACGGATCCTGGGAGTCCCAGCATCTTGGCATCAAAGCTATTTACTGGCATTATATGTGCCCTGTCAGTGTCTGACATTAACACACATATAAGATGAACACCCGTAGTGGTCGGATATTGTCTGTGTTCACACAGCCCTTCCTTTGGGGGAATCATCACCGTCACACATCATGTCCAGGAAGTGCCACAGAATAGTGCCATGGACCCCCCCTCTCCACAGGCATAGACTCTGACCCAGGCTACCCTGCTGCAGTGATAAGTTTAGGACGTGCACGTGGCTCAAGCTCAGCCAGTCAGTGTCTTGCAAGGGCTTGTCTGCTGGAGTCTTTTTGCCTGAGTCTTGGTGCCAGGGCTCAGTTTGAAGGTGAGGCTGCCAGCAGTCATATTCCTTGAGCAGAGGGGAAAAGATAAATCTCAGGAGGAGTGAATGGAGCCGAAACACAGGGAGAGTCCGTTGAGGGCAGGAGGGTGAAACAGAGCTGTATCAAGACTTTTGATTTCCTCAAATGCAGCCGAGCCTGCCCTGACCCTCCAAAGCACTTCACACTGCAGTGCCCCACGGCATGTCCTTTTATATTTTAAAGCCAGCCTGAGTTAGTTCCTATCACACGTAACTCAGAGAGTTGTGACTTCTACAACACCCCACTTAAATAACTTCTTCATAACCAATAAAAAAGAGAAAAGAATCTAGTTCTCCTAAACGTTTTTCATCAAAGGGTTATGTACATTGTCCAGAAAAGGAAAGTCAGGAGGCTAGAGAACAATGAAGCTCCTCCTCTCCTGGAGAACAACAGGGGCGGGGGGGGGGGGGGGGGGGGGGGGGGCAGTGCAGTCTGGGGCAGCTTGCCAGCGACCACCCACTTCTGCCTCCTGCTCTCCATGCTCTCTCTAAATGAGTCGGCATAATTAGGACTAAGTATCCCCCATTAGTTAAAAAATAAATTATGATATTTATAGTACAACCTTTTTGGACACCTTCCCTGCTTACATCCTAGAGCCCCTGACTGCCCCAGCACACACAACCATCTTGTCCACAGGGAGGGAGGACCCAGAAAACTGAAACTAATTTATAAAAAATTGTGTGTGAATTCTTAAATGTTTAAACTTTGGTCACCTTCAAAGTACTCTCTATTTGATACAATACACCTATGGAGATGTTTTTCCTGCTGCTCAAAACAGTTTTTTAACTTGTTGATTTTGATGCCTTTAGTGCTTCTGCTGTTCTTTGTTTCACCTCTTCCACGTGGGCAAAATGTTTCCTTTTGAGGACATTTTCTATCCAGGGAAACAAACAAAAAAAAGTTGCTTGGGGCAAGACTGGGTAAATAGAGAGGGTGGGGCACAGGGGTCATGTCATTTTTGGTCAAAAGCTGCTGAACACTTAGCATGGGGGGGAAGGTGTGCTCATAAATCACCCATCATGGAATAAATGGGTAAAATGTGTTAAAAGAGTCTTAAAAAAAATTCACTGAAGCTGAACACAACCTCTTACAACAATGCCAGCTAGTACACTGATACAGCTTGATTCCAAGAGCACTCACGTAGTGGGGGAACCCTGTGCTCCTACAAGGGGCCTGCCCTTCAGAAGATAATTGCATTTTTGAGGGGAGTCCCCCCTTATATTCCTTCTTTTACAGTCCCAATAACTCCTCTGCAGAAAATGAAGTGGTATCATATGATCTCACTCATAAATCATCAGACCTCCAGCCTTCTGATAGGGTTTTTGGAAATGAGGTGGATGGGCACTTAACTTCGGCTAGACCAATCCAAACCCTTGTCCAGGACTTGGGCATGAATGAGGCACTCTTCATGTGGTCAGAACTTTAACATTAGCCTTGTTCCTGGGGCTCAGGGTTGCTTGTCACCATGTGGACCAGAGAGGAAGAGAGTCTGTTGATATCAAAAGGAAAATAAAGTTCTTACAAGGGATGAGAGATGGAGGGAGAGCAAGTGGCTTCTCATTTTGACCTGTTCCCAAGGTCAGGAAGCCACTTTCCTTTGAGTTCTTTAGACATCCTACGTCCTAAAAATAAATCTGCCCTTTTTCATTTTAAGTTAAATCCAGATGGTTTCTGCTCCTCTACAACCAAAGAACCCTCTGTAATACATTCATTCTTGCTAGACTGTAAAATACTTCCTCCATCCTTGCTTCCTTTTCCTCTTTCCCCCTTCTCAATCAAATGTGTGATCGCTGACACATGTATATTATGCAGAATATCAAATATAGGTCAATGGGTGTCACCATGCTAAAACAAGCAAAAGAAAAGCTCACACTTCTCTATGCTTGTTGGTAAAAGAATACAACAATTGCTTCTTCCCCCTGCTGGTGGGGGGTCACGGAGGTCAGCCCATGCTTTGGCATGTGAAATTCTCGTTCCCACCGAATCAGTCTGTTGACATGAGAGTGTTTTATTCAAGCAGACGCGTGAGCCTTGGTTAGAAACAAAGACACTCTGCCAGCAGGCACCGTCACAAGAGCAGGCTGGGTGAGACAGCTTTGCTAGGGCACTGATGTTTGTCTAGTGCCAGGCACCATTTTGGAAAGTTGCTCTGGGAGGTTGGGCTGCACTTTAATGGCGTTGGAGACACATTCAAGGCTGATGCTTTTGAGAAACAGAGCTCAAGGAAGGGAAGGCTTCAGGACAGGGAGTGGTGAGATCAAATGACCCACTGAGGCTAAATTACCAGCCTCACAGAGCGTTTTTAGAAACGCCATTCTGCTTCGGCCTGGGGCCACCATTCTTTTGCTTGCTCTTCCAATTAATTATTGTGTTTTACCACTATCTCCAAAGATAATTGCCTGTCAGTGTATCAGTGTGTAACACCTCAGGGTGAGCGATGCTCCACGCTGCACTCAGGTCCGTCTGTCAGTGCTAATAAACACAGGGCGGGAGAACCCACCTGCTTCCCTCCCCATCAGCCAGGATCCTGAGCATCCATCCTTCTCTTCTGCAGATCTGCTGCCTCCCGCCCTCTCGCCCTCACCCTGGTGGGGGGCGGGCAGGGCAGAGGGGCTGAGAGCAGAAACCTGTGCTCCGTGGCAGAAGAGTGCCTGATTCTGAGGATGGCTTCTTTCCAATAGATCCGTGCTTGTTAATTTAATTTTGAGGACTACAGGACAGATAGCAAAAGGGATTTTTTTGCCACCTATCCTATCACACTACTGAAAGAAAAGGTATAGATGAAAAGGCTTTGTAATTAGAGTTGGTAAAAAATTTTTTTTAAACGAATCATGCCTGGAGGGGTCTTTTGTATTCTTTAAAGCAACATGGAAGAGTGATAGAATGCTAGGATTGAAGCCGTTTAGCTTTAAAGCCTGCAGCATTAAATATTTCAATAGGGGAAAGAAAAAAATCCTCATTTCAAATTAAATCGAGCCCATTTGGTGAATGTATGAGCATCATACCGAGTAAGTGTCAATTAAAGTGATAAGTAGTGGGCCTGGCACCGAGTTCTGGGTTGTTCTGAGGTCTGCCTCCCAGGTGTGGCCATTCAGTGGTTTGGGGGGAAATTGAAACTAATCCACCAAGTGCGACCTGGGATTCTTCTGAGAAACGGGTTCTCATCCAATACCTCTGAGTTAATTGGCATTTTATTCTCATTTAAATCCCTGTCACAACGTTTTATTTTACCTTATTTTTGTGTTTCAGAGGAAACTGCAATTCTGATGTCTTCCCTGTAGCTTTCAGGGAGCACAGAACCAGCCTGGTGGTCTCACCTACAGATCTCGGCTTCTGCCAGGATTTGGGGGGTTGAGGTCTCCTGCCAGTAGTGCTCTCAGGAGAAGCATGGACAGAAAATAGAGTTGTTAATGGCACTCAAGTTTTCCTCTGAAGCCCAGTTTGCTTCCTGTCTCTGGGGTGAGTGGCTCCCTTGGCACAAAGGACCTTCCCTACAAGTACAGGGAGGAGCCACCTGAGGTGGGAGACGGAGAGTCTGGAAGAAACAATGTAAGGTTATGCACAGTCAGAAACTGTGATGCTGGTGCTGGGCAACAGGTCCCCTGCTAGGCTGTGCTGCTGTGCTCGGCCTGGAGCGAGTGCCCATTACCCGCGAGGAGCCCTGGTTTGTGGTGAGGGAAGGCCAGCAGCTGTTGGTTCCATCTTTAAGGGAGCCCTCCTCAGGGAAGCGCCTGGGTTCTTGGCCTCGATTTCCCTGTCTTCACCTCCAGATGATATCTGTGGTCAGCTTCCCGGGAGGGTCCGGCCTGTTCCAGTGCATTGCACAAGCAATATGATGGGAGCCAGTGTTTTCCACCTGTGCCCCACACACTCTGGTCTCCCCGGGTGTCTCCTGCTTCCTATGGACGTTCAGACCTTCAAATAACCAAAGAATATTTCTCTAGGAACCACTGAGTGGATGGAGACTGCTATTTTCATCATTCTTGACAATGTACATTCCCACAAACACAAGCCCGCACAGGCATCTTTGCTCACTCTTAACCCGCCTCTCAGCTCCCACAGTGTTCTGGTCCTTTTGCAGCACATGCTTTTCCTGGCTTCACCAGTTTGTTGAAAGACCTCAGCACTGAACAATGTTAACTCAGATGCTACTGGATCATCACACTCACCTGCTGTTGCAGGGCCCTTACATCAGGCATCTCCTCCCAGGAACCCACAAGGAAGGTCTCACGTGGATCCCCCAGAAGTCTGTTCTGATGTTGCTGGAATACATCAGCCATGACCAGCAAACGTTAGTTCTCTGCCCTAGTTTTCATTGGGAATTACATCCAGAGCCTGGCATCAAGGCTCCTCGGCTCTTGCCTAGGCAGCTGCTATGATGCCCCAGAGTTCCCAGGACCCAAGCAGGGGAGACATGCATGCTTCTTCCACTGCAGGCCACTTTGTGACCTGGGCTCCCAAACAACGCTGCTTGAACTCCAGTGAAACCAGTTGTCCCTGCCCCCTCCTGCAGCCTTCTCTTCATAGTGTGAAGACAGTGTGGGCCAGGGACAGAGGTCATGCTCTCTTCCTCCACGGCCCCTCATATCTGCTCCTGACATCTACACACAGATGTCCTCCCAACACCCTCCCACTACCCAGCAGCAAGTTCTTCCGGAGATGGTACCAGCCACCAGGTCGGCAGACACAGTGAGACGCCTACTCCCCTGTAGGCTCTGCTGGAATCCTTGCTTTGGGCCTGCTCCTCATTTTGTAATTCTTTTAATGACAGAGACTGGCACAAGCCCTCCTATGATCTCATAGTCCTTCCGGTGTGTAGCATGCACTGGGTCCTCAGCAACATTGCCCAGTGAGAGCCATATTTTATTGCTTTGAATTCATTCATGACACTGTAATTTGTCTTTTACTTTTCCTGTATCTTAGACAGTTTTGTACTCCCTGCTTCCCACACCCCATGATACGGCCCACCCCTGGCGAGAGCAGGTACTCAGTGGTTTTCAAGGACTGAACAGAGTCAACATGGGCCACCCAGGGTGACAGGGAACTCAACCTGGAAGCTTCCAGAGGCCCTTATAAAATCATATTTTATTAGATTCTGATTCGGAAGGTCTGAAGGAGGTGCCTAGGGGGCATATATTTAATAGGTACCATAGTTCTGATAAACACCATCAGCTGGAACCACCAGCCTAGAACTCAGCTGCTGATCCTAGTTGTCACAAGTGTTCACCAGGTCTGGGATGTGCAGGTTGCCTGATTGGAGTGGGGACACTCTCTTCCCAGCTGTATTCCAAGAGAAATCCCTGGATGTCTCCTTCTCCATGGTTCCTGCTTTGACACCCCGCTATAGTACCCATCATGCACCACATCTGACATGCCCCAGCCCCATCGAATTCTGGTATGAGAACCTCCTTGGTTAAGTCAGTGTCTCCCTTGTTTTCCCGACCTTGAGGGATGCCAACTTTTCCTTTTCAGGGACTATTATTCTGGAATGTCAAACTATTCATGGTCGAGTCTGGCTTTGGTTTCAGGTCTGTGTGACTCCAAAAACTCAGATACAGAGACTGAGACAAAGGAGAAGAGGCTACCACCCACTGCACTGAGTCATGATTTTTCTCATGATTCACCATCCCACTTTGCCGTCTCGTCCCTTGTTTCCTTGGGCTCTGGTAGGTAACTGGCTAATTTCACTCTGTCCAACCCAGAGACTTCAAAGTTAAATCCTCTGAGCATGTCTCTCCTCCTCTCCTTCCATCCCCTGAAAGCATACCAGGACTTTTTGAAATTTCATAGTTAACAGTCCCCTGAAAGATGCTAGCAGGTTCCCAGGGAGACCTGTGGCACGGTCACAAATGAAAACTATTATGGATCTTGAGCTTGACTTAAAACTGTATGCTAGTTTTGTGTCTTACTCTTGAATATAGTTGTTCTTTTACTATTAAAAACATATTTCAATTAGAAAACAATGAGGAAAACTGATGCTCTAATAAGATGTACCATATTTATTTTGCAGTGATGTATACTCCCTGATATACTTTGTGTACTTCATGCACTTTGTTCTACTTTGTGTAACCCTCGTCCCAGTGTGAGAAGCCTGGCCTGAAACTAACAGATCTACAGGAGACAGGATGGAGCTCAGGGTGGGGGAGATGTGCATTACCAGCCTCATCCAAATGCCGGGCCCCTGAGGACTAGGGTACGAAGATGGTGGTGCCCCATGGAGCAGAGAAAGAACATCAGTGGGGGCTGTGATATCTGGGATGCTGCGCCTGTGGGGGAGAAAGTGGTGGTACCCATGGACTGACTGAGGCATCCTGGCCAATGTCTTTGAAAATGTTGATGCTGAATTAAGACATTAAATAACAATAATGATAACTCTACTTTTCTTAATAATATAACTTCTTTTCTATACAGTCATTTCATCCTTCAATGATTCTACAAGATAGATTTAGTAATCCCATTTTTTAAAAGATTTTATTTATTTATTTATTTTTAGAGAGAGGGAAAGGGAGGGAGGAAGAGTGGGAGAGAAACATCAATGTGTGGTTGCCTCTTGAATGCCCCTCACTAGGGACATGGCCCGCAACCCAGGTATGTGCCCTGACTGGGAATCGAAGCAGTGAACCTTTGTTTCACCGGCCGGTGCTCAATCCACTGAGCCATACCAGCCAGAGCCTTTAGCAATCCCATTTTATAGTTTAGGAAATTGAGGGTCAGAGAGATAAACTTGCCTAATGCTCCATAATTGGGAAATGACTGAGCCAGCCAAGTTTGGCCAACTCAAGTCTTGCATTCCCTTACCTCCCCACTCATTGCTATGCCAGCCAAATAGAAGAGAGAGAATGAAGCGCCAATGGAGCAGACAGATCTGGGTTTATCATTCTTTAGACATGTCCAGCTTGGAAGAATTCCTTCAGAGGCTGAGGTCATCCCAGGAGATGCCAATATGAATTGCTCTTTGCAGCCTGGCTCCCCACTCAAGCATGAAAACCTCATTCCCGGAACTACACAGGACAGAGTCTTCTAGCAACCCCCACCCCAGGTCATCCTCCTCCAGCCCCTCCCCGCCCACACACCTTTCCACCCTGAAACATTTCCCATTCCTCACATCTTGGCTAGCTGGTCTACTCAACTTCCATTTTCTCTCATCCTCTAAGAATATGTACAGTCAGTAGGGATCTGAAGACCAATTCTTGCATTTTAATCAGAACAATGGACTTGGAGGCCAAAGGGCTCCGTGCTGACAAGACAAAGACCACATTGAGGCCCACAGGCTGCCAACAGAAAGGAGCTGTGACTGCATCCAACCTAATGGCCGCCAGCATACAAAGAGGTTATTTAACCAAACGAAGGTTTAAACATTCTGTAGTGTGTCATTTGGACCACAAGAGTTGTTTTGTCTATTCGGTGGATGCTGGCCCACCCCCGCCCTTGGCAGAGCCAAGAGTGCCTCCATAGCTTACTTGCAGATGTCTCAAAGTACCATCCCACTTCTGGATTTTATGCTTATTAGCAGACACAACTGGAAATTCCTGAGCTGTTGCAAAATGGGTCATTTGGAACCAAAATCCCACCTTTGAGTATGTTCAGATGGTGCATAGTTGGAGGCCCCTTGGCTGGAGGAGATGTGGATGTTGTCATCATGCCTCCAGTGCTGAAAAGGCCCAGCTATAGACAGGTGGCATGCTCTTAGGTCACTGCAGCTGGAGCAGGTCTTAGGCAATGTCTAGTCCATTCTCACTTGAGAAACTGTAGCCCTAAGAAGGGGGTCACAAAGCCATGATGGCAAACCTCTGTGGGCACATTCACAAAGCTCAGCATTGAAGATTCTTTCATCCCTGAAGATACTGTGATTATGTTGGCTATGGCACTGGACCATTTTGTAGGCAGGAAAGGCCATTGCGGACCTTGACATTTAGCCTTTGTTTGATTCCGTTTGATGCTTTTTAAGTTTGTGTACTTGGAAACCTCAATCTTTAGTTCAACAAACACAATGGGCACCTACCACTTCTACATTTGTGGAGCATTCTCTCAACAATAACAGTGACCGTCACAGAGCATTTGCTGAGCAACAGGCACTGCTGTATGAACTTTATCCACCAAAGCTAATGAATCGTCACCACAGCCCCGGGAGCAGATGAGCTAGTGATAACATGTAAGAAAAGAAGTCTGAAAATCAATGAAAACCAGATGCTAAGTTCCCTGGTTTCCCCAAGGTTGCCTCATTGACATCCATAAAAAGTTAACCATGAAGTTTCCATTTATAAACTCAAGCTGATTATCCAGGAAACATCCCCAAACTCTTCCACTTTGCAAGTGCCCCCATCCCCACACCCTTCCCATTTTGGGGGACCAAACATCCTTCTAAGGGGGAGAAACATCCTCTGGCTCACAAGGTTAGGAAATGTCATGAGGACGGGAGTACGGGAGAGGGTGGTACTACTCTTCTAAATATGAGCTGCCCCCAAAGAGGCCCACCTGAGCATTCTGGGCAGACCCTCTGTTCCCAGTGAGTGGGTAGCGCCTCTCTTCATCACCATCGGTCCTGGCTCTCAGTGCTGATGCATGTGTGAGTGAGTGAACAGATGGATGAATGAATAAATGAGTTTTATAAATTTTAAAGACTTTGAGAAATTCCTGCCTATAAGAATTCCCTTGTGTACTCTAAAATTCCACCTCTCCAATACGTATACATTTTGCTCTTGAATTTTATCATTTTAGGCCTCATGGTCTAACATGGTAGCCACCAGACACATGAGGCTATTTAAATCTAAATGAAATAATATAAACAAAACTAAAAATTCAGTTCCTCACTTGCACACTCTATGTATGTCAAGTGCTCCATAGCCACAGGTGGTTAGCGACTACCGACCACAGTGGACAGCACAAATGTAAAACGTTTCCTTCATCACAGAAAGGCCTGCTGCTCTAGGAACCATTTCTTAAATCGTGTTTTGGCCACAGACCAGTGACAAAGCTGATTTCTCCCCAGGGAAAGAAGTGCGAGAACATCAACTGGACCCATACTCAGACTTTTAGTGAACCCAGGTCAGGAACATCTGCTCTAAGTTTAAACCTTTCTTAGAATAAAACTACCCCCTTGGAGAAACAACATGTGAAGTGGTCACCAGTTATCCACGCCCGAGTGTGCGTGCATGTATCAGATACTCTCTGGAGTTCTATCTATCTGGTTTAGACCAAGAGGAGGAATTGAGAGTCCTCAGAACCTTGGTGGCTGGGGGGCAGAGAGAGAAGAGGCTGGAGGAGAAAAGAGGTCATGCTACCTTGAAGACTCTTGTGTACCACGTGATGATTTGGGACCAGTTTTTCCTGCACCCTGCAGTTCATCACCAGCAAGTTCCTGATGGCAGTCTGGCATGATGTAAGCTCCTAACACATGCTTATTACACAAAAGTTGAATTTCTATAAGAGGTATTGTGTTGGAAATCCAGAGGAATACCACAATGAATTAAATATTGTTTCTGTCCTCAAAGAACTTAGAGTCTCCCCTGGAAGACACAGTTACATAAACAAAAACTACAAAGAGTGCTGATATGCTCAGCACTCAGCTATGATTAACTGCGCATATACAGGGTATCTTGTTATATATGATACAGAGGTTATATGTTTTTTCACATTTAATTATCCCAACAAACCTCTGGGACAGGAACTATTGTTATTCTCATTTTGTAGATGATGAAACTGAGCTTCATAAGGGAGCAACTTGCCCAGGGATGGGACTGAGTTCAGATCAGCTCTCCCTGCCCCCAGGGCCAGGGTTTGCTTCATGGAATCGGGTTGTGACCACTCTGGGCACACACAGGCCCAGGTCAGGTAGCATATGTCTCAGGACAGTGGGGCGACTCCAGGCAGGGCTGTTTAAAGGGATGCAAGCATGGGAGGGCAGTGGATACGGCAGGCTGGTAAGGAGCAGTCTAACCTGGCCTTGCACAAGACCTGTGCTAGTCTGTGTGTGGGCTCTGCCTGGGAGGGAAGCCTCACACAGCTGCCTGCCAGGTGACAGTGCATGGGCAGGGCCACCTGGATGTCTAGGACTGCCTGTGCTGCCGGTGACCATTGGCCATCACCAGCCACACAGCTTCTCTTTCCTTCAAGGTCCCATTTCAGGCAGGCCTCTGGACACACTATTGTCAGGATGGAAAAAGGATGAATTTGAAAGCACAGGCTCACCTTTCCCAGAATTCCCCAGGCCCAGAATCCTCTTGGCAGAACTAATCTCCTTACATTATTGGGACAGGTTTGCCACACACATCATCTCCGAAGCCACACAGCCTGCGTAGCATGGACACCTTGCCTCAAGTTCCAGATGAGGACAGCCAGGTCCCGAGACTTAGTCCACCTGCTGTGCCAGACAGAGGCTAAGAAGGGGGAGGACCAGGATGCCTGCTGTTCTGCTCTGCTGGACACTGAGGTTTCCATAGTCCATCTGGTGTTTTCTGGGTGACCTGGAGGACAAGGGGTGTGGGAACAGAGGAAGGCAGTGCCCAACACAAACATCCCCAAGATGCCAGATCTTTAAATCTAGAGTTGCCTCTGCTGTATCTCCCATGGCTCCTCCAACACTCGTAGGGGCCCATCAGTCTCCTTGCATGTCTGTTTCTCACTGTCTCTCTCTCTCTCTCTCTCTCTCACACACACACACGGTACCAGCACCCACAATGTCACTCCAGGGCCTCCTGTCCCTTCCCCAGAGTCCCCCTGGTGCACAGCAGGACCCTGACTCACAGCCCTGTGTGCACCCTCTCCCACCTTCCCCCTCATACCAGGGCCACCCATCCTTGCACATGATGGATCCAAACCCCACCTGCATCCTCTGGTTTGCCCTGTGGGCAAGAAAGCCTGCCCAGAGGCTCTTTGACTCACAGCATGGTGAGGGAGGCAGCAAAAAGAAGGCCAGGGAAGCGTATGCACCTTCCTGCCTTTCTCCAGCTGGCAGCACTCAGACTTCTGTGCAACAGGGGTGGGAGGTGGAGCTCTCAACAACGCCCACCTTCTGCCAGGAAAGGGGCCTGTACCGCATATCCAGGCTTGTTCTCTCCTGAGGGTAGGTTGGTGAGAGGTAGCTGGTCTGGATTAAGAGGCCACTACTTCAGCAAGTTGCTTAGCCTCTCTGAGCCTATTTTTTTTACCTGCTCTTGCTCACCTGGTAGGCGAGGCATGAAGATCAAAGGAGGCCATCAGTTAGAAGGTACTTCAGACAGCACAGCATTGTAAATAGAATGTGTGCCCTTTCTCAAAGAGGAATATTGAAATGTGTCCTTGCTCTCAGGCATGCACATGCACATGTACACTTTTGCTTTCAGATCATGTAAGGATTTCTTAAATGCCCAGTTGTGTCCCAGGACAGCACTGTGGCTCCAGAGAAATCCCAGGCATGGCTGCTCCTCCATGCAAAAGTCTGGGCTTATTGGAAGAACAGAGTACTTCACACAGAGGGTGGAGACTAGTTCAGAGCCAGCTGTCACCCAGGCTGGAAGGAGACTGTCTCAGGGCCTCAGGGTGATTGTCTGAGAGCAGGTGAGACCATGGAAGCTGTTCTTCTGTCCATTTCAAAGCCAGCAACATGCAGACCTGGAAGAATTCAGTGAAGTGACTGAAGACAAACAAACGGAAAGTTAGCGCAAGTTCCTGCTGCACCTGAAAGGCCCACCCAGCACCTCATCCCTTACTCTTGAGATGGAAGGTACACACATGCATGTACACATGCTTGTGCACATGCACACACATGCCCCTCCGGTCCATACAGAATGGGCTCTAGAAAAGCATGGCAAACACTGGGCCGCGCTCCATGGTGCCTGTTGGTACATGAAGTACTGTAATTTGTAATTCGGAATGCTGCTCTGGAGCCCCACGTGTCGGGGTGGGATCCCTGCTGCCATGTACTAGCTATGCCCACCTCGAGTAACTTACAGTCTAAGCTTCTGCGTGGTAAAGTGAACCTAGTCATAGTACTTGCTTCTGGTGGCCATGAAATAAGATAGTGCTTACATAAGCACTCAGTCCTTGCCTGGCTTGTAGCTCAAGCTATTGTTACTGTTCCCCTAGAGGGAAGAGAACAGAGAACTCACTCCGTAGGAGCAGACCCTAATCCTTCTGTGAGGATAAAGCACGGCTTTGGCCTTGAGAGTGCTGGGCTAAGTGCTTTTAATACATGTCTCATCTCATTTAACAATAATTCCATGCAGTGGTTTTGCCATCCTCATGAAAGGCCAGAGAGGTTAAGTCATTTGCCCCAGGTCCCACAGCCAATGACTGGCAGTGCAGAAAGTTGACCCCAGGTCTGTCTGCCTCTCAAGTACAAAGGCCCCTTCTACTCCACCCTGCATCTCCAAGACGTTTCACCTTGCCTCCTGGCAGGGAGGTAACTCGTGGAACAGGCCTCAGGTCACAGATCTGACTTCTCCAGCTGGGCAAGACTGACTCGGTGATGGGCTGGGTTCGTCGGCCTGGGGGCCTGGCACAGTGGCTGCCTCAGCCATGAGCTGACCAATGACCTGGTGTCACTGTCTGCCAGACCAGGCCCACCTCCAGGGTGGCCTGAACCTGAGACCATGAGGACAGTGAGAACTCTGCATGTCTGGAGCCCTGGAGACTCTCAGTGTTGTCCTGTGGTCTGAGATTAGGGGCTCTGGCTTGCAATCCCTCAACCAGCCCCAGACTGTGCTGGTCTAGCTATTTACAAAAGCCACACACCCGTTTGTGTCCAATCAGTGCTCTTTCCTTATTTTCTAAGGCCTGCTTGGACTAAGGCTTCCTCTTAATCCAGAGAAACAGGCTTTTGGTATGGCAGGAAAGGGAGGGGCTAATTTCAATTGTCCACACTCCTGAGCCCAGAGACAAATCTCCCCCAGTAGTGGTGACAGGTGTGGGAAGGAGCAAGAACTGTATCATCAGACTGAGGCTTGCCTCTTGGCAGTGTTACTCTCAGCAAAGTAACCTGGGAAAGTCGGGGAGTTCTTCTGGGCTCTAGTCTTACCACCTGTAAAATGGGAGTGATGGGACCCACCTCACACTCTCCTCCTGAGAGAGGAGACGATGCACAGGGTGGTGCCCAGGACAGGGTCACTGCATGGTAGGTGCCCAGAAACCTCGGGTCCTGCTCTCCTGCCTGCTTGGATGAGGAAGTCCAGCCTTGGATGGTTGCCTTCTTCAAAGATACAGAGGTGGTCCCATCACGTGGCTCCTTCCCCATCCTCGCCTTGTTCTCTGCCCCAAAATGAGCTGCCCCCACCACACACAAACACACAAATCCACAAGAACCACTCCATGGAGATTCAGAACTGAAGAATGCTGTGTAATCTCAGCCAATGATCTAAGCCTCAATATATTTTCCTTTCTTTTTTATTATTTTTTTTTTATTTTAATTTCATTTAGCCTGGCTTTTATACTAAGAACACCAGTCCTTGAGATAAAAGCATGTGCATTATGATTTTGCCTCATTCAACCTTCCACAATACAGTGAGTGCCTGGATAATGGAAAGGAAAAACCAGAGGCCTTGTGCGGTGCTCCAGGCCGGCTAGAGCTCTGTCTGCTGCAGCAAAATCTTTGTGAAGAAGCTGATCATTTTCTCCAGAGTGATTGTGCTGGAATTAGGGAAGGGCTGCAGGAAGACACAGGTCAGCTCCTTTCCCTTCTCTGAATACAAGGAAACTTTATTCCAGACGACATCTTGCTGTGGTCCCATAAATCATGACCCCTGAGAGACTGCATGCGTCTGAAACAGGAAGAACAAACACTCTCGCCCACCCAGGAGGCTGCAATGTGCAGGGAGGCCATAAATCCTCGTTTGTCTGCCTTCTGCTTTCAGAGACTAGTGTGAGGACACCTGGCCAGGGAAAAGCAGGGGTTTCAACGCTTCTGCTACCTCCTGTGGAACCGAAGGACCCACCAGGGATGGTGCCTCTGCTGTTGGAAGGCAGCAAAGGTAACGAGGGTGTTTCCTGTGCTGTGGCTGTTCCCCCAGGATGGCTGGCTGGCGTATAGATGAAAGCGAGGGAACTGGATCTGGCGCTCTGCTTGCTCCCCAGATGGCAGGTAGCCTAATTAGAGAAAGGTTTTCCTACCTTTCAATGGGTCTGAGCCCTGATGTCCCTGCAGATTACTGTTACTCCTCGGAAGTGGTGTGTTTATGTGTGTGGTTAGGAAAATGGGGAGACTGAGCCCTAGAGCAGAGCCTGCTTTGGAGCACTAGGACCTCCCTGGGCTATCATACTCTTCCCAAACTCCAGAGTCAACTTCAGTTTAGTGTCATTTTAAATGGGAAGCCTCAGGCTTTGGGAAAGTAAGGCTGGGGAATGATAATGTCCTCCAGCTGTATACTGGGGAAGGGGCTTTGTCCTAACAGTGATTCCGGCCCCTGTGAGTAAGACAAAGTTTCTCCCAAACAATGATGGAGAGCCACCCTGTGGACCGGAGGCAAGGGAGGATGCTGGGGCTCAGGTGAATGGAGGGGCATGGGGCCGGGGCAGCCACACAGGAGCTTCAGCAGAGAGAGAACTGCTCTATCGCTGGGCTGTTTTCTCTTGACGGGAAGTTTGATATTTACCCTGTGGCTTTGGTTTTTCCATGAGCTACAGTTCCTTTCAGATGTCCACAGCTTCCCCTTACTGCCCTGGCAGAGCTAAGGGGTGGAGAGGTGGCAGGAAGTGTGGCTCCCCTCTCGCTCCTCCATGGATGCCATGGTAGTGGCAGAATCCCATGGAGAAGAACAGAACTTCTGGGTTGTCAGTAGTGGCTCCCCCAGGCGAGGGGGAAACAGCCTCCCTGCAGGCACCTGGAGAGCAGATCCACGGTGACGCCCTTCCCAGAATGCATTGTAGGAGGGCAGCTCACCAAGGGACGAGGGTGGCTTTAAGTTATGACTCCAAAGGGTTTTCAGTGCATAGCAACATCATGGCCTTTATCTAAAAGATACAGACAAGTTTTTAGATAGTTTCCAATCTAAATTCTCTGTTCTATCTTTTGATTGGCTCAAAATAGAATTTGGTATCTAAGTTGTGTATTCATTCATTCATTCATTCATTCCGCAGAGATGTTCTGAGCATGTACTATGAGCCTTGCACTGTTATGAGCCTCGCACTGTTATAAGCCTCCCACCTCAGGCCTCCTGCCTCCTGTCTCCTGCCTCAGCCCTCCAGCCGCCGGTCCCCACCTGGCCCTCTGGCTGCCCGTCCTTTGCCCAGGCCCTCCGACCACTTGTCTCCCGGCTCTACCATCTGGCCGTGCTTCTCCCAGCTTGGCCATCTGGTCTCACTTTTCCCGCCTCAGCTGTCTGGCCGCCTTTATCCTGGCTTGACCCTCCGGCCGCCTTTCTCCCGGCCCGGTCCTCCGGCCATAGTTCCCCTGGTGCGGCCCTTCGGCTGCCCTTCACTGGACTTGGCCTTCCGAACGCAGTTCTCCCTGCTCGTCCCTCCGGTGGCCCTTCTCCCTCATGGCCCTACATTTGAGGTTCTCCCTCCTCATCCCTCTGGCCAAGCTTCCCCCTTGTCCGACCTCCAGCCTCCGGTCTTTGATCACCCGTGTCCCTCCTCCAGCCTCCGGCCACGCAAAATATAGAAGACATCAGAAATTCTAGCCCAAGTCCCAATTTTTGGTGGGTGCCATCTCTAGTTTTTCCTAGAATTACATCATTTAATTAAATATGAGCCAGTTCAAACACAGATGGCCACCTGTGATGGTTATTTTTATGTGTCAATTGACTGGGTTAAGGAATGCTAACACAGCTGGTGACACATTCATTCTGGGTATGTCCTTGTGGGTGTGTCTGGATGACATTAGCATTGTCTCTCTGCGGCCCCTGCAACCCCAATACAGTTAACTGGCAAAGGCAAGTCACAGAGCAATTCATGTGACTTTTACAATACAGTTAAAGGGACAACAAGAACAGCACCCAAGCAAGCGTTGGCTGCCCTGTCTGGGGACACTGTGCTGAGAACCGCACTTGCTGAGCTGAGAGTGCACGTGTGGGGAAGATGGTCACAACAGCAGTTACAGCCCTGGGTGGGGGATTATGGGAGCCCAGAGCAGGAGGCCTAACTCTCGTCAGACTTTGCTGAGTGACCCTGAAAGATGAGCAGCATCACCTAGGCAAAAGGGGTGTGTGGGTGAGAGAGGGAAGAAAGGTGGGAAGAAGTCCAGGCAGAGACTGGGACCTGTGAGAACACCCAGGGGTAAGAAGAGGCGCGGCAAGTTCAAAGACTTAAGGGCAGCTCTTTAGGGTGCACCTGAAGAATGTGTGGAGGTGGGACCTGCAGCAGATGCTTGTCTGCAAACTGTTGCTGAAGAGAGTGGACTTTATTCTGGGGCCAGTGAGATGCTGCTGAAGTTCTAAGTAGAGGAGGGGAGCAGTCGGGTTTACATTTTAGAAGGACCATTCTTGCTGTGCTGGGACGTCAGAGTCAAGGGAGTGAGATAGGCAGGTAGCTGAGACCTGCTGTGTATCTGACTTGGGTGCTGGTGCCTGAGGGGGAAGGACAGGAGAGGTATTAGGACCTTGGGGATGAGTCAGAGGTGGTCAGGGGAAGGGAGGGGTCCAGGTGACTCCTAGAGCTTGGACAGCTAAGTCGTGGAGGTGCCATTGCTGCCCTTTGTCAGGCCTCATCTGCCTGGGCCTGTTTCTGAATCTGTAAAATAAGGAAACTGGGTATTCCAGGGTCCTTCATGCTACTTCCTAATGTAGCGATGTCCTTGGAGTTGTGAAGGGAGCATCCAGGTCAGCCGGAGGAGTTGGAAAGAACTTCACGAACAGGCCAGACCTGAGCAGCATTCAGGTGGAGAGACTGCACAAGGGAGGGGAGAATGGGTAGAGATCCAAGTGCAGGTGAGGGTGTGTCGATGGGAAAGAGCAGGGAAGACTCACAATTAGCCCTGAAACTCACCATGTGGGACAGGGAGGGTCTGTGGTGGGCACGGTCCAAGTTGGACTGGATGCTACTCTCTCATGTGAATGGTAAGTAATCACAGTGGTTAAAGATGAAGGACATGTGGAAGTCTGGAACAGCGCCCATGACCCGCCAGTCTTCCCCACGTCACTGTAGGTGAAGCCCAGCGCTCCTTCTTCTGTGTGCCCGTCGTAACCTGAGCAGACTCCCACTTAGTTAGTGCCCATCTGATTGTGCTACGATTGTTGAACTGCAGCTCTATGTCGCTCTAAAGAACATTCATCATCTGAGTACAGAGCGGGCCATATTGTCAGTTATAATAATAACATAGTTGCCATTTACTGAGCATTTATTATGTGTCACACTGTTCTAAGTATTCATCAGCTATTCTCTCTTTATGTAAGTTCTACAGGGCTGGTTTCACTATTTTCCCATTTTACAGGCGAGAAAACCAAGGCCCAGACAAGTTACATAAAAATTTGCTCCAGGTGACACAGAGGAATGCACACCTTGTCAGTTTTGTTCACCTCTGTGTCCTCAATGCCTCGTGCACCCTTGGGACATGGGGGTTTTACCAGTGTCCACTGGATGAAAAAGCAGGTGGACAAATGCAGCCTGATGCTCCCAGACACACGTTTCAGAGCTGGCTGGTGGGTCGCTGTAAACGTTTGTATCTTGGTTCACCCTTCACTCAAAAATGGCCTCGGTCCTAGATGTGTCCCAGACAAAATGCTACCATGTGACTTTTAAATAAACAAACAGAAAGCCCATGGCTGCTGAAGCAATCCATCAATAATCAGTTGAAGGGAGGATGATGGCTGTTTTCAGGGGTAGAGTGATGAGCAAACGATTTTTAAAGGAATAACAGGCAGAAGTGGACTGTCATTTGACCCAAGAAGACCCAGCACAACCAACCAGATGTGCTCTGTGTACCTAAGAATCCAGACTTTTCCAAACTTTACATGGAAAATTCAAGCTTTGAAAATTGTGATGAACCTCATTCAAGACCCCTGAGTCTAAAACAAATGTTGGAATGTGTTGGGAGATTATATAGGAAAATAAGATTACATCCTTGTTTAAAGACTTATAATTATTTCTGTTGTTTAAAAAAAATACCACAACATGGAAGAACCTCAAAAATATGATACTAAGTAAAAGACATCAGGTACAACGTCTCACATATTCATATAAAATTTTCAGAAGAGGCAAATCTGCAGAGACAAGAAGATTAATCATTGTTTGGGGTTGGGGGTAGGAATAGGGATTGGCTGTAAATAGATACAACAAACTTTTTAAGGCAATGGAATGTTCTAAAACTGGATTGTGGTGATGATTATATGATTCTGTAAATTTATTAAAAATCAGTGAATTATATACTGAAAATTGATGAATGTTATGCTATGTAAAATTATATTTCAATACAATGTTTTTAAAAGCATAAATCTTTAGAACAACCAAGAGACTGATATTTTATAAAATTTCTATGTAAAAGACCTTAGAGATTACTGAATCCAGTTTTACAGAAGGCCCAGAGAAAGGCTGTGGTCAACAGAGCTAATAAAGGAGTGAAGAATTGCATGAGGCAGAATCCAAACTCTTAAATGGCCATGTAGAGCCATCACCTTGGTCTTCACAGAGTTTGTTAGGGGTGTCTAATTAGAGGGGATATTTCCCTTTGCTTGCCCACAGACACTCTCAGTGTGCACAACAGCTGCTCCCTGCCTGGACCTGTGAGAGGAGCCTGGCAGTCCTTCCAGATAAGTTCACAGGACAGGCCAGGAGAAGGCAACACTGGGCTAGAGGAGATCCCACCTATTCCTCGCATCCCCAGGTGGTGACAGGTGCTGGGAAGAAGATGCATTTCTGGTTCCCAGGCTCTAGATGTGTAGTGTTGCAGTTTCTACCTTACCTTGCTCTAGGCTCAAGGGTGCCAAAACACAGCTGCCTTTTAAATCAAGCCCCACTGAGCCTCTTGTGTAGTCAGTATTTACTTAACAAAGACTATTAGTCCAATCGGGAGGTAGTTAAGTCTCTCACTCCCTGCAGTGGATGATACTTATATGGTATTGGCATCCGAAGCACATGCAGTCTGTCATCCATATAATCCCCATCAACCCATCATCCATCCATCTGCCCACCCATTTACACTTCCTGCACTCTTCCATCCCCAAATCTACCCACCCAGCCTCTTGTCCACCTAGCCACTCACCCAGTCATCTAGCCCACTCTGAGCCAGTCTCCAGGCTGAGCCCAGCTTCTGCCCTCCAAAATGTAACAGCCTAGAAGCAATATTTGGCTGTTTTAACTTTCTTTTTTTATATAGATTTATTTATTTATTTTTAGAGAGAGGGGAAGGGAGAGAGAAAGAGGAAGAGAAACATCAATGTGTGGTTGCCTCTCACATGGCCCCCACTAGGGATCTGGCCTGTAACCCAGGCATGTGCCTTGACTGGGAATCAAACCAGCAACCTAGTTTTTTTGAGACTTCCGGACAAGATGGAGGCATAAGTGGACACACTGTGCCTCCTCACACAACCAAAATTAAGGACAACAAAAATTTAGAAACAAAAAAAAACAACCAGAACAGACAAAAAATTGAACTGTATGGAAGTCTGACAACCATTCATCCAGACCATTCATCATAGACAGAGGGAGGGGTGGAGTCAGAGGCCAGTGAAGAAGGGCTGCCGTAGGAAAAAGTAGTGGTTGGCAGACCCCAGGTATGCAGGTGGAGGCTAGCAGACCCCGAGCATATGGAGGCAACGAGCAGACCCAGTGAGGTGTGCAAGGCAGCTGGCTGTCTGCAGTCACACATCCATGTGCAGATAAACCAGGTGAAAACAGGCAGCGAGATAGACCTCGAAATCCAGGGACCAAGCGCTGGGAAATAAAGCCTAAAAGCACTGATTAAAAACACTTGTGGGGGTTGAGGTGCTGGGAGAGACTCCCAGCCTCACAGGAGAGTTCGTTGGAGAGACTCACTGGGTCCTAGAATGTATACAAGCCCACCCACACAGGAACCAGCACCAGAAGGGCCCAATTTGCTTGTGGGAAGTGGCAGAGGGGACTGAAATCTGACAGAGAGAAGAGCAAGCACCATTGTTCCCTCTTTGACTCTGCCCCCACATAAATGTCACAACCCAGTGACTGGGTTGCCCCACCCAAATGAACATGTAAGGCTCCACCCCTCATATTATACAGGCGCGACCAGACCCCCCCCCCCCAAAAAAGATGACTCAAATGGAAGAACAAATGAAAGCTCCAGAGCCAATACTTTTAAGTGACCAAGAGATAGCCAACCTATCAGATACACAGTTCAAAGTACTGGTGACCAGGATGCTCACAGAATTGGTTGATTTTGGTTGCAAATTAGATGAAAAAATGAAGGCTACATTAAGTGAAATGAAGAAAAACGCACAGGGAACCAATAGTGATGGAAAGAAAACTGGGTCTCACATCAATGGAGTGGAACAGAAGGAAGAAAAAAATATACAATCAGAAAAGAATGAAGAAGCAAGAATTCAAAAAAATGAGGAAAGCTTAGGAACCTCCAGGACATCTTTAAACATTCCAACATCCAAATTATAAGGGTACCAGAAGGAGAAGAGGAAGAGCAACAAGTGGAAAATTTATTTGAACAAATAACAAAGGAGAACTTCCCCAATCTGGCAAAAGAAATAGACTTCCAAGAAGTCCAGGAAGCTTGGAGAATCCCAAAGAAGTTGGACCCAAGGAGGAACACACCAAGGCACATCATAATTATATCACCCAAGATTAAAATGAAGGAGAGAATTCTAGAAGCAGCAAGAGATAAGGGGGCAGTCACCTACAAAGGAGTTCCTATAAGACTGTCAGCTGATTTATCAAAAGAGACCTTGCAGGCAAGAAGGGGCTGGAAAGAAGTATTCCAAGTCATGAAAGGCAAGGACCTACATCCCAGATTGCTCTATCCAGCAAAGCTTTCATTTAGAATGGAAGGGCAGATAAAGTGCTTCTCAGATAAGATCAAGTTAAAGGACTTTATCATCACCCAGCCCTTATTACATGAAATGTTACAGGGACTTATCTAAGAAAAAGAAGATAAAAATATTAACAGTAAAAAGACAGCAAACTCACAGTTATTGACAACCACACCTAAAACAAAAGCAAACAAATAGAACAGGAACAGAACCACAGAAATGGAGATCACATGGAGGGTTAGCAACAGGGGAGTGGGAGGAGGAGAGAGAGGGTAAAGGTACAGAAAATAAGTAGTATGGATGGTAGGTAGAAAATAGACAGAGGGAGGGCACGAATAGTATAGGAAATATAGAAGCTAAAGAACTTATGACACATGGACATGAACTAAAGGGGGGAATGTGGGTGGGAGGGGGTGTGCAGGGTGAAGGGGAATGAAGGAGGGGAAATGGGACAACTGTAATAGCATAATCAATAAAACATATTTTAAAAAACCCCAGCAACACTTTGGTTCGCAGCCCATACTCAATCTACTGAGCTACACCAGCCAGGGCTGTTTTAACTTTCTAAAACTTGTTTTCACTGGTACACATATATGCACCATGCACCAAACTTATTATTACCCTAGTCTTTATCATCTCAGGAAATATCTCATTCTTTTCCCTTCTACATCCAGTATACCAATAACTCCTATGGACCAAGGTATATGCAGTATCTGACCTCTTATCTTGAACTCCTCCACCTACCATGGACCAAGCTACCATCTCCCATTCAACTGCAATATTCCATTAGCCTCCTCACTGGCTTCCAGCTTCTAGTGCTACTTCCCTATGGGCTCTTCTCATCTCCCCAGTGACGTCCATCCTGGAATAAAAGCTGAACTCCCCATCTTCTTTCTTAAGACCTTCCAAGCCCTGAGTCTCTGTCTAGTTCTGTCAATCTTGTCTTTGCTCATTTGGCTGCAGTCACAGTGGCTTCATTTGTGCCTCAATAGTTTGAGCTCCTTCTGTCCTCAGAGACTTTGCCCTTGCAGATGCCTCACACTGACTATTCACTCTCTGTATTAGTCAAGTTTCTTTCTATTACAAATCATTGGTATTAATTTTAAAAAAGATAGGAAGGAAGGAGGAAGTGTAGGAGGGAGGGATAAAGATAGTGGGGAGGGAGAGAGAAGGAGAGAGAGCGAGCAGGCAGGGAAGAGACTTTGTTGGTTGATAATACTAGGAAATACAAGAAGCAAACTGGCTTCAAGCACTGCTGAATCACAGGTTCCATCAAGACACCAGGCATGGGCCTCTTGCTCCATCTCCTCATACTGCTCCCCATACTGGCAAAACTAGTTACTGACTGCCTTGAATCATCCTCATCACTGGCTCTTCCTGAGTGCCTCATTCTTCAGTAGTCCTGCAAAATCCTGAGAAGGCTCTGACTGGCCCAGTTCCCTAGCTCTGAACCAATCACTGGACACAGAGGAGTACAGAACTCTGATTGGTCAGGCTCAGTCACATGAACACTCAAGTGCATCACTTGCCCACCTGAATCACAGACCCTCAGAATGAGAAAAGTGGATTATCCAAGGAAAAGGTAGACAGACAAACATGCCTCTCCACACTTCATGCATTTTTCTCCCCACTTGCTTTCTTCCTCCACCCCCATCCAAACACAATCACCAGAAGGAAGGAGTGAAATGTGGGTTACCTATCCCTTCAATGTTGGGTCCTGTTTCAAACACTTGGCTCAACTCTTTCCCTCCTTAACCAGTCTACACTAACTACCTTCTGGGCACCAACCCCTTTGCAAAGAGCTGCAGGGGGTGCACCAACGGCTAAACTATGTTCCTAGCTTGGGGGCTTGCAGTGCATCAGATGAGAAGTGGCCCACAAATATTTACCATGAAAATAAGTAGTCATCTGGTTGTGTGGTCAGAGGAAGGGAAGTCAAGGAATCACAGAAGGCTTGGGTGAGGGGATAGAAATCAGCCTTGATGCTTCAGTGTGCTTGAAGGCGCAGAGGGGTCTCTTGCATGCCATCAAACCTTTCCTCTGACAGTTGTGTGTGTGTTGAGGGGTAAGTGGAGATTGTGTCTTCACATAGGCAAGCATCCTGCCCCATGGTGAACTAATTTCAAGGGTCTCTGAGGGCAGAACTCTGTTTTCCCCTTCCTACACACTCTATAAAACCTCCCAGGGTCATGTGTATCTTGTTCTTGATCATTTGGGACCAAGACTACTTTTCTCAGTTCTTTCCTTAGATTTGTGTCTCGTGTCTGTCTCCACCCTTCATTTATCTAACAGTCTCTGCCTTTGTCTCTGCCACTGTGAGTATGTATCTATAAAACTCTGTCTCCTTGTTTCTCTCAAGAATATGCTCCCCACTCAGGGTGGAGACCCAATTGTCTTTACCAAGAACAATTCACCCCAACTCTCAAGAACCATGCTGACCTTTGTTTCCACCACCCACAGTGGATTAGATCTGCTAGTACTTCAAGGCCAAGTAAGATCCCATGGTCACCATCCGTTGGTATTCAATCATTCACTCAACAAAACTAAAAAGTAGACATACGCAGAGGACATATGTAACCACTCTAAGAAAACCAGCTATTCTCAAGCACATGCACCCCTTTTCCTGCCCTACCCATACACAAACACAGGTGGTGTGCTCACCATGGCTGGTTTGCACCCACTGGCTGGGCTGGTGGCCAATTCTGCTTCCACTGGTGCTATAGACACTGACCTGGCATTTCTCCCCTTGTTTAGAGTTGAGGCTTTTTGCTACTTTTGGCAGACCTGTGTTGAGCGCCAGATCATAGTTTAGTCAGGGAATGGCTGAGGGAGCTGAATGGGTGGAAATCAGAGAACAAATGTTTCCGAAACAGTGACATATGCTCTGAAACAAAAGTAGACTTTGGGGGATGCTCTGGAAGGGATGAGATGTGAGCTGGCTTTTAAAGATTAGTATCCTGAATTGGTGATTGTCCATATAAAAACCAAAAATGTCACTAAACAGAGTACCTGCCTAGAAATAAAGTTCTTCTTCTGGTGTCCAGACAGGGCCCAAATCTAGTCACTCAGCTAGCAGTTAACATGGCTGACTTTGCAGAAAGCCCAGGGAAAAAAATAAAAGTACCCACAATTTCTCTCCCAATGTTATGTGGGTGATAGTTCTTGCTCTGGATATGCTGACAATCCAGGGAGACTCTAGTAGTAAGTGTTTTCAGGGTGCAGAGCAGCAGACGACCCTTGGCTCTGGGGCAGGGAAGGAGTATGTCAGGAGAAGGGGACCCCCCCCATTAGCTGTCGTTGCCACAAGGCATTGAGAGGACAAAGAAAGGAGATTGTTCCTTATAACCATCATGGAGTAGAACCCTCCCTTTTTTTTGCAGAGGAGACAGTAGAGGCTCAGAGAGGTTAATTGATTTGCTTAAGATCACATAGCCAGTAAGTGATAAAGTAGGACTCAGTCCAGTTCTTTCTGGATTTGGTTATTTCAGGAGGCTTTTACTTCTTTAACTACAAGAGGGATATATGTATTAATTATCAGCCTTTCAGTAAGGGCTTAGTTTAAGTTTCATTTAGCAGATATGCTGGTAAGGAACTATGTATCGAAGACATAGAACACAGAAGGATAAGTTTTGGAGAAATTCAGAGGTCAGAAAAAGTCCAGAACATGAGTACCCTTCAGAAGGGGAACTATAACAGAGAAAACTGAGCAACTAGAGGCAGCTGGTATGCGGAAGCACATAGTAGATGCTCAGTGTGTGTTAATTTGGCCAACAGACCATCACAAAGACAAACAGAGGACACAGAGGTAAACTGCTCCTCTCCTACTGGGGAAGCTGGGCCTGTCTTGGTGTGGAGGATAAGTGAGGTGGGAGGCCTCCCCCATCCTTGTTGCTGCTGCATCCAGGGGCCCGCAGTGGCTGGGCTGGTCACACATCTGGGGTCACGCATCTTCACACATGTGCCAGGGGCATGGGGAAGCTCTCCTCTCCAAGCAGATGGAGAAGAAGTTCCTTGACCTTGTCCGCCCCCTTTCATTTGGGTACATGGGGGATCAGGGCGTTTTTTCTCCTCTGGTGGTTCCTGAGAACCTGACAGGTGAGGAGTAGCCCCACATTTAAGGTTCAGTGCTGGGGAGCCCGGCATTCCCAGGCCCGCAGACCTGTTCCTTCGCTTTCCAGCCTGGGAACTTTTGACCTTCAACCTTCAGGATGGCAGTCAGTCCCCATGAGTTTCAACTCCCTTACCTGTATACTGACGACAGCAACTCCTTCCAGGCTGGAGAGAACTAAGTAGCCATATAAAACCCCTAGGTGGGGTTACACAAAGCTGTCTTGTTCAATACAGCTTTCCTGAAGTCAAAGCATTAATTATGGTGCCAGCATGGTGTGCAGTTTATCCTTATTAGGTCTTTGTTTTCCCTTCTGTGAAGTGGACTTCCTGCTCTCCCTACTTCACGGAGATGTCAGGATCTACAAGGGGATGGCTGCTAAGCCAGGCTTTGAGAACTAACCCCCCAGTCTCCAAATGCAAGGTGCTATTCTGTTTCGTTTCAATGAAAGACTTAAAAATTACATTTTCCAACCCATTAACAGCAAACCATTTGTTCATAGACCTTACTCCCTGTTCACATTAGGGAGGGAGCATTAACAACCCAGGGAATATTTACACTGTCACCCAGCAGAAGCAATGAAAGTGGGGGCAGGGGACGGTAAAGTTAAAATCCACCCTGGTTTATGAAACACCCCAACTCTAAGCAAACCACCATGGAGTCACATGGTTTGGGGGGGAAAAAGGACCAGGAGACAATAAATCCTCCCCTCTCAGTAGTTAGAATCAATTACTATGCTATGGAATGAAACGTTAGCCATGCAAAGGCTGCCGATCTGCAAGAAGACCCCTGATAGCTGGAGAAGACGGCAGGAAGTGGCTGAATGTGCGGGCCTGGTGCTTGCATGGCTGCCTTCTCTGCACGAATAACAAACCCCTCACCCGGCTCCCACCAGCCCCCATCAGCACGCATCCCCACTAAACAAATGGAAGAGAAACAGCTCATGGAGACAACCGCTTGAAATGAGATTGCATCCTGTTTTCAGGTCATCAGTTCCTTCATCTGCAAAATAGGTTGAACTAGACGGATTTTTTTCCTTTGCATTAATTTATTTCGCACATGTGGTAAAACCTCGATATTATACAACACAGAAAATGAAAACAGAATTTATCTGACTGACATCAAAGTGAGATGGGGCCAGAGCCACAGTTACCTTCCTGCCCCCGCCACCTTCCCAGCAAGCTGCTGCCCCTGAGCCCCAGGGCCCTAAGCAGTGCAGGGCCACACTGCTCTGCAGATGGTCTTTGCAGACCCTTTAAAATGTGTCTTTCTGCGACTTCACAATTCTTTTGACATTCTTTGATCCTTCCAGCCTCCTTTGGTCCTCTGTGGCTGGTGGCCTTCTTCCCTGAGGCTGTGTGTGCCAGATGAGCTCCATGTGGGCTGGAGAGTGCCTCTGATTACATGGGTCGTGTAGGTCAGTGCACCTGGCACAGGGCCCGGCATCCAGCAGGGGCTATGGGGCAGCCTCCTCTCTTTCTGGACCCCAACCTGGCCAGGGGTGCTGACCTCTGACCTCCAGCCCTGGCCAACAGTTCAGATCAGTCCCTTTCCATGGAGATCCTAATAGCTGTGCACCGTGCACTCTCCCTGTGTGTGGGGGTGTGGGGGGGAGGTCCGTCCCCATCGCCACTGTGCTGGGGCCATGCCCCCAGTCCCTGTAGACTAGTCTGCACACCCTGGCTTCTCCTACCAGGGCCCGAGGGGGAGTGTGTACAGTGTTTTCAAATAACCTGGATTTTTTTTTAATAAAACTGTTTTTTTATTGCTGTTCCCAGCCCACCCAGCACCAGCTGTGATGAGAATCACTTGTTCGGTAAAGTGCTGTTGATAAAATTGCTCCCCCCGGAACTCAGCCGTGCACTGGTGTGTGTGTGGTTGGCTCAGCCCTGCTGGGCTCTCGCTGTCTGCTCGTCCTGCCCCTCCCGCCCTTCCCTGCGGCTTCCCCTGTCTCCTGGCCTTCTCCCACCTCTCTCTCCACCTTCCTCCTCTCCTTCTTGCTCACTCTCCGTCTCCCCTCGTCCCTTTTCTTTCTACCCTCTCTGGTTTTCTCCACCTTTCCTTCTAACACCCTGTGGCTATCTCCCTGCTTGTCTCTTTCCCCCCTCACCCCAGGCCTGTCTGCATCTCTCCTGTTCCTCTCCCCTGCTCCACGTCTCCCTGCCCCCTCACTGCCTGTCTCTCCAGTGGGTGCACATTTGGGGCCTGGTCTGTCCAGGGAGGCCCCGTGGGAGATCCCAGGCTTCTCTGCAGACAAAGGCAGACCCAGCCCAGTCCCACTAAGCAGGCCTTGCTCTGGGCAGCTGCCTGTGCTTTCAGGATCCCACCGTCTCCAGACATGCCCCTTGCACAGAAGGGACAGGCAAAGGAAGGCAGATGAGAAAAGCCATGGCAGGTTCAGGAAACAGTGAGTGATCTGAAGGAACAGAGTGATGAGGAATTATTAATGGAGCTGCTAAACCACCTCAATTTGAAGAGGCAGGTAGGGAGCTGTGTATTGAAGGCTGAAAAAGCTGGCTAAGCAGCTTAACTTTGGTCTGTTGTTTTTGCCAGTTGTTAGAGTGCTCTCTGCTTCAGGAACAAACCCAACTTAATTTATGTTGAATCACACAAATGTGTGAGCTTCAGGTCCACGCAGTTCTGCTTAGTTCTGATGGGAAAAACTGGCCTTCAAGCTGCAGTCAGGACAAAGGGTTTCCTTGTCATGTCCAGCAAGAGAGAAAGAGAGCACAGCTTCCCACAACTCTCTTGAGAGCAAAGAGGGGCTTCCTGAGAAACCTCTTGCCTAATGTCTTGACCATTGACCAAAATTGGATCACATGCCCCTCCCTGAACCGACCATTGGCGAGGACAAATGGTATACCTTACACTAGCCCGGCACTCCCTCTGGGCTGACAAGCCCTCAAATTCAAGCTGGTATCCAAGCAGATAGAGTGGGCGAGATGTTGGAGAGTGAACCACAGCACCCTCTGCCCCCAGGGGAACCTGGTGACGGAGCCGAGGGAACATGAAGCTCTGCGCCAGCCAAGAGCATCTTTTCCTGCCAGTAACATTTGCTGAAGTGTTTGGGGGAAATATGCTACAGTAAAATGATCACTGATA
Source organism: Phyllostomus discolor (assembly GCF_004126475.2). NCBI lineage: Eukaryota > Metazoa > Chordata > Mammalia > Chiroptera > Phyllostomidae > Phyllostomus > Phyllostomus discolor. The sequence goes on along the minus strand of NC_040903.2, from coordinate 118,952,250 downwards.
CATTATTGGCTAGTACAGGAAATGCACGGGCTGCCTTAAATTAAATCACAACACTGAAGAAATGTGTTTCTTAACTAAGCTGCCTGAGGGTCAGTTCACACTTGTTTTGATTATTATTGCATTTCTAACACATGGGAAACACACACTAAATACTTGCCGAGTAAGTGAGTGGATGAGGAAATGACTGAGACAGGCCATTTCAGGGTTCTTTTCTGCTTTGGCAGAAAAGTTTGAAAAACATTGCAATAAACAGAGGTGGTGCCCAGGACGTTTTTATTTTCTTTTTAATAGCTGCCTTATTGAGATATACTTCATACACTATAAAATTCACCTTTTAAAAGGTACAATTTAGTAGCTTTTAGTGTATTGACAGCACTATGTGACCATCACCACTACTGGAAAGCTTTGGAGCCGGCTATGGGGACAGTCAAGCCCAAAGAGTGAGAGCTCATTGCTGTGAGTGGCTAGGGGCAGACAGGGCCTAGTTGGAGGAACGTGGGTCTGGCAGAAGCTGAGAACCACTAGAAACTGTTGCAATGCTAAAGGGAACTGGATGAAGCCTTGGTTTCAAAGTGGTAACAGCAAGATCAGAAAGAAAGGGCTCATGTTAAGAGAAGTTACAAAGGTTGCAAATGTAGGTTTGGGGCTGCCTATAGTGGGCAGAGAGACTGCAGGGTTAAAACGCTGCCCATTTTCAAGCTGTCCTGTTGCTCATATCCACGCTGCACAGTCACGCCAGGCTGCAGCCAAGAGCGGTCGTGTATGTCCGTCTCTGCTGCCTGGGCAGGAATGCCAGGAACACGGGTCCCAGGTGCAGGCCATGTGGAGATGCAGAGCTGGCACGGCCCGCCCAACTGCACAGAGAACAGCACCCCAGGTGCCGTCCTCCTTGCACAGCTACTCATAAGTCACATTTCAAGGATGGAGCCGATCCAGCTAGGGGGAAACAAAAATGAATTTATGTTCCACTCTGGTGGGTCCCCTCAGGAGTTCTGGAACTTCCTGCAACTGGGCCTGTGGGAGAGCCGGGCGACAATATCCAGCTCCATTTAGCAGGGTGTGCCAAGAGGCCCTGAGTCCAGGAGAGAGACTTTCTGAAAGCTCTCTGCAAAGTGGGCTTTGGCTAGAGCAGACTAAGCAGTCTTCAGTACAGAGCAGGGAGGCAATATAGAAAGCTGGGCGTGAGAGCAAAGACTCAAAGCCTGGCCCCATCTCTGCCTCCCACAAGCTACCTCGGCTTTAGACACTTCAATTCTAAAATAGAGAAAGGAGACCAGCTCAGAATTGCCCAAACTGTTTTTCTCTGAACACGAAGCCCTTTGAAAAAAGTTGGGGATCTGCTGAATACTGTCTCAGCCTCCTGGAGATAGGAAAGCTCTGGGTCTTTGCAGTAAAGAAACCGTTAACCTCTTTCAGTTTAGAATCTCCCCAAGTATTGGTGGGTGGGTTGGAGTAGGGAGCTCAGAACATCGCTTTCTAACCCCATCTAAAAACAGCGCCTGCCCTACTCCCAGGTGCACATTATCCGAAACCTTATCTTTAGAAGTTCACTGTGGCTTTTGGTCTTCCAGGTTCCCATTAAAACATAAGTACTGTTAGATGAGTAACATTACACCATCATGAGCTGGAATCTTGGCTGGGATTTAACTAGCAGTTGGCTGGGCACAAACTAGGTCTGGGGCGAAGGGCAGGATAGGGTGCCAGGACCTGGAAGATGGGTTCATAAGGGAAGAAGGAGACCTGTATATGTCTATTGGCAACTCAGAGTGTTTTTAAGGAGCGAGATTTCACATAGACTCATTTGGAGACTCATATCCAGGATGGGATTTTTCAGATGAGGAAAAATCTCCACAAAGCCCAGAGAGTAGGGTGACCTGCCCCAGGTCCCACAGAGAGTAAGCAGCGGGCAGGAAGGCCTGCAGGCGCCCAGGGCAGTGTTCTCTGGGCAGCGCCAGGCTAGCTGGAGTCTGCGGCTGCCCCCTTGCCTGCACAATGCCTGGCTCCCCAGCCCCATGTCGATTCTGTTTCCAAGAATGATTTCTTTTGACAGAGAATGGAGGTAAAAGGGCAAGGGGATATTTCCAAATGGTTGATCTGACAGCTGCAAATTTCATTTCATGTTGCATGTTGACCTCTGATTGTTTCCCAGGTAGCCTGGGACTGAGAGATCGATAAACCCCATAGATAGTTAATATCCCCTCTGGCATCCTCAGCTTTGGTTAGAAAACAGTCAAATTCATATCTCTCTGTAGATTTTTCATTTTCTGCAGAGTCCCATGAACTATAATTCAGCCAAGGGCCTGGTTAAGAAATTCCTGGTGACCTGGAGGGATGGAGCTGGGAGGGAACTCACAGAGCTGCTGGGCTGACCTCCTCTTTTCCAAGTGGGAGGACCGAGGACCAGAGGCCCACAGTGTCCAGGAAGGGAGTGGGGACACCAGCCCCATCTTCCTGTTGATCTCCTCACTCAGCCAAGCTGCCTTCATTACGTTATTAATAGAACAAGGAATTGTGGTCATTTGGTTAACCTGTGCCCAGAGATCTTTTTAAAAGAAGGCTTTGGTGTAGTAGAGGAAGCAACGGATTAGCAATTATAAAAGCTACTTTCCTCATTCCCCTACCTCTGCCCTCAAAAACCGGCTGACCTTAGTCATGGCGCTTTTCCTTCTGGCTGAGCCTCCATTTTCTCAGATGCACAATGGGAATGACAATTACCCCTGTCTGCAGGAATTACCATGAGAATAAAATGAGTTGTAAGTGAAAGTCCTCACTCAGAGTCTGCAGAAAATTGGTGGGAATCTCCCCCAACCTGAGTGAGGCTCAGGGCTAGACAACGAATACTCACTATGTTCAGTCTGGAGCCCGGATGCTCGAGTCAGGAATACACTGACCTCAGGGTGAACCTGAAGTTGCGGCCAAGACCTGTGAGGACTGCCCTGGCCAGAGCATGTCAGACGTGTGTCGGAGCCCACTGACTACAGGGCCCGGTGGCGGGGACGGAACTGGGAACTCGCAGGAGCCCCAACCAGGGCGCCAAGCTGCACGCAGGTGCCCGTGAGCAGTTGCTGGGTGCACGCATGGATGAGGCGGTGTCTGGTTAACATGGCTAGGCGACGTTTGCTCCACAGGACGCCGTTACGTGAGAGCACTGGCCAAGGGACTGCCTTAGTGTCTGTCTGTCTGTCTGTCTCTCTCTCTCTCACACACACACACACACACACACACACACACACACAGAGTTGCCCCAACAGCCAAGGTCCATGTTGGCCTCCCAGTCTGCATCCAGTGGCTGACCAAATCTGAGTACCCCAAAGTCTGACCTTCTTATGCCTGCATCACGTGTGGTTGGCATCAGAGGAGGCCCAGGTCTTCCCCCTCACCCTGCCCTGCCACTACTACAGGGCACCGCAGCAGGAAACTCTCATGGAGCATCTGCAGACTGCAGTTTGGTCTCAGCAGGACGCCAACCAGCTGTGTGACTCTGAGGAACTCACTTCACCCTCTGCGCTTCGGTGTTACCATCACTGAAGTGGAGAGGTGGAACCAGCGGAGTTTGTCTCTCTACGACGTCTCCATTAGGCAAACCACAGCCGATGAAAGATGAGAAGGCTCTGCAGATCATCGCATCTAATGCCTTTCAAATATATATGTTAGCCAATGGATCTTTAAATTGTTTTTAAATCAGAACCCCAACTTACAAGGCAGACAAGAACTGGGCTGCTCAGACTGATTGGAAGTGAGGGCTGGCCTTTAGGCCTCCTTCTCCTCCTCGGCAAAACACTGCCTGAAGATCAAATGCCTCGTTTTAGAGGAGTGGACACTGAGGCCCAGAGAAGGCCCCCTGCTCAAGGTCATGTGCTCTCCACAGAACCCCAAATCCTTGGGAAGCAGACAAACCTCACTCCTGTGGTGTGGAGTTTGGAGGGCCCATCTGCCACCTGAGGCTTCTGAGAGCTGCCACAGTTGCCAGGCAACCAGTGTGTTGCCCAGAGCTCCCCATCAACCCCCTTGCAGCTGTCCACACAGCAAACTGGTTCAGAAAAGGCTGCTGGGCTGGCAGGTAAGAACAAAGGGATTAGGCCCCCTTTGACAGACAGTGTCCCTCCCATTTGCATGTCATTAAGCTGCAGGCCAGTTAGCGGAGGGGAACACATAGCTTCAGATTCCCTGCCAAGCTGGGGCACAGAGGCTCTGGGGCTTCATTTGCATTTTGGACACCTGCCCTGAGCCATAGCAGTAGATACAAAAAGGAGGGTTTTCTTGAAGAGATGACTAGGTCTGGGGTGGACTGGGGAATGCCCTTATCTTGGTGGTGACCCCAGCTTTTCCATGTTTCCCTCTCAAACTATGGCACTAGCTGAAACAGATCTTTTTTGGTGGGGGAGGGCAGAGGAGCATTATTGCTCTGAGAGTTCCAGCTTGGCACCACAGAATGGCTTGGGAGAAGACAAGTACATTCTAACAACCTAGGCTTATCTGGGCTCCCCTTGGCCAGAGCACGAGTGCGCACACGTGTGCACACACACGCACACACACACACACACACCCCTGCCCCAAAAAAACAACGAAGAAAGGCACACAGGCCACATTTTCTCTGCACACCACACACCCCTTCTGAGGCCTCCTGGGTTGCTCGTGATTGACAGGACGCTAAATGCAAGAGGTTTCCTGTGATAGAGAAAGAGATTTTCTTGAAGCATTCAACTCCTGACCTTTAAAAGCCCCGGGAGCAAAATGATTTTCAGTCACTTGGGTCTGAGTGAAAGGTATGCGAATTGATCGACTGCAAGCCTCAGGCCTCCTGAGGTCTCAATGTTGTGTCATTAAAATCTCACAATCGAGTTATCCTAATGTATTCCAGCAGCCACCATCTCAGAGACGATTAGTAAATAGACTCAAGAGTTGCATGCTACAAAATGCTTTCTCCAGCTCTGGGAAGGCCTGTAGTGACTTAGGGGCCTGGGGCCAAAATCCAGCCTTGACCATTTGTGGTTTTCTTTTGTGACACTCCATTAACTATGGTAACTATTGTTGCCTTCTCTCACACTTCTTCCTCTACCTCCCTTTAGCTCATAAAGACACCTACCTCTCTGACCAAACGGTGGTAGTGTAGATGGGCCTGGCTAGTGGTGTGCCCTGTTCCCTGGCAGCAGTGTCTGGTCTGGGGATCACCTGACCCAGCTGAGCCAGTCAGAATCTTCCCTGGGATTGTGCTCTTTTGCTGAAGAGCCTGAATTGGGAGAGTGAGTATGGGTTAAGAGCAGCTATTTTCCCTGTTTTGTGTGGTCTGTCTGCAGAAGTGGTCTAGCACAACAAGCATAGGGGAGAGAAAACAGAGCAAGAGGTCTGATTCCTGAAGCTCCTTCAGTTCCATGGAGTTGCCCTCACAGCTTCCCCAGCTCCATGAGCCTTCTCTTCTTTTGCTTGTGTCACCCAAGGTTCAGCTCTGTTACTTGCCACCCAAATCCTGCCATGGGGGAAGCTGGTGTTCCCAAAGTATAATTGTCTGGGGTTTGGGGGCCATGGGTATGATAGGAATAGCTGTGCAGGCCAGAGGTGCCGGCCACAGCAGCACTTCAAGGACAGTCCATTAAAACATAGTTACATGGAGAGACAGACACCTGCTTCTTTCGCACCTTCTAGAACAATGCCTGGCACATAGCTCCTCTGACCAGCTCCCTGTGGGCTAGCTCCTGACTTCCATCCACTGGCTATGGGACTCTCCGCCCCCTCCTAACTTCAGTGTGTAAGTAGCCACCACAGCCCAGCTCTCCCTTATAGCCTCCACCATTCAGTGCTTTGTCCTGTCCATGTTTCTTGGTACCAAGACCAAGTATAGTTCCAGGGTCAGAGAGAAACATAATCCAATAAGCTCACACATCTTTTTTGTGCCAGGCCACCTCATGGGTCAGTCTAGAGTCTTTGAGCTGGTGTTTATGCCAGAGCCAATCAGCTGAGGTTATGGGACAGGGAGCCACATGGGCCCCTGGCAGCAGAGGTCACAGGCCAACCACTTCTCCCTGGTAGGGCCCATACCACCTCTAGCACAGAGCCTCTGGTTTCAACTAGGCTGGGGAGGCCAAAGACTATCTATACTTCCCCCTTCCCTGTTCCAGAAACTTCATCTGGAGGCACAAGATTTTTTGTTGGCGGTGAAAACCCTTCCCCCATTCCAGGGAGCTTGCTCCCAGGTGCCTTTCTGGTGTGTTTCTTGCTTGAATTGCAAATGGAATCACTGCATAAACCCTACATAACTCAGAGCCCCATGTTGGCAGTATCTTATTTTTCAATTTCTTTTTTTTTTAATTGAATGAACATATTTTATGCAAGCCGTTCTACCTTGGTGAAGGCTGTTCCCCTGTGATTCATCAGAGTAATAACTAGAAACACCATTATTTGGCTCCATCCTCCTGCTGAGAACATCACATAACTGAGAAATGTTCATGCGTCTCACAGAGTTATGGGGAGAGGAGAGGGGGGCAGCCAGAGCAGGAGAACAGGGAGGAAGGAACAAACAAGCGATTGTGTACACACGCACAGGGAGGCGTCCTGAGCCCTGGGAGGTGCTGAGAGGAAAACAAACCACTCAGGCTGTTGACCACACACACACACACACACATACACACACACACACTTGGAGGCTCACAGAGAACCACACGCACTCCTCTATTCGGGTATCCCATGCTTGAAAAAAATATTTTTAAAGATAAACACAGCATTTCAAAGTGAAAAGAAATGTCAGAGTGCCAATCCAATTGCCTTATTTGATATATAAGAAAAATCAAGCTCGGAGAGGTAGTGGATATACCTACCCCTACGTGTCACATTTGCAGGCACCCACGTTCCTGGGTTTCTGCTTAGAAATATCTAAATCACCTAGCCTCAGATGCAGCACAAATCTTTATTTATGTTTATTGAGCTCTTGTTCCTGAGTTAGTGACTTTCAGACTTCCTTATCACTTCCATCTAAGGTGTGGCTGAAATACATTTGTTATCGTTTGGGTGTTTTTTCATGACCTTTGTTAGGATGGCTGAGCACCTCTTAGTGTTTCAGAAGGCTCTCCTCAGGACAGAGAAGCCTCTCGATCAATGTCCTACAAACTCTAGCAGGCTCTCTAGGGCTGTGTGAATGAAGACTTTCAAGGTTAAATTAAGTCAAACTTTCAACTCAGATTTCTTTTTGAGTTTTACCCGGCACTTTCTTCATCTAGCCCCCCCACCCCCGCCCGCCCCGCAATCTCTTTCCTCTCCAGCCCTCTCTCCCTCTCACCACAAGACTAAGTTCTTCTAAAATATGACTCTCCTCTGGCCCTTCTTGGAGTAATCAGGATCCCAAGCTGCATGCATCCACCACTGCATGGACTAGTCATTTTCTGAATGGACTAGTCATTTTCTGGCTGCCAGTGAAAACATCCAACTCGAACAAGTGTACAGAATGGCAGGAGGAATGGGACATTTGCAAGTTCTGTAACTGCTTGTCCACGGGGTGGAGGCCGGGTCCTCAGGCCGTCAAGGATGTCTTCTCTCCTTTATCTCTCCTGTCTGCTTTCTTTCATGACAACAATTTCTATTTTGTTATTTTCAACTTTTCAGTGTCCTTGTGAATTACACATGTCTTTTTTTTTTAAGATTTTATTTATTTATTTTTAGGGAGGGAAGGGAGGGGGAGGGGGGAGAGAGAGAGAGACAGAGAGAGAGAGAGAGAGAAACATCAATGTGTGGTTGCTGGGGGCTGTGGCCTGCAACCTAGGAATGTACCCTGGCTGGGAATCGAACCTGGGACACTTTGGTTCCCAGCCCGCGCTCAATCCACTGAGCTACGCCAGCCAAGGCTAATTACACATGTCTTATAAACAATATAGAGCTGAATATTTTTGTAATCCAATATGATGATCTCTGTGTTTTAACCAGAAATTGTAATTCATTAAAATATATTGTGATTACCAATCTATTTGGATGTATTTGTTCCATTTTATCTTTTGTACTTTTTACTCTGCTTTTTTCTACTCTTCTTTTTCTCCCTTCTACTTGATTGATCGTTTTTCTTTCTTCCTTTATTTTCCTTTTACTGTTTTGTAGTTTATACATTGTTTTATGGTTTTCTTAATTTTTTTAACATGCACACTTGACTTAGTGAAATCTGAAGTTAATAGAGAGCCATATCATCAAACAATATAAGACCTTAGAATACTGCAACAACTATTAGCCTCATCGCATCCTATATGTTGTTCTTATTTAGTACTTTAGAGCCGCATTGTTTTATATCCCATAATTATATCCCATTATCCTGTAATGTGACCACAATACAGTCATGCATTGCTTAATGACAGAGATATGTTCTGAGAAGTGCATGGCAGGTGATGTCACTGTGCAAACACCATAGAGCACGCTCACCAGCCTAGTGGGTGTGGAGACTGCTAGACATGTACCACACCTGGATGTTATGGTACAGCCCAGCAGTTTTCAACTTTTTTCATCTCATGGCACATGTAAACTAATTACTAAAATTCAGTGGCACGTTAAAAAATATATATTTTTGCCAATAATATATATTTATACCTAAAAATAGGTATAATTTTTACTCATTCACACTGGATGACTATTGTTGTGTTGGCTGTTCTCATTTTTTAAGTTGACAATCTGAGGGAAAAAAGGTCAGAGCTCCTGACTAAATAGTCATGTATTATACACTTAAAAAATTTTTGTGGCACACTGGTTGAAAATCGCTGGTATACAATTCAAAAGAACCTATGCATCCCAATGTTCATAGCAGCACTATTTACAACAGCCAAGTGCTGGAAACAGCTTAGGTGCCCATCAGTAAATGAGTGGATCAAAAAACTGTGGTATATTTTCACAATGGAATATTACACAGCAGAAAGAAAGAAGGAGCTCCTGCCCTTTGCTGCAGCATGGATGGAACTGGAGACTATTATGCTAAGCGAAATAAGCCAGGCAGTGAAGGACTCACCTATATGTGGGACCTAATCAACAAAACAAACAACAGAGCAAAATAGAACCAGAGGCATGGAAACAAGGAACAGACTGACAGTGACCAGAGGGGAGGGGATAAGGGAGGAAAGAAGGGACAGGGCCTGGTTAAAGAACATGTATCCCCATTGTGGGAGTGGAGGGTGGGCAGGGTAGGGAAAAGTGAGACACTGTAATACAGAAACAATAAAAATAAATAAATACATAGACATTGAAATAATTTTTAAAAAAGAAAGGGAGAAAATCACTGGTACAGCCTATTATTCCTAGGCTATAAGCCTGTATACATAGCATGTCACTCTACTAAGTACTGTAGGCAATTGTAACACAATGGTAAGTATTTGTGTACATGTCTAAATATAGGAGAGCTACAATAAAAATATGGTAAGAGAAGATAAAAATTGGTATATCTGTATAAGGCACTTACCGTGAATGGAGCTTGCAGGACTAGAAGCTGGTCTGGGTGAGTCAGTGAATAGTGGTGAGTATGTGAAGGCCTAGGAATTCCTAGACCACAATGGTGGTATCATGACATACCTCAACCCCCCACAAGACATGGGCTTGAATTATAACTTATTTATAATAATTTATTACTGGAGTGCACAGTAATATCTTAGGTTTTCATATTCACTCACCACTTACTCACTGACTCACCTAGAGCAACTTCCAGTCCTGCAAGCTCCATTCATAATTAACACTGTACATTTAAGCTACACTAATTTATTTAAAAATGTTATTCTTCAATAATAAATTAACATTAGTTTACTATAGCATTTTTACTTTATAAACTATTTAATTTTTAACTTTTCAAGTCTTGTAATAACACTTACTTTAAAACACAAAGACATTGTATAACTGTACAAAATATTTTGTTCTTTATTTTCTTATTTTATATTAATAGCTGTGGGTAATACATTTTGCTATGACATGACATCTCTAGGTGGTATGAAATTTTCAGCTTCATTATAAACTTACAGGACCACAATCATATGTATGGTTCATCATTGATTGAAGCATTGTTTTGTGGTGCATGACTGTATTCTATATAGGAAATGTCTTACTGGATTTGTCCACATATTTATCATTTTCTTTGCTTACCAATTCTTCTTGCATCTCAGTCCTTGTTTCTAGGTAAAATTTTATTTTTCCTAAAATAATCTTGCCATGGCTCTTTCAAAGAGGATCTGTTAATAGGAGATCCTGTTGGTCTCTGTCTGAAATGCCTTTACCTTTCCTTTCTATCAGACTCTTAATTAGAATTCTACCTTGGCAGGGCTTTTTCTCATCTCTTTGAAGACATTCCATTTTCTCCTTGTTTCTCATGTTGCTACTGAAAGTTGCTTTTGCTTCTGTAGTTGCTAATTATCATTCCTTTATAATTATCTTTTTTCTATTATCTCTCTTAGGATTTCCTCTTCGTCTTCAATGATCTGCAATTTTAGTGCAAGGTGTGATGTTCAAGGGGTGGGCTTATTTTTAATCATTTTGATTGGGACGCCTGAGATTCCTGAGTTTGAGAATTAATGCTTATCAGTAATTCTGAAATATTCTTATCCATTATATTATGTAATATTGCCCCTCTTGTTTTCTGTATTCTTCTTCTGTAACTCCCATTAGGTGTGTGGGGGACTTTTTAATCCCATTCTCTATATGTCTTAATCACTTTTTCATATCTCTTTCTCTTTAACTCTCTGCAGGCAAAGTATTTTCTTAGAAACATTTTCAAGTTCACCAATCCTCTGTCAATTGTGTCTAATCTAGTCTTTAACTCATCCACTTTTTTTTGTATCAGTGATTATATTTTTTCGTGGTTAACACTCTACACTTTGGCTAGATTAAATTTATTAAAAATATACTTTTATCATTCTTCAATAATAAATTCCATCAGGGGTTTTTTTGCAAGATGTAAGCTATATTCTCATTTTTATGTTATTGATTCTTCCTTTTATATATATATTCATTTCAAGCCTAGTAGCTCTGCTGCTTGGAGTTTTTGTGAGTGAAATGTGTTAGGGTCTAATATTGCTTTTTGTTGAGTCTCCTCACTCTCACTCAAGGTAGCTAGATTCCTTGTGTGTTTCATTATGTAGAATTATAATGCTATTTTCAATGGAGCTTTATCTATGGAGTACCCTTTGGTTTGATGATATGTTGCCAAAAAGTCTGGGTTTCCTTTCATCTAATCCCTTATCCATCCTAGCATCATTTTTATGTTAATCTATGGATTTAGGGATTCCCAGACCATGGAGGTAGTAGCATCGGGTCTTCACAAGACAGAGGCTGTCATTATAAACTATCAGGGAGAGTCTTCCCCATCTCCAGAGCTCAAGCCAAGACCAAGAGCCTGTGTGTATTCTCCCTGTAGAAGATGATTTTCTAGTTTTTCTTAAGCAGCCTCTTGCTCTAAGAACAGTGCTTAAGGACCCCACCTTTATGCAGGGTCATTATTTCAAACTCAGCACAGAATCAAAGCCTTGTCTCCTGCTCCATGTGAGGATCCAATCTCCAATCCAAGTCACAGAAATGACAGTGCCAACTCCCAACCTAAGATAGTTACAGTCTTAATTTATACATCAAATGCTCTGATTTTTGTCTCATCTTCATTTTGAATTCTTTAAGATTTCTCATATTTATTGCAAGTTCAGTTAGGCATCTTCTACATATTTTTTATTATTTATTCATAATTTTAAAGAAATTTTCTGAGGGAGGAATTTCAGATTACCGAGGTAAATGTTGCCAGGACCAGGATTCTCTGCTTTCCTCCCTGTTGACTTCATTCCCAGAACAGCTTGCTCTGTGTGGTGGCCATCAATGGCCCCTAGAAATTCCAGGCTTACACTGGGCCTTAGAGACAGAGAGACCAGAAGCAGAGAGTAGCTCATTTCTGGAACAGGGGTAACTACCATTGGCTTGATTGGGTCACATGCCCATCTCTAGACCAACCATAATGAATGACTCAGCCACCCTTGAGGGGGAAGGATGGCATAGGCATACCCAAACCACATGAATGTCAATATCAGGAAAGGGGAAAATAGGAGCTTGAGAAGCAAAAACAATTGTTAACAACAGTCATTTTAAAATATACAAAGTGTTATCTCATATAGCCTTCACCTTGAGAGGTAAGGTATATAATCATGTCTCCCATTCACACAGCTGCTGAGGGGTAGAGCTGACACTGGAACGTTGGTCACCTGACTCAAATCTTGGATGTTTTCAATCAAGGCTAAACATCTTGGCTTAGCACTTAAGATCAAGTATTTCTTAGTCCTGCTTTATCTATTGTGCCTCATCTCTCACTACTCTACTAGCTCAACTGCTCAGTCTCACCTTTGTGCTTCATTCATGCCAGCCCTGCACCTGTGATGGCCCCATGTGGCCTTCCAGCCAAGCCAAGAAGAGGGCAAGACCTGGAGCCCAAGTGAGCAATAGGTTTCCATCTCGTGCCAACTCTGACCAGAGGCTGGATCTGTATAAGACACAATGTTAAGGGTGTGTTCATTAACAGAAGGAGTGGTCTCCAGAGAAATCAGTAAGAAAGCGAGAAATACAGAAGAAGCTAAACATGGTTTCAGCTGCAGCCTATCTGGAACCTGATCTACGTGGAGTTCTGAAGTGTGAATGATATCGTGAAGCTGTCCCTCAGTGAGGTAAGGCTTTTGTATCTCAGTCACTGGCTGTGGCCAAACCCTGAGGGTAGGTGGGAGGAGACTGTGACCTGCTAGGTATCTCTTGGTGAAGAGACTTCTATCTGCTGGGGCAGACGATCCAGAGAAGAGGGCAGCAGTGAGCTGTTGGCATCAGACACTCACAACAGCTTGGGAGTGGAATAGCTGGCCAGGCCAAGAGGACCTGGGTTGGACATTATTGCATCTAGAACATTGGGAAAGTATTGTGATTTATTAAAAACAACAACAAATTATGAAAGCTGTCCTTTGTTAAGCACATATGTGGCAGACACTATCCTTAGCACTTTATATGTTTAATCCTGATAATAGTCATATAACTAAGTACTAAACTGAGTGAAGCACAGACAGTCTAATTATTCAAGGTCACACAATAGACAGGGTTCACACTAGAATCTGGATGTATCACCACTTAATGATGCCTGGTATGAGTGAGAGAGGCAGGGGTGGCCACACAGGTGACAGAAATGTATCATTTTGAAGACGTTGGACTGCTTTGTGCAGAAGTCTTCTCCTTCCAGATGCCTCTTGGCTCTTACCTGGATGATCTATAGTTCATCAACTCACACTGTTCAAGACACATCTGGAGGATGATGTCTCCTTCCAGAGGCTTCCATTTGATAGAAAACTGCATAGAGTCCACTTGGTGAGGTATTTGGAAATCATGACATATGAAGAATGGGCAAATGGGCTGGGGGTGTTGAACCTAGAAAGACCTTGACTCTGAGAGGAGTTACAGGGTTTCTTAAATCAGAAAAAGGACTGTTGAGTTCACAAATTCAGATGGACAGGGGCAGAGAGCCAGAGAGGAAGGATGACTTATCCAAGCAGTAGTGTCTGATGGCTTTAACCCTAGGTCTCTGATTAAGTGCTGTGTCAGTAAGTGTTTAACAGTCAGCTCTCCAAGAATATGGAATGCTGATTTGTAGCATTTGCCAGTTTCTGTGATGTAGACACTCCCACTGTGGCTGAGTTCAGCTTCCCAGTGTGCCATCACTGAGTGCAGAGTTGAGAATAGATGTGCACACCTGGCTGTTGTGAGTTGGTAGGAGCTGGCTCCTGCACACAGTGGTTCCCAATACAGAGCCCGTTCTGCAGGACCGGTCATTCCCCACCACTAATCCCATAAGACACCCACTGAAGGAGCGGTCTAAGGTTACACTAGTTTGGAAAGCATAGCATTTACATCCCATTCTCAGAGCATGGTTTGGTGCATTAGCTTATTAAAGGCCCCCTTAAATCCTTCAGTAAAGAAACCTGAGTAACTTCAATTAGTTCAGCATTCTCCAAACCTGTTTGCCTTTCCAACCATTTCATCACATACCTCTTAGCCGCATCCCTTGGAGCTGGTGTCCAAAGGGACACCCTTTGGGAAATGCCAACCAAAGCAATGTTTTCACATAAGCTATGAGCCATCACTGAGGAGGAGGCTCCCCTTTCTGTTCTCTTTGGTTTCAGAGAGTGAAAATGGGAGCAATGAGTTAACATTAGAGGAGACATATTATAAGAGGAAGTCTTTTCTAATAATAAGACCACCTCACAGTAACACGGGTCTTGAAGGAAGAAGGTGGCCATTGACATAGGGGGGCGGATGATCGTGTCAAGGCTTGCACAGGAAGACAGTTAGAGAAGATTCCTTCCAAGCACTATCTGTGAAGTCCCAGGATTCTATTAACTTGAAGTGCATAGACTCTGTCTGGGGCCTCAGAGCAGAGCCCATCAGGGGGGCTGTCTGTGTGTGAAAACAGAGATTCCAACTTTATTTATGTGTATGATATAATTTTAGAAGGACTAGGATGTCTCACTTCCCAAAATATACTTTATATTTTAGTATTCTTTAAGGTCTAGTTTCTGCATTAATTCACCATTAGAGCTTTATTTCTTGAGCTTATACTTTATTCCATGTTTAAATGCATATTCTCTTGGGAAAGGGGTAATTTGACATAAGCTGGCATTGGCCAATTATAACCCTGCAGTGTGTTTAGGTTCTTAGTTTCCCTCAGAGAGCAGCTTTTGATTGGAAAAGGAGGGTTAGGGGAGGGGAAACAAGGACTGGGGACTGGGTAGCAGGCGTGGAGGCAAGAGAGGCTTCAGGCCAGTGGGGAGTGGGTGTGGCAAAGAAAGTCTTGGCTGCCTTCATGAATGTGTTTGGGGGCTGGGCCTGTCCTAGAGACATCCCAAAACTAGCTTAGAAGGCAGCAAATTTAACTGGTGGCTGGTGTGCAAATCATCCAGATCTGTTAGTATTTCTGATGAGTCGATCTGTCACAAAATGAGGCATTTAAAGTCTTTACAACCAAAAGGGATTTGCCTTTTTAGACACTTCCATCCAGCAAGCCCAACTGCGGCAGCCTATTCTGCTGGCTGGATCCAGCAGCAGGTTAAATGTGTGCAGCGCTACTAGCTCCACTTGTATGGAGATGTCCAGGTGAAACCTTGCTTTCGTGTTTACAGCATGACAGAATTCTCAGAACAGTCTGAAAACACAAGCAGTCTGGTCTTTATTCTGTAAATGAGGAAACTGAGGCATTTACCTAAGGTTACCTAGGAAGTGGAGGGCAGAGCTTAGATTCAGCCCAAGGTTTACATTTCAAATGCCTCTGTAATTACTTTTTAAATTGATTTGCATTTTAACAAGGTGGTACAAGTATCATAATTTAGACTGTCAAATGGCTGCACGAGGCTTCTAGTGACAAGCAGCAGCCCCTGCCCCACAGCCCCAGGCCTGACTCCCGGTACCTAAGGGCAGTCTCAACTTACTTTTTAGCTCCTTCTTCTTGTATTTACTTTTGCATTTCTAAGTAAAATGTTTACAGTTCTAGTTCTTGACTTTAAAAAAAATCTAAAATCATCCTTATGGAAGATGAAGATACAATTTTTTATACTCCCATTCACACACACAAACATACATCCTCACAGTCACACACATGCACTTTCCCCTCTAAAAGTCGTGATGTTACATCACAGTTTTTATTTCTGCTATGTTCATTTCAATTTCTAGGATCTCCCTGACTGCTCCTGTGGTATATAACATCCTGTTTTTGTTGCATTAACAATATGTCACTTATCTCCCTGAAATTTACTTTTTTATTTGAAGTATTTTTTTTCTGCATACATTGTTTCTCTTTCTCTTGAGTCCTTTTTCTATTGGCTCATATTGACATCAGTCTTTCAAGTTAAAGATTGTCCTTAAAAATCTGATAATCCTTGTCTTTCTTGGCATATTGACTCACGAGACCCTAAAAGCTATTGGATGCTCTCAGTGCCTGGGTAGGTGGCTTCATGTAGGATGACGAGATGGAGACCAGCCAATGTGGTACTTACTCCACCTGGGAAGGAGAGTTTTCCTCAGCTCTGTGGTCTGACCTCCTAAAAGGAGTGAAGTGTGTGACTTATTTCCATGTTGTACTGAAATAACCCCCTGAGGCTCCAAACTCCTGTATCGGGAGGTGGGGCCTGGTTTCCCCTGCCCACAGTCTCACAGCTCTCCTCCCTCATGTGAAAAGTCTTTTTTCCCTGTTGTGTCCAGCCTGGGGCTCCTGCCTTCTGGCCCCAACATGATGCAGACTGGTCAGTCCCAAAATCTTTGCTTCGCAAAGAGGAGTGCAGTGCATCTTTGAGGGTGTGCCATTGTTGCAGGGGAAACAAAGCCACAGGAAAAATATGGGAAATGATCTTGTGGTGTCAATGTTTTCCCCGTTGCAATAAGTAGAATCATTTGTGTATGTTTTTTCCATCCAACAAACACTCACTACATCCCAGTGTTATGAGCAGCGGGAGACAGGTGCTCTCATTCAAAATGGAGCCCTGAAAACCTTTCCCTGGAAGAAGTGATTATACATGCTGGGCAGATTTAAATATTCACTAGTTCAACAAAGACTCCCTGCGTGCCCCGTGTGTGCCCAGCACCATGGCAGGACAGAGAAAAACAGGAAGCCAGACTGATGAGGTCCCTGCCCTCATGGACCTTCCATTCTAGTGGACATCAGTAGTGGCCGGACTGCATAAATGTTTCTTTGAATGAGTACAGTGAAAAACTAATTAAAAATAAGAAAGGTTTCATTAAGGATCACATCTTTTCTCGTGAAGGGAATGAGAAGCTGAGGTAGAAACTTCTGAAAGCCCATTAGGAGGCTGAAACCAGGAAACATAACCCCATAGATTAGAGATTCAAAATGGGCTTAGGAAACATAAAATCAGGACTCTCCTGGGAAATGGTTAAGTCACAGCCAAAGGCATTAGCACTGAATTAAGAGGAATATGAGCTAATGAGAAGGGGGCAGAGTGTGGAGGAGCCTGGGGAGGGAGGGTGACTAGGGATCAAGTGCTGGACTGAGAAGAGGGAGGGAGGGAGGGAGGGGGGAGGAAGGGAGGGAAGGAGGGAGGAGGCAGACAGCACCGATCTGCTTAGCAGGCTCCCCTCCAGCGGGAGGGGCAAGGGCTGCTGGGGAATGAGGAAGGGGTTCTGAAGACAAACAGGGACCTGCGAATGGCCCCTCCTCACACACTCCGGAGTTCCGACCAGCACGTGGCCGGAGCAAGGCCAGCCAGAGTTAGAGTGATACAGGTTTGTGTGGCAGTACAGGCCGTTTGTTCCCAGCCTCCCCTCCTGTCCTTGCTGTCTCTGCCCCATCCACAAGGCTCTGACCAGGGCCCCCATCTTGATCTAGGCTGTGTTTTCTTCTTTTGGAGGAGAACGAGGCAGCCGAAGCTGGTCTCTGAATGTGCAGAACAAGTCATCTTCATTCCCTGGTAAAAGAATGGCAGGTAGGAGGGAGCAGGGCAGACATGGCCCTGAGGACAGAAGCGAGGTGTGGGTGGGGGCGGGGAATCCTGTCAGGATCTCCAAACCCACTCTGCACAAAGTGTGACCCCTTGCTGCTCTGAGCAAGTCCTGACTTATACTTCACCTCTTTTGCAAACAAGTAGTAGTAATCACAAGTAGTTAGTAGTGCAAGCAGTCCTGGGCAGGGCTGCAGCACAGCTCGGCAAAGACATAGAGGCTCCCATCTCTTCCAGCCAACTCATCCTGTGGGCCTGCTGAGCACCAGCCCCTGCCCAGGCACAGAGTACACAGAGCATACCCGGCGCTCACAAACTAGCCAGGGCCACACACAGTCACCCTGCTCGGTGACACTTTACCCCTGTCACTGTTGTTTTTGACACACCACAGATGAAGCCCTCTCAGAGTGAGTTGGAGAACCTCACACAGACAGGATTCTGGGGCTCAGAGCCAGCACCCCTAAACCTCTCCCTGCTCCCAACACCCAAAGCAGGTGCTTCCTAATGCGACAAGGACAGTGGTGATGCAGGTGGGGGTGCATGAACGATGGTGTGCGGGTGCCTGACAAGCAAGCGTGGTGCCCGCCTGTCTCCATAAATCGCCGCCGCGCCTCATCTTTCATTAGAACATTCAGCAGTAATTGCTGGCAAAATGCCACTTGCCTTTTTCTCATTTTAACAAAACATTTATGCATGAAAGATTTAATGCCAGGTATCAAGCATATCATTGTAAATTTACCACTAATTAAGCCTAATTAAAATAATTAAATGGCTGTGGAGTCACCACGTGAATTAAAATCACTTCTCTTCCGCCCGGCTGTTTCTCAGTAGCCAGGCCCTTCGTTTCAGGGACAAATATTATGTCCCTCTCTCAATTTGTTTCCGTCGTCGCCCTGCTCAGCTTCACACAGGCTATTTGCACGGCCAAGGAGATTTGATAATTAAGATAATGCTGTGATTTGACGGTGCGGTTTTTCAATTTCGGGACCTCAGGAGATTTTCCTTTATCTCGGTGAAGTATAGACAATTTGACAAATCTGTTGCTCGGAGCAGTCGCCGGCGTTTGCATATTCATTACTCATTGGATTTTTAATCAAAGTAGCTGATGGACCCCTTGCACCACAAATAACTCGGTCATGAATAATTTATCCGAGCTCACTGGCTGGGCCGGCGCCCTGGGTGCCCCGGGGCCTGCGGTTGGCTCGCCAGGGCTGGCCTGCCCCGAGCAGCACATGGCCACTCCAGATGTTTGGGTATCCATATGTGCACAGCTCATCAAAACCGGCAACCACCCGCACCCAGGGGCCTGGGCTGTCCCCAGATAGGCCATCTGGAGTTGGAGGGGAAAACAAACCATGGTGAATTGTGGGATGCGTGTTTATCTTCACAGGCGCCGGCTGCGGTTGTGAAGGGCGCGCAGGAGGCGCTGGAAGGCCTTGGGTGCTCCGATCCAGGGCGGCAGGAAACACGGGTCTAGTGAGGTCGTCTCGGGCAGGGCCGTTCCAGACCTTCTTGTGGGTTCCCTGCCTCGCCTGCTTCTTCAGCCCCTTTCTGTACAACCCGCCCACCCCACACACAGGCACGCCTTTCCCCCAGGACCTACCCCAGACAGGGTGTGCTGCACCGCCCCCATCCCTGGTTTCCCACAGGCTCACTTGGCAGGTGCTGCTCCTTTAATCTGTGGTTCCCCTTCTTCTCTGGCCCACCCAGCACGGCTGCTTTAGAATCCCCACCCCCTGCCTCAGGCACTCCTCGGACACCTTGCCCCAATCATGTCAACCCCATTCGATGTCCCCACGGGCCACGGGGTATGTTCTATGTGTGAGCGTGGGAGACGGAGGGTGTGCCATTGACTGGCTGATATCATAACGTGTTTTGTACCCTTTAACGGACACTTTGCTCATTTTGATTTTGCCCTTTTTCCTTTCCTTTGGAGTGGTATTGATTGGCTCCCCTGGTCTCAGGGACTTCTACAGGCTTGTGACCCACATGGCCTTGGGTTTCCAGTGCCTAAGGGCCCTTGTCCACACATTAGCCCTTACCAGTTCATTAAGGTTCAACCTGTGGCACCTTGCTTGGGAACCCTCCATGGCCCCTACCACCCAAGGCTGGGGTGGTCCCCTACCCTGAGCTTCTGGAGCACCCCCGCCATGTCCATCACCCATGAGGCCAGCTGATACTTGACAGTGAGCCCGAGAGGATAGCATGGTGCTTTGTTCATCTCTGTTCGTGTTTGATGAGTAAATAAATCCTAGATTTTATGTTTCAAAGAACAGGTACAACGACCTGGGAAGGGAACCTAGCCAGAAGAGCAATCTGAAAGTGTGTATGGAAGGCAGACAGGTCTGGCCCTTCTTGCCCAGCTGGGGGTGCCTTGGGCCACAGACCGTTGTGCAGGGTGGGAAGAAGGTGGGCACTTCTTCCTCCCCCTCCAGCTGCTTCCCTGGACACTTCTCAGCAACAGGCTCATCCATGATGGTGGGGGGAGGGTGCCCTGGGGGCTCAGATCTGCTGTGTTGTACAGGGGTCTCTCCCACCCCGAGGACTCTCAGGTCAAAGGAACAGACTCAGCCCGGGAGACTGGTCCCAATAAAGTAAACCTCAGCCACACATGCCCTTTCAAAATCGGGGTGTAGGTAGAACAACATGTTCCCTTGTGCTGTGGCAGGTAAAGCAGTAATCACTGCTCATCACTGTAATTGCTTCCCCCACAATCCACCCCAGCCCCCAGCACGCTGTGGGACCCGGGTCGTCGGGAAGGCATGAAAAGCAGCAGGTCACACTCTGCCTGTGACAGTTAAAGGGGAAGTATTTCCTGTTTTTTTTTTTTTCCTATTTTTTTCAAGGTGTGAGGGACAGTATGATTATACAATGTGCGTGTTTTGTGGGGAGGGAGTGAAGAAACTGTCTGAGCCCTAAGCAGGTACTTCCCTGAGCCTGTCAAGGATGAAACAGGCCCCTCCCACCCCGAATGGCGGCCAGCAGGCCCACGTGAGAGGAGGCTGCTGGCAGCACGCTGCGCCTTCCCATGGGCAGGCGGGAACTCCCTGCGGAAGCCCACTGGAGACCTCATCACTGGAGAGAGCTGAGATTCAGAAATCCTCAGGCAGTGCCCACTGTTAGAGACACCAGCCCAAACTCCAGAGGGAGACAGACGGAGGCGGCCAGAAGCAAAGGTGCCTCCGGGGCAGGCAGCAGCTTCTCTCCTCCAGAGAGTGACGGCAGTGCAGAGTGTTTGCCCTCACAGGGCACGCAGGCCCCAGGGAGCCGGAGAACGACCAGCAGGGTCCCCGTACCAGAACCTTCCTCCTTCCACTCGTGGCCCTCCCACCCGTCCATTCTCCTCTAGGAGCCCACCCACCAGTCATGCTATTAGCCTGCCCTGCTCAACGCCCTCTTTAGGGACCCTGCCTCCAACTGTCACCCCTCCTGAGGGAGGCAGAGACAGGACTGTGGTGGTGGAAGCAAGAACCTGCTCCCAGCTGAACCTTGAGGACTAGAGGAAGGGGCTCCAGATGGGCACAGCAGGGGGAAAATCAGGATTGGGGCAGTCAATCAGACTTTCCCATCTGGAATTTGAATGGGGACACGTTGGATTAACTGCCAGGTGAAAAATGTCAGAAAGATATTGAGACCCAGAGAAAGAAGCAGGCGCCTTACTGGTGAAGCCTGGAGTAAAACTTGACCACTATTCTTCTGAGGGAGGTGATAAAATCAGCTGGTCCCTAGAGATGACTGGGCTGCTGGAGATGATTGTTCCCGGGAGTGGAGAGTTCCTCAGCTTCTTCACCATGGTACGTGCAAGTGTCCTTCAGGTCAGCCCCACGACTGGGGTCCATTCCTTGCTTCCTATAGCAAGGAGCCCTGCTTATCACCGCCTGCTCCAGGAGGCCTCCCCAGGGCCTCCAGTCCTTGACCATCTGCTTCCCACCGCTGGCCAGCAGCACGCATTGGAGCACGGGGGTGCAGCAGCAGTGCAAGTAGGTGCAACAGTGTTGCAGTTATGCACCTCGCTGAGGACTCCCAGTCAGCCACCTGCAGCCCTGACTGTTCTTGGAATCCCTTTCAGATCCTAGAATTAGCATTCTTGCTTGTTAGTGTCGTAGCCAGAGCAGCCATGTATGCTTTCAGGTCCTGGACAACTAACTTTTTTTCATTGTCTTTGTGTTGTATTGTGGAACTCACAAAATCTATGGTTAATAGCATTATTACAATTTTAAACTCCAAATACAAATATTTTTCCTTATGTTTCCGAGTCAACAAACATTTAATTGAAGGCCTTCTGAGTGAAAGGCATGATGCTGGATACTGAGGACACAACTTGATGATAAGAATAATAATGACTCTTGTCGAATGTTTCTTCATTGAATTCTCCTAATAGCCATATTGATTGGTGTTGCTGGGGTCCTGGTTTTTACCAATTTACCAATGAGGAAACTGAAGTCACACAGCTGGTACATGGTAGAGCGAGGATTTGAACCTCAGAAACCTGGTTCCAGGATACATGCTCATAATTACTATTAGAAAAAGAAAATAAAAAATCCATCAAAAGCTTCGTATCCTATAGCAGATGAATACCCATAAATAGATTGTTTAAGTTCTTATGTTAAGTGCTAAGAGTATGCACTGAACATTTAAAATCTATAAGTTTTATAACGCTTATTTCTATTAATTTTTCATGATTTAAACTAACAAATGTAGTAACAAAGGCTACTAAGCATAGAAATGCCTGTCTCTTGAGCTCTTGGGGGTTTTGTGATGGGACCTAGTTTCTGTGACAGAGGGGCTGGTAAGGAGTGAAACAGGAACTGGCATCTGGCATCACGGCTGATGATACACGAGTCAGCAACGGATCTAATAGAGCTCCTATTGTTTTGTTTCATATCCCCAGGGAAACTTGAAGCCTCTGGAAGGCAGAATCTGTGGCTTTTCATTCATTAATTCCTTTAACTATGAAAGAAAACAAAAACATCCCTTTAGCACCTATCAGGAACTGGGCATAAGCTACTGGTCAGAGGTGCAGAGACGAGGAGGGGCTTACACTCTAAGGAAGGAGACGGATGGGCCAAGAGCTAACAGGTAACAGTACTGCCAGGACTGTAGCAGAGGAGGGAGCAACCAGCTCTGCCTGGGAGGTGGAGGGTGTTTCTGTTGCTACGGGATGAAAAAGGAGAACGATGAAGAGTGGCCCAGCTGCCGAGTGGCGACAATATCCTTAGCCTTTGGGGGACCTTATGTGGTTGCGTTGCCACAGTTGTGACTTGCGGACACAGTTCAGCACCCACGAGGTCCTGCACACACACAGTCTTACGCTTCTCCCCAGCCTGTGCTTCCTATCCCTTCTCCCTCCTCTGCTCTCTGTCTTCAGCAACCCTTTCTCTGCTCAGCTTTCCCTCTCCTCTCCATCTTTCGTCCCTCTCCTCTAATGGCCCTCTTAGCCGCCTTCTTTCTCTTTACTTTCTTAACTGTGGTTAACAGGACAGGATAGAAAACTCAGACTCTGAAAAGAACAAGAACGTAGCAGGACTGCTCCGTGTACCAGCCTGGTTCTACTCATGTTCCACCACCTCCGGGAGATTTCTGATGCTTGCCAGGAAAGTGCCAGAACACTGGCCTTGGGTTCCTCCCTCTTTCACTGGGTAAGCTTTGGTGAGTGGCACTCAGCGTGTCCATGCCAGTGTTCAGTCACCCATATCTACCTATTTACTCAGCAAACAGGATGTTCTAGATCCCTGAGGTAATTACTGGGAGGCTGAGATGAACACAGTCCACTGGCAGAGCCAAACACACAGCACACGATGACAATACGATGTAATGTAAACCAGGTGTGAAAGCACTGGCCTGCAGAAAAAAAAGCCTGCAGAAGAGATTGGAGACTGATCTGAGAGGTGGAAAGAGGATCAGGAGAGAATGGTGTCATCAAAGCCAAGAGAAGGTTTCAGCACAGGGGTGGCACCCACAGGGTCAAACGCGGCTGAGTGGCCGTGGGAACGAGAACAGAACAGCTCGCAGGGATCCGACCACAGGAAGGCCTTGTGACCATGCGGGTGCCGTGTGGGTAGGTGAGGAGGGAAGCCAGGTAGGTGGTGGTGCATCGAGGAGGGAACGGGGGAGTGGAAATGGCACACTTGAGTGCACACAGGTCTACAGAAGTTTGACTACAAAGGAAAGAGAGAAATGGTGTAGTTGCTGAAAAGACACATGAAGATAGAGACTTTGGGGATTTTTTTTAGGTTGGAAGAGATTTGAGCATCACAGCAGATTCCACTGCCTCCACTTGGGAGAGGAAAAAGAGCATCTATCCGTTTTCCTTTATCCTTCCTCACAGAGGGTCCCAGTGCTTTAACCAGCGTCTGTTGTGAGGAGAGTAGGCGGGCAGCCTCTGCTGTCCTGGGTTCTGCTGGAGGATTTGGAGCCAGCAGATGGCTTTTAGAGAAGTGTCCAGCTGCTGGATTCAGTGGGTGTATGTGACGGTTGACTCCAAAGGGCACCCAGGCCCCAGAAACAAGTTATCTAGGGAGCCAGGCAGCCCCTCTCTGTGCTGGATGACTCTCAGACACATATCTCAGCTACCAAGAAGGGGTGAGACCTTCGAAGGAGGGGGACTTGCAGAACACTTTCTTCTCAGACCTGCTAATTTGGCTACTTGGTTCATTTCAAGCAGACCTGGCTATCTGCAGGGGGAAACTTCTTTTCCGGGTCCCTGTCTCTCTGTAGCTCCCTAAGCAAAGGCCCAGAGAATCCCTGGAGCCACCAGAGTCCTGCCTCTCTGAGCCACAGACCCTGTACGTGCTTGGCTGAAGCAGTGGGGGCAAGGAGTGTGGAGAGTCCGCAGGACTCCTAGCGACAGTCAAATATGGATGTGTGAGGCATGTGTGTGAGTGTTGTTATTTAACATGGAACCCAAAAAATATGGAATTGAAGTCCATCTACAGGGTCACCAGGTCTAAGTATCCTTTTTTCACAGATGAGGAAACAGGCTGAGAGAGAGGAAGGAACTTGGGTGAAGCAGAACTGGGTCTAGCCCACACCCTTGACTGTGGGCCTCTCATACCATCCCCTCCAATTACTCCCACCCTGAATTGCAGGGCTGGGCATGACAGTACATTTGAATTCAGAATAATTTTCCTGGAAAAACAATGGGCTCAATGTGGTTGCGTGTAACTCTCCAGCAGGCCGTGTTGGATGCCGGTGACAGCATTCAGGTGGCTTTGGGGAAACCCACGCCGAGCCCGAGCACGGGTCCCTGTCGTTCGAGCCAGAGCGACCTGCCCGTCTCTGTGGTCGCGGGCCTCACAGCTTCTGCTCCGTAGCGGCCAACTGCGCTAGACCGCAACTCTGTGGGGGCCTGGACTTGTCTTCTTCACCGCGCTGGCCTCCCACCTAGCCCACAAACGGCTCAGGGTGCAGTTCCATGAGTATCTGTTGAAATAATTAATTAGTTAATTAATTCTGCTTTGTAGAACCAGTTCTCCAGGTGGAAAGTGTCCAGATTTCTGACCTCGAACCCGGGGAAAGTGTCTCTCTCCAAGGTGGCTCTTGCAGCAGAAACAGGACTCCTCTCCTGCTCTGTTTCCCATCGGGCAGGCGCGGGGCTCCAAATGTCTCCCGACGGCGCGCGCGCGCGCGCACACACACACACACACACACACACACACACAGACATGCTTCCCTGCTTCCATGTTTGGATGTGTGTGTTTTTAAGATTTTATTTATTTATTTTTAGAGAGAGGGGAAGAAAGGGAGACAGAGAGGGAGATAAAAATCAAAATGCGAGAGAACGGTTGCCTCTCACACACCCCCAACTGGGGACCTGGACCACAACCCAGGCATGTGCCCTGACTGGGAATGGAACCAGTGACCTTTTGGTTTGCAGCCTGGCACTCAATCCACTGAGCCACACCAGCCAGGGCAAAGATGCTGTGTTTTTTTTAATGCTACCCTGCTACACCCGCTCTGTTCTTAGCTATATTTTGTGCTAAGCTAACTGCTACCTCCTAACTGTTATGCCTGCTAACAGCTGACTTACTTTTACCCCCATCCCTATCGTTTATTCTGAATATGCAGCCAGGATTTATGTAGTTGGCTTTGGGGTCCCAAATATAGGTCTTCATGTTTACCCTTATGAAATTTTATCTTTCTGGACTTGCCCCTTCAGTCTAGACTGTCAAGATGTGCACGCATGCTACTTCTCCTCATTCAGGCCATCAGAGAATGCGGCAAGCAGTTGTTCTGTCTTCATCCACTTGACTGAAACTTAAACTGGTCTGCATGTGAGATGGAGTCCTGAGGCATATCACTAGAGCCCCATCAGGGTGACAATGCTCTTTTTAATTGACCCTAATCGAGCACTCTTCTCGGTAAGGGTCAATTAAAAGGTGTATTTAACTATACCACCATGCAAGCTTCAGCCAGTTCTGAATTTTTTCCCACACCTTGGTCCAATGACTAGATAGACAAGATTATATGACCTTTTGCCATTTTCTCCACCTGGCCTCCTTTATGTTTTATTTTCTCTTCGACCTCCCCACCTTCTCCTTTTGCTCACTACTGCAGTTTTTATAAGAAAATATATATAGCTTTTAGGTCCACAGTGTTAAGTTTTGAGACACCTTAATCCAGCCTAAATTTCCCCTTGGGTTTTCTTATGATTTTACAGAATATAATATAAAATCAACATGTAGTAAGTTTGTGAAAGTAAAGAAAGACATTGTGAGTCAAATTCCTTGTTGGAATTCAACTCAATGTGTTATAATTTCCTCCTGGAATGTGGATGTTTTCTTACCCCAGTGTCCCTGGAAAGGACAGCCTGAGAGTGAGCTTGCATGCAGGGGCTTCGCTGGGAGGAAGTACGATCCAGGGCAACAAGGGTGAGGGCAAAGAGGAAACTAGGAAGGAAGGAAGGAAGTGCTATTAGGTAGAATCATGTCCTCAGAACTCATGTTCATCCAGAACCCCAGAATGTAACATAATTTGGAAATGGGGTCTTAGTTAAGGTAAGGTCACACTGGATTGGGTGGGTCTTACATAACTGGTGTCCTTATATTATAGGAGGGAAGAGACAGGGACATACAGATGCACACAGGGAGGAGGGTCATGGGAAGAGAGAGGCAGAAATTAAAGTGGTACATCTACAAGACAAGGAATGTCAAGTATTGTCAGCCGCCACTAGAAACTAGAAGAGGCAAAGACACATTCTATCCTAGAAAGTTCAGAGGGGACATGGCCTTGCTGACACTTCAATTTTAGACTTACAGCCTCCAAAATTGTGGCAGAATTCATTTCTGGTGTTTCAAGCCCCCTCTTTGTGGTACATGGTTACAGCAGCACTAGGAAACCAGCGGAGAGAGAAAGTAAATACAAGGTTATACATTCTGAGATGGGCACCTTTACACAAGAAGAGATTGAACAATAAATCTTATGACATGTGTATTTTAGCACCATTTTTAAATTGAGGAACAAAAAGAGGCTGGATACAGGTAGAGAGGCTGTTTGGAACCTCTGCTGCTTAGAATATTTTGTCAACAGAGAAGAAATAAAAAGGGGTTCTCCTTCCCACCTTCTCTTTCTCACTGGTCAGAGTTTCCCACACAAGGTGTAAAGTTCTCAGAATGTCCAGACTGTGTTATCTCTGAGCAGCTGTAAAAACTATGCTTGTCTCTGGGCACCTACCTCCACGGAGCCCGGACCTGGTGCTACGAACCAGAGCCTCTGCTCCGCGCACATCAGCTCCATGGCCAGAGCCAGGTCACAGGGAGCCTGGCCCTCAGACCATGGGAGGCTGAGGCAGTTGGCAGTGTGAGGACATGAGGCCTGGGTGGCACTGAGGGGACCCTGTGCGCAAGCAGCTCAGGGACCAGACGGAAGTGAGGCAGGCAGACCTGGAGAGGTGCATGCTGTGAACCTCACAATGATGCGTGCGTGAGAGAGAGTGGAGAAGTTGACAAATCAGGGTTCCAGATCTACCGCCTGTAAGGGCCAGGCAGGACATGAGAGGAGAACCAGGTGTGCAGCCACCTCTATGATCCGGGAGCACACGTTCCCTGTGACAGGTGAGCCCCTGTCAAGTGGGCAATAGGTTGCTGCCAAGCAGGGCATGGGTTCAGTATTGCCAGGTCCTCCTACTCTTCATAAGAAATGAAACAGTTTTTTTTTTTAAAAAGATTCCCTCAGTTTTTCAATGTTGTTCAGTATTGGAGAAAGATGTCTAAATGCTATGGGAGTGTGAGAACTAAATTAAGAAACTTAAATTGCTCCTGAAGGACAAAGCAGATGACTTGAACACATGGAAAGATGCACCGTGTTCTCGAATGGGAAGACGCATCATAGGGTGCTGGTGCTCTCTGGGTTCATCTGTATTTTTAAAGTAATAATCAATAGCAACTTGGAGGAGATAGACATGTGTATCTGAAGTGCATATAGCAAAACAAAACAAAACAGTACCCCCCCAGAAAAAAACCACAAGCAACAATACTCAGGAAAACTCTGAAAAGAAGAGTGACGGGTGAGGAGACTAGCTTTGTCAGACAGACAGACAGACAAGGTGTAAGGTTCAGTGGCTAAAACAGCCGTGCTGGTACTGAGTAGACAGACAGATGGAACCAAAAGGAAAGTCTAGAAACAGAGACAAAAATTAACTTACATTACAATAAAGATAAAATCTGAAGATGGGGGCATGGACTATATCAATAAATGATGGGTAATAACTTAGTAGACATCTAGGGAAAAAGTTAGATATATGCCTCCATGTCAAAACAAAGTTCCCATCTAATCTAATATAACATCTATTTTACTCACTCAGACCATTTATTTTCTGCTTCTCCCTCCAGAACGTAAGTCCCATGTCACCCGAGGGTTTTGACTGCTTTGGTTGCTGCCATTTGGTGCCCAGAACAGTGTGCATGGCCAATAAATATTTCATAAATGAATTGAATAAGTGAATCAAAGTTTAAATGTTAATAATAAAACCTTTAAAGTTATGGGGAAATCAATGGAGAATACTTTTGTAACCTAACAGTAGATAATACTTTCTAAGAATTAAAAGAACTCAAAAGCCTAAAAGAAAAAAATGATGAATTTGGTCATAGAAAGAATCTCTTCATGGCAAAGCCATCATAATTTTAAAAGATAAGTGACAATCTGGTGGGGAAAAAAACTGCTTCTTTAGAAAAAAGACAACATAAGAGAAAAACTGGGAAAGAACACAAACAGAAATTTACTAAAAGATATTCATCCTTCCTAATAAAATAAAAATGCAAAGTAAAGCTCCAACAAGGTGCTGGTTTTCACCTGTTCGATTGCCATTGTGCTTCCTCACGGTGCTGGTGAGGGTGTGAGAGACAGACCCCCTTGTAGCTCAGGCACTGGCCCTCCCTGACCACTGAGGCAAGCAGCGTAATACTGCCTCCTGAGTTATAAACCCTCATACCTTTGACCCAGAATTCCACCTCTAGGAACTTATCCTACAAATACACTTGAACACTCGCACAACAGGTCACACAAGTTAGTGCAGCACTGTTTGTAGTAGAAAAAGACTGGAAACAACCCAGATGTCTATCAGAAGGGGACCGATTAGACATGACGGCATCTCCCAATGGCGGAGTACACACAGCACTGGAATGCCATGCAGCCTTCGAACAGTGAGGAAGTTCTCTGTGTGCCAACACGGAGAGGCCTCCAAAACGTGTTTAATTGAAAAGGCAAAGCACAGAATGTGTGTATAGTGGTCTGGTATTTGTGTGCTCAGTTGAAAAAATACACACACACACACACACAGGCATACGTAACTGTTTGTAAACTCCTGGAGTATTTTTAGGAATGTTCACGAGAGACCAGTAACACCAGTTGTTTCTAGGGAGGAAAACCACAGGGCTGGACCCATGGGGAGGAGAGGGACATTCCACTGAGAACCTGCATTAATAAGAATAGACTGAATTGCTGTGGAAAGCAGAGTTCTCTATCTTCTGGCTCAGTCATAATAGAAGGTGTTCTCTTGTTCATCTAGTAGTCCGGGGTGGACATTTTATACAAGCAGGATTACTTGGGGACCCCAGCTGATGGTGACTCTCATCTTTAACACAAGACTTGAAGCATAGTCATCATTGTTCCAGCCCCTGCGAAAGGAACCCAGATGGACATTTGTGCAGAGAAGGCCTCCAGGGGCCAGGCCTGGAGGGGGCACTGGTCTGCGTTCACGTTCTGTGGGTCTGGGCCGCAGCTTGGTCACATGACCGCAGTCACCAGAGAAGCCAGAGATGCTGGATGGGAAAAGAAGAGCAGATTTGGGCAGACAGCCACCGAGTCTCTGCTGGACTAGCTTTCTGTACCTTTTAAATTTTGAAACACATAATTGTATTATTCAAAGTAATGAAAACAACTTAATCTAGAAAAATTAGAGTTAGATCTGGCCTAGGAGCTCTCAATCCACATATATACGGTGTTTGATTTTACTACAGAGGTGGCAAATTGTATCAGTGAGAAAAATATAGACTGTTCAGTAAATAGTGTTGAAAAAAAACAGAGTAAACACTGGGGTAAAAACAGTAAAATTGGCTTTCTTGCTGCACACAATGTCCCACAAAAATTTCCAGTTGGGTTGATATGAAACAAAGCATTAGAAAAAATCTAATCTTGAGGAAAGACTGTATCTTTAAAATACCCAGAACTCAGCAGCAACTGACACATCTGACCACTTTTACAAAAGTGTCATGAAAATGATGGAGGACAAAATAAAGTCAAAAGACAAGAGACTGGCTAGGAGAAAATATTTGCCACATGAAACAAAAACAAAGAAATAATTATCCCACATGTATAAATCTCATGTACAGAGCAATTAGAAAATAAACAAACAATTCAGTAGAAATGGGATCAAAGAATGTGAAGGGGATGTTCACAGAAGAGGCACCACTAAGCCCTGAGAAGATGTTCACACTTACAAGTGGCCAGGAAAATGTGAGTTAACATAGCAATGCAGAGTGCTGGTCACCGCCAGATGCGCGGGACTGGGGGAAGTGGGAGGGACACAGGGGTGAAGGTGGGTGGAAGAAATAGTCATATGTGTTGCTGGACAATGTATAAATTGGAATATCATTGTTGTAGAGCAACTTGGCATAATATATCATATTTTAAATGTTCCTAACCTTCAACCAAGACATTTTTGAATAGTCATCCTGGATAAATACTTGCACATATATACAAAGCAATATATCTAAGATGTCTATTGCTGTATTGCCATAGCAAGAAAAGAAAAAAGGACCAAACTTAATGTTCCTCAGCAGAGGAAGGTTAAACTGATACACTGTGGAAAACTTCACAGCAGTTTGGTTTTTCTTAAAGGAATAGATAGATCTATGTAAAAAATGTAGCCCTGGCTGGTGTAGCTCAGTGGATTGAGCGCGGGCTGAGAACCAAAGTGTCGCAGGTTCGATTCCCAGTCAGGGTACATGCCTGGGTTGCAGGCCATGACCCCCAGCAACTGCACATTGATGTTTCTCTCTCTCTCTATCTCCCTCCCTTCCCTCTCTAAAAAATAAATAAATAAAATCTTAAAAAAATAAAAATAAATTTAAAAAATGAAGATATGTGTGGAAACATATTGTTAAAGGAAAAAAGCAGGTTGTAGAAAAATACATGTACTATTTGTAAGCCAAACAAACCATGAATTTGTATATTAACACAGATGTACAGGGTGGGGCAAAAGTGTGTTCACACGTGGAACCATCTGACAGCTGTAGGAGGGGAGGGGCCAATGGTGGAGGAAGGAAGGGACTAGTCAGAGAACAGGCATGAGTGACCCTTGGACGTGGGCAATGGACAGGGAGTGACTGAGCTAGAAAGGTGGGCTGGGTGGGAGGGGCAAAGGGGAAAAAACTGGGACAACTGTAATAGAATAAACAATACAAAAAGAGAAAAATTAAATTTTTAGCGCTAAGAAAAGTATGATTACAGTTGTATGTGAATAAAAATACAGTTTATTCTTGTATTATTACTTATTGATTATTGTATTATTTTTCATGTGACCAACTATAAACCCACTTTGTCCCTACCCTGTATTTAAATGTTTATAGGATAGCCAAGAATTAAAACTCTTAAGAGCTAGCACTTGTGGAGAGGACTGGGATGGGGGAGGGTGAAAGCAGACTGCTTTTGCTGGGTCCCTTTATGATCTGTCACAATTTGTGACATGCTGTTGTAAACCTGTATTCACGGATTTGTCCACATACACATATGTGTTCACATCCGCATAATTAAACATTATACAGAACACTTACTGAAGAGTTACCGCACTGTGCGAAGTACTTGACTCTCATGATCTCATTTAATCCTCACAACAACCTTGTAATTTAGGCACTGTTATTAGCCCATTTACAGGTAGGAAAGCTGAGGGGATGACAGTTTAAATCGAGGGCCTGATGGCACCCAGACAGGAAGTGGCAGAGCTGGAATTCAAATTCGATAGTGTCTGATTTCAGAGGCCACACTCTCAGTCTTGACTTCTTAAGTGCACCTAACACATTTCAGCTTGTGACTCCTGACACCCAATCTATTCTGTAGCTCTGCAAGGTACCTGGGTGCACTGCAAACACAGGAGAGTGTGTTGGGAGTGCTGGGGACACAGATCTCCTCGGCAGGTGGGTCCCCTGGAAGTGCAGCTCCAAGCCCATCAGCCTGGGGACTCGGAGCTGTCTGCCTTCCAGCTGATCCTAGTAATCCCTGGCTCATTGGCCACACATAGACTCTGCAGAGCTCTGGCTTAACCTCTTCCTGGTACAGGTAGGGAAACTGAGGCTCAGAGGAGGGGTTCCATTGCTTGTGCAGGTAAGGCCTGAACTGGGATGAGATCCCAAGTAGCCTCACCCGCAGCCCTAGGGCTGCCAAACCCTGTTGTGATTCCTTCCCTGGTATAGGCAGAGGTGGAGCCATTCTGCACTGGGGAAGGCCAACCAGGGCAGGGCACAAGCTCTTCTCATTTCTCTGTAAACCAGCCAGGCCTGAGGGTGACTTCTGTGTCCCAAAGCCACTTTGAAATCAACAGGCTCATTCATTCCTGAGAAAAATCTGCAAACACCTCTTGTCAACTGATGGTCACTGGTGCCAATTCCACACCAACAGGAAGCCCCCATTAGGAGCACCGTACAGAGGGAAATTCTATTCAATGCAGAATAGTTCAATCTTGATACAGCACAGCTGTGAGGCAGTTCTGGGGCCAGGCCACCCTCTGGCTAGACGGCTGTGCTCTACGAGTCACTGGTCTGTTCTGCACTGCTCCTTGCTGCCCGCTCTGCTCTGCCCCATTCTGTGCCAGTCTGCTCTTGCCTGGACTGGTCTGCTCTGCTACTTTGAGATATCGCCAGTGTTTCAGCTCAGCAGAGGAAACATGTGCTTCAGTCTTTGGTGGGAATGGAAAGTGTGCTCCTGGAGCCAGAGGGGAGCTGGTTCATATAGACAGAAATCCCCACCTCTGGTCCTTGATTGGTCCATCCTCATTCAAATTAAGACTTCAAATGCTCAAAATTTAATTGGTGTAAAAGGCACTGTCCTGATTGGTCAGAAAGGAGCAACAATGATTGGTCAGTGAAGAAGCTAATGGGGGAAATACAGCTGTGCAGTTCTGATCACATGGGGAAAGCCTCAGTCCTACTGATGGAAATAGGACTCCAGGAACTCCTCTACAAGGGCCGGTTCAGATGGCAGAAACACAGTGCAGGCAGGCAGCTCAGTGCAGGCTTGTCCCCGAGTTTGTGTGAGAGGCCCCTGGGTAGAAATGGCTGCTAGGCTCTGTATTTTAAAATTTGAGCCCAGTTAACCACCAGGAGTCTTTATAGTAGCTATCTTCTTCCTTGGGGTCCACACTCTGGTGTCTGAACAAGTATCAAATGACAAGGACTGACCCAACACTGTGAGGGCGATAGGAGAGTGTCAGCCTCTCTGTCTCTCTGTCTCTCTCTCCCTGTCCCCACCCCTCCTTTCTCTCTCTCTCATTTTAAATCACCTGACTGCTCCTGGGCTGGGATGAACAATTATGGTCAGTTGATCTGAACCCATCTTTAGGCCACAGAGACCTCCTTCTGGGTTCATTAAAATGGCCACTGCTATGCCTGGCAGGTGGACCGTCTCTGGCAGACTAAGGTGACAGCACCAGGCTCCCTGGGTTGGGAATTATCATGAGTATTAAAGGATTGTCCCCTAAAAACCAGCCCCCCAGGGGCACCCTCACCTCCTTCATTTCAGGACCCTTTGTCTTCTGTTTCTCTCTGTCCCCTGTTTCTCCCTCCACTGCCTCTCTTTGTCTCTGTCTCTGTGTCATTGCCCGGACCTCCCGTGTCGCTGTGATAATGTGTCTCTGTCTCTGAGTGACTCCCCCTCCAACTCGCCTCCCCCGTTGTTGTGGACTCTGGTAGCGTCTGGATTCCAATCGCCTCCCCTGCTATTTCCCTCTCAGCTTTCTTCCCTTTCCTCCTGTTCCCTCCCCCAGCCGACTGTGTGTGCAGGAGACGGGTGGCCCGTGTCCTTGGGCTGAGAGGAATCCAGGCTCCGGAGACCTGCATGTGGCTAGTGACCTGCTTACGAAGCAGCACTGCGTTCACTGGACCCTGCTGGGGCTGTGAGTTCCGTCACTCTCCCCACGGTGTGTGTTAGTCCGTGTCAACATGGTGCACCGCGGTACGTTCGCCACACTTCCCTTTTCGACGTGTTGACAGGCTTAATTTAAACCTTCAAGCTTAGAGCTAGGATGGTGATGTTGGTGGTGCAAAGCAGCCCAGGAGGAGGTGCGGGGTCTCAGATCTTCACCGGCAGAGCGTGGTTTCACTCAGGCAGTCACATGGTGTGCCTCGTGGGGTTTGTGAGTCACAAAGCACCCTGGCACTCTCTATGGTGAGGAGAAGCTTGAGTCCTGCCGAGCCTTCTGGCATGCTCTGACATGTGTGCTCGCTTTCTACACGAGCTGAAGGCCTGGGACACGTGCTAAGCCAAGCGCCCATCACCCTGACAGTGACATCTGACCTAGACAGGTGGCCCCAGCTATAGCCCCAGAACCATGCGGCACCCACTGGCATGTCAGGGACTCATCTGTCCAGTCAGTCTATAGTGACATAGGGACCTCTCCTGCTGGGAGGTTACCTCTTCCCCCAGCCATGTAAAGGCTGCTCTTCAAGAGAACCTTTTAGGTAGGCTGCCCTTGGCACCAAGGGCTTGGCTAATGAACAATCAATGTGGAGAAAACACACTGTGCTTGGGGGCAGGAGACCTGAGTTCTGCCCAGCTCACCAGGAGAACACAGGTGGATCATTACCTTACCTGAGCATCAGTGTCCTCATTTATACACCTGAAGATCTACTAATAGGAAAATGATGGAAGAAATGAAGATACGTCCCATAGTGAAAGAGGTTGTCATTGTAAGCTGATGTCCATCATCCCTTTCTTTTAATAACAGTGGGGCTCATGAACCTACACTACAAATTACATTTCCCAGCCTCCCTTGCAGCCAAGGACAAAAGCTGTAAGACAGAAGCAGCCAAGGAGTTGTGAGAAGAGTGATGTGTACATTCCCTAGATCACACCCTTAAAAGGGAGCTACTCCATTTCCACTTTCCTCTTCCTGGACTCCTCTTCTGAGGGTGGTAAGCTAGCTTCTGCTGCACAGATGGGGATGACATCTTGGGAAAAAACAGAGCAACCATACAGGAGTGTCCAGGTGCCCGCACGGGGTGGTGGAACTGAGCTGTCCACCCCGGATCACCACCTGTTGAAACTCTCACATGAAAAAGGTGCCTCCTACCATGTTAAACTTCTGCTACTTGGTCTGTGCTAAAGCTGCCAAACCAACATCCAAACCCAGACTAGTCTTTGTGCTGTGGAATACTTTGGGAACATTAAAAAGAACCAGGTAGCTCTGTCAGTACCTCTAGGAAATGATCTCCAGGATCTAGCGTTGGATGGATGAAAAAGGAAAGCTGCAGAAAAATACACAGAGCAGGATTTCACTCAGGTTACAGCACACACAAACCCCCCCACACAGAGAAACACGCAGGTTTCAACATGCCCATGTTCGTTTATGGAAAAGCACAGGGAGAAAGCTGAAAGGATGCATGCCAACTGGTGAGTGGTAACTTCTCGAGAGAGCTCTAGGGTTGGGTCCTAGAGGGTCAAGTAAGGTCAAGTAAGAAATTATATTGTTTCTTCAAAGCACTCATAATGAGACTGTAGTATCTTATTTCTCCTTCCAGCCGTGACATATTATGGTCCTAAATACACAGGGTCTGGATTCGATGCTGTCACTCTCTACCACAACCTCCCATTCTTGACGGGTTCCCAGAACATCTGAGTGAATCAGGTTGATCTCTGCCTCATCCCACCAAAGCCTCCCTCTCTCCCACCTAATGCTCCAGGTCTTTCTTCCTCCACTCCCTGTGTTACATTTAATCTTCCCTTCATTGGACTTTTAAATCTTTACCTGAAGATATGTTTATTGATTTTAGAGAGAGAGGAAGGGGGAGAGAGAGAGAGAGAGAGACAAAGAAACATCTGTGTCAGGGAAAAAACTTAGAACAGTTGCCTCCCATATGTGCCCTGACCAAGAACCAAACCCACAACCCAAGTATGTGCCCTGACTGGGAACTGAACCCATAACCTTTTGTTATATGGGGCCATGTTCCAACCCACTGAGCCAGGGGTAATCTTTCCTTTATTTATGTCCCTCTCTGATCATCATGAGCTTGGAAATTATATAATAGGCTAATGCTTGTTATGGGCTTAATGACTGATGTCTCAGCTGATGGTATTTACTTGCTCCATGTCACATCTCATCCGTACACCCCAGGGGTGAAGCTGGCACAGAGCAGGTGCATAGTACATACTCAGGGAAATAGAGACAAGCCTTGAAGACATCAGGCTAAGTGAAATAAGCCAGAATGCTGTATATTGTATGACTCCATCTATATGAGGAACCTGGAATAGTCCAAATCATAGAAACAGAAAGCAGAACAGCAGTTGCCAGAGGCAGGGGAAAAGGGAAATGGGAGAAATTGTTGATGGACAGAAGGCTTCAGTCTGGGAAGATGAAAGCACTGCCATGAGTCTTGGAGATGGAGGGTGGTGGTGGCTGCACAGTAGTGTGAGTGTACTTAACGCCACTCACCTGTGCACTCAGAGTAGTTAGAATGGTAACTCATATGCATGTTTTGCCACAATAAAAAAATCAGTCAAAAAAAGAGAATAGACTGGAAAGAAAAAGGAAGGCAGCAAGCCTGTGATGGATGAGTCTGTAAGGGTAGAGGTGACATCCTAGTGCCCTTTGGAAAAATACCTAAAATGCTTTATTGCCATTCCTAAAATTCTTAGCACGGCAAACTTCCTTCCAAGCCACATCGATCTAAAAATAAGTGCTAAATCATGTGGCTTTGAATTTATATTAAGTGAAAATGTTGCCTTCCAAAACCAAATTCGACACCACCAAATTATTGCTGAAATAAAAGAAAGGAGGGAAAGAAAATGGTAGTATGGAAACCTAGGACAGAATCCACTTTGAGAGGCATTTCAAGGGTGCTGCAGGTCAAGTAAATGAGGACTGGAAAGTGGCAATGGATTTAGAGATTGGGAGGCCCGGAGTGACCTTTCCAGTACAGACGCCTGGTGTGGCGGGAGCAGAAGCCTGACTCAATGGGTTAAAGCTGTCAGTGGTGTCTCGCACACACACATGCTTTCCAAAAATTATGGTATAAGATGTGTGATAATACCTTGTTAATTGGACAAAGCTCTTACAGAATTATGTGTATATATAATATGATTTTCATCCATGTTCAACTTGAAACAGCAACAAAAAACCGAAGGAAACATCAAAGTAGCAACTATCATGTTTTGGTATCTTCTATTTTCCATTTATAAATTTGATTTAATGGGCATATGTTACTTTCATAATAACAGGTAAAAATCCATGCCTTTGTGGACTCTATTACAATGGTGAGGACCAGACCATAAACAAATAAGCCATACGCCAAGTGATGATAACCTAGGAGAAAAACAAAGCAGGGGAGGAGGTCAGAGAGAGACAGGTAGAGAGGTTATTTAGTAGCAGGTGCCCAGGCAGGTGACATGCAGCAGAGACCTGAAGAAATTGAGGGGGCAAGACTTGTACATGTAGCAGAGAAAGAGAAAACAGAATCAACCATGTAAATAACCTACGTACAAGGCATTCGATGCAACATTAGTGATGCATTAGAAAAATGCATTAGAAAGTCAAATATGATACATCTATAAGGTGAAATACTATGACTCCATTAAAAGTATGTTTTGAAGAGTTTTTTAATACTATAGAATAATTTTTGTGATGTACTATTAAGCAAAAAAAAGTCCATACTCAAAAACTGTGTCCAAGATCATGTATGAAAAAAAAATCCTTTAGTAAAACAGAAAATAAATGTGTTCAATATGTTATTCATAGCTGCCTTTGGGTAAGAAGGTTGTTGCTTTTGGGGTTGGTTTTTGGTTTTTGTTTTTTACTTTTTTCCCCTTACCTGAACTTATAAGTTTTAAACCAAGAGCACATATTATTTTGATAACTATAAATCCATAAAATTTAAAACTTTAAATAATACCTGTTGGGGAAAAAGCAGAATAAACATGTGGAAAAGTAGAGATAAGTATAGAATATTCTTTGAATAAAACTATCAAGACCTTTTTTTGTAAATGAATGGCATAATGGAGGGTAAAATTCTAACTTTTTAACAGTCGTTTTTCACTTGTGTTTGTGTTTTAGGTGATGGGAGAGACAACCCTGGTTCACACGCTGTGAGGAGACCACAAGTAGAGAGAATGTGGTTGGCCGTGCAGGATGGAGGCGCTGCGGGTGAAGCTAACAGCAGGCTAGCATGGCCCAACAGTGCCCTGTCAATTCACAATTGAAATGTCCCAACTGATAAAGAAGTGTCACCCTGTGCACTAAAAAAAGGAATAGTCACACACCCAAGTGTGGAGAGTTAGTCCTGGCTGTGAAGTCTGCAAGGCTGAACTAAGAAACCAAATGGGTTTGTTTGCACTCCACCCTTGAATCAAAATAGCTTGGAGACTCAGAGAGAAAGTCAGAAAAGCATTTGGCCGGCCCCAGAAATGGCATCTGTCTCAAGGCACCAGGCTGCACTGACCAGAGTAGCAAAGAACCCTCTACTCCCCCACCCTGCCTCACTCTTTCTCCATTTAGAAACCAGACTCCCAGAGCAGATGGTGACACTTGGCACAGTGGGAGGACAGGGCTAACAGGACAGGGTGAAGAGGGTCAGTGGAGGCAGGGGAAGGAGGCACCTGCAGCACTGAGGGGGAAAGGGCAGATCCGAGATGAAATGATGAAACAAATGTCCACAAGACCCAGAAAACCAAGCAAGGTGGAATGGATGAACAAGTTCTGGTGCCTCCAAACCATGGAATGTTACTCAGCAGTGAAATGACCAAGTTATTTACAGATGCAACAATCTGGAACAATTTCAAAGACATTATGTGAAGGAGAGAAGCCAGTCACAGAAGGTTACCTGCTGCATGGTTCCATTGATTTGACATTCTCCAAGAGACAAAACTATGGTGACGGAAGAGATTGGTCAGGTGTGGTCACCAGGGTTATATGGGGAGTCAGGGGTGGGCGACCATATGAGGAGTCTTTTCAGGGTGGTAGAACTGCTTGTGCTGGAGGTTATAAGGACCTGTACTTGTGCTAAAACTCATAGAACTGCACACCGAAAGAAACAGGGAGGAATTTTAGTGTATGATTTTTTAAATAAAATAATAATAATAATAAACCCGAATGACAAAAAAAGATCAAGGTTGTCAGGAGTTGATATTGAGGTTTACTACAAAGGATTGGCATGAGGGAATAGGGGGATGGGAGTAACAGAAATTTTTTTTTTTTGTATCTTGCTCTGCTGGTGTGGCTCAGTGGATGGAGTAGTGCTGGCCTATGAACCAAAGGATTGCTGGTTTGATTCCCAGTCAGGGCACATGCCTGGGTTGTGGGCCAGACCCCCTGGTAGGAGGTGCAAGAGAGGTAACCACACATTAATGTTTCTCTCTCTTTCCCACTCCTTTCCCTTCTCTCTAAAAAGAAATAAATAAAATCTTTTAATAAAGTACTTGAAAAAAATTGTCAAAATTTTTTTTAAGTTTTTAAAAATATTTTTAAAAACTACTTGAAAATAACTTGAAATCTTGATCATGGTGGTAGTTACATAACTAAGCATTTGTCAAAATTCATAGAACTATATACCAAAGAATAAATTTTACTGTATGTAAACTAAAAGCAAATAAGTATATTTTAAAACTATAATGAAAAAAATTGAAATTTGGGGCCAGGGGCAATGCACATCAATTTATGCCTCCAGACCTAGGTGTTACCTGTGGATTTTACCTTGAAGAAGAAAGCTAAGTTAATAAAGTCAAGTCAGTAACCAAATTCAAAATAGAAGAAGCCTTTGTTTTTCATTGTGTTACAACAACATCTAATGAACAAAGACTTATCCTACAGACAGTTTTTGAAAGTTCAAAATTTAAAACATGTCTTATGACTATTTAGTATTAAAAAAAATCAGGTTCATCTCGAATTTCTTGGTAGCAGCAGACACCAGCAGAAAGTGGAGCAGTGTGCCCTGTCAGAGGGAAGGGCAAGGCCCCGGACGCCCACCCGCGCAACCTGGTTTTCATCCGAAAGGTCAACATAAAGTCAGTGTAAGCCTCAGAAAGTGTGTCACCCACATGTCCCTCCTAGAAATAAAAATATATTTGGAAACTTGCTTTAGTCAATCTTGGAGGCAAACCAAAATGAAAATCTCAAACAAGGAAAAGTAACAATACAAAGGGATTATAGTGGATAAACATTAAAATCAATTAAACATGAAAATACAATTAAAATTAATGGAAAGGGAAGAAACGTTTATGAAATACAAGATACATATGTTTTTAAAACAGCTGAAAAAAGTGGTGATTATTAAGCTCTAACACACAAATTTGTAAAGTAAATATAGACATAAAAATCTGAGGGACGATACAAGCCACTGCACTTGACAGTCTTTGAGAAGGACCATTTTCTGAGATTCACTAGGGTCCGCACCAGGCACACAGGAATCATTGGTATGAGGAGGTTCAGTGATGTAATCTAGCATTTCAATGTTAAATTTTTAAGAAATAAATGTAGAATTTGTTAATAATTATCCTATGGTTTAAACATATTCTTCATTTAAACTCTGAGAAAATTAAAAACAGAAGGACATGTTTCTAACACAATAAAGACTTCTCTCTCAAACCACAGCCAAACCATTAAAATCAGCTCTACAACACGGACAAACCTGGAGGATGTGATGTTAAGTGAAAGGAGCCAGTCACAAAAGGATAAATACAGTAGATTCCATTCTTGTGAGGTACGAAGAGTAGTCACATTCACAGAGACAGAAAGTAGATAGGAGCTGGGACAGGAGGGGAGCTGGAGAAGAGGAGAATGGGAAATTCTCTGTTTAACAGGTATAAGAGTTTCAGTTTTATGATATGAAAAGGGTTACGGAGATAGACGGTAATGATGGTTGCACAAAGTCATGAGTATGTTTAATAGCACTGAACTGTCGCTTAAAAATAGGTACTGTGGGAAATTTTGTGTTATATGTATTTTACCACAATAAAACAAAAACTTTTAAAGGCTGAAAGAAATTAAACAAAAATAATGCGTTACAGATTATAAGTGATTATTTTCCTTTATCTTTATCTCTCAAACTGTCCATAATGCCATGTGCCTTTTATGATTTAAAAAATAAGTGGAAAACCCAATCAGAACTAAAAATGTGCCTTATGAGTGGAAATAACAGCTTGCATTGAATTAGCCCCTGTGTGCCGCTGCTGGGTAGGTGCCGTAGAAGTGTTACCTAATCCTGCCACTATTCTGCTGAGTTGATGCATTGGACACAAAGTGTAACTGGGACTTAGGAGGGCCATGTGAAAAATTCACAAATCCTTTTTAAGAGGCAAACATAGTTCCTTGGAAGACCTTTAGTTGAGTTCCTCCCATGTGCCCATCTGAGCTGGTTGGGGCAGGCATTCCAGGCAGAGAGAGGAACAACAAAGACAGCAGGGGAGGGGCTTTTGGGTGGAGAGCTGGGACCACCCTGGAAGAACCGTGCCAGTGAGGTTGTGGCGCTGATGAGGGTTTATGAGCTGGGGGGGGGTGAGGGCAGCGATGTATTTTTGAATATTTAAAGCTAGGAAATGAGTGAACAGTACTAGCGACATTTTAAAATCTCTAGTTAAATGGTAGTGTGTATTGCAGGGCGGGGTCAGGATGAGGGGTGCTGGGAGGAGAGGCTTGTAGGACCAAGGCCATCAGTGAGGCTGGCACAGTCAGCTATCAGCAGAGGAAGGGCTCCCAGAGCAGGTAAGACACAGGCTGTCCCTAGGAAGGTGAGCCAGCGGGACAGGTGGAGACACGCAGGAGGGTCTTGCATCACAGTGGTGCTCTCCAATGTTTGTAAAACCAGCCACCTGTAGAGAATTTCACATCAGAAAACTGCCTGTCATATGACACTCTGCAGATGTCTGAAAGAATGCAGCAGCAAATGTAGAACCACGTGTTAAGTTGAACTGTATAAAATTGCCGTTTTGTACACTATAAAGCAGCCACATAACAGCAATTTCATAGGGTTCAATCCAATCCGTAGTGTGATCTCTCATTCTTGTTTAAAAGGAAAAGAAAAAGCAAGTGTATGTGCTCAACTTCACTGGGGTAACAGGAAAACACTGGAGTGGAATGGAACTGGGGTGTGTAGGTAAGTTGAAGCTTTTAGTTCTACTTTAACAAAACACTTCTCTATGGCTTACATTCATCACAGTGTGGTGATTGTGTTTTTTTGAAATAAAGGAAAATTCAGGAAATATGGAAGTTGCATTACGTGTGTTTTAACCCTCAAGGCCGATCAGATTCTGATCTTAGTTCTGTCACCGACTCAAAGTATGACCTCGCTCACTTAGCTTCTCTTTTGTTAAATGGGGGGTTGGTTTAGATTGGTGCGTCCCGAACCTGGACACACATGGAAGTCT
Source organism: Phyllostomus discolor (assembly GCF_004126475.2). Lineage (NCBI taxonomy): Eukaryota > Metazoa > Chordata > Mammalia > Chiroptera > Phyllostomidae > Phyllostomus > Phyllostomus discolor. Next base: position 118,909,735 of record NC_040903.2, on the reverse strand, counting down.
CCTAGGGGCCCTTGAAAAAAGTGGGGAGGGAATCAGCAGGTCTGGGAAGCTGCACCTTGAACAGCCCCTCCCCAGATGACTACTAATCAGTGAGGTATGGGAACCCCTGGCCCCAAGGTTGCATAGGTTTCCTTCCCGCTTTAAAATTACTTTATTCCATATCTGTTGTTGTTTTTATCTTCCCTCTTTAACCGAGTTTAGGCCCAACCCAATAAGACATCTAACTCCATATCACAGAAGCGTCTTAAGCAATGCTTCTAGGACCCAACCCATTCAGCAAGGAAAGACTGTAGCCAGTGTAGAATACATATATGAATGCTTAAATGCTTTGAATGGATTAAGCATTTTGTTTTACTCAGATTATTATTTTTTGCATGAATATCAACCATTTTGCATTTGGAATCCTTCTGCAAACAGAGCAGTTTGTCTTTGTGTTTGCTCATTTAAAAACAAATATTTGCCTGCCAAGCAAATACTGTCTCTTAGGATGTGCTATTAATAGGATAATTAGGCAGCCGGTAATGAAAAGGATTGCTGGTAATTATGGCAAGATTTGTTTTGGCATTTGAAGGCAGCGGTGGAGGCTGGAGTGCTAAAATCTACCTTAGAGTTAATTAGTACAATTAGAACACACCTGAAAAAATAGCCCAGCTAATGAACACTTCACTCTACGTTTAAAGTGACAGTACTCAGTGGGTCCCAGGCTGCCTGGGCAACCCCAGCCCTGGTGTTTCTACTGTGACAGAGGGTCATGCACAAGACAGAGAACTTTCATGACTCAGAAGTGCCTAGCCTCACTTTTCAAGACATCATTGTCTTTGAGCCCTTTCCTCTCAACATAACCCCTATTCATCCCACAATTTGTTTGAAAGCAAGTTCTGTATTTTCATATTTGAGCCTCATGATAGCCCTTTGAGGCAGATATGCAAGGTTTAGGGTTTGGGGATTTCGATGGCATTTTTCAGATAAAGAAATTGAGGACAAGAGATGCCTGAGGGTTTCCCAATGTGGGATTAATACACGGCTCTCCCACCACCCATAAAGAGGGCTGGCCAGGTGGCCCCTGGCCAGAAGGAATGTGCATTGTTTTGGGAATGCATTGTAACTCCCTCCTTATCTCCTTTTGGGACCAGCTTCTTGTCCTTTGAGTGCCTCTTGACCTTTTCCTTCTGCACGTGCACACTGATATAACATAGCTCTGGGATGCATGTGTGTTTGTGCAGCATGGACTCAAGCTGTCTTCGTCTGGGACCCTTATAATGTGCCTCAGACTGGAGGGGGTGGGGTCTCTCTTGCACTGACCCACCCCTGTCTGTGCACTCCCCTGTAATATAAGTAATAAACAGCATGCTGTGCTCGCTTCGGCAGCACATATACTAAGATAAACAGCATGCCCACATCAGCTAGTCCACCAGGTGGATGTTTTTTTCAGAATCTTATAAATGCTTAAGCAGCTTCCCAGTTTGCTGCCCCTGTGCTACACCCAAGGTCATAGATGAGGTGAAAAGTCACAGCCTAGAGCTGAGAAAAATCAGAGAATGATGTGGACATATCTGCACAAAATGCTGAACTTGCAGAAGATTCAGGGCCCTCTAACCTGTGGCACTGGCTAACATCTCGTTATGAGATATGGGTCTGAAATAGCTACATTCATTCAGCTTAGAAAATATTCTCAAACTTAGTCTTTCCCCTCTTTACTCTGGCCTCTCCTTCCTGTTACTCATGCTCAGTGAGGTTTCCCTCCATGAGCAAGCAGGCATGGGGGCAGGTAGGTATTGGTGGGCCAGTGTATGTATAGCTGAATGAGCACTTGGGTAGGAGGAGTGTGTACATGAGAATTTGAGTAGTTACACACACACCATGGGGAAAAGCATTATAGCAGCAAATAGAGGAGGAAAATGGCAGTCAGTCTAAGGAATGTTCTGTAATAGAAAGCAAGTTACTCAACAGCTTAAAGGCTTAGTTTCCTCATGTAAAACATGCAAACAGAATTGATATCCACCACATAGGTTTATCTTTAAGGGTGTAGTGAGACTGTTCCTAGCATGCCCTGCCCATTATCATCACCATAATTATTACCACAATTGATGCTGTTGTGAACTGCGCTTTCTTGTTAGCCTGTGCATGATCGAACACCAGGGTTGTCTCATTCAGACCTTGAGCAGTTCAGGGACAATGAGGAAAGGAGGCTGGAAAGTCCAGGGAGACCACACTCTTCCCAGATCCATGAGCCCAGTTCTCTACCTAGAACCAAAATTAACCTGCACAATTCTGCCAGAAAAAGAATAAAGACTCAGACCTGAGACTTTTGGCTGTCTGCTCCTGCATTGCACTCTCCAGAATCTTTGTGTTTAAAGGCAAAGAGCTACAGCAGCTAGTGATTCACCAGGAATATACTACATACCTTTTCTTTTAATTAAAAAAAAAGACCTGTACTCAGAAAAATATAGGACATTGAAGAAAGAAATTGAAGAAAATACAAATAAATGAAAGCATATACCATGTTCATGGATTGGAAGAATTAACATAATTAAAATGTTCATGCTACCCAAAGCAATTCATAGATTCAACACAATTCCTATTAAAATACCCATGACATATTTCACAGATCTAGGACAGATATTCCAAAAATATATATGGAACCAAAACATACCCCAAATAGCCTCAGAGTTGAAGGTATCACAATACCTGATATCAAAATATACTACAAGTCCATTGTAATCCAAACAGTCTGGTACTGGCCTAAGAATAGGCATATAGATCATTGGAAAAGAAGAGAGACCCCAGAAATTAACCCATGTTTCTATGGTCAATTAGTATTTAACAAAGGAGGCAAGAGCATACAATTGAGTAAAGACAGTCTCTTCAAATAAATGGTGCTGAGAAAACTGGACTGGTACATGTAAAAAATGAAACTAGACCACTAACTTACACCATGTACTGGAACAAACTCAAAGTGGATGAAAGACTTACATGTAAGTTGTGAAACCATAAAAATCCTAGAAGAAAACATAGGCGGTAAAATCTCAGACATCTCTTGGAGCAATAGTTTTGCTGATATGTCTCCTAGGACAATGAAAATAAAGGAAGAATAAATAAATGTGATTACATAAAACTAAAAAGCTTCTGCACAGCAAAAGAGCCTATCAACAAAATGAAAAGGAAACCCACTGTATGGGACACCATATTTACCAATGATACATCTGATAAGGGGTTAATCTCCAAAATATATAAAGTTTACACAACTTATATGTGAAATCTAACAAACAAAATGGAAATGGAGGCATGGACACATGGAATAGACACATGTCAGAGGAGAGGGGGGAGGCAGGAGGGAGGGACTGGATGAAAGAAAGTGAAGGGATTGGCCAAAGAACATATGTACATGACCCATAGACACCGACAACAGTGTGCTGATGGCCAGCGGGAAGGGGAGGGGGGATATGGAAGAGGGGGGACATGGCGGGGATGGGATAACTGCAGTAGGGTCAACAATAGAAATAAAGAAATGTTAAAAATAAAAATTTATTTTTAATTACATTGACTAGACTGTCTTTATCCCATTATGTTTTTTCCTCCTTTGTCATATATTAATCAACCATATAAGTGTGGGTTTATTTCTGGGCTCTGTATTCTGTTCCACTGATCTGTATGTCTGTTTTTATGCCAGTACCAGGCTGTTTTGATTACTAGACTTGTAGTATAGTTTGGTGTCAGGTCACGTGATACCTCTGTCTTTATTCTGCTTTCTCACAATTGGTATGGCTATCCGGGGGTCCTTTGAGGTTTCATATAAATTTTTGGATTATTTGTTCTAGTTCTGTGAAAAATGCCATCAGCATTTTGATAGAAATTGCACTGAATCTTTGCTTTGGGTAATATGGACATTTTAATTATGTAAATTCTCCTATCCATGTACACATTATATGCTTCCATTTATTTGTATCTTCTTCAGTTCCTTCATTTAGCATCTTATAATTTTTGAATACAGGTCTTTTAACACCTTAGTTAAATTTATTCCTAGGTATTTTTTTGATGCAACTTTAAAAGGATTGTTTTCTTAGTTTTCCTTTCTGATAGTTCGTTATTAGTAAATAAAAATGCAATTGATTTCTGAATATTTATTTTTTATCCTGCTACTTTACTGCACTTATTTATCATTTCTAGTAGTTTCTTGGCAGAATCTTTAGGGTTCTCTATATACAGTGTCATGTCAACTAAGTGCAAATAATGACAATTTTACTTCTTCTTTTCTAATTTGGGTGTCTTTAATTCTTCTTGTCTGATTGCTGTGGCTCAGACTTCCATGACCATGTTAAATAACAGTGGTAGAAATGAACTTCTCTGTCTTGTTCCTGACTTTTTTAAAAAATGTTTTTAGTTTTTCCCCATTGAGTATGATGTTAGCTGTGGGTTTTTCCTATATGGCCTTTATTATTTTGAATATGTTCCTTCTGTTCCTACATTTCTGAGAGTTTTTATCATAAATGGGTGATGTATTTTCAACAGATGCTCTTAGTGCACTTGTTGATATGATTGTGTGAATTACTAATTTTGTTTACATGGTGTGCCACATTAATTGATTTGTGGATACTGGGCCAACCTTGCATCCCAGAAATAAGTCCTACTGCATCATGGTATATAATCTTTTTAATGTATTGTTAAATTTGGTTTGCTAATATTTTGTTGAGGATTTTTACATCTATGTTCATCAGTGATATTGGCCTATAATTTTATTTCTTTGTAGTGTCTTTATCTGGTTTTGGAATTAGAATAATGCTGTCCTTGTAAAATGAGCTTGGGAGTCTTCCCTCCTTTTAAACTTTTTGAATAATTTGAAAAGGATGTGTTAGGATTGTGGGGGGTTTTGTTTGTTTGTTTGTTTGTTTGTTTGTTTAATGCTTGGTGAAATTCTCCTGTGAGGCTGTTTGGTACAAGATTTTGTTAGGAGTTTTTTGATTATTGTTTTGATATTTTTTGGTTGTAATTGATATGTTTAGATTTTCTGCTTCTTTTTGATTCAGTCTTGGAAAATTGTATGTTTCTAGAAATTTATCCATTTCTTTCTGTTTGTCCAATTTGTTGGCATATAGTTGTTTGTAATATTTTAATGTAATCATTTGTATTTCTGTGGTGTCATTTGTTATTTCCCTTTAATTTCTGATTTAATTTATTCGGGTTCTCTCTATTTTTTGATGAGTCTGGTTAAAGGTTTATCAATCTTGTTTATGTTTTCAAGGAATCAATTCTTGGTTTTATTGATCTTTTTGTATCGTGTTATTTTAGACTTTATTTTTACTCTGATTTTCATTATTTCCTTTCTTCTACTCATTCTGGGCTTTGTTTGTTTTTATTTTTCTAGGTCCTTAAGGTGTAAGGTTAGATTGTTTATTTGAGAATTTTCTTGTTTCTTGAGGTAGGCCTGTAATGCTATGAATTTACCTCTTAGGACTGCTTTTACTATGTCTCATAAATTTGGGGTTGTTGTGTTTTCATTTTTATTTGTCTCAAGATACCTTTTGACTTCTTCCTTGATCTCACTGTTAACCCATTCATTGTTTACAAACATGTTATTTTGTGTTATTAAATGTGTCTGTGTGTTTTCAGTTTTTTTCTTGTAATTGTGGTTAGAGAAGATGCTTTATATGATATCAATCTTTTTTAATTTATTGAGACTTGTTTTGTGGCCTGACATGTGGTCTATCCTAGAAAACATTCCATGTGCACTTGAAAAGAATGTATATTCTGATGTATTGGGGTGAAATGCTCTGAAGATATCAGCTAAATCTATCTGGTCTAGGGTGTCATTTAAGACCCCTGTTTTCTTTTTTATTTTCTGCCTGGAAGCTCTATCCATTGATTTTAATGGGGTATTAAGTCCCCTACTAAGACTGCATTACTGTTGATATCTCTCTTTATGTCCATTGATATTTGCTTTATATATTTAGGTGCTCTTATATTGGGTGCATAAATGTTTGCAAAGGTTATATCCTCTTGTTTCATTCATTCTTTTATTAGCATGTAATATTTTTCTTTGTCTTATTATATAGCCTTTTTTAAAAAATCTATATTGTCTAATATAAGTATTGCTACCCCAGCTTTTTTTCCCATTTCTATTTGCATGAAATATCTTTTCCCATCTTTTTACTTTCAGTCTGTGTATGTCTTTCTATTTGAAGTGGGTCTCTTGTAGACAGCATATGAGCCTTTTTTTCTTACCCACTCAGTTACCCTGTGTTTTTAGATTGGAGCATTTAATTCATTTATATTTAAAGTAATTATTGGTATATATATTTATTACCATTATACATTTTATGTGTCTCTTTTTTTCTTTCTTCTTAAAAAATCCATTTAACATTTCTTGTGGTTCTAGCTTGGTGGCAGTAAACTCCTTTAGCTTTCTCTTGTCTGGGAAGCTTTTTATTTCTCCTTTAATTTTAAATGATGACCTTGCTGGGTTGAGTAGTCTTAGTTATAATTCCTTGCTTTTCATCACTTCAAATATTTCATGCCAATCCCTTCTGCACACCACACAATTTCAAACATGGTCTTTAATCTGTAGAACACCCCTGGAGCCAGGTCTCATCATCTTCTTAAAAATGAAGAAAGTGTGGCTCAGAAAGGTTAGATAACGTGTCCTAGGCCACACAGCCAGTCAAGCACCGGGCCAGAATTGAAACTGAAATGACTGGCCCTGAGCCCAGGCTCTTTTCACCCCATGCAGAGTTGTGTATTGTCTGTGGCTCAAAGTCTCCTGGGGAGAACTTGAGGACTTGGGGCCACCGTGGGCACATTCCTGGGAACTGTGGGACCTCTCAGCCACCCCATGGCCATTAGCATTAGAAATCACAAGAACAGGACTTGCATTTTGTAAAAGGAACTCGAAGAAAATCCCTCACATTAAAGCTGAAATCTATGTCCTGCAGTAGCTGGATTTGCACTGATTAATAGAAAATTGTATTTATATAACCCTTTAATCTGTATTTATGTGTTGCTAAGGGTGAAGCGAGCTGGTAGGGGAATTACATCCAGATTAGCTTTGGTCCATAAGCAGCCTGGATTGGAGCTGCTTTCTGTGCTGAAAGGAGAGAATCAAAAGGATTCGAAGCAGGAATTCCCAATGAGGCCTCCATCCCTCTCTTCGCCTTGGACCCGATGAGTCTGGGTCATTCAAGGGCTACACTTTAAAGCTTCATGGCCTCCCTGGTCAGAACAAGAGACAAGATTACCCAAATAGCTAATTTCCAGCTGAGTTCAGCTCTTAGTTTCCTAAACAAAATTGGTTTTATTCTTCTCAACATGTGTTTGGCAAGATTAAAGATCCGCCAACCTGCGCAGCTTAATATGTGCTGCGTTGGAAGCAGCCCATGTTCTCCTGTACTGAGGAAGGGAAGTGGGAGGGGCAGAGCCTGAAATCTTGTTTATTGAGTTGGAAAAACCCTTAATGGCTAAAGGATATTGATGCAGGAATCTTAATCATTTGTTGTGTTTGTGGGAAGTCATTTGATCTCAAAATCATTTTAAAGTGTTTTAGTTCTTGTCATTTTTTTCTTTTGGAAGTTGAATCAACAGATGGGCATGGATGGAGGAGATTCTGTTGCAAGGGTCAGTTCTATTCTCCTGGGGTGGGGGCAGCCTGACCCTGGGGCCATTTTTTGGGGGTGTGAGACTCAATGAACACTGTATTCAGGATGCCAGATGGGGCAGATATGGCCAGGTGAGGCTGAGAGGTACTGTGGGGAGGGAGACAAGAAGGCTGGAGTTTGACTCCAGGGCAAGGAGCCTACCACTGTTCCCACTTTTGCCAGGAAGTTGAATTCCACTGAGTCCAGTGTGGCCAGAAGTTGTTGACCTTGGTCAGACTGATGTCCTACCTGAGCCTGTTCTTTATCAGTTATAATGAAAAAAGTGGACTAAATGACTGATGCGACTTATTCCAGCTCTAATGTCAATAATCCATGAAGCATCTCCATGGATTTTATAGCCAATCAGAGAAGCATTTCCCAACACCTTCGAATCCTCCATAGCAGTAGTAGAGCATTGTGGTTTAAAAGTGCAGGCTCTGCAGTTAGCTGCCTGCTGGGGAGAAATCCATTCTGGCCCTCCCACTTATAATTCCTATAACCCTGGCCTAGCTCCTTAATCTTTCCTTGCTTTATTTTCATTCTAATATTGCAATGATAATAACAACACCTACATCACAGAGTGGAAGTGAGAAATAGATGGTTAAATATGTGCAAAGCTGCTATAGCCATCTGTGGAGCCCATTGGTTGCTCAATGCTAGTAGCTGCAATCATTCTTGCCCTCCTGATTGCAAACCACTCTGCCCTTACCACTAGCACTACTCATGTGGGCCTAAGAACATACACCTTGTATAGCTCCTGGGTTGCTTCTCGATTCGTCATGGGCTATGTGAGCTATGTTTCCTGGAGGATATGCCAGGCTGTCACTAAGTAGTTGTTGAACAAACAATCACTTGTAACCTATGACCCATGAGCAGAACCCAGCTTCTATCCTGAGGTTTTCTTACTTTACTTCCTCTTGTCTGGTCCTCAGTAAAGATGCAAATCAAATGTTCTCCCACACCCAGCATTCCTGACCACACTCAAACTCACACTCCCTCTTATCTTGGGTATTTTACCAAGGAAGTATAATTCTCTGCTTTCCAAGGACCTCCAAACTTGAAAGCAACCCAGATTCTCTTAGAATCAGAGAGAGTTCTTTGGAGTGGATGTGAGTGGGGTGGTGCTGGGGAAGAAGCCCAAGAGCAAGTGAAAAGGGCAAGGTCTTTGCTGGCCTTGGCTGGTCTTCCCTGTCCCCATCTGTAAAATCAGGAATGACACTGGATCACTCTTTCTCAAAGTATGTTCAGCACAACACAAGTCCCAAAAATACTGTCAGAGTGAAAAAGTCTGCCAAAAAAAAAGACGAAGAGAAAGAAACATGTGGCTGCTATATCCCCTTCTTGATGATGTGCAAAACTCATTAGCAGATTAAGGCTCTGAGAGGTCCTGCGGTATAAAAGTAAAACAGTTTAGTTTAGTTTCACTTTACCCAGGGGTCCCTAAGAGTTTCTGCCAATAGAATCTTCTTTTCATGTGATTCTGCTCGCGGCCTCTCATGGAATTGGACTGTGCTTCCTCCCCCGGGAAATGAACAGACATGCAAGATGCAGTGGTCCCAAGAAAAAGAGTTCATTGTCTGTTTCTTGGCTTGAGGGAGAAAAAAATAAAAGAGGAAGCATGAACCATGTGGCCAGCCTTGCACAGTTTCATAAAAGGAACCTGGCCTCTGACCCAGGGCAACAGGGAGAGAGGTGAGAGGGAGTTCAAGGAAGAGTCAAGAAGCCAAGCCTGGGTTGCTCACTATAAATAAATAAATCAGGGAGCCACTTTGCAAAGCAGGTTGCATTGCATTATTTGAGCAAGGCTGCTAGACATCTGGACATTGCTGTTAGCCCTCATCCCACCTGTTGCCATAAATTTAAGCTAATCCTGTGGGGCTCAGGATCATAAGAATAATCCTCACATCTGTGTGGGCTTTTCAGCTTTTGAAAGCTCATTCACAGAATTATCTCATTAGTTCCCTTCAGTGCCTATGGGAAGGACTCAGGGATGATCATCTCTATTTGGCAGAGAAGATGGTGAAACCCAGAGAAGGAAAGTGACTTTTTCAAGGTCACCCAGCAAGGCAGTGGAGGGCTAAACTAAGGCACATGTCTCCTGATCCCCAGCCCAGAACGCTCCCAGGAGCACAGTGCTGCCTTACTAAGAACCCCCTCAGACACAGATGTGTCCCTACACCTGCCACAGTCTCATGCTGGGTCTGGCTCAAAGAAGTCATGTGTTCCATACCCTTGCCACCATATGTGAGAATGAAATATAGGTAGGAGGTTACATTGGAAAGATCATGGGCTTTAGAATCAGTCTGTCCAGTTCAAATTCCAGCTCCAACTTCCTGATCATCAAACCTCAGACCCTGTGGTTGAGCTCTCTGCATCTGCTCCTTGCCCTCAAAGTGGGGAAGAAAGCCCTGCAGTGAGTGCCACCTGCTTTATCTGTTCTCTGTCTCTCTTTTCCTGATAATGACTCCTCATTTTTTGGGAACTATTCCTACCCCAACTCTAGCCATGTAGCTCTGGAGGATGCTCCCAATCACACCATTCTCACTGGTCTGGCTGTAGGAGTTGGTATTTTTAAATTGAAATAAGTAAAGAGCCTCTTCCTTTCTGGGGGTAAAGCCTTATGGAAAGTGCTGGCCCAGGAGATTCAAGCTGCTGTGCAGAGGAAAGTGGAGCAGAGATGGGGAGAGAGGCCTGGCGGCATCTGAGGCCTGGGATGCAATCAACTCTGAGGCACTGCCCTTCCCATGCATGGGTTGCATGAGCCTATGAATCACCTGGTCAGCACCCCCCGCCCCACTCCCCATCCAGCCCATAGGACCCAGACTGCCCTGAATGTGTAGCAAATGGGAATTACCACCTGTGCTCACTCTGAAAGGTCCCACCAGCACAAACCCCAGGGAAGCAGGCACCAGTTCAGGGAGGATTCCTGAATAGCACTCCATACAGTGAACAAAGGACCTCACTCTCCTTGGTCTTTACAGATTTCTAGAAATTCAGAGCTTAAAAGAATTTAAAGACTGGGGTCCTAACCTCTCATTTTAACATAAGGGTGAGACAATCCATTTCATGTCCTGTGAATCCTAAGGGCATTTGACTAGTTAGAAAGAGTTTCAGGATATAAGGAATCCAGAATTCTGGACTCTGGTCTCTGCTCTTTTGGCTGCCTTTCTCTACTTTGGCTCACACAGAGAATAAAAGGGGAGGAAATGACTGGATAATGGGAATGTATTTGTATCCTCTGCTTTTCTCCAATAGGGTTGTGAGGATTGAGCTGGATTACATAATATGTGACTATGAAAAGACTTAAGAAAGTATAAGCAGTTACAAAACAAGAGATTATTATTGTTATGAAGTGACAGACCCAAGTTTCCCTTGACACAAAGCCTGACTTCCCTCAGGGTAATAATGGTAAGCTAGGCTGTGAGCAAAGGCTGGAGAAGGCAGTTAGGAAACTGAGTGAAAATTCTCTCCTAGAAAGTCTTAGCCAGGCAGCCATCAGCTCAGTCCCCTGCCTTCCCTGTCCTCTTCCTCCAGCCTTCCATTTGCCTGAACTTAGGGAGGCAGGTGACAGACCAACATTCCTGGTTTGTCTGAGACTGAGGGCTGTCCTCAGACATGGGACTAGCCTTGCACATGCTCCCTCATACTGCTTTGCATCACACAGTAGGTGACAGAAACACCTGAGGGCCAGGTTCTGGCAACTGCGGTGTAGCCTTTCACATGTCCTCATAGAGTAAGCAACCATGCAGTATGTCTGGGAATGAGAAGGAGTTCTTGAGTTTATAGGTGTCTGGCAAGACTCACTAGCACCCATATCAGGGGTATTTTCTTTAATACTTCTGTTTTTCCCTGTGTCCTGAGCCACTGTTCTCATCACATTCCAGGGCTTGGCATATGCATAGCTTGGCTCAAAGACAACAGCGATCCTGCGCCTCTGTCCGTGGTGCTGATACATTTTTTTGTACACTACAGCAAGGGTGTTTTTTCTAACCCTAGGACACTAGCTGGTTCATCCTGATATTCATTCAATAAATACCTTCATCAGTTAGCTTGGGCTGTATAATAAGTAATCACCAAATGTAATGGCTTTAAATGAGCACATTAATCATTTCTTATAATTCTGTAGGTTGCCTAGATTATTTTGGCTTAGGCCATTTTGGCTGATCTGTGGTCAGCTGATGGTTTGGCTGATGCTGGGTGAGCCTCACCCATGCACCTGGTGATTTGTTGGCTGGGGAAGCTCAGTTATCTTCCCTGCAGTCTCTTTAACAATGTGAGCTCAGGCTTATTTGTATGGTGGACTCAGTGCTCCACGACTACAGGGGAAGACAAGCTCCAATGCTCCAGTTCTTTTCAGATCTCTGTCACCTTTGCTAAAGTTCCCTTATCCAAACAAAGTCACATGAACAAGTTCTGAGCCAGTGAGGGAATGGAGTCCCCAAAGTCCCACATACAGTGAGGAGAATGATTGTGGCCATTTTTCAGAAATAATCTGTTACTTCTCATATTACCCTGTACCCCAAAGCACTATAAGGCTACAGATAATGGGATGACCCTCTGGTGAACCCACAGAGAAATGAGTTTGCCCCTAGAGCTGTTGTAAGCTGAGAGTCCACTTAGCCTGTGCTAAAACCACTTTCATAATTATATAAAAAACAATTCAAAGTTTCTTTGAGCTTTCCCTTGAACATTCAGGACCACACTTCTGGTTATTGCTGCATCAGAAAAGACATCTTTTTCTAAACTTCTAAACAAATACAAAACCTTCCAAAATTCTAGCTTTTCAACACATTCAGCACTAATTTTTTAGTTGCCTTCCTGGATGAATGTGCAAGAGCTCTAGAGTGCAGTAGAATCCTCAGTCTGCAACTCCTCCCCAGAAGGGAGGAGATGTTAGAGAACACTTTCTGGGGGGCAGACCCTTACACACATTCTCACTTAATCCTCACAACAGACCCTCCTTGACAGTGTTGCCATCTTCATTTCATAGAGAAAGAAACTGAAGTTTGGAAGGTTAAGTATCTTGGCCAAAGTCACAGAAATGGCAGGTTCCATGGCAAGAATTTGAACTCAGCAGTTCTGACCTCCAAGTCAGAGTTCTTTCCACCACAACCATTATGCCAGGGCTGCAGAGCATTTGGAAACAGGGCCTGAGGCCTGGGGCTTTGATTCTAGCACTGCCCCCAGCTCGTGTGACACTGAGACACGCACTGGGGTTCCGTGTCTGACACGCACTGGGGTTCTGAAATGTGAACCTTAGAACACCTGCATGTGCTACCCAGGCTCAAATGGGGAAATGCAAACATCCTCAGACTGCTCACTGGCACTGTGAACAGGGAGGTCAACTGACTCTTCGGAGAGTGACTTGGCACATCTTTCAAAGTTTTAAGGGTGTGTGTTGCCTGATCTGGCAGATCTAATTCTACAAATGTGTGTTAAAGAAATATGTCCACACATTAGTTAGGAGATATGTACACAGGTATTTATTTCAGCATTGTTTATAATATCAAAAATAGAAATAATTTAAGTGCTCAAATGAATTAATTATGCTTGTCCATACTATGAAAACTATAATTTTAAAGGAGGAGAAAGATCTACTGATGAGGAAGTATATCCAAGGTATATCATTAAAAAAAAACAAAGCATATCTGTATGGTAGCATGGGAAGATCACTAAAACATTTTAAGTGAAAAAATAAATTGTAGAATAATAAACCTATGTATGCTTATTTGTGGAGAGAGAGAGAGCAAGAATGAGTGCAAAATTTGGAAGGAAATACCAAACTATTAACAACTGCTGTCTCAACAAGTAAGAAGATGATGAACTAGCTTTTTATTCATTTGTTTTTACTCTTTACATTTCTGTATTATTTAGCATGTTCATAATAGATATGCATTATATTTTTAATGAAAGAAAGAGCAGAATTCTAATGCTGGAGGAAACTTTGAAGGTGAACACTGCCCATAGAGAGAAGCTGGCTAGTCATTGTCACATCAGGCAACTACTGGTAAAGTCAGGCTGAGACCCTGGCCTGTTGATGCCCCATCCAGGCTAGTTTCAATCATACGGACAAGTGCTTTGGAAAGCATATAAATCATGGACTTTTGAAAATTGCTGATGAAGTACAATGGAAAATCCTGGTCAGATGTAGAGAATGGCATTTGGTCTTTACTCAGCCACTCACCTACTAGACAAAGTCACTTCACTTCTCCAAGTTCTGTTTTCAGCATCTGTAAAATGGGACTAATGATGTCCACCTTCTAGGATTGTCCTAAACCTCAAATAAAATAGACAGCAGGTCCTGGCAGCAAAAACAGGAACTTGAGCCCTAAACATGTCTGGGTTTATTTATTCAGTCTGCTTCTCTGAACACTGAAATTAGCAAAACCCACCTCACTGGGTTGTTGGAAAGCTAAGGTGATAAAATGCATGTCAAGTACTCAGCATGGTCTACAGACTCAGTGTGGAAGCCATTGCCATGATATGAATGCTCTGCGAAGATGGAAGGGCTCACATTGGACAGGCAGCAGTAGGGGCTTGTGATTCCTGGGCTGGTTTCCCCTCCTGCACCCCTTCCCATCTCCCCTGCCTCCCTGAAGTAGAATGCTTCAGACACTTCAGATACTGCAGGGCTCCAGCCTCATAGGACAACTGATCTTCCAACACAGCTGTTCCATTGGCCAAGCACAGAAAGCAGTCATACATTTTTTATGTAAATACATTTTTGCTTCTCACAGATATAGGAGCCTCACCCATGGGTTCAGAGACACACTTGGGGTCTGGAATCGAACAAGGACAGATTCAAATCCTGAATCAGTCCCCATAGGCTTTATGACATTTTTACTTCATTGTGCAGCAATAGGGAGCCCAGGCAAATTGTTAAGAGAAGGACCTGGCTTGAGAGAACATTATGTTCTTCTTTTCTCCTAAAGATTGGATTTTCTCTGTACATGAACTCTTGTCATCTCTGCTCACAGAGTGAAAGAAAGGCAATTCTTGCCTGTGTATTTTAGGATGGATGGAATTCTGCTGTGTCTCTCCTCTGCCCAGTCCAGGACGGGATGAGAGAGAGCATGAGGTAGGAGCCTGGCAGGAAGATCCCAGTCAGGCTTCTGCTCAGCACATAAAATTCATGTTCCTCTAGCAATTGTCCCTTATTCCCCTCAGCCCTGGCTTCCCTCTCCTTCCCTAGAGCACCTGGGCCTAACAGGTGCACAATGCAGATTGCACTGGATATTGTCAAACAGACCAAGACTTCCTGGGAGGCAGGCCCTCAGTGACCTGCTAATAGCTGGACATGGAGGGAGGTCATCTGGGCTCTAGGAATGACTCTGAAGGGGACATGTCTTTGCATTCAACTGGAGCCTATTTTCTTCAGAAAAGGAGTGCAAGGGTGATTCACCAAGCCCCCACAGAGCCACCACAAACAGCCCCCTTCACACCTCCTACAAAGTCAACTCTGCCTGTCCTGGATTCAGATAACACTTGGTCACGGGTCCCTGGTGTCCTCATCCCTGAGGAACAGCCTCACTCCCCTCACCCCTCCAGGCATCCCCACCATCTACAACTAGAGCTATGACAATCTGGGGAACATGACATGAACACACAGAGCCACAGTGAGTCAGTGGCTGGTGTGTGGCTCCGACTGAGTGTGGCTGTGGGGCAGAGGGGGCAGAGGAGGCAGACCCCTGAATAGCCTCGCTTGCCAGAGCCCTGGCTCTGTCTACCAACAAGAGCCTGGCCCAGGCTGTGAGGAAGGCTGAAGGATTTATGATCAAGATCCCAGCTGGAATTTTTTTTATGTTCAAGTCTTTGAATTAAATGTTTGTGGGAGGGGGGCTTTGAGGATAGTCACAGTTGTGAGGCTGTGAGCAGAGTCAACAAAAATTTTAATTGCATAAAAATGAAGTAAATATATATTTGGGATAAAATAAATAACATCTCTCTAGTTTTCCCCTTATATTAAGCCTTTGTTTCTAAGTTTGGATGTGGGTCTCTGCATCTCACTCCAAATGTTTTCCGGAGGAGTTGCTGCTGTGTTTCTGTTGACTTTCTTGCCCTACCCCAGAGAATAGAATAAGGGCCAGAAAACCCTATGGACTTGTTCCCCAAAGTGTGGACTCTGGACCAGCAGCACCTCTGGGGAGCTTGTTAAGAATGCAGAGTCTGAGGCCATGCCCCAGACCTCCAGGATCAGAACCTGCACTTCAGTACACTCCCCAGGTGTTTCCAGTGCGTGTGGTGTTCAAGGAGCTGCCATGTAGCGTGTTCATGGCCCAGGAGGACACCAGCATTGATCTTCGGTGGTATATTTACTCTTGTAATAGTAGACTTCAATGTCCATTTATAGCAAATGGTGTGTCACTTATAGAAATGGTAAAATGACATCAGTTGGTATGTTTTTAAAAGTGAGTCATTTCAAAGGAAATATTTACTGACTAATAGCAAGGGTGCTCAGATACAATAAGACCTTTGAAGTGGGAACAGGAATGGCTGTTTCTGGAAGTCCGGAGCCAGGGCAGTCCCTCACAGGTCATGGTGAGGAGACAGTTGCACAGACAGAGAAAGGGGCTGGCCAAGGTCACACAGTGAGTGTGATGACAGAGGCAGGAGGGCAGCCCAAGGCCCCCTCCCGGTCCGCAGCCTCCCCGCCCCACCACCGCCCTGGCCGAGTGGCTGAGGCAATGGCCCAGCTGCAAACCTGATTCGGGAGCTCGAGCTGAGGCCACAGCAGCATCAGGAACTAGGACATTTGCAGGTAATACTAGGCAAATCAGCAGTGTCAGTGACTATTACTGAAAATGAAGGGATCATGTGGCCGGTGGAGGCCAAGACTGAATCATTTCAAGATGAGCTATCTCCCTCCACCCAGAAACCTTGGGGCACCTGACTCTTTGTTCATGAACAAACATTTTAAGTTGGTCAGTGTGGGCTCAGAAACTGTCTTGTTGGTGGAGTTTGGGGAGTTTTTGCAAGTAGGAAGTCTGAGCAAGTTAGAAAGGAGTTGGTCATTTATTTTTTCAACCTGGCTTATAGAGCTCCCCTCACATCTCTGGCCTAGACATATGTTCTGTTTTCACAGAAACAAAACAAAAAAAACTTCAAAATACTTTAGGTTTCCTCAATCTTATCTGAACAACTACATTTGGGTATTGTCAGTATCTGTCGCTGTTTCCAATTTTTCCACAGCACAGAATAAAGTTCCAAACTTGTTACCATTGTTTGCTGACTCTGCTCACAGCCTCACAACTGTAGCTGTGCCCTTTCTGCTGCCCGGTCCCTGGCTCCTTCTCCTGACACTCAATTCTATCATCACTGTGGCCTCAATCTAGTGTTCCAGCCTGTCTCCCACCAGTCTCCTCCTCACACCACATTTCAATCAAAACACACCACGAAACACGTGCGGCCAAACAACACCTGCCTTCTGCGACCTTCCCGCCTAGCATTCCACACAGGCCAGGCTGTCTGCCTAGAATTCCTCTCTGCTGTTGAAATCCTTCTCCTTCATGGTCTATTTTAAATGCCTGCTTCTACAGGAAGCCTCTTTGGATTAACCCCGAGCCCTGTTTGAAGCTCCGATAGCTGTCTATTCCTACTTAGTTATGATGGTTAGAATAGGCCTTGAATGACCATCTCTAGGGTTGTGGATAGGTTTTCCCTCACCCCTGTGCTCCAGGCTTCCTAGCCCAGAGCCTGAGCCATGGAAATCCCATCAGGATTAAAGACCCTGACCCATATCCTGAGTCTGATCCCTTGCTCTGCTGGCAGTACTAATTAGGGCATAACACCAGGCAAGTTACTTAACCTGTAAACTGTAAAATGGAAATAGTAATTACTGCTTCATAGGGAAGGTATGAAAATAAAATGAGGCCATGTATACAAGGCTTAGGACACTGCCTGGCACCTGCTAGTGATTAACACATCATAGCTAGCATTAGTATCACGGATCATAATAAAAGTTGGCACTATTTGGATGGGAAGATACATTCCCAACACATAGACCTGGATGTCCCCAGAAGAGGCTGGGCCTGGCACGTCGCCCACCTCCCACTGCCCCCTCTGCCAGGTTGCACCTCCCCGGGCCTGCTCCATGCCCTGCCCTTTCCTTCACAAATTTGAGGGGACTGCAGTCTTATCTGCACTAAGATACACTGACTGGGCCCTGGCGCTCCTCTCCTGGGAGAAGGAAGCCAGGTTCAAGGAAGGAGGTGCTTGCTCGGGGTCTCACCTGCCCAGAGGGCCAGGGGCCGTGGTGCTCAGACCTGTGAGGCCTGGGGGATGCACAGAGGTGTTTCATCCCCCAGATCTGGCACAGGTGTGGCCACTGAGATGCCGCTGAGCTTCTTCCTCTCTTGTTTTCAAAGAACAATGTCTCTTTCCAAGTCCTCATTTTCCTCAACAAATACATTTGTATGAAAGAAACATGACTTGCAGGCCTTTCTTTCCTGAACTAGGAGATACCTCGGGGCGAGGAATCTTTCCAAGGGCCCACCCTGGGGTCAAGTCTAGAATAGAGCATGGAGCAGGTGGTCAAACCTGCCCAGCACAGTACATGGTGAACCCATGGGAATGAGTGAGGCACTTCCCCTCCCAGGTGTGAGGAGGCCATGCAGGCAGGAGGGAGTGGCCAGGGGCAGCTAAGACTCCAGACCTGTGTGTCGTGCTGGAGTTCAGCCCCAAGGGCAGAAGCGGTGGGACATCCTGAGCCAGATGCCAGGGTCAAAGCACAAGAGAGGCGTGAAGCTGAGCCAGCCTCCTCAGAGAGCAGCAGGGAGGAGCCAGGACAAGTCAGTCGGCAGCCAGCTGCCGAAGGAATGAAACAGGAGCTCAGACTTCTCAAGGGCTCATGATGACCGTCAGTTCTCTGACCGTCGCAGCGCCTGGTGCGGGAAGCTCCTTATCACCCCCACTTCACTGTTGGGGTTAAGGCAGCAGACACGGGCTCCTTCCAAACATCATCAGCCACACTCAGTCTAAAAGGAGGGAAGCCCTCTCAAGTGTTCAATTGAGGGTGGGATGGGGGAGCAAGCTCGAGAGACCAGGAATGTCTGCACGAGACTCACCTGAAGTGCTCACTGTTAAAGTACTGAGTAACCCCAGGAGAACTCTGGAGGTGAGAGGAAGGTCTGATATGTGCCTGTCCTCTAGCAGAGTTCAGGGGCCTGGGTTACATCCAGATAAAAAAAAAAAAGGCAGGTTCTGGCTCAGGCGTATGGAGACCTTATGAGAAAAACCCAAGAGGCTCCCCTATGGGAAGGACCAGGGTGGGTTTTCTTTTAACCCAGTCAATAATCTGGATTTTTAACAAGCCCAAGGCATCCCCTCAATGAGACCAGGATCCACAGGCAAGCTGAAGGTCAGAGCTGTCAGCTTACTCTGTCCCTGCAGTACTCTACCATGTATTTATATTATTCCAGTGGTATCAGACTCAGGCAAAGGTTCACGAGAAATCAGATGATAAGGTCAAGCGACCTATTACATTGTAAGAGCAGATTTCACCTGGAGAATTCCTGATACAGGTGGTATCGTAGAGCGACACATAAACACACACACGCACACCCGTATTCACAGCCATTGCCTCCTGACTTTGCCGTTCCCCTCACCAGAGAGCTCGAGAGCACGTCCTCGTCTTTGAGTTGGCTGGCCTTGCTTGGGACTGCACGGCCAGTGGAATTCAGCAGAAATAACCAATTGTTATTTTTGAGTTGGAGCTTCAAGAAGCCTGTGCTTCTGTCACAGGCTCAAGCAGATGCCCACTCTAGCCTGCTGGAGGATGACAGACATGAGGACCAGAACCCAGTTACCCCAGTTACCAAGTGGAGGCCATTCCGGGTCAGCCAACAGCCAGCCAGCCCCAGACCTGTGAGAGAACCCGGCCCAGCACAGCACAGCCTCCTGGCCACCCTGCTGCCGGACTCACACTGAACCCAGGGGCAGTTATTGGATGCCTCTGAGGCTTCGTGGGCATTTACAATACAGCACTACTATAGTAACAGATGACTGATACGTTAGGTTCGTTAGTTTTCATCTGACAGTTGGCCATGAAGAGATGTGGTCCCTAATGCTTTTCACCCCAAGTATGGATCTCTAAGAAAAGTAAGAAAACTTGGAAGAGAGAAGCTACCTATTGGCTCCTGAATTTTAAATTAAGGCTAAGACAATTCTTCCTTGTTCAGAATACCACCTAAAGAATCAATACTTATACTGACCAAACATTCTTAAAATAAATCAATTTGTACTTCCAGCTCATCTTGGCTTCTCAAAAACATCACTAAAATTATACTAACAAGGTTTTTAAAGGATAAATACACAAAAATGGGGAAAATAAAAGAGGAGACAGCAAACAAGAGGTTTCAAAGAAACTTTGGAAAAGAAAAAAAAATAGACAACTGATGAAATGACTTAGATTTCAGCTTTCTCCCTCTCCAAGCATCTGTAAGGGCTCAGCCAGAAGAAGCCGGATGATTTATGTACTGGAGCCCTGGAAAAGTCTCAGCGATCAAACGCACTGGTCCCTCTGAAAGGCATGGCTGCTGGAAAGAATTGAGATCATAGACCCGATGGGAAGCTGTGTTCAACCACAATAGAAGAGTAGAAAGAGAGGAAAGCTGCTGTCCAAGAAGTGAGAACCAGCAGAGGACAGAGGTCCCAGAACAAACAAACAAACACCCGGATGATGCCGCGGGGGGGGGGGGGGGGGGGGGGCAGACCGTAGTGACACAACGGACCCCAGTCCGGACTGCAGCAGGAGAGGGAGCCCCGGAGGGATAGCTCTGCAGACAGAACACAGCCGGTCTGCTGTCCTTCCCTGTATTGGGGGGTGTTACAGCTCCTTCGGAGACCTGAGAGAAGAATTAGTGATAAGAATACAGAAAACTAAGCAAATAAAATAAGAGGTAATTTTTCAGTACAGGAAAAATTAAAGTTGTAGAAGAAAGGAAATGTAATCATAGTACATTACATGGCCCAACTGTGAACAATATTCAAATTGTCACAGTTGTTTAAACATGAAATATTGATATATTACCAAAACTTGTGACAGAACTGTATTGGGAAGGTGGGTGAAGAAATGTGTGCATGTGTGTACATCAGAAAGTTAAATCTATCACGCAATGCCAATAGATAATGTTTAAAATGGAAAAAGTCAGAAAATAGAGGTATAATCATCTTGCTTAAAAATATGGAGTTCAAAAGTACAGAGAAAAGAGTTAAAAATGATTTTCTCAAGCAAGCAGGCCTGGGGTTGGGGCAGAGTAGCTCAGTGGACAGCTGTCTTCAGCTAGAAGCCTTGAAATGCCACTTAGCTTTTCGAAATTTATATAAAACTGTGATAATAATTTTAATTTAATTTAAAAATTAATTGAGGGCCACACGTATTGAAGTGACGGAGTGTCATACATATTCATCGAGCAAACATTTGTTAATCATCTATGAGAACGACAGAGCAAAGCACAGGCCCCCCCCCCCCATGCCCCAGAGAGCCGCCTGCTGGGGAAAACGGGCCGAGGTGTCTGTCAGTGACCCCGCGGTGCCGTGAGGACGCAGTGTCGCAGTGGCATCTCGCAGGAAAGCTTTGCAGATGAGGCAATGCTAATTCCGGGTTTACTGCCTCTATTCACCTGCTTCTTAACAACAAAGATCTTAAAATCTTTCTAAGCTGTATCACCTTCTTAACACATTTTGTCCCAAAATAAGGGATGTATGTCATCACTGTCACAGTTTATCAGCACCAACAGGCCGAATGGCTATCTCCAAGACTGTTCAAAAGTGGGGAGGTAGTGAGCTCCCAGGCATGGAAGTGCCCTGGCTGAACCTCAGAGGTCAGTGGATGTTTACCAAGGAACAGGTGGGAGGGGGACAGTGCCCGATGAGGGGCTGGCCCACGGGTCCCAGGGGCCTCCTGCAGACTGCGGGGATGCCACCTGGCACACGGAACTGACTGCTCTCCACCGTCCCTGACAGCCACAGCAAGACCAGGGTGTGAGGCAGCAGCTCCTGACTACCAGCCCTGACCTGGAACCATAACAGGTGCAGCGTCCCAGAGCAGTCCTCCAGTTCATTTCAAAATCAGACATCCTCCGATCGATCCCTCCTGGGGAGCTGTCAGGCCGGCTGCTTCCTGGTGTCAGCCAAGAGGAGGGAAGCAATTTATTTACTGGCTCTGAATGTGGCTAAATGAAATCAAGACAGAGCGGGTACCTTCTGCCAAGGAGAGAAACCATTCACTGGGGGCAGCCACCAAGAACCACGGACAAGGTAATGGGGAGAAAAGGTGGTGCAAGACGGGGAACTGGAAACCCTCATGGCTACCCCTTCTTACTTCAGAGATGGGGAAACCAAGGCACAGAGAGAGCAATCAATTTGCTCAAGGTTACATTTCAGTTTAGACTTAGAATAATGAAACTCAGCATTTATAGAGTGCTTACGGTATGCTAAGCCTTTAATATACATATATTCTCCAAAACCTGTTAGGTAAGGGTCTTTGTGTATTACATGAGAATCTCCATTTTACAGATGAGGAAATGGAGGCTCAGAGGTTTAATTAAGTAGTTCAATATCATAAACCTCCAGTTTGTGGGGAGGGTGAAACTTGAACTCTATCTGGTCATTGCAACCTAATTCCTAAGCTGTGGACTACACTATCTCTTGGGCTTAGAATCAAGGCCTCCTATTTCAAACCAGGCGCAGCACGCTGCCTCCCACTGTGCAATGGTGCCCAAACCCTGCTTGTTGGTGCCAGTGCCCTCCGGCAGTGGGGTATGTCTGTTTCTCCTTCGTCTCTGTCCCTCTGTCTCCCTCTGTTATTCCCTTCTCCATGAGAGTCTGTGTCTCTACCTCTTTCTGTTTATTACTATTTTTCTGTGTATTTGTCAGTGTATTTGTGTGTGCACATCTCTGGGTGTGTAAGTGCATTTATCTGTCTCTATCTCCCTCTGAATAGCTGAGAAAATGAGTTCCATAATAGACAGGGTGGGCGGATGGATGGATGAATGGATACGCGGATGATGAATGGATGGATACATGGATAAATGGGGGACCGCCTCCATCTACAAACAGCAGACATGGTAACGAGCAAGCACATCCTGACCCAAGCAGCCAAGTCTCCCAGAGCCATTGATCAGTATCCTCGTCTAATGCTCTCCCTCCCCAAGGCCTGCGCATTCGATTTTCGTCTTAACCTGAAGCTGCTTCCTCACGGCTTGGTGGCTTGTATCCAGTTTTATTGTTGATACAGATCTTTATCTGCCTTGGGCTTATAACTGACATTTAAATTACTCTGCAAACAATGAATCAATATTTATGGATTCTTGGACTGATGCATTTGTCAAACTTGGTATCCTGAGTTTCTCCAAGGCCAAAAGGGGACATGAGTCAAGGTCAAGGCTTTATCTAATTAGAAATGGGGAAGTGGGTCTGCCTCTAAACAAAGGTCTCAAACAGGAACACAGTTCTGTACCCCTAGGCTATCTACCTGGGCCGAGGCAGTTCCCCATTGGAAATTCAATTCACTTCATGAACTGTGGGTATTTCTTGTGTGTGCAAAGCACCATGTTAACCCTATATGAGAGACAAAAATGAATAAAATCAGTCCACATTCTTTAGGGGTTCCCACACTAGGAGGAGAGAGAGGCATGCATAGGTAGTTATGAGCAGATTGCACCGAAGGTTGCCACAGGGATCCAAACACAGGTCATGGGGAGAAAGAAAGGAAAAAGTACCTCTAATAAGTGAAACTTCTTGAAGGGACCCCTGGAGGAGGAAGGGCATTTCAGGAGGGAAAAACAGCCAGGGCCAACAAAACTTGGAGGTACAGAACAGGTTTCAGGACTGAAAGAAAAGGTCTGTGGGGAAGCACCCTAAAAAGGTAAACTGAGACTGGACCCCAGAGAGCTCTGGACACCAGACTGAGGCATGTGGCCTTCCTTCTGCTGCTGAAGGGGAGCCAGCGAAGGTTTTCAGCTAGGGAGACTCCTCCGTAGAGCTGTGCTTTCACAGGCTCTCTGGGAGAAGCAGGAAGTGGGGCCCTACGCTGGCAAGGACGGAAGGTGAGACCACTGGGACACTGTTAACAGGGAATCCCACCATCCCTGGGCCTCACTCTGCAGGGCGCAGCAGAATGAGTGGGCCATTTTTTCTCCATCTTTTAAGCCTGGCCCTTGTCTGCCTTGAGAAAAGCCCACAGACATGAAACTAATGTTTCTGGGGCCTCTTTGGCATTGTAAGTTATGGAGGTGGCCTTGGTCGTCAAGGCCAAACCGTTTATCACCCTGGAGAACTTAAGCTCTGGTTCCAGGAAGAAAGCCGGGTGAGCTCTCATCCCTGCACCAGCCCCGACACGCCTTCCCAGGCTGCAGTTTCTGCATGCAGCCACCCTTCCCGCTGAGCTGGGGCTGCAGAGACCCCCGAGGTAAGGCTTCTTTCCTGGCCTCTCTCTCTGTGCATGGCACAGTCTGAATATTTCAGGGGTGGGGCGTGAGCTCCTGGAGTTTGGGCAGGTGGTCGGGGATCTGCAGGAGATGCAAGCACCTGGGGGGGGGGGGAGGGGGGCTGCTTCCCCTTCTCCATTAGGCACACTCAGCCTGTGTGTGCCCTGGGCCCACAATGCATCTAGGGGTCCACAAGCACCTTAGAGATCCTCTAAAAATCAAAAGGAGAACATGAATATATTTGTCTTTATATCAACACAATCATAAAATATAATTTTTAATATTTTTAATGGAGAAATGAGGCTGAGTCACGATGTGGCCCTGCTGCCCAGACCAAGGCATCGCTTTTTCTCTCCTCTCTGCGAGAGTGGAAACAGCCGGGTGGAGCTGGGGTCAGATCTCATCGATGCCACTCAGGGGCTCTCACTGTCTCTCCGTATCTCGGCTTCCTCATGCATGCAGTGGGCTAATGGCCTGAACCTTACTAGTGGGGAGTAGGCTGGAGATGTGCACAGGGTCTAGCAGAAAGACACGGGTACCTACAACTGTTGCCCATCTTGCCAGGCTCAGTTTAAGTTGCATCTTCCCTGAGAAGTTCGCCGACCATGCCAAGCCTCCATGGTGCCTCCTCTGAATGTCTGGGGTTGGTGGTCGAGGCCCGGGAGCATCAGCTTATCGCTGTGGTCCTCTGCTGGGCTAGACCCAGGCCGCACTCGGCAGGTGCTCGGCATGGGGAGGCCGTCCACCACAGAGCGGCTGACTTGCTCGAGGGCAGGGACCGCATTTTATACACATTCTTTTCCCCACAACCTTAGGCACAGGGCTGTACCCAGTGGGTGTTCTGTGACCTTTAGGTGGTTGGGGATCTCTAAGGTTTTGTGTGGAGCATCTTTGTAGTTTTCTCTGCTGAGTTATGCCTTAGGTTTAAAGCACTGAGGGGTGCCCAACCTGGAATGCGCAGGCTGCACGCGGCTCACAATGGCTATGAATGCAGCCCAACACAAAATTGTAAATTTGCTTAAAACACTATGAGATTTTTTGTGATTATGGGTCACAATGTATTTAATGTGTGACCCAGAACAACTCTTCCTCCAGCGTGGCCCAGGGACACCAACACACCGACACCCAACAACTGATATCCATCAGTTCTTGCAAACCCCTGACGGCCGCACGCTCAGGCTTGTCCAAGGTGCTAAGCCTGCCTTGCACCCCCTTCCACATCCCCCGGCTCCATCCGCACGTGAACCCCAGGCCCTTGCACATGCCGTCCCCGTCTCCAGGATTGCCCTCTGCCCGCAGTCACTTAGACACCACCTCGGCAGGGAGGCCTTCCCTGACCACCTTCCTAAAATGGATCTTTCCATTATTTCTTTTAGCTCTAAACCTGATGAATTTGTTCATGGCACGTAACATGTTTCTTGTGTGTGCCTCTCTCTCCCCGCCCCCACCACCCACAAGTAATTTCCTTGAGAGGAGAAATTTGACCAAGGTGAATGACTACTACTGTGTGACACAATACCTAGCACAGGGCCAGACTTTGGAAACTACTTGTCAAATGAATGAGTGAAGGAGTAAGTTAATTATCTTACTAAAAAAGATTGAATGCTTACTGTATCTTGGGCCACCAGAGGTTTCTGTGCCCAGTTCATCCTGTGCCTTGGCAAGGTGACTTCTGCAGCCTGTGCAGTGGCCTCCAGTGGCGGGGTATGTGGAGAAGGGCAGGGACCTCATCGCGCATGTCAAAGCTCCCCTGGGGAAGGCTCAAATAGCACTAAAAGATCCAGACCCGGACAGCTCACTGAAGAAGCTGATCCCCCAGGACAGGACACAAGACCTTCTGAGGGTCTCACGTGGGCCCTTCGTGCACGGAATGCAACACTAGGATTTTCACCCAGCTTCGTGGCCCCTCAGTCTGAGCTGATGATCATATACTTGTTTGATTCATTCAACCAACAAATGTGCACTAAGCTCCTCCCATGAGCCAGACACTGCACTGGGGCAGCGTGTTCAATGATGAGCAAATGTAGCCATTGTCTACGGTGAGTAAAGAATAATGTACAAAACAGTGGGGAAAAGTATCTGGAACTTCAGACACACACCTGGTGTGCATCAGAACCCCCAGAGGGCCCAGGCCCCACCTCTGAGTTACTGCTTGCCCAGGTCTTGCCCCCGAGACTTCAGGGCCAGGATGAGAAGGGGCACTGCATAGGGGCCTGCGTGCGTGCCTGCCTGTGGAAGGGCTGTTCTTTGGGTGAGGGTGATACCTTGGGAGCCAGGGGTTCTCTCCGTCCTCCCACCTAGCCAAGTATCCTGTGGGGAGGCGGGAGAGGTGGTGGGAGCTTCAGTACGCCCAGGCCCCACGTCCCCAACCTCGATGCACATGTCAGAGGTCAGGCAGAGAGCTCCCCATGTGTGCCCCACAGCTTCGTCCAGCCCCTTGGAGGAAAGCGACACCACAGTCGCCTGCACCTCCTGCCCAAAGAGGCTGCAGGCCAGTGTGTGCCAGACTGTGTGTGCGCACGTGCACATGACACTGAATGTGTCTGCAGACACTACATGTGAGTGCAAGTGTGTGTCTGGGGCTATGAATGTATATGTGAATGTCTGTGTGACTGTGGGTGTGTGCACATGCAATTGTGAGTGTGCCAATGCATGTGAATGAAAGCATTTGAATGTGGCTAGATGTGAGTGCATATGAAAGAATGCATGTGACCGTGTGCTAGTGTGATTGCACGTGTATGTGACAGAGTGAGTGTGTGACAGTGAGTGTGGTGTGTGCGGCGTGTGCACTGGCTGTCGGCCCCAGCGGACCCTCCCTGGTGTTCCCTCCTCCCAGGAAGGAAGCTTCGGGAAGGGGCCAGATGGTCTCCTCTGACCCACTATTTATCATCCCAGCAAAAGCTTATTCAGTTTAATGCTCTTCGGCAATTCATTTAAGGGCTCTGTTTGTTTCTGCTGATGAGGACTGTTAATTTGCACAGCGGTCTCATTAGGCCTAAACCACCAATTAATTCCTTTTGTTCTCATTAAATGGCTGATTCCTAAACATTTCCCAGACAACAATGGGCCGCCCAGCCAGGCCGCCAGCACAGGGGTAGTGTGGAGCAGGTAGGAACTATGAACGGGGGGGGGGCGCGCTTCTGGTCCTGAGTCCCTGGCGTCCACACCCAGGCCGAGCTCTGTAAGCACTTGCATCCTGCTGGCCACAGCTGGGCCCAAAGTCAGGGCCTCAAGACCATTACCTGGCTGGGTAGGGCAAAGCGAGCAGAGGTGATGGAGGATGCCCCAGAGAAGGTGAGCCAGCGGAGGCCTGGGCCCGCTCTCCCCAGCCAGCGCCTGTGTCAGGCAGGTCCTCCAGGGAGCCTCTGACCACATTTCAGCAGCGTTGAGCTGGGAGCCTTTGTCTGCCAGGCCTGCTCCTTGACCTCTTAGGCCACACGCCTAAGTGACCAGGGGGCGCAGGAGAAGGTGGGGGTGGGAGAGTGGTCTTGAGGCCGCATCCAGATATGCTCTGGGGAGCCTGCTGCCCTGAGGGGGGTCATCCCCACACCCCCCTATGGGGCATCAACTTCCTGCTCTGGAAACTGCTGGAAAAAAAGATGTTGGGGACCAGCATCATGTTTAGTTTGGAAGCCGCTAGGCCATTTTTTTTCCTTTTTTTTCAAGTGCAGCCTCACATAAATGCCCGATACACATGGGGCAGGGGTAAAAGCAGATGTGCTGCAGTTGGAGCCCCACCCCACCCTCAGCCTGTCCTCTGCAAGGCTCTCCCCACCCTCCTGCTTCCCCATCTCCACTTCTCTCCACTCTAAAAAGGGGCATTCAGAGGTCCCTCCTCAGTACCCTGAGGGGCTCCTAGGTGCCACGTGCAGAAACCCCTGGACTAGCTGTTCTCTGAGAGTCCCAGGGCCCTGTTTTTAAGGAGCTTAAACTGCCTGTGCCTCCCCTCATTTTCTCCCCCATTAGGGTAGCTATGTGATTGCCCAGGAAGCCCTACCAAGAGGAAGGCAGGATAACAAGAAGCTGAGTGCATGACATCATGCCGTGGCAAATTCCACAAGGTACAACTGGATTTGCAGCTGTGTGTGAGTGCCCACTCCACCTTTCCTGCCTGTTACTTAACCTTCAGGTTTCCTCAGCTGTAAATGGGAGTAATACAAGTACCTCCCTGCTGGAGTGTTGGGGTGAGGATTAAATGAGTCAATACCAAAGTGCTTGGCAGAGTTCCTGGCACGTATGTAGGGATTGCTCCGGTAAATGTTACATAATACATACTCCTAATTCCCATTGGCTGGACAGTGACCTACCCAGCTTCCTTTTCCAGCCTCACCCCATCCCCCAACACACACAGGCTCCTTCACACATCTCCCCACTCAAGGCAGCCTGCCACCCTCACCGAACCTGGACTGCCTTCAACTCCACAGAGAGTTACCAGATTTAGCAAATAAAGATGCAGGATGCTAGTTAAATCTGAATTTTAGATGAAAAGCAAATAATTTTTGTGTTTCAAATATCACATGAGCTATACTCATCCTAGAATTACTTGTTTTTATCTAAAATTAAACTTTAATCTGTATTTTACCTGGCAGCCTTATCCCTTACTCATGTCTGGTAAACTTCTGCTTATTCTTCCAGACTCAGATCAAGTGTCGCCTCCTCCAGGAAGCCCACCCTGATTTCCCGATTAACGTAGCTTCCTCCTGTTAGTACCATCTGGCTCCCTGGGCTGGATCACCTCTCTGTAGCTCTGATCACAACTTTTCGCAGCTCTTTGTAATCAGTAATCCACATGTCCATACTTCCTATCTTTTAAGTTCCTTGGGCTGGTGAGGAGGGTATTTTATCTAGTATAACTTTTTCCAAATATGCCCCCCGACCCCGGCTCTGCCATTCTCAGTGCACACTGTAGTTGAATGGGGAACTCCTTCCTGTCCCTACCACCAGACTAGGGAGAGCAGGCAGGAGGTAGGACCTGGGACAGAGAATGTTAGTTACCACTCAACGCATCCATCCTCCTTCTTCCTTAGTCACGAAGCCCTGCTGGGGCAGCAATGCACCCAGCTTAAAGACATTTCCCAGTCTCCCTTGCAGCTAGGTAAGGCCATGTGATTAACTAATGGCCATTGAGTATTATGCAGGAATTCCAGGAGGGCTGGGAGGTGGAGACTTCCCTTTCCTCTCTTCTACTGGAATACAGATGTGCTGACTGGAGCTGCAGCAGCCATTATGGACCATGAAGTGACCTTGAGGCTGATGCAGCAGAAAGATAAAAGGAGCTTGGCCCAGAATATTTTGTGGAGTCACCATTCCAGCCCTTCAGTATATATATCAAGATCTGTGAATGATCTGAAATTTTGCCTTATGTATAAGCTAACAAGTTAGCCTGTCAGTTTTATGGATACTAGCAGAGGACAGTAGGCTCCTGGGTCAGAAAGAAAGGGCTCAATTATTCATGACACAGCAGGCAGCATGAACTTTATGTTCAAGTCAGTTTGCATTAGTTCCTCCTGTCCCCCAGTCCCATGGGGTGATGCAGAGCAGTCCAGACAGATGCTGCAGATGTGGGTTTGTGTCACAGGTGAGGAACCTCAAGCTTGGGAACCCTCAATCCTTTGTAATGGGGCTGCTAGCAAACCTGCCCAACCTTTGCCCTGAGCAGCACGACATCTTTACTATATTGGACATCAAACAGGTCTGCCCTTTGAAAGTGAGAGAGTGGCAAAATATCTCTCCTAATTCTGTTCACTATGAAGCATCCTTGAAAACAAGGTCTGAAACAAAAGATACCCATGGATTTTCTTACAAGGATATGAGAATATGGGAGACCTAGAGGACATTGTCACTCCATGTACCCCAGACTTCTTTTGGGTGAAAGAGAACCCCTGGTTGCTAAAGCCACTGTTATTTAGTTCTCATATGCAGCTGAACCGAATCCTAAGTGACACAGTAAGAAAACTCGTTCCATGTTCCTCTTATCTGCTAAGCACATGTTCACTGTGCAAGGGAGGAGCCCTTAGAGGGAGAGACCACTGCCCCAAGCTTTGTCCTTAGAACTAAAATACTTGTCTTTAACCAGTTTACAATAAAAGCTAACTGCATTCGTTATGTAAAGAATAATTTTTTTCCTGTAAGTTCAGTGATCAAAGACCTTGAATGACTGGGATGGAATTCAGAGCATCAACAGGACACCAAGATATGCGTGTGGTCCAGAGTGATCCTACAGTGTGGATAACCTGCCCATGGGTAAATATGTGCTTCCTGGGGGCTTTAAGGAACTAGTAGGAATAACTCAAGAAAGACTTGTTACAACTCTATTGGCCTCATAGTATAACTCTCATGTTGTCTCTCCAGCGCTCCCCTCTTTTTGGTAACAGCATTCTCACTTCTGTTGGGAGCTGTCCCTTCCCCTCCCCTATCAGTGAGGTCATGGAGGAGACTGCCAACCTGAGCACCCACCCCCAGCCACAGGGCAGCACTGGACATAGGACTCAAGCTGGCCCAGCAGAGCTCTTCCCAGGGATTTGGCATCTGAGACCAAGGCTGGAACCCTATGGGTGGGAGTTATGGGCAGTCAGGGCACTCAGTCTTGTAGAGGAAACCAATCTCAGAGACTAACATGGATGAGACGAGAGACGATGAGACTGCTGTTGGCAGTGGAGCTCAAGTGCCTGGCCCACTACCCTGCTTTTTCCATAGGCCAGTCCCATAAATCAGTGAAGCCCCTCTTCTGTCCAGCTGGTTGGAAAGGGATTGCTATGAATTGTAACTTAGAATCCTAATGACTACCTTCCCAGTTGGGTCTGGGGACCTTAGTCAGAGAATGATTGGCCTTCTATGTGGCCACTCTGTGTCAGCCTTTGGGGGAGGGCAAAGAAACACACAACCAGACCACCAGTGGACAATCCATACAAAAGGCCACAGAGAACACACCCATGGACCATGTGCTCGGAGTGCTTGGTTAAGGGAAGATTAAGAAGTTCTCTGCCCGTCTGCATACTGCCATGTGGACTGAACCTTGCAGTGAGTGAGGGAGGGAGGCCTCAGCCAACGTTTGTTACCTGCTGGCGTGAACACAGTCTCACCGAGCTCCATCAAAGCCCGCCCTGGGAAGGCAGGTGCTGCCGCAGTCTCCACGTTATTAGACTTCATTTCCATATGTTCCTTTCGTCTTCTCTCCAGGATAATTGTTCTTCTGGGGATCAAGGCACAGGAGGGCAGGAGGTGTGCACTCCTGTTTATCAACTCACTAAATGCTTGTTTTAAATTAAATCCATACCACATGCTGGCTCACACAGGAATGTTAAGACCGACCATTTGCCTGCCTTCTGCTATCAATGCCAGTCTGATTTAAACCTGCTTTTCCTTCTCACCTGGGATGCCCATTCTGGAAACATCTACCAATATCCTAGTTCCTACAGCTCCCAGTTCTTCTCCTTCTCCTTCTCCTTCTTCTTCTCCTTCTCCTTCTTCCTCTTCCTCTTCCTCTTCCTCTTCTTCTTCTTCTTCTTCTTCTTCTTCTTCTTCTTCTTCTTCTTCTTCTCCTCCTCCCCCTCCTCCTCCTCCTCCTCCTTCTTCTTCTTCTTCTTTTAGTTAAATTTGGGAGGCCCTGCTCAACTTAAGAGGACACACAGATTAGATGGTCCCTCTGTACCATTTACTCTGTTAGCCAAACCTGTTTCAAACAGTGGGCCTGTTTTCTCAGCCAACAAAGTGATTGTTGTGCCTTCTCTGTGCCAGGCTCAATATTGTGTCCTTCACATACATTGCCTCACTAATCTGATCTAACACTCCCAGTACACCTGGGACATGTGTGACCATCCCTTTTCAGAGGAGGAAACAGAGGTTGGGAGATGAAGTAGAGTGACCTTTTCAAGGCCCCGCAGCTGGCAGGCAGTGGAGCTGGCATTCCCGCGCACAGCTGCCTCACTTTAAAGCCACCCCCTCCACACAGCCATTTCCCATCAACCCGGCCTCGGTTATGCAGCTGCTCTGCCACCCGACCTGCAGTCAGGAAAGCAGGATGGTAGTTGTTCAGTGCGTGCACTGAACCCAGCCTTACATGTAGACCAGACTAATGACCACTCACCTAGTGGGGTTTGATCAACAGGGAGAATGGTTCTTCCGCCACCCCAGATCTGAGCTGCAGTTGCCTTCCATTGACTGCAGTGTGTCCGTTAGTCCTTTCGGTTAGATTATGAGATCTCTGGACATCCCCTTTAAGATACACCCACTCTCAGAGTATCGGTTATCTACTGCTATAAAACCAATGGTCTCAAAACTCAGTGGTTTCACACCATCGCCATTCTGCTTCCTCACTGTTCTGTGGCAGCAAATGGGCTGGGCTGCTCTGGATAGGTCTTCCGCTGGTCTCCTTCAGGGGCACACACTCAGCTGCACTCATCTGGAGCTGTCTAGAGCTAAGTGATTTAAGATTGCCTTGGAGGGTTGGCTGGTCCTTGTCGTTGGCTGGGGCCCTAAGTTGGTGACAGTGGAAGCTATAGAATCTCTTGAGTCCCTGGCTCAGAAACCCCATATATCACTTCCATTGCATTCCATTGGTCAAAGCAAGTCACTAGGGGCAGAGAAATAGACTCTACCTCTTGATGGGGTAAAGGGTCAGACATTCAGAGATGGGAGGAATTTGTGGCTTTTTTTCCCTCTGCCTGCCGCATTTGGGAAACTTAGTGACTTAATGTGCCTCTTCACCAGGTTTTCTCAACCTCAGTACTGCTGACATGTTTGAACAGGTAATTCAGAGGATTCTTTGCTATATCAGCTACCCTGTGCATTATAAGATGTTTAGCAGCATCTTTGGCTTCTGCCCACTAGAAGCCAAGAGGACCACCTGCACCCAGTGTGGCAACCCAGAATGTCTGCAGACATTGTCTAATGTTTCCTTAGGCACTGCCCTGTTTGAGGACTTCAGGTCCAAACTGAAGGCCCCAGAAGCTGTTCCCTAAGTCCCTCTCAGTGGGTCCCCTTGGGCCCTGTGATGTGCACTACTCTGCTGACCAGCGAGACAGAGGACTTTGTCGGTGGGAAGCAGGAGGTACAATATGGAAACCCAGCCCCACCCTTGTCACCTCTACTCAGTGTGGGCACTCATGGCCAGGACAGGGTCAGCAGAGGGCTGGCTCAGCCCTGTTGGCCCGTGGCAAAGGAAGGAGCCCTGCTGTGGTGGATCTTACTCCAGGGTGTGTTCTGGGTTCCAGGCATTCACGGAGCTGTGGCCTTCCCTCGAGCTACCCAACTGGCTCACTGGGTTGGGCCATGAGCAAGTCCAGTCTGGATGGCCTGGCCTACCCATTTGCCTGGCTCTGGCCAGTTCTCTCTCTAGGCAGGCTGAGCATGTTCTAAGTGGCCTGACCCCTGGAACCACAGACCTGCAGCCAACCTGAGCAGCATCACCGCCTGAAATTCTCATCGCTGATCTTCCAGCAAATGTGGCCAGCTCTGCCATCAAACTGCACCCAGAATCTGAGTACCTTGCACTCCTCCAATGGCTGGCACTCTGGAACCAGCCATTGGCACTTCCAACCACATGGGCCTCTCCCTCTGTTCTCCTAATTCCACCTTTGTCCCAGTAGTCCAGGCTCTACCTGGAGCTGTGTGATCCTGTCCTGACACATCTCTGCTCAGATCTCCAGTGGTCCCCATACTCTCAGATGCAAACCCACATTTGCACGGTGTACAGCTGGCCAGATCTTATAGATTCTGGGCCCCGCTGCTTCCTAGCCTTACCTCCCGCTGTCTCCGCCTTGCTCACACTGCTTAGTCACATTTTTCATGCTCTAATTCAGACATGCTCCTCCTTCAAGGCCTTTGCACTTGCCTCTTTGTCTAGAATGCTCTTCCCCACACACCACAGGCTCCCCCTTGGCATTAGTCAGGTCTTTTCCCAACGTCATCATTTCTAAGGGGCTTCTCCCAGTTATTCTTTCAAAAATGTCAACCCCATCACTCACATTCTTGCTCTTTATTCTCTCTGTAGCACTCAGCATATACTAACATGTTATGTGTCTTACATTATCTTGTTTTCTTCTGTTTTCCCTACTAGAATGAGCTCCATAGGACAGGGGTTTTATTTCTTCATTCACTGCTGTATCCCCCATGGCTAGAACAGTGCTGGGCACATAGAAGGGGCTCAATAAGAATTTTCTCAATGAAAAATAGATTGAATGATTAAATGACTAAATAAATCCTCTGCAGGATAGGAAACACACAGGATCTGGAATCAGCCTGAATTCTTCAAGCCCCCCCGTGCCTGTTGTTCGGAGGTCATGGAGGACCCACTTTCAGCCTCAGCACCCAGGCCTTTCAGAATTTAGCCTCCTCCTCCTCTCTCCCCTCTTCTTTAGGCCTTCCTTCCCCAGCCTCTCCCT
Organism: Phyllostomus discolor; assembly: GCF_004126475.2. Taxonomy (NCBI): domain Eukaryota; kingdom Metazoa; phylum Chordata; class Mammalia; order Chiroptera; family Phyllostomidae; genus Phyllostomus; species Phyllostomus discolor. The sequence continues at coordinate 118,875,301 of NC_040903.2, read as the reverse complement.
TGCACCCTGCTAGGAGCTCCACAGGCCCAGTTGCGATGCCTGTTAGTTCTGCCTGCCCTGAGACAGCAGGCCATGGTGGGGTTCTGTCTGGGGGCTCTAAGCCATCTGGTTCTGAGAGGAGACAAACCAGGTTGGAGGGGTAATGCTAGAGAGCAGAGGTGGGGGATAGAATGCCTCACCACCTACCAAGGTGGGGGCTGGTCTTGACACCTGCATCTCCAGCCACATTTTTACGTGTGGAAACACATGCACATTCACCCACCCAGCATCATCCCCTCCTTCCCTTTCTCATGTCTCTTACTCTCTTGCTAGAATGAGAAGCTTCTCAGGGTGCCAGCCACTTGAACCCAAACAGGGTGTAAGTGGACAGTGGAGTGACACCTCATCTCCCAGCCCTTGCTAGAGGGTGATTTTATCCATTTCATGGGCAAGAAAACTGGCACTCAGAAGTACTTTCTTGCTTTTATATCTTAACCTCATCCATCCCATATGAAAATGTTCAGAGACTTCTGGCCTAGATGGAGGCATAGGTAGATACACTTTGCCTCATCCCACAACCAAAAGCAGGACAACAGTAAATTTAAAAATAAAAAATAACCAGAACTTCCAGAACATCAAACTGTATGGAAGTCTGACAACCAAGGAGTTAAAGAGGAAACATTCATCCAGACTGGTAGGAGGGGCGGAGATGGGCAGCCAGGGTAGAGAAGATACATGGTAAGGCGGTGGCTGGTGGACCAGCTGGTCTCACATTTGTGTGTGGATAAACCAGGAGGAATAACTGAGGAGCAAAACAAAACATGTAACCCAGGATTCCAGCACAGGAAAAGAAAGCTTCAAAATATCTGACTGTAAAAACCTATGGGGGTTGCAGCAGTGAGAGAAACTCCCAGCCTCACAGGAAAGTTCACTGGAGAGACCCCCAGGGTCCTAGATCATACACAAGCCTACACACCCAGGAATCAGCACCAAAAGGGCCCAAAATGCTTGTGGGTAGCTGGGGAAGTGACTGAAAGCCAGCAAGAGCTGAGCAAGCAGCATTGATGTCTCCCTGACTCCTCCTTCACATACAGTGCCACAATACAGAGAAGTGGGTTGCCCCACACTGGTGAATACCTAAGGCTCCACCCCTTACTATGTAATAGGCCTGCCAAGACAAAAAAGATATGGCCCAAATGAAAGAACAGATCAAATCTCCAAAAATAAAACTAAGCAATGAAGAGATAGCCAACCTATCAGATGCACAATTCAAAACACTGGTAATCAGGATACTCACAGAAATGGTTGAGTATAGTCACAAAATAAAAGAAGAAGTGAAGGCTATGAAAAGTGAAATAAAGGAAAATACAGAGGGAACAAACAGTGAAAGAAAGGAAACTGGGAGTCATATCAACGATTTGGAGCAGAAGGAAGAAATAAACATTCAACCAGAACAGGATGAAGAAACAAGACTTCAGAAAAATAGGAGAGGCTTAGGAACCTCCAGGACAACTTTCAATGTTCCACCATCCAAATCATAGGGGTTCCAAAAGGAGAAGAAAAAGAAGAGCAAGAAATGGAAAACTTATTTGGAAACATAATGAAGGAGAACTTCCCTAATCTGGCAAAGCAAATAGACTTCCACAAAGCCCACAAAGCTCAAAGAGTCCCAAAGAAGTTGGATCCAAGGAAGCACACACCAAGGCACATCATAATTACATTACCCAAGATTAAAGAGAAGGAGAGAATCTTAAAAGCAGCAAGAGAAAAGGAGGCAGTTACCTACAAAGGAGTGCCCATAAGACCATTAGCTGATTGCTCAAAAACAAAACAAAGCAAAACAAAACAAAACAAAACAAAACAACCTTGCAGGCAAGAAGGGGCTGGAAAGAAGTATTTGAAGTTATGAAGGGCAGGTACCTACATCCAAGATTGCTCTATTCAGCAAAGTTCTTCTTTAGAATGGAAGGGCAGATAAAATGCTTCCCAGATAAAGTCAAGTTAAAGGAATTCATCATCACAAAGCCCTTATTATATGAAATGTTAAAGGGACTTATTATGAAAAAGAAGATGATCAAAACTATGAACAGTAAAATGACAAAAAGCTCACAACTATCAACAATTGAACCTAAAAACTAACAAAAAGAAAAACAAACTAAGCAAACAACTAGAACAGGAACAGAATCACAGAAATGGAGATGGAGATCACATGGAGGGTTATCAGGGTTATCAGTGGGGAGGGGGAGAGGAAAGAATGGAGGAAAATATACAGGAAATAAGAAGCATAAATGGTAGGTACAAAATAGACAAGGGGGAGGTTAAGAAGAGTATAGGAAGTGGAGAAGGCAAAGATCTTATATGTATGACCCATAGACATGAGATGCAGCACAGAGGAGAATAAAGGGAAGAAAAAAATGGGACAACTCTAATAGCATTAATTGATAAAATATATTTTTAAAAAAGAAAATATTCACATATACATTTATTCGCTTTTATAGTTAAAAAGAAATCTAGTTACATATTGCAGGTAAATTAAATGATTGTGGGATAAAATAATAACTGAAAGTAAAAGAGACAGACATAAAAACAGAGAAATGAGACAGAGAGAGGAAAGGAGGAAGAAAGGGAAAGAGGGAGGGAGAGGGGGAGGGCCTGGCTTCCATTCCTATAGGAGAGCAGGGCGAGATGCCTTGCACCCTTACCATGGATCACATGTGAAGACTGAAAACTAGTACTTCTTTTGCACTGCTATATTTAACTCACTGATGTGACAGACCAAAAATATGTATAACATATGATGACTATAGCTAACAATGCTGTGTGATATATAGGAAAAGCTGAGAAGAGAGTAAATTCTAAGAGTTCTCATCACAAGAAGAAATTTTTTCTCTTTTCTTTTTTTGTATCTACGTGAAAAGATGGATGTTAGCTGAAACAATTGTGTTGATCATTTTGCAGTGTATGTAAATCAAACTATCATACTGTATGCCATAAACTTACACAGTGATGTATGTCATTTATTTCTCAATAAAGTTAGAAAAGAATGCATTAAGGTAAGTATATTGACCAACCTCCCCCAACCCCAGCCAGTTCCCCAAACACTCCTCATTCTCCACTCAGGTGCTGCCTTGTCCCTGCTCCTGAACAGGGTGGCTTCTTTGGGGAGGAATGAGGCTTACCTGACCTGTAAGTAATATAGTGCGGAGGGAGATGACAGAGAAAAGAAGGTGCCTAGACTGGAGGCAGAGGGAGATTTAGGGTTTGGGGGGAACTGTCAAGCCTAGTGGACCACAAAGGAACTGGATGGGAGAAAAAAGGGGGTTTAATAAGTGTTGCTTATTTAATAAGTGTTGCTGTGGACTGTGTGTTTAAATCTCTTTTAATATCCTTTGGGAAACTTGAGTAAAGAATGATTTTTTTTAATTACTGGAGATTGCTGTACTCTGCTTTCTAAATGTCATTCTCACTGAGTCTCCTAAGGGCTACACAGGTGTTTAAACAGCACCTTCTAGTTGACAGAGGCTTCTCATATGTTATTTCAGAGCTCCAACAAACCCTGGACGCAAATTATATTATTACCCCCAATTTTCAGGTCAGGAAACTGAACCTCATAGCAAGACAACTAGAATCAAAAGGTTGGACAAGACTAAGAGGTAAAGCTGTACTGTGACAGCAAGTCCTGTGTACCTTCCATGACCCACACTTGACCTGTATGCTTGCTCAGAGCAGTGGCCCTCAGTCTCGGGCACCAGAGTCACGTGGAGAGTGCAGAAAATGCACATTTTCTGGTTCTACCTCCCAGGGATTCAGATTCAGGAGGTCTAGAGCAGAGCCTGGGCAACAGAATTTTTACCAAGTGAAAATCTAATGTTGAGCTAAAGTAATCTTGAGCAAAGAGAACTACGCTGGAGACATCACACTTGTTGGTTTTAAATTATATTAGAAAGCTATAGTCATCCAAACAGTATGGTCCTGGCATAAAAGCAGGCATAAAGATCAATGGAACTGAATAGAGATCCCAGAAATAAACCCATAGATATATAGTTAACAAACTTGCAACAAAGGAACCAAGAATATTCAATGGGGAAAGAAAATGTCTTTAATAAATGATGTTGAGAACACTTGCATGAAATTGGGCCCTTATCTTACATCATACACAAAATGGATTTAAAATGGATTAAACACTTCAATGTAAGATTTGAAACCATAAGAGTCCCAGAAGAAAATATAGGGGAAAATTTCCTTGATATAGGTCTTGGCAATAATTTTGGGGGTTTTACATCAAAAGCACAGGAAGCAAAAGCAAATATAAATAAGTAGAACTATATCAAAGAAAAAGTTTGCAGAGGAAACAGTCAGCAAAAGAAAAAGGCAACCTACAAAATGGGAGGAAATGTCTGTGAACCACATGTCTGATAAGGAATTCATACAACTCAACAGCTTAATTAATTAATTTAATTAATTAAAAAATGCACAAAATAGGCATTTTGCCCAGGACCTGACTAGACATTTTTCAAAAGAAAATATACAGATGGCCAACAATTACGTGAAAATGTTCTCGACATCACTAATTACCAGGGAAATGCAAATTAAAACCACAATGAGATATCACACCATACCTGTCACACCAACTATTATTTTTAAAAATCAAAAAATGAAAAGCAATGGCGAGGATTCAGAGAAGAGTGAACCACTGTGCACAGTTGGTGAGAATGTAAATTGGTGCAGCCTCTCTGGAAACAACATGGGAGTTCCTCAAAAATTTAAAAATACAACTGCCGTATGATCCAGCAATCCCACCTCAGAATATACATCCAAAGGGGCAAAGCCAGTGTCTGGAGGAGACGTGTGCGCTCCCATGTTTGCTGCAGCATTACTCAGCAGCCAAGACGAGAACACTGTCCACCGACAGGTAAGTAGAGAAGGGAGGCGTGGCATATGTAGACAATGGAATATTATTCAGCCTTAAAAAAGAAAGAAAACCTGCCATTCACAACAACACAGATGGACTAGGAAGACATTATGCTAAGTAAAATAAACCACAGAAAGATAAATATCAGATGATCTCACTTATGCATGGAATGCAAAAAAAATGGTATCATTATGGCAGAGTGGTGGTTACTAGAGGCTGGAAGATGGGAGAAAAGGGGAGCTATTAATCAATGGGTACAAGCTTTCAGTTATAGGATGATTAAGTTTTTAAGACCTATTGTATAACATAGTGACTGTAGTTAATAATAATGCATTGTGTACTTGAAATTTGCTAAGAGAGTAGCTCTCTAGTGTTTTTAACATGCACACACACACACACACAAACACACAAATGTTAAGTATGTGAGGTGATGGATAAGTTAACTAGCTTGGTTATAGAAATTATTTCACAATGTATACATATACCAAAGCATCAGACTGTATACTTTAAATGTTTGCAATTTTTATTTGTCAATCATACCTCAGTAAAGCTGGGGGTGGGGAATCTAATATTGGTTGGCCCCTGGACCAAACTTCATTAAACTCTGAGATAAGTTGTGGCTATATAGTGGGCTGAGTCACTCTCTGATCATGGAGCTAGCTTCATACCAGAAAGGGCCTGTATGGAGCCCTGTAGACAGCTGGTCATTCATGATGCCCACCACACTGCCTGTCTAGGGAGCTCAGGTCAAATGGGTGGGCCCCAGGACACCTATACCATTTGGAACAAGGGTTTTGGCACTGTGGCCTGAGGAGAGGTAGAGATCACCAGGGTGTGTTGGGGACAGAGTGATGACTACCATGCGACCTGAGGACTGGGAAGAGGGAGAGCACAGCCACGTCTCAGTGGATGTGGTAGGTTTATGTGCTTTTGAGAATGGGGGCTGTTGTCATCAGAGGGTTCATATATGGCCCCAAAATTGACTTTTACAATCAGTTTCCCCTTGTTTCTTGCCAAGGGTTTAGTCAAGTTCTTCTGACAATTTTCTCTGCATTTTCTGCAAGGAACTTACCACAGGTATTTAATTAACAAATTGTTCAGTCCATTGTTGTGTTGAAAGTGTGGATTTACTCATTCACAATCCATTCCCATCTCCTTTGTCCAAGTGGTGCTTCCTGGGGAGATAAAGCCTGCATGCACAGACTCCCTTTCCCCTGGGGTTCTATTGATGTGGGTTCCTCCAATCAATGGGCTCGTGACTTGAATTCAGAACTGAGCCAACAGGAAAGAGAGGCTAGCATGAGGCTTCCATTTTGTCCAGAGGCATCAGGGTTCTAGAACATACAACCGTGGTGCAGCTGCCCCATGTGACCCGAATGGGGCATTCTCAGCAGCCTGGTTCTTAAAAGTCACTCCTGGGATCTCAGCCTAATGCCCATTTCTCCAGACCTCCCAGCAGTTCTTAAGGCCATTTAATACACTTTCTGCGTAAATAGCCAGAGTGGATTTAGTACTTGGCAGCTGAATACTGATTCAGTCACTCAGTGCCAGTGTCTCAGTAAGGATAGAGGCCAGAGCTATTTTGTTCACCATGAATCCCCTGTTATCTCCATCCAAAGCCCACAACCTAATAGGCGCTCAGGAAATATTTGTGATGTATTGACTGGATGAATGAATTTCCAGGCTACCTTACTGCTGCTGAGGGAAATCCTAAAATACCTAGCTGTTTCTACTCTGAGTCAAACTTTCCATCCAGCTCTGGGAGCTGGAAGGCACAGTAGGGCAGCAGCCCTTTCCACCTCCTACTTTTCCCCTATGCACAGGGCATTGACCCAGCACGCTTGAGCTAGAGGGCAAGGAGAAAGAAAGAAACCAGCTTCCTCTTCGTTTCTGGCCCCAGCTCCTCCTGCCACCCAAGAGGGATGGCGTGAAAAACATGTGATTTTACCTCACCTAAGTCCTCCTGGCCTGCAGAGTCCTTCAGGGCTCCCAGTCACTTCACAACAAAACGACCCAGCCAGGGAGCAAATTAGTCCTATTGATTTGCAATTAGAAGAGTCAATTAAGAAAAATATTACAGCAGTTTCTAATCACTACCATTAAAAAAATCACTCCACTTGAAATGTTCAGAGTGGCCAGCTCCTTCCCTGGGCTTCAGAACTGCTCTGTCCCCTCTGTAGCCATTGTACTCAGAGACCACTGAGGCTGGGAGGAATGATGTCGGGCCTGGGGAAGGGGCAGGGTCCCCTCTGGAGCACTCCAGGCTCACCTCCTCTGGGCCCATGAGGAATGATAATCATAAGCCTGACTAGCTCTTACTCTCACCTGCTAAGACAAAACCCCAGCCCTCCCTGATGTCCCCAGGTGGACCTGGACATCCCCGGGGGCAGCTCCCGCGTGTTCGAGAACAAGCCCTGCCGAGTATGCACCACAACAACCCCCCCTGGTGTGCGTGTCAGGTCCATTCTGAGGTCAGCCCAGCTGAGCAACACTCAGTGTGCAGACTCCCCCTGGTCTGTGGGAGTCAGTGGATGAAAGCACCCGCCCGCTGTGCCCAGGGCCAGTCGGAGGGCTCCTTGACACTGCTACCAGGGCTCAGAGTACTCAGGGATCTCAGCCGCCACTGCTCACAGCAGGAGCCTCGTGATACTCCTTGGCCCTCGCTTCCTTTTTCCTGTCTCCACCCCTCATTCCTGCCTCTGGGGATCCCCTCCCAAATAAGGCACCTGCACCCAACTCTGAATCTCAGGCTCTGCTCTCTGGGGGACCAGAACTAAGACCACCACTCTGTCAACCGGCCCCCCCCACGTCCCCGCTGCCCTGGCACCTTCACCGTTGCCCTGACGTCTGGTAGGCTCTGTCAGGGCGCTGTAAGAACCCCGGCATTCACTGAGCGGGACTCTCCCCTGTCCTGGGCCCAGCTGCTGGCCCTGGCTCCTGAGCATCGCCGTTGGGCTGTTTGTGCAGAGGGAGGGGAAGATGGCTCTGATGGAAGGCTCCCAAAGTGGGACTTCTGGGGCACCAGGGTTTTAGGGCTGTGCATCTTCCTATTCACCCTGTGGGACCCAGACAGGAGTCCCTGGAAACTGAGCCAACAGAGGAGCCAATGGCCGACCTGGCACATTCAGCGTGAGACTGATCATTGCAAAGACGTGGTCATTAGGTAGGGCTCCTGCTTCCTTGGAGTGAGGTTCTTCCAGGAGGCATCTGCCCACCTGTAAGTGCACTTCTGGTTTGCCCCACCAGCGCATCACTGGCATCTCTGGACTCCAGGATCAACACAAGTTAGGTTCAAACCCAGGTCCTTAAAAGAATTACAATGGGGATATAAGGAGATAAAATGGTAATTAAAAATATAATAAAGATTAAACAAAATAAATAAAAAATAAAAATCACAGAATTACATCAATGCTCACATCAGTCATCACTGTCCCACTGATGAGGAACTCCTGCTGTGTAGGTCCCTCGGGGACACTTTGGCCACACATCCCTACAGGGCCCGGTTAAAGAGTAACGGAGGAGTTTGGGAAGGGAGGCGAGCAGGTCCAGGCTTGGTTAATTCAGCTACTCGTGAGGCCATCAGGGACCCGGGTTCTGTCAGTGTTCCTCTCTGCCATCCTCAGCGCTGGCTGTGGTCCTCAGGCATGTCCCTTCACATGTGCACGCCGACCGAGGCAGCTCCAAGCTGTCAGAGACATCCCATGCACAGCTCAGAGGGCTCAGAGCATGCGAGGCAGTGACCAGGGGAGGGAGGCAAGAAGTTCCTTCTTGGTGTAACTTTTGACGAGCAAGGGATGGCTTTTCCAGAAGCCCTGGAAAGGTCCCCGCCTTCTAGCCAGAACTGCATCGTGTGGCCTCTCCTGGCCCACCACTGACATGTTGGCTTGGACTAAGTACTCCCTATTACCTTGGTTGGAGAAGGGCCCACACCGCCCTGCACAGCTTGATGCTCCCACTTGGGGACTGGCAGCCAGGATGGAGCAGAGGAGATGGGTATGGATAGGCAAGCAGAGGGGACAGCCTCTGACCTCAAAGTGCCCTGGTGGGGCAGGGTGTATGATGATGCTCATTTCGTGGACGCCAAAAGTTATTCAGGGAAGCCCAAGGTCACGGCTACAGGCAGTCCTGAGTCCTCTCTTGGTCTCTGCCTCGATCTCCTGCTCTCCCCCTGATGGCAGGGTAGGGGCAGGGGCAAGAAGCAAGGCCCCCACACTGCCACCCAGGGGCAGGACTCACAAAACAGAGAGCGTTGTACAAGAAAGGAGCAGAAATTACTACTGTTGGAATGAATCTCTGCCTGCCCACTTCACACCATGCCCCACCCTCCTTGCACCCCTGCCCCACCTGCCCTCCTGCAACCCTTGCCTGCTCTGGCTGCAGGAAACAAGACAGCATAAACTGTCCCCTGGTACATTAACATCTGACCAAGCAGTCATTAACAGAGTCACAATCAATTTCTGAGGATGATTAGACAGGGAACTTCATGAAATCATACAGTCATTTTTCATCTGGAAAAAGAAAATGATGGTGGGGGCTGGTAGCAAAAGGAAGGCAAGAATGCCCACCGCCAGCACAGTCACCTCCAACGAGTATCGCGCAGGGCCTGTGATGGGAGCACATGGTGTTCTCACTGGTTAATCACCATCAGAGACCAGGGCTTATAAGGCAAATGAAGAATGATGGATGTTTTATTTCAACAGCGGAATTGGGAGAAAATGGGAGACAGGGAAGGGGTTGCAGCAACAGCTGGATAGGGCTGGTCAGGAGGGGCTAGGTACTCCGGGCAAGGGCCGAGGCGCTGGGGACCCTAGTAGGTAGGGTGACCAGACTAAGGAGGTGCAAGCAACAGGAATAGTCTTCTGAACTTAAGAGTGATGGTTTTTCTCTATTGAACAGGAAACTTTCAAATGATACCTGGTATCCACAAGCATACTTGACCCAGGTGGTAAAACTTAAAGCAGACTGGGGACACCATGCATTTTGTGTGTCCCTAGGGAAACCTCCTCATGGGGCCATTTCCTCCCCAGGAGGCAGCCCTGCCTGGTGGGAGTGCCCTCCTCTTCAGGAGCAGGGACAGCTGGGGCTGCAGTGAGCTGAGGGCCAGCCGGTCCCCTGTCCCCGCAGTCCAGAGGAGAGCCGTGCCTCTGAGGCTCTGCAGAGAGGAGCCTGCCGCGGCAGCTAGTGCTGGCTCATTCAAGGCTTTGGGGCTCCCTCACAGGTGGCTGGAGGAGCCCATTTCTCAAGGTCTTGGGAGAGGCTTGTGGGATGACTCCTGGGGGGAAACTGGTCCATTGGCTCCAGTTAATGTTGTTAACTTTCCAATGATCCCCAACCCCCTGCTGAGAACCTGTTATTCTTTCTAGGCCTCAGCGGGCTGAAATCACTCACCAGGCTTGATAAAGAAGAAGCTGTGATTTAAACCCAGACCTTCTGACTCCAGGTCTAGGGCTCTGGGGCCTGCCTCCCTTCACCTCAGTCTGCGTGCTAATGGTCAGGCGGAGGCCATGCTGCTCAGCTCAGGAAGCCGGGAGACTCTGCTGCCCAGCGATGTCCTCTCACAGCCTCTTTGATTCTTGAGGGAAGGGCAGGGGCTGACGAGGGGTCACACAGGGCAGAGAAGAAGCAGAAATAGGCTGGTGCTGAGGATGTTCTGCTGGCCGTCCTTACACCTCAGTCTGGTGAACAGTGCTGTAGGTGGGTGCTGGGGAGGTGGACGCTGGAGGGGTGGGGAGTGCGAGTGTGTGTGTGTGTGTGTGTGTGTGTGTGTGTGTGTGAGAGAGAGGCACACGGGATCAGGAGTATGGAAACAGCCTGATGGAAAGAGGACAGAAGACCTTGGAAGTTATTTTCTCGGTGCCCATCTGTCTGTCACTCAGGAAGATGGGTGGGGGCCCTGAGGCCCTGCCAGCATCTCCACCACCTCTCTCAGTTTCAAACCTGAGCAAAGATACAGATGTCGAAGCCTGGCTGCCTACGTCCAATCTTGGCTCTACCATTAGCCACTGTGTGCTTGTGGGCAAGTGAATTAACCTCTCTAGTCTCCCAGCCATAACTATGAAACAAGGGTAATCACTGCCCTTGATCTCAGGGAGTTGAAATAAGAATTCAGTGAGTTCGCATGCAAATCAGCAACTGCTCAGTAAACAGTAAGTATTACTATCATTATTATCCAGGTCCCTTATCCGAAATCCTGAGGTCCCAAATGCTCAGAACACTGAGTTTTTTAAAAATTTGCTTGGCACCTATTTTTAGTCCTTATTTACCCCATTAGCTATAAATACTCATTAGTTTTTCTACAGAAATGTTGATCTGTCTGATTATAGGTCCCTGCCCCAGATCATGCTGGAGTAATGCAAAATATGTGGTATTTCCACCATTTTCATGTTTAAGATAAAAAAAAATAAAGTATTTTGAATCTCAAAATATACTTGGCCCCAAGGAATTCAGGTGAGTGTGGACCTGAACTCTCTTTGAATTCTTCCAATAATTCTGAAAAGTAGATGAACTTTATTCCCATTGTATGGATAGAGAAACTGAGGCTTGAAGGAGTGAAAGCACTTGTCCTAGATGCCAGGGCTGGTAAGAGGTGGAGCCAAGTCTCGTGTCCTGGCCCCTGATTGCAGACCTGACATGGGTCCCTTCTGCAGCCCTCCTGGGCTCTCAGACCCCAAAGGCCCTGAGGGCCCTCATCTGGGTCAGCTCTAAGCGCACGCTGCCAGGCGTGTAGGGTTTGGCCAGTGAAGGTCTCCTGAACAAACAAACCTGTGCAGGGGCAGAAGGCTGGGGTTCTACTGGATAGAGGAACACCTCCCAAAGTGGCAGGAGGAAATAGATGAACTCTTGCACATGAGGTGCCTGCCGTCTGTGCCCACCTTAAAGTCAGACCCATCTTTGGCTCTGCCAGACTCGCTTGCAAAGGGCCCCTGAACAATTCGCTTGGCCTGTCTGAGCTGTGGTTTCTTTATCTACTCAATGAGGTTAATAAGAATTTTACCTAAGATAACCATGGTAGCTGACAGGGCACCGGGGTACACTCACTGAGGTGACACTGCCCTCGATCAGTGTTCCAGGACACCTTGCACTGACCAGTTTCCCCCCAGGAGTTGGCCCGCCAGCCTCTCCCAAGACCTTGAGAAATGGGCTCCTCCAGCCACCTGTGAGGGAGCCCCAAAGCCCAGAAAGAGCCACCACTAGCTGCTGCGGCAGGCTCCTCTCTGCAGAGCCTCAGAGGCACAGCTCTCCTCCGGACTGCGGGGACAGGGGACCGGCTGGCCCTCAGCTCACTGCAGCCCCAGCTGTCCCTGCTCCTGAAGAGGAGGGCACTCCCGCCAGGCAGGGCTGCCTCCTGGGGAGGAAATGGCCCCACGAGGAGGTTTCCCTAGGGACACACAAAATGCATGGTGTCCCCAGTCTGCTTTAAGTTTTACCACCTGGGTCACGTAGGCAGTGGGCAGAGTAGTCCCCCTAGTCCCCAAGCTGTTATACTAAGGCCTCTTGGGCAATTGCCCATTAGAGCTACTCAGAAAGCTGTGGGGCTGAGGACTGTCCACCACCCTCTCCCAAGTAGAGGGGAGGGCTCAGGGCTGCAAGCCAGGAGCCCTGGTCACAGCCTTTTCTGCCTGTGGAGCAGAAACAGTTCTGACAGTGGGGGTTCAGGTTTCACAGCACAGATCTGTGAGTCAGGAACCTGAGCTCGAATTCCAGTTCCACTACTCGTGACCTGTGTAGCCTTGCTCACCTTTCTGAACCTTTGTTTCTTCATCTGTAAAATGGGAATGATAGCATCTCTTAGGAGGGCTGTGGAGAGGATTCAACAAGGCCACTGATTCAGCAGTGAGGTGTGCTTGCCCTGCCGTGTCAGACACGTTGCTGAGTGCTGTGGGCGGGGCCCTGAGAGCACAGAAGTGGCTCTGGCCTCATGGAATTCGTAGTCTGGTGGGTGAGTGGACAAAGTGCCAAATAAAACAATCCGTGATGAAAAGAGCTTGGCTTCATAAACAATGGCTCTTACTAGCTTCCTCTGAGTGTGGCTTGTGCTTGGTTAATGTTAATTTATTAAAACACTACTATGTTTCAGTACTTATTAGTTACTTATGGGCTATTAGGGGAGTTAAGTGAGATGTTATGTATATATACATAATATAGTCATATATGTGTGCATATGTATAACCTCAATTAACCCTCATAAAAATCTTATGCAGTATGTATTTGACGTATATTCCCCATGTTTCAGGCAAGGAAACTAAGGCTCACAAAGGTGAAGTGACTTGTCCAAGGTCACGTAGCTTGTAAACGTGGAGCAGGGACCCCAGCCCAAGTCAGCGCACCAGGGAGCACGTTCTTGTCTGCAGGGTCACTGCCCTGTCTCAGCTCAGAGGCCGTGGCGTTTGGCGTTTGTCACAGGGCTCTCCTCAGATCACATGGCCCTGGGCGAGTGTGAGGGATTACCAGGGCTCCGCTTGCTGCATCCGATCTGGTCCCCTGAACACCGGGCTGATGAGCCCAGGGAAAGCCAGGGAGCAGCCCCAAGGGGACTCCAGAGGAGGACTTAGCTCTTCTCGCCAGGTGAGGATGTTGGCACTCAAAACGGCATCCTCCCAGTTGATACCTCTTTGGGGTTCACGGAGCTGCTCAGCGCCAGAGGGCCACCACCCCTGGAAAACTCATAGTGTCACAGGACAACCTTTAGCTCGTCACTTCCTCCATCATGGCAAGGTGAGTGCCACCCCAGAGAACTGCCTAAGCCCTGAAACTGCCACCTGAAAGGAGGCACAGGCTTTAGTGACAAGTATACCTGGCTTTGAATCCTTGTTCACTGTGTCCCAGCTGTGTGACATCTGTGAGCTTCAGCTTCCTCCTCTGCAGAGGTAGGGGGAGGTCCTGTCTGTTGCAGATGGCAGGAGAGCAGGGAAAGCGGCTTGGGTGGGTGGGTGCCACCAGACAGGGGGGAGCCTATGTGTCTCTCTGTTGTGCATGCTCGAAAGAAGCAGGGATGACACTGAATTTAGCCAGTTAGGGGAACTTCCCATGAAATTGTAATTCTTCAATAAAACGGTGCAAGATGAAATAAGTGAAGCATTTTTAAACTGTAAATTAATGATCCCTAGTAATAATAATAATAATAACAATAGCTACCAATACAGAGCACAGAAGGTCAAATCTATGCTCCAGGAGCTACAACACAGCGCCCAGCTCCTGCCTCCGGAGACCAGACGCTGCAGCCTTTTGCAGCCAGGACACCAGGGGCCAGCCAGGTCCGGGGCTTGCCTGCTGTCTCACAGACACCATGTGGCAAAGCCACAGCTTCTCCCTCCTGTGTCCTTCTCTCTCCAACATCCTGGCCTTTTCAGGTACACTTAGAGCAAAGTGCAAAGAAAAACAAACAAAAACAGCTTTCTCTCACTCCGTTTAACAGTCTCTAGTCCCGGTTTACACAGAATGGAGTCTCAATAGCACTTGCTTATTTTCCGTATCTTAAATGTTCACTTTTCACCCATGGCCGTGACTTCCTGCCCGTAATTAAGGTGAGGGCCAGGACGGCTCCCCGATACAAGGCCAGCTCTTGAAGAGTGCCAGCTCCTGAAGGCACCGAGAACGGCGACTCGCACATCGCAGGTGCTCAAGAGAGGCCAGGGTCTCTGAGCACCCAACTCCCTTCCACACCTAGTTAACTGAAAACTTTTTCCCTTTGTTTAAAGTGTTAAACCATAATTCAATTAGAAGCAAATATATTTTGATGGCCCTCAACATTGTATTTCCTAAAGAAAACAAAACTTGATTTTTCTTTTGTACATTTTTAAGTGGACAAAATCATTTTACAAGTTACCCAATGATTGCTCCCCACAGTGGTCCCCTGAGTCACCTTTCTCTGAGGTACCCCATTCACCCAGACCCCACTGCTCTCACATTCTGTATCCAGGAAGCCCCCAAATCCCGTTGATTTCCCTTTACCTGTCTCTCATTCCCAGGCCTGTTCCTGGCTTCTGCCCCGTCTTCCCCCCACTGGGACAAGGCCCCCATCCCAGGCCCTCCCTCCCCCAACAGGCCCCACATAATCGGTCTCCCCTTCCTGAGGGTCAGTTCCCTCTGCAGACCCCCCCACCCCGAGGCTGCTCTGCTTCCCCCACTCCACTCCTGGTCCTCCCAGGCCTTCTTTCTGCCACACCCTCATCTGGACAGATTTTCTTGCTTCCCAGCTCAGTGGAAGCTCCCAGAGGTGACACTGTGTTTTAGGTGCAGGGTGTGGGTGCGGGTGGGGGTTAGGGTTAGGTTAGGGTTTGGGCTCCCCGACGTCTAACAGTGTGAGCACAAAAGAGACCCGCAGCACAGACCCTTTCCAGAGGCCAGGCTTTTAAATCCAGGTCAGCAGCTCTCTTGTTGGTCTAAGAAATATTCTTGGGCCTGATGTGCCCATCTGAAGAACTAGGTGTGGTACAAAAGGTCAGCAGCTAATTACTTTAACCATTATTAATAAGTCTGCACTAATTACCCCCCTTCCACCCAGAGTGACTTTACAGCTGTGAAGACCAGTGAAGAGGGAGGAGCGAAGGGCTGTGCTCCAGGACACAGGTGAGTGGGGGTCAGGACGAGGCTGGGGTCCTCGGCAGGGTCTTCCCCCATGGGGGGGTGGGGTGGAGATGGCCGCACTTGTACTTGGCCTGCAGGGCTGGGCAGATGGAGCAACTCTCTGGCCTCTCTCCTCTCGCTCTCCTAGAATGCAATCTACTGAAACCCCTTATTAAAAATATTCTGGAGGTGATAAAAGTGTCACCAAAGATTTGTTCATTTTCTGAACTGTCATTTAAACATAATTTATGATCAGGGAAATATAGCAGGGGAAGAGGGAAGGTAGGCAGAGAGAGAAGGAAGATGACTTAAAATCAGTTCCTTAATAAATTAAAGATGTTGGCTCACAAGAGGGGGCTTGGAGAGGGAAACTGCTGAAGGTCACTGCTTGCTCCGTGCCAGCTGGCCGGCCGCACAGGCTGTCTCACAGCCTGCGGTCCTCACCCCGGTCTGCACTGCCCTCCCTCCCCCACCCGGCTCCTAACCCACCCCTTCAGGCCTGCCCGCCCCTCGCCCTCCTCCAGAGGCCTCTGCAGCCACCTCACCGTGGCTCCGCTGTCTGATCGTGGAGTAGAACCCAAGCCTAACAGAGGGTTAGGTGGCTGTTTCCGGCCCCCTGGACTGAAAGGTCTTTGAAGGTAGGGGTCCTGCCTCAACTCTTGCCTGAACCTGAATCCTCGTGATACCTTCAAGGGGGGGGGGAGGGTTGGTCTAATTTCCTTATAATTAAAATATATCAACTGAGAAAAGGAGCACAGACCCAAGGAGCTGGAATCCTCAGCATATACATGGGGCCAGGGGCAGGGGTTGGGGGAGGTGGCTCTCTCTCCCCGTGGCACAGGGGAGCTGCCAGAGCCCATTGCTCTGTCCTCCGGCCCAGGGTCTGCAGGGTGTATGAGGCTCGGGCTCGACTTACAGTCCATCCGAGTTCAACTGGGCCCTCTTCGCTCGCTAACTGTGTGACCTTGAGCACGCCACTGGCTGCCGTGTTCCAGGCCCCATCTCAGTTGTTGCAGGTGCCCACTGTGACAAGGTAAGTGTTCTGCTCAGTGGTATTGTCATTTATCATCATCACTGTTGTCATCACATCATGACAGGAGGGGGGGGCAGTGCAGATCAAAGTTGTCAGGGCTTCCACCTGGTGTCTGGGGCCACGGTCACCTGCTCTCCCATGACCCCAGCACCCACTACATCCCAAACCCCATGTTAGGCCTGGAGGACGTGAAGACTAGCACGGCCCCAGCCGTCCAGACGCTTCAGCCTGGCGGAGACCCTGCTCTGAAGGTGCAGTCGCATTGCTGCACTCACTGGAAGTCAAGTGCCATGTGTCTTGCTTTGGCCGAGCAAGACCAGCCCAGAAAGAGGTCTCTGGGGAAAGGAATAGGGTGTGCCTGGCAGGGGTGGGAGCAAGGGTGTGGGGCGCTCAGCAGGTGCTGACCCACTGAGAAAAGGAAGTGAGAGAGCAGGTCGGAAGCAAGGTTGCAGGCTGGGCCCTTGGGGATGCGTTCTCAGCTCTGAGCCAGGCCAGCAAGGTGCAGTGACCCAGTTCCCTTCCTTGTCCCCGCCCCCGCCACACACACACAGGTGCTGGGCTCTGGTCCTGAGTGAGGTTCAGGAAGAGGGGCTGGGGCGGGGACCGTCTGCCTAACAGCTGGGCTCTAGGACTGAGTGTGCACAGACCAGCTCAGGGGGCTTGGCGCGAGGCCCGACCGGGCCTGTGCTCACCTCAGGCCACAGGCGCCAGGTGTCCTCTGCGGCATGCTCTCCAGGCTGCCGACCCAGTGCCGACGTGAGGGGGTGAATTTGGGGAAAGTAGCAGGCACATGTGAGCCAGCCGCACATCTCAGAGCCTGGGAGACCCTCTCTGTGCGCATGCTGTGAGGCCCAGGGGGTGGGGGTGGGGGGAGAAGATAAACATGAAGAAACCTTTACATCCAGATGGAGAGATGAGAAGGGAGAGTTTATATGCATGATACTTGGGAGACAAATACTGTGTCACTGAACATGGCCCAGCATGGCAGGTAAAAATAAGTCCGGAGAAAGCTATCATAAAAAACAAACAAACAGTAAGTGCTGGAGAAGATGTGGAGAAAAGCGCACTGTTGGTGGGATAATAAATCAGTGAGGCCTCTGTGGAAAACAGCATGAGAGTCTTCAAAAATTAAAAATAGAACTATGATATGATCCAGCAATTCCTGTTCCTGGCGTTCATTTAAAGAAAATAAAAGTGCTGATTTGAAAAGATGTCTGCGCCCCATGTACATCGCAGCGTTGTTTACGAGAGCCAAAGCCTGGCACAAAGTTGCTGCTCAGTGCAGGCGAAGGGACAGAGCAGCAGTGGCTGGGCGTGCAGTGGAGTAGTACTCAGCAATAAGAGCTGGGCGTGCAGTGTGAGATCTCGCCATTTGTGACAGCATGAATGGACGTAAAGGGAATATGCAAAGTAAACTAGTCAGACAGAGAAAGACAGATACCACATGATTTCACTTCTATGTGGAATCTAAAAACACAAAACAAATGAACAACAAAAAAAGGCAGAGACAGACCCACAGATACAGAGAACAAGTGGATGGTTATATAGGGGAGGAAGATGAAGGGATGGGTGGGGAAGAAGGAAGTCCAGAAAAATCCCTGGGGGCCCATGGTCCCAGCGAGCCCATCACAGGAGGCCTGGGATGGGCTTTGAAGGCACAGAGTGCACAGGTGAGGTTGAGAAAGGACGGCCAGGTAGCATGATGGGCCTGGGAACGTGGGGGCGGATGGGGGCTGTGGCCACCAGCAGCCTGTGTGTGCCCTGTGGGTGGGGAGCGGCTCCCACCTCTCAGGGCCCTAGGAACCAGGACCCTGCAGCCCCCCCAGTCTAGGGGACTCCCTCCCAGACTGGGGGGAAGGTTAGTTCCCAGACTCTGGAGAAATCATTGTCCTCTGACAAACCATCTGTGGAAATGACAGCAGCCATCCGGCTTATCCCCCTCACATGGAAAGCAAGCAGCCTGTGGGGGAGGAAAGGAGGCAGGCCCAGAGTCAGTCTGGCGGAGGGGCAGGGGCTCCCACAGGGAAGGCCTGCCAGCAGCCCCGCTGACCGCCCTTCTGCACCTGAGCCCACCTGCATCAGGCTCCCCTCTCCTCTCTGTGCCCCTCTGGTGTGCCCTTCCCACCTCACTGCCTCGTCCTGTCTGCAGATCTCTCTCCTTCTCTCTCTCTGTTTTGCTTTCTTTCTATCATTTTCTTTCTCTCCTGCTCTCCCCCTCTCCTCCTGTCTCTCTGTGCTTCTCTGTCTTCTCTTTCTCTCTCCTTGTTTCTCTCTTCCTCTCTCCATATCTACTCCTCCTCTCTCCTCTCTCTCTCTCAGGCCCCCTTCCCTGCTCTGTGTCTCTGTCCATCAGCCCACAGCCCTCCTGAATAGATGGGAGGGCTCTCCCAGCTGGCAGTCCCCGTAGTTACTCAGGTTGTGGAAGCCAGCTCCTTTGCTTTACTTTACCCTGATGTCACCCGACTTGGCTTTCCTTGCTCTCCTGGGCATTTGATCTTTCTCTCGCTTTGAAACCCTATGTTGTTAGAAACCTCTTGACTTCAGATGTTCTCATCCTTCCTGGGCAGCAGCCAAGGTAAGGCTGGGCTCGGAGGTCTGGTGGGATTACCCCTGGAAACAGAAGGGCACTGATCCTGCAAGAGTTTGGGTTGCATCTGATGCCTCCACCAGTGAAGTGAGAGGCACCTCATAGTCCTGTAATCCTGGCATGTGGAGGGGACCGGGTGGCACAGGGGGACAGGGTCACCGGGGAGGGAGGACAGGATGCTGCCTGAGTGCCTTTGGACCAGTCATAACTGGAGTCTCTGTTTTTTCCCCTGGCATTTTCATCTTCTCCTCTCTGGAGGATAATACTGGGTATGGGAATTTCATGCAATAATATGTGCGAGATGCCCAGTGGATTACTTGCACATAGCAAGGGCTCAGAAATGTTCAGCTCCCTCTGCCTCTCTCTTCCCGCACTAGGGCCCCGCAACAGGCCGGGCTCTCGGGAGCCACTGGATGTCTCAATCGCAATGACAGGGCCTCATTGTCACCCTACTGAACAGATGAGTGGACGGGGTGCAGGGACGGCTTTTGACAAACAGCACTTGTCCCACACTCCTTCCCTGTGGCGATGACCCCAAGACTGTCCTTGCAGGGTTCCAGGGCTCCCAGATGGCCAGGTTCACTCACAGAGGTGCCAGGCCAGGGCAGACCCAGTAGAATGGAAACAGTAAATACAAGCCAACACTAATAATAAAGCAATCAACCCCTGCTGTGCCTTCGAGTCTGCAAAGTCTTTCCCCAGATACCCCTTTATTTCCTTCTCATGAGACCCTCTAAGGTGGAAAGGTCAAAGATGAGGCCAGACACACCCATGTGACCCAGCAGGTCAGGGCCAGCGCTGGACTCCACCCTGGTCTTTGGGCCCTGAAACCTGCTGTTGCATGAAGCCCGGAGGCCCAACACAGCCCTCGGAGACTGGGACCCAGCCAGCGGGGCTGTGGCCTGAGAACCTGTGTGTCAGAAAGCTTGGGGGAATTCTGGTGAAACGGGCCCCAGCCTTTGAAACACCCTACCCAGCACAGCGTGGAAGGCGTCAGTCTCGCTCGGCTCTCTCCCAGGTGTGGCTGGAGAGGCTTGACTCCTGGTCCCGGTTCCTTGCCCTGCCTCTTCCTGGGGGTCAAGGGTTTATTAGACGAGCTGGAGAGAGACCAGCTGGGCCTGGAAATGTGGGTGCTATATGTGACGTTAGGTGGCCTTCTGCACTTCCCTTTATGGGGTTTCTTGCTGGGTGAGGAAATGAATTGAGGGTCACTGGTTCTCAACCCTGGCTGCACGATAGTCACCTGGGGGCCTTTAGAAAAAGGGTGCCTGGAGCTGGCCCCCAGATGCTGGTGTGATTCACTGGGGGTGTGGTCGGGCCATATGGCATTTTTAGGAGGTCCCCAGAGGGTTCTAATGTGCAGCCAAGTTTGAGAACCACTGAACCAAGCCCCTAGGGTCAGTTCTGTGATGTCAGAGCCTGTACTGAGTGGAGAGTGGATGTACCCCAGGAAGTATTGTCTGTATGTGAGTGTGAGTCTGTGTGTCTGTCTGTTTATGATGTGGATCTATGCTGGTGTGGATTGTCTCTGTGTGTTTGCAGTCTGGGTGCTTGTGTGCATGGCTGTGCACATCTGTGTGCACCTGTGTATCAGTGTGTGTGTCTATGTATCTGTGTGTCTGTGTGTCACTGTGTATGTAGAGGGACAGGCCGAGAGGGCAGTTCATGAGTGGAGGAGATGTGGAGCTGAGGAAGGGCCTAGGCCACAGGCCCAAGGCTTCACACTCCCCGTCATACCCCAAGGCCTAAGGAAAATGTCACGAAAGGAAACGAGATAGTTCATGGCTCCAGGTCTTGTTGGACAAAGCAAACTAATGCTTTGCTTTTTCATCTGCTGCAGAATTCTGGGCTCAGCCCAATTCAGCCTGTTTTGCTAGCAGGCCAGCCTTTCTGAGAACTGCGGCTCCAGGAAGCTGCTCACCAGCCGATGAACGTGGCTCCTGCCACCCGATCCAGGTGGACTCCAGGCTCGCAGGGCCCCTCCTCTGCTGGTCTCCATCTGGGCAGGACTCCAGCCTAAGGAGGGGCCTAGCACAGCCCTCTCAACTCCCAGGCGACCCTCCAGTGTCTTGGGGCTGAGGTTTTGTATCCAGAGCTGTCCTCACGGTTACTTAGAAAGAGGCGCCGGGGTGATGACAGTGGTCCAGGCGAGGCCTAGGGGCTCTGCCTCTCACCAGCTGTGTGAGTCAGGGCACAGGTGAGTGCTGGTTTCCTCATCTGGGAATGGGCCTGCGAGACCCGCCCAGCCTCATACACAGGGTCGTTGGAGGCACAGAGAGGGAATGCAGGTGAAGGAACTCAGCCAATGGCGGTGTCCCCGCACAGACCGGAGGCTGCTCCCAGGCTGAGGAAGGCCAACCACGCTCCGGCACAAATCTTCTCCACTCACTTGCTGATCCCTGCTGTCCCCACCATAGATTTAGTCCTCTGGGGTAAGAGAGTCAGAAGGCTCTGCTAACTTACAGCCAAGGTTTCTGCCAGCAGAGAAGGCGGGGCAGTGACACACCCCAGGGGCCCTCCTCTGTGCCAGTGTCACCTGTAGTCAGCTCAGCATCAGGAGGGGACACAAGCCAGGAGGCAGGAGGTCCCCCCTGGGGCCCTGAGGCAAAAGCCCCAGGATGGGGCAGCAGGAGGATTCGTCGCTGAGTGCCCTGGGACGCTGGGAGTGACCGTGGGGAAAGGAGTTGCAGGGGGCCACCAGGACCCAGAGAGTCCCTGGCCAGTGCGACCCGCTGCCCGGTGGCAAGGACTCAGGGTCTGGGGCCTGACAGGCTGGGACCTCAGTGCAACTCAGACATATCCTTAAACTGGCTGCACATCATGCTGTCGTTAATAAAATGGAGATAATAACAACTCCACGTTTAAGTCATTTAATGATAAAAATAATACACGTGAGACCAGAACGGTTATTCTTGTCATTTAACGCTCGGTGGAGGCCTTTGCACTGGCAGACCGTGCACCTTTCCCATGTCCCAGTGATCACCCCCACCCCCCTTACACTATCTCCCCAAGACTGGATGGAGCGCAGCAGGTGGGTCCTGGGGTTTGTGGTCAAAAGTCCTGGGTTCTAATTCTGCCCTTGCTCTTACTGCCTGAAGGACCTGGGACAAGTCCCCTCCCCACTCAGAGTTGTGGGCGGGATAGTAACCGCTCAACTCATGAGGTGCTGTGACGATGACATAATATGTCAACAGTAGTTCCCATCTGCCCAGCACGTCCCAGTGTGCAGGCATTGTGAAGGACTTCACAAGCGTTATTTCCAGGGATCCCCCATCCCCATACAACTTTATAATTATTCCCACTTCCGTAGATGAGAAAACTGAGGCCCAGAGAGGCAAGCAGCACTGCCAAAGTTCACACAGCCTGCAAGCGGGGGAGCTTTTGTGTAAACCCGGCAGCCACACTGCAGTTTTACAGGGTCAGGACCCGAGCACATCACAGCTGGAGGGAGCCTGAAAATACGCCTGGTCCAGCCAGCTGTTTACTGCTAAGGAATCACCCCTCACCTTGACCTGTGTCAGAACTTCCCAGATGGGTTCCTGTGTCTGACAAGTTTTTACCAGACGCACGGCATCCACAGAGCAAGTGTTGTTCCCTTCAGAGAAGGGCAGTGAGACCGAGAGAAGCCAAGTGACCTGCCCAGGGCCGCATGGCAAGTCTGAGGCCACGCTGGGACTCCAGCCCCTCCTGCAGGCTCTTTACTGCAAAGCCTGTGCCCTTCAGTTTTGGTGGGCCTGGGGGCCTTTGATGCTGGGTGAGGGGTGGCTAGCATTCCTGAGACTTATCTATCTAAAAGCATCCAGATAGGGACCCTCAACACTCTGTGGTCCAGGCTCTGATGAGACATGGGCAATACTTTCTCCTCCTCTCCCTAGACCCAGCCCGGTGTGCACCCAGTTGCAGCTGCGTTCCCGTTCGGCCCGTCTCAGCACCGAGCACCGCCTGCACAACTCAAGGAGGCACTACACACTCCTTGGTTGTCTGCTTGACATTCCTTCAAATTTGTGCTTAGATATTTATATGCCCAGCCTCACATGACAAACGTGATTGGTCTAAATCATTCATGGTCATCCTTTTCCTTTGCCACAGACCAAATGACCCACTTTCCACCAACACAAGGGATGGAGAATTCCACCAGGAACCTCTGGGGAAAATTTGTCTCCCAAATAAATAGGCATGTGAGAAAAGAGCCCTTTGGCTCTGACTCTCTCACCTCTACCTTCCAGCCTGCTGACAATACTCTTGGGTGAAGATATGATGCCTGGAACAATGGCAACTCTCTTGTGACCGTGAGGCACCATCTGCTGAGGATGACAGAGCAGGAGGATAGAGAAAACCTGGACCCTCACTGACATTGTTGAGTTGCTGCACCATCCTTGGAAACATCCTTCTTGTCATGTAAGATCGTACGTGTATGTATTGGTCATACTATTTTCTGATAGTTTGTTACTTGCAGCCAGGATAGTCCTAACTGATAATGGGGATAATACTAGTAATAATAATGTCTGTTTTATGAAGTAGATGCTCTAACATCTGTTTTATATAGATATGCTGTTTGATTTACAATGGGGTTGCTTCCTGATAAGCCCATTGTTACAATAAAAATATTATAAGTCAAAATGCATTTAATCCACCTAGCCTACTGAACATCGTAGCTCAGCCTACCCTACCTTAAATGGCTCAGAACACTTAACGTTAACCTGCAGTTAGGCAATTATCTTGAGTACCATCTCTGGAGGAAATTACCTTCCTCTTCTCATCAGAAATGAGAGACACAGATAGGTGCTTCGTAGACACGATGGAATGCAGAAACACAGAACACAGTATTCAAACACACGGGCAGTGCAGTGCACTGCAGAGCACGGGCTGTTCACCCAGGGGTCACCTCGGACTGGGAGCTGCAGCTTGATGCTGCTGCCCAGCTTCACGACGGAACGTCATACGGGATGTGGTCAGCCAGGAAAAGGTCAAAATTCTGAATGCTAGTACAGTTTCTACTGAATGCCTATCACTTTTGCACCACCATAAAGTTGAAAAATCATTAGGTTGAACCATCGTAAGTCTGAGACCAGCCCCAGAAGACAGCTGAGGTTTAGCAAAGGTACTGAATTGACCATTTACACCCCTCCCCCAGCAGCAGAGAACACAGGCTTCGGACCCAGGTCTGTCCGACCCCCACACCTGTGCACCCACAGCACCGCCTCAGAGCTGGGCTCCACGGCAGGCCTGCTGGAAGAGAGGGTGCTTTGCTCCTCTCCCAGCCCCTTCTCCAAGTATTCTGTGAACTCCCATGAAGAAATGTGTCCTGTCGGATGATGTGGTTTGGAATTGAAAACAAAAACCAAACCAAACCAAACCAAAACAAAAAACGGAGATAACGGGACTGAGCCTGCGCAGGATGACGTCAGTCCTGCCCTTCAAAGGCCGCCTCCAGTGGCCCTGGGTGCTCACTCAGGGAGCAGTGAGTGACGCCAGAGAGAGCACATCTGCTGCTTCCTCTGGTCTGAGTCCTTCAAGTGCAAGTTCAAGTGTCCCTTCCTCCAGGCAGCCTGCTCTGACTGTTCCAAGTGGACCCGACGCCCCACAGCATATGTTCACCCACTTCTTATCATGGATGAGTCTTCTTAGCTAATTATGTGCTTGCATACCGCTCCTCCCGAACGCGTGTGAGAGCCTGAAGGGCCCACTGTCTCTGACACGCAGGTGCCCCCCAGGCCCAGCACCGCTCTGAGGGCCAAGTGGGAGTTGAGGAAATCCTGCTGGTTTGACATGATGTCACTTTGCGCCAAACGCACATTCTTTAAAGGACAGCTGCCCCAAGTCCCTTTCATCCCTTTGCCACACACACCCAGTGCTCAGAGTAAATCCTTGTCTGCCGAAGGGTCTCCCTCCTCCCGCCACATTCGAGGCATTGGTTACAGGGCAGTGGCCACGTGAACCACAGGGTAATCCCTGACATCAAAGACTCACCACAAAAGACTGCCTGTAGGTGGGAGAGGGAGTGGAGGGAGGGGTCCCCTGAGGGGGCCAGCATGAACACAGGCAGGGAGGAGGCCCTGTAATGCAGTGGGAAGGGAGAGTCGGCCCTGGTTTCAGAGAACCAGTGGCACCCCAGAAATGGCAGCTTTCTTCCCCGCTCGATCCCGGTGACGCCACCTTGAACCAGGCCTGACGAACGTTCCAGCAGCTGGCCAGGTCCTCTCCCTCCTGCCTTGCTATTCCTTGGAACATGATGGCTTGGGGTTTGCAGTGAGCTTCTGGGGCTGCCCTGAAGCGGTTCCTCCTCCCGAGTATTTTTAGTCGCGTTGATTTGGCAGCACTGGGCACTTTTGATTTCACAGTGATTAGTTAGAGCTTGTGTGCACACTGTTTTTCTTCTTCCCTCCTACCTGTCTCCCCCAAGGGGTCTGGGTGTTGTTCTGACTTTTATGCGCTACAATAAAAACTTTCATTGTAGCAAAATGTTTGCTCGTCAAAATTAGCTTGGTTAATTCCAAAGAATTGTTTCATCTTGGCTCCATGGGCACCCAGGATCTTTTTTACAAGACAAATTGGCCACCAGCCAGCTATCTCTGGGACAATTCCTCTGTAGTGCTCTTCCCCCTGGAATTTACCTTTAAAGAAGAAAGACCAGCCTCAGCTTTCCATTGGCTCCTCTGAACTGACTGCTCGGTCCACGTGCTCTGCGCCAGGGCAGGCAGAGCCACAGCGGGCCGGCGGTGTGGGTTCGGTTGTGTTGACTTTGGAGCCTCACACAGACACAGACGCTCATGGGCGCCATCCAGGTGTTCATGCACATGTGTGCACATGCAGGCACACGGAGGCACACTCACACAGGCTGGGCCCAAACCTGCACTAAGAGATGTTACACTACTGGGCACACATCGACACACACTCACAAATGTTCAGACATACCAGGCGCAGACACCACAGACAAGCAAACCAGCCTGGGGGCACCCAGAAAGACAGAGACACAAAGGCACCTGCAGACCTGCTCTGCCAGTCTGGGTGCCAGTTTGAGCTGCCTTCCTACACACCTGCAGGGGTCAGAGGCAGAGCAACAGGCCAAAGCTCACCAGGGCTCAAAGGGGAGACGGATGACAATGGACTAAACAGTAACATCCAGCGATGATGACAGTGCTGAAAAGAAACACAAAGCTCATGGGGTGATGGGAGTGGGAGGAGGGTGGGCCATTGTGCAGGGAGGGCTGGAAGGGACCAGGGTTGCAGAGACAGGAGGGCTGCAAGCAGTGAGCTAAGAGGGTATCTGGGAAGAGCAATTCCAGGCTGAGTGCTCAGAGCAGACAAAGACTCCAAGGCTAGAGCCGGCTCAGTGTCTTCAGGAAGACAGTGTGGTGGAGCTGAGTGAGCAGAGAAGAGTGGGGGAAATGAGGCTGGGGAAGCAACCAGAGGCCAGGTCCATAGGGCTTCGTGGGACCTGGCGAGGGCTCTGAGTTCCGTCGTCATCTGTGAGTACCAGGGCCCGCTGGGCAGGAGGTTAACGGCACCCTGCAGAGCATTGAGACTACTCTCCAGCTGCTGGTGCTCTTCAATAAATAGAGTGTCTATGGCCAGAACGTTTGGTTCCCTGGCTTGGAGACTCAGCCCTCCTGCTCAGTCCCCATCAGGGAAAGGGCTTGCAGAAGCTGCTGGAAAACCCTTCCTACACTTCTGTGAGCCAGCCAGGGCTGAGGACCTGGACAGGTCCTGGCCTGGCTGTGTGGCCTTAAGCAAATTGCTTGCCCTCTCTGAGCCCCAGTTTCCTTCACTGTCAAATAGAGAGAGGTTCCACCACAATCACAAGGATCAAATGAGTGCCGAGAGTGAAGTGCATTGTAAAGTGTAAGAACTCTGAACACCTGAAAGTTTTTCCTTAAAACTGTTTCTTCCTCGTGGAAGGGTGGGGAGAGAAGGCTTCTCTGGGAGGGGCCTGTGCCTCCCACCTGCCTCTGCTCTCTCCTCCCCACTCTCTGGTCAGGTATCCGCCCGGGCCCTTCATCCTGAACAACTGAGATGCTTTCACCTAGACGTTGAGGCCCAGCCAGCTGGTGCCCAATGTCCCAACCAAGATTTCTGCACATGTTCAGGGTTGAGAGCCACAGCCCAAGGAGCAAACCAACTGTGTTCTACAAGTGGCACCAGGAAGGGACCCTGGGAGCCCAGGCCCTGCTGCTGGCCAGAATTCAGAGATGGGGAGGGTCTGCTGGGGCTGACAGGACCCATGGGGATCTCCCCATTCCCCCAACAGCCCCCACCTCCAACCCACACCCCAATTCCAGCTTCGGTCAGTCTCCCTCTGTGCATTCATTAATGACTTTCTATAAAGACAAATGATTTTTTAAATTGATAGTGCTAATTCACCTCAGTTTTAGATCCTAAGGATGCATATCTTTGGGTAAATGGGTAAAATATGAGAAAATAGGAAGGGTATGGCGGCCAGAATAACCAATCTAGGACATCAAGGAGTTCCAAGGGCCTAAAATTTATTACCCTCCAATAAGACAAAAAGGCTGCTGGTGAGGAAGCCAGAGTGTGGGGTCAGTCGCACCGGAGGGTGCAGGGCTGGGCCCCCACAGCAGGCCTCTGCTGCCAACGGAGAGCCCTTGGGGGAGTCAGGAGCCTGCCAGGCTCTGGAGGCCCCCACTTGGCACCTGGCAACCTCCTGCCTCCACCTGGCCCCACCTGAGCTCCAGCACGTGCCTCCTCGCTGCATCATGGCTGCGCCAGCCGTTCCGGGAAGCACTGGCCACTGCTGCCAGGTGAGGGAGGCTGGAGGCGCCTGGGCCGTCGGGTCTGGAGGCTGCACTCAGCCACCACTGTTGTGGTACCTCTGTGTCCAGCACAGGCCGCCACAAAGCAAGAGCAGGCTCAGCGGCCCTCCTGACAAGCTGGTTGCCCTGTTTCATGTTTGAGAAGTTAAGCCACTGGAGTAATAACAACTAATATGCATTGATTAGTTAGTAGGAGCCAAGAACTCTTCTAAGTACTTTCTAGGTTTTAACTAACTTATTCCTCATGCTGTCATGACCCCTATTTTGCACAGGAGTAAACTGGGGCATGAGAAGCTTACCAGAGGTCCCCCAAGTGATCATTGGCAAGGCGCCCCTTGAACCCGGGCAGTGTGGCCGTCGGGCCTGTGCTCATAACCACTCCATCACACTGCCTGTAAGTGTAAAGGGCTGAGGCTCAAAGCCGGGTGTGTGGCCATCTGTGCCTGAGCGCCGGCACTCCCCCGTGCGGCCCGTCTGTGGCGCTGGTTCCACACTGACCTTCCAAGCAGAGTCCCAGGCCTGTGGCTCACCACCTGCCCTCCTTCCTGGGCCCTCCTCCCTCCACACAGGCCGAGTGGCTCACCTGGGCTGCACCTGTCCTGAAGCTCACCTGCCCTCCAAGCCTTCTGGTCAGATGTGAGCTAGGACCCTGATTAGCCAAATCTCTGGCCATCTACCCTTCACTCCAGGGAACCTCCGGGCCCTTCTCATGGGTGCTCACGGTGGGGACAGGGTTCTCTTTCTCAGGCTGCGTTTGCACCCTGCCTTTCTAAAATCAGGGGCCCATCTCTGCCAGACCTTGTTCTCTTCCTCTTCTGAAGCTTCTGGGGCACGTTTCCCCGGACACATGCCTACTTCCCTTCACCTCCAATATCTCCTTCAGGGTCACCATCATGGTGTCCCAGGCTCCCCACCCCACTGCATGAGGCTGTCAGTGGTGCCACCCTGGCCCCAAGAGGCTGTGTGGGATGGCATCCGCTGCGGCTGTCTCCTGGGCCTGCTCCCACACAGCAGGGCTGAGCACCGCCAGCCCAGGCTGCATGGCTGGCCCCGGTGAGATGAGCTTCCCAGCATCCTCCAGAGGCAGCACCAAGGAGGGCCAGACAAGCTGCACACTCGGGACCACCCTCAGATCCCTGGCACTCGTGCACGGTCCTCTCTAGGTGTCCATCTCTTTTTACAAGAATAGGTTTCTAGCTGAGCATCCTCTCTTACAAAGGCTGCTACACAGCATCATGGTCTCTGTGTGGGGGGAGGCACAGGGCCAAGAGCCAGGATGAGGTACAGAAGACGGGCCAACCTCAGGTCTGGAAGACAGACTCACCAACTACACGGGTGGCTGAGGGTCAGCTTGGAGTGGCCACACACCTTGGCATGGTAACAGTTCCTCATCCTCACACAGGCAGCGCTTGGCTATTCACAAAGCACATTTTTACATGAGCTTCTCTCAAACCTCATAACCCAGGGAGATAGGTCTATTTGGATGCAGTTCACAAATGAGGAAACAAAGGACCAGGGAGATGGACTCCTCCAACGTCACCCGCATATCAGGGGCAGAGCCAGGGAAGAGCCAGTTCAGACCCAGCCCAGTGCTCCACCCACTGCACGGCCACCTGTCCCCCTGGGAGAAGCCGTGGCCGTCGGCCCGCCCCAGGCAGGCCACTGCATTCCCACTTGGGAAAAAACTTAAGGTCCTTGGAGACTTGAGGCCTGCAACTATTTGGCTAAGTCTAAAGTAGTTAGGTTTCTCCAGGTCCAGTGAAGAGCCTGCGTCCCTAGAGGAAATCCCAGGTGTCAAAAGGGGCTGTGTCTCCCTGGGGTGGTGGCTGAGGGAGGGCAGGTAGGCCTCTGTGGAGCAGAACCTCTCCCCCACCCTGGAGAAAGCAGCAGAGCAGCAGAGGGCAGGCCCCACACGGAGACGGAAGAGGTGGCTGGTCGAGCACGTGGACTGCAGGGACCTGTGCCAAGCCCCACTTAGAAGAAGCTTCTGAGCATCTACTGGGGGGCGGGGGGGGGGGGGGGACAGTGGCCCCTGGGAGCCGCCTGCACCTTGTGGGAGTGTCTTAGTCTCTGGGAGTCCCACAGCTTGGGAACTCCACCCCTTCAGCTCATAGGGTTTCCAGTGTGGCCTCGATGGGCAAGTCCGGCAGCTCAGGCCATGGGCTCATGGTGGGGTGTTTGTGAGTGTCTCACAGGAGGCCGCAGCTGTCATGGGAGCCCTGAGGTGTGTCTCAACCTGGGCCTGAGGCCTTCCCCAGAGGACGGGGCCATGAGTGTCTCGCTCACCCCTCAGTGGCCAGCACACTGCACTATCGCCTAGCTCTGTGGCCCTGGGCAAGTCACCTACCCCTCTGTGCTTCAGATTCCCCGTCCCCCAAATGGAGCTGGGACAGGGGTTGTGGGAGGTCTCTGAGGAGATGGTGAAAGCGCCAGGGCTGCCCTCTGCGCTGGCGTCCCTGTGCCCCAGAGCATCCAGAAACATGAGGGCTGGCACCTGGGCTTCTCCTGGCTCACAGTCAGCGGGTAAAGGGACTTTTTATCCCAGAAACCAGAACCGTCATCAAAGCAGAAGGTGAAAGTAGCTGGAAAACCTGAAACCTGGGGAATGTTGTTTACTGAGAACACTTGGCAAAAGCAATCCTTGTTTTTTCTGAGAAGCGGTTCTCCAAAGGCCACTTGAAACACCTCACCAAGAAACACTCCAAGAAGAACAATTGCTGTGACTTGTTTTGACGGCTGCCTCAGACAAGGAGACTCACGAACCTTGTTCCATCCAGATCCAGAGAGGTGAGCCTGGGTCCAAGGCCAAGGACAGGGCCAACTCCTCCCACAGAGCTCAGCTTTAAAGCCCAGGGTGTAAGGCCCCGAAGCATCGACTTGTGGATGGATCTCAATATGCGGGGGTGGAAAAGGACCACTCTCTGTCACAAGAGAAAAGACACAGCACAGAGGCATAGTGCTTAGCACATACTGTCTCAAGAGATGTCAGCTATAATAATAATTATTACTTATATGTGAATATTATTCTTATAAATATGTAATAATGCTATCACACTATAAAAATTAATGACATGGCCTGGAAGAGTGGAAGAGGCAATCAGGTGCCCCCCACCCATTTCATCAGTTGGGACAAGTTCAGAGGAAGTTTGGCAGGGTGAGGCCGGTAGAAGTTATGCAGAAAGTCAGGAATGGAGCTGGGATATGCCCCAGCTCCTGGCTGCCGTGGTCCTGTCCATCAAACTCCAGCCCTTCCCCCTCACTTCCCTGACAGAGCCCTGGCCCAGTGGAGGGACCAGCAGCCCCCAGCCGGAGCCTATGCTGTGTCCGGGCAAAGGTGGCCCTGTCTGTTGCCCCAGCGCCTCCCTCTGCCCTCGCTCAGGGAGGTCTACCCACATTGGCTCAGTGACAGAGCCAGGAGAGACCAGGGCCACACCAGCTGCCTGCCTACCCTGCACAGAGGGGCCCTGAAATGGCCACAACAGGCAGAACACCCCTGGGAAGTCTCCCTTCACCCCTCACTCACACATGGAGGGCAGCAGCTTACCTAGGGCCTCCAATTCAGAAGGGGCAGTGCCAGCAGGGCCGTGTGGATCAGGGAGGCTCCCTGGTCCCAAGAGTCCCCACAGGGGGCTGGCTGGGTGGCTGCTTTCCCAGAAGAGGGCCACCCAGCACTCACTCCCCTTGGATGAACACTAGCACTTTGGAATGAGAAAGAATTCTGAAGTTCTGAAGCCAGCTTTGCTTTCTCCTGCTCACCAGAGGCTGGGGAGAGCTGGGGGGTGGGAGGTATAGAATCCATTAAATTTATTTGCATTCTCAGCAGAGGTGCACAGGCTCAGACACCAGGTTTGAAACAGGCAGCCCCCTTTCCAGCTGCTTGAGCTTGGGAAGTCCTTTCAGCTCCCCGAGCCTCAGGCGCCTCCTCTGCACAACAGGGCCACTGGGTGCCCGCTCCTGGAGCTGCTGGTGGCAGGGAGTGAAGCACACCAGACGACTCACTTAGCCCCACCTCCGGTGTCAGCCACAGTGATGCGTGGGGGGTGCTGTGTGGCAGCAGCTGTAACTATTCGCCTGGTGAAAAGTCTGAAAATGTTCACCAGAATGTTAGTGGGCAGGGGTGGTTATCGCTAAGGGGCAGGATTTCAGCCACTCCAATTTCATTTCTTCTTTCCCTGTTCCTGAATTCATTGCCATTTCAAAATGATAAAGTGAAGAAGAAACTTGGGCCGCTGTGGTGGGTGGCAACCTCCGTACAGAGACAGGAGCCCCGGGGGTGAGGACAACGCCCCTCCCAGGGCGGAGAGGACCCCCCAGCCAGGAGGGGCGGCTGTGCCTGGCTCGCTCTGGTTGCGCCCGGCTCAGACAATGCGAACACACAATCATTCATTATAACTCAATTACAGTGATTAAAGCTGGTGGCATGCAGAGGCAGGAGGGAGTGTTGCCAACAAAATTTACACTCCGTGTCATCAAGGAGAGATAACAGCAGCTGACGCTGCCGCGTGCCTCCCCTGCCATCTGCTCAGCACAGGGCCACCTGAGGGTTCAGCAATGGAGGACCACGCAGCAGAGAGCCACCACAACAGGGTTGCCCAATCTGGGACCGCAGGGCCCAGTGCGGCCTGGGGAGTTGCGCCTGTACCCCTCTCTGCAGATGTGGCTGCCCAGAAGCCCAACATCTGGAAGAAGAGGGATCTGGAGAGGCCACAATACTACTGTTCTTGGGTTTAGCCAATGGAGGTGAGGGTGGGACTCTGAGATCTGTTTCTCTACCTCTATCTTCCAGATGAGGAAACTGAGGCACAGACCCAGGAGGACCACACACAGTAAGCCTGGGGCAGGGCCTGGCCTCACACCTGCCCTAGTTCTCCCGAGGACATGCAGAGAGGGGCCACTCTGGACTGCCTGGAGATGGGAGGGGCCAGGCTGAGACCTGAGACCCTAGGGGCCCCAAAATGAGTCCAGAGTGGTAACAGGAGGGCCCATGGGAGCAATGCAGGGGACACTAGGCACAGGGCAGGGCTGCTGGGGGAGTGAGGGTGCAGGAGATGGTCGTTGACTAATAGGCATCAGATTCAGACAAGGCAGCTTCTGGGCCAGTGGCCAAGACGGACTAGGGGGGAGAGAGGAAGGCAAAGTCCGAGGCTGGGGTCTGCACTGCTGTGACAGAGGGACAGGGCAGGTGGGGCTGCCTTTCCAGGGGCAGCAATGACCCCAGCCTTCCCAGAACACCAGGCCTCCAGGAAGCAGGACGCCTGGGTGCTGGGCCAGCTCGTGTGTCCGCCCTCCATTCAGAAGAGCCTCCCTCACAAGCCCCTATTGACTGGAGGTGGTGTGGGGGACGGAGTGGGTGTGGGGGACTAAGGTTCACCCCACACATTTTTCAGGCTGTGCCAGGCTCTGGAGCCGGTCACCGTGGTCCTGGTCGGGCAGCTGGCCGCCCAGCCCTGCAGCCCTGCCCAATGCCACAGCTGTAGCTCGTGTTCCAACTCCCAAATTCTGATGCAAACTGCCAGTGGCTCCCTGGTTCCCAGGATGCACCCGACCCCTCAGGTGTTCTCCAGGGAGTATTATCTCTTCTTGCCTTTTCACCAGGGCCTTTGCACGTGCTGACTTTGCACATGCACAGGCTGAAGCACTGCCACTCCTCCCTCGGCCTTCTTCATGCCACTTGGCCCTTAGAGCCCCGCTTAGGCCTCCCTCCTCCAGGAAGCCATGCTGACGTCCAGGCCAGGTGGGCGCCCATCTTCTCGGCTCCCACATTCTCAGGCCACTTCCCTTGGAGCACTGGCCAAGGAATATTGGGGTCATGAGGACAGTTCTGTCCCCCACATCCAACCCTGGCAGGAACTTGAGGGGAAGGGCTGGGCCCTCTTTATCTCTGAAGTCTCAGGACAACTGGATCGATGCTGACTCTGGGTGGGTGGGAGTGTGGCCCAGGCCAGAGCTGACGAAATGGCTGCTCCAGAGGACCGGCCTAGGAGAGCACAGAACCGAGCCCACAGGTGGGGCAAGATCAGCGTCCTCAGAGTGAAGAGTAACGGAGGGAAGGTGAAGGGACAAGAGCCACCAGCCCAGCCCAGGCCTCTCCCATGCCTGCGGGGGGGCCCCTCAGTCCAGCCCAGCGGGCTCTCTGTGTGCTCCTCCCTCCTGCCCCCAGACAGGCCAGATAGGACCGGGCCTCAGAGCCTCTGAGGGAGCGAAGACGGGGCTGCTGCCCTCTCTCCCCTGCACATCGCACTTCAGGCCACTGGAGACCGGCTGCGACCACAGGGGACACCTGGAGGCAGGGCACCAGAGCGGGGTCCAGGCAGGACCACACCGCCCTGCTCAAGACACACAGTCCCTGGAATTCCCCAAGAAGAACTGAAAGAGGAAGCTGAGGAGAGGTGTCGGAGGCCTGGGGTGGGGTGGGGGAGTCTGCGATGCAAACATCGCTCGGGGTCAAGAAATCCGGGTTTTAGTTTCAGTCCTGACTCACAGCTGTATGAGATTACCCACTCGTCCTCTTCGTCCTCTCCGTCCACTCCGCCAGCGCCAGCGGAGTTAGGGACACAGAGAGACTGAGGCTGACAGCAGTCTTGCCTCCATGGAACTCCGATCCAAGTCACTTGTGCTCTGTGGGCCTCGGTTTCCCCATCTGTAACGGGGGCATTGGACTGGATCTGATTTTCAGAAGTGAGGTAAGATGGAAGACTTTTAAGAAAGACGAACGGGCATGGGCCCACAGAGCAGAAAAGTTACTCCCTTTCTGCTTCTCAATCACTCTGATCAGCTCAAGGAGCACGTTCTGAGTGGGTGCGAAGGGCCCTCAGCACCTCAAACACTGCGCGTCCCCTCCCCACCACTTTCTCCTAACCAGCAGGGAGTGAGGAGGCCTGGAGGCAGGGCCCCTCCGGTTTGCTTTCATTGCGGTTACTAGCATAGTTTTTTTTTTTTTTAAGGTGAGTGAGATTTATTTAGGAAAATAATATAAAGTTAAAAATACTTATTTTTAGGCTTAAAGATGAATTTGTCTAAAGAAATACTATTAAAAGTTATTCCTGGGCAGTAAGGTTTGGCAAACCAGGGAAAATGTCGCTGAATGGTGTTTCAGAGACGAAGGCAGCTCTCTGATCCGCAGCCCCAGCCGCTCTGCAGTGCGAGGCGGCCCTGCTCACGTGGAGGGCGCCCCCCCACACTAGGAGGCCTGGCAGCTGTGGCTCCTGGAAGCAGGCCTGCCGGGCCCACGGAGGGTGCCTCCCCTGATGAAAAGGTGATGGTGAGTCAACTGGTGGAGACCTGGGACTCCCCAGGGACTCAGGAGTATGTCCCCAAACAAGCTGGAATGCAAATTACTTTGGCTGAGGAACAGACTGATTTACATCCTGCATGCACAGCCCTTGAGGGTAGTTCCTGAACAGCGCTCTGGGCAGTGGGGACACCAGATAGGTGTTCCCAAAAGTGACTGGGGCCTGGGGCTCCCTCTCCCTTCCTCCCTCCCTCACTCCGACAGCTCCTGCAGCTCTCTCAGGGGAGACACTAGGGATCCTCCAAGGAGTAGCCCCGGCCCCAACTCAAGGGACCTGCAAAGCTTCAGCCATCAGCAGCAAACTAACTCAGCACTACCGAGGGACAGGCAACTCAGGGACTAGCATGTCTAAAATGCCTTTCCTTCTCCCAACTGAAACCTCTCTTCATCCTTAAACACCCAGGATGAGTGTGATCTCTGCAAAGCCTTCGTGGATATCCCTCTTTCTGACCCTTCCAGAACGTGCCAGGCTCTCCTCCTCAGGCCCCACCAGATGCTGTCCAGACCACTATTTGTGAATAACACTGTTTTATAATTGCTCCAACTGTTGGAGCTTGCTTTCCCCACTCAGCACATTGCTGGAGGGAACTGACCCCTCATCTCTTTACCCTGTGTTCTTAGCCTCCATCCAATACTGGGTGTGTTCTGTATTATTTATTGAGTTAACAGGTGGGTGGGTAGATAGCTAGTTTTCAGATTCCAGCCACCCTACTTCTCTATTTAAGAAGAGGAAACTTTTCATTGAAAACATTCTTTCAGGCATTCAGTAACTATTTATTAAGCACCTACGATGCAGCAGGTACTCTGTCAGGAGCCTGGAATACAGCATGATCCAAACTTTGCCTTCACTCTCATGAAGTTCACCGTTAGCTGGAGAGTGTGGCAAGCCGTAAATAGATAACAACCAAAGAATGATTTGAACTTCACCATCACTGAAGTGTAAACTACTCAGAATTTAATTTCCTTTGACAGGAAATTCAAATAGAAGATCAATAAGTTTAAGTAAAAACCTGCAAACCCTGAATTTGAGCTAGAGGCATCAATAGATGTCATGATGTGTTTTGTGTTTAACAAATACATAAACACAAATGCACATATTTCTCAGCTCTGCTACTAAAAGGATTTATAAACATTGACCTGTCCTTAGCATTTAGCACACCTAGCTCCCAGATTATGGTCTCTAACTCCACCTCCCACTATAAGGAACTAGGGCTCCGTGGAGAAATAGCTGGCGCCAGATCTAGGACAGAAAACGTTCGAGGTGAGCCAGAAACATTGTCTTACATTGGAAAGCAATGGGGCTGTCGACTATTAGAGTCCTATCAAAAAGACTTGGAAGGCATCTTCAAGAGGTTTCCTAAAATAGGATGATTTGAGAAGCAAAAAAATGGTTTCTCCTGACTGAAAGATTCAATATGTTTAAATCCACAAGTTCATAATAAGATTTAAAAATTAGTTAGCTTTTGAGGATACTAAGAAACTAACATATTACTTTGAAAAACTGCAAATAAAGCAAATGAATCAAGCACTTATTCTGCGTTTAAACTAAGCTTCATGATTGCCAAATGGTCGATGAGGGGCAGTTTCTCTTTATAGTAGTATTCAAGCAAATAGATGGAGCAATAGATTAAAATATCACCATTTTTAGCCCCTAATAAATTTGTGACTTTAGGCAATAATCATCCATGACAACTAACACAAAAGGAGAAGCATCTAGATAGTATGTGTTTCCTGATGGATCCGTGAGGTATTCTTGCCTCCCCCCACCCCCGACCCCCACCCCGCTAGCCTGGATCTTATCAATCTCCAAGACCAAGTATAATTCAGCAATCAGCAAAATTCAGATTGTGAGAGGCTCTAAGGACAAATAATTTTGTTTCTTTAAGAAATAAATGTGTGTGTGTGTGTGCATACATGAGAGAGAGAGGGAAGGGGGGAGAGAGAAAGCAATATGAAAGAGGAATCTAAAAGACATATCAATTATAGTTGCTTTGTGTGGACCTTATTTGGGTCCCAATTTAAATAAACAGTTTTTTTAAAAAATTATAAGACAATTGAGGAAGTTGAAATACAGATGAGGTGTTTGATGACACTGGAGATAATTGGTCATTTTTAGGTGGGTTACTAGTATTATGACTATATTTTAAAAAAATTTTTACATCTATTTGTCAATTACAGTTGACACAAATATTATATTAGCTTCAGGTACATCTGAACATTGCGACCATCCATAAGTCTCATACCCATCTGACACCATACATACTTATTATAATATTATTGAGTATATTCCCTTGGCTGTATATTTTTAAAATAGATCTTGCCTTTGGAGATAATGAAATATTTACTAATTAAATGGTGAGACGTCTGGGACTTGCTGCCTGACACTCCAGTGACGGTGGCTGGTGGAACGGGTAGGCACAGAGAAAA
The DNA here is from genome assembly GCF_004126475.2 of Phyllostomus discolor. Taxonomy (NCBI): domain Eukaryota; kingdom Metazoa; phylum Chordata; class Mammalia; order Chiroptera; family Phyllostomidae; genus Phyllostomus; species Phyllostomus discolor. Next base: position 118,837,735 of record NC_040903.2, on the reverse strand, counting down.
CCAGGTCAGCCCTGAGCTGCCGTGGAAGCTGGGCAATGGACACATGGAGGTTCATTACAATGTTCGCTATTTGGTGACCATCCAGCACATTTTACAATGAACAGCTAAGCAAACTTAACCCATGTTGTCCCTGCATGACAGCTGCACCTGCACACCTGCAAAATCATTAGAGCCATAAAATACCTAGGCTGGAGGGGACACAAAAATTGCTCCTCCAGCCTTCAAGCCTCACTCGTGGATGAGAAGAGACAGGATGGGAGAGGTCCGGCGGCAGAGGTGAGTTGACACAGTGGGCTTGGGGCCCCACTCCCATGCCGCTGGGCATGGAGCCCCACCCCGGCCTGTGCCCGCCACGCCCAAAGCTGGCTTTTAGTCCCCAGAAACTGTAACAGGGATGATTTAGTATGAAGACCTGATTTTTGTGGCTTTTTAATCTTCAATTGTGAAACATATCAAACTTGTAGAAAGGAACAGAGAATGTGACGCTACTAAAGCTACCACACGGGTTTCTAAAATGTGAACATTGGATTATGTTCTTCAAATCTTTTTAAAGGCAACACAACGGGACGGGCACAGCAGAGCCCCCACCGGAGCCTGGTCCCCCTTCCTCCCCCGCAGGTGACCTTTATCCCGGTGCAGTGCTGCGTTCTTCCTGTTCATGTGTGTTCAAATTTATGATTGTTTAGTGTGGGCTTACACGTGACATAAGTAGTACCATTTCATGTATTCCTTTTCACAACTTGCTCTTTTCACACATTGTTTTTGAGATTTATCCAGGTTGATGCATAAACATCTAACTCATGCATCTTAATGTGTATGTGTGTGTGTGTATAATTTCATTATACAAAAACGCACAGATTTTTTTCTTTACTGATTCCTCGATAATGGACAGGTTATTTCCAATTACTTTTGCCATTTCAAATAATGGGGCTATGGAAATCTCCATGCACATCCCTGTGTACTTGTGTTAAGAGTTTCCTTAGGGTACGCGCCTGGAAGTCGGAGGATCAGGTTGTAGGTTGTGTTTCTTCTACTTGACTCGTGTCAGATGCTCCACAAAGTGGGTGGCTCAGGTTTGCTCCCACAAGCAGCCTTGACATATTAATCAAGCCTCATCCTCTTGGAAGCTTCATATTATTAAACTCAAAATTTTTCCAACCAAATGGAAATGAGTTGTACTTCCTTGCTGTTTTTAATTTGAATTTCCCTGGTAACTGGTGAGGTGTGGCACTTCCACGTTTACTGGCCATTCTCCTGTGAGTCGCCCGCTTCTGTCGTCCACTCATCTTTTCTGGGTTGTGTGCTTTCACAGATGGCTGTGGAAGAATTCGTTACGTGTGCCAGGCGCCCCTTTTCCTGTCAGTGAGAGGGGCTGCATTTACAGGGCTCACGCTGTGTAACTTTATGGCATGTCTTGCTGTACAGGTGTTTTAAATTTTAACATAGCCAAATTGATCCATTTTAATTTTTTCATTATAGCTTTTGTTTTCTGTGTTGTGTTCGATAATTGTTTACTTCCTCAGTTGTTCTCCAATATTGTATCCTGAAAGTGTAAAGACTTTAATCCTGCTAGAATTTATTTTTGTGCAGTGTGTGAGGTAGAGCTCCATCTTCTCCCCATAAGGATGACCTTTGTCCCACAACTGTTTGCTGAATAATGCTTTTCTTTACTGACACGTAACACCACCTAGGTCATAGTCAGATCCTCCTCTGTACGGAGGTCTCCTTATGGATTCCATTCTGTTCCGTTGGTCTTTTTGTGTATACATGCACCAAGAGCACTTTCCTCCTGACTGTACCTTTATAGTAAGTCTAATATCTGAAGGACAAGTCCTCCTTTCTTATTCTTCTTCAAAATTATATTTGTGCCCTGGCTGGTGTAGCTCAGTGGATAGAGTGCTGGCTTGCAAACTGAAGGGTCGCTGGTTCAATTCCCGGTCAGGGCACATGCCTGGGTTGAGGGACAGATTCCCAGTTGGGGGCACGTGAGAGGCAACCACACATTGATGTTTCTCTCCCTCTATTTCTCCCTTCCTTCACCTCTCTCTAAAAAATAAACAAAATATTTTAAAATATATATATTTGTCCTTCTTGGTCCTTTACTCTTTGGATAAATTTAAGTATTAGCTTACCAACACCCTACTTGGAATTTGTTTAGCATTGCAATATAGATTAGTGGCAAAGACAGTTTTTTTTTAATAAAGTTGAGTTTTCTCATCAATACATATGGCATAGCTTATGATCTATATAGGTCTTCTAAAAATTATTTTCCTCAATAAAATTTTATCTTTTTCTCCATAAAGTTCTTGTGTAGGTTTACTTAATTTATTCATGGACAGTTTTTGTTGCTATTGTATATGTTTTATTTCTTTATATTACATTTTCCAATTGGTTACTGCTTATCGATGAGTGCTTTTTAATAAATGTTGATCTTAAGTCCAGCAACTAAACTTTTGTTTTGTTTGTATATTTTCTCTGTATACAGTAATATCATCTGGAAATAATTATAACTTCCTTTCAATTTAATCATTTTACCTTGTTTATTCTTTATTTTGTTGTATTGCATTGGCTAGAGCCTCTAGCACTATATTGAATAGAAGCAGTAATAGTAAGTATTCTGTTGCTGACTTTAAAACAATATTTCTAAAATTTAACCTTTGGCTAGTATTAGGTCCGTAGTCTGGTTTAGCTACCCAGTGTCAGACTATTTTCTTTTATTTCTAGTTTGGTACTTTAAGAAAAGTCACGAATGGGTATTAAATTTTGTTACATGCCTTACCTACTTCTTTTGATTGGTAACAACTAAGTGTTTCAGGTCTGCTGGAAAATAATTTGTGCTCTTCTGTAGCTGGTCATAGGGTTCTATGTCTCAAGTTCAGGAATTATGTTGTTCAAATTTCCTATATCCTTGTAAATTTCTTTTAGCTCAATCTACTGATTTCTGTTAGTGGTACGTTAAGACCTCCCATTTCTCCTTGTAATTCCATCATTTTTTGCTTTATGGGGTTTTTACATATTGTTCTGAGCTTGAGTGTTCCTCACTCTGCCTTTAAATAAAGTCTTTTATTTATGACATTAAAGGATTCCTTTTCCTTCAAGGTAGGCTAGTAAAATTGTTTAATTTTGTCCAACACGTCAGTCTGTCCACATGGTTAAAGGGAATCCTTATTAGTTTGCTATTTCATTTGCCAGAATTGGAGATTCCAGGCCGGCTTTTTTCAAGTTTTATCACCTATGACCAGAAATACCTGCACAGGGAGGCTTTCACTGGTGACGTCCAGGAGAGACAGGGCCATGGCCCTGTCCCACTCCTTCATCTCACCTCAGCAGGGCAGGAGGTCCCAAGGGCCCACCCCTGCGCCACCAGCCATGCCCTGTGATCTGCCTCAGAGGTCAGCTCAGGGTCAGGGTGAGCATGTTGTGCAGTTGTCTCGTCAATGACAGAGGTTCCCTAAAGACACGAGGAAGGCCTAAGCTGGTCACAGGGCACATCTGTCCCTTGACTTTCCTTCCTACGTTCTTCATCTCAAGGTCACTCATCTCCTCCTCCACCTGTGAGATCAGTTCTTTCCAAACTTCTGAGTCAGTCCTAGGGATGCAGCCAGTCCACCATTCATTTACCCATTCATCCAGCCAGCCAGCCAGCCAGCCAGCCAGCAGCACATCATAGAAATGCTACTTGCTGTATGACCTTGGGCTAGTTGAACTTCAGTTCCCTCATCTATAAAATGAGTATAACAACCTGACCAGTGTGGCTCAGTTGGTTGGGCGTCATCTGGCAGAGTGAAAGGTTGGCAGTTCGATTCCCAGTCAGGGCACATGACTGGTTTGTGGGTTTGGTCCCCAGTCAGGGGGCATGTGAGGGTCGAGGTGCATGGGAGAGGTAACCAATCAAGGTTTCTCTTTCACATTGATGTTTCCCTCCCTCTATTTCTCCCTCCCTTCCCTCCTCCTCTCTCTAAAAAATAAATAAAATCTTAAAATGGGCATAATAGCATTGACTTTGAAGGGCAGTTATAAGGATGGAATTAGACAATGTTTACAAAGCACTGACATATACTACCCACTCTATTAATATTAGCTATTATCTTCATCACATACACTTCAGCTAACATTTCCTGAGCACCTACTATGTGCTAAGTCCTGGAGATACAAGATATAGACAAGATATAGAGCTCTGCTTTCAGAGCTCACTGTCTGGTGGGAGGGTCAAGTGGATATCTGATGAAAGGATGATGTCAAGAAACTGACAGTCATAGCACACTGGTTGGTATGCGCCATGGAGCTGGCAGAGGATGCTCTGAGAGCATGGAGGAGACACGCCCGACCCAGGCCAGAGGAGTGGGGGCGGGGCAGAGAAGGCTCCCTGAAAGAGGTACCACTGAAGCTGAGCCCTCGAGTATGAGTAGGTGTTCAAAGAAGGATGCAGGACATTGCTGGCTGAAGCCTAAAATCAGAGTGCTGCTTTTTAGGGCACTGGTGGTGTGTGGACTGGTGTGCACAGTGAAGCAAGCAGGGTCTGGCAACGAGCTAAGGAGTGTAGATAGTGCTGTGCAGAGGGCCAGTGAGGCGTTCCAGTGAGGGCAGGTGCACGGTCTGTGAAGGTGCTGCATGAATGGGTTGAGCTTTGATGGCTGGACTCCCAGAGAAGGGAGTCACCATGTACAACAACGCAGTGCACAGAGCCCATTGTTGGTGCTGTTATTTTATTACCCTCATCCAAGGGCATACTTATTGATTTTAGAGAGAGGAGAAGGGAGTGGGGGAGGGAGAGAAACATCGATGTAAGAAACATCGAGAGGATCGGGTTGCCTCATGTAGGCACCCTGACTGGGGACCAAACCCACAACCTAGGCATGTGCCCTGACTGGGGATCAAACCCATGACCTTTTGGTTATGGGACGATATTCCATAAGAGCCCTCATTCCCTCAGAGCCCTGAGGGTCATCACGGCATTCTCTGGGCCCCCCAAGTGCAGCCCAGCCCCTTCATTTCCTCCCCAAGCTCCTGCCTTTCCTGGCTCTGCCCAGCCCCCTCCTGAGTTTCACTATCCTGCTCGGTGCAGAATCTTGGCCTGGCTCCTGCACTGCAGGAGACTGGCCAGGGTAACATCACCAGGAACTGGGACCTGAGCAAACTGGATTTGAGCTGGAGCAGGGTAGCAGCAAAAACCACATGGGGTGGGGTAGGAGAGGAGCAGAGGGTAACAGTCTTCCCTCTTACCCAGGCCTTAGCACATTCTGTTCCTTCTTCCCAGAACACGTCCCCCCCTGCCCCCCCTTTGGCTCAGCAGCTCTCCAATCTTCAAGTCTCGGTTTAGCTCATACCTATCAGGAACCCTTGCTCAGATGGTCCCCACCAGGGGTAATGTCTCCGCCGTGTGCTGGGCCAGCTTCTGGTTTGTGCTACATATCTCATGGAGTGACAATTAGAAACAGTCGATGTGACTGTTTCTCTCAGCTGGCTGAGAGCTGTGAGGGCAAGCACTGTCTCCCATTGATCTTTGTATCCCAGCACCAAGGACCATGCCTGACACATGTTAGATTTTCACCCCATAAATGCTGGCTGGCTGGATGGGTGGATAAGATGGCTAGAGACATGGACAGATAGATGGGCAGGTGATGGATGGATGGATGAATGGATGGACAGATGGAAGCATGAGCAAGATGGGTGAATGAGTGTTTGGATATTCTTGAGGTGGAAGGCTGGTTTCCATGACTTTTCTTGGCCATCTCCCTTCGGGGAGGAACTTCCTCACCGGCCCTGCTGGACAGGGAGCAGGAGGCCTCATTTCCTGGATTCCAATCCTCCTAACACCATACAGTCCTGCCCCCTGGGCAGCTCCTCTCTACCCTCCCCTGCTCCCAAGTATGCTAGGGGCTTAGGGAGGTTGAGGTGTGGTCTGTAATCTCAGCTCAGACTACGTGACTCATGTAAGTCACCTGTCCTTTCTGAGCCTCAATTGTCCCATGTAAAAAATCAGAGGCTCAGAATAGACATGTCTTCAAATCTCAAAGGCCCAATTTTGGGTAATGTCTAAAAATGTTTCATGGGTACCAGAATAGAGGACCACATGCAAAAAGATCAAGTGGTGCCTAACCATGCAAATAAAAAAATGTCAATCACATTTATTTGCTATGCTTCGTATTAAAAATACTCATTTTCAAATTTGATCTTGGAAAAAAAATTCACATTACACCATCATGGGGTACTGGATGGCCAGCCCACAACACCCAGCGCCCCAGCTGTGTCTCTCTCTGTGCCTTCCTGCAGACCCTACAGACTAGGGCAGTCACTGCCTGTGCTGGCTGGGGTGGGGCCAAGGGAAGGCGACAGTGATGGATGGGCAGGGACAGGCAGGCCAGCAGAGATGCCGCCTCCGCTGTTGCTAGGGATGACCTAGACACTTATGCACAACCCGATGTGAACTAACACCGTGACACCTCCATCCTCTTTGTCTAATCCAATCTCCTTACTTGGAGCAAAGGCAGCACAAGAGAGCACGCAGAACTGCAGCCATCTCCCTTCCCTGGGTTTCAGATCCCAGCACCGTGACGCCCTGCTCACTTGAGGACCAGAAGGATCATCTCACTATTCACTAGGACTGCCCAGAGCCAGTTAAGTCCTGGGCACTGTCCTCCAGGGGAACTAGTCTAGCTGGGCAGACAGACAAGCAAACAGGCGTGGTGCAATTGCTAACTGGTCCAAGCCAGGGCTTTTGCGTGAAAGGAGGAGGTTGGGGGGTAACTTTAAAAGGCTAGACAAATGGTGACAAGGCCTTCTGCCATTTGGGATGGGGGCACGGGGCACCTGGGCAGATTAAGGATTGTACTGGATTGTTTTTCCATGAGCGTGGCCCTCCCCACAGGGTTAAAGTGTGGAAGAAGCACCCCATCAGTCAATCAATCAATCATTAAAATACCAATTCACTTCTGCGGAACTGACAAGATTCTCGGTCTCCAACAAGCCGAATGGAAAGCCTTGGAGTGGTGGGTGGGGTGAGGCAGCCAGGACGTGGCACACCGTGCAGTGAGAATCCGTGCAGAGGCTGGGGAGCTCCTGAGGACGGTGGCAGTGAGAACAGGCGTGAGTCGGGTGCCAGCAGCTGGAGCTGTGTCCCCACTTCCACTTGCACAAGTCCAGTAAAGAGGCTGTGTTGTCTCTCCCCACCCTCCACTGTGAGCTTCTGTGGCCAGGACTGAACCTTGGTCATCTTGTCATCCTGGATGGTGACCAGGAAATCTTTCTAGAACAGCCTTTCAGAGAATGCCTCCCCTTCTCGGAAATGGGAGTAACACTGGCTTCGCGCTGAATAAGCATTCGCCCATAGCGGTCTCCCTTTTCCACTCACTGGGTCCTGTGCACTCCGACTCCACCGCTAGCACGACAGCGGTGGGCAACCCCTAGGCAAGTCCTAGGCACACACAGACTTTTCTGGCTAAGCCTACCATCTGACCCTCTAGGCAATGTATGGACCTGGACATGTGAGCAGTGTGGCCCAAAGAGGTGCCGTTTTACTCCACACATATGACCTTCCTCATGGAGTCGGAAAAAACAAACTGATGAAGAAGAAGATAGAAACAGGGGCACAGCCACCACATGGCAGACTGACGGCTGTCGGGATTGGGGGAAGTGCTGGACGAACGGTGAGTGGAGAAGCCAAGGAACATAAATACACACAGTCACAGGCAGCATGTGGTGATGGCCAGAGGGCAAGGGGCGAGAGGGTGGGGCGAGGTGGGCTGGGGGGAAATGGGACATCCGTGACAGTGCCAACAGTAAAGGGGAGAAGTCGACCGATAAAGCTGGGAGCTGCACTGCAGCTGGAGCCTCTCCACCAGCCCCAGGGGCCGCCTCTCCGGCTAAACGGTCCTGTGTGAGGCCAGCTGTCCTTTCTAGGCTTAGAATTTAACACTGTGCTTCATTCTGTCACTCTTTTTAAACAAAAGTTTTTCTTGTATGAAATGACAGCAGACAATTATTTGTGACTTAGGACTTTGACCCAATAAGGAGCTGGAAACCTTTCGTCCACAGTTCTGGAAGACTCCTGTAGTGGAGGCGTGAAACCCAGAGGCTGGGAGCAGCTGGGCCCCGTGCCCAGCGGGCCCTGACCTGCACGCTTTCCCCTTCTGCACATCTCCCCTACGCCTTGAAACACACCTCAGTGACCTAGGGATGGAAGGTCGCCCTTCCTCCCCACCATAACATCTAAATTTGTTACGCTTTAAAAAAATGATCCAGGTTTTCAGCATCCAGATGTTGTGGACACTTTGCAATTGCACTTGTAGTTCACATTTTTCCAGTTTGCAATGACAGCTGTGTCACACTTTAGTGTCAAGCTGCTGCAGTCTTCCCTGGAGAACTCGGTTCTGCCCGCCCGCCTGAAAGAAGTCACAGCTCCCCACCCATTCCCTGGGGCTTAGACCGGCCAGGGGAGGCCAGGGGAGGCAGGGGTAAACGGTGAAAACACTGCCCTTCAGCATCCCACACAATTAGATGGGGGGTGGGGGGGCAGCAATGGGAAGTACTTTGAAATGAGAAGAGCTTTCGTTTTGAGATGACAAAGGCCATCACTCAGAATCCAGGACTTGAGGGTGACAGTGGCCCAGACCCTCTTCTGACAAACGGTGGAGGGAGGCAATTAAAACGCAACAATCAAGCCAACCTTTAAATAGTAACTTTTAAAAATATAAAAACAGCTCATTACAATGACTTTTCATTTTCTCTTTTCTTCAGGAATCAACGTCTACCCTCGCCCTCCCTCGTGGCTACAGCCTTAACAGTGGCAGATGAACAACTGAGACAGAGACAGAGATAAGAAAGAGAGGGAGACGGACTCCAGCCAGCCTCTCCCCCAGCCTCAGAAAGGTACCCAGCACCTGACCAGTCTCGGTGCCCCCCCCGCCCACTTCGGTCGGGGGGGCTGCCGGCACAGGAGCACAATCGCTGAATACAGGCAATTTTCAGTGGAGCCCTCCTTCCTTCTCACCAGACAGAATCACACATTATAAAATAAGCCATAAAATGCAGTATAAAAATTATCTTCCATATGCTACATCCATGGAGAGCCCATCACCAGGACTCAAACGGCCGTTAGCTTTTCCTTAGAAGACAAAAAAAAAAGACCAGAAAAACAAACAAACAAACAAACAAACAAAAAACCCAAATGCTAACTCCTCAAAACACACTGGTAGCAAAAAACGGTACCTGCAGGAGAGGACATTCCACTTGCAACCTGTTTGGGCTCAAGAGAGACTGAGAGCGGCATGAAGCCGCCAGTGTGCCAGGGTCGGTGCCAGGGTCTGCGCCCGGCCCCCAGCGCCTGCAGCCCGCTGCCCTGCCCGGTGCCTGGGTGCTGTGTGTGCGTGTGTGTGTGTGTGTGTGTGTGGGGGGGGTAATCCTCTCAGACTCAATCCTGCAGGCTAAATACTCTCTCCCCTGGGGTCGGGGGGAGGAAGGGATAACAAGCAGGAAAGGGGCAAAGGCATTTTATAAAAGGACATCATTTCTAATTCTTTATTCAAATTAAAACAAGCAAAAAAAAAAGCACCCACATCAGTTACTATTTTTCTCTGGTAGCTCCCTGAGCTGAGTTGCTATGCTTTCTTCTAACTTTCTGTCCGGTTTAGGTTCTGTCCGCAGATGAAGAAGGGACAAAGAGGGAGCCTCTGGACTCCATTTCTCAACACGACCAAGTGCGCAGCCAAGACAGATGGAGGCGAGGAGGGGAGGGTGGGTGAGCAAGAGTCAGAGCCCTGAGAGAGAGTGACAGAGAGTGAGGGACAGGCGAAGTGCAGAAGGCCACAGAAACCTCTGACCATCTCTGTTGCCCGTAGCCCAGGCCGGCCCCCGACTCAAGTGCTGGTCGGGGCACAGTGTCGATCTCGGTCTCCGCCCTCCTGGGAGGCCGCCCAAGCCCACGCACGTGGAGGCACGCTCGCCCCAGGGTCCCCGGCTGGCCAGGCTGGGCACCAGCTGCAGCGCCCCTCCTCCACCCGGGACCTCTCCCCCCGATCCTCCCCTCCCTCTGCAGGAATTTCTGTTTAAAACATAAAAACAAAACAAAACAAAAAAACACCACCACCATGAGTGGATTACAAATACAGCAGGCGAATACACGGCTAGCGTTTCTGGTGAGAAGGAGCCTCCTCCCCCGCTGCCCAGTCCGAGACATGAGTCTGTTATTTACATTTTCACAGATCTTGTGCGCCGCACAAGCGGGAAAATAAGACCCCCCTCCCCTGGCACAGATGTGGTCCTCTCCAGTGTCCCCGGCCCAGGGCATGGGGACAGATCAAAAGAAAGGGGAAGGAAAGACAGAGTCAGGTGTCTGTGGGGAGCTGGAGCCACGAGTCTCCAAATAAATCTATTGGTAGCATCTGCCAGGACGGTGAAGGGGAGGAGGAGAGAAATCCATCGGAGTCTGTGAGACGCATCAGCCCGGTGTGGAGTCGGACGTGCAGGTGCGCCCTCCCAGGCCGCCACAGCGCAGCCCCGGAACGCTGGGCTGCTGGCCAGCCTCGCCATCCTCGCCTCACCATCCTCGGGGCCCCTCGCCAGGATCTCCTTGTCACAGCTGAGTCCTTTCCTCCCAGAGTCTGACAGCCCTGTTACAGTCCTTGTTTAGTAGATGACCTCGTAAACTGTGGCCTTCTTGTCACCAGAGCCTGTTACAATGTATTTGTCATCTGCTGAAATGTCACAACTCAAGACAGACGAGGATTCCTTAGACTGGAGGCGAGGCAGCAAGGTGCAGGAAGGAAAAAAGGCAGCAGTCACTTTCTCTCCACACCACTTCAATGCTCTGAATGAACCTCCCCCACCCCACCCCCCGAGCTCCCACCTGGAGTGCATGCAGCACAGCCTCTGACACAGCCCGGCAGGCCCCTTCCCTCACAGACGTCCCTTCCCTGGGCTTCTCCACGGGGACCGGGCCCACTGCCATCCTCAGTGTCAGGCCCCAGATGGTAAAGAAATCGTAAAAAGCTTCCTCCCTCTCTCACCTCTTTCTAGACCCTCTTGCTTTCGCCCTGCTCTGCTTCTACTGATGAAACACAAACTTACTCAAACACTAGGCAGCACCGCTCTGAAAAAAGCTGCCCTGTTCACTCCACTGCCAACACACCCCCTCGGAGTGCTCAGCGCACGGGCCTGAACCAGGGGTCTGTCTTCACTCCTGTCGGGTCTGGAAGCCCTACAAAAGCCCCTGCCTAAAAGCGCTCGCCCTGAGCGGTCAGATGCCATCAGCAGCAGAGTGTGTCCTGCTGACGGGCCCAAGCTCTCGCTTCTGGAGACCCATACTGGACCCATCAGGTAGGGGCTGGAAGCACCACAGCAGGGCCTGCTTTGCCTCCCGATCTCCCCACGGCCATCACCACAGCTCGGCCCTGACTCAGGGCAGAACCAGGAGGGGCACCTGGATGGCAGGTGGTACCTGGAATATGCTGGCTCCGTAGGGTGTCCTCCAGGCGTTGAGAAGGTTATCTTTCCCAGTGCTCACAAACCACTTGCCTGTAGGCGAGAAGCAAGGAAAGGTCTGGTTGTGACCGGCTGCCCTCTAAAGTAAGACCTACCCCAGACCTGGCCAGCTGCCATGGAAACGCAGTGTGAACCACTAACCAGTGCTTAGCCGACTCCGCTTTCAAGAGCCATTTTGTAAGCAAGACACATAACAGATACACGGACACCTGGAAAACGCCTCTCTCTGCAATCAGGGGAGAGAAGTGAGTGGGGCTGAGATGGAAAAAGGTAGGTTTTGCACTTAATCACAGCAATTACACGTTTCAAAAAACATTCTTTTAAAGCCACAACAGTGGACTGATCCTTCTCGTTTCTACTGGAAGAAAGCAGGAATTGTTGGAAAATGGCAAAGCAAGCCCTGCATCTGCAGGTCCGACCGAGGCTGGTGGTCAGCAGGCACCTGTACTCTGTCAGGGCGCCCCCAGTGGTAAGGCACAGTGCTCCCCAAAGCCACATGGTGGGTGCTGTGCTACTCCCAGGCTACAGAGTAAGACCCATCGGAGTCAGAGAAGATGAGATGTGTCCCAGGCTGCACACTTAGTCAGCAGAGGAGCAGACTGTCCAATCCAGGGCTCTCAGCCAAAGGCTGCAGTCATAACTGCCTGAAGGAACCGGCTAGAGGGACTGCCTGCAGTTCAGCTGCCCTAGGCTAGCAGCAACTAGCTCTGGCCTGGTGTCAAGAGAGCTCAGTACCCTGTGGCAGTATCTGCATTCGAGGGATGAGGATGGGGGACACCCGTCAGGGCCAGGAGGCTCTGCTCCTACTGTAAGCATGGGGCCCCTCATCTGTACACAGAGGCCAGGCCAGGCTGCCAGGGCCCCCGCTCCCCCGGCTCACCGCAGTAGGCAAACTTGAGGGAGAGCACGCAGCTCTCATGCAGATGCAGCTGGTACTTGTCCGGCTTGGTGTGGTGCAGCACCTCCACGTTGCTGCTCTCCATGCCCACCGCCAGCCACTCTCCGGTGGGGCAGTAACCCAGGGAGAAGATCTGTGAGGGGGGAGATGAGCTCAGCCTTCTCCGCCTTCCAGGCCCCGCCCCTCCTTCCCCATCACCTCCCACCCGCCCTCTGCAAAGCCAAGCCCTCCTACCCTTCAGCCCAAGGGTATGGGGTGCCACTCCCCCACCCCCCACTTTACAGGAGAGGAGGCTGAGGCTCAGAGAGGTTGCTGACTCGAGAAAGTAAGTGCGAGAGCCAGGATTCACACTCAGAGTGACACAGATCTTTTACTTTCAAGGTTACTCCCTGTCTGTGAGTTTTGTCTTACCTTAAGAAAAAATGAGTGACTAAAAGACTAAAATATTAAATATGTATGACTAAACATTAAAATGAGCAATAAAAACAACAAAAAAGTCATAATACCTAGCATTTACAGAATGTTTCCTATGAGCCAGGGTAATGGCTACAGCTTTTAGGGGAACCATTCAGGTGCTTACACCAGACCCGGGAGGTGCTGTAGCTACCTACTGTAATTCCCATCTCAGAAAGGAGGAAACTGAGGCCAAAGTGCTCAACAGTGGAGGAACTGGGAATTAAAGCTAAGGAGTTGGGTCAAATGTGTCTAATTCCAAGGCCTTGCTGAGTCTATTTCACTGCTGCTTCCTCCAGGAAGCCTTCCCAGATGGCCCAGGTTGGCCTCAAATCCCTTGGCAATGATCACCTATAAGGGCCCCTTGGTCCCCTAACCCAGCGCAGTGGGTCTCAGGAGGAAACACACTGCTCTGGGGGTGGGGGGTGAAGAAGAGCCTCGGCAGCCCACCTGGGAGGTAAAGTCATGCTGCTGCAGCTGCCGGCCCTCCCGCAGATCCCAGGAGCGCACGGTGTTGTCCAGGCCCCCGGTCCACAGCTTGGTGCCGTCGTGGGAGATGTCTATGCAGCTGGCCCCATCCGTGTGGCCCTGGAACTGCCTGTGAGGGCCGAGTGGGGAGGAGGGGTGAGCCGAGGAACCACTGGATGCCCAGCTGGCAGCCTCTTCTGAACAGAACACTGAGGCCCAGAAGGGGGTTCACCATGTGCCCACGTCCCCTCAGTGAGCTCGCAGCAGAGCCAGGCCTGGCCCCCCTCCCATCCACTCAGGGGTCCTGTCCAGGGGCAGGTTCATAAAAAAGGAATCTCCGTAGGCAGACACTCGGTGCCTCCTCAATGTGCATTCTTAATCCCTCTCCTTACCCTGTACGACTAAGGGCTGATTACACAAGCCGAACAGTAACGTGATGAGCAAAGACGGCCAAGGTACACTGCGAGCCGACCCGGGCCAGCCCCGCCGCTGCTGCACTAGCTCTCATTCTGAGGAAGGTGCTGCACTGGGCCCATCCTGCATGGGGCTGGCTGATCTGCACAAGGCCCCTCCCATGGCCTCACCGGACCAGCGTCTGGTTGTGCAGGTCCCACACGGCGATGTTCCCATCGCTGCAGCAGGAAAAGCAGACTTTGGCATCAGGGCTGATGGCCAGGGCATAGCAGGCAGGGGCAGAAGACGTCAGCTCAGCCTTGATGCGGGGTGTGGGAGAGGCCAGGTCCCAGATGGTGAGTGTGCTGGCCTCACCGCCCACGATGAGCGTGCGCCCATCGGGGAGCAGCTTGCAGGAGCGGATGTAGTTGTCCCTGTTCTGGAGGAAGAAGGGCAGTGTGGAGAGTTGCCCACCTCCCTTCCCAGGGACCAGGAGAGTCCCGAGCAGCAATTCTGAGCACCCTCAGCACCCCTGCTCACATCCTGCCCGGCCATCTCCCCTGGTCGTTCCCAACCCTTCAGTCTTCCACGCATTTTTTTTCACAAACCCCAGAAAGTCAGTATCATCTCCACTTAGTAAAACCAGGGTTCAGGGAGGTTAGCCAGCTTGCCCGAAGTCACCCAGCCAATTATACAGGGCTGAGTCAGACCAGGTTGACAGGGCTCTCCCCCGGCCTCAGCTGCTCTGCTCCCCCGTGCCCACCAGAGGTGCCCACAGCCCTGGAATCCTCACCAGGCAGTCCAGCTGGGAGATGGGGCTCTTGCTGCCCGGCTGGCTGATGTCCCAGATTTTCACGCAACCCTTGCCACCTGTGTAGACGTGCCGCGTGGGGTTGCTGATGGTCACGGCACACACCACCTCGCCGTGACTGAGTGTGTTGATCTGCCGGGCATGTCTTGGGATGCCAGGGCCTGCCAGGGCGTCGTGGGGGAAGGGCACAGGCTGCATCTGCCCGTCGGCGCTCACGTGGAAAGAGTATGCTCTGGAAGGGCGAGACCTGTCACTTCTGCTGTCCCCAGTCCTTTCCAGTTGCTCCATGTCCTACCTGGTTCCACCGGCACCACCCCGACTGGCCTCCCAGCCTCCAGCATCCCTCCAAATCTTAGGGAACCCAGTAACCCCAACTCCCTTGGCTAGGCTCCACCAGAGTGAGGGATGATTAATATTCCTGCCTTGACTTCTGCTCCTGCTTACACATCCTTGCTCCGAGAGCCAGGTCACTAGCCCTACCTGTGCCTTGGAGTGGCCTCCCCGACTACCTACGATAAGGGTTATCTACGACATCCCTAACACACTGACCACCCCTGGAAAGGACCTGGCAGGATGCCACCTCCTCCTTCAGGAGCCAGTGACACTGGGTTGGGGACCTGTTTACGTCCCCAAATAAACCATAAAGTACACATCAGAGCCAGGAGGCGAGTAGGCGTGATCTGCCTACTGTTGCATGCTACAGTGGGTGTCAGCTGGGGGTGTTCCAAACAGGTAGAACCCAAAGGAACCCCCGGGTCAACTGTGTCATTTGATTGGGAGGCCCTAATGTCTGCGGTATTCCTTCCCTTCCAGAACCCACTGACCATACCCTCGAACCCCTCTCAGTTCCCCTTTCAGAAAGAACTGCAGGCTGATCAGGAGTATGGACAGAGGCTACAGCCTGGCCTGTAAGAACCTCTCAAGGCAGGAGGCCCACCCGGCAGGGGATGGGGAGGGGCGTGTGCTCTCCTCTGCCCTCCCCAAGGAGCATGCAAGAAGACGGCCAGGGCTTACGGTTTTCCACCAGGAATGGAGGTGAGGCTCGAGGGCAGGCCCGCGGCCCGCATGGGGGGGTGAGGGTCAAAACCAACCTGTAAGGCAAGACAAGGCCAGCCCTTCGTGAGAGATACACCATATATCCCCCCACCCCGGCCCCTCCTCTCCTCTACTTCCTGGGTCCTGCCTGTGCAGCACTGCTTCTCCAGGCCCCGGAGACAGACAAGCAGAGCGGACCCCACTGATTCAGAGGAGACAGGCCCAGGAGGGCCAAGAGCTGTGCCCAGGACGAGGGCAGGGATGGTGTGACAGTCCGGACCTCCCAACTCTGAACCAGCACACTCTGCCTCCCCTTTCCCCCACCCACTTCAGTCTCTCCGCAGTGCCCCAGCGGGCTCGTCACATGAAGAGGAAGCCACACCATGTACAGGAGATAAAAGAAATTGCCTCCTGAAAATCACTCCTCTCTCTCCCAGCCCAGCCCGAACTGCTCATCAACACTAACAGATGAGCCCTGGTGTAATATGCAGCCCTGCTTGCTGAAACCCTGCTCCCTGGGAGTCACCTGGCTCATCTTGGGACTCCATCCCAGGGGGGCCCAGAGAGACAGGGGTCAGCTCTACTACCCGGACAGACTGGGGCAGCCAGGGAGGCTGCATCCTGAGAGGGAACGACGGGCAGGCTGGGGTGGGGCCCGGATCTGCTGATCCCCGAGTCGTTTCTAAGGAGCACTTGACCCCAAAGGCAGCTGGTTGCCTGTTGTGAGACCCTGGGGTCCCCTTTATTGTACATGAAGTGCCCCTTAAGCCTCACCAGCTCCCTACTCCTTGCTAGTCCCCCCCGAAAAGGAGCCAAAAAGTCTACGTACAGCTCCAAAGCTCACCATTGGCGATCGGCCATAGGCGGCAGCAGCGGCGGCGGCGGCCGCGCTCATCTGGGGCGGGATGTTGTGGAGGCCGGCATAGGCACTGGGGCTGGTGAGGGAGCCGTTCATCTCGTGGTGGCTCATCATGGCAAAGGGCGCCGCGTAGGAGCTGGTGATGGAGATGGGCGTGCGCAGGGCTGAAGCTGCAAGGAGGCGGGCATCAGCGGGAGGGGGCCGTCAAGGGGAGTGGGGCCCCCCTTCCTTCCAGGGCAGAATCCAGGCCACCAGACCACCTAGCAGCAATCCTCTCAGGGTGAGTCCTTCTAACGGGGACCCCCGTCTCCATAGCTTAAGAAGGTTCGAGATGAGAGAAGTGTTCATCTTTTTTACGGAGCAGGTCATGGAAGCTCAAAGAACGGGGTTGTTTATAGCCTCACAGAACAGTGGGAGGCAGGAACAAACAGTGGGTATCCTGACCTGTCTGCAGCTCCTGGCACACGCCTAGCCCACTGGTGGCCCCACTAAGCCCTACCATCAGGGCTGAAGGACCAGTTCCTCTCCTCCTGAAACCTGCCCATGTAGCCCCCTGAAGGCAGGCCTGGGGAGAGCCGAGCCCATCCATGTAGCTGCAGCTCTGGCCTGGGCAGCACCCCCCTCCCCACCCCCGCCAACCACGGTGCCCCAGCCCCATCATGCCTACCCATTATACCTATCGGGTCCATGCCCGGAGGTTTGCCTGGCATCGACCGGAGCCCTGGGGTCGTGCTGGTGCCTGGAGTCGGGGCATCATTCCTTGGGGTTGGGGTGTTGGACTTGAGCCCAGGGGTGGAGGATTTGTCGTTCTGAGAGGAGAAGACACAGAGACCAAGGGGAGCCATGAAGCTCGTTATCCAAGTGCCAGGCACTCGGAGCTGGCCACACTCCCAGTGCTGGTCATTGACACTGAGCGTGGGGCCAGCCCCAACCCCAGTTTTGAATCTTCTGCCCAAAAGCCACTCAATTCTTGCCCGACCTTGTTGAGCAGAGACTATGGTGACCATTCCCACTTTATACAGGCAGCAACCAAGGCTCAGAAATGGCAACTAGTTAGCACAGGGCCCAGCCCAGAAGTGGTAGAGCCAGCACTTGAACCTGGGCCAAACCCCAAGCCATGTTCATCTTACGCTACCCTTCTGCCCTCCAGTCAGCACCACCCCAGCTCCTGAGTCTCTTCCAGAACCTCATCCCTCCACCCGACCCTCCCCAGCCCTCTCCCAGGCTTTGCAGCACTGGGGCAGACCCCACATACATGACCAAGGTCTTTGGTCTTGGAGGAAGGTGTGCTACTGGAGGAGGCCACCGAGGCGGGGCTGGTGGGGGCGTCTTTTTTCACGCCACGGGCTTTGTCCAGCCCATTTTCAGGAGGGGAGTGTGCAGGGCTGACCCGGGGAGTTGCTGGGTCCTAGAAACACAAGTGATATAGAACTGTACTCAAAGCAACCACCAGCCTAGACTCCTTCCAGCCCTGGGATGGGAAGGGAGTGGGAACAGGTGACAGAGAAAGGAGCTTGGCTGCCACAGACTGGGGACCCCGAAGTCGGGGGTGACTACTTCTTAATGATCTAGTCTGAGTCCTTAGACCCCCAGGTGGGAAGACTGAGGCCTGGGTGGGGATGGGGTGACCAGCTCAAAATCACACACAGTTTAGGACTCAAATCTGGGCCACTGGGCCTCTGGCAGATCTGCTTCAGCCCTTCCTTGTCTGCAGAGGCTGCCCCAGGGGCTCACAACCCCCTCCTCCAGAGCCCAGGGTGCTGGGCGGAACACAGCTGACCTAGAGAAACACGAGGAACCGGCGCTGGCCCTGCTCTGGGGTCTCTGAGGGTCTCCATCTGGGGACCTGTCCTGGGAAGCCCTCACTTGCCCATGCTTGCCCAGCCACCATGCAGCAAAGCCCTGCCCTGCTCTTCCCCATCAGCCTGACGGCCCAGCTTCAGAGGCCTCACCGCCCTGCTCAGGCTGCCAATAATGTCAGCACAGCAGCTGAGACACAGCTCCCACCCAGGGAAGCAGCACTCTCAAACCTCCCAGACCGAGGGGCACTCTGCAGCCCGGGTCTGCCCTTACCTCATTGGAAACATCCACCACCAGATCGTCACTCTTGTCCCCATCACTGTCCTGCAAACGAGAGACAAGCCAGTAAGAGGCCACTCCCTCCCCACCCCACAGTGAGCATGAACCAGCCTCACCCTGCTTCCTCCAGCCAGGATCTGGTCCAGGCCAAACCCCGAGGCCTGCCAAAGTCAGCCCCCCTCCTCAGCAGATTCCTAGCTCTGAGGTCACTCTGCCCCCACACGCACTGGCAGCCTCACCAACACCTGCCCCATTAGAGTTCTCAGCCCCTTACTTGTCTCTCTGAAGCCAGACACCACTTCCCAGTGGGTTTTATATCTGCTATCATTTACAAGGAAGTGAACTAGTCTCACTTCACCATTTCCACACTCTGTGTGGGAGGGAAGATGAGCCTTGTCGCCCAGAAATGCAGCTGAGACCAGCTGTGCAACGCTCCCAAAGTCATCAAGCGGCCAAATGACTGAACAGCGCTCCGCGTGAGACCACCAGGTCCCAGAACAGCATCGCCCTTCCCTTTGTCCCAGCTCTCCTCCCTGCACACTGCACGACCACGCCGTAGGGTCAAAGTACGAGGTGCCAGGGACGGCTTTCTGAAGCAGGCTGGGCATTCCGGGAGGGCCGCAATAGCAGCTGGGGTTGCTGGCCTGTCCATAGGAGGTGCCCTCAGTTCCCCCCATACCCCTCCCTCCTCCCCTCCCTTAGGCTCCACCACTCCTATCCCTGCCCCCACCTATCTCTGTGACTCACTCACAGCTCGGGTCCTGCGGGTTCTCCCACGCCCCTGCCTGCCCAACGCAGCCCCAGCAGAGCCCACCACACCCAGACGCACGTATCGACTCAGGCTGTCCTTCTCCTCGGCCTTCCGCTTCTTGGCTTCCATGCTGTAGTCTGCAGAGCCCCGGTGCTTCTCACTGGCCCGCAGGCTTTCCGAGGGTGACACTGAGTTATTCTGGAAGTGGGAAGGAGATTCAGTGTAAACATTTCACGCACACAGTCACAGCTAAGCACGGTGACTCAGGAGGTTACTGGAGGTGTCCTTCGTGTCGCAGGTCGTGGCTGCATCGGTGCCTCATCAGGAAAGCCTTCGTGACTCCCCAGACTACGTCCCCCGAGAGAGGCTCTGGCAGCAGCACAGAGCCACTGCTATGCTACACCGAGCAATTAACCTTGCGGTGAGCCTGTGCCTTCTAGACTGTGAGGCTGCATGCTCCACTCCACCAGGGCGGGAGTCACACCTGCTCCCTTCACGCCATCTCGTGCCTCTCACACTTAGGCGTTCTAAGAAGGAATAAGCCAAATTTGCACCAAGTCTTGAAAGATGGATCGGGGCTGACAGACTGGGGCCACATGAGGGAAACTACTTCATCTACTGACCCCTCTAGGAACAGTGGCAGCCAACAGGCTTTCTCAGTGGTGGTGCAACTTTAGAGAAATGCCAGGATTACAGAGAGACAGAAAACACAGCACCATCTTCCCTCCAAAGATGCGGAAGAGCATAAAGGAGGTGACAAGCCCCCCTGTTCCTCTGTCACAATGGGAAAGAGGTCGGGAAGTGTGCCCGAGGCCCACCAGCAGGAGGCAACATGAAGGAAAGCCGAGTTCCAGAAGGCCTGGAAGAGCCTAATGAGTTCTCCCTTCAAACAGGAAGCAAGTAAGGATGAGAACACTTCAGGACTCGAGGCCTGGGGAGAGGAAAGATGGGCCAGCAGCTGAGGCAGCAGAGCATCGCAAGCGGCCTGGGAACGATGCTGCTCCCAGGTGAGGGAGCCACCCGCAGAGGACCCGCAGGCCCTCGGTCGTGTCCACGGCCAGGAACAGCACTACGTGGCTGTCAGCACCAGGCTGGAGAGAGGGGGTGGCACCTGCCAGCAAACCTCTGTGCCCAGACAACCAAGTCAGAATCAGTACCCCCCCCCCAGGGGGGCTGTTGTGGTTTACTCTGGTCTAAGAGCCAAATCCCTAACCTTTCCTCACTTCCTCACCACCAACCCCTGCTCTGAGCACCCGCCCTACATCAGGCCTGGGGGGAGGGAGGCCCAGCGTGGAGGAAGCAGCGGGCCCAACACTGCCCTCCCGGAGCTTCCAGTCCAGGGAGGGAGGGGCAGGACCGGGCCATCGACACCCCACACAGTGTGGAGGGACACGTGTCCGGGAGAGGGCACCTGGAGGCAGGTGGGATGAATGTGCACCTCTCTGTCCCTACTTTCTGGCCAGTGTTTGGGGAACCAGCCACAGAACTTAATTTCCTTTGCTAAGCCAGTTTCTGGGTAGCCCTTCCCTGCCAAGTTTCTGCCTGAAGCAAAATTAAAATGGCAGAGTTATCAAGCCTTGAAGAAAAAAATGGAGGTTATAATGGAACTGCAGCTCAACCTTCCCCACAGCCGAGTGAGTGGCGGCGATGTGCGCACGGCCGCAATTCAATTAGCTGCTGCAAGCCTGGCAGAAAAATCACCGTCATTTCATTTCCTTTCCTCCGATGGTGGCCGCCCCGTGCTAAGCAGAAATGCTTCCAGGCCCTGTCCTCGCGGGCGTGCGGAGAGGAGGGGGCGTGCAGCAGCTCGTGTTTCTCCTTGCGACCCAGAGCGCGGCTCGGAGAACAGCG
The DNA here is from genome assembly GCF_004126475.2 of Phyllostomus discolor. Classification (NCBI taxonomy): domain Eukaryota; kingdom Metazoa; phylum Chordata; class Mammalia; order Chiroptera; family Phyllostomidae; genus Phyllostomus; species Phyllostomus discolor. The sequence goes on along the minus strand of NC_040903.2, from coordinate 118,816,659 downwards.
AGCTCTTTCTTCTCATGCAGTCAGGCTGAAAACCCTCGCTGCTACCGGAGAGTCATGTCAGGCATTTAGCGGCATCGATCCAGCCCGCCTCTGGCTGGCAGGCAGCCAAAAAACTAAGTATTTTTTATTGCTTCGGCTAGGCAAGGAAATATGAATGAAGCTACCTCTAATTGGACTCCAGACTAACCCCTCTGGGACAGCTTCCAGCCCGTCCAGCCGTCCCCCCTCCCATCTGGGCACAGGCCTGTCCTCCCAGCCGTGGGCCACATCTGTTGACAACCTGGTTTCCAAAGGGCTGATTACTTCAGTCTACACCCCCTGAAACACCATCCCCACATGCGCATAGCCTACTGCCTCTCCCGAGCCGCCCAGCCAGCCTCAGGATGGCATCCTGACTCGTTCCCTCCGGACTCCCCGGGGGCCCGAGCCTGCGCCCCTCCCCGCCCCGCTCTGTGAGTCTCAGGTGCACGGATATGCGAGTGTCACAGAGTGAGGAGCTCAGTTCTTGGGGGGGTTCCCCGTGGGTTTCTTTTAGCAGAAAGCTTTCATAAACTAGAGCACAAAACCAAGAGCAAATCGCAGCGAGGATGAGGATGACGTGAAGACAGGGAGGGTGCTGGGCTTCAATGACCCATTTCACTCTGCAGCAGGTCCATTAACCAGGTCATCTCCAGACCTTATGTCCTGGTCAGGGCAGGGTTGGGGTGGGGGGTGTCTTCCTCACTAAGCTCAGAGGCTGGCTGGGCAGGAAGATGCCTATGTCAGAGATGAAGAAACTGAGCCCGAGAGAGGCCAAGAGAGCCATCCAATGTCCCATGCAGCCAGAACCAAACCTAAGCCACGAGGTGTCCAGTGTGGGCCCTCTCTGAGGCAAGCTGCCCTTCCACAAATGCCACTTTCTGAGGACCAACACTAAAGCCATCAAAATGGATTTTCGCCTTCAGTGACTCCTTATGTACCTAACTACCCCTAGGCCCAAGCGTGCACCTGGATTCCAAAGCACATAGGCTAGTCCAAGAGGGAACAGGAGCACCGCTGCTCAGGGGAGGTTTAAAGCCAGCCTGGGCAGCAGGCTGCGAAGGCGAGCCGGGGCGGATGGTTGGTTAAGTGCCTGACCTTCCAAGTCCTACTTAACACGAGGTAATAACCAAGGCCAACCTAACAGATTAGATGGCCCCAGATACAAGGACAGCGATGAGGAATAAAATAGCTTTGCTAATCGCTAGAGAATTTTTTTTTTATCCAGACTCCACTGTGCTTATTCAGAAGGCTTATTCACTTGAAACAGAACCTCTGAGCCTCAGTGTGATCGGAAAGATTTACGGCAAATCTCAGAGCTGGCAGGCACACTGGCAGCCTGGCCTTAATGCCCACTTGCTAGCACTTTCTTAGACCCAGAACAGGAAGAAACCTCAGGTGTTCAGAGGAAACGGGGACACAGGATTGTATGGGGGCGGCCAATCCAGGGAATGGGAAAGTACCCCCACCAGGGGGCGGGGCACCCGGGTCCTCAGCCCTGGGTGCAGCCCAGACACTCCACAGACCCCCGCAGAGGACCCAGCGCCAGCCAGCCGACCTCTCCGGTTAGTCACCTGTCCTATAAAGGGCGTAAGAGCCCATTTAGCCCAAGCTCTTCATCTGACAAATGACAGGCCAAAGCCTGGGGAGGTGAAGGCTTCCCCCACTGAAGGTCACTCTCAACAGGCGACAACTCCTAGTTCATGACAACACTCCCCCCTCCCACCAAAAGGTCACATGGTCCCCTACTCCCAGCACCGCAAACTCCCCCAATTGGTTCCAGGGTGCTGGCACTTACCGCACTGGATTCTCTCTCTTTGGGGACCGAAGGTCAGGACAGGAGGAAGGTCAGGGCCCCCAAGACAAAAAGACAAAAAACAAAAAGAAACAGAAAAAAGTCAGTCTCATCCAGCCAGTTTTTATCCTTTGCTAGTTGATGGGTTTTCGAACGAGCAGCAGGCCTGGCTTCACTGCGGGTCAGCCAAGGCAGGGAACTCGGCGAGGTTCCTCAGTGTGGAAGTCAACTGCCCTGATTCCCATGCTTCCCTAGGCCACCAGTTTGGTGGCGGGGGTCGGGGGGGGCGGGGAATGTTGGCCTGTGGCCTGGCTCTCTCGGACACGCCAAGAAAGACACCAAGACTACTGGTCAGCAGTTTTTAAGCCATTAACTTGGGAAGGGTCATGCTATGTAAAATATCCATGGGACCTGGGATTGAGAACATTATTGCTTTTTAAAAGAAGCTGTGAGACTGGCATTTGTTATTAAGGAGCACCATTCTGGGTTTTTTTTGCCAGAAACCCCCGGAAGCTGAAGCCTTTATCTGCCGGTCGGCACTGGCAACGGACTCTCCTGTCCGCCGTGGGGAGGGCCTCTCCCTCTGCAGGGAGGACCACCTGCTGCAGGGACAGAAATGGAAATCTCTGGTCCCGCGTCCTGCTACCACCCTGGGGCCCGGCCAGGGCAGGATGGTGACACGCCAGGCCCCCAGTGCCCGAGCGTGCCCTGCCAGGGGCCTCGGAAGGTGCTGCCCTAGTGAACACCTAAATGCGACACAAATCATCATGCTGCATACTTTATAGTTACATGATCTGTGTGGCAGTTATATCTCAATAAAGCTACAAAAAATACTGAAGGGCAGACCACACAAGGTGGCAGGATTTGAAAGGGTCTCCCAGGAAGCCAGGCCCTTCCCTTTCCCAACCAGAGTCCTCCACTTGGGCCGACTCTGTGCAGCCTCCTGGATCCTCACAGGGAGGGCAGGGTGGGGGCAAGCCCGCATTCCAAGTCTCTCGGAGCACCTCCCTGCAGTAGCATGACTGCTGCCTCTCCTTAAAGGCAGTCAGCTGACACATCTTTACTGGGTGCCGACTATGTACCTTTTCCAAGGTACCTGTGTTGGTGAGACACATATGCTAAGTTTGACACCCAGGAATTTGGCCCCTGTCCTCAGAGGAATAATGATCTTGGTGAGGACAAAACATTTTCCAGGGACAGGATATAAGAGGACAGTAACCAAGGGCTTAGTCTTGTGTTTCCGCCTCTTAAGCTCTTAGAGCAATCTGTAAAAGACCCCAGCCTGGCCAGGAAGGCATCGGAGGGCATGGGACGGGGGCTGGCCCTTAAGGACAGGCAGGGTACAGCCAGGATGACGGGAGGGTGCTCCAGGTTGAATGGACAAGGTGTCTTCCAGGGCAGAGTCCAGGGCACATCAGGGATTGGGAGCTCTGGTTTCCGCACACCAGGAATTTAAGAGATGGCTTCAAATCTTTTGCTAACTCTTGTCCTAGGGACAGAGCATTTTCTCTGTCCACTCACAGTGGAGCCTACAGGACCCCTGCCCCCAGCCCAGCCCCGCCCCCAGCCCCAGCTCCAGGCCGCACCTCTGTGGTCCAGCTCATGATGGTTCTTCTCGTCCTTAACCGTCAGGTGGGCCTGGCTGCCCAGGGCTCCGAGTGCCAGCAGCCCCGAGCTGCTCCCCGTCACCGGGGGGATCCCTGGAGGCTGGAGGCCTGATGGGTGGGGTGGCAACTGGACTGGGGGGCCGTGCGTGGCGTGGGAGAGGTGCTGCGCCTGGAGCTGCTGTTGCTGCAATGAAGTTGGTGGTGAGCACAGCTATGCAGAAGAGGGCAGGGGAAGCCACAGGCCATCCCTCTTGCTCCTTCATGTGGCAGCAGGGAAAAAACGCCCCCCAAAACCTTTGTCCCCGTCTCGGTCCACATGCTGTCGTACTGAAGGAAGTCTGTTGATGGACTGCAATTTAGATTCAAGATTTATGTTGAACTCTACCCGTCCCTCCACCCAATTCAGATAGAATTTCTCCGCGTATGTTTAGAAGTCCAAGATAAAATCATGCATTTAAAAACCAGAGTCATCAGGGCTCTCTCCCAGTGGAGGGCATCTTTTTCTAAGCTCCTACACCCCACGTCCGTTCATGCTTACATGGCTTCATTGTTAGCAGCCAGTGCCCCGTACCCAGCCCAGATCCCAAGGGAGGCTCCCTAATGCTGAGGAACTTGCCTTAGAGAGCGAGGGCTGGCTACAGCCGCCAAGTCCCAAGGTCTAAAGGAGGCTGGGACCAGTGAAACGACACCTAATGTCCCTGGACATGGGAATGAACAAGAAAAGCTGACTTTTTGGAAGCAGATAGTTCAGGACTCAAACCCCAGCTTTGGGCACCTACCAGCTGTGTGACCTCAGGCAGGTTACTCAAAACAGCAGCTAACATTTAGCAGAGAGTTTACAATGCCCCGCCTTCTCTCTAAAACCTTGGCCTGACTAACACAGTACTACCATCAATAGCAAAGAGGGCAATGCTAGTCAAGGACCGTGGCCCCTGTTCCCCGCGCCACCCCAGCCAGCACTGGCATCAGGGTCCTCTCTTTCCCCCTCCTTGCCTCCACCCAACGCACTGGCTTAGGCAGGCTTAGGTCTATCCCCAGCAACCAGAACTACAGGCCCTTTATCGTTACATTCCTAAGATTACGCCAAATCCTTCCCAGGATCAAAATATTTCTTAGGAGTGGCTGGGGCCTTGAATATGCTGTGCACACATCTTTCTTCTCAAGTAGCACAAGAGAAGGGAACCAACACTAATGAATGCTGGGCATTTCCAAATATTATCTCTGCCCCTTCCAACCACCTGACAAAGGAGGGTGTGCCTCTATTACAGATGGCAAACACACTCAGGAGGATGGAGTGGGGGTGGCCAGTAACCACCCAAGTCCCATCTCAAGTAAGTGGGGTCTGGACTCAACTCAATCGACCACTATCCTCATCCAGAGAATATTCCTAAGGAGACCCCCAAAACAAGAAGAGTTCTTAAGGGGGGACAAAGAGCAGAAGTCTGACAAGCTTGCCTGTCAATGTTAACTGTGGCCTTTGGGCCACTGCGGACAGATGGCAGAACAAAGTAAAGGCCCACAGTTCTGGTTGAAGGTGGGGCTCCACAAGGCAGCATCTGGGGTCAGAGGTCACCCCGCTCTCCCCCAGCTGAGAGGGAAACTGCCAAACTGACCCACCTCAAAGTTGGTGGCAACTGCAGCTACCAGTGTGCTCCTGACCCAGAAACACAGCTCGTTTCTCAGCTGCGGGGGAAAGGCTAGGACCTGCTGCCCAGGCCTGGGCTGTCTGTTGTGGGGTGGTTTACAGAAGCTGTTGGTGGGCACTGGTCCCAGTGCGGCCGACCCCAGATCTGCCCCAGACTGCCCAGGCTGGGACCAAGCCCAGGGCCAGGCGGCTGGAGTCCCAGGGACCCAGCGCTCAGGCTCTGGTGGGCCTGGGACCTAAAGGAAATGTGATGTTTGTGTCATCACAAAAATAGCACCTGCTCACCATCAGGTACAAATAACTGAATTAAGAAAATTTTTCAAAAACACTTACCCTTTAGATTCACACTATTCATCTGTCTAGACTTCCTTCATGGAAACCCACAAATTTTAAATGTATTTCTATACAAATGGGCTCTTGTTAACCTTACTGCTATATAATTGGATTTTTTTTAATCCTCATCCAAGGACATTTTTTTTCACTGCTTTTAAGAGAGAGAAGAAACACTGGTGTGAGAGAGAAACATGAACTGGCGGCCTCCCACACGCGCCCCGACAGGGAATCCAACCCGCGGCCTGGGCATGTGCCGTGACTGGGAATGGAACCTGCAGCCCCTCGGTGTATGGGACAACGCTCCAGCCAACTGAGCCACACTGGCTCAGGCCAACTGGGTTTTAATTTACAGTGTTATGAAGAAATCAAGTTTCCTTTTTAATGGCCGCACAGTATTCCCTGGTGTGGTTGGACCATTCCACTTTATCTAAATACCCAGTTTTAAAATGAGTCTCTACTGGGGGCCCTGTGATTTTAGACCATGTGCTAGTAGGCACTCTAAATCTACCAAGGTTAACTATGTAGTAAAATCCTAGAAAGCAAGAATGGAGGTATTTAATCTGTTCTTTATGGTGTATGGCCAATAAGATCACTGGAGGGCGAAAGGAAAGAGGAAGGAGAATGGCTTCATAGGTGCAGTTCTGCTGCTGGGGAACAAGGCTACCGCCTCCATCGGCAATTCCGGCTCTCCTGACAGAGCTTACTGAACGTTCCGGCCCATGGAAAGACTCTGCTAAATAATTCCAAACACCCTGCTTCTTACCTTACCAGGCAAGACCTGCCCTCTGACCTGACCTTCTAGGCTCATCTTTCCTCAGTTCAAATGCCACTTCCTCTGGAAGCCGCCATCATCCCGGCCAGTTTCTCCCTTCTAAGACTTCTGAGGGCTCAGACTCTGGAGCCAGACAGACTAAGGTGGACGTCCAGCTGTCCTGTAACAGCTGAGACCTTAGATGAGTCAGAGGACCTCTCTGAGCCTCAGTTTCCTCATCCACAAAATGGGAATCAGAGTGCAGCCCATTTCTTTGGGGCATGCAAGAACCACATGCTTTACTGTGCCCAAAAGCAAAGGAGGTGTTCAATTCACATCAGCAAAAACTATGACTGGACCACAAATATAACTACTTCTTTCATCTTTATGTGCATGCTGCTTGGCAACTAGTGGCTTCCAGAAAAACAGGGACCTGGTTGATACATCCTAGCACCTCAAACATGGCACCTGGCATGTTTGCCCAGCAAAGGTAAACACGGACAGGCTGGGAAGGAAGTCCGCAGAGCGGCTCAGCCCAATAGTGGCCCCCACCTCCCAGATCCATGCCTCCTCTCCAAGGCCCATGGACACGCAGCTGAAAGTTACTTGGCACAAGGAGCGTCAGTGGGGCTTCCTACTTCCTTGAAACATGAATAAGTGAAACAGCATCAGAAACTTGGGAAACAGTGGCTTTCGAAGATGCTGAACTTCCAAGACTGAGAGTGGCTTCTGCCATTAGCATGTAAAGCACAAGTGTCTTCTTTGCAACAAAAGCAAGAAACTGCCATGGTTCCGTGTACTTCTCATCTTCTAGTACAAGAGCACCCCTGCCCAGCCAGGTCTCCCCTGAGCGGTTTGAAGGCACAGTCAGGAGTGGCCCGACAGCCTCCAGGAATCAGGAACGGAAGGGCCGGCCTCCGAGGCTTCCCTCTCAGGGTGGGAGCAGATCCCAGGGCTGGCTGGGCAGGGGCCTACTTACTGACAACAGTCTTCATTCCAATAGACAGTGAAACACAGTTTTCTCCCCAGTGGGCAGGGGGAGCCAGCTGGCAATGGGCAACAATCTTCTCGTCTCACCATCCCCACGTCTCAGCCCCAGCCCCTGTGCAGGCAGGTAGGCAGGCCCACGGCCATGCTCCGGCTGCATTTCTACCCCGACATATCCCTGACCTCAGAAGACAATGTGCTGAAACAGAGCATCTCAGTGACAGGGTGACTATGTTTTCAACTGGGGAAAAACAGAACGGAGTCCACAGTCCAAGGAGGGGCCTGAGCTGACCATGTGGCAGCAGCCTGCCTCGTTTCTACTGTTCCTTCTATTACTGGGACGTCTCCATCCGTGGTGTGAAAGCCAGTCAGCCATCCCCTGCCACCTCCAATCCCAAAAGTGGGGATAGGAAACTGGACCCAAGCCCACCCGAGTGCACGTCTTCCTTTAACATTTCACACCAGAACACAGGCATGTCCGAGGACATGTCCTGCGGGGCACTCGTGTATCCCCATCCTCCCTCCACTCGTGTGCCATGTGCCCTGGGCTTAGGAGGTGTGGCTGCCTGCAGGAGACGCTGAGGGCAAGCTCCCGTTTGCAGGGTATGTGTGACCAGATTACACACATCATGCCTTACTGAGCTGGTTTAATGCCTCGCTTCTCAGGTGCATGACTCGGGTTAAACCTAGTGAAGTTCTCTAAGCATTTCCAGAGCCACAACACACTGAGGATGCCCACCAAAGGAAGCAGAGTCCTCAAGGCATGGAATGAACACCTCCTGCCCTCCAAGGAGAGGGAGGGCAGGCCCAGGCCTCCGCTTGTTCCTTTGTGTCTCACGGCTGGTGGGTCCACAGCATTTAGGGCTGACAACCACCTTCGGATTCCAGCTCAGAAATGGGTCAGGCTCAGAGAGGCTAAGGGATGACTCTTGCAGAAGCAACCAGAGCCAAGTCTCAACCCCAGCATTACTTCTCTCCACCACAGCCGCCTGGCTGAAAGAGACAGATGCATTCTAGGAAACACTCGCCATCCTTCTCCCTCACGTGAAATTCAATCAACTGATCCAACTCATCAACATCCTGGAGTGAAGGCAAGAATCTTTCTTAGGCAGGGCTTCAAAACGCTCCAGTCCATGACAAGATGGACACAATCTCCCGCTTCCTCCTCCTCATCCCCGGCTTAAAAAACGTCTACACTGTATAACATCTCCTCCGCTAGTAACTTCCAAGGAAATGCAAACCAAATTGTCAGTGGGCAGGTGGGGTGAGAGCCCCTGCACTCTCCAGAGTCAGTGACCTTGGGCCAGCACAGAGCGTCGTTAAACAAGGGTTTTTGAATGGTTGCTGTAACGTCGGCTCAGAGTCTTCAATGCACCTGGGGATGCTTCCGCAAGTTGCCTCCACGGGACAAAATTTCCCTGCTCATGCTCAGTAATCCTGACCTTCCAAGGATCCCCCAATAATTTGGATCCACGAATAAAGGGCATGTAACATAAGGGCCCAGCAGCAACTGGGCCCTGCCAGGCTCCAGCCAGCAGAGACGTCTTGGGGCCTGTCTTCCTTAGATGGACACTTGCGTTCCCTGCGGCCCCACAGGGGAGTAGGTGGGCTGGGCCAGGACGCCTGGGATCCCTTGATCTGCCCCCTTCCCTCTCTCATGCCAGCCTGATGCTGGATCCTGGCCTTTCTTACCGGGAAGGGAGGAACCCTAGAAACCCCTGACTCCACGCAATAACTATGCCGCTAGCTCCAGGCATGCCCACACCAGACAGTACCTAACTCATCTCTCTGAGCTGAGCCAAGACGCAGCCTCAGAATCCTTTAACTCCATGCCCAAGAGAGCCCTAAACGACAGATTGAAGCAGGCATATCATATGAAACCTGTTTATCTCTTCTCAGGCTTTTCCCAAATGGGGAAACTGAGGCCTAGAGGGATCAAGCAACTTGCCCTAAGCCTCCTAACTCCAAGACCAGGGGCCTGGCTACTACCCTTCTAGAGCTGCTAATCCAACAGCACCGTGGGCATTGCCACTAGTTGCTGCTAAGAGCCCCCTAGGCCCTTCGCATCACTGCCCTTTACAGCTGGGCCCCAGATGCCTACACTTTGGCTGCCAGCCCATGGCCCTCCGGCCTCCTGCCTTCCTTCTCGAGCCCATCTCCCCAGTCCTCCCTGAGGAGACCAGCCACCGCCTCCCCGCTGGTGTGCAGACCAGCCCGGCTCCCAGCGCAGCGGGCCTCAGCCGTCCGTAATTCCTGCCTGTGAGGCTCTGTCAGGCACGGCGATTAGACGGCTGCCTGCTTAATGACAGGGCGACGGCTGCATTCACTCAGAGCCGCAGAAGCAATTACCTTGAAAATGGGGGTCACAGGCCCTACTCGTTGGCTTTAATTGAATTCCAATATCTGCCTGGAGCTGCCTTGACCTAACTTGTAGCTTCCTAAATACTACTTAAAGGAAGTGGAGCTAATCCAAGCAGTGCTTCTTCCCCAGTTTCACTCTTTTCTTAGAACTTAAAAAAAAATTATTTTCATAAGAGGATTTTCATCCAAGGAGGGAGACAGAGGGGGAGAGGGGACTCTACTGTGGCCACTGCGCGGAGGGGAGGGCTCGTCCCAGAAAGGCGATGGGGGTGAGGAGCTGGGAGAGGAGAAACCTCACGTGACAGAATGCACAGCACGCTGGACGCCCCTGCAGCCCCTCCTGCCGCTGTCGGCAGAGCCACTGACACAGGAAGGAACCACTGAGACAAAGGACACAGGACAGGGCCAAGCCCTGGGCTGGGAGTCGCCCTGGGCCTCTCCCAGGCTTTGTCCCCAAACAGTATGTGACCGTCCACGAATCACTTTTCCTCTCTTAAAAGTGAGGGCGTTGTCTGTCAGGGTGTCCAACCTGTGGCCCAGGATGGCTCCGAATGAGGCCCAACACAAAATTGTAAATTTACTTAAAACATTATGAGTTTTTTTGTTTCTTCCCGTTAGTGTTTGTGTGTTTAATGTGTGGCCCATGACAACTCCTCTTCTTCCAGTGTGGCCCAGAGACCAAAAGGTTGGACACCCCTGGAGAGACAGCAGAGGCTCTCCACCAGGAGACACTGCTGGGTGTCACAGTGCGGGTGGGGGCTGCTGCTGGCGTCCAGGGGCAGGGAGAGGCCAGGACCGCTGCTGAACACCCTGCAACGCAAAAGACAGCCCTGCCTCCACCAAAGCATCTGGCCCCGACACTGGGCTAGATGATCTTAAGGAAACATCAAACTTTACAATGTCACGATTCTCCCCCTGGGGGTGCTGCCTACCAAAACTCAATGGCTAAAAACACTGACCATTTGCTCACAGGCCCCCTTCCACAGACCCCTCCGTCCCTCCCACATAACAGATGAGGGTCTGTTCCTTGACCAGTGTTACCAGGGCCAGCCCAGTGCTTCACACCTGGCTCCAGCAGCATTCAGCAGCTGCCGTGGGGCACCGGAAGTTCGGGACCATGGAACCATCACGAGTCCCAGTGGTGTGATGGGCAGTCAGGACCAGCATCACTCTGTCACCCTGACCTCAGGCTCTGGACACTCCTGGCCAGAGAGATGAGCTGCCCCACCCCCTCCTTTTACAGATGCAGAACCTGAGGCTGGAGGAAGAGATGGGCCTGCCCAGGTCACATGGGAAAGGACACAACTAGAACATAAGTCTCCAACTTTCTGCCACAAAATGGGAAACCAAGGGTTTACCTTCCACCCCACTAAGCAGAACACGGGGGCCTGCAGTCCCACCTTGAAATGATGATCTCACATACGAAAAAAGGAATGAGGACCAACCAGGATCCCAGAATGTTCAGGCTGACAGGGGCTTCAGCCAATCAAGTCCACTGTTTCCCCAGCCTGACTATCCTTCGGAATGATCTGGAAAACTTCAGAAAAACAGACTGCACTCCAGCCTCCAGACCTAAGGGGAAAAACTCTGCGGCCACCCCCCTGGAACCCATATTGTCAAGAGCCCCTCAGGGACCCAACCCACCTGTCTGTGGATGGGAAGTGGTGATCTCACCCACCCCTGAATTTTATCATCTTTAGGGACAGTACGTGAATAGGCATACCCCAAAGTGAAAACCGTGTCCAAAGTCACACCGAAGAGCTGTTTTTCCTCAGACGTTTATCTTAAACATCCGCAGTCTCAACCAAAGTGGGAAACAAGAGAAAGATGCCATTTGGATCCAAGAAATACTTTACAGATACAAGCCAGGCAGGGGTTGGGGAAAGATCTGGCTTTTTCCTTTCACGAAGGGGCCAGACCGGAAGTGGGCCCCACAAAGAGCCCTGGGATATTTTTTCCTGTTCACTTGACCTAGAAGGTCAGGACGACCTGTCTAGGCACCCCAGCTGGAATTCACGAGGGCATGTAAGGAATGCTCAGGCAGGAGCTGAGTGCACGGGACAGCGAGGCCCAACCCCAAATTCCACAGCACGTTTCACATCAACAGTTCAGCAGAGACAGTTCTGATCCCAGGTGGCCAAAGAAGGGCAGACCTTTGCCAGGGAGGGGGCCCAGAGCAGACAGGCCCCTGGGGAGGCATGAGGAGGAGGCTGGGGACCCACACCAGTCAACCTGGCCTTGAAAGTGATCTCAGAGCCCATTCCCCTCAGTGGTGGGAACACCAGAAGTTGAGGGAAGACAGGGATGATGAGTTTAGAGGTAGACTTGAGACGTATCTAGCACCTCTTTAATTTGGGGACTGGGAGGCAGCTGGGGACCCAGTGGGGAGAGAGCCCCAAATGGATCCACGAAATGCTTTAGGAGCCGGAGTCCTGGGGCCGCCGTTCTTTGAGGCCAGCTAAGATCAAAATCGACCTCTGGTTATGATAAATGAGAGGAATAAAAGGGCTATACACACGGTGATAGGCAGATTGGGGAGTCCACGTACCCCGATGATGGCATTCAGCTCTGTCATGGTGACCTGCTTGGCTCGCTCCACAGCCTGCGCCACCTGCTGCTGGTGCTGGAGGGAACGGGGCGGGGTTAGCAGCGGCCGCTGGGGGTGGGCGGCCACCGAGGGAGCGCCAGCAGAAGGCGGGGGAGGCCCACTGTGCTGGCCTGGGAGACAGGTGGGACGGGGACAGGGCACCTCTCCTTCTCTAACCCTCATCAATAAGCATGTGCTACTTCTGTCATCAGAACTCACCATGAATTGCTTTAAGTTAAAACATAAATGAGCCAAAAGATGGGAATTAGTCCATCACCTTCCCTCCAGCACACGTGCAAAGAAACTTCCTCCCATGCGTGTGAGTATGAGCTAGACACGGAACACACTACAGAGGGATTATTAACGCTCTGAGCGCAGTAACGGTGTCACAGTCACTCGGGAGCCTGCCCATGCTGTTGGGGTGTCTGCGGCTGCCATTCAAAGGTTCAGAAGAAAAGTACATGTATCTAAGTAGAGTCAAATCTGTATCTAAATAGAGAGAAAACAAGAACATATGTCTAGGTAGGAAGAGAAAGAAAAGCGGCAAAACGAGCCCGATGTAAATGGGAGTCGACTCCGGGTGACAGAGACGTGTCCAGGGTACGTGCGTCAGCTGCAGCGATGCCCCACTCTGGCGGGGCGTCTGTGGGAATCTCTGTCCTTTCCACTCAGTTTTGCTATGAATTTAAACTACTCTAAAAAAAAGTCTAAAAAAAAAGCATTTTTCCGGTGCATTCATTCCTTTCAGCCTTGAGGCAACACCCCCTTCGTCTGCAGCCCTCTCTCTTACTGGGCTGCAAGCTCTGAGGACACAGCATTACCCTGAATTCAATCATTGATGGTCACTCCTCTGACTCGGGCCCAGGACTTCAGGGGCAGCTGAGAAGGCCCCTGCCCCAGAGGGGCGGGGTGGGCAAGGTCCGCCTCAGCTGGAGTGGGCTCTGCTGGATGGAAACGGGCCTCTCAGGCAGCCCGCCTGTCTGCCCTGTGCCAAGAAGCCTCCTTGGAGACATTTCCACTAGCTCAGGCCCTGGGTTAGGTAGGGGACCCCTTGGAAAGCGACCTAGAAAGTGATATGACCAAGAAAGCCATGCCTTTGCCAAGTATACTCTGTCCCGAAGGGTGGGCTTCCTTCTGGGTATTGGCTCCCCTCTTGGCACTGACTGGCCAGGTTTCCTGGCTCCTAGGCAGCTCCAGGTGTGGAATTTGGGGCATATGGAAGTGGAGGCTAGCTTGGATAGTCCATGGGGGCACAGAGGCACCCGCTGACCATTGCTACCCCGGCCGCAGGCCAGAACCCTCCTCTCTCGACTCAGGCAGTGGCAGAGAACTAGTTCTACCAGAAGAATAAGCAAATTGTCTCTCTGGTATGGCTCCCTGCCCCTGAACTGGCTGGAGAAGGCTCTGTAAACCCCTAGGTTGTGAACTTCAACTTCAGTCGGTATAAATGAACAGGGGCGGGGGCTCCGGTGAGACACAACCAGCCAGTGGGCTGTTTTGGAAATTAAAGGAAGACACAGCAAAAGGAGGTCTTACCTCTTGTGACAGGAAAGGCATGATCTGTGCTAAAATTGTGTTCAGCCTCTTGGCAATCTCTGTCTGCAAAAGAAAAGAGACCTCATAAAGCTCAGGCAAATAAATCAAGTCACCGAAACGGCAGACAGTACAAGTGCAAAGTCCCCAACCACAGACCCTCCCAGAGGCTCCAACTTTTCCACTCTCCTCAGGAGCCTCTTGGCTAAATTGTGGCACAAAGAAATCTTCCAGCCCCCCCTACCCCCAGCCAGGCTGCCTGCATTTGGGGGAGCTCCGATTTCCTATCAGGTCTGTGTGGGTCAGAGTATAGTTTGTCTCCTCCGGATAGAAGCCCTTGTGAAAAACAGAGCAACACGAACAAGAACGACCACGCACACTGCACACCCCGGTACACCTGTTACAAGAGGCAAGGGCAGTGTGGGGAGGACGGGGCTGCCAGGCCCAGGGCCCCCACGGCAACAGCAGGGCTGGCTCCCAGACAAATCAGGAGGCGACAGGAAGCCCCTGGGTTCCCTGGGGCCAGACTCACACAAACTGTTATGTAGCTTGCGAGGTCTCCTGCACCCCCATTTTTCATTTCTGCCTCTCCCATCTATGTGCTGCCCAGCTTGAAATCTCTCAGTTAACACTGCCATTTTTTTAGGGTAAAGCATTGCCTCCCCTAAAAAGCAGCTCAGGAGGTAACTCTTTAGGTCCCTAGGCCTTCATGGAAGTTCATCATAGAAGACAAATCAATTCTCTGCCGCCCCCCCCACAACACTCCAGATATCACCACAGTTAGAAAAACACCAACTGTTTCTGCCACCAGTGTCCTGTGACCCTCGGATCAGGAGCGGCTGCAAGAGAGCGGTGCTGAACGGCTGACTGAGCAGACGGGAAAGGCCTAGGCCCACAGACAAGTCTCACGACTGCTTTTCTTGTCTCGTTCTAAATCCTGAGGCCACCGGGACTGAGGTCCCAAAACCGGCTGCAAAGCTCTCATCAGCACACAGCAATCTTCCAGAGACAAAACCATGACAACAGCCTTTACACATGTGATCATCTGCACATCAAATTATTCTGGATGAGAGATCCTTGTGCACTTAAAGTAAAAACGACGCTGTCTGTCGGCTTCCAAACAGACCCTGGACCTCTGGACCTGGGCAGGGTGGGTGTGTGGAGACTTCCTGGGGCCAGCACTTGGGAGGATGCCTGTGCTTTGTGAAGAGACCAGCCATCCACTGGGAACCTGAGAGACCTCTGCAGCCATGTCCTGGGGCTGCCGGCCACCGCGGCAGGGTTTACCACAGGGAGTGTGTCCCTGTATCAGGGCCTCCTGGGTAGGGACAAACGATCGCCACTCTCTCCGGGAACTCTCAGATTCTCAGGAACAGGTTCTCCTGAAGGGTGAACAGGGCCCAAGTTTCTCGCTGTGGGCATCTGGAGCGGAACAATTCTTTGTTGTGAAGGACTGTCCCTTGTGTCCCAGAGCAACTGAGTGTCGATAGTGGTTTCCACTGCCAGGGGGGTGGGGGAGTGTCACGGGGCCCATAGCCTCATCTGCACATTTGGGGCACACTCTAGCAAGGACACTGACCTCAGGGCTTCTCCACCTCCATGCCAATGACGTTTGGAGCTGAATACTTCTTTGTTGGGTGGGGGCTGTTCTGTGCATTGTATGGCTTTTAGCAGCATCCCTGGACTCCACCCACTACACACCTGTCATTCATACTGTAAGGAACCTGGGAAGATTACTAAGTATTTATTGTATAAATTATTAATCTAGGTAAGTGGGAAGAGTCAACTCCAAAATAAGAGTCCTTTCTCATTTCTGTTCCTTTTTCCCTCCCCTATCAACTGACAGTGGGGAAGGAGAATGACATATAAATGTCAGGGTCGTGCCCTAACTGGTGTGGCTCAGTGGGTTGGGCATCGTCCTGCAAACCGAAAGGTTACCGGTTCAATTTCCCTTAGGGCACATGCTTGGGTTGTGAGCTGGGTCCCTGGTTAGGGGCCTGAGAGGCAACCAATTGATGTTTCTCTCCCTCTCTTCCCCTCTCTCTAAAAATAAAATAAATAAAATCTTAAAAAAGAAAAGTCAGTGTCCTATGTGGCAGGAGTTCTAGAAACAATCAGCTATCTTGCAGCACCTCAGTCCAACACTGCAGAGAGCAACACAATCACTGAACTGTCACACGTTTATGTGCCAAATAGGAAGAGAAAGATACATCAAAAACAAACAAACGAGGTTTAGTGCTCAGGAAGCTCCCTGGTCCAAGGCTTCTTACCTCAAATAACTACCATAGCAATGCCTAGCACGGAGTAGGTGCCCAATAAATGTTTAGCCAGAAGAATCTCGCTGGCCTCCCTGCATTTAGTTTTCATAGTACAGAGTGTCCCCCAGCCGCTGACCTGGGCCTGCCCCAGTGTGGACATCATCTGCGAGAGGGGCCACGGTGGATGAAGCGCTGACATACTACTGGGCCGCGGGGTGGGCGGCAGTCAAGCCCTCTGCCAACGGGATGAGGCAGTGCCGTCCGGCCAGACCAACCATGAGCCACCTCGGCGGTCTCTGGCTGCGGCCCCCTCCCCCTCCCCACAGCCAGCAGGGCAGGCAGCAGGCTCAAATCTTCCTGCTCAATCCAGGGTCGGTAGTTATGTATGAAAGGGTTCCCAGCTATCGCCTACTTCCTTTAGCAGACAGGCCAACTGTCAGGGTCTTGGTAGTTACAGGAAAAAGGAGCTTACCTTCCTCTCCCCCTTCCCCACACCGGGTGGCAAACACACAGCCACAGGTGTCCCCTGAGTGGACGGATCTTCCCTGGAGACCTGGCAGGAGCCCGGCGCCCTCTCGTTGTGAGGAGAGGGATCTGCCAGGATTTCGCGTAGCCGCACCTGACTCAAGGCTTGGTGTCCGGGCCACCAGGTGACCACGCAGCACCAGTAGAGCAAGTTCCCTCTCAGACTCACCCTTGCACCGCTCTGAAGGCAGTTTCTGCCCCCTCCACCTGACTCCCTGCACCACAGACACCAACCGAGGCCCCCAGAACAGCTCACACAGGTATGAAATGTTCTAGGGGCCTGGGCTGGGCATTCAGGCTCTCTCCTGGGCTTGCCCTCCATGACAAGAGGCCTCCCTGGGTGGCAGTTAGAATTCGGGTTTACCATGAGGAGAGACTGTACAGGGTTGGGGGGCTGGCAGAGAAAGGGGGGTGGTCTTACAATTGGAAATCTATTATAATAAACCACAGCTTCCCTGTCCTTGAGTGTGGGGGCTTCTCTGGGTTGTGGGGAGGGTGGTCGGGGTGGAGAAAGTATGCGAACTGCACCCCTCTGCCACTGTGCCATCACCTGCTGCTGAGCGGCACTCCCCTCCCCATCCCCCTAAAAAATGGAAGCAGATGAGCCTTGCCCATCTCTACACAGGCCACCCAACCCTGAGAATGGCTCCGGTGAGTCAGCGAGTGAACAGGAAAACTGTTCACCGAACGATCTCTTTCACGATGATTTCTCGGAGGGTGGCGACGGCAAGAGGGGAAGCTCCTGAAAATAGAAAGTTGGCCGGACAGAGTCACTCTTAACAACAATGCCAATAATAATAGCCAACATCCGCAGCCCCAGGTGTTCCAAGCATTTTACGTGTGAACACACAATCGTCCTACACGGAAGGCGCTTATTAAAATCTGCATCTTTCAGATGAGGAAACTGATATTCGGCAGTTAAGCAACATCACTAAATGACTTCCTACCAAGAAGCCAAATTTCCACATTTTGAGAGCACTTAGAGAAGTATTTTTGAAAGAAAAACTACCATCAGGATTAATGATCAACAGCATTTCTGATTAGAGCAGCTGTTGAAACAGCGTTTTATCCAACTTGAACACCAGTTCCAAGAGGGGGAGAACACCCAGCCATGTGGCTTCCACAATCGGGGCAGTCACCACCCACAGACTGGAGGGCCATCATCGGCTGGAAACCCCTCCTGGCAGCTCAGGGCGCTCTGTTATCGCCAAGGCCACCCTCCGTCCTTCTTTCCGTCTCAGTCCCGCCAAACCACCACCTTTAAGCCAGAGCCTCAGCCCCAAAGTGGCTGGTGTCCACGGCAGAGAAACTGCTTCCTGTGGAAAAAGGTGTTTGGGGAGACTGATGCTGCCTTTGAAAGTTCCCTTTCAAGTGCGCTTCAAAGGAGGCGGCGTTGCTGGTGGAAAAACACTGTTGCTCAGAAGAAACTAATCTACTAGACACAGGCACTTCAGAGACCCTGCGAAACTCAGACTCTGCACTCCCAACTGGGCGTTGGAGTAACATCTGCCCCGTGTCTCTGTCGAGATTGCTAGGCAGATGAATGAGGGGAACAAGATAGTGGGGGGCAAGTGTAATTTCCCAAAGAGCAATCTGCTCAACATGCCTTAGGAGCTCCCACTGGCCCCATCATCTCCTTATGAAAGCAGGACCCCTAAACATCTCGCTGTAAACTGAGGATACTTGAGCATTCTAAAAGCATTTCTCCCCCACCCAGCATGCCAGCGTCCACTCTGCTGCTGCTTGTCACCCTCAGGCCTTTGACCCAGCACACTACATTAACAGAGAGGGAACCTGCTCGTGGTCCTCACCTTCCCCCCCACCCCCTGCTCCGGCCTCAGCACCCAGCCTGGCTTTGGACAGTGCCCCTCACCCACCCACCCACCGCTCCCGTGGAGTTGACTGCTCAAGGCGCAACTGACAGCCACTTCCATCAGAGGGTCTCTCCACTACTCAGTTTTAAACTGCGCAAGTGGCTGTACCAGTTGGCTCTTGAAAATGTTCACTTCTTTTTAACCTCACCCAAATAAAAACAAGGAGAGGGAGAAACCTGCCATTTTAAAGAGTACGTTATGACCCAAAGCCACACAGAAATGACCTGGCCTCTACTCCCAGCCCTGCCTCCATCTAGTTGTAAGGCTTTGGGCAAATCACTCCCCTCCGCTGGGCTTCAGCTTTGTCGTCTGCAAAACAGAGGGAACTGGATAGCTTCCACTTAGAGTCTAGAATGCTCAACATTTCTGAATTGTTCTGCGACTTTTCACTTCCTCAGTAGACTCTGTAGAGCTCAGTAAGAGTGCACGGGTTGAGTTTGGAGGCCAAGCAGAGAAGCAAGCCACCTTGAGATGAGGAGTGATGCTGGGCTGGGCTCAGCCCCACGACCAGTCTTCAGAGCAGGGGCCATTTGAATGCGACCGTCGAAAACTGCACACAACTGTCACAGAGCACTGATGTCCTAGATCAGTGCGTGTCAGGTGACTGTCTGGGTTCTCTGACTCACTAAGGAAGACTGCTTGTGAGCTAAAGACGGCCAGGCAAGGCCTCTTCAAGATACACCATTTAGTGGCAAGCATCAGCAACTTCCGCGTCTGTGAGACGCCAAGGGTCCAGCACGAGGCTCCTGGTTTCACTTCTACAACCAGCACTCCTTCCTGGGACAACGAGGGTGGCGTGCTGTGAATCAGGACTCCCGTGTATGCGTGTGTGTGAGAAAAACGAGATGAGGAAAAGACGCCTGTCTACGTGAGCACGGGTTACACCCCCCAGCCAGGTGGAAATGGTTTTCAACTCAGCCCTGAGCCTGGCATGCCAAGTGACCTCTAAGAGGACACTTCTGGGGGCTGGGCCTCCGGTTCCGCTTCTTGAGGCATGTGCATTTTGGGAGGGAGACTCGGTCCACTCCGGGGTTCTTGAATTTGAATCAGATGTAACCAGGTTCTCTGACTCAAGTCCTGCAGTGCTCAAAGTCAATCTGCTTCATCTTGAATTAAAATCACAGGAGCACAGGGAGGGCTGGGGGGGCTGTGCAAAAGGGGGAGGCTCCAGCAGCCGGGTGCCACAGTCATCCAGCAATCACATGTTGGAAGACTGCAGAACAATGTGTCTGGGCAACTTGAACTTAAAACACCCCACTGCGTTTCCAAGGCAATTTCTAAAGCGATAGGCCCTCAGTCAGTGAACTACAAGATGACATTCCTTGACAGGCAGTTTCTCCTCAGACTAAGCTGAAATAAAGCAAGTGGGTATTTTATTGCTGATGAGAGGGAAGTCCAGGGACAGGGAGGGGCGAGACCTCCAGCAAAAGCTGGCCCGGCATTCCCAGGCCCCTGCCTCAGGCTCCAGAGGAAAGGAGCTCCGGTGACTGTAAGAAGGGGGCAAACACACACATGATCCACTCGGCAACAGAGGGAGATAATGACCCCTGTTTGGAGGGCGGGGAGGGGTGGCTGGGAGGCTTACATCACAGATCACTCAATGATAGGGGAGCCTCCTTAAAGGCCCTTTTAGCACTGACATATTGATCAAATTATATATAACTACAACACCATTAAATATTTATGTTTCCGAAGAAGCCTGCTGAATTCTTTATGCTGGGAGGGCTTCGCACAAGAAAAGGCCCGGCCCTGGTGTGACCCTGAGGATCTGTCTCCCGTGGGAGGGAGAGGGATGCTGGCTGGGGCCAGGCTGGGACGGACACCGTGTGCACCAGACCCCGGGTCCTTCACACGGGGCAAGGGTGGCAGAGAGGGCACGACACGACACCCTCAGCCAGCTACAACATCAGAAAGGCAAGGGGGTGCCAGGTGCGGAGTTCATGACACGACCTTTCCACGTGCTTCCCTGGAAAGAATGTGCCTTCCCTTTCTCTCCCTACCAGAAATCTCAGGTATTTTCTGCCAAGAGTCTAGGGGAAAAGCGAATTGGAAATAGTAAGGCCAGGTGAGGAAGTGGGAAATGGGGGGAAGAGAGGAAGATTCCAGGCCACTGACCTTGGAGAGAGTTGGCAATGCAAAATCCAGAGACCTGCACTCCAGCCCCAGCTGTGACCCGCACTCAGGCCTCAGTGTCTGTTAAGTGCAGTCGTCCTGTATGATCACCTCAAAACTGAATTAAGTGCTGTGCACAGAGTGCGTGCCCATCCTCAGGAGCGTGGGCTGGACACCACTCCACGGGAGGGACCCTGGCCCAGATGACGGCTAAGCCCCTCCCTGGCTCTAAGGCTCCAAGACTTTCATTTCTCAGGCTCTCAGTTACCATCCACAGGGCTTCCTGTTAACAAGATCCAGTAATCTTTAAATATTTGTTCACTTTAATTTCTCGGTTCCCAAACACATTAAACTCTGCTTGCCTCCCACCCCTCCCTACTCCGGCGGATGGCCTCAAAGAGCTTGTCTGTGTAGACAGAATGGGAAAGTCTTTTCAGATTACACCTTCCAACACTGCCCATTCATCCCAGGCGCCAGCACCCCTACCCTCTCCCTGGCTCCCATAACCTGCTGCCCCTCCCCCACCTCCCCAGATTCCATTGGCCTACTCCCACACGGAGGAAAAATTCTCAACTCATCCCTTAGGTTGCCACAGCAAACCCCCACCTAATCCTCCCCCCAACATTATGCAAACCTCCCCTTGTCCCCCAGGAGGCCATAAAAATCACACTGCCCTTGCAGAGGCAGTGGCTTCTTAAATTTGGGGGGTCTCTCCATGAGGACAGTACTACAAATGAAACATTGGCCATGACCTTTAAGAGACAAGGGTTCTCTGGGAAACCTGGGTGGCAGGGGAGGGAAAGTGAGGTGTAGAGGAGGGGACAGCCTGTGGACAGAAACAGAGCCCGTTTTATCCACCTACCCCTCGGTTCACAACCCAAGAGCACGCCCGCCCGTCCCTTACAGGGTCAGAGTGTCCTCTCATCCCAAACAAGGACGGCAAGAGTGGTGGCACTTCACAGGCCATCAAAATCACAATCAGTCATTTAGAGCCTGTTCAACGATGGGCTTCCTCTCAAACCCACCGCCCCACCAGGCTAGCAGAGTTTTCCCTCAGAATAAAAAACACACAGTTGAAAGGCTGTGAACAATGCTTATCAAGGATTTAGAAGGGCAATGAGATAAGGCCAAAACACTTTGAACTCCAGCCTAGAGACAGTCAAGGCTGACAAGCACGATTTACTGCTGCACCTCCCGGCCACTGACCTGAGGGGCTCCCCGCTGCTCAGTCCCTCCTGGAATCCGGATTCAGCCAGTCATTGTCTTTCCCCACCCCTCACTCCCTGTCTGGGTCACCTCTCCTCCAAGCCACTTCTTCCACTCACGCCCCTTCCCTCCCCTCACACTTCAACTATCCATAATGAGAGATGGAAAAAAAAATGCTTAAGCTACATTACAGACACTTTAAAATAAAGGTTTATGACACATTTCTTCCTAGAATCACAATTTTTACAGCCAACAGGCTTCTCTCAGGAGCCAGAGAAAGGCTTCTTTCCCTTCCAGAAAGCCCATAATGCCACACAGGGTTAGGGAGAACCCCAGTCTGGACATAACCCCACTCAAGCCCCCCTCAAAACGTACCCTGTGCATCCAAGCATGGAGCCGAGCAGCGTGCAGAGTTCGCTGGGCTTCTGTGAACACCAGCAGGCCTGCCCCCCAGGGAACTCACAGCCTTGTCAGTCCACACCCCTCTGCTCACCCTGCCCCACCACCCCCAATATAAGAGCATAGCTCTCTGGGGCCCGGGAAGACGCAGGTCATCTTCCAGGCCCAGGCATTTCACACCGCACTCTGAGGCTTCCATCCTGGTGTTTGCTTGTCTGGACCAAATGCCTATTGTTTTAGGTTCCTAAGATGAAAATGTCTCATCTGTTTTATAAACAATCAAGTGCTACTTAGGGTTATATTATAACCCATGATATCTGGAAGATCAAAACTTCCAAACTGTTTATCCTCAACAAAAGCCTTCTTTCTGGGCTTACTTTGTGGTGATGGTGGTGGTGGTGGTCCCTGCTCCAGGACCCCCAAGGAGAGAGCAGGCCAAAGCTAGGTTCCAGACCCAAAGGACTTGCCGCTGCAGGGTGTCCCCCCACCCCGCCCCGGGCTTTCCCGATGCTGGGAACAAGCTCTTCCCACACCCGTCAATGGATACAACTGGTAAAGGGAGGCTTTGGTGACAGTGGGTGGAGAGAGCCTCTTCCCAAAAAAACGTCGTTGCATCTTTAACAAATGAAGCTGGCTGGGGTGAAGGGGTGGGAGGTATTGTTCTCAGGCAAAATCTTCAGGGCTGAATAAATGGGGCCCCTGGGTAAACCCCTAAGCCTGGATGAGCCTCCACTTGAGAAGATAAACCTCCGCCCCACCCAGCCTCACATTTCCAAAGGGGCCCCTGCACAAAAGCAGCCACCTAGAACCTCTGATTTGAAAGGGGCTTAGAGATCCCTGATCTGACTCTCCAACCGGAGAAGCCTTCCCCCACAACCCCCACAAAGGTGACTTCTGCCTAAACAACCAAGACGGCTAGGAAGCCTGCCTGCCTACTGTGCTGTGCTGACTGTGCAACTTCCTTAGCAAACAAAAGAATTCAAA
This sequence comes from Phyllostomus discolor, assembly GCF_004126475.2. NCBI lineage: Eukaryota > Metazoa > Chordata > Mammalia > Chiroptera > Phyllostomidae > Phyllostomus > Phyllostomus discolor. The sequence continues at coordinate 118,793,684 of NC_040903.2, read as the reverse complement.
ATCAATCTCAGTGAGAAACGCCAGGTCCTAAGAACCCTCAAGCAGGCGGTGCAGCCCTCCCCTGCGCGTGCTGTCTGCCAGGGATGACTCGCAGCAACAAATCCAGGGAATCATCCTTACTTACTGGATGGCAGGAAAAGCCCCTTCCCTAAGTTTCTCCCTAGCCCCAACTTAAAAAAAAAAAAAACACAAAAAACAACAACATTCACTTTGGAAGGCAAAAGTAGCAACAGTAAAGAGAGAAGGGAAGGAAGCATCTTGGCTGTGAGTCTCAGAGAGCATTTGCTGAAAACAAGATATTGTCCCTTTAAGCATATAAAAACAAGGCCCTTGAGCACGCAGTTCTCACTCTGGTACACAATTATGGGTGCTTTCAGCTGTCTAGCACTACTTCAAGTGCGCTCTTAAACCAGACTGTCAATGGCATGTTGAAAGCTATTTTGCTGGCTGCTATCATTAATAGCAAAGTGGAGAGCTGGGCTGATGAGAATTAAATATGGGGGAGGGGCAGGTCACAACCAGTCATTACGGAATTATCAATATGAGAAAGGAGACAATACCACATTAGGATATAAAGTTCAAACCAGCATATTCTGGTGGGGACGGAGACAGGGGAGGTGAGGCGGCAGAAGCACACAGTGTCCCCCACCCCCACCCCAGGCAGGTGGACTCAGGCCAGCGCTGGAGAGCCATATGGGGAGGCAGGAGCCACAGAGTCGGGAGTGTGAGAGCGGAGAGGCCTCAGAGATCACCGCTGCAAAATGTCACCACCTCGCCTCACTCCCTCCACACTACTCCTAAGACTTGTGGACTTGTGGCTTCCGGAGTACATTGCCTGCCTTTCCATGGAGTTGTTGCCACCCCTGGAGGAATCTCTGATGCTGCTGCAGCCTGTAAGCCCCTGCCCTCCCTCTGACACGTGGCTTAAGCAACAGCCCTCAGGGGCAGCCTTCTACCAGACTCCCCTCGCCCAGGAAGAATAAGCTGTTCTGTCCCCAGTGCTCCTCCTGTGTCACTCGGCCATGTTAGCACTTACCTCACTGCATTGCAATGACTTATTTAGATGCCCAGCTCCCCAGTAGAGGGAAGGGTGTCTCTTTCACCAGCGTCAGCCCACACCCGGCACATCCCGGGCCCCTAATCACCATTTCGGGAATGAAGCCAACCCCCTCATTTGACTGATGAAGAAACTGAATGCTGAGCAGTAGGAGGAAGCCTGCAGAGCCAGCAGCCAGCCCACAATTAAAACCTCCACTTCCTACTCACAGGGCACAGGCAATCAGAATTCTACCCTGGGTAAAGAAAAACAAACACTGTTTACTGAGCAACTACTATGTACTAAGTGCACATAAGACATCTCAGCAGAGGGCCTTCCTCCATTACCACAAAAATGAGACAATGAAGTGGGGGAAAGGACATCACCATTGCCATATCACAGGGGACACCCCACTGAGATTTGGCCTGGATCACCTTTTTGTTCCTGGTGTCCCAGGATTTTGTACAGCAGATGGGATAAGAAAACATTTCCCTATGCAGGAACAAAAAAACGGAGATGAACTCTGACACAGAATAGACCCTTCTATATGATATGAGGTGAGGAGGAAGGGATCCAGAGAGAGAGAGCTCTACGCAATCTGGAGCCTCCTCGTCCAGACGGTCCATGCAAAGAGTCTTAAATTAGGAGCCAGGTTCCCTCCCAGTATAGTTTCCTTAATGGGCAAAGTGAGGACAAGGGAGCATCTGCCCATCTCCCAGGTCATTTAGTGATCAAACACGTGAGAAGAAAAAGACCCAGAGAAGCACCACACCCCCACTCCGTACAACGCCATCAGCAACAACGGGGGCTAGAGAAGGCTGGAAGTCTTGAAGGGTGGGGGCAGACTTCCTCTGAGGGGACAGGACAAAGTGAAGACAGCGCTGAGCTCAGCAGAGCCCAAAGCCAAGTGAGGTGGGGACCCAGGACAGTGACAGGAGCTGTGTGACTAGAGGGGACTGTTCCAGGTAGGAGTGGCAAGGCAGGAAAAGTCAGATGGAAACCACGGTGCAGAGGGCTTCTTAGATGCCAGCACTGTGACCAGAAATGATACTGGGATCTCTTCTTAGTTCAACAAAGGTGCCACACAAACAGGTGTCCCCGTCAACTTTGAGAGTGGTCACCTTCTCTCCACCAAGGCAGACCACTCCTGGGCAGGTCTTGGTAACTTTGCCACCTGCTAGCTCCCTCTGGCCACCCACACCTTCGCAATGGTCACAGAACTTCAAGCTGTCATACATAGAGATCTTCTAGCCCAAGCCCCTCATGACTTACGGGAGATGACACAGAGAGGGGCAGTGACTAGTGGAGGTTTCCCATCTCTCCCTCAGCCCTGTGTTCAGGGCCACCCCCATGGGTTTCTGTATCCTCAAGTAAAAAGTCCACAGGCTTGACCACTATACCTCCCTCATGAACCTTTTCTGGGACCTTTTCTACTTACACATCCCATGTATTATCCGCACCTCACATCACTAATTGTGCAAGCAGCTAGCAATTCAGAAGAGGACCACAGACAAGAGGGTTCAGCTGATATGGTTGGTTATACAACCCAAAGTGGGGTACTTTGGACTTTGGTGTAGCCAGGTTTGTAGCCTCAGGCTCTTGAGATAACAGCACAAAAAGAAGCAATTGTAATTAAAGGCACAGAGTGCTATTAGTTAGTTCACAGAGTGCTATTAGTTAGTTCACGGGGACTCTTCCTGTCCTGAGTCTGGCCGAAGAGACCTGGGGTCAGGAGGAAAGGCTGCGGTGGCAGTTCTGCTGCTAACAAGGGACTGGAAGATTCTGGACGCATCGACTCCCGGCTGGGCCTCAGCTTCCTCATCTGTGTCTTAAAGGTCTGGGTGAGAAGCCACAGGGCTTTCCCAGCTCCGGCACAGCAAAAGGAAATTAGAGGAAGAGTCACTCAGTTTCTAGAAGAAGGTGACCTTACAGTGCTGGCATGAGGTTTCCCCCAAATCAAAGCCCTCAAGTCCTCTTTCAAACCCTCAGCACTCACGGGCAGAGGACGCAGAGCGGCCTGATGACGCGTTTGTTTCTAAGTGGCTTTGTGATTTGTGGCTGACACTGCAAAGCCTGCGCAGGAACAAGATGGGAACTGATGAGCTGGTGAGCTATCCTCGCCTCCCCGGCCTCGCTGAATCACCCTTGACATCCTGCCTGGAAGCAAGGGCTTAGAGGAGGTGAGTGACCTCTTCAAGTCTTTAGGCCAGGCCTGTGATTCTGTAATCTTCACTTTACCATAATTAGGGACGGAGGCAGAGGAGTGGGAGGAGAAAGCATTTATTACTTCTCTGGGGTTTGACAGCTTGGAAAAAGAACAAGAGGCAGACAGAGACACAGCCAGGAGAGGAGCCAGCCACAATGAATTTAACCTCTCAGTAAAATAAAAATGGGCTGGATGCACCTTATCAGCTGCCCTCTGTCAATACAGGGCCCATTTGACAGAACCTGTGGTTCCCAACTAATAGGCATTTCCCATGGTGGTGGTGGTAAGAGGATGTGCGTGCGAGAAAGCAGACTAAGGACCGCCACACTTCCCAAGGTGCTAACTCTGGAGATCATCTATTATATAAAAAGTACAGACAGTCCTTACCCCCCGCCCTGAGCTGAAAGATGAAGAATCCAGCCTGTTTGTTCCAGGCAGATGTAATCACACGAACAGTCAAGTCTAGAGGGCAGGACACTGCATGAATAATTCAAGCACTCCAGTCACTTGATTGTGTGTGCAGATAAAACACCAGTCAACCGCTAAACAGGTCAGCTGATAAACTTGTTTGCTCAGGCCTAACCACCATCCGCCAAATGCACCCAAACCCCACACTACAATTAGTGGCCCGGTTTTCTTCTGCAGCAGAAAGCTCACAAGCCCAGGGAGTGGCCGGTCCCATTAGGTCAGGGTTGCACTTCTCAGCAGAGGTTTCTTCACCTCCTCGTCTCTTTGTTCCTACACAGCCACAGGGTGATTTCACCCAACTCAGAGATTGCCATAAGCCCTGCAAAGGCACAGCATTCAGAACACACACATCCGTGATGGGAAGCAGATGGGAACTGAGGCTGGAAGGCAAAGGTGAGGCGAGAAGGGTGAAGCACCAGGCTGGGAATCTAGAGGCACAGATCTGAGTCCCAGCTCTGCCCACTTGGCGTCCCTGAAGCCTCCTTTCCTGGCCTATAAAAGGGGACAGAGAATCCATCTATCTGCCTCTGGCAGCTGACAGGATTAAATGAGCCGATGCAGCCAAACCTCAGGCATTCTCCCCCTAAGAACCCTGCTTGGGGAATGGCCAGAAGCCCCAGATGCACACAGCTGCTCTTTATGAAAACCCCACCACCAAATGCGTTAAGGTGGTTAACTCTTCCCGAGTTCAGTGTCCTCAGGACCCTGGGAACAGCTGTGCTCCACCAGCCAAGATGGATTTCCTCTGCCAAAGAACCATTCACTCCCAGACACAGGGAGGAACACCTCAACATGCAACAACATATTACACCTTAATTATGAAGCTCTTAGAATAACTGCTGCTATAAATTTTAAACCTGGGTACAATTACTCTCTTTAAACACACCCAAGATATTAAGCGCTGATGGGGGTGGGAGGGGGAAGAGGTGGAAAAAGGGAGGATATGGCACCTTGCATAACACCCCAAAGGTACACGAACACCTGGGACCCCAGTTCCACTTCAAGCAATCTTACCGCACCAGCCAGAACTGGTTAGTTCCACCTCAGGTTGGGCTGAACCATTCTGCCCAGAAGAAACACCTTTACATACAACGTGGTATCTGTTTATGATTTCTGTGTGCCTTCCTAAAGAGCTAATCCCTCAGGAAGCCACAAACTGGCTTCCCACGTTGCTCAGTAAACTCAGGCCCCTTTCTGGCTGCCCTTCACCCAACACTGGGGCTCCCTCCAGGAGGAGAAAGGAAACTACAGATTGACAAGGCTCTACACAAGCCACTGGAGCGGGCAGGAATCTCTGAGCATTCCAGAGGTCACCTGCCCTTCTCACCTGCCCCGGGTCCTGCCCCCTGAAACAGCAAAATTGAAACCTTGTAAACGACTGTTAATTTATAGCAGAAAATCCATTCAAGTCACGGTCACCAAAGACTAGCATGAGTCAACAGCCTTCTGAGATTTCAAGAACAGCAATTGTTAAAAAGAACAACAGGCCTGTGCCATTTATACGTGCCAACACTAATCGCTGGCCAAGCCAAATTATAGGCAGCCTCTCCTTGGAGCACAAATACACAAACAGGCCTCTTCTAAGCCCAGCCTAGCACCAGGGACTACTTACTGATATGCACCCAGATAAAGGGTGTTTGTATTTGCTCAGTTGGAGGTATACTGTTATTAGAAGAGTGACAATAAGAGGTAGTTTACATATCCATCAAGCAGCACCACACTAGCTAAACTGGTTTGACTTCAGGATTTCAAAGGTGAGCTCAACTCCCAGCCATCTCAAAAGTCCTGGCCAGGCTGCCCCTGGGCAAGTTACTTCACCTCTCCTCTTCACCTTCCTTCTCTGTAAAATGGGAAGGAGGTTGCCTTCAATTAAGAAGAGATGAGAAAGCTCCCTCATAAACGCAGGGCATTAGGGTTTTATTTCATTCCAGTTATATTTTTAAGCAGTTAGTGACTTGTTCCATTTGAGTTTTGACAGCTCAGCTTAGCTTTTAAGACTCTTGAAGTTTAATCTTATCAAGGCAGAAAGAACATCACATTTTTGCTCATGCAGGCAAGCAAGCAAGCAAGCAAGCAAGCAAACACACACACACACACACACACACACCCTCTCCTGCATTTCCTCTTGAGAATTTTACATTAAAACAGATAAAAGCAGCCAGCCACTTCTGGGTTTCAGGAGTTCTAAAGAAGATCCTGAAAGTACAACTTTCCCATTGCTCCTTTATCCTCGCCAAAATCTGAGACAAGGACAAATTTCACAAGCTTGAAAGCTCAATGTTCAAGAAATCAGCAAAGCCTCAGACCCCGTATTTCAAGGACTGGATCCATTCACTCTTCAAGGAGAAGTAGGAGGCAGAGAAAAACTAGGCTCGTTTTCAAACAGAAGGGGCCATGACAAACCATGCACTATATAACTTTTTAAAAATTGTATATAGATATTTTAAAGGAGAAAAGTACTTACCTGCTTGTGCATTTCAATGTTCAAGCCATAGGACATCTCATAGTACTAAAAGTGAAAACAACTGCTATTAACAGACAAACACAGAAATCTCTTCATTTTCCTAAATCAGCTTTTGGGAAGGTTTTGGTCAAATTGTACTTTCAGGATACATTTGCTAAAGTACTTTAAATCAAACCCCAAAGCCAGTACTAGAATAGTTTAAGGGCTGAACACCAGTGAGGGTTGTTCTCGACAGAACATTATACATCCAGTAGCCAGAGAAGCTGGGCCCTCCCTCCCTCCCACAAGCACCGCATGTGCCATATATCCTGTTTATACAAGGTTCAGGTTCAACAGGGAATCGTGTGTACACTGGGACCCTCTTGTCCTCTGAGAGTTATTTAGCAATGTGTCGAAGGCCTCTTATGTGGAAAGCAGTGCAGGGAGTCGCTTAAGTGCCTTCCATGCCCTTTCACAGAGGAATGATGTAAACTGGCTGGAACAGACACTGGGAAAAAGGGAGAATGGCCATCTACTGCCCCGGGGGCTGATAAGATTCTCAGTTGGGAAATCCCTAAGAAGGCAGTGGAGGCTCTTCCTCCACTCTCAGAAATGTCTGGGGAAGGAAGGAGGTAGCCGGGAGGGCTTATGGCCCACTCTGGCTACATCCCTGGGGTAGCAAAGTTTCCAAACACTCCCAGGAGGGTTCTAAGGGAGATTTTCACCCAACCCTTGATGTCGGCTAACTGAGCCCTGTCCTACTTGCCAAGATAGGGCAACCAGCCCTCTGGGAAACATTCAAAATATGAACTAAAGGGGCACAAAGGTATCGCAGAAGTGCGGGCCTGGGGTTTGGGTTCTCTTTCTGCCCCTCCTTCAACCACCCTCCTCCAGCAGGCCCTGGGGTGGTGGGGGGGGCGGTGGCGGGAATCGACTCCAGCCAGCCTTCCTGCCTGCGTGCCCGCCCGCCAGCCCAGCCCTCACAGCCTCTCACCATCACATAATGGCGTTGCATCTCCGTCTTCTCGTTCGCCAGCTTGTCGTACTCCACTTTGAGGCTGCAAGGCAGGAGCAGCAGGTTCAGGCCTGGGGCATGCCAGGTCTCCCCAAGGCTCCAACCAAAGGCCTCTGAGAGCCACTTACCCACTTCCCTGACACCCCCCAAGGTACCCCATTGCCCCACAGCCTCAGGGCGAAGGGGAGTTAAAACAACTAAAACTTCCCGCGGCGGACTGAGGAGACTGATGCCGGCCACAGGGAGGCAAGACCTGACGCTCGCTCTCGATCTCCAGAACCCGGAGCAAGCCCACCCAAGACCCGGACCCACACCCCAGGGACCCGGCAGGCGGCACAGGGAGCCCAGAGACTGCGGGCAGCCAAGGGTTAAGGCGCCGCGCCTGGAAAGGGGAAACAAAAGGCGGAGGCCCGTCTGCCCCGCCGCCCCGAGGTCGCGAGCCCCCACCGTCTCCGTGGGGGTTGGCAGAAGCCAGGTGGAGACGCCCCCTCCTCACCAGCCCCGAGGCGGCCCCCAGCGGCCTTACCTGTGATATTGAGCTTGCAAGAACTGGAATTCGTCTTTGATCCTGTCACAAGACTCAGCCACCGTGAATTTAAATCCCGGCTGCCCGGGTTGATGGGGAGCCTGGAGCCCACGAGAACAAGACAAGGAGGGAGAAGGGAAGAGGGGACTCAGACGGGGCTCCAACCGCCCGCGCCCCTCGGCGGCTGCCCCTAGGTACCCTACCCCCAGTCCCCGCCCCACGGGAGAAGACACCGTCTCAGCCCTCGAGAACCTTCCCAGCAAGTTTCTCATCTCCCGGACGGGGCAGGAGGGGGGCGCCCCAACCCCTCCCTATGGGCTGCAGGGCTCCCATTCCTTTCAGGAAGAGCCCCCCACATTCCCAAGTAAGATGGGGGAGGAGGAGACAAGCGGCTGAGTTGGGAGTCTTAGGAGAGGAAGCAGGGACAGCATGAAAACAAACAGGTCCCTGGGAACACAGGCAGCCCCCAGTGCCACTCGGGTGGAATGAACCTCCTCTCTCAACGGCGCCCCCCGCCCGTCCCCTTTGTGTGAACGCGCGCGCGTGCGCGCACACACACACACACACACACACACACACACAGGAGAAAGGTAGCAACAAGCAAAATGGAGGTGCCAGATAAACTGCCTCGTTTACCCAGCCATGATAGATGCTTAAATAAACCGAATTGCAATTACTCACCGGATGTCTGCCTTGCGGATACATGGCAGGGAGGGGTCGTGATTCTGAGAGCGTGGAAGCGCCGAGAGCCCGGGCCGGGGAGGTGCGGGGGAGAGGGGAACCAAGCCCGAGAGGGGGGCGGCGGGCAAACCGAGAGCTCGCCCCCGGCCCCCCCAGCCCGCTCTCGCAGCGAAATCCCAGAGTCGGGCGCCCACCCCAAACGAAGACAAAGAGCCTCGGAGCGGGCGGCAAAGTCGTCGGCGGGCGCCGAGGCCGGGTGGCGGACGCGGGCTTTGTGAGCCTAGGGCTCGGCGGTCTGCGGCCAGCAGCCTTCCCAGGCTGCGTGGAGCGCGTCAGAACCGGGAGCTGAGCGGACATCGTCTCCTCCCCGGCGGGTACGGCGCGGGGGTCCCGAGGCCAGAGCCTCTTCTGGGGCGAGTGCAGGCCCCCTCCAATCACTCAGGTGGGAGGGGGACGCGCTGGGGCAGCCCCAGCATTCGCGGCGTACGGGTCCAAGCCCAGAGGTGACTGTCGGCTTGAAGAGGAAGAAGGTCGGCTCCGAGGTAGCGGCTAGGGGCCGCAGAAGCTCTGGCGGGTGAGGGCGGGAGCGGGGCTCCTGACGCCCCCCCTCGGAAAGGAGAGCCTGCTGTTCCGTCTGCTACTGCTGCTGCTGCTGCTGCTGCCGCTGCCGCCGCCGCCGCAGTCGCCAGCCTTTCCCAGGGCCGAGGAGGAAACTCCGGCTCAGTGCGTGCAAATCGGCCGACTTGCCATTCTAACTCCAGCGGGCACAGGAAGCCTTCTCAAAGGGGTCCTAGCTGTTCCCAGCTCAAGCGCCGCGTCTCCAACGAGGAGCACTCGACGCCGCCTCCGCCACCTCGGAGCGCTCTGGCAGTAGAAAGAACGCCGGAGGGGAGACGCAGCCCGACACTCGGGAGCTCTACAGCTTCCTTCCCCTCGGCTCTGCTCAGCTCTCCGGTCTGCACCCCGACAAACCCCTCAAACACACACCACACACACACACACACACACACACACACACACACCCCAAAGAGTGCCCCGGACCTGCGGATACCACACACAGACAGACAAGGGGGGACGAGCACGAGGTCTGAACTGCCGCGAGAGCAGTTCCAAATAGGGACTGAAAAGTAACAAAATAATGTGGCAGCTTCACCCGCGCTGGCCAATGAGAACGCAGGGCCCCCACGTGGGGCCACTGGGCTCGGGCTGCGACTGGGCGCCGCCAGGCGCAACGTCACAATGCCCTCTTGTGTCTAAAACTATGCATGAAAAACTAGCAATCAGGCCCTACCCGCTGGTGACTTTCGCATGAGAGTGAAAAACAGCGCTCCTCAGATCAGGAATTAACCGAAAGGCATATAATAAATAGATATATATTATAGTCCTGGGCTGCTAGAGTTTTTTTCCACTTCTTATCCCCCCACGATCTACTAGCAAATAACTATTTGGCGGGAGGAGAAAGAGAGAAGACAGGAATAATAACAAAAGGGGGAAAAAGACAAGCTGTACAATCCTCAAAACCTGTGGCTGGTGTAATGTATCAGTTTATTCTGCAGTGGCGGCAAACGATTCCTCCCTTTAATCTCATTAGGTCTGCAGAGCGGTCCAATTAGATACTATATAAAACAAACAAAATCACTTTGTCACTTTAATGTTTTCACTTCACAAGATTTAGGACGAAGAAAATGGTGGCTCCCAAAGTTGTATCCCACCTTTAAAAATTTGCTCGTAACTGAGGGTGTCCCTTTCTTCTCTCCTTCTCCTCAGCACCCTACTCCCTATAGCCCCCAACTATTCTTTGTTCATTCGTCCTTCTTTTCGAAAAGTCAAATAAATACGTCTTTGATGTGCGACGGATGCCTGCGAAAAAGAAGTCTGGGGAACTCTTGCTCCGAGGGCAGTGCAGAAGGGCGGGCCTGGCCCGCCCGCGGACAACCGGCTCAGTTTTCGCTGTCCCCACTCGGGGCTCTTTCTTGGGGATAAGCGACGCCCTGACCGCAGCTCCTCACTGTGCGCCGAGGCCGGGGGAGAGAAGTAGGGAATGGGGTGACGTACCTGCCCCGCCCGACCAGAGTGCCCCGAGTTCCGACCCGGTTTTCTCAGCCTGTAACGCCAGTATCACAGCATCAGCGGAGGGCCTGTGCAGGGGCCCGCGAGCATGCCTGTGGGAGTATGCCCGTCAACCTCCACGCCCCGGGGGGCACAGATGCTCACCCATCCCGGTGCGCGACTCCAGGACTCCCCGCGAGGTCTTAGAGACCTCAACAGACCACTCAACTCCCGGCCAGTTTGCCTGCAAACGGATAACCTAGCTTTCAAGGGCTCAGGGTTACGTCAGGGCGGACCGGCCATGGGGAAGTAACTCCCAAACAGCTCCGAGGCCGAAGTGGTCGCACCTTTGACCCCAGGGGCGTCCTCCGCGTGGGCGGGCCCGGGCGGTCCCCGGGTCTCCCTCCTGCATCTCCACCAACCCGCACGTCCCCCTGGTCGGTGGCTGCCGCCCCCGCCCCAGGATCTATACTTTCCCCTCATTAGAAGCCGAGTTCGCTTATGCATCTTAATGAGGAGCTGCTACTGAGCTTGTGCTCGGAGGCCGGCGCGTAGGGAGTTACACGTGAGCGCCTGCCTCGGAGCTGAACTTCTCCACGCCCGCTCTGGCCGCCCTCCCCAGCAGCGCTCCTCTCTTCATTTATTTATTTTCCTAAATAAAAAACATAAATCGTGTGCGGCGCGCACCGAAGGGAAGGGTGGGGAGAAACACAGCTCGACAGATGCAAGAATCTGGCCCGCAGCATTCATTAGACACAAAATGGCTCCTCTTTGGAGCTTCCTTTTTCCCCTCCCCCTTTTTCTGCCCTCCCCCTTACGTCACGGGTGGGCGCTCCCGCTTCCTACCAGCCCCCCCTCTTTCTCCCTTCTGCTCCCACGTGGGGGGCCGCCAGCCCCGCCCCCAAGCCAGGCTCGAAAGACCAATCAGAGGCCGCTGAGGGGAATGTCAATTACTGATTGGTGGAGCTACTAGGAGCTGTCAGTCCGCGCCAGAGCTGTCAGTCAAAACCACGAGGGGTGGGGGAGCGCTGACAAACGCGGAGGCTTCTGAGCCTCCCGCTTGCAAATAGTGCTTGGAATGGCTGCTTAATTAGCTTTGAATGGCTTTTCCTTCCAGCTCAAACAATCTGTCACTACCATGTGGTATAAAGGAGCCATGCATAAAAAAGTAAGCAGAGGCCTAAATATCAATTTGATTTTGTGTATCAAAGGAATATTTTATTTTTCTCCCTAGTAATGAAAACGTATCAATTTAAATAATAAAAGGTAAAAAACACACACACACAAACCAAAAAAAAAAAAAAAAAAAAAAAGAGAGCGAGAGAGAGAGAGAAAGGAAAAAACACCCAAACTCCACGGTTCCCCGACTCCTGCGCACGCCTGAAACAGGTAATTTCTACGGCCAGTGTGCAAGAAGGAAGCCTGAAGATCGCCTCCGCTCTTAAACTTGCATTAAGTGTTTTGTTGTCCAGAAGCCTAGAAAGAGTGGGTGGGGGAGAGGGGTGGCCTGTAAAAAAGGAGTGGGGGATGGGAGGAGGAGAACTTTAAAGCGATTTCTTTGAAGCCGCTAAATCAAAGTAGAAGGTGTTTAAGACCCCATAACTGGGGATCCCACAGCAGGTCTCGATTTGGGAGCCTAGAGCAGAGGGGGGTGAGCGGGTATACGTCTCGCCCGGATTTATTAAACACAATGCCTTCAAGATGCCGGGACTCGGCGCTTCGTCAGGCCTCTCAGTCCTCGGTCTCACTCTGGACTGGCTCAGACGGCGCACGCTCACAGTTGGCCTACGAGCTCCGGCCCGCAGGTCAGGTCTACGCGGACTGTGGACAGAAAACGACGGCAGCTTTGCCTTCCTGTCCCGACGTCCTTAATACTGGGGACCCCAAGATCCAGGGCGCTTCTGCAGGACAGACTCCTATAGAGTTCACCTGTGAACCTCAGCGCCAGCGCTGGGTCGGGCCCCTGAGGAGCCGGTGGCAGCTTGTGAGGGACTTGGCCTGGCAGTTGGGAATGAGAACTGCGCTGGAGCGCTTAAATGTACAAGCCAGGTAACTGTTACCCAGGAGAGAACTCTCTCCTCACCTTTCTCCCTACCTGGTAGCGCCAATTTTAACAGAGTGGGGGGCGGGGGGGAGCCGAGAAAACTCAGTAATTTGCCCCAAGCTGGGCAGAAATGTCAGCATTCGAATCCAGAGCAGCCGACTCCGGAGGCAACCTCAGCTCCCACTTTGCTTGCTGGAGCTGGATCCGTGCGAAGATTTACTGAAGGAAAGGCATGAGTTCATATTTGTTCACTCATTCATCCACTACCAGCTCTTTTTGTAGGGTCACAGGCCCAGCTGCCCGCAGCTGGCTCCCAGTCACTCCGCATCCAGAGTCAATTCCAGCTCTCGAGCTCTGCCTGAGCCGGAACAGCAGGAGGAGGAGCGAGGAGGTAACTAACTAGGCCAGCACCCCTTTAAGCTTACCACGCCGCTCTACCCCCACTCCCATGCCACCCCCACAAATCAAGAAAAACAAGGAGAAAAATAAATTTCTTTTATGCTCGAGAAAGAGAAAATAAAAAACATGTATACAACACACTGTCTAAAGCGCTTGACAATTATTTTTGAAGGAGGGGAGTGGGAGAGAAAGAGTTCAAACGTCTCTGTCTCCAGTTCTAATTGGAAACGTTTCAACTGTTTATGTTACAGAAGTGTCAGGGTCATTTGCTACCGGAGAGCTGACTTTTCATTGGCTGCTTAATTGAGTACCTCGGAGTTTCACCCCACGTGGGAGAGGAATTCCTGGCACAATAAAAAAGAAGAGAAAAAAGTCATCTGGGTGAGACAGAAAGTCTGGCCTGGATTTCCAGAATGAAGACTTCCAGCACCTTTTGGGGTGCAGGGTCAATTGGTGGGCAGCTGCTTGCTAGCTCCAAGAGCTGCTCCTCTGATTCTGTAAAAATCATTGTCAAACAGTTTAGATAGACGTTAATAAATGTTTTCTTCCTTTCTTGGGAATTGAAGGATCTGGCTCAGGTCAGTCACCAGGCTGTGGCCTCCTGTTTGAGGAACTGATCCCAGTGCCTTGGGAGGGGTTGCCATCCCTTCCCTTACAGCCTCTTCTAGCTTTGGTTTTTGGGAGGTCTCTGGTAGGGACTTGCCCAAAGAGAGGGTAAATCTCCCTTGACCACCCCCCTTTTTTGACTCTGTAACACTCCTGTGATTGTTGGCTGTTGACTCCATTGCTAGGACAGTTACTATTCCCCCACTGTCACTCCCACTACCCACCAGTCATACTATGCCTTCCTCCACAAGCAAGCACCTCACCGTACAGTGAGAGGAAAGGGAATTTCTATTTATTTAACCAACTCTTATATAGTGCTTACTCTGTGCCAGACACTGTTCTAAGCACTCAACAGATGTTAACACACTGAATCCTCTCACAGCGAATGAAGTGGCTGCTATCAGTATCATCCCTGTTTTGTAGAAGGGGCATTGACATGCGGTGGTACAATGACTTGCCCAGGGTCACTTCAGTGGCTTATGGAATTGAACCCAGGCAATTCAGCTCTAGAATATTCACCACCACTCCCCACTGTCTCTACAACTTGGCTTTCCTGAAAATGCAGATCAGGTTTTCAAGGCAGACCATAGGATGCTGGAGGGCCCCAGGAAATCCCACAGGGAGCCACTATAGATCTCCCCCTGAAGCCACCTCATTTCAAGGAAGGCCGCTGAGCTCTGAAAAGTCACAGGACCTCCCAGGGTTCCCCAACCTTGCTTCCAATTTTCTGGCTGGTCTAAACTATGCAATCTTGGGGGACTTATTTAATCTTGCTAAACCTCTATTTCCTCATCTGTAAGTGGACATAACAATCCAGTTGGCCTCAGAGGATAGTTCTGAGGATCGATGAAGATCATGCATGTGATGAAGTTAGTGGAGAACCTGGCACATTAGGTGATTAAGAACAGTTAATGGCTATGATGACGATGTGGAACAAGTGAGTGATTCAACTCCTCATACATTTTCTGGATGCTTGCAGAGAGAGGAAGGTCTAAAGTCCCAGCCCTTGTGGGGAATAAACCAAGCAGAAGCCCCAAACTTCTTCTACACATTTGTGAACACCCAGATCCCCCTCCCCACACACACACACCTTACCCACCCCATCCAGCTGAGTTCATCAGGCCTTCCCCTCTCTTCTGGAATTCCCAGTTTTTATCATGGTCCTCAGATGACCTGGGCAATCCCTGCTACCCAAGGACTCTTGACGTGTGTGGGGAGTGGTGAGGAAAGAATGAGGGGACAACAGCCTTGTGGAAATGGAGGTGTAGGAATGAGGCAGAGGTAGAGAAATCGGAAGACTTGGACAGCAGTGGAGCCCATAGCACCTCTGAGAAGAGACTGCAACAACGAAGTATATGAGTATAAAGCAGTCTGGCCCTGAGGGAGAACAGGAGTCAGGAAGGAGGTTTCCCAGAGGATTTCCTGGAAGGGCAGAACTTGAGCTCTGCCCAGAAGGATGGACAGAAGTTGCAGTGGGCAGTGGAGCCAGGATGAGCAAAACTTCTCTTGGAAACACTTTCCTCCCCCTCAGCCTGCCTCCTTGGATTCTGTCTGTATTTTGCCATCTGACAAGGCATCTTTGCTCCCTGAGAAAGGAAGCTAAGAGCTTGCTTCCCTCATTCCCACTTCCATTTCAGGGCTGCGATGAAATCTGTCTCTGAAGACTCCTAACGTTAGAAGAGAGGAATCCACTCAGCAGTGTCGTGTGGCAGCTCCAGCATGTGCGTCAGGAGGCCCGAGGACCTTCTCTCTCAGGTTCTTGGTGTCTGTATCTGCAAAATGGGAATAGTGGCACTTGACTGTTTACCTGGTAGCACTTCACACAAAGCCCACTCTATGTAAGACCAATTGGTAGGTACCAAAATCTAAGTGAAGCCCTTGTCTTTGGGACATATACAAGGCCAGACAGCTCCTGATTCCAGCCTGTGTGTAGGCCCTGAAGAGCTAAACAGAGTCTACGCAGGGAAGCAGATAGGGTAGAAGGGTGGGGGTTGGTCAGGAAAGCTGCCTGTGGAGGGTGGCCCTAGGTGTGCCCAAGTAGAGAGGAAGGGAGAGAGTTCCAGAAAGGGCCCAGGTGCCCAGCCAGGACACTCAGAGAACGTTGAGGATAGTTTGGTTTGTTTGGTGGCCCAGCTGGCAGAGAAAGCCACCACTTCTCTCCAGAAAGCTAAGGAAGCCATGCAGTGATTTACATGGAGGCCCGGGTGTCCACCTGGGGCATAGTGGGGGGCGGGTATGCAGAGTAGGCAAAAAATGTGTTTGTTCACCTGTCTTTAGCAGGAGCATGACTGGAAACATCCTTCCAACACACCATCCAAAGCCAAGCTGAGCTGCACCCCGCAGTTCCTGAGGTGCCCTGCGCTGACCTCTATTGACTGATGGTGCAGGGTGTCCGTGCCTCATGTCCAACCGGGTAAATATTTACTGAAGTGATTGGGCATCCTAATTAAAAGATTTGTGCCCTTTCTTTCTTTTCTTTTTAAGGATTCAAAGCACAGGCTTAGGAGATTAAGAAATATTTTGCTGGCATTAATGCATCCAATTTTACAAGGGTGAGGCCCATGCTGCAAGAATGATCCAGGCCAGTGGAGGGGCGTGCTCTGGGTCTACCTGGGCGATTGCGTTAGAGCTCGCACCGAGCCCACCTGATCTTTTATGGTGGGTGGGGTGGGGGGAGGAGAGAGGAGAGGAGATTTGACTGAGCTTTGATTTTCACTTCTAAATCTGCTCTCAACTTTCTGTCCTTTCAGTAAATGACTTGATAACTCTGTGTTTGTCACATACATACAATAATAGTGACATTCACATACACAGGTGGTTCTCAACAGGAAATGATTTTGCTCCCAAGGGGACATCGGACAATATATTTGGTTGTCACAACTCAGGGTAGGGGTGCTACTGGCATCTAGTGGGTAGAGGCCGGGGATGCCTATAAACATCCTACATGGCACAAAACAGCCCTGCAGCAAAGTACCTGGTCCCCAATACCAATAGCACTGACGCTGAGAAATGCTGACAGATACTACGTTATTCAATCTTAACAAATAGAGTCGTTCTCTACATTCCTACTTTGCAGATGAGCAAACTGAGATACAGGAAGGAAAATATGTGTGCAGGTAGGGAAGGAGTGATTGTTGAACTCAGACTCTCTGTCGTCACATTCTTTACCAGGGTTGTCAGACCCCTTTTCTTCTCTTTTCTCTAGTCTCAGTGCTCTCTACACCCTCTGCCGCAAAAAAAAAAAAAAAAAAAAGACCGGGTAAAACCAACTGGCTCTGGGATCTGACCTTGTGTACAGATTAAGCAAATTTAAAGGTAGCCCTATAAATTAGCAATTGTGTATCCATTCAAATGAAGTCTGTCTGTGAAGACTTGGCTCTAGATGAGGTTCTGAGATTCCTTGGTAGCTCCTACACCACTGGGCCCTCTGGGTATCTGTGTTACACTGGAAAATAGTCAGACAAGTAGCTGTTGGCTTAGTTCTGAGAAATATCAAGGTGGAAGGCTAGAGAGGTCAAGGTCATGTGCAACTGGGGGTTGGAGGGAGAGGAGAAGTGGCCAGGAATGGTGTATACTTTGCCTTCTTTGGGGGGTGCTCTTCTTGGAATTAAGGTTTTGTAGAAGGGAGTCTGAAGCAACCACAGAAGGGTGGGCAGGACAGGGCTTAGAGAGAAGGAAGAAGAGGGCAGTGAAGGCTCTAAAACTCCAGCCTGCAGATAGACGACAGAATTCTGGGAAGATGGAAAGATAGGGACAGGAAAAGAGGGCAGGGGCTTCAGTTGTAAGAAAGGAGGAGATAAGGCAGATAGGCCATGTCAGATTTTGATGTTAGAATAAAGTTGCAAAACGAGACTCATTTTGAAAGTCTGGAGGTTTAACTTATCATTTGACCACTAACCCACTGCAGAACATCTGCAGAATAAAGCAAGGTACAAACAACCAACACCATTTTCTTCTGTGTTTTCATCTTAAAGCACTGTTATATCTATGGGCTCACGCAAGACACAACACATAGAGCAGGAAAAATTATCCCCATTTAAGGATCAGGTGAGGGAAGGCAGGAAAGAGTAAAGGGGGGATAAATGGGGATGGAAGGGGACATGACTCAGGACGGTGAGCACACAATACAACAATTTTACCCTTGAAATTAATATAATTTTATTCACCAATGTCACCTCAATAAATTCAATTAAAATATTTTTTAAAAAGAGATAAAAAAAACTGAGGACCAGAGAGAGTTAATTGTTCACCACCACACAAGTTGATAACAACAAATTCTGCCAGAACTGGGCCTTCTGGCATTGAAATGAACTCTTTACATAAAACTACCTGGTTTTCAAATTGTCCTCTAAGGATATGCCGGGATCTGCAGCAGTTGATGGGGTGGAGGGAGGTGGGGACGTGGAGAGAGTGGCTGCAGGGAGCCCTGCCTCCATTTCCCTCGAAAACGTTCCAATTTTCATCTGTTTTATAGGTTAGGGTCTACAAAATATTTTGTTTGGGGAGAAAATGGGGAGGTTCTGGGGTAAAAAAGAAATTTTAGAACCACTATTAAACTGTTCACACCTTTTCAGCTGTAAAGACAGAATTCTTTCCTGCTTACAGAGAAGGGCTATAGAAAGTCCACGTGCCATGCCAGGAGGGCTCCTGATGACGCCTTAGAGCAGAACCCTCTTGTGTCGGCTCACGCCTAGGGAGCCGCTTAGCTCTCATTTCAGCCTCCCCTTAGCTCCTGTGAAATCGCCTAAGAGGAAAGGGAGACTGAGAGGCTGAGGGCCATGCTAACGCACCCCCAGAGCAGGTGGGATGGCCAGGCAGCCAAGAAAGGAGAGAGCTGCCAGTTATTCAGGGCCACCTCTCTCTCTGCCACCCCCGCCCCTGCTATTTTTTTACAGAGGAGAAAAGAGAGACCCAGAGAGGCCCAGTGATCTGCTCAAGGCACATGGCTCATGCACTATAGACCTCGGATTCCATGCCAGCCCTGCCCAGATGCAGTCGGTGCCCATAATCATTGCACTACTCTCCCAGTACCACCCTGCCTCATCAATCCCCCATTCCTTTATGCCCCGGGAGGTCACAGTTTATAATAACGCTCTGCTCTGGGCCAAGCAGGGGCCTGGCACTTTCTGATACATCATCTAGTTCATTACCTTGGCCCCCCAGCACTCTTCATCTATTCCAACCTCCTTACTGGGCACTTCCTTGCACTGTTGGGGCTGACAGCTGAACATCACACTTCCTCACTGCTAGGGCCCTCAGTGAAAATATGTTTCCACAATTAGCTGCTCCTGAGCAAGACTAGAAAGCAGCAGTATGGCAGAGATCATCTTGGGCTCCCCTAGTCACTTCTGATGGTGACATACTTGCGGAGATGGTGGTCCGCTCTGCGCCCATGTTCCAGTGTCTAGTCACTGGCTTCAGAAATGTCAAGGGGAAGTTGTGGTGGGGGTTCGGGGGTGGTGACAGCTTGAAGTTAGAGGTCTGAGAGGTGGCCATCTATTGCCCCATCTCCCTGACTGTGGGAGATGAGGCAGCTTTCCCCATGGCTCCTAAAGGAAAGCAGGGGAAAACATCAGCAACAAAAGTAAAAGTAAACAAATTTAAGTACATCAAACTTAAGAAGTTCTGTGCGTCAAAGGAAACAATCAACCTATAGACAGAAATAAAATATTTGTAAATCATATATCTAATAAGGGGCTAATACTCAGAATATATAAAGATCTATAACTTAATGAAAGAAATTAAATTTTTAATTGTACCCAATTACAAAATGAACAAAAGATTTGAATACACATTCTCCGAAGAAGGTATACAAGTAGCCAAGAAGCATATGAAAACATGCTCCACTTCATTAATCATTAGGGAAATGAAATAAAAACTGTAATGAGATATCACCTCAACTCTATTTGGATAGCCACTTTACATACAGAAAATAACATGCTGGTGATGATATACGAAAACTCAAACCTGTTTTGCAACCGTTGCTGGGAAAGTAAACTGGTGTAGCCACTATGGAGAACAACAGTATGGGATTTTCTCAAAAAATTAAAAATAGAACTATCTTAAGATCCAGCATTGTACTTCTAGGGATATATCCCAAAACATCAGAAGCAGGATCCTGAAGACAAATTTACAGACCTATGTTCATTGAAGCATTATTCCCAATAGCCAAGAAGAGGAAGCAATTTAAATGTTTATGCACAGATAAATGGGCAAATAAAAGTAACTCCTGTCACACACTACAATATGGATAAATCTTGAAGATATTACACTAAGGGAAATAACCTAGCCACCAAAAAAAAGGCAAATATTGTATGATTCCACTTATATGAGGAATCCAGAGTAGTCAGACTCATATAGAAACAGAAAGTAGAATGGTGGTTGCCAGGAGCTGGGGGAGGGGAAAATTGCTGTTCAATGGGTACAGAGTTTCAGTTTTGCAAGCTGAAAAAGTTCTAGAGGTTTGTTGCACAACAACTTGAACATAGTTAACACCACTGAACTGTACACTTGAAACCGGGTAAGGTGGTAAAGTGTGTGTGTGTGTGTGTGTGTGTGTGTGTGTGTGTGACCACAATTAAAGAAAGAGGCAGCCCCTCTGGCAGTTGAGTTCTTCAGGTTCTGGGGGAGGGTTCCTGGAGGCCCGCTCCGCCTTCCTCCGGCCTCTCCAGTGCTGCCTCAGATGCTGATTCCTTCCCAAATGTCCTCTGTGTCACAAAGCTAGAGCGGCTCCTGCTCCCTGCACTGAGTCCTGGCTGGTACGCTCCAGCTTGTTCCAGCAAAACTCTGACTGTGCCAATCTCAGCTGACTGTGGCTTTTTGGGTGTTTTGTCTTTCCTTACTGTTTAGCTGTTTTACAGCAATAGCGATGGAAAATAACAGTGACTACAGGCCATCAAGCCTGAGCATACATAGACGAATCGTGCCAACCTAGCAGAGGCACGCCTCTACCAGTCCGAGCTCACGTGCCTCTGTAGACAGGTGGATGGGAATGTTATGGGACTTTGGGCAAGTCACTTGTTTTGCTAAGCCTCAGTTTCCTAATCTGTAAAATGGGTATTAATAGTGCCTTCCTGACAGGGTGGTTGTGAGAATTAAGCAGGATAACCCAGCAGGCAGCAAGCTTCCAAAGACTGTTAGTGGCTCTGAGTGATTGAGGGCACATCAACCGCTTTGTCTCCATGTGTTCAGCCCCTTCAGCCTCTTTACCTACATCCAAACTTAGATACTTTTCTACTAGATCCAGATCTCTTCTCCCAGAACTATATATGTCTCATGTTTGTGGAAAAAAGAGAAACTTTAGACTCAGAAGACCAGATGCTGGAGGTCAGTATTAATCGGAGGGTCCCTGGAGTCTTTGAAAAGGCAAATGTGGGGGGGTAGGTGGGTGAGTTTTCAGTGGGTCACAAGTAAGGGATGTGGGGGTGGGGGGTGAGGTTGTAAACTTGCTCATCCAAGCTAGCAAGGGCCTGATAGAGGTAGCCCCTGCCCACCCTCCTGCAGCCTCCTACTCTATGAAGGCTAAACCCAGAGACACGGGGAACCAGAGCCAAGCTGCCCCCACAACTGGTAAGGCAGGTATCCCCTTTTACCCAATGACTAGTATGTCTTCTCCAAACCAATCCACTGCAGCCTTGTAGATCCTAACTAAGAGAAGAATGAGGTCAGACCCAGATATAAGAAGACCAAAGCCCCCACAACTGTGACAGGGGTCTTGGCTTGAGACAGAATGTTTAGGAGAAGACCTGCATTATGCTTTTGATTGGAATCTGCAAAAGTGAAGGCTGAGCAGAGTTGATCACCAATGCACAGGGGGGGCTGTGACCATGCCCCCTCTCCCCCCCCACCAGATGTTAAGTCAACAGGCCTGATTTTGGAAAGGGCTTCCAAAAGAAGCTGAGGGAGACTGGGAGAGACAACTTGGACTTGACAGCTGATGGCCTTGAAGGCCAGACTAAGTGACCTGACCTTTAACTGGGGGATGCTGAAACCACTGACTAATGACTACTAAACCAAGCTGTTTATACAACTGTCTCATCCAACTGTATAGCGCTGGGTTCAGGTTGCTGTGGTGGGCTGCTGCCCACACTCTCCTCAAGACTGAAGTCTCCATGCCCCAGATGAAGGGAGTATTGGGAGCTGACAGTGCTGAGCAGTTCCCTCTCCTAGAACTGCTCTCAGCATAGCCACCTTGCCCAGGTCACACCTTCTTCAAGAAAGCCAGAATCCAATGACAAGTAAGATGTGGGAGTATAAAGGCCCAGAGCCCTAGCTTCAGTTTGGGGCAGCTCTTAAAGGCCAGCCCAGCTCCAGAGACCCCTCCACCTCCAGGTCAGGTTGGTTGAGACCTTTGTAAGACAGCATCACAGCCCTGCTCCTCCCTCTTCTGTGCTCCCCTGCCCTGGCTCTGTGGCAGCTACTGACACTGAGAGGCACCTCAATGAACCCCTGCATGCAGACAGTCTCCACCCTACAGGTGTTACATTAAGCAAATACAAATATGGGACACCCATTTAAATTAGAATTTTGGTTAAACAATGAATATTTCTAAAAGATAAGCATGTCCAAATATTACATGGGACATACTTATACCAAAACAAATTCTTCATTGTTGATCTGAAATTCAAATTTTACTGGGTGGGTGCCCTATATTTTATACAGCAACCCCGTTCGGAGTCCATTCTTTGGGGCATCTGACCTATGATAAACCCCGTGAAGTGGCAATATTGTTGCCTTGTTTTAGAACAAAACAGCCTCAAAGAAGTTACAGTCATCTAAGTGACCCTGGTTATTGGTGGGGGGCATGAAACAGCGACAGCAGTGTACTGAGGAGCTGGATCAGCTGGACTGGGTGGGGGTGCGGAAAATCCCCAGTCATTTTCAAAGCCCCACCTCTTACTGGCTGGCCTGCAGCTCTGGAGGACAGGGTTCCTCCCCGGGTTTTCCAGCTAGCCTTCCCAGGGCAGGGCTGAGCAACCCAGGGGAAGAACATTTTAATCAGCCACCTTGTCTCTGCCTCCCCTGGCCTTTGCTTTCATTGTCAGAGGCTGTGTCAATAGCTGGAAATCCAGGCAGCAGCACAAGTAGACATTTCGCTCCTACCCCAGCAGAAATCTTACAAAGGGCAGGGCTCCACTCTGTACAAGGAAAACAAACAGGCCTCTAGGCTCCCAGGGGCTGGGGGTGGGCTGGGATGGTTGGGGGATTGTGTGGGCAACCAGCTGGCTTGCCTGGCCCAGGCTCTGCTCTCACTAGCTCCCCACTTCCATCTGCCTTTCCCTGTGCACATCTGGACTGCAGGGGGAACCCCGGCAGGCTTCCTCTCCCCTCTGGAGAGGGGAGCTGGCCCAAGCCTTTGGACCACTCAGCTGGGCCATAGCAATTTCACTCCATGCCTCCCTAGGAGCCAGTGTGACCTCTAAGGCAAATCTGGTTCTGCTGCTGCTCTGCTCCAAACCCTTCCATAGCTCCCTATTGCCATTTGCACTGTACATTCACACCTCCGCCTTTGCCTGTGTGTTCCTGATGCCTGGAATGCCCATTCTTCTCCATTTAAGCTAATAAAATCCCACCCACTCTTCAAGGTGCTTTCTCCTATAAAGTCTTCACAGTCCCCCTTGGTCAGAATGAGTAATGTCCCATCTGGTATCCTGGGGCATCCTTTCTGGTGTCTGATGTCCTCCCTCCAATGGTTAGCTGGGTATGTGAGAGTCCCTCTCCCAGGCTGGGAGCATTCACCTGATCTTCCATTGGCGTTTTTCATTTATAAAGTTGCTGTTACATTTATGCTCCCTTGGATAGATACCACTGTCTCCATTTTGAAAATGATGCAATACAGGCTTGGACGGTTTCCTGGTATGTCCACGGTCATGTAGCTACTCACTGCAGAACAACTACCCAGATCTTCTTAGTCAAGCACAGTGTTCTTTCTACCAAAGGCTGAACTTAGTATCTTATATGCAAACGATACCTAGTTCAGTGGGGAGGCACACAGTAGTAGCTTATAAAATGCTAAATTAATTGCAGTGAAGCAGAGATTTTGTGGAAAAAAATGATGTCTAATGGCTTTCAATAATTCTAAGAGGAACACCTTCCTCTGCTTCCCCCACCCCCACCCCCATGCCTGCCTCAGCGGCCAGGAGGGTATGGAGATGCTAGGGTAGGAGTTCCACTTCCGGTTCTGCTTCCTCTTTAACTGGAATGCCCGCCCGGGTGACTGGGAGGTCAGCATTTGGGGAGTGCAATAGGAAGCTACTATCATTGTGCCATCGATGGTAACGCCAAGCGGAACTGGGATTGAGGCCCATGCTGTTAGGAAAGGGGAGGTATAAGAGGTGCTTTCCACTCTGGGTGGGCGAGGGGTTTGCATCAACCAGCCTACCTGAGAAAGCAGCAGACTTGGAATCTTCCCCACGGGGCAGTCCCTTAGTACAGGTCCAGGGTAGGGGCTTCTATCTCAAATCTCTCATGTGAACAAGAGTTTCCTCAGAGAACCATGACGGCTCCCACTTTCCAGGTAGGTCCCAAATCCCACCTCTTGTCATTCCTTGCACTGCCAGCAGCAGGTCCCGGCCACTGTGTGTCTCTGCTGGATGGTGTTAGCAGCCCCCAGCAGGCTTCTGTGTTTCCACCCTGTCACGCTGCCCTGCAGTCGCCTCTTAACAGAGAAGTCAAGATTATCAGGTCACTCTGTTGCTCAAAACCCAGCCTGGCTCTCCATTTTCCTCCAGGAAAAGCACAGGTCCTCACAGTGTGGCCCACCAGACCCTCCATGAGCAGCCCCATTGCCCCTCTGCCCCACTCACTCCACTGACCTCTTCCTCTGACACATTGCTGCCTCTGGACCTTCACTCTGGCTATCCCCTCAATCTGGAAGGTTCTTTCCCCAGAAAGCCACTTGGCTAACTTTCTCTCAGATTGTGTCTGAGAACCCCACCTTCTCAACAAGGCTCACCCTGCCTACTCTCTTCAATATAAGCTGATCCCATGCTGCTCCCACTGCTCCTGACCCCCTTTCCTACTCTACTTTTTCTGGGGTAAGGCTGTCACCTTCCAACAAAACATAAAGTTCCTTTGTGTTGATTGTCTGTCACCTGTCCTGGAATGTCAACCCCGTGAGGTCAGGGACTCTGCCGTGCTCTCTGTTGCAGACCTAAAGCAGCACCTTATATGTGGCATGTACTCAGTACATGTTTGTGGATTGGATAGACTCTGTAAATGTGGATAATAACAGTCCCTATAGAACTGGCCTATGCTCAATTAAATCAGTCTATTAAAAAGACTTAGCCTAATGCCCAGCAAGTGATAAGTGGTCAATGAATGTTCTTATAATGAATATGGTAAAATGAATAGTTTAGAAAGATAAGTGCAAAGGGGCATCTCTGGTGAAAGGGGAAAGGGTGCTCCTACCCTCCTCCTTCCTGTTGCTGGGGCCTGGGGACCCTTTCTGGGACCTCAGCTGACAGAGACCTGGCCTTTCCCCAACAGCTGCCTTCTCAGCCCATCTTCCCTAGGAGGGAGGGGGGAGGGGGCTCATCTGCTGGGGATCCTCACAGCCTAACTTGAAGGGACTCAGGTCAGCTAGTCCCAGCTCTGCGTGTGTGTCGTTGGAGAACACCAAGCCTGGCACGGGTTAGGGACCAGACCGAGGTTCGAGAGAACATGACTGACACAGCTTCTAGGCCCCTCTCATTATTCCTCCAGCAACTGTGTAATTGACAAAGGACTTTTTTTAAAAGGTTGTGAAATGTTTTAACATGGAAAGCTTACATAGGCATTTTCAATCTTCATTTGGTTGCAAGGAAAACAATGATAGGGAATTTAAAGTGTCCCAGAAAATCTGAGCTATACAATCGTCTCTTCACGGTTTTCCTATTTCAATTGACATTCATTGAGGACCTCTTAAGTGTAAATCTTGGAGACAGAGAAGTACAAGATACATTTTTTGCCTTCCAAGAGGTCTCCAGCTGGGATAGGGAGGGAGTCAGGGACACCGTGTAAAAGAGCATCGTGATGATTCAGTAACTATTCTCCTTGGTATTGACGGACAACTTACATCCATGCAAAAACCTGCACACAAATGTTTATGTGGTAGTTTCCCCTTATCCACAGGGGATACATTTCAAGACCCCGAGTGGATGCCTGAAACTGCAAATAGTATTGAACCCTGTATACACTATGTTTTTTTTCCATACATACATACCTATGATAATGTTTAATTTGTAAATTAGGCACAGTAAGATATCAACAATAATAACTAATAATAAAATAGAATGATTATAATATACTGCCTTAAAAGTTATATGAGTATGATCTCTCAAAATATCTCGTTGTGCTCTGTGTCAACCCTTCTCGTGATGCTGTGAGATGTTGCAATATCTCTGTGATGCAGTGAGGTGGGTAAATGATGTAGCACTGTGACGTGGTGTGAGGCTGTCACAAGGGTTTCCAGAACACCAGCACTGTGATGCCACAGCACTCAGTTGATAACTAAGTTGGCTACCAAGTGACTAACAAGGGGATAGCATGTAAAACATGGGTATGCTGGGCATGTGGGTGATTCACATCCTGGGTGTGATGCAGTATACAGTGTGAGAGTTCATCACGCTACTCAGAACAGTGTGCAATTTAAAATTAATGAATTGTTTATTCTGGAATTTACCATATAATATTTTTGGACTGAGACTGACGGTGGGTAATTAATCATGGAAAGTGACACTGTGGATAAGGAGGGACTTCTTTTTAAAAATATGTATTTTATTGATTTTGCTGTTGCTGTTGTTCCAGTTTTCTCCCCTTTCCCCCCTCTGCCTGGTGTGCCCTTTCCCTCCAACAATCCCCCCCACCTTAGTTCATGCCCATGGGTCATGCATATAAGTTCTTTGGATTCTCCAATTCCTATACTATTCTTAACCTCCCCTTGTGTATTTTGTACCTGCCATTTATGCTTCTTATTCCCTGCACTTTCCCCCCATTCTCTCCCCTTTTCCCTCCTGACTGGTAACCCTCAGAATGACCTCCATCTCTATGATTCTGTTCCTGTTCTGGTTGTTTACTTAGTTTGTTTTTTAGATTCAGTTGTTGATCGTTGTGAATTTATTGCCAATTTAATGTTCATAGTTTTGATCTTCTTTTTCTTACATATTACCCTTTAACATTTCACATAATAATGGCTTGATGATGATGAACTCCTTTAGCTTTACCTTGTCAGGGATGCATGTCATCTGGCCTATGATTCTAAATGGTAGCTTTGCTGGGTAGAGTAATCTAGGTTGTAGGTCCTTGCTTTTCATCACTTTGAATACTTCTTGCTAGTCCCTTCTTGCCTGCAAAGTATCTTTCGAGAAATCAGCTGACAGCCTAATGGGAACTCCTTTGCGGGTAATTTTCTGGTTTTGCTACTTTTAAGATTCTCTCTTTACCTTTAACCTTTGGCATTTTAATTATGATGTGTCTTGGTGTGGTCCTCTCTGGGTCCAACTTGTTTGGGACTCTCTGTGCTTTCTGGACTTGTATGTCTATTTCCTTCACCAAATTAGGAAAGTTTTCTTTCATTATTTTTCAAATAAGTTTTCAATTTCTTGTTCTTCCTCTTCTCATTATGTCACCCTTATGATCTGGAGATGGCCCAGAGGCTCCTTATTCTATTTTTTTTAATTCTTTTTTTTCTTGCTGTTCTGATTGAATGCTTTTTTCTTCCTTATGTTCCAACTCATTGATCTGAATCTCAGCTTCATCCCCTCCACTGTTGGTGGATTTTTCTTTATTTCACTAAATGCAACCTTCATTTCTGCCTGGGTCTCTTTTGCTGCAGTCCCAGTGATTTCTTTGAACATCCTGATAACCACTGTTTTGAACTCTACATCTTCATTGGTCATCTTCAGTGAAGATAGGTTGGTCATCTTCATTTCATTTAGTTCTTTTCCTGGAGTTTCATTCTGTTCTTTCATTTGGGTCATATTTCTTTGTCTCCTCATTTTTGCAGCCTCTCTGTGATTGTTTCTGTGTATTAAGTAGAGCTGCCTTGACTCCCTGTCTTAGTAGCATGGCCTATTGTAGAAAAGGCACCCATCTGGATGAATGTGGCTTCTTTAAATCCTTGGTTGTTGGACTTCCATACACCTCAATTTTCTGATGAATCTGGGTGATGTTTGTTTTGTAGTCTAGGTGTGTGCAGAGGTGAACTGTGTTTACCCACATTTCCATCTTTGCCGGAAGTCTCTTAATCTGCCTGTGGCCAACTGCCTGGTCCAGGTGATGGCCCCTTGCCATCAGGAGGGACTTCTACAGCAGCTTTATTTATACTTTCCAGAACTCAGAAATAAGGTGAACTTCAGCAGGTGAATGGATAGAGGAACTGTGGTATGTCCATATAATGGGATATTATTCTGTGATAAAAAGGAATGAACTATCAAGCCATGAAAAGACATGGAGGAAACATAAATGCATGTTGTTGAGTGAAAGTAGCCAATCTGAAAACGTACACACTATATGATTCCACCTATGTAACGTTCTGTAAAAGGGAAAACTATGCAGACAATGAAAAGATCAGTGGTTGCCAGCAGTTGGGGAAAGGCAGGATGAATAGGTGGAATACAGAGGATTTTTAGAGCGGTAGCACTTTTCTGTACAACATTACAATGGTGAATACAAGTCAAATGCACTGAATGTACACCAAGAGTGAACCTAACGTAAATTGTGGGCTTTAGTTAATAATGTATCAATATTGGCTCATTACTCATAAAAAATGTAGTTTATTAATGCAAAGTGTTAATAATGGGGAAGCTGGGGACGGGAAATGAAGGGTGTGTAGAAACTTTATGTATTCTCTGCTCAACTTATCTGAAAACCCAAAACTGATTTTGAAAAGTCTATAGAAAATTAAAGAGCACAATGAGGTGTGATCATGGAAAAATGCCATAAAAGCAGGTTGGGGTAGGGGATGGGAAGGGTTTGGGAGGATAGAAATCAGTGATGGGGTCAAGACTCTTGCATGTGAAGTTAAATAGTGTTTCAAATCCTGCCTCTGCCACATACCCACTCTGTGGCCTTAGCCAAGTTATTTAGTGTCTCTTAAGCCTCAGTCTACTCCTCTGCAAAATGGGGCTAGTGATGCCTACCACAGAATTGTTGAGATTTAAATAAAATTTGAATGAAGCACTTGGCATTGCCCTAGATGAGAGTCAGTGCTCCTCCCTGTACCACTGGAGGAGAGGGACCACCTCCACCCCTTCCAGGGCCTGGTGGAGTCAGTGGGTAATGGAGGAAGGGGACGAGTGCCAGGCAGAGAAGCAATGTGCATAGAGTCCTGCAAGCTCAAGAAAAAGCAGATGTAGGAAGTCTGGCTCAGTGGAGAAGGCATGTGTGGAGGGTGGGGGCGAGTCGGCAGAGGCAGAAGAGATAGGATGCTGGTTCCCTGGGGCACTATGCCAGGAAGTTCTGGGATCCTCCCGAGGACAGATGGGGGACACAGGAGGACCATCACTGGGGAGGGCTATGATTGGGCCAGAAGTTTAAAATGATCTTTTTAGTAGCCACAGAACAATAGGTGGGGGAAGAGGGTAGAAAAGCAAGACAGGAGATGACAGAGCAATACAGTCCAGGGGAGATTTTGGAGGGCCACCTAAAGCAGTGGGAAGAACTGGACTGTGGTTTCTGATAGTACAGGGTGGGAATGCTTGAAAAGTGGCTTGTCTGAGGTCAAACACTGGCTGATTTTGTGACTTTGGGCAAGTCACCTAACCTCCCAGAGTCTCAATTTGTTCTTCAAAAGCCTTTCTCCCAGGACAATCCTCAAGTTGAAAAAGTATGATAAAAATTAAGAGGGTCTGGGGGCAGGAGAGACATGAACTGTACTTAAACCTCCCACTGGGGAAAGTAAGATGAAAACAGCACACTCAAATTGCTTGGTTTCGAACTAGGACTGTGGAGCTGACCATGCTGGGTTTGAAAACCGGCTCTGCTCCTTACTCATGTGCAGTCTGAGCCTCCTCTTTAGCATCTGCAAAGTGGGAATGATGATACCCACCCCTGCAAGTTTTGGTGGCGGGATGGCTTCAGGCAACTGCCGAGCACCCAGGTCACAGCGAGTTACAAAGATGGGGACGGTTGTCACTATAGTCATCATTATTATCATCCCTAGAGGGTATTTTTTTCTTTTATTTCTATCTTTTTTTATCAATATGCTGTATGCACAGTAAGACTCAAGGGCGTCCAACCTGAGGCCCCCAGGCCGCATGTAGCCCAGGATGGCTATGAATGCAGCCCAACACAAAATCATACATTTACTTAAAATACTATGAGATTTTTTGTGTGGGTGATTCGGTGTAGCAATATATTTAACATGTGGCCCAAGACAATCATTCTTCTTCCAGTGTGGCCCAGAGAAACCGAAAGTTTGGACACTGCTGCTAGTTGTTTGTGTTTTCTTTTGTTTTTTCCCTTTTTCTTTTTTATCATCATCAAGTAATCATTTAAAGAGTAATTGTTTGAATAATGAAAAATTTATTCATCAAGAGAATGAGAATATAAGCCACAGACTAGAAGAAAATATTTGCAAAAGACATATCTGATAAAGGAATGTTATCCAAAATATACAAAGATTTCTTGAAATTCGACAATAAGAAAATGAACAACCCAATTGAAAAAGCAGACAAAAGATATACAGGTAGCAAGTAAGCACATAAAAAAGATATTCTATGTCGTATGTCATCAAGGAAATGCAAACCCCACAATAAGACGACACCACTCACCACTCACCCATGAGAACGGCCCAAATCTAGAACACTGACAGCACCAGCTGCTGGCACGGGTGTGGAGAAACAGGAACTCTCATTCACTGGTGGAAATGCAAACTAATTCAGCCACTTTGCAAAACTAAGCATATTCTTAGCATATAATTCAGCAATTGTACTCCTTGGTATTTACCCAAAGGAGTTTAAAACTTATGTCCACACAAAAACCTGCACATGGATGTTTATAGCAGCTTTATTCATAATTGCCAAAACTTGAAAACAACCAAGATGTCCTTGGGTAGGGGAACGGATAAAGAAACTGATACATTTAGGCAATGGAATATTTTTCAGCATTAAAAGGAAATGAATTATCAACACAGAAAAAGACATGGAGGAAACTTATTAAATGCATATTACTAAGTGAAAGGAGCCAATCTGAAAAGGCTACAGACTGTATAATTCCAATGATATGACATTCTGGAAAAGGCAGAACTATGGAAACTGTAAAATGATTAGTGATTGCTAGGAGTGGGGGAGAGGGATGAACAAGTGGAGCACAGGGAATTTTTTAGGGCGGGTCTGGACTGGGAAGACTAGGAGGGCCCAGGTGTAGGATACCAGATACAGCATGAGGGGCAGGGTGGGAAAGCAAAGGTGTCCTGTCCTCAAGGTCCCAGCACTCAGTCCTGCCTTTTCTAAGCACCACCTCCTTCCTGTGAGTGGCTGATCTTCCCAAGCACCTGGGGCTGCAGCTGCAGCTGTGGCAGCTCTCTGTTTATCTGTCATCACCTGGTCCTCCTCTGCCTAGCTCTAACCTTCTCTGAACTGGGAATGGAGAGATGCCCCACAGCCTGAGAGCTCTGGGGGCCAGGCCTTTGCAGGAACACAGGGATTGTTATCTTACCTTTCACCACCCCCCAGACCCAGCCTGCTGCCCAGCTGGACCTCTTCCAGCAGAAGGGCTGGTGAACCAATAGCTTGATCTCGACTTGAGTCCTGCCAATGAGAGGTAGTCAGAGGCACTTCCAGGGATGTCCCATCCATGGTTACAGAGCGCCTGCCCTCCTTTCACCAGATGAAAAGTCGGCAACTGTTCCTCTGAGGATCTAATTAATTCTCTCCTCATTACTTAACACTAGGAACGCTGGGCCCAGGATGTAACCTGGCAGAGCTCTGAGGGGAACGGGGAGATGAAACAGAGACCTGTGGTCACAATCTACACATGCCACTTGCAGGCTAAAGCCCACACCCCCTCCAAAGCCAGTGACCTCCTCTAGTGGCCCTGGCTGGGCTTCCGTCCCAGCAACCATCCAAGTGCCTGCCCACGTCAGGCCTGCCGCCCCAGCGATGGGCTGGAGCCAGTGCCCACCGGCTGATGATTGCCCCTTCCAGTGATGTCCTGCCCCAGCAAGAGGACTCACACCACAGAAGTCAGCAAACACGGCCAACCAGCTGCTCTGTCACCCCAGGGCCAGTTATGAATTTACCAGCACACCATGGCACATGCTGTTCCTTTCTCCAGGAACACGCTTCCCTCCCTGTTTATTCCTCAGGCCTCAGTGCAAATGGACTTCCTCAGAGAGGCCTCCTCTCCTTCTGGGGTCTGACTACCTCCGCAGTCATAGGCTTATTTCTCTTGTCTCTCCTCAGAGCTAAGTAGAGTGTGGTATGCATAGTGGGGACTCTTCAGGGTGTGGGGGTGCATGGGACAACTATGAGAATGGGAGAAGTAGTGTCCTACCTCTCGGGGGACCTGCAGGCAGCACTGCCTCCTCCTGTTCTGGTTAGAAATGATGCCATATTCCTGCATCCTCCTCACAGTAGCAAGTGATTTTCATCTCTCTGTCTCCCTCACCTTGGATTGCTGCCTGTCTCTGGGACAGAGAGGACTCAGGCACATGTCTTTCCTTCTCACCAATGGGAGTTTCTCCCCAAGCCTCCAAGCTTGGCTTTTTGTTCTGCCCAAAGCCCTATAAAGCTGCAGTTCCCATCCCTACCTCTGAAAGACTCCACTGCCTTTCCAAGCCCTCTCTTTCTCTGCATCTTCCTTCCCTTCCTCCCTTAGGGACTCCACACCACTATTTCCCTGTTCCTCCTGGTTACTAATCTCGCTCCCAGGCTCAAAACTACGGTTAACCATTTACACTTTAGCGAGAGCTGGTGGTGAGGCAGCCAGGAGCAATGGGAAGGCACTGGCTTCCGTTCACCCTTCATCTTAGATTATAAGCTGTGATCTTTATTTATTTACTCACCTGTTTTTCTGTCTCATTATCTGTCTACCAGAATGTTACGTCTAGGAGCGCAAGGAACATGTCTGTCTTCTTTATCCTCATACCCCTGGTGCCCGGCCTGGCAGTGCTCAGTGTACATTGCTTGACTGTACAAACAATTTCTCACTCAAGCTCAGGTCCACGCTCAGGCCTGTCCAGCTGAGTTACCACAGACTATTCCCTTGCTCTTCGTGCCTCAGTGATCTCCTCTGCAAATGGGGGGACTAGTACCCACCTTCCTAGATTTCAAGCTTGTCTTAAGGGTCAGATATAATGCTGATCAGGAGTTCTGAGTGCCTGCAGTGTGCTGTGGGGTGCTGGGGCTTACGTGCAATGGCATCTCCATCCCTGTCTCCCGTCCCCGTGCAGAGGGGGTGAAAGAATAGTAACTAACTAACCATAACTACTAGTAATAACTAGGTTAACTGACTAAATACTTACTGTATGTCACAAGCTGTTCTCAGTTCTTTATAGGAATTAACTCATATAATCTTAGAATGACTTAATGAGGTAGGTCCTATCACTATTCCTACTTTACAGGTGAGGAAACTGAAACACGGGCTATGGGATTTGTGGAGTTGGGATCAAGTTTTAATTTTTGATGAGAATTTTCCAAAATCTTTTTTACCAGTTCAATTTCATGATTGTTCATTGGATTGAGAACACCCAGGGTGTGTGCCTGAGTGCAGCTTTGCCTCAGTTGGCCAGGGCAGCCTCACAGGGGATCCTGCCTTCAGGGAGCCCACTGCCCACGAAGGGGGCAGCTGGGACTGCAGGCCTGGAGTGCATGCTCCTGAGAGGGGGCTGGCTTCCTTCAGGGCCCAGCCCTGCCCACGGCATTGTCAGTCAGGGAACCCTGGGAGGGTCCTGGTAACCTGGGACCGACTAAACACAGGAAGTCCAAGAACCTCAGAAAGTAAGCACCGGGAGGGCCCCCAGACCCCTGGCCCTGTGCTGGCACTGGGCTCCACAATGCTGGGCTTACATTGCCCGGCCTCAAGGAGCTCTCCACGTGTGGGAGTGGGGTGGGGGTCATGCAAGTCAATTCCCAAAGCAAAGAGCCCAGAGAGGGCAGGACCTGTCCACAGTCAGAAACTGAGTCAGTGCAGAGCCAGGACCAGAGTTCAGGGCTCCCCACTCCTCGCCCAGATCCTCCAAGACTACCATCTGCCTCGGGGTCCTCAGATCTTGGCTACCCCAGGCCAGGGGCCCCTCAAGCGAGTCCCGGTTCTCCCTTCCTCCAGGGTCTCAGGTTGCTGGCAGGGACAGCAGCCAAAGATGAAAAAGGCATCCCAGCCTAAGGCTGACCCAGGTCACAGGTTTTTAGCCCCAAACAGCTGGGGTCTGCTGGGGTCTGCACACTGGAGGTGCCAGTAAACCGCCCTCCTGCCCTCCACCCGACTCCTTGCCTGCCTCCCTTTATCTCCTTGTGGAAGGATTTTTACTCTCCATTTGGAACCCAGAATTTCATTACTCCCCGTGAAGCTTAGGGATAATAGGCTGCCACTTAAAGGCTACTTTTCATCTTCAAAGCCCTCAGAAGACTGTTAATTAGCCCTTTTTCCCCTGCACCCCAGGATGGAGGTAAGTGTTCCTGGGCCTGGGAGGGAAACCTAAGGCAGGCCAAGGGACTCCCCTGAGGGGTAAAGGGCTGAGCAAGAAGTCTGAGGAGGAAAAGGAGGAGGCCCGAATTCTGGAGCCTTCTCCTAATGCATTCCAGCTCTGAGGATCCTCCCCACTGTAAGGACAGCAGTTATCTGAGGGCAGGAAGGGGACAGAGGTTCCCACAGGACTGGCTCCAAGAAGCTGCAGAGCCAGACAGTCCATGTTGGAATCCCACCCCTATCAACTACATGACCTTGGCTCACTGAGCCGCTACACCTCTGTGTTCTTCCCTGTAAAAGGGGAGAAGAGTCAAGCTGGAGCTGTCCTCCGCTGTCAGAGATTGAGTGAGGTATGTATCTGGCACCGAGTGCTCACTGGGGGTGAGTGAATGAACAAGTGTGGATGTTGGTGGTTTGGAAGGAAGAAAGATGAGAGAGAACAGAGAGACAGGTTGGGGCCCAAATAGGAGAAAAGGACTCTTTTCTTTCCTTTGGCCCCCCTTATCCTTACCCCCATGTCTGGGCCTCTGCCCAGAGGGCAGCCACCATCCCTGGCATTGCATAGCTGGCCAAAGATGCTATTGCTTTTGTCCATTTTTGTGGGCCCTTGACACCCCCTGGCAAATGGTGATGTGATCTAATTTCTAACCATGGAGAGCAGCTGGAGGGTTGCCAGCTGAGGATAGTCCCATCTGCTCGGCCTCCCCAGCCCATCACTATGGAAGCCAAACCGGACAACCGATGCTGCAGCCCTGGCTTCAGGGTCTCTGGGCCTGAACTCAAATCACTGCTGTACTCAGCTGGACAAATGCTCAAGTGAAAATGGAGAAATCATCCCCACCTCTCAGGGTGGTTTAGTGAGGTTCCAGGGGCTGTGCGTGGGTGCCAGGCGGCTCAGTGTCGGGTAAGTGGTTGCCAAAGGCACCAGTCACAGTGTAGGAACCTGGGTCGTGAAGTATGAGAGATGCATCAGCAGGTGGTGGCCACATGGGACAGGGAATGAGGCTGCCTCCAGCCAACTAGTTACCTGTGCCACCTTCCCCATAGATTGGCATGGCGTTAGAGGGGAGGACTGAGAAATACACGCAGCCTTTAAAAACCATTCTTTCATGTCTTGGTATTCTCTCACGTTCAGTGCCAGAGACCCCCGGGCATCTATTGCTCATCCTGCTCACGGATCCTGTGGGAGTTACTTAATGACAGATTTATCCTTCACGTCCTCTCTCCAAACCTGTCAATGGCAGAGACCACACTTGGGGCATGTCTGTGCCCCCAGTGGCTGGCCCACTGTAGGCAACCAGTTAATAGTTGTCGGTGGTGATAATGTAAAGAGTGGGCTCTAAACAGAGGGGTCTCATGAGGAACCAGAGACACTGACCTTGCTTCCTGTCTGGAGTCAGAGGGTAAAGAAACATTGAAAGAGAGAACCAAGAAAAACACCCACAAAATAAGTAGGTACAACCTGGCTGATACTTCCACCATTGCCCAGTCTTCTTGACTGGGGAGAGGGGTGCAGAGAATCGTCCAGACTCATAGACTGTGACTGGAAAGGCATGCCTGTCCCAGAATCAAAATCCCCTCTGGTTCCTCAGCGCCTGTGCCAGGAATGTCTGCTTTGGTTGCTGTGACAATAGTTACATGGGTAGTCTGTAGGTTCTTTCCATTCTTTCGGGAAGCTTGGTGGGTGTGAAAGGTACCTTTTGCCATGACATGGCTCCTGGGTCAGCCTGAAATGACACACCACATTCACTCGGTCACTCACAGCTTGCTCTTACTCAACCTTTATCGAGAGCCACTTTGTTCCAAAGTGCTGGCTGCTGGGACTGGATGTGGAGTCCCTGCCCAGGTGCTCACGGTCTCCTGAGGAAGCAGACAAGGAATGGGAGCATGCCCACAGAGAGTGATCAGAGCTCAGCACCTACCCTAGATCTGGGGTCCAGCAATGTTGCCTATAAGAAACATTAAAGTTTGAGCCCAGAGAAGTGAGGAAATATGGAGGTGGGAAAGAATGAGAGGCTTCCATGCAGAGGGGTAGCATTCTCAGAAGTCTGAAGGGGGAAATACGCAGGTCTGAAGAAGCACAGGGAGTTTGACAAGGCCCATCAGAGAGGTACAAGACCAGAAGGCCAATGACCTTACATGCTGGACTTTATTTATCCTGAGGGCAGTGGGGAGCCATTGAAGAGTCTGGAGCACCAGAGTGACATGTTCATAAAATTTTCTTTTTCCTTTGGCTAGAATAATTTCAACTGAGCCAACATTAGCTATACCATGGGAAAACACATGGATTATTGTTTAACAGATGGAAAGTATTCATTCAGTAGAGAAAGCCTGCTAAACAATGGGATCCTTAGAGAAAAGGAAACGCAAGTTCTTGGGTGGTGATAATTTTGGTGGCTTCAGGCCATCAGGGTCACGTGTAATATCACCCCACTGCAGCTGGCTTTGCCCCCACTGCTTCACAGACCCACGACCCAGTTGGGACGTGTGTGTGTGTGGTTGTCCCTATGACTTGGCTCTGTGGCCACCCTGACTTTTTGTGCACAGCCCCTCTTCTCTCCACCACTCCATTGCTCCAAAAACCCAGTTCTGCCACCTCCTCTAGGAAGCTTCCCTGTTATCTGCCAGTCCTTGGGACTAGTTCACTCTCCCCGCATGGAAGAATTGCAGTAGGGCTTTCTAAGGCACTGTGTGGCAGAGTTGACTGCACCTAAGCCTGAGTCTTGGTGACCAGATGGTGAGCGTTCTGAGAGCAGGGACTATGTCTCGTTCCTCCTTGGATCCCCGGGCATCTAGCTCTGCACCTGGCAAACACAGGTCGATGTGAAAACGTCTGCTCAGTGGAATCGTGTCTTACTGCATGCATCCCAAATTTGTCCGGAACTATAGTGGAGTCAGTGCAGGAACCCGCAAGTTTTTGCAGGTCCATTTTCTTCAGTGCCTGGTGGCCCTGGTTGCCCCTTTCTGAGCCTTGTTGACTTGCCCAGATGCAATTTGCCACCCCTGCAGGGCTCCCAGGGTCTTTTGTGCCTACCTCTGTTGTGCTGCTTATTATATCGGGTCATTTTCACAGATGCCTTCTCTCCCTGCCTCCCCCTTCTCCTCTCAGCCCAGTGCTGAGTACACAGTAGGAGATCAATACATGTTTGGTGAATGAAAAAAAAAAGCCCTGGCAAGAGTACAAGAGCGTTTTCAGGCATATTAAAGGGAACACAATCATTAATTGAATTTGTTTCCTTCAAAAGAACCATATATCCCGGAAGCTCTTTTCTAGACACCCAGATGGCAAGGCCTGGGAGAATTCGGAGTTATTCCTATTGAAACTGTTTCCTCCAGAAGGTCCAGTGTTAAAAAGGGAGGCATTTGCCCCAGACAATTGGGTCAGTGTGAGAGGATGTGGGTGGCACGCTTCCAAGTTCTTGGTGGGCCTTGGAGCAGTTACCAACGCAAATACCAGAGAAAAGACTTCTCCAGGGCAAATGCGGTCGCCCAGAACTGGAGCCTCTGGCAATGAGAAGGAGAAGAAACCAGGTCAGCCACCACACCGTTCGGGCTGTGGAGAGGCCGCTGGACCTGCGGCCAGCAGGCCTAGGTTCTCAGCTGGGATCTGAGTTTCAGATCAAGGTTTCTGATAATCAAACCCCAACCTTATTTCCCAGTGACAGTTTCCAGGCCAGGAATTAGATGCAGGGCACATCAAAGGAATTTTTCTGATTTGTGGCTTGTTACTGTTAACACATGCTTCAGAATGAAGCTCGTTCCCTGTTCTTTGAGGAGACATCCCCATTGCATGTAGGACTGCCAGTGGAAAGCCCTGCTCCTGGGACGTTCATCTCATTTCCCCTGTGCATACCCTCCTTTCCAGCTCAGGGCCTGTGCTCATGCCTTCATCCTCTTGGAGAGCGTCCCCTTCCGACACTGCCACCTCCCTCAAACTGGGTTCAGTCGTTACCTTTCCTTCGCAGACTTTCCCTGATCACCACAACTTACAGGGACCCAGAGGGAGAGAGAGAACTGGCTGTGACTACAGAGGGTCACCCTAGAATGTTCGTCCAACAAGTGCGCACTGGGCACCTGTCAGCAGCTGAACTGACTGAACACCCACCGGGTGCCAGGCACTGTGCTCGGCTCTCTACAAGCGTGATCACACTCAGCTCTCACAACAACCCTGTGAGGGAGAACACTCTACAGCTTTCAAATCTGCATTTATGGTAGTCGTTAGTGTCGTCTGCATACATTTCTGTTTCTCCTGCTGAGTGTACCGAGTAGAATCTTACTTCCTGAGCCCCTCGTTGCTGTGCGTGCCCATATGAACGGCTCTGACCGATGACTTCTGAGAGGAAGCACCGAACACTCCACGTGGGAGGACATGTCGCTTTCCCTCCAACATGACTGCAGGCCACCAAGTCTGAGAAGGTGATGGCATCATCAATCTGCTTTTTTTTTATTAAAAAAAAACTTTATTTATTTTTCACCCAAACTGCATACCCCCACCTCTTTGGGAACTCAGTGTGTTCTCTATATCTATGAGTTCATTTCTATTTTGTATTGTTTATGTATTTATTTGTGTTTTTTTTAGGTTCCTCATGTAAGTGTAACCATGAGATACTTTCTTTGTCTGACTTATTTCATGTCCCATAATACCCTCTAGGTCCATTTATGTTGTTGCAAACGGTAAGACTTCATTCTTACCATTTGATTTTAGAGAGAGAAAGGAAGGAGGGAAGGTGTGGGAAACATTGATCAATTGCCTCCCATATGTGCCCTGACTGGGAATCAAACCCAAAATCCAGGGATGTGCCCTGACTAGAGATGGAACCCACAACCTTTTGGTTTATGGGATGATGCTCCAACCAACTGAGCCACCCAGCCAGGGCAGAGTTCATTCTTTTTTAGTGCTCTGTGCTATTCATCAGCCTACTTTTTATTGAGTGAATACAATGAGCAGATACTCAGGCTGACCCATGATGGACATGTAAGATGAGCAAAATATAAGTTTTAATAGTTTTAAGCCACTGAAAATTTGGACTTGCTTGTTATTGATGCATATCCTAGCCTACACTAACCAATATGCCTTTTTATAAATGAAGAAATCAAGGCTGCATCCATGGGAGGTATGGATGATCCTGGGGTAGAGGTAGCTGGAGCTCTCACTGTGCCTAGTGCCCTGACTGACTGACTGTGATAGGCTTTGAGAACTAAATGGTTGGATCATTATGCTGTTATCTCTGGGGTGCAAGGGAAGAGTTTGATAACAGAGGAGCAACACAGTCATATTTGGGCTTCAGAAGGATCATTCTGGCAGCTGCTCTTGGCTGAGAGGTCACTCTATCTGCCCGTGTGGAAGGATCAGTGAGTGGTGAACCCCACGGAAGGCCCAGCTCCCAGCATATGTAGAGATTTCCAGGGCAAGTCTTCGGAGTGCCTGTGCTTCTGTAGCACTCAGCATGGAGCAGCCAGGCCCCCACAGAACAGGCAGGCTGGCTGGAAGAAGAACTCCTGGGAGAGCCTTCTCCTCACTAGGGAGGCCTGGTGGCTCCACTATCTCTTTAAATGACCATAACACAGCACAGAGAGAAATGCCAACTAACAAGGTTAAAGGATCCTTAACAACAAATGATGCCATTTTCCCCCCAACTTACTGCTGAGTAAAAATTTGTCACTTCAGTAAGCATTTTATTGGTAATTACAGACTTACTTTATTTGCATATTACAGAGTTGCTATCGACCCTGGTGAAAATGCTTAATGTCTTTGAGCATCTTGGAAGGAATAACGCAACCCAGGGAGTGAGAATTCAGTAATTATTTCCTTAAAGCTGGAATTTGCTAAAACTTTGCAGTAGATCACTTTGTGCTCTCCAATACAGCAATGAAATAATAAGCAATCAGGTGCCAGAGTGACTCAGGCATAGAACCTACTACCCCGAATAAGGGGAGAAGTTTAAGTTAACCCTTTGCCTCCTGAACCACAGGCAGAAGCGATTCTTCTTGGAGCTGGTTAGAGAAGGCGAGAGCCCCATATCATCTGCTCTTCTTCAGAGTGCCATGGGGGAAGCCAAGGACAGGCCTGGGGCACGGCCTGCAGCAAGGACGGGGCTCCTTCCCCAGCAGCTGGGGTGGGGGGTCAGATGTGAAGTGTGGAAACTCTAAAATCAAACTGACTCTGTTTGTAAGTTGAGCCCAGCACTTACCATCCAGGTGGTTTGGGGAAATTACTCACCCTCATTAGGTCTCAGTTTCCTCCTCGGTGAAGGGGTCATAAAGGTGTCTTCTTCACTTGTGGTTGTGACGATTAAATGACGTGAGGAACAGAACAGTGTGAAATCGGGACACGGTAAATTCTCAGTAAATATGAGTTGCCCTGTCTGTCCTGGAGCCCAGGTCTCCACCAGCTACATGAGGAGAAGGGGATTTCTCTCCCTGCGTTCATGAGCTGTGGCAGTGAGGTGGGGTGGCACTGACCGCTGACCGTCTGGAGTCAGCTTGCCAGAGGAGAGCCTGCCCCTCCAGTGTGCACTCAGTGGCGGCCTTGGGCCTTTGGGCACTCCCACGCTCCACACTCCAAAAGCCTCACCTGAGCACTGCGGAGACCGACACTCATGGGAAAGGCAAGGCCACTGGGTGACTACGTGCTTTAGTTTTTTAGCTTCCTGCCAGGCAAATTAAAAAACAAACAAACAACAACAATGAAAACAATCAACAGGACAGGGGCTTGTCCTTAAAAAGGATCATTACAATTTCAGACTTACTCTGTCTTAATTTCTGATTGATATTTAATCAGCAGTGGCTTGGAGCACCTCGGCTTTTAGTCTCTCCCGCCGTTAAGTATTTAATGATCTGAAACCTAACACTGGAGAAAACACTACCTCCAGAGGCCCTGGATCGTTCTGCGGCCCAAGGGACCTTCCGTGATGGGGCCAGGCTTACCCTTTATTTCATCTGTCTGCAAGATCTGCTCAGGTGTGCTGTTCTGTTGAATAATGTAAAATGCTATTCCGTGGAGGACAGAGTACAGAAATGTATATTTTAAGAGACTCATCTTCCCACTTCCACACCAGGCCTGACTCTGCCAACAGGTAGGTTTATGGGGAATAGCTATTGGTGTTCTGAGCAGTGATGTTAAACGAGATAGCAAAGGTCCAGCCCCAGCACGGGACTTGACACTGAGGGTAATTCCTAGTTCCATGTCCATCTTGGCAGTGCCTGAAATTACAGCAGCTAAGTTTTCTCTTTACCTTAAAGCAATGGTCCAGGTTAACATCCCTTTCTAGCCCTAGATGCTGAGAGGGTCTCACTACTTTGGTCATGAACAGGTCAACAGGCATTTTTGAGACCAGCTACATGGCTGTCCTGCCTCTCAAGGCTGGGAGAAAGAAGTGTGGTTAGATTCTAACATCAGGGCGATAAACACATAGGAAATGGGCCTTTAACCCTCGTGGGCTGCAACGGCATGGGGGATGAGGGCGCTGCCCCATGTGTTGCCTGTGGTGGTTTTAGAAGGCGGCTCTTTGTGACCAGCTTCCAGCATGTGGAGACCAGTCTGACCCTGCTTTTGCCAGCTTTAGAGGTCTGTGTAGGCAGCAGGCTGGACAGCTCTAGGCACCAGAGCACCCCCTGACATTGAGCTGGGTAGCCTTGTGGATACCCCTCCTTTGGTCAAGTTCTGCCTTCCTCCACTGCACAGAAGACAAATCCACATCCGTGTGGTGGCTGTGTCAGCTTCCCAGGTAAGTTCCTGGGGTCAGATCCTCCCCATACCTGATAATGCCATGTCCCCAGGCTTTACCCTTTCTCCTGTGACCTGGTTTTTGGTGGAGAGCTTCATTACCTGTCCCTGGACCCAGCCTAATTTATGAATGCCACGTCTAAAAATTGGGCCAATCTTTATTACTCCTGGGCAGGTGCTTTAAATGGATCTGCATGGAAGCCAGCTGGAGCAGACGGCTGAGCTCATCTGTCATTGCCCAAGGGTTTGCAAGGAGAGAGGATTCCTGACCAAAGCTGCACAGGGTGGAGACTGTGGGGGGAGATTTGGGGAGGGATGGGCAGGGGCTCATCAGAGGCTCTTCAAAGAGCCTGGCTCTCTGCTGTGACCATGTCCCAGAGGGTCCAGCAGGGACTTCTAGCAGGCACCCCGAGGAAGTGCCAAAATGGCTCAGAGAATGAGAGGGACACCTCCATGTGGGAATGTCTTTAGAGCAATAAAATACCATGAAGCCCCGTTCTCCCCTTGTGAGATGACCATGGATAACCGACCACTGCCACCTTCCTACCCAGGGGCTCATGCTAAACTGCCCAGCCCTTGGCCAGGCCCACCCCTTCTTCAGGCTCATCCATCTGGCAATGTGGGCTGTGAGAGTCTCTCACTTCTCCCTTAATCTGTCACCCAGGTCCTCCTGGTTCTTCAGCTCCTTGTCCTTGATGTTTCTTCAGTGAGATGAAATCTCCAGGGCCCGGGGCCCCTTCTATAATCCCTGTGGCCCCTCCAGCGCCACACAGAGCAGAGGCCAGCCCCCATTGCCTGCTGGGGGCTGCTGAGGGCAGAGGGGCTGGAGGCAGGGAAGCTGTTCAGATGGAAGGAGAGAAAAGCCCTGGACAGAGGGCACAGAAGACACATTTCCAGTTTGGAAATTAGGAGCCCTTGGGAGGGATTCTGTCCTGGAATGGAGAGTACATGAATTAAAATTGACTTCAGACAGAGACCAAACCTACGGATAGTGGCATGCTGGTAAATGTTTAACAATTGGCTCAGGGATAGGGGATAGATGGGTAAGGATTGTTTGTACCCTGATTGGTAGCATTTGCCCATTTCCATGGTATCCATCTTCTCATGATGGCAGGTTTCAAGCTAAAAACGGGAATCTGCTGAGCTCAGAGTTGGAAGAAATGTATCCAAGTGGCCCTGAGGAGCCGATGGGAGCTGGCTCCGGCATGTCGCTCCCTGATGTCCCCTTTGTGCAGAGCCCACCGACCTCCCCTCGGTACTTGACCCCACTCCTGGGCTTTCAGGGCCTCTGGGTCTCCTGGTCTTCCTTCTTGCCTGCTCCCCTTCACTCGCTCATGGGTCCTCGGAGCAACGGTTCTCACCCTGAACTACGTGGCACACTCCCTTGGGGAGCATTGAAAACTCCGGATGCCCAGGCCTTTCCCCAGACCAATTAAAGCAGTATCTTTGGGCATGTGACCAGGCCCCAGTAATTTCTGAAGCTCTCTGGGTGACCCCAACGTGCAGCCAGGACTGAGAACTGTTGTTTTAAAAAATATTAGTGCCGGTTTGCACTCGCGCTCAGTTGAGTCGGGCTTCTCTGGAACGGGCCCTGGCTCTTCTGTATGACCACCAGTCTCTCCAGGTGGAGCCCACATGTAGCCACCACTGACACCATCACGGAGGCTCCCCACCCCTTCCCTCCAGTTGTCCACCATTCTCCCCCAGGTGACCTCATCTCCTGTGATGTCTGCTTCTCCCATCTCAATTTCTAGCCCTGATCTCCCTTCTGAACGCTTCCTGCCTCGTCAAACCCACCTGCAGAGCCCCAGCCTCAGCTCACCTCCTCTACCACC
Source organism: Phyllostomus discolor (assembly GCF_004126475.2). NCBI lineage: Eukaryota > Metazoa > Chordata > Mammalia > Chiroptera > Phyllostomidae > Phyllostomus > Phyllostomus discolor. The sequence goes on along the minus strand of NC_040903.2, from coordinate 118,750,043 downwards.
TGAACGGGGGCTCTGAAGCCTCCGTTCATTCCGAGTCTTCTCTGTTCACACCCTTGACTTCAGACGTGGGGCTCCCGCTATGCCCAATGCCCCCCGCTTCCTTACTGTCCAGCCGTCCTGGCTCCCATCTGGGGAAGACTGGAGTCCACAGACCTTTCCGTTTCTACTCCAGCAACCCCAACAGTTCTGGCCTGGGCTTTCAGGAAGTTGCTCTCTGCACTCCTCCTCCTGTACTGGAGGTGTGATCCTCCTGAATCACTCCCCTCCTCAACCACATGCCTTGGCTGCCCTTGGCCGACAGCAAATACACGTGTGAGCCTCCCACACCTGACCTCATTACAGGCTTCACTCTTACTTCCTGCCTTCATGTTGGTTACATTCCAGCCTTACCAAAGTGTCCAAATGCCCAGCACCCTCCCGCCTTCCTTCCTGTCTGCCATCAGCCTTCCTCCCTCTTCCACCTGGGGACACCATTTATCTCGCAAGGCTCGTCTTGAATGTCACCTCCTCCATGAAGACCACTAGGCCCCCTCCATGGAATGAATTGCACCCCGTGGTAGAGCCACAAGCCACGCTGTCAGCCGTGCTCTGACGGCCCTCTGCTTCTTGAGGGATTTCAAGATCTATTCCTGTCGCTTTCTCTATATCATCTTTATAGCTTCCCAGGCCTTAACAAAGCACCTAGCAGCTAGGAGGTGCCTGTTATGTATTGCAATATTTATTTAATTAATGATTAATCAGCAGAAGTTATGGGTTAAGCCCTGTCCCCCTCCCAGATTCTTATGTTAAAGTCATTGGTCGCTTAGAACGTGATTTATTTGGAGATAGGGTTTTTATTGAGTAATTAAGCTGAAATAAGGTGATCAGTATGCATCTTAACTCTATATGACTACTGTCCTTATAAAAGGGGACTTGAACACAGACATGGGCACAAGAAGAATGCCTCATTAAGTTGAAGCCCCAAATTGGTGATGCTTCTACAAGCCAAGCAACACCAAAGGTTGCCAGAAAACTTCCAGAAGCTAGAAGGGAGGCAGGGACAGGTTCTCCTTCACAGCCCTTAGAAGGGACCGACCCTGCCGACATCCTGATTTCAGACATCTAGCTTCCAAAACAAATTTCTCTTAAGAGCAACTTGATTTGCACTGCTGTGTTATAGCAGCCTTAGCAAACTACTACAACAGGTACTACTGTCTCCCAGAACTTTGACTCAAAACTTACAAAAACCAGGATCTGTTCAAGGATCATCTTATTCCACAACTGTTTATGACACGCTGCTACTGACCGGCAAGGCAGTCCTGAAGGTACAGCAATAAACCAAAGGGACAAACCCTTCTCTCCTCGAGCTTCTTTTCAAGTGGGAAAAGACAAGCATTAAACGAAGATGTAAATATCTAATGGCCACAGCTGTCAAGGCTCCTGGGATACAGACCCTTCTTTCCGTTCTGTTTCCCTTATTTGGGTCATGAAAACTCAGTGATAAATGTTCCGTGTCTGCATTTTGTTTGCATGGGTCCACAGGAACAAAATGAGATTTGAATAATGAAAGCACCTTTTGTTTTTTTCTTCTCACCCCTCTAGTTAAAGATGGGCCAATAAAACAAATGAAAAAGATCCTTTATTTTTATTCTTTATAAAAGAAACTATTCAAAATATTCTCATGGAGCTATTGCTCTGCACAGTGCATGCTGAGAGCAATTCTCCCAGTGGCTCAGGATGTGGTTGTTGGATGTGGGAGAAGAGAATACTTGCTGTTTCATGAGGAAATGGGTGAAATGGCCCCGGGAACCAAGGCAACAGAGGAGTGGGCACGTCGCTTTGGCTGGCTGGGGCGTGAACAAAAAAATCTGACAACGAAGCCAGGAAGCCCTTTCCTAAGACAAGTCTTAACCAGGGCCCAGCTGGCTAAGGAGCCAGGGCAGCGAGGGTGTGCTTCAAATCCAAGCCTCTGGATAATTTTTTTTTTCTGGGTGAAGAATCACAAAGACTCTAATTTGAGAATCTATAGAATGGTAACACCTCATTTAGCTAGTGTCATTAGGGAGTGAGGAGTTCCACGTAAGTGAGTTTTCCAGATAATTGAACTTTATTCCCCTAAGTGCCAAGGCTTAAAAGAAATTAACCACTTTGACAGAAAGCTTTCTAAAATATGTTCTTCTGCTTTCACAAGCTGTACCCAGATAGATATTTAGCCCCTTCTCAGCAACTCGGATGGTTAGGACCCTCCACATCTGTTTCTGGGTTGGGCTGCGTTGTAACCGCTTCCAGGGCTGGGGTTCTCAGCCGTGACTGCACGTTAGAATCATCCAGAGAGCTGAAAAGTCCTGACGCCCAGGCCCAGCCCCAGGCCATTTAATTCAGAATCTCTGGGCGGGAGAGCCAGGCGCGAGTGCTTATTAAAGCTCCCAGATGATTCCAATGTGTAGACAGGTTTGAGAACTGCCACTCTAAGATGTGCTGAGTTTCCTCCAATCATAAAAAATGACGCGAAGCATAGCAATCATGATACAAGTGATAGCTCCTGAGTCAGACACTCATCTGCTGACCCACATACTTCATGTCCTTTAGTTCCTGTGGGTGAGGCTCTGAGTTCTGGTTTTTAGGTGGGGAAACTGAGCCTCAGAGTACCAGGAATTTTCCCACCCTCACTTAGCTCAACAGCATTGTCAAAACACCCAGCTCTGCCTCGCCAAAGCCCTCCTCTGTGAGAGGGCCCTCTCCTGCTCTGCATGTGAAGCACTTTCATCCACCAGGCAGTATTGTCCCATCCCCTTCTTCACACTGAGTTTCCAGGAACAGCATTCTGAACCTGAGCTTCTAATCAGCCTGGGACCGGGACTCCAGGTCACTCAGCTTGGTGGGACTACGTGCAAACTACAAGTAAACAGGCTTCCAGCGGAGGCTGAAAAAGAAGGCTCTTTCTATGAAAAATGCATGTGAACTCTGGGATGCAGCTTTGGAAAACCTGTTTTTCTTTTCCTTTTCTTAAAAGATTTTATTTATTTATTTTTAGAGAGAGGGGAAGCAAGTGAGAAGGAGAGGGAAGGAAACATCCATGCAAAAGAGAAACTGATCAGTTGCTTCTTGTGCACCTCCAACTGGGGACCTGGCCTACAACCTAGGCATGGGCCCTGACTGGGAATAGAGCCAGCGGTCTTTCCACTTGCAGGATGATGCCCAGCCCACTGAGCTACACCGGTCAGGGCTGGGAATGTTTTTCTTGTGGAGGACCTGTGATGGGTGTGTAAATAAATCAATTCACTTCTCTGCTTTTTGTCTGTTCCTTGAGGGATCCCCACGCACTGGGCACATGCAAGGTGCTCAGTCAGTATTTGCTGAATCCATTTAGGAGATGGCCCCTAGCTAGGCACTCGGACCACGTGGGAGGCGGGCTGGAGGTCCTTCTTTGGTTAGCTCCCGCCTCTGTCTGCCTTTATGAACCCAGTCTCCTTTCTGTCCTGCCAAATATGTCCTGTTCTGGGCTGCTTACCAGACACTGAACTTGTCCCAAATATCTCACCTCGATGCTCTTGTGCCAACTTCCTCCACATTCCCTTCCCTGAGCCCTGCAGAGTCTCTGAATATAAGGGGGGTCACCGGGCCCTGTCCTAGGAGCTTCCACCAAGGTCTTGGCCCTTGGGCGAGAAGCCCACTCTGTTCTAGCATCAATTTCTGCATCTGTAAAATGGGGATGGTACCACCCATCTCAAGGAGTTTGAAGAAAATAAGGCCTGTAAAATACCGGACCCAAATGACCACTCAAGGCATGGGTGCTGATCCTCTTGAGGGATCAGCTGAAACCCACAGGTCTCCACCAAGTCCTCCCTGCCTCCCTCTCTGGCCACTCTAGCTTGGACCCCGGGTACCGGGCTTGATAAATCCTTAGAGTCACACAGCTCAAATCAATGTCCATTTCTCTCAAATTGGCTCTTGGCGGTTGAGGAGTTTACACATCCCCGTGAGTAGAGAGGTGGGTGCTGGTGACTAGAGGAGAGAGGCCTGGAAGAACCCCAGCGGTGTTTCTGCAGACGGCAGCACAGGAGGCTCAGCTTGCGTTCTGGCCCCTGGTCTGCGGCTGGGGCCGAACCGGTCCGCGCACGTGGGCCTCACTGCTGCCTCGGCCTGTATCTTTGTGCCTGCGTCTGCTCTCTCCAGCCTCCGCAGGCCCAGCCCAAGAGCAGAAGGCTGTCGCGTCCCCCCACTGGGGCCTAATTCCGTAACCACACAGAGCCTCCAACCTCTCTGAACACAGGCCTTGTGAGACCTGAGCTTGTATGGGCTTCCGAATGCAAACAAGCAATGAAGTATTTCAAAACCTGGTATTTCACCAGAAACGGCTCTTCAGAGGGGCCCAAAATACACAGCCCAGTGTTTGCACTTAGAGTGGGAGGCCCAGCCCGAGGCCCAGCAGCCAGGTCTTCCCTGTGTCAACAAGGGAAGGAAAGCAGTTTGGCTGTGTTTGGGGAGACCTGACAAGGGGTTTTCCGACTGGGGCTGGAGAAGGGAGGGCAGGGAAGGCGGTTGCCAGCTCTTCTGGCTGCTTCCTGCAAATGGCGTGGAGACCCTGGGGCTTTCTCGTGAGCCCAGGGAAGGACCTCACAGGGAATTCCCCCAATAATAATAACAGCAGTTCCTGTTGCTGTGTGAGGTGTGCTAAACTGTTTCCATTGTTTGTTCCCTATAAACCAGATGAGGGCTGTCCGATCATTGCCCCCATTTTGTAGATTAGAGAACTGAGGCTTGGAGAGGCTTGGCTCACGTGTTGATCAACAGTGGGGCTGACTTTAGTGTGAACGGGCCTGGTCGCTCCTACTGGTAAGCAAATTTGGCGTGGGCGCTGCCAGGGCCGCCCTCCCTTCAGGTCTGGGCACTGAAGACCCTGAGAAGAATGCAGTGCACCTCACAGAGCGGCCAGTTGAAGGGAGGGGAGCCCCGTGGGCCCGCGATGCCGTGTGCAAGCACTTAGGCTCTCACAGAGGTTTATTCAAAGTGCCGTGGGAGTGGGGAAAGGAAGCTCTCCCCGCTCCAGGGCCGCATCTGGAAGAAGGCCCACTGAGCCAAGTCCCGAGGGGACAGTTGGCACTTTCCAGGCAGACAGGAAGGAGGGGACACTGCAGGCCGTGTGGCTGGCTGAACCCTGCATGTACGCTGTGTTCCTGGCGAGAGAGGTGGGTGTGGGGAGGAAAGTAGGCTGGGACTGGGCCTCAGCAGAAATTGGAGGACTCGGGGGAGCCCAAAGGGTGAGCTGGGCTGTGGCTGACCTGCACGGCCAGGGAGACACTGAGGGGTGACAGGGCAGCAGTGATCCTGTCCTGGGGTCTCTTGGCACATCAGTCCCCAAGAGGACCCTAGTGACAATTTCTTGAGGCCCTACGCAGACAGCGTGGGTAGTGATGGCACAGTGGTGGTGTCCCAGATGTGCCCAGGACTTGCCAGTGTCTTCTTTTTGGCAGACCCATTCTTAGCACAGGTCTGAGATGCAGGTATTCTTGGCCTTGTGGTACTGATGAGGAGGATGGGAGGGGTGGGATGGCTCTGCGTTCTGTGTCAGGAGATGGGGGATCTTTGTGGTGTGGTTGTGGGAAGGTCCGTTCACTTCCCTCCACGGGTCTCAGTTGTTTAGCAGAAAATGAGGAGGGTGAGATGGTCGCTGAAGTCTGGCTTGAAGAGAAACTTCTACAAGGAGATGAAGGGGCAGAGGTTTGGACCACAGAGTCTGCCCTGCCTGCCCCAAGGGTGGGACAAGCCTGGACCGGGAGACCAGCCCACGAAGGAGGCTCACCCCCATCTCATGCAGGATGTACAACCATGGGCAAGTCATTTCACTGCTACAAATGGAGATAATTATCCCCCTCTTGGCACACACACGGGGTTATTGTGAACATCAGATGAGGTAACGAGCGCAGAAGTGCGCTGTGTGAGCTGTAAGGTATGGTAAAGAGTTGAATTACCTTCCGGTTTAAGGACCATAGGGACCATTTAACCCACTTTTCTCATATTTCAGAAGAGGAAACAGAAGTTCAGAGTGGCTGTGACTTGTCCAAGCTTCTCTGGTCAGAACTGAGACCAGCTCCTAGAGGAAATACCTTCCCTTTAACCACGGCTGTTGTTGCTATGATTCATTTTGTCATAAAAAAATTTAACCACCACCCAGCTGACCCTTGGTAGGAGCATCTCTTTGCCTTCAAAAGAAAAGAAGAAAAAAACTCCAAACCTCAGTGACCACAGAGCAGTGCTTCTCAAGAAAAACCGCGGCCCGCTGCCACTGGGAATGCAGCACGACAGGGCCGGCCTCGCCGCCGGCCGTCGGACAGACGTGGCCTGTTCTGACAGCTCCGTGGCCAATGTCTTGCTGTCACCAAGCTCCTCCAAATCACTGGGGGAGGTTGTTTTGATATTTGATTAACCACAGAGAGTAACTTGTGAGTGCTTGAGCCAGGCAACTTCAAAGCCGTGGCGGCGCTGAGTGCTTCAGCCTGTTAGAGATACCCCTGCATCAGGAAAGTGGTGGTGGGCAAGGCTCCAAGAGGGAAGATAAGTGGGCTGTTGGGAGAAATTAATATGAAGAAAGGAAGTGGTGAATGAAGTCGAATGAAAACAGGTCCCTACGATATCCACGACTCATAAATTTCATTGATATGCGGGATGTGAGTTCCCTGCTCTCCCTTGAGTTAGTAAACGGCTTGTCCTCAGAGCGACCCTTCCAGAAGATTCATAGATGAGGGCGCTGAGAGCAGATGAGGCGGCGGGGGGTGGTGGGGGTGGGGGAGGGCTGGAAAGCCTGTGTAACTTTTCGGCAGAGCTCACATAAAGTCCCGCCTCTCCTGTGGGGAGCATCCTATGAAGATCAGCCCTGAGATCAGCCAGGCGCCTGCCTAGAGCAGGTCCAGGGAGACAGGTGCAGGCAGAGGCACGCAGGCAGCTGATGATGGCGGGATGGGAATGGAGGTGGGAAGGACCCAAGGCAGGAGGAAAAACTGAGTCCTAATTTCTTACCAAGGTTACTCAGGTTAATCTACTGCAACCCATTTATCGCCAATAGCCCCCTTTATTATTTGTAACCACCATGAACCCCCTGATGTGAGAGATTATATCTGCCAAATGAATTCATGTTTCCATCTTATTATTTTTATTTTTAAATTAGAAATCTCTGTAAGCTCTTGTTTAGAGATCTAACTCTCCTGGGGAGCCAAACAGGGTCTCCTGGCACTGCCACTGTTGAAAATGAGGGTGCTGTCTCTAGTTGTCCCCCAAGATGAGGAGGTGCTGCTGGAGCTGCAAAGGGTCCACACACAGTTGTCCAGCCTCTGCTTGATCCCCCTCCCAGCACCGGGCAGGGCTCCCGGGCTGCATGCAACAAAAGGCTAAGTGGGCTAACTTCAAAAAAGAAGGGAGCTTGAAGGAAGGGTGTGGGAAAGTCCACAGGATGGGAAGAGGATGAAAACAGCCAGGAGCTAACTGACAGGAAGCAGGATGGCCTCAGAGTTCCTGGAAGCAGCCCTTCTCATCCCCCTGCCTGGCCTCTTCTGGCCGACTACATGAACTCCAGCCCTGTCTGCTTCCTTGCTTCTGCTCAGGACCTAGAGTCCCAGGGAAGTCTCGCTGGCCAGGTGTCCACCCCCTGGCAGAGGGTGTTTCCAGCAAAGGGGCCTGGGGTCATGGGAAGGGGGTTGTCCCCATTTTCCAAGGAAACTCAGGCCTCCACTATTTACTACAAACTGAGACTGCGTGTTATGAGGGGAGGTACCCCCAAAAGAAATTGGGGTTCTTGTGGGAGGAGAACAGATGCTAAAGCCCCCTCCAAATCAAATGTGTGCTTCTCACTGGCCTTCCTCACTCAGAGTCTAGGGAGATGGGCTGGGTTGGTTTTTATTTAAGATGTTTTTGGTTGTACTTGGCAGAAACCAACTGAAACTAGCTGCATCAAAAAAAAGGGGCCTTCTCCTAGGGGACCATGGAGAGTTCTAGGCCTCAGGGAGGGCCGTCCAAGGACCCCACCTCTCTGTTGTCCTGTCTTTCTACTGGAGACTACAGGGTCTCTAGAGTGGGGTCTCCTCTGCTCATGTGGGCCTCTCTCTCTGTCCCTTTCCCTCTCCTTTCCCTCTTCCTCTCTCTCTCCCTCTAGACTGTCTGCCCTTTGCCCACAGCCCCACATTTACATTTCCACCATTCAAGAAAGCAGTCCAGCTGTCTGATTGCCACTTGGCCTCAATTATGATTTTCCCAGAGGAAACAGGGTTGTCTCTGCTTGGTTCAGACAGTCATCCTTGCTCCAATCAGCTGCGGCCAGTGGGCAGAGTTGCACGGTGTAGACTGCCTGCCGGGAGCCTCACCCCAGGCAGTGGGAACTGAGGGAGGCAGTGAAGGGAAAACCTTAACAGAAGCACTGAGTCCAGCAAACCAAGAGCATCTCTAATTCCACAGAAAGTCAGAGGCAAAGAATAAGGGTCCTATGTGGAGGTGGGGGTCACTGCGAGGGGCAGAAAGTGGGAGTCATGTTGAGAGTAAACAGGAGTCATAGCCTTGGGAACTGCCTGAAGTTACCTAAGGTCTTTGCCGCTCACTTTCAGGAGCTGCGCTGGGGCATGATAAGGAGGGAGTCAGCTTGGCTTCAAGAACCACACATGGAGTCAACAGTTGTGCAAAACTGGGCCACAGTTTTGAAAAAGTAATTTATACTTTTTCCAAATATACCCACATGGTTCTAAGAAACTGAGTAACACCAAAGGCTTCGGGTGCAAAGCAGCCGTCCCTGCGCACTGCTCCCCACCCCTCCCCACTCCTGAGAGGAAGCAGACTCAGCTCCCCAGGACAGCGTCTCTTCCTTATCTCCGTACACTTCCAAGTAACCTGCTGTGCGGTTCCCCTGCCCCGCCTCCCATTACCTATTGACCTCTTATTCTGGTAATTGAGGGCTTAACTACTTTACAAGCTTATCTCCCACATTTCTCCTTCTCTCATGATCCAACTATGTTATATCTCAGTTTGGGCCCGTGTTTATGTTATCGCAGCTAGGAAATACTGTTTCTGCACGGCTCAAGTCAGGTACTATGATTACATCCACCCTTTTATACATCGTTTTGTTTTTCTTTCTTTCTGTTTTTTAATCTTTACTCGAGAACATTTTTTCACTGCTTTTTTTTTTTTAACAGAGAAAGGAAGGGAGATGGAGAAACAACAATGTGAGAGAGAAACATCGATCGGTAGCCTCCTGCATGCACCCAGACTGGGGATTACATGCACCTGGACTGGGTGGGGATCGAATCCACAGTGCTGGCATGTGCCCTGACCAGAAATTAAACCCACAAACTTTCAGTTATGGGACAATGCACCGACCAACTGAGCCACACTGGCCAGGGCATTTTGTTTCTTTTGATATTACTTTCCTTGCTTTTTTATTTGTTCAGATCTCTAAGCTCCAAAAGCACTACTGAATGACTATCAATGTTGTTTTCTGAAAGTTTAGAACAACAATTTCATCTCCATGGCTCTCCCACTGCACCGCTCATTTGGACCAGCTCATCTGGGCCGCTCGGGGCTCCGGGCTGCTGTGCCGTAGTCATCTGAAATTGTGCCAGTTTCTCAGGTGGGATCCTTGTTTCTTATAATTCCATTTGTTCCCACTTTTTGGTTTATTCTCTTGTTTGGCTGAAGCACATGCTATAGTAATTTCCTAAGAAAAGGCGCAGGGGAGCTTAATTTTTTGCATGTCTGAATGTATTTATCCCAACACCACACTTGGTTTATAATCAGGCTGAACACAGAATTCTGTGTTGGATATCATGTTCCTGACTGCATTTTGTGGACATGTTTCCATGGAGTTCTACTTCCTCAAGCCCCCGCTGAGCTCTGACACCAGGCGGATGCTGTCGAGGGCAGGGACCGGCTCTGGGAGCACAGCTGCTCTACATGTGGACTTCCAACCACCGCGCGTCCTTCAGCTCCGCGCCACCCCACGGGCGTTCACAGAGGGAAACGTGCAAGCACCACCGAGCCTCTCAGCAATTCTTCGAGGCAAATCAATTTGTTTCCTATTGGTCTCCCTTCTGCAAGTGCTTGAGTCTATAGCGCTCTCCATCCTGCTGAGTCACTATTGCCCTTAATGACTTCCCAGAGTCCATATTAGTGTTGAAATCTCCTATCTCCTGATGTCATAAGACAGTTTTGGAGTTGGGATTTTATATGTCCCCCCTATTACTGTCAATTTAATGAGATGTTGAGAGTAAGGGAAGGTCAAGGTGTATTAAATCCACCACATTTAACTGGATTAGAATCTTGATTTTTTCCCCTACCATTAAAACAGAAACATTTCCCATGTTGTTATAGGTTTTATGGATTTCTTTTGTCATTGATGTATAGTATTTTCTATTCCATCAAGAAGATGTGGGACGGTTTACTTTACCCAGTCTCTTATTACTGGATGTTTAATTTGCTCTAATTTTTCACATAATGAACACCTTTATGCATATGGCTCTCTCTGTACTTTGAATTATTTCCTTAGGATATATTCCAAAGGATACAAATCTTTTAAAAATCCTCATGAGTTTTGCCAAACTGCTCATAATGTTCGTACCGGTTTTCCCTGTGGGCAAGAGAAAGGGGCAGGCTGTTGTAACCACCTGGCTAGTCTCTGTGCGTGTCTTGTCGAAACTCCAGCTCTCCCGTCGTGAACGTGTGGGAGCTGACAAAGGCGTTCATTCTTGCTAAGAAATGTCCACATGCTTGTCTCGACCAGTTTAAAACAAAATGCCTGTGAAGGAAGAAAGGAACGTAGATTCCTTTATTTTCTTCCGTAGTCTTACCTCTGTATGGGGGGAGGGGGGATACAGGGAAAGGAAAACTGATTTTTAAGAGGTTATTGAAAAAAAAATAGCATATGTTGAAACCAGCCTGGATGATCAGTAACTATAAACAGGAGAATCTTATACTTCACTCCATTTCTCTTGGAAGGAACAAAAGCATTTTGGTGCACCAGTAGGGGCGCTGTCTCAAATCTGCTTGTGAAGACTTGTAGACCTTCAGTGACGGAGGAACTAGCAAGGCTCTTAATTCAGGGCCCAATTTTGCAGACGAGAAGACAGAACCCAGAGAGGGAAAGGGCTGGTGCATGGCTGCAGAGCAAAGCCTGAATGAGAGCCCTGGGCTCCCCAGGTTAGGATGTTCTCCTCAAAATCAGGCACACCTGGATCAAGGCTGGTTTTTGTCAGCATCTTGTCTGTTAACGAATACAGTCTCGACATGGCACATGGTGGGTCGGGGGCTTCTCCCCAGCCCAGGACTCTGGGGAAAGCCACAGTAGCAACAGTTGAATCAATATTGCACTTTGCAGGGAGCCTATTGGCAGCTGGATGTATGCCAAATTGTGTCTATTGGGTTATGGCAGTTTAGGGCCTCCCAGTGGAAAAGCTATCTGTGAGGCTGGCTAGGCGTGGGAGTGTGATGTTTGGGTTCTGGTGACCCCCAAAAGCCTAGAAATCCTCAGGACTTGCTGTACAGAGTCTAAGTGCCCAGCCAGGCCCTCCCTGCACACCAGAGCCTCGCTTGGACCCTTACAATGGGTTTTTCCAGAACTCTGACTGGGTCCGATCAAGTGTTTCCAGTGCCAACAGTTGGAATTGGGGAGCATCCTGTGAAAACAGGCCCAGTGGTGGTTGTCCTTCATTCCCAGAGCCAGGAGGCTTCCCATGGATCCTCTGTGCTTCCCCATCGAGCCTGACTAAGCTAATGGGCTCCAGTGTCAACTGCCAGGAGCCCATCTTGCCTCCACCACCGGCTGGTGGGCCTGGTCTGAGCACATCAACATCCCTGAGCCCAGCTGCCTCAGTGACAGAACGGAAGACATCAGGTTGAACACATGAAATTGCTGTTATTCATCCATTTCCGACTTACAAAACCAACAAATTCCACGTGGCTGAATCTTCTAACAGAACCTCACTTACAGCAATTTGAAAATTGAAGTTTCTATCCAACCCTTAGCACATACCCACAGTGCACTATCCACCAGTGTCAGTACTTATTTTCTAGGCAAAGAAGAAGAAGCAAGAGAACACATATTAAGCGTTTACTATTAGCTAGGTATTATGCTTTAGATGTCATGTCATTTCATTCTCTTAACAAGTCTAGGGAGGATTGTCGAGAGAATGACGTGAAGCACCCCACCATCCCCCACAATGTGAATTCTCCTTTGCTGTAACAGATGAGGAAACTGAGGCACAGAAGGTAAATAAACTGCCCCAAATCACACGGCCAGTTGGTGGCTGAGCTGGGACCACAGCCCAGATGTTTCTAGCTCTGGAGACCACGTGTGTTCCCTGCAGTGCCTTCTCTGCCGCTTTCGGGGTCTCGCTGAAGAAATCTGGAGTGTTGGGGACTTAATGGTCTCTTTCCCCAAATTTTAAATCAGGGAAATAAAAGGTTATTACAAGTTATCTCCAGTGAGTTAAAAAGTCTCACATGTATAATGTTTTGTTTGAATTCATAAAATAGTACCAATCATCATTGGTACATCAAAAATAGGACCAATCAAAAAGCATCTCCTATCTTCATTCTTTAGCTAAGAAAACTGAGTCTCAGAGAAATTATAGGACTTGCCTAAAGTCATACAGCAGGAATACACCTCCTAGTCTGCTGGACTCCAAAACCTTTGCTTTCTCTGTGTGGGGGCGAGAAGCATGGCTTCTCATGTCCTGCAGAAAGGGCCACAGCCTGTCTGGTTGCTGGAATATTCCCTCCAGGTCTGAGCTGGTCCTCCTCCCATTCTTACCATCCTGGCTACATTTCACCCACCTGCAACGGTGCAAGGCCCGGAAGGCAAGGCCCCGTCACATCGCTGGGATCACGGTGAAGGGCAGCCTCCTGGCAGTAGCCCCCCTTCTCCCAGCACACACGCACCAGAGCTCTGGGGGGAGCAGAGGGCCCTCCTGGCTCAAAATAGCTCTGTGTTATTAGCAGCATTTAATTGAAGGTGTTTCGAGGGCAGCCTCCACCGGGCCCAAACCAAATGGAAAATGACACACTGTCAAATTAATGTCCCCAGACCATGATAAATGGCTGGGGTGGTGAGTAATGCTTCCATTTCTTGTTTTAAAAGAGAAGGATGCAGCCAGGCCCTGTGTGTCTGTCCCTGTTGTGTGGGGAAAGGTCAGGGGCATCCTGGGGATAAATAGCATCCCTCTCTGGCCCGCCCACCTGGGATGGGCTTCTCCAGCTTCTCCTGAGCTGTGCTCTCTCTCCCTTCCTGTCTCTGGTGGCTGATGGGTGACATTGCCAAAGAGCCAAAGAGCTTGCAAGCCTCCAGACCAATGTCCAGGGAGGAAGGAGCAGGAGATAAGGCTAATCCTTCACCATCCACCAGTACTTTATACCTTCCAGAGCGCAGTCACCTCGGTTATCTCAGTCGATTAGTTGGCATTTGAGGTCCATTTCTGACCTGCAGCTGCACCTCTCCATGTCCTCGGCGTCACCCTTGTGGATTCCTTAAACTCACTCTGCATTTGCAACCTCTTGTACCACCTAAACGTGATTGCTAAGTGTCTGCTCTGTGCCAGGCCAAGACAGAGCAACAGTGGGTCCCCTCCCGGGAGGACACAGATGACCCCGGATGGCCAGAGTTGGCCTGACATCCCAGCAGGGCTGCAGTGGTCTCCTGTTGAACATAAACAATTTCCCAGAACAAAAACTTCAGACGAGGCCACAAGCAAGACAAAAACAAGACCGCTCTGTAATCGTGTCTGAACACAGACAAAAATGGGAACATTGTCCAAACCACAGAAATCACCGAACAGTCTCCTGTCCTGGCTGATATCAGCGACGGCTGCCCGCCTCGTTAGCAATTATAACTTAGCTTTGCCCTTTCCTTCCCTCCTTCTAGATAAGATTCATTAAGACAGTCACAAAATTACTCCCTCCCAACTTCCTGGAAGCCTTCACTACAGAACAAAGCTCTGCTTCCTTCAGTCCTCCCCCAAATCCCTACCTCCCATCAGCCCAAGTCCTCGAACCATTTCCAGCACTCTCTCACTGAGGCTCCCCACTGTCCCCCACGGTGTGAGCCCTCCTTTGTTACAGCAGGTAATACATGCACCTTCATTCAAATACAGTTATGTTCCCCGCGGTCTTTGGCTGGTGGCATTGGCACTGTCAATTTTGGGCCCAGGACAGGGCAGAGTTATGGAAGAGCTACACTGTCTCACAAATAGCCTGTTACAAGAGCTGGAGTGCCGGGCCCATTCATGCTGGATGGGAGCTTTTATGGAGAAGACGGCATGGGCTGGTTGTTGAAGGAGCAGAAAAGTGAGCCAGTGAGGCACAGGGAGAGCGTGCCAGGTTCTGTCATGTGACAGGACCCTGAGCAAAGGCCCAGAGGTGCACACTGGCATGAGGCAATGTAGCATTTCCTCTCTGCTCTCCTTGCCTCTCAATACAGGGGAAATTCCGCTTATCCTTCAAGACTCAATGCACATGTCACCTCCTCTCAGTAGTCCTCCTAGGCCGCCTTGCAGTTACTTTGCCACTCTGAGCTCCAGTTTCCCTGTTAGTAAAATAAGAAGATTGACTAAATCAGTAATTTGCAAGCTTTTTGTTTAAAAGGAATACAACCCTTTGCACAAAGGTGATCTTACACAGGAGCCCAACTAATAAAGAGCATAAACAAATAAACGGGTCTGCTGTGGTTGAAATGGGAGCCAGGAGCCTGCTCCTCAGGTTTTTGGCGATGCCTAGTGGGCTCCTGGAGACCCTAAGGGCTTCCTCAGTGCCAGCTGGAAGGCATGAGAGGAAAGGGCGTATGTGGTCCCCCTCCAACCCTTTAATCCAGTCTTCCCCACTCTCCTAAAAGCTCCCCAAGGTCGAGCCATGTCCTCATTGGTTCCCTTTCTCCATGCCCTGCACATGGAGGATGCTGAGCAGACACTGTTTCAATCCACACAGTCCTCACGTCAGCCCTGCCAGGTTCTTGCTCTCCCATTCTTCTGACACGGCTGCTGAGGACCCCAAGGAGTCCCAGGTTAGGCAGGGGCAGTGGTTCAAGCCAAACAGGGTGTGAGTAGCCAGCCAGGGATCGCCTGATCTACCCCCCACGGCCCAGCACTTCCCCACTGTGTGGAGTCTGGGGTGAAAGGCCCGCTTGGCACGTCCGTCTGTCTGCCTCTGTGGGCCCAGGCTCCTTTCCTCCCCTGTGACAGCCTGACCCACTATTGAGGGCACACGGTGGCTCTCCCAGCTCCATTACTGCCAACTCTCCTGCTGCCGCAAACAGACCATCAGTCCCTGATGATACATTGCAGAAAATTGGTTGTCAGGCCAATAAATGTATCCGATTGGATTTTTGACATCCGAGCGAACCCATTTGTAAGGCATTTGATTAAAGTGCTAAAAGGTAGCACAGCAATAGCTGGGCAGAGCTGCCCTCAGTCTGGCCTAAAAAGGGTGCCGTCCTCCCTCTGGGTGACACGCTCCCTCCTTCCCCATCTGCTCCTCTCCCTCCTTTCCCATTTTCATCCCTCACTGCTCTGCAAGTGCAGCACTCAATCAGGGCTCTGGGTGGTGGGAAGGACAGCCTGGCCAAGCAGGAAGGGATTGCCTTCCCTTGGCTGCCTGCTTCACAGGCTCAGGCCCCCAGGATCTGGCCCAGGTCCCCAGCCAAGCCCCACCTGCACCTGCCCTTCCTCCTGGACCATCAGCAGGCATCAGCACCAAGTCCTGGCCGTTCCTTTTCCTGGGGCTTAGAGAGCAGAAATAGTTCCTTTTGGACAGGCTGGTTCCCATCTCCACTCAGCCTCTCCTGGGCTTTGAGATCCTGGTGAGTTCATATCCACGGGCCTATTTTCCCACCTGAGAAATGGGGATAATAACACAGACACTGCTCCATGCACACGTTTCTACAGCTTGCATTGGAAATGGCATGCCAGTTAATTAGGGAACATGATACAGGTTACTGGACTGCGACTGGTGATGGCATTATCTTGGTGGGAAAGCCCACATGTGGGAAACGTGCTGTCTCATTATTTTTAGTTGGCAATCGCAAACTGCATGTTTAAGTGTAAGACTGTAATTATTGGAATCATCACAGGGAAAATAACTTTTTAGAGTTCCTTCTTTTCTTTCATTCTGTGATCTCTTCTTTTCTATTGACTAAGTTTCTTCTGCAATACTGGGACCACATGTTTCTTAGGAACCCAGTCGTCCCATTGCAGCAGCAGCTGAGAGAAGGACATGGGGAGGAGGATGAGAGGTCGTGCATGCAGTACTCGGTGCAGGGTGGATGTTCATCAGTTCCTCCCCCTTCCTCCTCTCCCTTCCTCCTTCTTACAGCCTTCTCTCTTCAGCCTCAGACCCACCACCCTGCGCAAACTCTCATTACCCTTCTAAGGTCTGGAAAATAGCCTTCCAACTAGTCTCTCTGTCCTGTTCTCTCTTGCCCTGCATCCCCAGTCCACCTTACATGGGGTCTCTGTATTTATCTTCCTGAAATCCAACCTCATACTGGCACTCACCCCCAAGCTGCAAGACTGAGCAGTTCCTGGGTCCCTAGAACACCTGCTTCCAGCCGTATATCCCAAAGCTGACCTCCCTGCACAAACCTCTTTCCAGTTTCCCCCAAACAGCTAATCCCCCTACACAAACTTCTTTCCAGTTGTTCCCCAGCACCTAGAATGCTTTCTTGCCCACACCACTGTCCCCTGATCTCCACCGTCCAGGCCACCCTCTGCTGGTTCTCTTTGTGTGCACAGTTTGTGCTCAGTCTGCAGCTCCTCGAACCCTGGGGCAGTGTCCCATGCATTTCTTCCTCCACATTGTTCCTTTCAGAACCAGGCCACAGCACTCTGGAAACTAGCTAATTGGCCAAGAGCTCATCTCTGATAGTCTGAAGCTAGAAGGGCCTTATATACTCACATATTTTCAAGACCCCAGATCTGAAGGCATGCTTGGCACAGGCCCTGATAATGACATAACATGCCCTAAATGAGGATAGATCTGGCAAACCTGGGCTCTGGAGCCTGCTTGAGCCGGGAGAGAAAGGTAGGGCCCCTGGAGTGCACTTGAGCTACACTAGGATGTTCTGCGGTGCATCGTGCTGCTGTGCCTGAGCCCCCGTGCTGGGCCTCCACCTGGTTCACCTTGCTGTGCCTTCCCTGTCCCTGTGTGTGAGAGGAAGTGGTATGACTGCCCTATGTCCCTTTCAGGCCTGGTCATTCTGGTAGATGGAGTTGAATTAGGAGGCTCATGTGTCTCTGAGCTGGAAGACAGGCTTGCAGGCAGCTGTGGCCTCCCCAGAACTGGAGGCACCTTTGCAGCAAAGCCTCCCTCCCTCCCAGGAGTGAGCATCTCTGCCCTCAGCCTCCTGCCTCAGCTGTACCTCGCTTGGGACTCCCTATCCAGCTGGGCCGAGCTGTCAGAAGCCTCCTAGATGCCTGGAGCCAGTGAGTGTGGAGCCCCAAGCTCAAGCCCACGCAAGGTGCTGCTATAGTGGGTTGAATGGTGACCCCCTAAACAGATGTCCACGCCCTAATTCCCAGAACCTGGGAATGTTTTCTTATACGAAAAAAGGGTTTGTGCAGATTTTATTAAGTTAAGGATCTTGAGATGTAGAGGTCCTCCTGGATTATCCAAGTGGGTGCTAAATCCAATGACAAGTGTCCTCATAAAAGACACACGGGATGTTTGACAGAGAGGAGGAAGCAATGTGACCATGGAGGCAGGAAATGGAGTGATGCAGCCTCAAGTCAAGGAACGTCTGGGGCCACCAGCAGTTGGAAGAGACAAGGAATGAAATTTCCCCTACAGTCCCCAGAGGCTGACAACTTGATTTTGGACTTCTGGTCTCCAGACTGTAAGAGAAGACATTTCTGTTGCTTTAAGACACCCAGTTTGTGGTGCTTTGTTACAGCAGCCATGGGACCCTAAGGCACCTGTCCTCGGGCAGCTGCCTGCTCCACACCCTCCCGGGCAGCTGCCTTTCGCAGGCCAGCTTCAAGGGCTGTTTGCCTCGCAACTGTCTGCGCTCCTACTGCTCAACCAGCACCTTCCCGAGGGAGGAAGAGGGGCAATTTTTCTTCAGGCCGTCTTCCCTACTTAGGCAGCCTCTCACACTCACCCCTGTTCCCCATCCTGGGCCCAGGGACCCCTTAAGCGCTCCCCTCACTTCTGGATTCTATAGACCTCTAGCCATTTTCCTTGTGGGTTCCAACATGATCACTTTGTCATTGGTGTCCCTTTGTTTCTCCAGTGGAATGGCAGGTCTTATCTATCACTTTACAGAGCTAAGTGGAAACTTGAGAGACCACCTCATTACCCTCCGCCCTTCTAGAGATGGGAAGGAGGCCCAGAGAGGTCAAGGACCTCAGCCCCCGCTGCCAAGGCCCCACAGGGAGTCAGAAGGACAGGGCCCTGGGTTCCTGGCTTCTAGTGCCAGCTCTTACCACTGCACCACACTTCTTGCTCTGGGCCCAGTGAGACCTTCTGCCGACTTGGTTTCTGATGAAATGCTTGATTCTGTGTGTTTGAAAATGTGTGTCCCATTCTGATGCTGGAGTTTCTTAGCCTCTCCCTGGGCGGGGACCCTGCCCAGGGTCTCTGGGCTCCTGTGAGATCAAGTGCAGAAGGCTAAGAGGACATCTGACCTGTGACTGTGTCCTGGACTGCTCGGGCTCAGGGCCAAGGGCCTCTGTCTAAGGCTGAGACAGCTAAGGGCAGTTGAGGGGCAGGCAGACGTAGGTGCTCTGTCCTGCCTTTGTCCCTCACTGTACAACAGACAGAAAGTTCTGTCCCTTCTCTAGGCTTTGCTTTCTCATCTGCAAAATGGGCAGAGTTACATGACTGGTACCTGCCCCAAGTTCAATATAAGATGAGGGCTAAGGGTTTTGATCCAGAGGGGATCTCTAGGCTCTCTTCAGCCCCTTAGCATTCCTGTGTTAAGACTGCACAGGAACGAGGCAGGAAACATTCGAACAACTGCTGCCACTGTGACAGGGGTGGACCCACAGGACTTTAAAGCCCTGGCTGACTGAGAGTTAATCTCTTCAGCCCTTATTTTCTTTATCTGTAAAATGGAAATAACAGCACTACTGCCCAGGGTCATCCTGAAGATTAAATAGAAGAACAGAGGTACAACTCAGAGCCCAGAGATCTAAGGGTATTAAGTGGCCCAGTGATTAATCCCAATGGGATTTGCGTGCCTGGTATATAGATGATAATAAATGCTCATTACCCACAGTGAGAGCTGTGGGCTAGGGCTCACTCAACCCGAAGTCTCCAAGGCTCATAGAAGGTCAGGCCTGAAGGTCACAAGGAGAAAAGAAGGCCAGAGAGGCTCATCTAGAAATTGGGGAGGGGACATGTTTCCAAGAGCCATTGTGGAATGGGAAGAGGGCAGGGTTTGGCATCAGGCAGCCCTGGGTTTAAATGATAGCTTTGCCATTTGCAAATTGTGTGACCCTGAGTGAGTTACTTAGCTTCCCTGATTGTCAGTTTTCTCCTCTGTGAAACAAGAATAAGTAATGCCCCCATCTCAGTCCTGGGAGGAGTACATGAGAGGATCTGTGCAAGGTGCCTGGCACGGAGAAGTCATTCAACATGGTAACTTCCTTGCCATCTCCAGCTTCCCTGTCTATGAAATTGAGAACAAGGGGCCACTGGAAAGTTGCAGGAACCAAGGAAGGCTCCCTGGATGAGGTGGCTTTGCCCAGGCTCTGGCAAGGCCAGGAGAGGCTATGTTGGATTGCAAGCTGCTCTCCTTCTTCAGAGGGCATCTCCATGTCACTGTGAAGAGGGACAGACGGCTACCCCATCAGGCTGCCTCTAAAAATAACCTCCCATCTTGCTCCCAGTGTTGGCACAAGCTGCAGGCTTCCTCCTGGCACTGTCCCTGCCCTGGCAGGGTTCTCCTTATGGCTCTGTCACAGCACAGGGCTTCTGCAGGGCAGGGCCAGCAGGACGATGGGCCTGGGGAAGGCATGGGCACTCCTTGGAGCAGCACGTCCCTGGGCCTGGAGGGCACAGGTTAAGGTGGGATCTAGAGCAAGCCCCAGGTCCTCTGTTAATTTAATCTTCATCCTGCACCTGGGTGTCAGGGAAGATTGGAGAAGGAAACTCCTGGGTAGTCTGCTGGTCCAATAGGGATCTGCCATTAACTTCTGGCCTCTGTCTACCCAGGTCCCTCTGTGTGGCTGAGCAGGGGCAGGTCTTGTGGGAGAAAGGTGGGCATGCACTGCCTTTCGTTATTTATAAATGCTTTCCCACTCATGGCCTCCTCTGGTTCTTGAGACCCCCCAATCACCTGTCAGGGGAGGGCTGTCCCTTAAAATGTCTTGCTGATCCTCTGCCTGGTGAGGTACCGGGCACAGAGCAGGGCTTGGAGAGTATGTGAGAGCACTGAATGGGTGGATGGACACAGACTGCACTGGGATAGCGCTGGTTTGAACTTGGACCCAAATTCTAACTAGCCTTGGGGCAAGTAACTTCACCTCTTCTTTTTCATTTAAAAAGTGGGTACAGCCCTGGTTGGTGTAGCTCAGTGGATTGAGCGTGGCTAGGAACCAAAGTGTCCCAGGTTCAATTCCCAGCCAGGGTACATTCCTGGGTTGCAGGCCATGACCCCCAGCAACCGCACATTGATGTTTCTCTCTCTCTCTCTCTCTGTCTCCCTACCTTCCCTCTCTAAAAATAAATAAAAAAATATTTTTTTAAAAAGTGGGTACAGTCCATGTGTCCAATCCTGGGTGAACCCTTTTCCACTCCTATCTTGACTCAGGTCCATTTGGCAGACTGCAAGGTTGACTAGGCAGAGAGATTCCTAAGGAGCCCCAGGCAGAGTGGACACCCCAAATGTTAGCTGGCTCCTCCTCCACCCCAGGACCCTAAATGGTTGAGGGGCTTCTTAGTGACTTGTCCAAGGTCACCCAGCTGTGGAGTGGGGATCCGACATTGGGCCCTGAGCCTTGTGACCCAAAGTGTGTGTCCTTCCATTTCTGGATGAGGAAGAGGAAAGTTGAGACAGAGGGAAGGCAAAGGAAGGTGGCAGGTGGGGTTGGGCCATGAGGCAGTGAGAGAGGAGAAGGCATAAGAGAGAGTGGAAGGTCTCTGGTTACAGGCTTCATCAGAGAGGCAGAGATTTCACCAACATCCCACAGGCCTTGAGATGGGCCACGGCGGTCCAGGAAGTGGGGAGACCTGAGGACAGGCAGGGGTGAGCAGGATCAGCCCCAGTGAGATTCAGGTCGCGCTGAGAGCCACACTCAGAACAGTGCTGCCCAGTGAGCTCCTCTGTTTGGAGAGTCAGATGTCTCCCTCGCCCTCGACATCAGTGGGAGCACATGCTTTAAGGGCACTGCCTCAGGGGCCAAAGGGACCTGGGCTTAAGCTCTGTCACAGCCACCTGCTAACAGGAAAGTCATTTAGCCTTGTTGGGCATCAGTTGCCACATCCGGGGTTTGGACAACGCAGTCAGGCACAGGCCTCCTGGAAGCTCTTTCTGGAGGTCTGAGGGAATGACAGGTGACAACCCACACTGAATGCAGTCAGCCCAGTGAGGGTACGCAGTGAGCATTATCAGTGATGATGGCAGTGTGATGTTTGCACAGATTATGTGAGATACAGACGTGAACATCAGAACATGCGATGGTGTCAATTTATTAACCCTCATTGAGGACCATGGATTGATTCAGCCATGCATGGAGCCCACAGGGGTCCCTTGCCTCCCGGAGTGGCCTCCCAGGCAGCTTCCCAGGGCCTAGGGGCTGTGAGAGGGCCCTGCAGGCTCCTTCCCAGCACCTGCTCCTAGCCCTCCCAGCTCCAAGGCAGAGCCGTGCCCTGCAGGCTGAGTGTGGAGCACAGATGAGGGCATAGGAAAGATCCAAGCAGGGAAAGGAAAAAGTGAAGCTGGTAATTAGCTGCTGAGGAGGCTGGGAACATCTCTCCCCGGGGCTCAGCTGATGAGGAAGCAGCCCTGGGGGCCCAGCCCGGCTCACTCTCTCCTTTCATTAGCACAGTTTCCACTTGGCTGTTTCCATACTGGAGTTTCCATGCCGAACTCCCAGCTTCCCTGGGGGATGCAGGTGGGTGGTGGAAACGGCTATGGCTCTGAGGTCAGAGGGTCTGCATTCAAATCCCAGCTGTGACACCTACTAGAGGCCTCTTCTTGGGCAAGTCTCTTGGGGCCCCTGTTCCTGTATTGCGACAGTGGGGTAACTCGCATCCTTTGTGAATTTGTTGTGTTAGTTAAAAGAGGGGAATGTTCGTATGGTACCAGACACATATTCGGTGTTCAGTAAATCTTAGGTTTTGTTTCCACCCTGCCTGGTGCTGAGCCCACTGAAATAGGAAAGGGAGAAGGTTGTCCTTGTGGAGATTGAAGGAGAGAGGATGCTGGATGACCAGGAGCAAAGGACGAAGGAGAGTGGAATGTGGAGATGGAGAGAACCTGAGAGCTGGCAGAAACCCCATTTTAAAGATGTGCCTACTGGCTCTGCTAGTTGTAGAATGCGGCCCACCCTCCTTCCCATGGCTTCTGGTGACAGGATGCCTCAGAGAGATGCTGGCCTTCCCTGCCACTCTCCCTTACTGCCTCGAGGAGGGCTGGATTACTGAATCCCGGAGAACCTGCTTGTTTCCCAGTCTGGAGGCTGGGGAGTGTACCCCACGGAGGACCCCCTACCCCTGCATCAGCACCAGGACGAAAGGCCTGGTGGGCTGGAAGATGAGCCCTGGATCAGGAATTAGGAAGCTGGCTGAGGGCTAGCTTTTTTTCTGGTCTTTGGTTTTCTCATCCGGGAAAATAGAACCAATAGCGTTTACCTCCAGGGCCTCCATGCAAATCTGCATGTCATGTAAGATTCGAGGAAATTCCTCAATGTCCCACTGGGGGCTTCTGGCTCAGTCTCTCTGAGGAACTGAGGATTTAAGAGACAGGAATTTCGCCACAGTCCCCAAAAACCCTCACTGGACAAGTGACACTGACTACCCATGAGTCTGGGAATTTCCTTTCTTTAGGGAGAACATACGAGAACATGCAGTGCTAGGCACTCTTCTAGGCACTTTATATATGTTTCTGGAGATTCATTAAATCATCACAACAGCCCAATGAGACACCTATACTATCATCAGCTCTGTCCTACAGAGGGAGAAAGTGAGGCACGAAGAGGGAGAGTGACCTGCCCGAGTCCATAGCTAGTAAAAGGTAGAGCTGGAATTTGAGGCCAGACTGTCTGGTTCCACACTCGTCCTCTGTATTACTTCTTGTGAAGTACGCCAATAATATTTAGAGTACACAATATTCACTGTGTATCTGTTAGCTATTGCTGCATAACAAGCTACTCTCAAAACTAAGTGGTTTTACTTTTCACAGTCCTGTAAGCTGGCTGGCAATGACTCTGCTGGTTTCTCTGGGGCTTGCTCACTCAAGTGCATTCAGCTGGGCAGTCAGCTTCAGGAGCTGCAGGACTGCAAGGTCCACTGTGGCATTACTTGCATGCCCCGTGCTGGCTGCGCCTCAGTTTTCCAGCTGTCCTGTTATCCCCCATTATGCCGAGCAGCCAGCTCAGGGCAGCATTCCCAGGGTCAAGAGTGGAAGCTATGAGGTCTTGTGGAACCCAGGCAACAGAGCTTCCACAATATCTCTCTGCCGCATTCTATTGGTGTGGGAAGTCCGGACTCAGGGGGTGGGGAAACAGATTCCCCCTCTTGATAGGAGGAGACTCAAAAACTTTATGGACACACGATGCCCGGGTTCACTGTTGGGACACTTACTAGTTGTGAACTTGGTCTTTTTTACTTTGTCTGAATCTCAATACCCTCCTTTATACAATGGCACAATACGAATCCCCTTGTCAGGTATTATGATGACTAAGTGAGAAAAGGCCATAAGGAGCTTTGCACGGGGCTAATACATAGATGCCCACTGATGTCACAATTAACAGACTGTTCTTACTCACCCATGAACTCAAGGTAGGAAAGGACTTCAAGGAAACTCTAAGAGGCCTGGTACTCCACCCGAGTGAGCTGCCTACAGAGTCACAAGTTATCCAGGTCTCTGCACGCGCGCACACACACACACACACACACACACATACACCCCTGCAAACTGTACCAGCTGCCACTCTTAGGCTAAAACAGAAAAAACAAATATTCCAGTCTGGGGGTGGCAAATTGCTTTCTCATGCTTGCTGGCTGTGAGAGGGTGGTGCTGGCTGCCTGGGTCCTGCACAGAGAGGGCCGTGAGGCCGGGCCTGGCTCAGCGGCCAGGAGAGCCAGGGTGGACCGGCGGCATTCGCCCCGGGGGCAGGAGGGGCAGTGGGCCACACGTGCCGTTTCCTTCCCACCCTGTTCTGGCCTTAGCTTTGATCTTACCAGCTACAGCATGGAGTGCCAAGTGAATTGTGTGCTCTAGGCCTCTCATTTCACGGAGGAGAACAGAGGTCCAGAGTGGTTAGGACACTGGCCCAAGGTCACACAGCAAGATCATCCCCTGGTCAGTGACTTTCTTGTATTTTCATTCTTCCCCAATACTTGTGGTGTCTGGACGGGTTTGCGTTTGGCTGTTGCTGCCTGAGTTTCCAATCTCCAACCATGAAGGCTGGTGACCCAGAACTTCCTGGTCGAGCTCAGGCCTCAGGGTCACACCAGACACGAGGCAGGTGCTGTAGGGGAGAAGGCTTCTCAGCTCATTGCTTGGATTCAGAAAAGGGCATTTTCAAGTTTCTTGAGATCACCATGGAGGCCAGCCAGCTAATTCTATTTTCACCCGAGGATCAATCATTTCCCCCGGTCCATGCACAGGCCAGCTGCATGCACTCAGCCAGGCGGGCACACGATCCGCAGTGAGGGAGGGGTGATTATTTAGGCCCGTGGGGCCAGCGGGTGTGGAGCTCCCTTTCCAAGGCAAAGATGTGACACAAATCTTCCCACTGCCCGGCCAGCTCCTCCTCTGTATCTGCCGGGGGTGACACTCAGACAGCGTCTGCCCACAAGGCCCCACCATTAAGGAATTCATTAATCAGAGTCCTGTTTACAGCTCTCTGGCAAGCGATCATAATTTACTGGCTCAAGCCAGGCCCTGGGCCTTCCTGCAAACTGCTGTGACATTTGGTAAAAATATCCACTGGGGACTGGGCCAGGCCGGGAGGTGCGTGTGCAATTCACGCTGACTTGTGAAACAGAGGCACAGTGTGGGTCACAGGCAACAGGGAAGACAGCCTGTCACTGGTTCAAGGTGTCACCTTGGACAAGTCACTCCTCTGTCATCTCACACGTGTATTGTGTGGAGGACATAGCAACATCTGCCATCCCACAGCCTTGTCCTGTGAGGTCTGCACAGGACCAGCCTGTATTGTATTTTAAAAAGAAAAAAAAAAGAAGAGGAATCCATCGGAAACATTTATAAGCTGCCAATCTCAGTTCAAGTCCAGGTTTCCAATGTGACACTGGATGTGCACTCCTACGTGGCCGGGGGCCTCCATGCAAGGCCAAGCAGGTGCTCACTGCACAAAGCATCCCGCTATGGGGCCGAGTGCAGGCTGAATTCCTGTCGACGGCCTGTTATACCATGAAGTATGTGCTGGTGTGGGGCTGTATGGCCGGAGAAGGGGTAGGTACTTTTTATAATTCTCAAAAGGCATTTTTGTGCCAGTGGTGGCCCTGCCTGTGCCCACAGAGGTCCTGTGGTTTGCATTTGGCAGAGACTGAGGGTGTGGCTTCCTCAGAGGTAGGGACACAGGCAGGGCACAGGCTGGCAGTCAGGACAGCTACCTGTGAAAACTTGGGGAAGTGCCTTCCCTCCTGGGGCCACAGTTTTCTTATTTGAAAAAATGAGAGGGTTAGCTAGCTCATCTCAAAGGTCCTCTGGCTATGGAAGAATATGATGCATAAAAGGGCAATAAGCAGACTCAGCCAGGGGTCCCGGATGGGTGAACTGAATTGCGTGCCTTAGCACTGGGGAAAAGTTGGGGGGCCAACACAAGGGCGGAATGGGGCACGCACAGACTGAGCACAGCCCTCCTGTCCCCACACTTGCCTTGTGGAGCCCTTTAAAGCAAATTCTGGCTGATAGGGAAGACCCCGTGGCTGCTGCCGCCTCAGTGACAACAGCTAGGAGGTCACACAGGAAGTTCACAGCAGAGGTGGGTCTAGAACCTTGGTTCCGATTCAGCTTTTGGACAATGGTATTTCTATTAAACATGTTACCTTCAGGCAGTCTACCCTGATCCCTACCCTCCTCAAGGGTGTGGATGGGTTGGGAGAGGCCCTTACAAGTTGGAAACTGGAAGAAGGGGAGGCATTCTAGGCTGGGGCATGATAAGAGACAACCAGCATGGTGTAGGGGGAGCTCACCGGTCCTTTTGCCTCCTCAATTTTCTTTTCAAGTGCTCAGAACTTTTTCTTCCCTCCTCTGTTGGCTGTGCTCTGTCTGTTCTTACGGCCACCTCCCTGTTCTGTCATTGACATTCTCTATACCAGGGGTCGGTAATCAATAGCCTGCAGGCCAAATCCAACTATCTACCTATTTTGTTTTTTAAGTTTTACTGGAATGCAGTCACATTCATTTGTGTACATATTGCCTATGGTGGCTCTGCACTGCAACAGCCGAATTGAATGGCTGTGGCAGAGACTGCATGTATGGCTCTTGATACTAAAAATATTGTTGTCTGGACTTTTACAGAAAAAATTGGCCACCCCTTGCCCTAGGCCCACCAGAGCTCAGGAAACTGGAATCTTGATAAAGTTATTGTCCTGTTTTCCTTATTTTATAAGTAAGGGAAACGAGCACAGAGAAGCTAAGCAACTCGCCCGAAGTCACACCGCTCGTGACAGAGCCAACATCTGAAGCCAGAGAGTCTGACTGTGGAGTTGGTGCTCTGCTCCTGAGGAAGGTCCCACTTCCCAGGTCCTGGGACTTGCAAACACAAACTAGTGCCCAGGGTACAGGCCAGAACACGAGCATCTTATGGCCTCTGCCTCGGCCATTTTCTTCCAAAGCAACTTCCTTTCCTAGAATACAATGGACTAGATGTTTTTGATTGACCATGAGAAGAAGGCTTGTGTGGTATACTATGTGTCTAATTAGTCTTTTTTTTTCAAAACTTTAAAGTGAGACTATGAGCTAGTACTTGTGTGCCTGGCTTACGTGGAACGTGGCCATTTGCGCGTGGCAGCACTAATGCCCGCTGTTGCAATAGGCAAAGAAAGGAGGGTGCCGCGAGTGGCTGGCCGCCTCCAGAGGTCGCGGGAGGAACCGACTGAGGAGGGTGGGCAGGCTGCAAGCCCATTCGAAGCCGAGGTCTGTGATGCTGCCCTCAGTGCGCATCCTTACACAATGGTGTTTGTTTCCTGTGGAATGATCAACTGATTTTTATGTCCTGAAAAAACAAAAATCGATTCCTTGAAATGGGTCCTGAAGGAGTACTAGGCAAAGGTACTCACTTAAAATTTGTATATACCTAATGATTTTTCAAATTTTATGTAAAATAAACTTTTTACGTAACAGTATGTAAGCATTTTTATCATGAATCAAATGTTTTCAGAATAGCTCATTGTTAGTGTAAAATGGGCCTGTGGAATGGATTGTTATAAGTTGTTTTTATACACCTACTTGTTTTCTCTCGTGAATTCTGGGGCTCCTTCATTTTGAATAATATGGAAACATGTTTGAAAGAAGAAAATGCTGTGTAGAGTGGTAAATACCACCACACCAAGCTAACCTTTAAAATGGGCAACAAATAGCTGAATAAATGGGCACCTTTTCCAGGAAGTCGCTCCTTCTGATTCCGACAACAAAGGCGCCCCGGGATTCAGCACCGACAGGGAACAGCTCTGTTGGGACAATCAGTTCAGTTCACTTGCTGAACCAAACAGGTTTCTGTCAGTGACAACAGATTTAATTACTGTCAAATGGCATGTCGAATGCTAGTCAGGCAAAGATTTGAAATATGAAACAAAGGTGTAACTTGATAAATACTCTTTGGGCATTCTGAAGTCTTCTGGAGACACCTGGCTTTCTGCACAGTTTTCTCCAGTTCGTCCAGAACTCGCTCCTGTTAGTTCACAATTCCTGCTCGAAGCAGGTGTGGGGGAGCACTGGCAGCCCTGCCTCACAGCTTCGGAGCCTGCGGCCTGGGAGTGGGACGGCTTCTCCCAGCAGAGCTGCCCCAGCCAGCTCCCCCACCCCTCAGGTCTGCACTCCTCAGATGTGCTGCCTCTGCAGTGGAATGTAACACAATTACACTTCTTTGTCTCCACTTGTCATTAATTTTGAGGGCTCCTTCCAATAGATCCCAAGGAATAAGTCTGGAAAGTACAGTCCACGGGTCACAGGCCACATGGGGACTTCTTTTTAGGGGACAGGACAGGGGGCAGCAAGGGCCTTCCTCAGTAAGACAAGGAGACAAGGAAAGATGCTTTGTTGGGAGCCAGAGTGAGACTCCTCTTCCAAATCCTAGCTCTGCCACTGGCTGGCCAGGTAACTTTGGAATTATCAGATTTCTTTGTGCCTCAGTTTCCTCACCCATAAAACGAATATACCGATGCCCCTACCATCACTCTATTAGGGGCTTGTGGTTTTGGGAAGGTTAAAATGACAAAATATATGAAGAGCTCCTGTCATTTAACTAGCTGCTCAGGGATGGCGATTATTATTATCTAGGGCAGTTCATTTGCTCCTCTGCTCTGAGGCCAGAATCACACATCCAGTCCTTTGCTGTATAACTAAAATTTGTTTTTGAATAGTCTGCTGTGAAATGAAAGGCCATTAAATGAAACCCCATTCGATAAATTTTAATGAGAAAAATTGATGCCTTCCATCCCAGGCACTGTTTTGAGGCCGCCTCTTGGGCAGACTCCCTCAGGTTGGTCACCGTGTTCCGCAGGTGATGCTGACGTATGCCAAGGTCTGAGAATTGCCACCTAGCCTTACACCTTCCTTTCACCTGGGAAAACTCCGAGACATTCCTCCTCCCCTCAGGACTGGGCATGTGCTCAGGTTAGGGGTTTTACACTGAAATGGGGCTTTACACATTTGCTTCCTGAGCCCCATTTTACAGATGGAGAGACTGAGCTGGATACCTGCAGAAGGCCACCCAAGCAAGACATGACAGTGCTCTGGGACGAATCCCAGGCTGGTCCATCCCCAGGCCCTGTGCTCTCTGACCTACATGTGGGAAGAGAGCAGCTTTGCTAATCCAAGCTTTCCTGAAATTACACCGGTGGGTGGGAAGGCTCAGATAATCATTCCACAGGGTAAATTCTTCTGGCAGGGGCTAGGCTGGCGGGGTGGCTTGTATATGCACAGCCAAGGGTCCCAGGCACATTGACTTGGGGCCCAGCTCACAGGTTCCTCCAAGACTTCCCAGCATAAATGGGGAGAGAGTCCTAGCAAGGGCACTCAGCTGGTGCCCCTGGGGTCTCTGCACACCTCACTCATCAGCACAGGTGCCCCAGGAGCACTGGGGTGGTGAGGCGGGGGGATGATTCAGGACAGCTGCATAGAAGCTGGGTCTCCTCCCAACCTGTGGCCCCTCCCTAGCCACAGGGTCTCTGCCTGGACACCAGAGGCAACGAGAGCTCCTCCTGCCTGGGAGACAGCGAGTGCAGGGCTGTGCCAGGTCTTGTGTGTTCAGACATAAGAGACACCCCTTCCCCACAGGTTTTGCAGTCTCCCTGGGAAGACTAGAGCATGCCATGGAAAAGAGCATAGGCTGTGTGTGTGGGTGTGTGTACAGAAAGTGCACCAAGGAGTGAAGCTGTGAGCTAGGAGAGGCAAGATTAGGGAGGAGAGAAAAGGCAAGGGAAGGAGGGTGGAAGATGGGTGGGAAGAGGAGGAAGGGGAGCAGGAGGAGGTAGAAAGCTCGGGGAGTAGTAAACGGAATAAGACTTTTCTTGTCTTGATTCTCCAACGTCTACCCACAGTTGGATACAGAGGCAGAACTATCCCCCAGGCGGGGGTCACAGGCACAGCAGAGCCTGGAGGGGCCCAGCTGGTTTTCAGGGGCACTGGGCTAGTTGCCATGTGGGAGAGGAACCTGGCTGACTAGGGGCTTAACCAAAGGGGCCTTCACGAGGCTGCAGATCATTGTTGCCACAGAATAAGACCTGTGTTGCCAGATTTCCCAACTTTCCAATCCAGAAGCTGAATTTCTGTAACAATTTCCAATTTTTGAAGACTTACTCAGACTCAGTGACATATGAAGTTAGTCCAGAAAGTATCCAGCCACATGCTATGAAAGAGACACTGAAGAAGATACAAGATATAAGAAACGTTGCACATAAGACAATGACACCTCAGTCCTCTTCAAAGTAGGCACCTTGGGACCTCACACAGATCTCTCAGCTGCCATCAGCTGCCCTGTTGTATTTTCCCAAATCTCACCAACTATTCAAAATCTCTTCCCTTTCAAAGGTGATTTTATTTTGGGAAAGGCCAGAAGTCACAGGGTGCCAAATCTGAGCTGTAGGGGGCTGAGTCACCTGGGTGACTTGATGTTTTGTCAAAAAACTCTGCACAAGACATGTTGTATGAGCAGGTGGTTGTTGTGATGAAGTTGCCAATCTTCACCAGTTGCCCATAGTTGCAGCCTTCTGAGTCATCCAAATAATTTCAGCAAAGGAATGTTCAAGCTTAATGCAAAATTGGATGCAAATTCATTGCTTTACTTGCT
This sequence comes from Phyllostomus discolor, assembly GCF_004126475.2. Taxonomy (NCBI): domain Eukaryota; kingdom Metazoa; phylum Chordata; class Mammalia; order Chiroptera; family Phyllostomidae; genus Phyllostomus; species Phyllostomus discolor. The sequence continues at coordinate 118,719,402 of NC_040903.2, read as the reverse complement.
CAGTTATTTTGAAAGCGATAACCACATAGTAACATGCTCACTCAATAGCACCTACCTCCCCCACTGACTAGTGCAGTGAAGTCGTCATTGGTCACTCATGCACAGTCCAGTCCACTCTCCTTGGCTGCTGGATTATGTTGATGTTGTGCAAACTTCTCTCAATGCATTAGCAATGGTTGGGCTTTTTCTAGACAGACCTTGTATATATGTCAGTGGGCCGGATTCAGCTTAGTGAGTGTCTGACCTGGTCTATTCACTCAGAAAAGAGCACGAACTTTGGGGTCAGATGAACTGAGTTTGCAACTCACCTGCCACTTTCTGCTTGTGGGGTCCTGGGCAAGTAATTTCATCTCAAAATCTCTGTTTCCATATCTGAAACATGTGGATAAGAATGACTGTCCCCAGGGTCATGGTGGGATTAAAAATAATGCTTGCCAGGATCCTTCCACAAGAAACCAGTAACAAGCACATGTGATTAACAATTATCAGGTCCTTTTATCTTCAGCCTGTTCTTCTTAGGCAATGTTTCTTAGAAACACCCTCCTTGACATCTTTCCTCTTAGAAACTATCTCCCTTGGTTTAGGTTGAAGGTGTGGATAGTTGCCCTGACTGGTGTGGTTCAGTGGGTTGGGCATTGTCTTGCAGAGCAGAAGATTGCCAGTTTAATTCCTGGTTGGGGCACATGCCTGTGTTGAGGGCCAGGCCCCCAGCTGGGGGTATGTGAGAGGTGACCGATCTATGTTTCTCTCTCACACCCATGTTTCCCTCCCTCTCTTTCTTCCTCTCTTCCCTGTCTCTGAAAATAAAGTCTGTTACTCTGGATCTGAGCCCTATTTCTTTGAGGATAAAGTTCTCTTCCCAAAGGGAAGAGCAAAAAGTATTAGACATGTACATGTGAGTATGCCCCCGTGCCCCGTTCTGTGAGAAACTGGTGCTCAGAGGAAGGGAAAGGCTGCTAACGCCACCTAGTATGTATGCTGGTAGCAAAGCTAAGGCTAGAAGTTCAGCTTCATGGCTCCCAGCCTGGTGCTTTCTGCACCCCTTCTCTCAGCTCCGGATGGTTCTGCAGAATTGGGGAGGGGGTTCATGGAAGGTTGGCTTTCTCTCCCAGATAGTGCAGTCAGGACACATTTTGGTGAGCTGGAGCCTGGGAAGCTGACCCCTTTGGAGAAGATCAGGCCTGTGGATTAGGCAGGCACTCACGAGCTCTCTGGAGCCTTGGAGCCCCGAGGTGGGGAGGGGAGCTTGGCCTGAGCCACTTCTGGGCCCTGGGCTCCCAGCCTTGACTGTTCTTATCCTGACACTTTGCATTGTTATGTCTCCCAGGTGCATTTGTCCCTTGGGTTTTGTCAGCTAGAGTGCACGCAAGTTCAGAGTGAGGACCCTGACCTTACCATCTCAGCACTTCCTGGGACAAATTGATTGCCTGAGACTTAGTGGCGCTCCTTGAAAGCTTGCTTATTGGAATACAACGAGAGATAGAAGAGTTGGCTTTCTGTCTACCAAACAAGCAAAAGCAATCTTACAACGGTACCACGAAATGCTGGCAAGGTAGTGGTGAGACTTGCATAGTCAGTCAGTGCCGGTGGATTCTCTTAATCATTTCACCGTTTTACAAAACACTGAGCAATACGTAAGGCGAACTGTACAGATGCTTCCACTTTTTGACCTAGTAATTCCATTACTAGAAACTTGCAAATGACCTCTATTTTCTTTAGTTGCCCTTTTCTTCCCCAGTGCCCCACCCATTATTTGAACAAGTTTTCCTTTTTTTCTCTCTTTCCTTATTGCCCAGAGAGTTCTTAAAGCACTTCTGCTGTTTTTGTCTAAGCTACCTTGAAAGGAACATTGACTCATGAGCAAAGCTGGCACTTTCAAGCCCGTTAATGTAAGAAACACATGAGACTGCAGCCCTGGCAGTCTTGGAGGCTACACTTGCCAACAGGGCTGGTTCTGCCTTACTTTCCTGGAGCTTCCGTTGTGTGCATGGAGGAGTCAGCTGTGTTTGCCTTTGTTGCTCCCTGGATACCGCATACGCCCCCTCTCACCTTCCCCTTGGAAAATCTCATGAGAGCCTTAACAGTCTCAGCCAAGGGGTCTGTGTCCGTAGGGAGCTGGTCTCGTGGGATGGCTCTCCGGGGATGGAGAGGGGAAGGCATGCTGTGTGAGCATCGGGGCAGGAGGCCAGGGGAGCTGGAAGGACAAGAAGTACATCTCCAAACAGTTTCACAGGGAGCTCAGGGAAAGTTCGCTGTGAAGCAGAGGAGCCCGGACAGATAGGACCCCATGGTGAGATTCATACAATAGTTCAAAAGGCTTCTGTCCGGCGGTATCATGTTGTCCCTTCAGATTCTCTTGTTGAACCCCAGACAGCTCCTTATCAGATTTGTGTCTTGCAAGCAAGCAAACAAACAAACAAACAAACATGCTGCTAAGACCCAGAGCAGTGACTCTGAAACAGGACTTTACAGTGAGGCAGTCTGGGGGCTCTCCTGTACCCTGCTGCCTGCGCCATGAGAGCCTCTGCCTTCTTTCCACACAGACACGGCTCAGTGCATCTACACACGGGTTATTGATTTCACTCTGTTTCTTACTGTTTTTTTTTTAATAAAATACTATGCATTTTTACAATTGCTACAGTCTTCTAAAACATGCACCTAGCACACTCTCTTCCTCTTTTCTCCAAGTGAGGGACGTCCAGGTCACCTAACATCTCATACCACAGACATCAGTATGACAGACATTTTTGGATTTTTATTTCTGTGGGTACCTTGTCCAGCTCTCAGGGAGAGCCAGACACTGCCCTCCCCCAAGGAACTGCTCCTATTAACATGTTAGTGTTGGAGGGAGCCTCAGAGATAGTTTCTTCCAGCTGGTCCATCATCCAGATGGGAATTCTGAGGATCTGAGAGGGAGTGTGACTGGCCTCTGGTCACCCACGGACATGATAACAGAACCAAAGCTGCAACCTTGGTCTCCCCCTTCCATGTTTGGAAATTACAGAGGTGGCAGGTAAAGGGCAGGGTGTTGAGTGTATAAAACAAGGCAGTGACCCACAGATTGGAGGGCAGGGCAAGGTGCTCGGTGCGCGGTCAGGCAGGGGTGGAGAAAGAAGGTCACTTGACATCCTGGGCCATGTCTCTTATCAGGGAAATGGGAGTCAGGCTGGTGCTGCTGTTCAATGAAGTCCAGGAAGGACGTGTGTGTGTGTGTGTGTGTGTGTGTGTGTGTGTGTGTGTCCCTCTGTGTTTCCTCCCTAAGACAGTGGTAGCAGCAGTGACTGTTACCTCTACAGAGAAGAGCAAATGAGCTCCGAGCAGGGGCAGAAGGAAGACAGTGAGGAGCAGCCAAGTGAAGCCAGCTGTCCTCTCAGCAGTGAGCGAGGCTTCCGGTCCGCGTGCTGCATGCAGCAGGATCCTGAAGCCAGGGCTGATCATGTGTGAGTGACAGCTCAGAAGGGTCTCTCCCAGACACTTGTTATGTCACCAGGAAATTGGTAGTAAAAACAGCAACACAAACCATAGAGGACCTTGGGCTTGTCAAAGGCTCGTCTTACCACACAATTGCAGGTCAGGGTATAATCTATATGCTTTAAAAAATTGTGTGTGCTTATTATTAAAAATATGAGAAATATAGACAGGAATGACAATAATAAAAGACAATTCATAATCCTCAAAGTATTTGTTTTATACTATTCAAAAATTTGAATCCTACTGTATATATGAATGTATTTTTTTACCAAATAATTTATTGCCACATTTTCTCTTTACATATCATTAAATCTTCTTCAAAAGCATTGTTTAAAAAGACTATATCATATTCTATTGTGTGACTATACTATACGTTATTAAACCAATCCCCTGCAATGCTATCTTGTTGGACGCTTTTGTGGTTTCCAAAGTTTGGCTATTGTAAATAGTTCTCTGACAAGCATAGTTTTACATATACAAATTTGTGCCACAAATTCTGACAATTAGGTTCTTAAAAGGGAATTTGCTGTGTTAAAGAACTTTTTATAGGGTTCTTAAAACATACCACCGAATTGCTTTCCAGTGTCTGAAGGTACTTTTGATTCATATCCATGTCCACATAGAATATAGCATTTTTAAAAGTCTTTGCTAATTTAAAAGTTTAAGCATGGTTTTAAAATTATTTATGGTACTTTAAAAAATATTTATTTATTTATTTGACAAGAAAGACATTTTTAATTGTTTGCATTTTTGTAGTCACTAATTTATATTTCTTCTGTGAGTTTTCCATGTATGTTTTGTTCATTTTTCCATTAGTATTTGAATTTTTTCTTATTGATTAAATCTTTGTATGATAAAATTGGTCCTTCTTATTTATTTATTACAAGTGTTTTTAAATTTGCGATGAGCCTTTTTGGTCTTGTTTATAGTGTTTCAGAGAGTTTGGATGATTTCAATTTTTCTTTAGTGAGATGTGTTAATTTTTCTTATCTTTTTGCTTTCATATTTTTATGCTTCTGGAACTTTTTTGTTCCCATTACAAAAGCTGATAAACATTTATTTTTGTTTTCTTCTAGATCTTTATGGCTTTGCTTTTTATGTGTTACTCTTTTATCCTGTGTGCTCTGTTTTGGCATCAAGGCTGATATGAAGATCTGAATTTTTTTTCATTCTGTAACTCGCTAGCCCAGCACCTCAGCCCCGGTCGGTCAGCACGGATCCTTCCCCACCTCACCATCCAGGGACTCCTTGCGCAGCCGGCATTTACACCCTGAGTGCTGCTGTTGGGGTTGTTTTTACTTCCCTGGATCTATCAAGTAATTCTTGTACTATAAGCATACTGTTTTATAATGATTATAACTTTGGATTATATTGCTTTATTTTTTGTGGGGAAAAAAACCCCTTCATTGAACTTAATTCCCAAAATCTTCTTGGGAAGCCTTGCCTCTTCATTTTCCCAGATGAACTTTACCATAATTTAGAAATTTAGAATAACTTGATCAAGGCCTTGATACCATAGTTTTCAGAAAATGCACTGAATATAATCAATTTGGGGAAGAATGAGCATCGTTATACTATTTAAAAGTCTTCTGCTTTGGGAGTGTGCTGTATTTCTCATTTACTCAAGGCTCTATGTCTCTGAAACACATCCTCGTTTCTTCATGGTGTCGGATACGTTCACTGCTGAGGTAACTCACATTTACAGTGCTTGTGGGTGTTGTGAATGGGATCTTATTTTTTTCAAATGTTATATTCTCTGGTTCTTGTGGGTACACACAAAAAGTAATGTTTAAAATATGTACTTGTTGTGCATGTAGTCATTTGAGTAATTATTAGTTCTATCAGGTTTTCTTCTTTTGAGAATTAAAAAAAAATAAGCAATTACAGCAGGTCCTTAAATAGTGTTGTTTGTTCAACGCTGACAAGAAAAAACAATGGAATCTTGGCCACAACCATGTCTGGGAGGAGTTTGCATGTTCTCACCATGTCTGTGTGGATTTTCTCTAGGACTCTGGTTTCCTTCCCATCCCAAAGCTGTGTGTGTGAGGTGACAATTCTGAGTGAGTGTAGGTGGGAGCGGCCCGGCGATGGAAGGGTGCTTTGTCCAGAGTGGGTCCCACCTGTTGGCCTGAGCTCCTGGGAGAGATCCTGACCACTGGTCACTGACCTGGAATAAGTGCATTGGAAAATCTTTCCCCTGTTTTTATTAATCTTTCTTAAATGTATGTAAAGCTTATATTTATTTTAATGTTTCATATTAGAAGTGTTTTAGACGTGTCTTTGATATTTTTGTGGCCGGAAATATGGCATAGAAATTAATCTGTGTTTCCATCAATTAACCAGTTGTAAAATTGGTTTCCTTCTACATTGCTTTGTTAATGTAGCAGTCCCCAGGAACCTCCTGAGACAGCGAGGGCTCACTGTGTACCACCTGATGACGGACTCTCCGCCATCCCAATAGTGACACCTCTTTTTCTCTGTTCCTGTCTTTATTGTATCTGCTAGGGCTCACAAAATAGTGATAGCTAATGGGAGTGCTTTAGGGATCATTGACTTTTCCCCAGTTTTGATGAAATACTTCTAGTTTTTGCCAATAGGTATTATGTTCATTATTTAATGTGAGAAAGTTTTTCTTTTTAAATCAAAGTAGAAAAGTATCTTATTTTTAGTTTACTTAAAAAATTTAAGTGAGATCTTTCTGCAGCATTTTATTAAACTTTCTTTTTTATTTCTTTAAAAATAATCCTATGATTTTTCTTTTCTAACTTACTGACACAATGTTTTGTATTAACAGATTTCCTAATATTGAATCATGTCCACATTCCTGGAATAAAAATTACTTGATCATGGCCCATAAACATTTTCATTCAAAGCTGGTTTTGCTTTGCTAATACTTATTTAGAAGTTTTGTGTTAACATCCCAGGTTGTTAAGAAACCAGGATCTGGAATGAAACTGCCTGGCTTTGAAACCTGTGTCTGCCACTTCTGGCTGTGCACTTTGGGCAAGTGTCTTCCCTCTCTGATCCTCTGAAAAAAATGGGAATGGCTTGCATCCAGCTCAGATCAAAGGGTTGTAAGGATGAAATGAAACTAACATTTGTAAAGTCCTTCCACATTTACCTCATTTGAATCTAACAACCTTATGACTTCAGTATTATCATTTTATTTAACAAAATAGAAAACTGAGGTTCAGAAAGGTCAAGTAACTTGCTCAACATCACAGAGCCGGTAAAGTGCTGAAGAGATAGGGCTTATCCATTTGTCTGTAGCTGAGACGCATTTGTAGTTCCTCTTGGGCCAGTTGCTTGACATCTGCCTGCCTCAGCTATGCAACTCCTTTTGTTCTGTTAGACTTTCTTTTCTTTGGAAAATTGTTTATTCTCTAAAACTAGATCAAATATGTCCTCCTCCACGAAGTCTTTTTGCCTCAACCAGAAGGTCCAGGTACTTTTAGGTCGCCACTGCATTTACCACTGTTTACTCACTTGCCGCCGGTTCCGTAGGGTGCCGTCTTCACCCTTCACCCTGGTCCGAGTGCACAGCACGTGCTGCCTCCCAAGGAGGGTTCAGTCCATCCTGTTGCGGGACCCCACGTGAGAAGCAGCGTGGCGTGGCAGAATGGGCCAATCTGGAGTCTAAATCTTAGCTTTACCTATAGTGGCAACTTGTCTATCTCCCCTGTCTCCTCATTGTCATCTTCTGTAAATTGGAATAATATCCCCAACCTCACCAGGCAGTTGTGGAAATTACATGAGGGTAAAGGCCTCAGCCCTGCACCCAGCAGGCAGGTGCTCCATCAACACTGCCCCCCGCCCTTTCCCCAGGGGAAGAGCTACAGCTTCCAGGGTGGGGAAGGGGTGGCGTTTCCCGTGCTTGTCTCCCTCCCCACTAGCACCCAGCACAAGCTGGACAAGAAATGCTTCTCGACTGAGTCTCCCCACAACCCTGTAAGAGAGGGAGCAATTGGTGTGCTCACTTGCAGATGGAGAAACTGAGGTTCTGAGGAGAAGATGGCCTGCTCAGGATCACAGAGGCACATAGCGAAAGAGCCAGCCCCAGAACCCAAATTCTCTGGCCCCACGGGGGACGCCCAGAGCATCCTCAACCTGTACCTTCTGGAACCACATTAATAGGCAGATTTCGAAAGAAGGTTCTGAGGTTAAACAACAACAGGCTGAACAAAACTCTACCACTGTTTTTGTGTTTAATTATTTATATGCTACCCTTTCATACCACGGGGGCTTCAGCATCTGGGCCTCCGTCAGCCAGGCCTGGCGTTGAATCTCAGCTCTGCCGCTTGTTAGCTGGGTGATGAATGTGATAAGTGACGGAGTCGGGAGCATTTATTAAATGCTTTTGTGACCAACTGTTTCCACCCTTAGCAACATAACTAACAAGGATGAGAACAATGGCAACACTGACAAGAATGCTAGTTTAAGAGCTTAATGTAAAGTATTTTTATTCCTATTTTATACAGAGGAAACCAAGGCACAAGCAACCGGCCCAGATTCACAGCTGGGGCAAAGGCAGGCTGCCTGCTGCAGAAACTGTCTTGATTTTTATTGAGGGGTGAGCTAGAGTTCTGAGGAGGGTGTGTGGGAAGCCCTCACTTGAGGAACACTGCCCTGCTCTGAGCAGAGTGCATACAGCCTTCTTCAAGGCTGCAACAGTCAAAGCCGCACTCAGGAACGGTCATGGCCATAGGTGTCTGACATTCCTGGAGGCTGTGTCCCTGATGGTGACTTGAAAACAGCAAGCTCCGGCCTGGCAGGCCTGGGTTTTGATCCCAGATCTTGGATTAGCTGTGAGACCTGGCCTAGGGCTAGCTACTTAACTCTCAGGCCTCAGTTTCTTTGTCAGTGAAATGGGAATACTATTAAGGCACTGGAGCCAGGTTTGGTCTCCTCTGTATTGCATGGCTCACACACAGTCATGACGCAGTCTTGGCAATTTGCTTTAGGAGGATATAACCTCTGCCCTAGGGCCCCTTCCTCTCCAAGCTCTCTGTCACCCGCCTTGTACTGGCCAGCATCTTCCCAGCACTCCTTCCTCCTGTGCTTCCTCCCCCAGGTTCCTCCCTCTACTGGCCATTCCCCAGCTCAGGAAGTCAGCAATTCCCCACCTCAACCCCTGCCCTGATACCATACCTGCATGTACACACATGCACACAGGAAGGATCTTGTTTTGGGTTTTTGCAGAAGCAGAGCCAAGGACTTCAGTGGCAGTTCTTGCTTTGGGAAATGTCCCAGAAAACACTGATGGGGATGGAGGGAAGGCATCCCATACAGACAGGGGCTGTTACCATCACGACCACAATGACTGCTGTGGGCCCTGCAGCTCCATCCTGCCAGTGAACCTCACCATCCTGACATAGAACCTCATCACAGCCACGCTGTCTGAGGAGCCGAGGAGCTGGGGCATTACTGCACCAGCTCCTGTCAACCATTGGCTGACAGCTGCTTCCCAGGGATGCTAACTGCTGACAAGCCCAGTCTTTTTGTGTCTGGGCAGGGAAGGTTCCAGTGGCCTTAGAACTCACAGTTGAAGCGATTCCTGTGGTGGCAGATGGAAGCTGGCAGGGCTTGGGAGGGTGGAGGGTAGGGCACGGAGGTGACAGCACCTGCTTCACCAGTGGTCCTCACACTTGACTGGCTGTCAGGATCCCCTGGAGAGCTTGATAAAACCCAGGTTTCTGGGCTCATCCCCAGAGTTTCTGCTTCAGTGGCCCTGGGTGGAGCCTGACAATTTGCATTGCTAACAAGTTCTCAAGTGTAGCTGCAGCTGCTGGTCCAAGGACCACATGGAGGACTACTGCTGCTTCTACTACTACTATACACAATCCCTTCCCCCTACCAAATCAAGTTCAAGTGCCTCTGCCTAGTGGCACTCTGGGGAGGTGCTCTATCTCCTCCCCAGATATACTTGCAATGTTGTCTCTCACAGCCCCTACGAATACTGTACTGGCATGTGTACTGTCTCTGGAAGTTGTCTTGTTATTTCTGGCCTCTGTACCTTTGCTTACTCCGTTCTCTGCTGAATGTCCGCTGCCATTTCTGCCTGTTGGGATTGTATCCATCCTGTCATTTCAGTGCCTCCTCTCTTCTCTTTAGCCTTCCCCACTGTCTCAGCTGTGTTCGTTCTCTCCCTCTCTCCATCCCCTTCTCCCCCACCTTTGTCTCAGAGCCCCTTATCTGGACCTCTGGAACAGCTCTTATGACTGCCTACATTGTGCCCAAGGAATTAAGTGCTGTTTTATCTTCTTAACAACCCACAAACCACTTTGTCACAGAAAGTATCTTTTGATTTTCCAAACCACCCTGGGAGATAGGGAAGGTGAGTGGTATTATTAGCTCCGTTTTGAAAATGAAGCTCAGAGAGGCCTATTGACTAGCCCAAGGGCACACAGCTGCAAAGTGTTGCCTCAGGCCTTGATTTCAGATCTTCTAGGTAGAAATTCTGCATTCTGCTCTCCTGCTGTCTTCTCCCTCCTCTTGAGGATGGGGATAGGGAGTACATTTGACCAGTATTTGTTGGATGAGTGAGTGGGAAGGATTGGGATTGACTGGAATTCTTTTCTTTGAATTGTTCCTACAATAGGCTCTTGTAGAAAAGCTCAGCCCCTGGCTGACAAAATACCCTAAGTTTTTGGTGTTGTCTCAGAGAACAGTCAGCCAATCTTCCCCTCCAGAACCCAGAAATCACTAAGAACCTATACTCGTGTTTGGGCCCAGACTAGCCTTACCCAGGCTATGCTTGCTTGATCTTGGGCCAGCATCTCTGATTCCAACACAGTTTAGATGTGAGGGGTTTCCCCCCAGCAAGCAATTCTCCAACACTAGCTGGGAGCCTGCAGTCCAACTCAATCCTGACATTGTCTGCTTGGAGATAACATCGGATCCCAGAGGTATGTGCTCAGTCCTACAAAATTGCCCACCCCCCACCCTACTTTTGATGTCAATCACAAATCCAGATTGTCATCTGGACTTCTGACCAAATGGCTATAGATCAGAGGTTCTAATGACCTCTCCTTGGGTTTGGTTAATTTGCTAGGGCCTCTCACACAACTCAGAGAAACATCTTACTTACTAGATTATATTATACATCAGGGACAACCAAATGGAAGAGATGCACAGGATCAGGTGTGAGGGAAGGGACACAGAGCTTCCATGCTCTCTCTGAACCCTGGCTGGTTGCGTTTTTGTGGAGGCTTCATTACATAGTCATGGTTGATTAAATCATTGGCCACTGGTAATTGATTCAACCTCCAGACTCTCCCTCCCTGAGGTGGGGGGTGGGGGTGGAAATGAAAGTTCCAACCCTCTAACCATAAGGTTGGGTCCCATGGTAACCAGCCTCCATTCTTGGTTTACCTTGGTGCTTTGCAAAGGTCACTTCATTAACATAACTAAAGACACCTTTACAGCTCTCCTCACCAGCAATTCCAATGATTTTAGGAGCAGTGCCAGAAATGGAACCAAGACCAAATATATATTTCTTATTATAAATGACAATATCACAACATCCTGAGGCTGTCTTCTACTTCTGTCAGTGAGGTTAAGAAACTTTGATGTCACATTATCCCTCAAAGTGGCTTCCAATCACCTTTTCACTGTCCCAGACCCACCAGCCAAATTCCAAGACACATGGTCAGTTCCAGTGAGCAAGGAACACATAAAGCTCATTAACAGTGGGCTGCCTGTTGCCTATGGAAGAAACAAAGGGGACAGTGAATAGGGTCAGTGGAACTGTATGGGAGAAACAAAACTTCCTCTACCCTCAAGATTTGTAGGCATGAACAGACTAGCAAGAGAAAATTACCAAGTGTAATGCAGACGTGTGTATGGGAACCCCAAGTACATGGGAGAGTCAGAGATCCTGCATACGTGAGAGGTTCAGAGACAGAAAGGGGCATCTGGAGATATACAACATCTCGAGCAAGGAACGAGGTATGTACCTGGGGGCCTCAACGGGTTATTGCAGGATGGTAAGAGGAGCAGGTGTTTAGTAAATAAAAGTTTGTCCTGCCATACAGGTTTGTCAAAAAGGATCACTGATAATTTTTTATGGGCAAAGCCTCTGAAATTCAAATTTCTTTTAGGTAGTTAAGGGTGGGGCAGAAGTTTCTCCTGAGCCTGCAGCTAAAGTTGTCTCTGGCACAGAATAATCTTCATACCACTGAGGCAGGTCGTGGGGTGACTAGTTCTGGACCCTCACAGGAAGAAAGGGTAGCCCATGATTGCTGCAGCCAGGGGTTGTTAGTCTCTGGCTACTTTGTCTGGGGAGGGAGCTCGGTGAGATGGGGACCTGACCTTGGCGCCAGAGGACCTGGACTCAGACTTGCTCCGGTAAATTGCATCATTTCTCTGCACTTTACTGTATCTGTGTACCCTGCCTTCCTCAAAGGGACACCTTAAGAGCCAGGTGAGATGACTGTTATAAAGGTGGTTTGTAAGTTGGAAAGCCCCACACAATAATAGTCAACACCTATTTTTATGCTATAAGTGGGGAAACTGGGTTGCACAGAAGTGACCAGAGCTGCACAGGTGACTGCTATCCCAGCATGCACTGGGAGCCCCACCTTACACTCTCAGGCTCCTCCTCCTCTGTGATGAACAGAGATGGAGCCCTGGAATCAGAGGAAAGAGTTCTGAGGTCTAGTTCCCCCTCTGACACTAATGTGCTACATGACCTTGGGCAATTACATGGTCTCTCTGGAAGCTAGTGCCTTCATCTTTACTTTGCAAAGAGCATTCTTCTCTTATTCTTTTGTGTGACTCTCTTCCCCCAGCAACCTCCTCTACCAGCCAGACTTCAACTGCCATCTTTCCCTATCACCTCCAATTTACACCTCCAGCCCCATCCTTTTTCCTGGCCCCAGACCTATTCTATGTCTATAAAATGCTCCACCAACAGGTCCCAAATGGAACTCAAGCCTTTGCTCACAAGCTTCATCCTCCTTCTATATTCTTTGTTTTGATGAATGGCACCATTTCATCTAACCCTACCACATGACAGATGATAATGAAACTGAGGCCCAGAGAAGTTAAGAGACTTGCCCAATTTATAACAGCAATTAGTTCACAGAGATAAATAGAACTTGAGTTCAAGTGTTCTGACCTGGAATAAGATGTGGCATCTCACTGGATGTAACTTGAAACATTTTCACTAGTCTCTCAGTGATAGATTTGTATTAGTCAGGACAGGCTGGGCTATGGTGCATTAACAAATGAACCCTGGCTCCTTAGTAGCGTAACACAATGGTGAATGGTTTTACACTCTTGGAAGGTTCAGCACAGGTTGGGTTATCTTATTCATTCTGTAGGTATACCAGTTGAAATACATGTAGTCTAAGATCACCAGGACAGGTGAAGACAGAGTGGAGAAGAAATGCTCCTTTTTCATTTTGACCAGGAAGCCACACCCCATTGCCCAGAGTGAGTTCCATGGCCCTGCTCTGCCACAGAGGAGGCTGGGAAACTGGGGAGCAGATAGGTCATCAGTGAGCACAATGGCCCCAGCTATAGGAATCAGCCTACATGTGCCAGGGGAGACCAAAATCATTTAAAGATAAAATCTCTGCTCTCAGGAATGTCACCTCATCTCATGATGGGGCCAGAGCTGCTGGTGGGGTGTGACTTAGAAGAGACCACCTCTGGGAGAGCCCTGAGGGACCCCTGCCTGAGGGAGTGTAGGCCAACTGCTTCTGGCCAGGGCTGTGGATTAAGTCTGAGTTGCTGGGGTAGCAGGGAAAGTGGCTGGCAGAGATGAGGCACAGCGGGGATATGAAGGGGAAGAGTGGAGAGGGGAAGCCCTGTAAGCCTGTCTTGGTGGGATGGTCAGGGAATGGGTGGTGCTGGAAGGCAGATCCTACCCTTGCTCCTTGCTCTGCAAAAAGACTCCAGGCTCTGCGGTGTCTCAAGTGATGGGCTTGGGAGGCAGAACCTGACTGGGCCTGTGAGATAGTTACAGGCCCAGTGTGGGGAGCCATTTTGATTAAATTTGGGAGCATAATTACAGGGTTTGTGCTGTGGTCTTATTCTGGCTTTTTTAATCTTGTTAACTTTTCCCCATCGCCCAACTCCCCCACCCCTTGCTTCCTTCCACAACCACAGGCTGTGGCCTTAGAACAATACCGGGATCATTTTCCGTCTCTCTGTCATGGCTTTCTCCTACTCCTCCACGTGGGATACTTGAGGCAGATGGAGGAGAGAAAGAAGGGAAGACGTGGCAGTTGGGGATGCTAAGTAGCTCAGTCACTCATAGCACCTCAGCACAGCACTTCATCCTCTGAGGGACGCAAAGGGCACCCAAGTCCTACTGTAGCTCACAGGAGCTTGCCCGCCAGCTGGGGTGCTGGGAAGGCCAGGAGAGTCAGCAGTGTGAATGAGTGTAGGCAGGGCTTCTGGAATTTGAGGGAGGAGAGGAAAGGGAAGCTTGGAAGGGATGGGGGAGGGGTGTCGGTGTGGATGACTGGAGGAAATGGAGAACAAGTGCTGAGCTTGGCTCAGGGACTGCATTAGTCAGGACAGGCTGGGCCACGGTGATACGGGATGTAGAGCGGGGTCCAGAAAAACACAATGTTCCCCACTCATCTGGCTTGGGAGATTGGAGAAGCAGAGGACACCTGCTTGGTAAGATGGATTGCGGGAGTCCAGCTCTCCCTAACGCAGGCCAGTGTGGGCAGGGGGATCCTCTTCTTCCAGTTAGTAGGCAGTAGACTGACCTTTCAACTTTTGTCAGGATTGGCTGGGATAGAATGGAGCTGCTGGGGGTGACTGCGGATTAGGAGGAGCTGGATAGTGCTGCACGCACTGAATGTAAATCTAACTCTACCTCCATCCATCTTGCATCCACCCCGAGGGATCATGAAGGCAGGAAAACTGAGACTAACATTCAGTGGAACACCTGTATGTCCAGCCACGCTGGCACTTTTGTCCACTTCCCCAGTGCTGGCCCAGATGAGGAAACTGAGGCTTGAAAGGCCCAAAGTCTCCCAGAGAGTGGGGGGCTGGAGCCTGTTCCCTTCCTCCTGCTGCAGGCCGCCTCTCCATGACTGAGGAGGGGCTCAAGCTCTCCACCTTCTTCCTTCTTATTTAAACTCAGCTCATCTACATGTAAAGATGACTGTACACATATCCTTGGGCATGTTTGCCATGTCGTCACCTATTGCCTGGAAGGTCGTGCACAGTTGCAGAGGTTACTCATTCAGGACTTGGCTACTCATCCCCACGCTGCTTCCTCTGGGCCAGAGGCTGGGTCTCATTCCTGGCCCAGCACAGCCCTCCACACTGGGCATGGCCTCTTCCAAGAATGGTGCTGGCAGTTAGAGCCAGTGGTGGATGGAATGACCCCATATGCTGTATTTCTGACAAAGACTGGAGGGAAGGGCGAGGGACCTCCCTGAACCAGAAGTGCTCCTAATGGGCTGGATTCTCAGCTGGCAAGAGGGATGTTCAACAGAAACCTAGGAAGGAAGGCAATAGATGCAGCACAGAGTGAGTAATTAGACGCTTATTCATTTGCATTTCACAAGGGAGTCAGGGATGTTGGGGGAAAATGCTGCAAAGATTAAAGGCCTTGCCCTGGCTGATGTGGCTCAGTGGACTGAACACCGGCCTACGAGCCCCAAGGTCACCAGCATTTGACCAGGTTGCAGGGGAGGTCCCCAGAGGGGGGTGTGTGAGAGAGGCAACTGATTGACGCATCTCTCGCACATCGATGTTTCTTTCCCTCTCTTCTCCCTCCCTTCCCATCTCTTCTCCCTCCCTTCCCCCTCTCTAAAATAAATAAATAAATACATAAAATCTTTAAAAAAAAGATTAAAGGCCTTGTGGAGAGGGAAAGCTGGGGGCAAGGAGAGAGTGCGGAGCAGACAGAGCTTTGAAGAGAATGCTGGGAGCTGTGGGCCTTAATGGAGCGAGTGTGGACGTGGCAGGACTGAGGATGGCAGGGTCTGGGGCCGCCAGCGGTGCCCAGATGGCTCCAAGCAGCAGCAGAGCTGACTGCCTGGGTGTGGCGTGAGGACGCTCTCGTTCTGTAGTGACTGTGGGGGAGGGACAGAGGATGAGAAAGGCAGAGATGTGCAGACGCAAAGGAAGTCTCAGATATGGGGTTTGAGATGCACAAGTTACAACAGAGAGAAGACTGAGGGAGGGAGGAGGGAAAAGGCAGAGGGGGAGAGAAGGAAATCAAAGGAGAAAGTGGGGGAAGAGGAGGGGACAAAGAAGAAACAAGTCAGGAACCAATAGGAGGGATCTTCTGGGAAAGATCTGTACCCACCTCACCCTTTGTTCCTAGGACTCCTTTGCTCCTAAGCCCCGATGTAGAGCTTTCTTCTCAGTTGGAATGTGGGGCCCAAAGAAGAGTCTGCAGGCTACTGACCCACAGACCCTACTTTGAGTGTGGAGGGTTTGGGCTACTCTCTAGGGTGGGGCTGCTGTTTGGCAAAACATCCAGGCCTCACTGAGATAGTCCTTGTTTGCAGATCATGTGGTCATGTTGGGCTGTGATCCCCTCGTGCCCAGGCCCTCTTTCCAGGAAGGCCCTGTTGCCCAGCTGCAGGGGCTATGGTCAGCAGGTGGCCTCCAGCCATCAGCTCCTTCAGGGTCTGCCTCTGCAGAGATCCACCTCGCTGGAGATCATGCCTCCCCCACCTGGTGACTGAGCAAGTTGGAGGTGGCAGGTCCGGACTACCCCAGCTGGACACAGAGAGCTCTGCCGGATGACTTCCTCCCCCTCGTTCACTGGTGTAGATTATTCATAAACAGCTGGCACCTCACTCTCTCCTACAACCTGCTCTCAAAGAACACAACCTGGGACACAGGTGACAGGTGGACATCCAGGCTGGGGGCAGTGGTGATCATGGGGACAATGTTTGGTACCAGCTGTTCTCACCTGAGGGCAGTGGTAAGTAAAGATAAGGTCACTGTTTCAAACCAGGGGTCTCCCAGAGCAGGGATAAGGCCTGGAAGGGGTCCCCACGTGGCCAGGAGGGCAGATGGAATATGGAGTACAGTGGTACAGGGATCTGGAGACGTGGGCCTGGCCTTGGCTTTGGGTAAGTGCTGCTGCTCTCTGAGTCTACATGAACTCATGAGTAAAATAGGCTATAATCTATGATATTGATGAACTAGCTTCCTAGGGATGCTGTAACAAATAAACTCAGTGGCTTAAAACAACAGAAATCTGTCCTGTCACAATTCTGAAGGCCAGAAGTCCGAAGAGAGTTTGATCCTTGCCTTTTCCAGCTTTTGGTGGCTGCCGACATTCCTTGACTTGCGACTACATCACTCTATTCTTCAAGGCCAGCATCTTCGAATGTCCCTGATCTGTCTTCACATCATCTTCTCCTGTCTGTGTATTATTAACTCTCCCTCTACCTGCCTCCTAAAACGACACTATCATTGCATATAGGGCCCACCCTGATAATACAGTTTAATCACATCTGTAAATCCCCCCCATGGCCCCCAAATAAGGTGACATTTATAGGCTCTAGGGCTTAGGACCTGTCTTTTGGGGGGTCACCATCTAGTCCACTGTACCTGTCACTTGCCCCCCAGTAGGCTTTAGCTCTGTCAAGTTCTGCCCTACTGAGCTGCAGTTCTTGGTTGCTGGCCCATACCATTCACTTCCACAGCTGAGATGTTAAGATTACCAGTGTTTTTACCATGTGTTAATATAGCCACCCTGCTATAAACACAGGTGGTTTCATTAGCAACCATCACCACAAGTACTACTTACTGAGCACATACTAGATGCTTATTTGCATTACATCATTTACTACAACCCAATGAGGTGAGTCCGTTATACCCCCACTGTGCAGTTGACACCAAGAATGGAAAAGGTAAGCAGTTTGGTCCACAAAGATGGCTCTGGGATCCCCCCAGCTGGTCTGACTTATAGGCTCTCTCGTCTCCTACCGTATATTGCCTCCCACCATAAACAGTGCTTCTCTTTGAAACTACTTACAATGTTCAGTCTCTTTTGAACTTGGAAGCAAGTCTCTTATCAGATCCTACAAATTGCAGACATAACATAGGAAGCCTCTGTTCTAGAAAGTTGAAAATCCAGTTGGGAGAGCTGGGAATGTGGCCCGTTCAGGCTGCAGGGATGGGGGGCGGGCCCTATGTGCCCATCTGCCCAACGGATAGCGCGTCTCAGTTGTGCTTTGTGATTCCTCCCCCTCCGAACTGTCTGGGACGCTGAATATCAGCCCTTGTTCCTGCTGAATTTATGGATTGGACTTCTTGATTAAGTTATTTATTCAGTAAATGGGCCAATGCACACTGCTATATTGGCCTCCTAATTCCAGGCCCTAGAAATACCATACATAAAAAGTTGTGTCCATCTGCATAAGGAAACTACTGTGGAAGGATGTTTACAAACGATTCTCTTGAACATAAGGGGTTTTCAGAAGTCCAGAAGTGGAAAAACAAGATAGGGCCCTTTGCAAAAATTTCTGTTAAGAGGGAACTGACTTTGGGAAACAAGTATTGCAGCAAACCTGGAGGCCCACGAGTACTCAGCTGGCCCAAGCTCATCTTAGTCCTCTGGATAGAAAGACCAGTGGGAAGAGATGGTCCAGCAGGGGCGGCCAACCCGTGGCCCATGGGCCACATGTGGCACAGAATGGCTGTGAATGCGGCCCAACAGAAAATCATAAATTTACTTAAAAGCTTTCTTTTGCTCATCAGTTTTCATTAGTGTTTGTGTATTTAATGTGTGGCCCAAGACTCTTCTTCCAGTGTGGTCCAGAGACACCAAAAGATCGGACACCCCTGGAGAGGCTGTAGGGTGTGTGGAACATTTGCCCAGCTGGTGCCAACATGGGAATGGGAGTGAGGCAGGAGGGGACTCAGCCAGCAGAGGGTGTCAGCTGCGTGGGTGTTTGTAGACCCCACCAAGAGCTTGAACTTAATTTAGAAGGCCACAGGGGACCTCTGCAAGATTTTCAGTGGAAAAGCGACATGTTCGTATGCCTTAGAAATATTTTGCTGGCTGTGGTAACAGTCCCGGTGTGGGGTGAGGAGGGCCTGGGCTCTTGGCTATAAAGAGAAAAGGCTGGATTTGAGTGAGAGTCAAAGCCAGGCAGCGGTTGGCTGTGAAAGGTGAGCAAGGGCAGGCGGGGAGGATGCCTATGGATGGTTTGGGAGGGGCTAGATGTTGGGGGCCTGCCACAGAGGTGGGCCACCAGGCGGCAGAGAACCAGCAGGACTGTGCTTGGGAGACTAGAGTGAGAAGGTGGCATTTTCCAAAAGAGAAGTCACAGGCTGGGCATGATAGAGAACACCCACCCTTCCCCTCCATCACGAGGCAGGACCCTAAGTGTGGCAGCTGGCCAGGAACACGTGTTGAGGAGGTGGCAGCCGCAGGGTGCCCACGGGAGAAGCCTGAGTCAGAAGCCAGGGGTCTAGGTCTGGTTCTTCCATGACGCATGTGGACCTCTGGCAAGTCACATTCTATCTCTGCCTCAGCTTTGTTACCCGCAAAATGCAGGAGTTGGATGATATTGGGGATCCTCAGTGGAGATGAGCTAGGGGAACATCCCTGAGCCCCCAGAACTGGTGTGCAAGCTGTGTATGCCTGTCTATTCACGGAGGCGACATCAGACCTCACAGGCTCCTCCCACCAGTGGAGCCCTGCTGGGGAGTGTGCTCTCTCACTATGCCAGGGCAAGTCTTGTCTCGCCCAACCAATTCCTGCAAGGTAGAGACCCGAGTCACAGGGTGAGCACATGACCCTCCATGTATGTGTCTCAGTGTCTCACGGGGACCTCCCAGCACCTGTGATGTCACAGGCAGGTAGCAGAGAGGTTCCTCACTGCACCTGGATGCTCTAGAAGAGCTCCTAGCCTGCTGGTCAGCCCAGGTATGGGGGCGTTCTCTCCCTATTCTGCCCTGCAAACTTGTGCTCATCCTTCAGAGGCCCAAATCCATCCCCCGTGAAGCCTCTAGGATCCTCCTAAACAGCACTGATTCCTCACTGAAACAATCCTGTAGGTGAGGTGTCCACACCTCACACACAGTCTCTTATTTTCTACCTGTCTGGGAGGAAGGTTTTGGCACTGCTCTCCCTTCCCTCTTCTGCCCCATGAGCCTTATTTGGCAAAATAAGGTTCTATGCACCTCAGTGTCCCCAAGTGCCACCCCAGGAGCTGGCACATACTTACTACTCAACAGAGTTAGTTTATTTAGTCATCCTAAGCTGTGGACTGATTGTCAGCGGTGGCCAGCGACTGCAGTGCACGGTGACATCTGCAAAGTGCCTCAGTGTTCCTTTCCCACAGGATCCCAGGATGATGGGTATGAAATGAGAGCAATGAAATTTTGCACAATTCCTGCTGGACTCACACCCAGGATGGCAAACATACCCATGTGGGAGTACCTTGGAGCAGGTTGTCTGCCAGCCAGGCCCTTAAGAAGAAGGCTTGTGTGTGTCATGTGCTATGCGCTGGCTGGCAGGCGTGGTCATGCCCACCTCACATTGTGGACTCAGCACCGGAAAGCTGCAGGCCTCACTCGGGCTCACGGTGCTCCCTCACTCCCACACGCCACCCCTGGGTGAGAGCCAGAACCTGTGGTGTGCTGTTGCTCGTGGACTTCAGCAGATAGATACCCTCGAACCCTATCTGCATGGCCTAACTGTATCTTGCCTTCCCACACATCTCATGTGAAAGTCCAGCCAAGATCCACTTCCCTCCCTGGTTTCATGCCCCTTCTCTTTGCACAACACAGGACCTGCTCTAAAGGAGCCGGGGCCCTCAGTCCTGGCAGGCACACTGTGTGCCCTGGGAGATGAGCTCCTTAGAGGGGCAGAGCAGGGGTTCTGGGACTGACACCAAGGAAATCACCACAGTCTGGCCAGGGTGGGGTGGAGGTGGCCAGAGGAATTTAGAAGTGGCCTTCCAATCTCAGGGGAGAGGCCAGTGGGCTGAGAAAGTAGCCAAACCCTGTGATGGAGCTGTGGGAAGGCTGGTCTGAGGCCGGGGGCCTCAAGGACGGGAGGCTGGCTGCCACGACACCCCCAGGGGGGCCAGCAGAGCCAAACCGACACCCTGGGGAGAGTGGCTCACCCTCCCGATATGTGGGAACAAGGGCTGCTGAGTCACCCGCCCAGCCGAACACAGCTACCACCAAGGGCTGGAGGATGGAAGAGGATTCCCAGCCAGGGCCAGCAGCCTCAGGGTGCCCCGAGCTTAGCTGGGCTCTCTCCTAGACTCAGCCATCCTCGTACCCCTGAGCCCAAGCACACCGGTGCACTGTCAGCTCTTAAGGGTTATTCAAGCAGGGCACACAGCCCCGTGGACAGGACGCTGGACCAGAGGCCAGAGTGCTGGACTCTGGAAAAAGACAAGTGTGGGGTCTCAGTTACATGGTGGGAGTGGAGGGGAATATGGAAAACTCTCAAACTGGAGGGCACATAGGGCTTCGAGTTCGCAGGCTGCCCTGCTCCAGGCCTTCCCCTGAGGAGGGGACAACAGTCGGGTTTAGATCAGTGGCAGCCCTGCTTCGGGCCATTCAGAGCAGCCACCCCAACCCCCACAAGAGGGCCAGGGTCATGTTCCAACGGCTTGCTGACCTGCCAGGAATCCTCCACTTCAGGCAGTGGGCACGGTGCTGGGAAGGCCTCTCCTGCCCTTTGGCACCCGGCGCTCCTGCCGAGACCCAGCCTGCTCCAGGTGTTGTGCAGCCTGAGAAGCTAAGCCGAGGACCATCTCTCTGGGACAAGTGTCAACAGGAAGCCTCACCGCTCATCTAGTTCACATTCCTGGGGTGCCGAGTCCAGCTCAGAGATAGGGTAACAAGACGCCACTCTGGCTGGACTTGCCAGAGAAACAGCAGATCTTACTATCTGCCATCTAAGCCTCCCGGTGTGCAACGCAGTGACGCAGTTTCTACCGCAGGGTGCTCTCCAAGCCTTCTAGGGAGGATGGCCCCACAGAGCACACAGGGATGAGTGATCCTTGAGACAAAGGGACATGGCTTGTTGGGCGCTGGCCCGGCAGGGGAGGAGCCTCTTTGCAGGAAACTGGATCACAGCAGAGGGCCAGCAGCCAGTGCATGCCCAAGGCAGAGCTCAGGGGCTCATGGATCAGGTTGCAACTCGGGGGGTCAAAAGAAAGAATACAAAGCGGAGTCTGGTGACATGAGCCCAATCTGTGCTTGGAGCGACCACGTGTGTGCGTGCATACAGACACGCACACCTCTAAACCACTTTGATGTGTGAACCCCAGCCGTGGAAAGAGACTTGCTCAAAGTCACAGCGTGTGAACGACAGGGTGTTGATTTTTACTATCTTTTTTTTCCCAGGTCATTTCACTGGACAGTTGTCCTCTTTTCCCAAACATGTTCCTGCACCTGCCATACCAGCTACTAGTTCACCGGGCTGGGTTTGAAATGCTTCCTGGGAGGGAGGATGTGTCATCAGCCCAAGACAATGAGGAGAGTGCCCCCTGGGTGGGAAGTGGGAGTTGCTGGGGGTTGGAATAAGATTTTAGCTTTGTGACATTTGTTTCTCAATGTGGCTGGCCAGGGTATCTGAGGCAACTTGTCCTCAGGCAGGTAAGCCTCAATCCCACGTGACCACAGAAGATACCATGGTCCCGAGGCACCAGGAATATGAGCTTTCTGGGGAGCAAAAAGGGCATATGTGATGGAACCCACCTCTCCTTCTGGAGAGGTGCCTTCTGGAGGGGGTCCCCCTGGGTGGGGCCTGGAGGAAACCAGGCTGCTACAGGCAGGCCTCCAGGTACTTCAGGGCCGACCTGCCCAGACCACTTGGCCACCTTGCACAGCAAGGCGGAGCGTGGGAGCCCTAGACAAGCTTTTCGGGCTGGGTCAGGAGTGCTACAGGAGGTCACACCGCAGGCTCTTCCTGGGCTGAGCTAAGCTGCCACCAGGGATGACTAATGTGTTAGGTCCAAGCCTGAAGAGTCTCAATAGGGTGCTCTTGGCCGCAGGCAGGGGTAGGTGGGCACTGGAGGAAGCCAGGGGAGGAGAGGTGACCTTGGGGTCAGCCCTCAGGAGTCCTGCTGGTTGGAAAATAATGAAGTCTCCTTGTGGGTCTAGAATAATCATCGAATTTGCTGCAAAGCCTAGTCCTTGGGGCCTAGTGGTCAGTGCAGTTGGAGTTGAGTGTCCATATGCATTGTGTGCCTACTGTGCGCCAGGCGTCACCAGGCGCTGTGGAGCCCACAGATGGAATGTAAGGAGTGCTATTTTTTCAAGTATTACAGAAGACTTGAGGTGGGGGGAAGGAACTCTGCTTGAGGAAGATGAGGGAGAGCTATGACTAAAATGTTCCAGTTGGGTCTGAACCTTCAGGGTGGGGTGAGCCTCAAGGACTCTCCAGCTGGGAAGCAGCTCCGGGGATGGGCTGGATCTGGACCTACAGTTCTCAGACTCAGGTGAGCACTGAAACACCCAAGGCCCTGTTGGAACACAGTGCCTCCTCCTGACGATGGACTGGGATGCGGCCCGCAGATTTGCACTTCGAACGAGTCCCCAGCTGATGCTGTTGCTGCTGTGGGTCTGTGGGCTTCACTGGAGTAGCGCTGACCCAGTTTGCTTCCTGCCATGCCTTGGGCAGGGCCCTGCTGAGAGGCCATCCCACTTAGCCAAGTCGCTTCTGGGTGTGTCTTTGGTGCTCAGGGCCGTTGTGTGGAAGAAGTGAAGGGGTGCATTGCCCTCATCTCCACTGGCCCGGCCAGGCTGTGATATACAGAGATAAAAGTGGGGCTCACAGTAGGTTACTCGTGGGTCTGGGGCCATGATAGTGTCATGTGAGAACTCAGTTTTCTGACTTCTTGGGGTATGGGGACACTATGGGGACAGTGCTGATGAGAGGAACACTGGTCCCTAATTTCTTGCCTAAAACTCTGTCAAGGAAAAGGAGCTTGGGGACCTAGTTCATGACTATAGAGGTGGGAGTGTGGGAGGAGGTGTGTGTGCATGCGTGTGTGTGTGTCTGTGTGTGTACATTCGTGCAGCTCAAAACACTGCAAGAAAGAACTCAAGATGTATTTATGACCTTGGGCAAATCCCTTCTCCTTTCTTAGTGTCAGTTTTCTGATCTGGAAAAATCAAAAGAGTGGGATTCCATGGTTCCTTCTGAGAGAAAGAGAGAGAGGGAGGGAGGGAGACCTGAGGGACCATCTTGGTAACAGGCCATCACATGATTAGCACTCAAGTTAAAGCAGCTAATAGACATCTGAAACTTTGCAAGGCTGAGCAATTACGGGCACAGCCGGAGCTGGGTTGGTCTGCGGGGACCAGTCCATCAATCAGGGTGTCATCAGCCTCCTCTCCCCTCCAGAGACCTTGAGCATCAATAACATTGTGCAGAGGAACTTGTAATGCAAAACAAAAGGAGTCCTTTCCCAGCAGCTCCCTGGGGGCCTTCAGAAGCAATTTCCTTGAGCCCCAGCCAGGCTTGGGACAGAGCTGTCCCCAGGGAGGTTCTGGGGAAAATGGCAGAAGGAGGGTCCTCCTCCTCTTCCTCTTTCTGCCATGGACTGGCCCACTGGCACCAGTCCAACTGCAGCATCCTTCTGAGAGGCAGCAGGGAAACAGGCTCTGAAAGAGGAGGCAAGGACCCCAGTGGTCCCCTGGGCTGCAGAGTCTTCCAGAGAGCACACACAGGTTTGGGAGTCACCCTGGGCTCAAATCCCAGGTCTGCCTTCACAAGCTGTGTGACCCTGGACAGTGCACTTAACCTCTCGGAGTCTCAGAGTTTTGTTGCCTATAAGGACCTCTTCTGCCAGTTCTGGGGATTAGCTAAACTACAATGATGAAGATGAAAGCATTTTGGAGGAACAAGAAAAGGAATACACTGACACCTTCAACTGTGTCCTGTAATAGATGAAAGCTGCTTAACTGGGAGTGAAGTGGAATCTCATACTTGCACTTGAGTCTCAGCTACTTGCTGTGTGACCCTTGGAAATTAACCTTTCTGAGCCCTGATGTCATCCTCTGTAAAATGGGAATATTGATGGTATTTTCCCCTGACAAGGTGAATAGAAAGAAAATTAAAAGAGCATGTGCAAAGTGCCTGGCTCATAACAGGCTTCAGGAATTTGTGCCTCCCGCATTCCCCAGGCATCCTCATCTCAGAGCGAAGGTGGCACTGCCATTACCCACAGCCAAGTGCCTGCCTCAGGTGTGTGTCGCTATGCAGCCCGGGCCCGGCGGAGGGCCACGGCCAAGCTCTGGACAGCCCAAAGCAGCTTACCCCGCCCAGCGGTTAGCTCAGGAAAGCCTCAAATTATACAATTTATGAAACCCAATCCAGTTTTCCGACTGGAACGTGTGATTAGAGAGATTACACATTCACTGTTGCAATTATGGTAATGTTGATGTGTGGACAGATAACTGGCAGCGGGGTTGTTCTGAACCGTCTATTTATAGGTTGAAGATTCTTGCTATCTCAAGGCAGACATATGGGCCACAAAGACAGGCGACAAAAACAAGGGGGGAGCAAACCTCCCTCGGAATGAAAAGACACCAAAGGAAGCCGTAATTAGGGCTGGGACCGTCTTATGTAAATCAGGTAATACTTTCAAAACAGAGATGAGATCTGGTTTTAATAAAGAGCATTGGAACAAATGGTGGAATAATGACTTAATAAATCTAAATACAAATATTTTGTTCCGTCTCCAAAATGAACAGCCCTGGCATCTGCGAGCCCAAGCCTGGGTGAGGGGGCGGGTGCCGCAGTGTTACTGTATTCTTTCGCTCCCTCAGCAGGCTCGAAGATTTTAATTTTTAGCCTTCTGCTAAATTACACGGGCTGTCAGTCAACTGTGGGAGATATTTTGAGTAGGGAGATTTATACAAACACACAGAGCACAGTCGGAAGGCTCAGCACAATATCTTTTACACCGGCCGGGATGTAAATCATAGGTTGTTTGGAGCTGGAATTACAGCTCTTCCGGAAATAGACTGTGAAGAAATTATCCACCAGGAGGAGGAACCCAGTGACTTTTTATGTGTGTTGCTGCCCGCCGCCCCCTGCCACCGCCCCTGCCCGCCCCAAGTATTAACCAGAACAGCTCTTTGGTTGTCCTTTTTGGTGTCTTTTCCCCCAATCACTTCGCACTCCAAACACAGTATCTAAAGCAGCGGTTGCAAACCTGCAGCCTGTGAGCCAAACCTGATCCACAGGTGCACATGCTTTGATTGGCTTAAGTATGTTGGCTTGAACACAAGTCGATTTTAAGAACTTAATTGCAAATCAAGAGATTCATAAAATTTGTATGTCCAGTTTTTCTCAGTGAATCAGAAAATCTGGGCATCAGTACTGGGTTTTCCTTCCTTCATGGTGGCAGCCAGCTGGAGCTAAGAATGCATGGCCATCCCCAGGTGAGTGCGGCTTCTCCAGGTTTTCACCGTCCAGTCCCCATTGTGCCCATGCTTCCCTGCATCATTTATGCTACTGCTTGTCTCAAAAACAATGGAATTTTCGATGCCTGGTATAAATTCATACCTTCTTAAGGTCATTAGAGTCTGTGGCTCAGAAAATGTAGTTGAAAATAACATGAATAATGTATGTACAAACTACTAATTCTCAAACATGCATATATTAAATAAGAAAAATGAGGACAATGTAAAAACATTGATGTAAAATGAGTGACACACACACAGAGATTCTCAGTGATCCTTGTTTGGAAGGACTGGTATTCATTCCATTCTGGTCTGTTTCTTCTGTTTCACTAGATGGTGGTTGTTATACTGCTGTTCTTAACTTGACAAAATTAAAAACTGGTAACTTTACATCAATCTACCATATTTTACTGGTGTCTGATATCCCAAAGACTAGGTATTTCTTGCCCGAATTATCATGTAATTGTAGATTCTCAGTATTGGAGAGCAGCTCTGAAGGCATCCATCACATCCTTATATATACCTGTTCGTGTCCATAAATTTACATATATTTGCCCTTTTGTCAATTGTTCAACTGTCCTTATAACACACACACATCTGCTTGTCAACCCACTCACTCATCTATCCACCCACCTGACTATCCAATCCACAGAGCCCCCTACTTTTGCTGGTCTGTGCTCTCCAAATGGATGCCCTGCAAGGCTTCCTGTGTTTTGGTCAGGTCTGGCTGTCGGAGAGTTCTCCCTGTGAAAAGCTGTCTTCATTAAAATGCTTGTCCCTGTGACTTCCGTCCATCAGTCTCCAGGAGGACTCTGCAAATATTTGAACCTTACTCTCCTGCCAACTCCTAACAAAACTCTATCCTCCCTCCCAAGCTTTGTCTCTCGCTGAAGACCACCAGTCCTTCCTTCTGGACAAATTCCCTGGACTCCTTTCATGAATCTGCCTACAGTAGGAACTGCAGACCTTCTTTTTTTGGCCAGGTTCCCTCTTCTGCCTCACTCTGGTGCTTCTCTGTGAGTGCTGAGCAGCTCAGAGTTAGTGGGAATCCCTGCTCTCACTGTGGCTGCTGTTCCTGTGGCTTCATTGGGGATCTCACGACCTCATCTCATTGGGGATACTGTGGGTTGCCAAGTCCCGAAAGCTGCCAGTTATTTTCACACATGCTACTCATTTCCCATCTGAACATCAACAGTGACCATGGATCCAGCTGAAAAAGTGCTTTTGGAGGTTTTTTTGCTGCTAGGAAGAATTAAGTGTCTCCACTTGATCGTTGTAATCACTCACTGTCAATGTTAATGTCTCATACAGAACCAGATCCAGCTTTACACAAGGTGAAGTGGTCGAACTCCCTAGTTGGGGGATTTCTGGGTCTAAGCAGGCCTCCTTCCATGCCGCAGTACCTCTCTTGTCTGCAGGATAATGCCTCGTAGTACCATTAGCATGTTACTGATTTTGTAAGACTGTGGTCCTGGGTAAAATAGTCATGTCCCTGGGCATGGGGGGTAGAGAATGTCACATCTTGCTCTCTCTTTTTTTGGTCATTTATGTCATATATGGCAAAATAAGGTTTTTAAGATTAAGGCTTGATAGGAGATGAAAGGCATCAACTGAGAAGGTCCCAGTCCTGGGCTGGGGTGAGAAAATGGACAAAATAGAGGCACAGAGTTAAACTTTGGTCTTTTGCCTCGAATGAGCTCCAGCCCAGCTCTCTCAGTGCTCGATAAGTCATGTGCCTTGCAGTGCCTGCTGCACAGCTCAATGTCTTCTTGTGGGTTTTGCCTTCCTTAAGACTCTAGGCCCCTCAGCTCCTCTGGCATTCCTCTCTGAGCCTCACTCAGACCCCAGCACACAGACACTTCTCTCCCCAGTATTCCCTGTCTCAGGCCAGATGTGCCATGGAGCTCGTTACACAGACTCTGCCTTGTGCCGTCAGAGGCTGCATTCTGAGATCAGATGACATGTGGCAATAATGGTGGGAAGGGAGAGCTAACTGGAAGTTACTAGAAGGGCATGTTCAGACACCCAAGGGTGTGTGTGCCTGGGCCAGCAATATGAGTACTTCCTTTTCTAGGAGATAGGAAGCTTTGGTGAGGAGCCAGAATGTCACAGAGGAGGAAGTGTCAGAGAGCATTCCAGGCACAGGCATGGGATGTGACCGTGCCCTGAGCAGACAGAATTCATCGACAGGAGTGAGGAAGATGGTCAGGTGGAGGAGGCGACGGTGGGAAGGGTGGCTCTGTGGCTGCAGTAGTGGGATAAATCTGCAGGCAAAAGCCGGTCAGCAAAACCAGCAATAGTAGTGGCTCTCATATCTCAAGCACCTCTTACATGTCAGACACCAGGCTGACTGCTCAGTACAAATGATCTAATTTCACCCTCCCACAGTCACTTAGGAGTGACAGAACAAAACTTATTTGCTTATTTACTTGGGAAGATTCACAGCTCCCACCCCCACCCCACCCCATCTGCTCCTGGTGGAGAAAATAGTCTCTTCTCTCCAAGTTTTCTTCCTCCGAATCTCTTCCAAAAAGGACGTACTCTTACTGGAAGGGAAGGGTGGTAGGAAAGAGGAGGAAAAAGTCCTGTGTCGCCGAGACAGGCAAGAACATCATGGATGTGCTGTGCGAGATGCTCTCTAGCTACTAGGGAGGTGGAAAGAGGATTGAGGAGTGAAAAGGGGGTAGTTTGAAAAACAACTATTGTGCATTACTTGAGAGTTTCTCATATAAATAGATTTCTTTCTAACAACATTTTTAATGTCCAATGATCTTTGAACTTTTTATTGGCTTTTTGCCCCTTCTTTAATGCCTGAGAACTTGGGTGTGTTGGCCTCAGACACCTTCTCCTGACCACAGTCCTGCAGGAGGTCTGTGGGTCTTCTGGATGCAGTGTATGGAGTGGCTGCTGTCCAGGGTGTCACCAGAATGCAAGTCCTCCCCTTTTTCCAGCAAATGGAGGTAGGTGGCAGTCTCAGCCTCCAGCTTGACCTTGATGTTCAGCAGGGTCTCGTATCCCTGGGCCTGGTGCTGCCCCTCTGCCTGAGTCTTGGCCAGCTCTGCCTCCAGGTGCAGCAGGAACCCTCTGAGCTGCTCCATCTGCATGGCATAGTGCATCTCCACCTCCCCCGGGCTCTTCTCCAAACTGACCTTCAGATTCCTCATGGAGTCCAGGTCAGTCTCCAAGGACTGGACTGTATGTCTCAGCTCTATGAGTGTCATCTCAGCAGTCTGCAAGGTGACCACTGTGGTACTCTCCTCAGTCTGCTGGGATCAGTTCTTGTCTAGCTCTTCTCTGTTCTCCCAAGCCACTAGTCATACTCACACTGGGCCCAGACGTCCACCATGATCTTGCTGAGGTCCTGAGATCTGGGGCATCCAACTCCACAGTCAACCCAGAGTTGGCCATCATAGACCATTTACTTCCTCATCTGGGTTCTTCTTCATGAAGTACAGCTCCTCCTTGAGTGCCTCGATCTCTCTCCAGTTCTAGCCAAATGATATTAGTGTCGTCAGGGATCTTTTGAAGCACATTGATGTCATTCTTCACAGAATGGCTCATGGCCAGCTCTGTTTCATACTTGACTCTGAAATCATCATCAGCAAGACAGACATCGTCAAGTTGCAAAATGATGCAGGCATTATCCAGAGAACTTGCGAAGATCTGAGCCCTCAGGTCCTTGATGGTCTTGAAATAATGCCCCGGCCTCTGACCTGGTGTTCCCAGATTTTCATCTCCAGTCTCCATTTATCAGCCTCCAGTCTCCTCACCCTCTCCAGGTAGGAGGCCAGGTGGTCATTCAGGCATTGCATAGTCTCCTTCTTGCTCTGGGTGCCCCCTATGCCTGCCAGACCCCTTGCTATCCCAGTAGCCAGGGGCCTGGATCCCCAGTTTCCCACACGCTGGTGGAGTAGGACATAGAGATCCCAAGCTCCTGGCACCTACACAGATGCTGGCTGTACTGCTGGCCTGCCAGGCCCAGTTGCTGGATAACTGCATGGAGCCTGGGTTCCAGTAGCTTGTAGAGAAGCTGGAGCGTGTGCTGAAGCTCCTGTTGTTCAGGGAGGAAGGTGAGAAGCTGAAACTCAGGTTTAAGCAGCAGTCTCTCATAATTTTTGGCTGCTAAATAGGACTGGATCACATGGGCCCCTGGATTCACAAAGGCTATAAAAGTATTATGTTCTTTCCCAGATGAGGCAACTACAGCTAAGAAAACTTAAATGATTTGCTCAAGGCCACAGTGGTAGAACTGATAGCACTAGGATTTGCACCTGGGCTGCCTGCCTCTGGACAACACCCTTGTTCCCTGTGCCGTGTACTCCCCGGGCCTGATTCATAGATATTTAGAAATGGAAGGAACAAGGAAGCATCTTGCTCAGTTGGCTGTTTAGAACAACTGAGGAACAGGGAAGGTGGGTAGCCTAAAATGAGACATGGAAGAGCCATTGGATGGGGCCAACCTCCTGCTGCCCACCAGTGTCATCTGATTTCTTTACTGGGCGCTTAGTAGGAGGCCGGCACTGTGCTCAGGGCTTTCTGAACAGCATCTCATAAATCCCTAACAATCCCTAGAGGCAGATATTACTATGCCCATTTCATAGAGGAAGTAACCCAGTGACTTACCGACGCTCAGACGCCTTAGAAAGAACACAGCTGGAATTTGAAACCAGGCTGTTTGACTCACGTCCATACTCTTAGCAGCTCTTTCCCCACAATTTGCTTTCATGCTTTTGGTTGCTAATATAATAGACTGCTTTTGGTTCTCTAATTTCGATTTCTAGAACAAAATAGTACTCTATTTATATAGTTGGGCTAAACATCTAGGCACAAGTGAAATGCTTATCATGCAAAATTTGACATTGTGTAAGTCGGTGTCAGAGAGGGGAGATGGGGGAGGCTGGTGTGCAGATGAGGTGAGGGACTCACCTTCTGAGTGAGGTTTCTGAACCGACTGTGCAGAACTGAACAGAGAATGGCCTCCGGGGGCGTGCGTGTTTCTTCTCCCACTAGGATTGCACTGACAAATACATTCCTCATTTGAGGTGGGCTATTTACTGCTGTTTTGCCCTTAGGACACTGGGCATCAATGCTCAGCCACTCGCGTGCACCTGCATGCACACAAACACACATCTTTTATTTATTGAACAGTAAGTACTATGTGCAAAATACCACACAAGCATATGCCTACTGCGCATAGGCCATTTGGTTGCCTCACCTCTGAAATCCAGTAGAACAAACAGGATAAGGTTAGCAGGAGCTCTGAGTTAAGGTGGAAATATCATGTGCCTTCAGGGAAGGGTAGATGCATAGAGAGAGGGCTCAGAGGACTGAGTTAGGCTTTCTGGTTCAGAAATCTGGGGGGGTTTCCTGGAAGAAGTGAGGTTTCACCAGGGGTTTAGAAGTACAGGCATTTCTTGCCTGTCAGAGTTGGGAGGAAGTAAATAGTTTAGATCTAGGGATTGTATGCCTATGTGTTTATTTCTTCCTTCAAAATATTTCCTTTCCTGTCTTCTGGTTAAAAAACCCATCACACAAATTCCTGCAAGTGCATTTGTCATCCTAAATTTTCTGATCTTTTCCCCCCATGCATAAATTTATTGTTGATTGTTTGTGAAATAAATCATGATTGCCTAGTGTCACAACACGAGAACCGCTTGACAGGCATCCACCAGTGCCTGTCAGCCTGCTGGCTCTAGGGCTGGGGGAGGGGAGGGAAGAGCTCAGCAGCCAGGCTCAGGGTCCTAGGGCCTCAGGTCATTCTGGTAACCAGGCAGGAGGGCCCTTTCCCCTGCCTGCTTAGCAGCAGAAGACACATGTGCCACAATGGGGCATTTAAGAACTTCTGCTCCTTAAAAAAAACATTTGAACAGCCCCAATTCTCATTCTCCTTCTGGGCAATTGGCAGTTTGTAAGTCGCAGATGACAAATTATTAGAGGGAATGATCGATACATTGCTCAGTAGAATCGGCATTTAGAAAAAACAAACTGACACACAAAGAAAGTCTCGGAAGCTTAATGTGCAGAGGCTACCGATCATCAATCAGTAAGTAAATATTTTTCGAGTGCTTATATGGATGAAAGGCAGTGCAGTGCAGCGACGAAGAGGGCTGGCTATGGAGTCCGATGACACTGTGTTTGCCCTTTGGTCCTGGGCTGGAGAGCTGCGGCCCTGGTGGGTTCCTTAACCACCTCAGTTTCCTGGTTTGTAATGCGGAGATGACATGGGGCCCACTCTGTGGTCTCGCTGTTGGGATTAAATGAGGTGATGTGCTTAATGTGCTTCTGACAGTTCCCGGCGTGTGGGCTGTGCTCAGGAAATGCTGCTGCTGTGGCTCCTGTCACTGTACACAGGCTCCGTGGGGACATCAGCAGAGGACAATGTTCCTGGCCTGCCTGGAGCCTCCTGCCTGAGTCTAAAACTGAGCTGAAGAGACCAAACGCCAACATCACAGAAAATGGTTGACAGCTTCAAGTTAGAAGTGGATTGATCTTTGTTGTGTATGCAACAGAAAGTTTGAAAGCAGTCAGTCGTCCTTTGTGGCCGGGTTGATCAGAAGAAGGTTCCAGAGAAAGTGGAGACTGAGCAGGTGGACCTTAAAGAGAGACATCCCTTGAGCACATACTGCAGGTTGGGTGTTTCTAGATTATCTTCAAGGGAGGTATTTTTTATCTCTATTTCACCCATGAAATTTCTGAGATTAGAAAGGTCAAGTCGGATGGTCAAGAAAGAGTGGGGCTCTGGTCAGCAAGGTCACTGGCTCTCCATGGCGCCCTGGGCGGTATGCGGAGAATGTGGTGCAATGGAAGGCACTCAGATCAACAGCCTTGGTGTCATCCTGGAGCTTTCTCTTTCCCTCGTGCTACCGCCTGGGGGCAAGACACTGCCCTCTCCCCAGCCTGGGTTCTAACTCCAGCCTTCTAGCCTTCCCGATCTTCCCACTCTGAACAAAGCAGCTAGAGAGATGTACCGTTGGGTCCAGGAACACTTGGGAGAGTGACTGAGGAGAGGCTGGTCAAAGCGCCATTTGCACAGATGCCGACAAGGGACAGTCCAGCTCGTCGTGGGGCAACTGGGACTCAAGAGGAGCTGGACATGGCACTACCAAGTGGATGAACCCCTGGCCCTGCTCTCCTCCTATGCTCTGCTCTGCTGCTGAACCCACTGGCTGACCTCAACTGGCAGCCGGAGGGCGAAGGAGTGCCTGTGACTGGGTCAAAGGCAAATTTCGTATGAGGCGGAGGAAGCGTGAGCCTGAGGCCTTTCACTTCCAGGGCCCTTCCCAGGTCTCATATTTGTAACCATGTGTTCTTTTTCTTGAAGAAGGCCTCGCAGTTGATTAAGCTCTAGGCCCTGCAAAATCTGGATCTGCCTGTGCGGTTGCTCCTTAACAGCCAGTCTCCTGGGACCCAGAGGGAGGGGGAGGGGAATGGAGGCTTTCCAACCCAGTCTTTCTTTTAAAATGCTGAGTAATAGCTTGTTATTTCTCTGCTTAAAACTTTTTCATCATTGCCCAGAACGGTCTAAGGATCTCACCATGACTACTAGGTCCTACACAGTGTGGCTGCATCCCCAAGCTCTCATTTGCCCTGCATTCTCCTGGCTAACACAGCCCCAGCCTGCCCTGCCTCCGCTCTGTTTCGTGAATGACCCAGACATGCTCCTCAGCCCTTGCTCCACCCGTGGTGCAGAGCTCTCTGCCCCAGCTGTGCTCTCAGCTCCTTCAGCTCCTGGTTCCAGCGCCATCTTCCCTGGGGGGCCCTCCCTGACCTCCTATTTAAGTTGTGACGTCCCTTCCCTGCTGTGATTTTCTCCACAACACTTATTCTCTTCTAATTATTCTACATAGTTTATTTGTTGGGTTTCTTTTTGCCCTCCCCTCGCACGAAGGCAGGGATTTGTCCTTTTCGGTTACTGCTTCATCTGCCTGGAAGAGTCCCTGGCGCATAGCAGGTGCTCAGCACACAGCTGTGGAATCAGTGGGTGCTCAGTGGGCTAGCTGAATAAATGGGTGGGTGAAGGAAGGGCAATTAGGAAAAGTTCTGACTCTGATGGGGGAGACAGATGCACTCGAGTAGCATTGTGATGCGAGAGGGCCCGTGCTGCGCTGGAGAGAGCTGAGGAGGTGGGTCACGGCAGGCTGGGCGGCAGGGCTGCAGCAGGTGCTTCCACACCGAAGCCCAGGCCCTCTGCCATGCCCACATCTTCCGGTCTCTGTCCTGTTTCTGAGGTAGTACCTCAGGGACTAAGAGGGTGCCCGCATGCTCCAGGCAAAACAGATCTGTTTGTATTTGTTTGTACATACATTCTCTGAGAACTGTCTCATCTGAAGAAAGAGCTCTTGGTCTGAAAAAGACCGAACCCTCCAGAAGGCCTGGCTATTTCTTGAAAAGGGAATTCAGCATGGACAAGCCTGCGTGGGAAGAAACAAAGCGGGTACAGACGCCCCTGCCTTCCTGTGGCTGAGCCTGGGAAAACCCCTCTGGTTGGGACGCAGGCTGTGCAAGGGCCTCGGATGCCGAGGAGTCGTGTCAGCTCTGGAGATGAGGGAGGTGATGACAACAGCTGTTTGCAAGCTGTGGCCCAGCCTGGATGTCAAGGAGGGGCTGGGGCGGAAAGGTCAGGGAGCGGCTGCTGGAGGCAAGGGGGGAGTAGGGCAGCTGCGATGATGGAGGGAAGGGCCCTGGGCAGCATCTCCCAGGACTCCCCTGCACGGGCTGTGGGCCCACAGCTCAAGCCTGTGCTGGGACCACATCTTCTGGACTCTCACCTGGCCTTCCCAGTTTCTGACTCTGGAGCCAGAGGTAAGAGCAGGCTGAAACTTGGGACACTCACCTCAGGCACAACACTGAAAGGACACCAAAGAACTCAGTAATCAAGATAAACTTTTAATGCAATATTTTTTTTAAATCCACAATGAGCAAAATTTCAAATAAAGACTAATTGAAAGCAACTACGATGTCCTTCAGTGAGTAAATGAATAAACTGTGGTACACCCATACACTAGAATAGCATTCAGAGATAAGAAGAAATGAGCTCTCTAGCCAAGAAAAGACACAAAGGAACCCGAAATGCATCTTACTAGGTGAAAGAAGGCAATCTGAAAAGGCTACACTGTGCATGAGTCCAACTATGTAATGTTCTGGAAAAGGCGATGCTGTGGAGACAGTGAGGATCAGTGGTTGCCAGGGGTCGGGAGGAGGAGGGATGAACAGGGCATGAAGGATTTCTGGGCGGGGTGGGGGGGCAGTGAGACTACTCTCTGTGGACACTGCA
Source organism: Phyllostomus discolor (assembly GCF_004126475.2). NCBI lineage: Eukaryota > Metazoa > Chordata > Mammalia > Chiroptera > Phyllostomidae > Phyllostomus > Phyllostomus discolor. The sequence goes on along the minus strand of NC_040903.2, from coordinate 118,684,277 downwards.
ATGCCAAACACATGTCACTATCTGTTTGTCACAACCCGTAGAATGTACCACACCAACAGGGAACTAGTGGAAACTGTGGACTTTAGTTAATACTGATGTACTCACATTAATACTGGTTCATAATTGAAACATACATACCACATTAATGTAAGATTAATGTAAAACTAGGGGAAACTGTGTGGAGGGGGAAGGGAGAGTGTGGGAACTCTCTGTACTTTCCACTCAATTTTCATTGAAATCTAAAACTGTTCTAAAAAGTGATCAATTAAGTTTAAAAAAATCAAAATTAAAGCAATAACCTATGATGAACAAAATATCAGAAGCATCAAATGAAGATAATGAGGCACCTTTTTCAGGGCTGTGTGAGTTCAGGGTCAGATAGTGCACTGTGTGAGCTGGAACAGTCTTTTGGAACTAGTTCGATCCTTGTATTTTACTGGTGGGGAGACTAAGGCTCAGATAAAGGAGGAGATTGGGTGAAGTCACCAGGCGAGGTGGCGGGGGGTCTGGGAGCAGCAGAGACATCCAGTCCAGGCTATCAGGAGCCGTGCTGCCTGCTGCAGGCGGTGACTCTGTCTCTGCGTACAATATTGTGTGTGCGGGGGAAGGGGTGGGGAGGAAGTGGCTGAAGCCTAAAGGACTCTTTGGTCATGTGTGAAATGACCTTTGGATCTCACCAAGAGTTCCGAGTTGGTTTATGAGAAGGCCTTCTTTGCATCCTTCTCAGATTATCACGTCATTAAAGTAATGAAGAAGTGGGCCCAGTCCCCACGTGCACATGCTCTGGGGGGTTCCTGACACTTTTCTGGGCTCGGCCCAGGCCAGATGTTCCACATTCCTAGGAAGAGCACCAGCTCCGTCTTCTCGGACGGGAGCGATCCGTGTCCAGCTCAGCCAGAGCCCTCCCCCTCTGGACTGGCTGGGCACACGTGCAGAGGACACGCTCTCCCACTTGAAGCTCACTTAGGGTGCTCTTAACGCTGATGCTTCACTCAAAGGGACCTTTGACTTTCCCTGGACTCACTCGGGTTTCCTTCCCCCTGGGCCTGCCAGAGCTGGCCTTCAGTGCCAGGACACTTTGCATTCTTCACACACAGGAAGTGGCCTGAACTTGACTTCTGCAGGTCAGGAAGCTGAGACAGGAGTTCACGTGGGGGAGCCCTTCAGCCCGCCCCTTGCCCAGAATCCTCCAGGAACTGGTGGAGTTGGGCCTGGTGTTGAGGGCTGGTTCAGCATGACAGGCCCCTCTGATGCGAAGTTAGATTACAGGGGATTACAGGAGGGTCCAGCTATGTCACAGCTGCTGAGTGCCGGAAAGCTCAGGGACAGTGCTGCAGCCAGACGCAGAGAGCACATTTAGGGAGAAGTCCAATTTGGAGTGGAAGAAATATAATCTACAAAGGCAGTGTGGATTCTGAGGCTCACAGGGATGTCAAAGGAAGTGAGGGCCCAGAGGCAAGGGAGGGGCAGAGGTGCAAGGGACTTCTCTGGAGAGAGCCACAGAACTCTGGCAAGAAAGAGCCAAATATGCAAATGAATGTGCGACTAGAGGTGGGAGGGGCAGAGGAGTTAGGGCTCTGAAGGCATTTCTCTGCGGGTTGGTGTGGTAGGCACTGGCGTTGCCAGAGACCCGGCTCTCGGCAGCCTGTGTTTCCTGCCTGTGAGACTTACGCTGCTCGGTTAGTGCTGTGTCCCTCAATCCTCTTTCTTAATAGTAGTTCAAGTCAGCCTTCTCACTGGTTCTGGGGACAGGGGATGGCCCAGCCATCGGAGGTGTTTGTTCAGCAGCTCCTCACATGGGTATCCCCATAATGGCCATGAAGGGGGCTTGGAATTTGTGGGATGTACAACCATCCCCTTTGTAAGAGCAGAGAAGCAAAGGCAGTGGGGTGTGGTGAGAGGGTGGGCTTGGGGTCAGAGAGGTCTGGGGTGAAGTGCCAGCACGCCTCTGCGCGGTCTGAGCCCCTGTCTGGGTTTCCCATTGTGCATGAAGAGGTTGAAGTAGATTTTGTTTTAAACTGTAACATCTACAAGAGGATGTTACTGAGAACGTCACGAACAGCCAGGCCCGTCCACATTTAGCCATATCTGCCCCAGTGCTCTCTCTTCTCCCCCTCTTCCAGAGGGGGTTGAAGGCCTCTGTGCACCCCCTCCCACCTTCCCCCATCCAAGTCTCTGCCTCCCTTCTGCTGTTAGGCTCTGACAGCCACAGGTCCTCTAAAGACCGCCGTGTCTTCAACATCCCTTTGGAGGCCGTGGGCATGGGGGTTCCCTGGAAAGCCTCTAGTGCGGGGATTCTTCTGTTGTCCCTGGGCTGCCTCCTGAGGATGGAAACCAGTCTTCTGGGTCAGGTAGCCTCCACGCTGCTCCAGGGAGGTCCATTAAGCGCACAGCACACTCTGTGCTTCAGGGATGGCAGCTGAGTTATTTTGTCTGAGGGCCCCTGCCGTGGGCCCTCCTCCCTCCCATCCCCCAGAGCCTGGCCCCGGGCCGGCTGCAGAGGGGAAAACAGTGCATAAATCTGTCTCCATTCCCGTGCTAACAGGTAGCGGCTCCTGAATGCCAGCTGCTGCTCCCAGTCTGACCTCAGGACTCCCAGATGAGTGACAATAGAGGGGCCACCCTCCAGGTTTATCTTCCCTTCCCAGAGGGGTGTGGCTTTACTCTCCTAGAGCACTCAGATGTCTTAATACAGTTTATGACATGTAAAATTCATAAAGAGTGACCTACGTGTTTGGAACCTGGCTCTCAACCCAGTCGTGGCCTGGAGTGGTGGGGCCCACGTGTGAGGTCTTAGTCAAGGCTGGGAAAGCTGAGGTGGCCTGAGTCAGGGCAGCATGGAGGGATTCAGGGTCCTTGTCAAGAAGAGCCGAGTTCTGGGTGCCTCCTCAGGGGGGGAGAGTGAGGTTCAGAGAGGCTGCCGTGTCGATTACAGCTTTGCTTAAATAGTAAGTCTGGGTGGATTTCCCCCCAACCATCAATCTCCAGGCAGCCTTTCTTTCTCTTATTGCTTGTCTTTGGGCCACAAGGACAAGCGTTCCTGAGGCAGGAGGGTGGGGGCTGAAGCCTGCCGCCCTGCCTGGCTGTGCACCCAGGGCAATGGCCAAGCTGTCCTTTGCTTTCTGACATGAGAGAACAATGACCCTGACCCTGCCTGGTCCTGCCTGGGGTGGCTGAGAGGCTCTGGGGATGAGGTTTGTCACTCCAAAGGAACTATCCAGGCAGGAGGGAATTAGGATGACTGCCATCAGGGCACTAGAAGACAGAATCTTGGGGAAGAAAGGTGTGAGCACATGGGGCACGGAGACCAGGACAGCCCGACCACAGCGGGCCATGCCTGGGGGCCTCGCACCAGGGTGGTTTCTTGGGTTCCGCCTGGGGACGGCATGGAGGCTGAGGCCTGAGCAGGGCTGGCATCGCTCAAGATCCCAGAGACCTGTCAGAAGCCATGATGGGCCGCACTGGGAGCTCTGGACTTTCCAAGCCCAGGGCAGTCTGTTCCAGCAGCCCACCTAGACTACCCTCAGAGGGCTGGGGACCTCTGTGCAGGAAACCCTCTTGTGAAAGCTGGTTCCTGTGGGGTGGGGGAGGTGTCCTTAGAAAGTTAGAGGATCACCTAGGATAATCAACTGCTCTGTGTTGCTCAGGATGCTAAAACTGAGGCAGTCCTGGGCAAACTGGAATGGTAAGTCACCCTAGGACCACGGCTGCCTGGCCATTGTTTCCTAGGAGGGGGGCATTTGTCCACTGGGGGGTCAGGGAGGGAAATGTGCACACCCCGCTGGCCCATCCCATCCTGGCCCCTGGCCTCTAGCCCAATCTGCTGTAGGGAGGGGCGTTGTGACCATTTTTGGATCCTGATTTGACCCACTCGGCTCAGCCGGGGCCTTCTCTGCTGGGGGCGGGGGGAGGACTGCAGTTTTCTAAGGGCCAGTGCAGGAGGACGTGTTAGGAAACTCACTGTGGCCACCTGTCTAAGCCTCATCCTCTGAGTCTGCTGGGTCCTAGGCTAACATTTCAACCTCCATCATCTGCCTCCTGGGCTCTTCCTTATGGGTTCCAGACTCGGGAAAGGTAGGGGAATAATATTTATTGGCCTCCGTGACCTCCCAAAGAGACACTGAGTGGTAGGGATGTGAAACAAAGCACTAAGGCTGCTGTGTCAAAAAGTAGTTGTGGGAGGCAGTGGGCCCGAGTCACACTTTAGAGAACTCTGGTGCAGGCTGGGGCAGGCACACAGGAAGTGTCTAATACATGCCAGGCATCTTCATTGTTCTTGCCTTTGTTACTAGACCACGCAACTTTTAAAGCGCCGCCATGCTGTTGTCTCATGGCCCTCAGACAACCCCAGGGAGCAGGTGGGATGGAATTTCTTTGCTGCCATTTGGCAGGTGAAGGAACAGGACCAGAGAGGGCAGAGAAGCGCTCAAAGGGCACATACAGAATCAGGGGTGGCCCTGGGCCACAGCTCAGGCTCCTGACTCCCAGGCCATGACGCCTTACAATGTGTCTGGGTTCCCACTGGCTGGGGGCAGTCAGGGTGGTAGGGATAGAGAGTGTGTGTGTGTGTAAGTGTGTGTGTGTGTGTGTGTGTGTGTGTGTAGGAGTTGGGAGGAGGGCGAGAGAGGAGGGAGGGAAGTTGAATGGGCTTTATGAATTCATGCTTACAATATTGAACTGAGAATGACGCCACATCCTTCCTCATAAGGGGCGTGGCCAACCTGAGAGCTGGAGGGGCACCTGAGAAAGAGGCTGTGTATTGACCTGTGCAGTGAGCAACCTTGAGATCTCTTTCCAAGAAAGCTTGTGAGAAACAGAAAACAGAGAATGGGCTTTGGTGTCAGAGAGACCTGAGTTTGAATCCTAGACTCGGTCACTGAGTAACTCTGTGATCTTAGACAACTGACTTCATCCCTTTGGGCCTTAAGTTTCCTCACCTATGAAGTAGGAGTAGAGTCCTACCTTTTAGAGTTGTTGTGAATATTAAAGTTTCTGGCACATAGTAGGTAGGCAACAAAATGGCTCCCTATGCACCGCCTCAGGTGTCCCTTTGTGGGCTGAAACGGGCCCTGCTGGCTCTGGGAAGATAACAGGATCTGAACCGTGCACTGCGGAAGTGCACAGCCTTAACAGGCTGCTAAGCACAGAGCGCACCCTTCCATCGGGCCTTCGTAACGCAGGGAAGTCCCCATAAATCCTCTGGTCTTCACTCTGCTTAGCCAAGGTGAATCGAGGGAGAGGATATGAATGCTCTTTGAGTTAAACATTAAAAGAAAAAGTTGCCATAGTCTATTTCTGGGTCCAGGCTGAGTGTTCTCAGCAGAAAGGACAACCACTATCCCTTGTTCCTTCCTGCGGGACCCTGGGTTTGTTTGGTGAAGTGATGTACAGTAGATTCTTCTTTTCCACTGCCTGCTCCCTTGACCTGACACATAGTCCTTCTCCCAAAAGGGAAGAAGGTTGGATTCTGAAGAAATAAAGTCCAGCTGGAGAGATGATCCATCAGGCAGATGAAAAGACATTTCTCTCCGCTGCTGTTCCACCGCCTGCCCTAGACAACACACTCATTAGAGTTATATCTCATTCCTCTCACCTAGAGAATAAAATTAGAAATCAAGTCAACTCCCGAGAGTCTTGTTATATCAATCTGACTTACACAAAACAGGCCAGACAGAGTGTGAGGTTTCCATAAAATTAGGCTGTGTCCCCAGGGGCTGCCTTGAAGCTACGCAACATTGCAGAAAACTGCCAGGCGCCCTTTTTGCATAATTTATCAATTACACACAATTCAATTCATTGCAGGCAAGAGGCAGGAGGCGATGGTTTAGGACAGAAGGGGACCCTGGGAGCAGCATGTGTAAGGGAGAGGAAATCCAGATTTTCCTCTTCTGCCCACTGCTGAGAGGATGAATGAGCTCATACAAGTCCTTCATCCTCATGGGACCCCACTTTCCCCGACCACTTAGACTAGGGGAGCTAAATGTCTTTGATGCAATTCTAGGATTTGTTTAAATGCTGAGATTCTGCATTGGTGGAATCTGAACACTGTGGTGGATGGAGAAAGATGTGTTCAGAACTTGGGCCCGCCTAGCAGCCTGGTGGTGTTGGACTACTGAGTGGCTAAGGTTGGCATGGGGGGCTGTGGGTGCCCAGATGGCCAGACAGAGGTGGCTTTTATCATTTGCCCAGGAGCTATCTTACTTACAACACCACCCATTGCATCAGTCTATTATGCCAATGTCACTGCGTCTCAGGGAACACTTCCAGCTCCCTAGGGCAGAGGGCGAGGTTGCTATAAGCAATCCTGCTTCACTGCTGGGCACAGACGCAGGTGCCTGGGGAGTGAGAGTGACGTGCCACCAGCCCAGTGCCCTCTCCTCACTTCCATGACTTTATCACTCCCTCCTCTGGGTCCCCACTGCTCCTGGAGCACACTTTCTTATGGTATTAACAATACTTGTTCTGTTTGCCGACCTGCCTACCTGAAGGCAGAGAACAAGGCTATTTCTGTCAGTTTCCCAGGCCCTCAGTCAAGGGCCTGCACCCACTGTGGATGCTCAGATAGTGCTGCTGGATGAAGGAGTAAATAAGTGTTGACAACCAGGAAGAGACAGCTCGGTAATGACTCCTGTCCAGTGCTCCTGGCTCCAGGGTCTCATGTCATTTACTTGCCCCCGATGCCTACACTGTGACTGAAGGTCCATCTGTGGGCTCAGCTGAACCCCACTCGTGAGCCATTGCAGAAGCGACATGATGTCTGGTGTCACCACTTCTTTTTTTTTAAGATTTTATTTATTTATTTTTAGAGAGGGATGGGAGGGAGATAGAGAGAGAGAAACATCAATGTGCAGTTGCTGGGGGTCATGGCCTGCAACCCAGGCATGTGCCCTGACTGGGAATCGAACCTGCGACACTTTGGTTTGCAGCCCGCACTCAATCCACTGAGCTATGTCAGCCAGGGCTTGGTGTCACCATTTCAATAGCAATAGGACTATCACCCTTCTCCAAGGGGTGTCCTGTCTTGAAGAAACTGATCGAAATTCCCAGATGGGGCAGATACCCTTATTCTAGTTTAAAGACAGAGACTTGGGGCTCAAGATAGGCTTCTCGCCTGGTCTCAGGTTCCCAGGTTTGGCAGGAGAGCTGGGCTTGAAACCTACTGGTGTCCAACCCATAGTCTGTGGGCCACAAGCAGCTCAGGATGGCTATAAATGCAGCCCAACACAAAATCATAAATTTACTTAAAACTTTTTCCTTGCTCATCAATTTTTGTTAGTGTTTATATATTTAATGTGTGGCCCAAGACAACTCTTCTTCCGGTGTGGCCCAGAGACACTGAAAGGTTGGACACACGCCTAAACCATGCTTTTGTGATGTCCTATGATTTCCAAAGTGCTGTTTCACCTCTAACCTCACCGTCACCCCACAGGACTGTAGGTATAAAGGTAAGCAGTACAGACATTGTCAGCCCACTTTAAGGATGAGGCAATTTATACTCAGAAAAGCAGACTGACTCACCCAAGCCCATGCAGTTGGTGGCAGAGCTGGGCCCCAGCCACGCTACAAATGAGGGGCAGAGGTCCAGGCAGGATCAGCCATTTGCCCATGGCCCAGAGTTAGTGAGCTTTAGGGCAGAGCTCACACCCATGCAGATGCTCAATACCCCAAAAGTTTTTGTTTTTCTAAAAAGGACTGGAAGGAATATGTGGATGTGCGCCACAGTGTGGCATTCCCCACAGCAAAGGCATCACTGAGGTGAGATTTCCTAGCAGAGCAGGGGACCATGGGGTCACTAAGGCTGAACCAAAGGCAGTTTTACTCTGCGGAAATACTAAATTATCTTCCTGGCAAATATTGGCTCCAATAGTGAAACCTAATATATTCTCATTATCTTTCTGGAGGAGGGCTCCAGGGTTGCAGAGAGGATCAAGTCTCAGGGGTCTGTCATTTGTCCCCAAACAGGGGTGTCAGAAAGGTGGAGCAGGGGTATGGAGGGGAAGAAGCTGGGAGGGGCCCAGCCTTTTGCCAAGATGCCTTTCTGAAAAGGCTCTGGAAACCCCCGCAGGGCTGCTTTTGTTCCTGGGTCTCTGAACGTGTGGGCAGGTTTTGGGCAGTGCACCCAGGCCCCGTCGGCCTGCATGTCCTGGAGCTGAAAGGCTGAACTGGCCAGGGCAGTGAGATGTCTTCAGAGTGCATGTTTGCTGTTTTTGTTTGGAAGCAAAGCCCTTAGCCACTGTTTTCTCCAGCCTCCATGGAAATTAAAGCCAGGAAGCTAAGCAGTGGGTGATTATGGGGTTCGACTTGCTTATTAACAGCCCACAAATGATTATCATGGGGCTTCTAGGAGAAGCCCACAGAGGCTTGGAAGCAGGCTGCTTCCTGGCTCTGGGCACAATTTTCTGCAGGCAGAGGGGCTCTGCCTGGCTGCCTGGGTGTCCCTGGCCCCCTAACCCACTGGACAGTCACAGGAGCCAATGAGGACAAGGGTGACTGTGCCTGCTGGCGGGCTGGGGTGAGGGGGGAGAACAAAATGCCCGTCCCTATGGTAGAGAGTTCGGATGTTTGCAAAGGTCTCCTGGGAGAAGGAGAAGGAGCGCATTTAGCTAAGTCATTAGACCAGTGAGGACAGGGCTCAGCACACTGCCTGTTGCCTGTTTTTATAAAGTTTTATTGGACACAACCACACCATTCCTTTATGGATTGCCTGGGGCTACTTTCAGCTACACCAAGAGAATTGAATGTTGTCTGGCCCACAAACACTAAAATATTTCCTATCTGGATCTTTACAGACAAAGTTTGCCTTCCCCTAGGTAGAGGAAAGAGTATGAATTTCAGAGTTGAGTAGATGTGAGTTCCTACGCCACCCTCACTTTTGTTCTGTTTTATTGTAGGCATGTTGTTTCCCTCTGAACCTCACTCTTTCTATTTGTGAAACAGGGACAGTCATCTATCCAACACATGCTTATAATACATTATCTATCCTGTATCAGGTCCTGTTCTAAGAGCTTTGCAAGCTTTAACTCATTTAATCCTCACAAGAACTCTTTGAGGTTAATGCTATTGCGATCATACCCACTCTGCAGAGGGGAAAGTGGACACCTAGAGGTCAGGTCACCTACCCAGGATCACTCAGCACTGGGATTTCGAACACAGGTGACTCAACTCCAGAGTCTGCGTTCTTCTCCAGCCATTGTGAGTGTGTAGGCAGAACAGATGAGCAGAGCTGAGCCACGGGGGCTGGAATGCAGTAGGAACTTGACACATGTTAGCGTACTCTTCCCCTGATCCTCCTTACCAAATATTCTGGCTTCAGGCAAATGTCCAGAATAAGGGTCCTGGCCCCTTTGAATTTCAGTGTCTTAGGTCACCACATCCCCTCCTGTTTTTGCCAGAGCCAAGCCCAATATCATGAATGTCGTTTTGGTTTCCTCAGCACGCTCTCCCTCTCCCTGCCTGCCGTCTTCTCTCTCCCACTGTTTAGTTAATAATAACATATCATGTTCTGTCTCAGATGCATATCAGTTGTGTGTAATTATTTATGGAGAAACAGACAGATGATTCCCTGTTTGGACCATTTTCACAGGCAGCCATACCTATCACTTAGCATCCTGCTCTCCCCTCATCTAATAACACTGTCCACTTTAGATCCTGGAGCCTTGATTTATTAGGTAATTTGTTTCTTCTCTGTGGCTTGGGTCTGCCTGTCATCAATATAATAGAATGATGGAAGTGCAAGCTATAGACGCCAGACATTAAAAACTAGGCAAATGTTATCCATTTCAACTTCTTGTCCGGCCACAGCCAGTCCAAAGCAATCCTTAAGCCTCTGCTTGTCAGGGAAGAGGAAAAGATTACAGAAGGACACCCAGGGCCTGACTTCTCACAAAACACCTCCTTGAAAATGGGGCTGTTGCTCTGCTGGTGGATGCTTTGGGGAAAATGCCTAGGAGAAAACACAGACACACACACCTATATATATGGACAACACACATGTGTGTGCATGCTCACATACAGCAAAAGAATCTAAGCTCCCTTCCAAAGAAACTGAATCTGCTGAGAAGGCAAAAGGACTGACCTGGGAGCCAGGAGGCCTGGCTCCCCATCCAGGTCTGCCACACACTAACCAGCTGGGGGCTAGGGCAACCCCTCATCTCTCTGGGCCTGAGGCAACCCCCTCATCTCTCTGGGCCTGAGGTGCCTCATTTATTGGGGGAAGGAGTGGATAGGATGAGCTCCCAGTGGCCTTCTAGCCTTAACATGTTGTGATATGGCCAAGGTTGCATAGGATGCAAGAGGCAGAGTCAGAAATCCATTCATTGCTGTTTAATTCCAGGATTCATGCTTTTAACACTCCACCATGCTGTCCCCATTGATCTTAATTGTATTCAGAATGATCAGTCTCTTCATCATCAATCTCTGCATGATAATCACTGAAATAATATTACCAATAAGTGACCTTTAGTTGCACCATGAAGAGCATCATCAGTGCCATTCTTTCTAAGAGCATCTCCCACCACCACCACAATGCTCGTTTCACTGACTGTTTTCTGCACACCAGGCTTCACATGCAGGGTGTTACTGACTCCTCACACAGTTCTGGAAACTAGGCGTCATTACAGTTATCCTCATTTAATCAGTGAGGCCGCTGAGGCTCGGAGTGGCACACAGCACAAAAGGCCAGACTTTGGATTGGAGCTTGGGTCTGTTTGGCTCCAAAACAAGCTCTCAACCACCACACATTGTTGTTTCAAGTATTGTCGTCAGCATCAGCATAGCCATCATCCTCTATATCCGCATCACCAATTCAGCCAGCATCATCTTTTGATCACTCCCAATATCAACACCAGAATCAACATCATTGCTATTGTTGACATCACCAATATCAGAATCAATATCACCAATATCATTATTGCTGACGTTGTTTCAGTATAAACATCACCACTAATCAGTAGCAATATTGGCATTGTCATGATCATTAATTATCATCCATACCAATGTCATAATCGTTACATATCTGTTCTATTAAAATTACCTTTAGTCATTGCTAATACTGACATCACTATAAACATCTTATTGTTACTAGCAATATAGTGGTCACTGTCACCAAACAAGCCCATGCCAACATCATGATCAATATTATAAAAAGCAGAATCATCAGGGCCATCACTAACCTAACCCTCTACATGTCATTACCAATATTGTCAACAATATGATCAACATTTTCAATAACATCATCACCAGTATCGCCATTCTTCATTCACTATCACTGTCCTAGTAGAACCAAAATAAATGACACACATCTCCAATTAAATGGACACCATAGATATCAACTTACCTGTAACCAAAATCTACTGCGTTCCTACTAGGTGCATTGTGCTGTGTTAGGTCTTCTCCCCTGGTGCTACTCAGATCTCCTTTGAGATATGCAGAATGCATAAGAACTTGATTTCTTGACCAGGAACCTGAAACCTCTGCTTCTCCACAGTCAGATGATTTTTGTTTCAGAAATTTTAGGCCATCAGTTATTTTTAAATCCCACCCATCCTTAAAGTCAAATTACTTACAAGTTCCCCAATGGGATTCCAACTCCTGCCTCCTTGTGCTTCTACTGCACACAGTTTTAATCTCTATTATAGCACATATAGTCCATCTTCTGTCCAAGTGTGTGTGTGTCTGTCTCCCTCCCTAAGGGGTAAGTTCCTGGAGGCGGGGCTCGGATTTCTCCATACCCCTTACACGCTTTCCACAGAATGTTCTCAATGCAGATGTTTGGGGAATTGAAGGCAGTGGAATGCCAGCTGGTCTATAAGAATCACATGATGAGAGTAAAGAACATCGGCCAGAGAACTGAGATGTCTGGATTGCCCCTAACTATGTAATGTTGGCTCATGCATTTCCCCTTCTTCCATCCCTCCTTCCCTCCCTCACTCCCTTTCTCTGTCTCCAAACCTGAGTCATTCCTTTTCCATACCCAATCTGTCACCAAGTTCTGTAGTCCACCTTCCAAACACACCCGAAGCCACCCAGTTCTCACTCCCCTCTGTTGCCTCCAGTGCAGGCCCCACATCTCTCCCTAGAACCGTTGCAATGATCTCCTAATTGGTCTTGCTGATTCCACTCTACTCCCCTAAACCCTGTTCCCCAAGTGAGAACCAGAGTGCTCTTTAAAAAGTACACAACAGTTCACATGAGCCCCCTATTCAAACTCCAACATATGGCTTTGTTTCTCACTTAAAATAGCATCCAGACAACTTCTATGGTCTGTAGTGCACGCAGTATGGCCCCACCTTCCTCTTCTCCCTCACCTCATACATCATTTCCCCTTGTACTCAGACACACTGTTCTCCTTGTAGCATCTTGAAAACCCGAGTTTGATTCTGCTGCGAGGCCTCCACCCTTGCTGGCCATTCTGCCTGGAGAGTTTTTCCCCCTGAATCCCCACATGGTTGCTTCATTGCATCACTCAGTTCTACAGTCACGTGCCTCTTCTCCAGAGGCCCTGCATGGCCACTGTCTGTGAAATAGAGCCGCTCCAGCAGGCATTCTCTTCTCATTAAATCCTCCTACTCAACCAATATTTATTGACTATCTGCTACAGGGGTTCTCAGCCTCAGCGCTGTTGACATTTTGGACTGGGTCATTTGGACTGGGGCGGGGCGGGGACTGTAACTGTAAGATGTTTAGCAGCATCCCTGGCCTCTATTCTCTAGATGTCAGTAGCACTCCCTTCCCAATAGTGACAACTTAAAAGTGTCTCCAGATACCATAAAACATCCCCCGGGGCAAAATCACCCTAGTTGCAGACCATGATTTTCTAAGAGCTTGGGATACACCAGTAAGTAAGACAGAAGCCACGATTGGCGCCCCACTTCCCCTACCCCCAGACTTCTATGGTATATTCTAGTGGGAGGAGACAGACAATAAATATAATAAATGGGCAATTATGTATACTCCAGAAACTGACTAGTGCTATGGGAAAAAACACAGCAGGTTAAAGGGTGATCGGGGTGCTGGAGAGGGTTGCAATTTTACATAGGATAGTTAGGGTAAGCCTCATTGGAAGGTACTTTATATTTATTGTTATTTTTTGTTTAATTATTACGTATATCACAACATGAAATTACATTATGATCTTGTGTACTAGTTAATAGTCTGCCCCTCCAGAAAGTAAACTCTATGAGGGCATAAAATGTTTTGTCTTGTTCAACACCTTGTATCTCGGATGCTGGAACAGCACCTGACCCAGGGTTGTCTCGGTAAACACGCAGGTTGCCCTGAGTGGTGTGGCCTAGTGAGTTGGGCATCACCCTTCATACTGAAAGGTCACCAGTTCAATTGGTTGGGTTGTGAGCCATGTCCTCAGTTGGGTGTGCGAGAGGCAACTGATTGGTGTTTCTCTCCCTCTCTTTTTCCCTTCCTTCCTTCCCCTCTCTCTAAAAATAAATAAATAAAATCTTAAACAACAGCAGCAACAACAAAAAGCATGCAGGTTATTTTTAGGAGTAAGGGTCATAGAGATAAATAAGAGCTAAGTAGACAGTGTTTTGACTTACCCCTGATGTTTAGATAACTCTCACCTCCCATTCCACCTGCAGTCAATACTGAGATGTCCCTAGGACTAACTCATTTCACAGGTAATTAAGAAGTTCCATAATTTATTTAGTTTATACTCACAGGTAATTTCAAACACCTAATTCTCTTGGTGGAGTATTAGTTTTCTTCTGATCGGGGCCAATCTGACCACATGGCATCTTGTCAGGGGAAGGGCTTTCCATCCTGATAAATCACTAATCGCCTTGACAGTTTTCTCCGCCCACTGTGGCCAGCTGTTCACACTGAGACCCCAGCTCGGTGGGGGAAGGCTGCTCCCTGTCATTGGATGTGCTATGGTGCACTCATGGCCACTGTGCAGGATGCTGCAAAGGCGACTCAAGCCCTGGAGGGTGGTGACGCAGGGCCAGTGATTCAAAGTTTTAGTGAGCATCTGAGTCTCCTGGAAGGCTTGTTAAACAGAGAGCTGCGCTCCACCCTGATGGTCTGACTTCGTAGCCTGGAGATGGGACAGGAGAGGGGGGCAGGGTCCAGGCGGTGCCTGGTGCTGCTGGTCCAGGGACCAGAGGGACTTCTGCACTACCTTGCCTGAGGTCCTGAGTTCTGTGACGTCGTTTTTTCCAGCCGTACAGTGCAGCTTTCTGATTCCAGCCTATCCCTTATGTCCTGTCAATTTCAAACTTCTCTTCTCCTGACACTTTCTGTGGTCTTGCCTGGGATCTTAAACATTTATTCTTTCCCTGATATACCTCCTCCCCTACCCAAACATTAAAAAAATCCCAGTTTTATCCAGTAAGTGATTCTTTTCAGAGCCAAAGGTTGATAATCTCTTGTGAGAGGCTGGATTCTCTTTGCTCCCCTGGAGGGTACCGGGAGAATAGCATATGGACTGGGGACCCTAGAGAAGGATGGGAGATATCCCTTAAGGAATTGACAAGCACAGGAAGAAGTGCCGGGCTCTCTCCAGGGCAGGGGAGCTCTCTGTGGCCTGGGGGTTCATAGAGGATTCAAGGGGGAGATGTGATGTAAGCTGAGCACTGCAGGATAAAAATCAAGGGGGCAATATTAGGCTGAGCCAATGAAATTCCTTCTATGCAAGCACCATTGGCCTATAAAACCAGAAACTTCATAGGGCTCCATCCACGAGTATTATCTTCATTTCTGCAGTGCACTGGCTGTTACTATCTTCATTGAATAGATAAGAAGCTAAAGCCTGGAGAGATTAAACAATTTGTCCAATGTCACAGAGTCAGAGGCGGAACCAGGCCCCAGGACCTATAGGACTCCGTACCCTGGCTTCAGGAGTTTTCTCGCTCAGTGGGTCTCAGGCTCTGCGGAAAGGATCTGACCCTTGGATTTCCTGTTCCCATCCCACAGAGACCCAACCTAAGTTGGGGACCCAACCTAGTTGGTTGGGCAAAGCAGAGTGGGTAGTGGTGAGAATCTGTACATCTACCAAGCCCCCCGGGGGGGCAGATGTGGCTGATCTGTGGCCCACGC
This sequence comes from Phyllostomus discolor, assembly GCF_004126475.2. NCBI lineage: Eukaryota > Metazoa > Chordata > Mammalia > Chiroptera > Phyllostomidae > Phyllostomus > Phyllostomus discolor. Next base: position 118,669,226 of record NC_040903.2, on the reverse strand, counting down.
TTGGTATTTCACTGGTTTAGGTAGACAAGATAAAACAGGATGAAGGAAGGCAGCAAGGATGAGTGTGGAGCCCCAGAAGTCGGAGTGGGCATGGTGAGTGCCAGACTTGGGGTGGTGGGGGAAGGGCAGGCAGGGGCAGAGGAGAAAATGAACAGGCTGGTGGAGGGTAGCAAGAATGGCCTGTTTCCATCTGTCCTGTCCCAGTCTCCCTCCCTCCCGCTTGGTCCCCTCCAAGGAGGCAGCACCAGGCAGCATCAACCTCCCCCTCGGGGGCTCGTAGATAATTTCTCCAGCGACACGCAGATCCCTTCTGCCGAGCGTGATAAACCCCATTTCGTAAAGAAGACATCAATGGCTGTAATCAGATACAATGTTTGCTGTGCCGAACAAAATGAGCAAAAGAAAAAAATATGCAGTCAGGCTATAATTATGGGTATAATATTTCAGCCCATTAGCAAAAAATATCTCAGAAACCCACTGCTCCGCCCTCTCAGCTAAAAAATTGGATGCTAAGCTGGTGAAGGCAAAGAGAGCAGAGCACTGAAGCAGAGGCCTAATTAATTGCATATACAATTTTTCTCTTTTTCTGGCTGGCAGTGGTTCTGACAATTCTGGGTCTTCTGCGGCACCGTGTAAAAAGAGAGGCTGTCATTCTCCAGCAGGGCCGCGCTGACTGTGTCTGTAGACACTGGCCACTTTTCCTCAGCCCGGTCCAGCCTGGCCCTGTGCTACTCAAGGGACTTCCACTTACTAAGCACTTGGTAACTTCAAGAGATTTTGCACAACAATAGCTCCTTTTTGTGGCTTGCTATGCGCCAGGCACAGCGATAAAGCTGTACAAATTTTGTCTCGATTTTCTTTCAGGGAGCACTGTGAGATGAAGTGATAGATGTTGTTAATGTCCTTTAAGTCACTTTTTGCTGTTGGTTTTTTGTCTGTTTTGTTTTGTGCTTTGAGCCCCAGCACCTGTACTATTTTGGGAGGACTGCTGTGAGCTACTGGAGTCGCTTTGCCTGGGTACAGAGAGCTACTGGCACTGGGGAGTTCCCGAGGGGCCTGGCAGATGAGCGACAGAAGTGGGAGTAGAAAGCCAACCCTCGCCCTGAGTCAGGGTGACTGAGTGTAGCTGACACTCCTGCTGCTCAGAGGTCAGTCCTGGCTCAGGGGTCACCCCCTGCCTGCCCTCCTCCCTCACCAGCGCTGACCTCCTACCGCCTGTGGTCTTCCTGGAGTGCGTCAGCTCCTGTGTGCTCTGGGGACCTGACCTCAGGAGGGTGGATTAATTACCACTTTTATACAAGAGAGGAAACTGAAGTTCAGAGGGGACGGTAATTCAGCTCCGGGACCTCAGTAAGAACTTGGGGATGGGGATTAGGCTCCACGCCGTCTGATCCCAGAGCCTCTTCTCTCCATCCCCATGCGCCTCTTACTAGCAGCAGCATCAAGCTGCACCTGGTCTGCTCCTTCCCTTTGCCACCCTGGCAGGCCTCTTCCTCCAGAGGATTTTTTCAGGAAGTCCCCTCACCATAGCCTTTTGACACTTAAATGGGGCCCAGCCCCATCTGTACTCTGTTCTTCAGTGTGCTGATATTTGTCCAGTTTTCTGCAGCAATCTGGCTACTCTCCTACCCCATTTCCCTGAGTTCTTAGAGGGCGGTGATTCTGAATTATTCACTGGTGAATCCCTAGGGCCCAACACAGGGGTAAGGGCCAAGCAGGCTCTCAGGAAATACGTACGAAGTAAATGAATTAATGAAGTAGTCAGGGGGAGCCATTTGGCCTTCCACATGTACATGTGGTGCCCCACCTCCACTCCCTTCAAAGCCCTTCCTAGTGTCTAGGATTTGGATGAAACTGGGCGGCTTTGTGCTTCGGCAGCCACCATGTTATGTTCTGCTCAACACCCTGTGTTCTGGAAATTGGTATTGTTGGGGCAATTCTAATAATTAAATCCATGCCTTTTCCCCTGGCCTTTCTAGTTAGCTGCCTTTTACCTCAGGCTCACCAAGTCCTGCTCCTGCTTGGTCTGACCAGCTCCTGTGCATATATTTATTCACCAAGTCATTCATTCACTCTTGCAGTCACCTACCCATTAGTCCCATCCATTCATCCACCCCACCCAGCCATCCATCCATCTACCCATCCACCCATCCTCCCATCCATCCACCCATCCATCCATCCACTCATCTAGTGAAGGATAGGATGTATTAAGATGTCAGTCACCATATAGTGTTATCTGTGCACAAGGGGGCATGAATAGGGTACTGCAGGCCCATAAGAAGGTCACTTGACCCTTCCAAGCTTTCTAAGACACCTGAACCGAGATCTGCTAGCTGAATAATAATGAGAAGTGAGGAGTGTGATAGATTGTCTCAGGCAGAGAAAGCAGCAAGTATGATATGATACAAAGGCCAGAGACATGTATGGAAGGTTCAAAGGAATAAAAGACATTCAACCTGGCTGATCTCATGTGAGGGGAGGAGGTAAGGGATGGCTGATTTCAGCCAATGTATTTTTCATTCTGAGAACTTTCTTATTCTCTGCTTGTCCAGTTTCTTTCATAGCAAGCTGCTTTTGTTTCATGGATGCAACATCCTCGCAATGAACTGGCATGAGTTCTGTTTGCTGCATCATCTGTTTTTCAGTCGCTTTGTTCACCTTGATGCTTCTCTTTTATGTGGTTTGTTTTCCTCAAAACTTGACATCCCTAATTTGGCATCAAATATCCTTAAAACATGTGAATCAACAACGAGGTGGGTTAGTACTGGTTAGGATGGGCATTTTTCCTTTGCCGGGTTGTGCAGGTCTTCTTCTAAAACAGGCCTGTCCTGATTTGCACAGAGGTCCCGGCAGTGTCTGGGTGAGGCTTGTTGACCAGGAGCATAAACTGAAGCTCAGGACCTGCCACCATTTCTGAAGTCAGGAAGGCCTCCTCCTGAGTGAGGTGAGAGAGCTTAGTTAGGGATTCTGAAACACGAGATTCTGAAAGTCTTTAAAATCTTTAAAACTACATATCAAAAATAATAGGACTAATGGGGAAAATAGGGTTAAGGACTCAAAATTCATGCAATGTTGTAATCAGATCATTAACAAAAAAGTAACTGCCCTGATTTAAAAAATAAATGCTTTAAAATATGTGTTAAATTTCTAATAAATAAAATAATTACAGTAACTGTAGGGCTTTACCTTTTAAAAATGAGACTACTTTGACAGGAGGTGGTGGGAGGTAGGGTGCAGGCTTCTGAGTTATGAAAAGGAGCATGAAATGCGCACGAGTGAGGAGTGCCCTGTGAAAAGCCCTCTGTGACACTGCAAGTGGCACAAGGGGTGTGGGTGGTGGGGACTGTGCCTGGTGCTGTGTACACCTGGGCTCGGCTTGCTTTGCTTCATTGGCTTTTACTTGGTGGCACAAAACACAGCATGCAGCAAAAAATGTGTGTAAACCAGTGTGACGTCCACATTGTGCTGACATCATGCTCCCATGTATTGATCATGGACCAGCCAAGCTGATGGTAGGGGCATGCTGTGGGAGGACAGACTATGTTTCATCCCCTTGGGGAGGCCCTGTCTTTCACTGTCTTTTTTTTTCCTGAGCCTGTAAAGGTCAGGAAGAGGAAGTCTACAAAAATGTCTGCAGAATCCCCAGTTTGAGAGCTGTTCTTATGACTTCCTTCTGGGGCTGAATGCCAAGGCCAGCTCTTCTGTGCATTCAAGAAGGGGCACAACTGGCTCAGCTTTGCTTCGAGCACTTTCAGCTGCCCACCCGCCCTGGCTCCTTACCTTTGTTGGCATTTCCATGAGACTCTGGCTTCAGTGACAAGTCTCTTCTCAGTCTTTGCTGGATAGTGGTATCCTTGCTCTGATCTCTCAATCAATTGGATCCCACACTCCTGCTAACTTCCAGCAATTCTTCCACCTTTCTGGCCCACTGATAGCATCCCTCCTTATTTTCTATATGGATTTACTCTTTCTCTCACTATCTTTTCTGACTTCTTTTTAATAGGATTGTGGTACAGAGAGAAGTTAAGTTCTATGCAGTCAGTCTACATTCCAAATTGGAAATTCTCTTTACTAGATTTTGTCCTTTTGATGTTGGCCATGGTTTTTCCCAATTCTGAGCTTCAGTTTATTACATGGATAATGGGAATGACAGTAATAGTGGTCCGGTCTACCGCATGGGGACCAAAAAAGGCTGGAGGAATGTGGGAGTTCTCTATGAACAAAGAGAGCAGCATAAATTTAAGTTGTTATTAGCTCATGGCAGAGGACCCCCTAATTTGGCAGATGAAAAATTAAAGCCAAGAGATGAGAAGCAATTTTTGCCCAAAGTTACCCAGAAATCTCCAGCCTCTTGACTCCTGGGTCCATTTCTCTTTCCAGGCCCTGTTAGTCTGTAGCCTGCAAACGGCCAGGGCTGCAGCGTTGGGGGCAGAGCAATTGACGATTCGGAAGAGGCAGCGAGGGCATAAATAATTCAGTGATTGCCGACCATGGGCCATTAAATTTTCCATGATCTGTTTTATTGTATCTGCTATGCAGCGTTACTCACTTTCAGTTCAGATGCAAACCGGGCGTTTCGCTCTGCCTACAGTAGCTGGCCACTGTGCCCTCTCAGGGATCTGAGACCGTGGAAGCATTGGCCTTGGACCCAGCAGGGCCTCCATCTCAAAGGCGGTCAGACAGAGGTTTGCATCAGACACCTGAGCACCAAGGTGCTTTCCTCCTGTTCCTGTTAGTCACTGACCCACCAGTTGAAGGTGACTCTCACCATCAGCTCAGATAAACTCACAAACGACCTCAACTTAAGACTCTTGTTTTCACTGGTGATCAGCAAAAGTAAAATGTATTGGGTGCAGATGAAAGGTTTAAAGGGTTAATTTTGCCAGCGTAAGCATTAAACGTTACCATTTTTTTGCAACTCTTTTTTGGCATTTTTACATTCCTTTATATACTGGAAGCCTCAAAATCTGGTGGTGGTCCTGGCCTCACCTAACTTCTGGGAAACTTTACAGATCTTCCACTCCAGGATCATGTTATTCAGAATCCTAACAGTGGTGAGGACTCCCTTATGGATGGAAAAACAGACACTCAGAGGAGATGGCTTTAGTCAAACACACAGCTAGCTAATGTCAGGGCAGGCCCACGGCCAGGTGTGGGGACACTCAGAGCAGAACCCTCCCCAGAGACAATGTCTCCCTTCCCAGGGAGAATGTCCCCCACTCCTGGATCATCATCCCAGGTTCACAGGATCACTGTGACTTTGTGCATAGAAATGGATGCTTTCCCTACTGTTCAGAGGACCACACATTTTCTGGAGACCACATTTCCAAGCATGTCTCTCGCCCATATAAAAGCAGAGTGCAAAAGGGAAGAACCAGGGATTTCCGGCCAAGATGGAGGCATAGGTAGATCCACTTTGCCTCCTTGCACAACCAAAAGAAGGACAACAACAAATTTAAAAGTAAAAAAAAATAACCAGAACTGCCAGAAAACTTAACTGTATGGAAGTTCAACAACCAAGGAGTTACAGAAGAAACATTCATCCACACTGGTAGGAGGGGTGGAGGCAGGCAGCCAGGGTTGAGAGGACTCCTTGCAAGGCAGTGGCTGGTGAACTGGGTGGTCCTACATTTGTGTATGGATAAACCAGGAGGAATAACTGGGGAGTGAGACAGACCATACAACCCAGGGTTCCAGAGTGAGAAAATAAAGCCTCAAAACCTCTGACTATAAAAACCTGTGGGGGTTACAGTGGTGGGAGAAACTCCCAGCCTCACAGGAGAGTTCATTGGAGAGACCCACAGGGTTCTAGAATGTACACAAGCTTACCAACCTGGGAGACAGTACCAGAAGGGCCTAATTTGCTTGTGGGTAGTGGGGAAAGTGACTGAAAGCCCACAGAGAGCCGAGCAAGCAGCATTGTTCTCTCTCGGACCCCCACCCCCAACACACATACCGTGAGCACCACAATGCAGTGAGGTGGGTTGCTCTACCTTGCAGTTAGAGCAAGGTAGAGCTTGGGTTGCTATACCTAACAGTCTACCCTTACTACAAGGTTCGCAGAGAGAAAAAAAATATGACCCAAATGAAAGAACAGATCAAAGCTCCCAAAATAGAATTAAATGATGAAAGATAGCCAATATATTAGGTGTGGGTTGCGAGCATCCTGAATATCAATACACTGGTAATCAGGACACTCACAGAAATGGTTGAGTATGGTCACAAAATAGAGGAAGAAGTGAAAGCTATAAAAAGTGAAATGAAGGGAAGTGTACAGGGAACCAACAGTGACAGGAAGAAAACTGGGATTCAAATCAACAATTTGGAGAAGGAAGAAATAAACATTCAACCAGAACAGAATGAACAAAAAGAATTTTAAAAAATGAGGGAGGACTTAGGAACCTCTAGGACAACTTTAAATGTTACAACATCTGAATCATAGGGATGCCAGAAAGAGAAGAGGAAGGGCAAGAAATTGAAAACTTATTTGAAAACATGATGAAGGAGAACTTCCCTAATCTGGCAAAGGAAATAGACTTCCAGGAAGTCCAGGAAGCTCAGAGAGTTCCAAAAAATTTGGACCCCAGGAAGCACACACCAAGGCACATCATAATTACATTACCCAGGATTAAAGATAAGGAGAGGATCTTAAAAGCAGCAAGAGAGAAGGAGACAGTTGCCTACAAATGAGGTCCCATAAGACTATCAGTTGATTTCTCAAAAGAAACCTTGTAGGCAAGAAGGGACTGGAAAGAAGTATTCAAAGTCATGAAAGGCAAGGACCTACATCCAAGATTACTCTATCCAGCAAAGCTTTCATTTAGAATAGAAGGGCAGATAAAGTGCTTCCCAGATAAGGTCAAGTTAAAGGAGTTCATCATCACCAAGCCCTTATTATATGAAATGTTAAATGGACTTATCTAAGAAAAAGAAAATGATCAAAAACATGAGCAGTAAAATGACAAAAAACTCAGAACTATCAACAACTGAACCTAAAAAACAGACAAACAAAAACAGACTAAGCAAACAATTAGAACAGGAACAGAATCACAGAAATGGAGATCACATGGAGGGTTATCAGTGGGGAGGGGGGGTTGAATAGGGGAAAAGGTATAAGGAATAAGAAGCATAAGTAATAGGTACAAATAGACAGTGGGAGGTTAAGTGTAGTATGGGAAAAGGAGAAGCCAAAGAACTTACATGTATGACCCATGGACATCAACTAAAGTGGGCAAATGCTGGTGGGAGGGGAGATGAAGGGTGGAGGGTAATAAATGGGAGAAAAAAATGGGACAACTATAATAGCATAATCAATAAAATACATTTTAAAAAGGGAAAGAATGAGGTGCTACAAGTGAGATTCACTTTAATGTGCATATGCAGGCTCAGGAGGCTTGGCCAATGGACATGGCCTTGTCTTCCCTGTTCTGCTCATGGACAGAATACCAAGGGACAGGACAGTACGAGAAGCCAGACAAAGACAAGAAGGAAGAGTCTTTGAATCACTTAAGAACTCCCAATGGGCGGTGAAGTAGAAGAAGGAATGCAGGTATGTATCAGATGGGCTGGCTCCAAATTCCAGACTTATCTGTTGCGTGTAAAGTAAACCACATCCCCTCTCTGGGCCTAAGTTTCCTTACATGTGAAGCGGTAATAACAAACCTGAATCCATGGGATTTTTGTGAGGCTGTATGGTAATGACAGTTGTGAAATGCCAAAGTCCTTTGACACCTTATCAGTTAATTATTGCTACATAACCAACCACTCCAAAACTTGTTGGCTTAAAACGATGATTTATTATTGCTCAAGATTCTACAAGCTCATGGGCACTCCTCTGACCTCTTCTGTGGTCTGCTGCTGTTGGATAGGCAGCTCTGCTGGGCACGCCCACGTGCATGGGGCCACCTGGTACAAGCCGCAGCTCTTGTCCTCCAGCAGGCCAGCTTGGGCTTCTTCCTGTGGCAGATGAGGGCTCCAAGAGAAAGCACAGAAGCACACAATGCCTGTTGAGGGTTGGACCTGGAACCAGCATACTGTCACTTCTGCCATATAGTGTTGTCCAAGGCCAATCTCAAGGCCAGCCTCAATTCAAGTGGGGGTGGAGGGTGGATCCACTTCTAGAGGGGTGGAGCTGCAAAGGATGCAGAGACAGGGAAGGATGCAGGATTGTGGCCATTTGTGGCCAATCAAACCTTCATAATCCTCAGGGTCACATGCTCCTTAAATGAATTCAACATGTACTGAGTCAGGCCCAGAAAGACAGTATTGGGAATGACTTTTGAGTCAGGGGAAGTGGCTTGTCCAAGGCCACACGGCACAGTTGGTGTGAGAACCCAGCACTTCTGAAGTCAAGCACCATATATCACAGCCAGCCTCAATGGCGTTTCTTCCACTGAACTGGCTCTGGGGAGAATCCAGTAGGTAGTAATTTGGGGTGTTTACATTCATGTTCTTCTTTCTTCACATCACAATTTCAAAGGTCGAGAAAGGCCTGACATTAGATTTCCTGGCCCTCCCTTTTGGAAGGAAACCCTAAAGAAGAAGGATGGGACCCAGGATGAGAATAAGATTCAGAGTCCATGGCTTAAAGAACTTTGCTTCTGTGATGTTCTTTCTCCTTTTTGAGAAGCACATGGTGCAGGAATTTTTGCTCAGCCTTGTCCTGGGCTTCTCAAGCCTGCCATCCCAGCCTAGTGAAGAAAGACATTCATCCCCTGTTGCCAGGGAAATTGCAACAGTTTCCTAACTGGCCTTCTGACCTTCAAACTCACCTCCCACACCACTGCCCCAAATCTATCTTGCCAGAGGTGCCAGAGTGATCTTTCGAATACCCAGCTCTGATTGTGACATCTCACTGGGGAGATTATTTGTCGGGAGCTCATGGTCTTAGGCATGAGCTTGAGAGCCAAGCCGGTCCAGGGTTGAATCCAGGGTTGAGGCTCTGACACAGACTAGGGCTGGGTGAACTGGGACAAACTATGTAAATGTTCTGAGCCTGTTTTCTCCTCTGTAATATGGGCCTTTCAAAATTTTCCTGGGTTTTATAATCATTAAATATGATAAATGAATGTAAAGGCTTAGCAAAGTCATCGGTACATAGCCCAAGAAATGTTAGCTGATTTTAATACTCCTGTCATTATTTGATGGCTCCCTGTGGCCATGAAATTCAGAAGGGTAGCCTGACACCCAAGCCTCCCCATGAGGTCCCAGGTGCCTCTCCAAGCTCACATTTCACTGCTGCGTGAGCCCCAGGTGAACTCTCTGCTCTAGTTTACTGATTTCCTCATTGTATCCTGAAGCTGACCTCTACCTTCCTCCTTCCACAGCTTTGTTCACACCACTTGACCTCCTTCAGAGGCTTTCTTGCTTTTCCTCTTAATTGAATCCTGTTGTCTTTCCAAGTTCAGCACAAGCCCTCCTCCTCCAGGAAGTCTTCCCGGACCACCTAGCCTCCATGGGCACTCTCTTCTCTCGCTTTCACCTAATAACTCTCTGTGCTCTTGCTCCTTTTGCTATGGAGTCTATGCTGGTTTGCTAGCTGTTCCAGCCACTATTGCTGCATTTTGTTATCGTACAGTTTTGTTGAGTCAGAAACTCAGGAAGGGCTTGTCTGGGTGGCTTTGGCTCTGGAGGTCTCCTGTGGTTTTGTCACGTGGCAGCTGAAACTGCAGCAGCAAAGGCTGGAGGAGCTGGAGGCAGGCCAGGTGTCTCTCATTTCATGAGGTTTCGGGACCTTTCCAAGTGCACTCTGGACTCGTGTGGGCGGCCTCAGGTCAGTCTGCGTCCACAGAGCTTGGAGTGTTGTGTGAGCAAGGCGGAGACTTTTCCCCTCTTCTGACCCACCTCAGAAATGACAGAGAGTCACTTCTGCTGTGCTCTGTTACTCAAACCAGTCACTGAAGTCTGTGCAGTTTCAAAGAGGAGGAAATATAGACTCTACCTCTCAGTGGGAGGAGTGTCCGCGTCCTCCAGTAAGAATAACAAGGAGGATGGGAGATCGTCCTCTCTCTGGAAATATCACTCAGCTACACCAGTCCAGCGTAGGGTTCTACAGCCAAGAAACATGGAAAAGGGGGTGTGTGAACCTGGACTCTGGAGCCATGCTGCCTGAGACCCAATCCTGGGCCCTTCACTGACTTGCCATGTAGTAGGGCAAGCTCATTAACTGTGCTGTGCCTCAGTTTCCTTCTCTGTAAAATGAGGCCTGCAGCGGTCCCTACTGTGAGTTACTACAGAAACACCTGGACCAGCACATAATGTCATAGCAGTGTCGCTGTTGTTGTTATTGGTATTATTAGTATTGTCAATTACAAAAAATGTTTTGGGATTGATTAGATGAAGCTTTCACAGTGAAGAAGAGTAAAGAAGTGCTGTTATGCTGTTGTGAACAATTGTGGCGCTGTTCAGTGTTCTATGGCAAAGACACTTCCTACTGACAGACTGAGTTCCTTTTTTAAAATATTTATTTATTTATTTATTTTTAGAGAGAGGGAAAGGGAGGGAGAAAGACAGGGAGAGAAACATCACTGTGTGGTTGCCTCTCATATGGCTCTCACTGGGGACCTGGCCCGAAACCCAGGCATGTACCCTGACTGGGGATTGAACTGGCAACCCTTTGTTTTGCAGTCCATGCTCATTCCACTGAGCTACACCAGCCAGGGTGAGTTCCTTGCTTGCAGCCGAGCTGCAGAATCAGGAAAGCCTGAGTCAGGACATCACATCAGAAACTTGAGACACCGAGCATGTTTAAAACCAACTAGTTGCAGCAGTAGCAGCAGCAAACCTGCAGAGTTTTAAGCCCCAGAAAGTATTTTTATTACTTACCAAAGCCAGGTGATTTCTAGACCCTCGACAGAATATGCCACATACAGCCCTGTGCACTCCCAAACCAACCCTTGACTTCTGAGAACACAGCTTCCACTGTCCCTACTTGAACAGACTGGCACCTCATTTTCCCCAGAGCAGTGCACTGGGGATGGGCTGTAGCATAGCAGGATGCCTGGGCTTCCCTCGGACCCCAGGGCCCTTTTTCTCACCTCTGGTATGTCTTTGCTTTTATCACCTCGCAGCTCTTGTTTTCAGAGGTTTGCAGAGAACCAGAAGTGCTTGGGAATTTTAGTTCCCCATTAGTGGCTCTTGACTGATGATTGATGGTGGGGACTATGGAAGCCAAGCTCCCTTGACAGGGGTCAGAACGACTCTGGGGAGTAACTTATGCTGCAGAGTTTACTGCGGGATCAGGCTGAGCTGCCCCCTGCCAACGTCATGCCCCACCTGTCTGGGCTTCCTGCACACCCTGTCCTGCTCCCCCTAATCCTTTGCTGGTCTCTCCTGGGGGCACTTCCTTAGTAAATCGCCTCCCCATGAATCCTCATCTCAGGGGGTTCTGGGGAACACCCCTGAGACAGGACGCCCTGAGGGAGGGAGACGATTGTGGCTGCACATGGTGTGGGAGGCTGCTCAGCCATGACCCTAGTCTCTGTAGGGCTCAAGTAGCCTCTGTGTTTCCCGGGAATGATGCCTCCCCAGGTATTGAGGGATCACCTGTTTTCCTCACACCAGATCTAGCTGATGCTTCTCAGAGCCACTCAACCCTGCCCAGCTTCTGAGCCTCAGTGCTTGCTCAGTGGAGTGTCCCAGCACCTCATTCTTCAAACTGCCTGCCGTCTCAGCCTTCCCTGGGGTGAGGACCCCACTTTGGCACAAACTTGGTCATGCCCACTGTGGAGGGAGCCACAGTGGCTCTGAGTGCATCCACAGAGGCCTTCCTACTGCTCCGGGTTCAGATGAAGTGCTCTGCTGTGGGGTTTAGAATTTGCCTTTCCAGAGGCTTCCTGGAAGGCCCCAGTGCACCCCAAGTTTGCAGGGGAGTCTTATTAATTTCCTACGAAGCCAACCTTGACCTATGAGAGACAGGAGACAGTAGGAGCCAGAAGATAAGTTCCTCTCTTCTTCTCCCTAATGGCTTATTCCCAGGCTTCATGATTCCACACGCCTGTCTGGGAGACATCCCCAGGGGCTGAGAAACTGTGAGGCTGTGGTCAGCTCAGTAACAGCCCACCCTGAATTTGCCTTCCCTGGCTTGTTCCCATGTTTTCTTCTTCATTTCTGCTACCCGGAGATTGCACCTCTCAAGAAAGCCTTAGCACATATATAAGCTGCCCTCAGACTGGAAACCCTGGCTAGCCGTTTCCTGGTGGTTGAAGGACAGTGGTGCCAGTGGCAGAGGTCAGGATGGACAGGTGGTGACCAGAGAAGAGTTTAGTGTGTGTGTGTGTGTGTGTGTGTGTGTGTGTGTGTGTAGAGGGCAGGAGTGACATGGGACCCCCAAATCTGTTGCCCGGGTTTAAGACTCCATCATCCATTGCAACAGCTTCCCACCTGAGCTCCCTGCTGCAACTCCCCGTCCCCCCTAGCCAGGACACCACTGCCCACTGGTCAGAGTGGTCTTTCTAAAGCACGGACCTGCTCTCACCACTTCCCCGATTCAAACCCTTTCATGGCTTCCTGTCGCTGGGTGGGAGGCTAAATGTCTCGGCCCAGCAGTGAGCGCCTACATTCTAGCTTTAGGAGCTGCTGCCAATTTCCTAAAGCCTCACACTCCTTCTTCCCCATCTCCATATCTCTGCTCATCGTGTTTCCTCCTTCTCCATGTGCTGATTTTGTCCACATTCCTCCAAGTTCTACTTCAATGTCACCTTCGCATAAGGCTTCCTGGACCATCCTCAACTACCTAGCAGAACAAGAGTCCCTCCTTCTTCTCTCAAAGTGTCCCATGTCCCTCACAGACCTTGAGTGCCCCTGAATGATCTCCTGTAGTTCTTGGTTTGCTCGTGCCTCTCCCACCCTAAACTGGGTGGTCCCTGAGGTCTGCTACACATGGTGAACTCAGGAGACAGATCTGAATGAATGAACACATCTTCACACTTTTCTCACAGGGTATATCCTGCCCCAGGGCCAGACAACCCACCCCCAGTGTGGGTCCAGGCATGCAACCCTGATGTCACTGATCACAACACTTAGTCCCCTACAAAACTTGGTTCAGAAGTACAAGCAGGGAGATGGGGATCAGGTTGTGGGCATTAATATGGCAGCACCCGTGTGGCAGAGGTACCAGTGCTTTGGCTTGTGAGGGCACCGGTGCAGAGCTCCAGACATGCACCCCGTGTTCTTAGGCCTTGGCGGAGGCACGTTCAATGGAGGCCCCAAGTGTGGGCAGTCATTTCAGGTTGTCTACCATCAGCCTGGCTCTCTGGCTCTCCCAGAAGTTCTGTGCACCCTCTCCTACCCTCTTCTGTTTAAATCAGCTGCAGTGAGTTTGGTTGTTTGCCATCTGGATCCCAATTAATTTAATGGGAGAGAGCAAGAAAGAGTTTAGTGGGTTGGTTAATCCTAGATCAGCCATGTGCCTAGCTGTGCGACCTTGAGTGAGTGATGTAGCTTCCCTGTACCTAGGTTTCCTCATTTGTAAACTGGGAATAGACAATAGGAGTTTCTGAGAGGATGGATGAGTCTTGAAATGATCTATTACCGTGTGGCAATGCACTACAACCCTTAATGACTTAAAATAAAACAAGACTTCATTATTATCGTTCGTGGCTCTGTGGACTGACTGCTCAGCCATGCGGGTGTTGCTTGGAGTCTGCTATGCGAGTGCAGTCAGATGGCAGCTGCGGCTGCCATCATAAGAAGGCTCATCTGTTTGGGGCGTCTGAGGTGGCTGTCACTGGAGGCTGGCTATTTGCTGAGAGCTCAGCGGGGGCTGTCAACCTGAGTGGTCACACATGACCTCCCGTGCATTTGGGCTTCTCACAGCATGGGATTCTGAGAGGACACACCTGAGACCAAGCATTCCAAGGACCCCAGGCAGGAGCTGCAAGGCTTAGCCTTAGACACCACTTCCATTGCACAATATGGGTCTATTATTTGGTCAAGCAAGTCACTATGGCCAGCCCAGATTTAAGGATGACACTTCATCTTTTGTTGGGAGGAGAAGCAAAAATGATAACTTCTTTAATCTGCTGCAATGAGATCCTGCATAAAAAACATAGTCTCAGCCACCTGATGTATATTCAACAAATATTAGTTGTTGGTTTGCCCCCTTCCTGAATTCACTCAATCAGTTTCAAAGTCAGGAGGGACCAGCCCCATCTGTCTGCCAGCCTACCCTGGGCCTCACTGGGGGATAGTCAGTGTGCAGAAGGGACAGGCGGACAGTGTGTAAGTTCTGAACCACCCAAATAGGGATGTAGCTTGATGCTGCAGGAAAAGCCAGGAGACTGGGTTTCTAGCTCTAATTACTCCACTAAGTTATTTAGTTTCCTTGATCAAGTCCATTGCTCTCTCTGAACTCAGTTTCCCCTTTTCTCAAATGGGGAATTGAACTGGATGAGCTCTATGGCTCTTCCTGGCCCTGCTACTCGGAGATTCTACTGACGTGCTGGAATGTTCCTCAGTACCACCCAGGGGCTCTGGGGACTCATAAACTCATGGCCAGGATGTGGGACTTGATGTTTCTCTATCCTCACTGCAGGGACTGTCCCTACTGGTGTTACACCTGGACCCTAAACCTTGCCTGAGTTCTCAGAGGCTTCAGAGATGCCTGACTTCTAACTCAGTCCCTGACTGACTTCCTCTTATGAGCTCTGAAAGTCTCTTTTGAAAATAAGGTGTTGTAGCATTAAGGTGATGGGACATCCCCATCACTGCTGCTCCTCTGGGGAACCTCCAGGGCCTTGCCTAGGTCAGATCCCAAAGCAGCTACCCTGGCCCCTAGCTGGGGCCCAGAACCACTGTTCAAGCTTGAGGAGTTTTCCAGTCAGTTTCCTGGGAGCTTTTTGCTAAAGCAGGGCTGACAGCATATGGAGATTTCCTAGACCTCAACCCCCTGCAAATGGGACAGTTTCTGCCTCAGGAAATATGACTGCAGCATATGCATTTATTATTCAGTTCTGTCTACCAGGAACCACCACCAGACCATGGAGAATTTAGTATAATTTCAGTATGGGGTAGAAAAGAGTTTCAACACACAGCGTCTCCTCCCAGCCATCTTCCTGGTGACTGTCTGATGATGGTTTCCTGGAATTTAACATGAGCTGAGTTTTGAGCAGAGTGAATTTAGCTAGAGGCTGGGAAGCTGGAAGATTTACAGGCTAGAAGAAGGAGGTCCTGAGTAAAAAGAGCCCAGGAGGTGGGACTAAGGAGGCTGTCTCAGGGGCTAGTAAGGAGGCTAGCCTGGTGACTGCGGAGGCCACCTCTCATTGGTGAAAGGAACACAAGTGTTCAGACATAGGGCCTCTTCACTTGCTTGCATTCATTTATTCATTCATTCACTCATTCATTCATTCATTCATTCATCATTAGGGTCTTGCTATGTAAGGCTCAGGGCTGGCTCCTGGGAATAGGGTGCTGAACAAAAGCAGAAACCTTGCCTGCTTTACAGTCTAGAGGTGGAGACAGGTGCTGGGCAAAAGGTCATGACAACAAATGCATGATTTCAGCCTGGGCTAGTCACATGAACAACAGCATGACGAGGCCTTTACTAGAAGGGCCTGACCTGACCGGAGAGGTCAAAGCAGGCTTCCCTGATGTCAGAGGCATGACCTGAATGATAAATAGAAGCTAACTACAGGAAGGGAGGAGGAGAGAGCATTCCAGGTAGAGGAGAGCTTGTACAAAGGTCTTAGGGCAGAAGGGGGCATGGCAGGCACTAGGGTCCCAGAGGGGGCCAGTTGGGGAAGATGAGACTTCTTCCCTCTTTATCATTGAGCTGGGCCTTCAACCCCAAAACAGTGGGAAACAACTGTTGGCTTTTAAGGCCACAGACGTTTGATACGGTCTGATCTGTAGTTTGGCAACATCACTCAGGCAGCATTGTGAGGATGGGCTGGCAGTGGTACAGTGGATACAGGAGAACAGTTAAGAAGCAACTATTGTATTTGTCCAGGCCAGGGATGATTCAGGTGCTGAGATGAAGATGACTGGGGGGTCTGACAGATTTTTAGAAGTTAGAATAAGCACAGTTTGGGGGTGGGCTGGCTATGGAGGGGAAAGGGAATGAGGTATCAAGGCCAAAGCCCCATTTCTGACTTGGGCATCTGGCTAGATGCTGTTGCTTCCTACCAAGGCGGGGAGGGTGGCAGAGGACTTAGCCAGTGGACTCGCTTTGGGAAATTTAAAGCACATGGCTGGGAAGTTAAGGGGGTGGATGGCTCTCTGGGTCTGTGTCTCGGGTGGCTGTGAATCCTGGAGTGCCCTCTGAGATGTTGGGTGTGCGGGGTCACTGAGACATTGTGGTGAGAACAATTAAATGCAGGGCCTGCCTTTCCCCACCTAGGAGGAAGTGGACAGGATTAACCCAGAGGAGTGGGGCAGGGGTGTCCCAGCCCTGGAGGGAGGTCAGCATTCACCACCTGGGGGGCCTAGCCTGCAAAGGATTGAGAATAAAACACCCCAAAGCTGGGCGGGTTACTGTCTACTGGGAGGAAGTACTCACGTCTGCCAGGTCTGCGAGGTCAAGGTAGTGGACACCAAAAATGTCTCAGCTTTGCGTAATGACCGCCTGGGATGGCCTGTCAGCTGGCCCACTGTCATAAACTCACCCTCTCTTCCAGTCCCACCCAAATGTTCTCCCGTGGGCCCCTATCTGCACCTGATCTAGGGTTAGCCATCAGTACCGCCAATACTCACAGATGACACCTGTAAGCAAAACAAAGGGCCTGCAAAGATTTCGGTTTAGCTGCTGGGAACAAACCTTTTGGCATTTTAAATTGAGTTGGAAAGTGCGTGTGGGAGGCGGTTGCTGGGAGGTGGTGTTTGACAAAGGAAGCCATCATTGAACCCCATTGTCTTTTATTCCCCCTTTTCTCCTCCTACCCACCCCACCCAAGAAGGAAATGGAAAGAAAGCGTCAAACTGGCCTTTCTGATCTGTGGACTATCCTGACTAAAACCAGATGCATGCGGTCTGATGAAGCCTATAACTTGGCATCCAATTCAATTCACTTCAATTAGATCCAAGTCAATTTAATTCAGGTTAATCCAAGAAACTTATGAGAATCTGTTGTGCTGGAGAAGGTGGGAAAGAGGGTGACCTCAACGATTCAGGGGCTAAAGTGATCAGGTGTCTTAGAGGAGCCCATTGGGCTGAGGGCACCAGGCCAGGTCTGGGGGGCAAAGAGGCTTCCCCCGG
Organism: Phyllostomus discolor; assembly: GCF_004126475.2. NCBI lineage: Eukaryota > Metazoa > Chordata > Mammalia > Chiroptera > Phyllostomidae > Phyllostomus > Phyllostomus discolor. The sequence goes on along the minus strand of NC_040903.2, from coordinate 118,652,036 downwards.
GACTAGGATGGAATTCTGCCAAGGCCAGCATTTCAGAGACATGGAGATGCAAGAGATGACCTAGCCTAGCCTGCCATCTGCCTTGTTCTCAACAAATTAGCCTACTGCTCACATCCCCAAGGAAAAGAGATTGGCAAGTTTTCATTAAAAAAAAAAAAGCCTCTTTGGAGAAATGAGAACAGTAGACAGTTTGCTGCAGGATAGCATGAGCAAAACAGCCTGCAGGACCACCCCTTGTGACGGCTTCTCCAGACAGTCCGCTCCAGAGGCCCCCTGCCCCTCCCTAGGATCTGCGCCTCCACCACCAGGCCCCAGGCTGGAACACCACCAGCCCCCAGCATTTCCTGGTTTCTGAAGGAGCAGAGGCGCTAACCTGTGCCAGAGTCGGGCAGCTGAGGTCCAGGGAAGCAAAGGGATCTGAGAGCACTTCTGGTCAGCCATGTGCTCACTGAGGGCAGATCTGTGTCTTTATGTATTGTCCTGAGCCCTAGCCCATCCTGCCCTAAGCCAGCATTACTTAGAGAATTATTGAATTAGTGAGGAAGAAATTTGCTTGTGGCCACAAACCAAGAAGGGAAAAATCAGGCTCTAATCTGTTACCTTCCTTCACCTCCCTTAGGGGCACATCTGTGGGCCCCTGGGGTACAGACAAGGCAGCCAGAAACAAGGTGCTTCCACCGACCAGGCCTACTTAGCAGACAGGGCAGGGAAACCAACTAAGCTGTGTGATGGATGAACTAACTAAGGCTCAAGAGACCAAATGACTCACCAGTCACATGGAACATTTAGTGGCAGGGAGAGAACAGCCCCAAGGACAGGGTATACTTTTCTGAAATGGCAAACTTGGGGTCTGCCTCGCCTCTGTCTTTTGCCAGCTAAGTGACTTTGGGTGAATGACTCAGCTTCCCTGAGCCCATGTCTTTTGATCTGGGAGCCTGGGATAATGACCCCCATCTCCTGGAACTGGTGGAGGATTCCCTGGGGCAGCGACGCAAAATGGCTTGCAGGCCCTGTCACAGGGTGGGTAGGCATCTGGTCCGTGTAGAGATAGGCAATGCCAGAGAAAGCCAAGATTAAGACCAATGTATCATACTGATCCAGCTCTTACCCTGTGTGGGCACTGTGCTGAGTGTTTCACATGTATTCACTCATCTGTGAAATGGAAACTACTGTGGTCACCCCCATTTTACATGAAGAAATAGAGCTACTGAGGTTAAGTCATGTGCCCAAGGCCACTCAGCCTGGAAGCATCAGAGCCGGGGCCTCCCGGTGCTGTCTGGCTCCTGAGGCCAGTACCGTCTGCTGCCTCTCAGGCTGCTTTCTAGGCCATTCCATTTCTCCTCTTCTAACCCTTTTTCCCCAGCAGACACAAGATGAAGGAAACCCACCAGGAAGGTCCACCAGTCCACTGGTCAGTGGACTCTGAAAAGCCAGGACCGGGCATGGGAGTTGAGGCCTGCCACTCCTCCTCCCCCGTCCCCCACTAGGAGCCAGCCTGGGGCAAATGAGGCCCTGCCCCAGCCCAGCCAGCCTCCTGCAGTTAGGAGGGTTAATCCAGGAGGTGACTCCTGCCCTGCTGGGTAACCTTGTGGGTATAAGCAGGTGGTGCTGGCTTTGCAGACACAGGGCATCTGCTAGCTCTGGTTGTCACTGGGTGAAAAAGACACCTGGCTCAGAGGTCTAAGCTTTGGGGGAGGGAGAAGACATGGGAGCTATTCCCCCACCCACCACAACACTGAGCCTTGGCCTCCCTCCAGGGCCTGAAGTGTAAGTGCCCCTGCTCAGTGTGCCTGGAACAGTGTGGCCTTTGCTCTAGGGAAGGGCATCCATAAACCTGGTTGTTTTCCTTATGGGATGCGCAGATGGCCCGTGGCAAAGCAGTGAAGTTCGTCTTCCTCCCTGAGCCCTCCTCCCTTCTCTAGGCCCTCTGACCCCTCACAGAGGGGACAACCTATACTACCCCCTCACATGTTATGAGGGGGCATTTGGGTCACAGCAGGTGATTTCAGCAGTGTGCCACTCACACTCATTCATTCATTCAACAAACATCTCTGAGTGTCTGCTGGGTGATGGGAAACAGCTGAACATCACCCACCTGGTCCCTGCCCTCCTGGACCTCACAGAGAAATGGCCGCTGGAGAGTCCACGTGTGAGGGGGCCTGCAAGGAGGCCTAGCAGGGGTTTTACTTCCAGAATATGGTGCTGCCCTCAGTGACAAAGGACCACGTGTACAATGTGGCCCAACTCCTTCCTTGGGCAGCCGAAACCAGAAGGAGGAAGGGTTGTCCAAGGAGCCACGGCAAGTCCCAACCCAGAGTTCTCCCCGCTTCTGGGGATCTGGCCACTTTCTCCATATTTCCTGGGCCTGAAAACTTTTCTTTGATTCATGTGATGGGGAACAGAGCAGTGACCGGGCCAGGCCCTGGGCTGGGTTTATTTAAGGATGCATCAGGGAGGCTCAAGGCCCTTCAGGCCCCCTGGGGAGGGGAGGAGGCTGTAATCTTCTGCTCAGACTTTAAGGGAGCCTGCTGCCCAGCAGTGCCTTGTTGTGGCCCCCAGGGCTCAGACTGGATTTCTCTCCTGAACAGCCCATGCTGTTTTCTCCCAGCCTGCCCCCACCTTCTGGGTGTGTCTCTATAGAGCTCCCTCAGTTCCCTGATCAGTTAGAGAGCAGTGCAGTGGAGCTCCCCCCAGGAGCTGCTGGGAAGAGTGCCTCGGCTGTGCGGGTGGTGGCCAAGTGCTTATGCAGAGCTAGGCACGTGAGCTCTGTAAATGTGAGCTCTTATTATTACTGACAGGCATGCTGCCTTTTTTTTTTTTAAAGAGCCATCCAGGAACTGGCACAGGTGCGAAACAGTGCTCAGAGACCTGGGAACCTAGGTTCATGTGTTGCCACTGCCTCTTTCTTGTCAACGGCTCCAGGCTAACCCCTTTGGCCTCTGGACCTTGTCCATCTTTGGTGATAATGCCTGGGCCTGGGACCCTGGAGCTTGGCCAGGCCAGAGTGGGTTCTCCCAAGTTGCTGGCCAGAAGCAGGGGCTCCCTTCCACCGTCGCAGCCCGAGCCTGAAGCTCAGAGGCAGAGTCCTGCATAGTCATAGCATAGACATCCAGCCCCCTCTGAACACTGGCCGAGTGCTCTGGCCACTTCTGTACCCTTGTTCTCTGCGAGGAGCTGGCGGCTGGGGCCCTGCCCACAGCAGTGCTGAAGACAGCAGTGTGCCTCCCGTTTTCTCACTTGGTCTTGCTGACTGCTGTGTGTGTTCTCCCTGTCCCCACACTCCCAGCACTCAGAGCCCCTTGGTCCTGAGTCCAATCTTTCAGAGCTTTAGACCCCAGGCTCAGATGGGCGGGGCAACAGAGAATCCTGGACCCCCGCCCCCTTACAGATGAGGACACAAGCCTGGTCAGGCCCCAGCTCCCAGCCCGCAGTCATACTGGGGATTAGGAACTGAACTTGCTTCCCGCCCCAACGGCCTTTGAACTTCAAAGGAGGACACAAATGATAGGTAGTGTGAGACCCCAACATAATGACACGTGATCAACTGAGAAATAAAACTGCAACTCATGTTGCAGAAACAGGACTGCCTTCGTTAGTGCCCAAAGAGCTCCTGCCCGCCAGTGAGAAAGTGCCAACAATCCAGTTTTTAAAAATGGGTGAAATATAGGAAAACAGTTTTTGAAAGAATTTATACATGGCTCTTAAATGTATAAAAAGTTAGTCTTCCTCATAAGAGAAATGCAAATGAAAACTTCAGGAAGAGACTTCCAACCATCAAATTGGAAAAGATCAGAAGTGTGGCTGTCCCCTGCTGCTGGGGGACGGGGACAGGCGCTGGCAGAGTGGACTGGCAGGGATGTGGATCAGTGCCACCTCTTGGGACAGGCAACTCGTCCCAGCTGCACATGCTCTTCCCTTTGACCCAGTGACCCAACCCCAGCACTGTGTCATTCAGTTAGATGTGCGAAGTGTGCACTTAGCCACTCATCAGGGCGTGTTTTATAAAAGGAAAAGACTGAAACCCAGCTGACTGTGAATTAGCAGGGGACTTATTAAACGAACAGTGGTGCCCAACAGTGGGATTCTGCACGGCTGTTCGGCAGAGCCAACCACTTGAATGACGATGGCCACACCACACGGAACAGGGGACCTCCCACAGAACCACACACCATAACACAAATAATGCTATCCTTCAAGACTGTTAAAAAAAGAGTGGTCTCTGTGTTCTTTTTTGTTGTATTTCTTTTCATTACCATTTCCTCCCCTTCTGTGTATTTTTATGAGAAAAGGGCTTCAAGCTATATAGATCTGTTACCATTTTTGTGAAAAGGGAGTAAAGAACACAGATGCACACCCGCACACACCTACACAGATGAGTGTGCACATTTGCAAATGATGTAGTGTCTGGATGGCTTTAAAGAAATCCATGAGCGTGGGGGCCTCGGAGGAGCAGGGCTGGGGGCAGAGGCCTGGGGGATGCAAGGAGACTTGCTTTTCCTGTCAGATCCTTTTCTACATTTGACTTTTCCCCAAATGCCTGTGTTTTCTGTCATAAAAATAGACACACTTGCACTAATTAATGGATCAAATGACCTCTTGGTGCACCCGCTAAAGGTAAGGCGGAGGATTCCAGGTACAAACTCCCAGCTGCAGCCCTCCCTTTGTGGTGTCATGGGGTCCGGGCCCTGGGAGGGTTCCCACCCAGCACCCAGACTGCTCACACAGGGGAGTTTCAGTTCCATCTGGCCTCCTCCCTGGGGAACACCAACCTCTCTGACTGATCAGCTCTCAGCACCCCACCAGGCCTGCCCCAGTATCAGCTAGGTGTCTTGAGATCCTGCCTCTGGCCTGACTCGAGGGCTCAGACCCTTAGACGGACAAAGCAGAGAGAGGCAGCTCCTCTCTCAAGCGCTGCTGTTTGTCCTCAGTGTCTGGCCACCACAGTCCTGTTGCCCCTGCCACAGACACTGACCTCAAAGGGCCAGAGATGTGGTGGCTGCTCAGAGAAGACCCTGCTGGCTTTGACTTGATGCCAGAAGGAAGGAGGGGCCAAGTGAGAAGCCTGGGCAACCACGCCATTTCCTGTCTTCTTATCAGCCCTGGGGATGGACGGTTGGCCAGCTTTGGGCTGGAGTCTCTGCCCTTCTCTACCTCCTTTGCCACGTACAGGATGGGCATTCCACAGGGGAGCCAACCAAGCCTGGAGATGTTCAGCCTGTTAGGTGCGGTGGAAGGTGCTCAGGGAGACCTACTCTCCTAAGCCCGTGCCTCAGCTGAGGGACACTGGGCAAGTCACAGCACCATTCTGAGCTTTGGCCTTCTCATCTGTGAAGTGGGAACAATATCTTGTTTCAGAATCGCTGGCTCACGAAGGCCTTGGAAGAAAGGTGGCTCTTTATGGATTCCTGCCAGGGGGCCACACTCCTCACCAAGGAAGCAGCAGTGTGAACGTGGGCCAGTCAAACCCGCTGGAAAAGCAGGTGAGCGAGTTGGTTCGTGGGTACCAGGGAGTGTGAAAAACCACTTCCTTGCCCACCTCCTTCCTTTGTAATTTATTTTGACTCAGGCCCAATCCTTACATACCACCAACTTAGCCCAGACCTAACTGCAGAGATCCCTGGGAAAAGACAGGGTGCTAGGGCTGACCTCTCTCCAGGGGCCTGTCTGAATAAAAATCACCAACTTACCACGTCATCGGGTCCTGTTTGGGTACCATCTGAGTGCTTCACACAGATGAACTGATTTTCTCCTCTTACACATCCTATGAGGAGGAACACTCAGTAACCCATTTCTTAGATGAGGCAGCTGAGGCATAGAGACATTGACAACTGGAGGTCACACAGCTTGCAAAGATGGAGCTAAGATGGGGCTGGAATTTGAAAGCAGGCAGCCTGGCTCAGAGTGAAGAGGAAAGAAGTGATGTCAGCAGGAAGGTGGAGACACCAGAAAACGGAGAGGAGGCTCAAGGCAGTGAGGAAACACAGGGTGGGTGGCTGTCTCCAGTGACCAGAGATGGGTCCTCACCAGCCATGCTCTTTCCCTCCTGGCTTGCTTCAGCCGGATGGGGAAAGCAAGCAGAGGTGGGAAGAGTGTCCTGTCTGCTCAGGGCTTTGATCTTTGCGAAGCTTCCAGATTGTCCTCTAATCATACCAGGATGCGGGCTGGGGCTCTGCAGGCAGCCTAGGGCTGGTATATGCCAGGGCTCAGTGTGTTTGGGCCACACGGGGTTTTACTTTTTATTTTATTTTATTTTATTTTATTTTATTTCATTTTATTTATTTTATTTTATTTTATTTTATTTTATTTTTTACTTTTTATTGAACTAATTGGGGTGGCATTGGTTAATAACAGTATATAGGTTTCAGGTGTACAGTTCTAGAATACACCATCTGTGTACTGCATTGTGTGTTCACCACCCCAAGTCAGGTCTTCAGTCACCATGTATTGCCCCCATACCTTCTTCTACAATACCTCCCCCACCCTGCTTTCTCTCTGGTAATCATTATAATGTTGTTGGTTTCTACAAGGGGATTTTTTTTTGCTTAATCCCTTCACTTTTTCCACTCAGCCCCCCACCTCCCTCCCCTCTGATATCTGTCAGTCTGTTCTATGAGTCTGTTTCTAGTTTGTTTGTTAGTTCATTAGATTCCATGTATGAGTGAAATCATATGGTATTTATCTTTCTCTGACTGGCTTATTTCACTTAATCATAAGCTCTCCAGGTCCATCCATACTATCACAGAGGGTAAGATTCCCTTCTTTTTTATGGCCAAGTAGTATTCCATTGTGCAAATGTACCAAACTTTTTTCTTTACTCATCCACCGATGGGCACTTGGGCTGCTTTCAAATTTTGGCTATTGTAAATAATGCTGCAATGAACATAGGGGTGCATATATTCTTTCAAATTAGTGTTTTGGATTTCTTCAGGTATATCCCCAGAAGTGGAATTGCTGGGCAACAAGGCAGGTCCATTTTTAATTTTTTGAGTAAACTCCATACTGTTTTCCACAGTAGCTGTACCAGTCTGCATTCCCACCAACAGTGCATTAGGGTCCCGTTTTCTCCACATCCTCGCCAACACTTGTTATTTGTTGGTTTATCGATGATATCCATTCTGACAGGTATGACTTGATAGCTCATTGTGGTTTTAATTTGCATTTCCCTGATGATTAGTGATGTTGAGCATCTTTTCATATACCTATTGGCCATCTGTGTGTCTTCTTGGATAAGTGTCTATTCAGGTTCTTTATAAATTATGGATATCACCCCCTAATCAGATGTATCATTAGGGAATATATTCTCCCACTCAGTGGGTTGTCTTTTCATTTTGTTGATGGTTTCCTTTGCTGTGTAAAAGCTTTGTAGTTTGAGGTAGATGGAACTACATTTTTTCTTTTGTTTCCCCTGCCCAAGGGAATATATAGGAAAAAATATTGCTAAGAGTAATGTCCAAGATTTTACTGCCTATGTTTTTTTCTAGGATTCTTATGTTTTCAAGTCTAACATTTAAGTTTTTAATCCATTTTGAGTTTATTCTTGTGTATGATGTAAGAAGGTGGTCTAATTTCTTTTTGCTGTTATTGTTGCATATATCTGTCCAATTTCCCCAACACCATTTATTGAACAGACTATCTTTACCTCACTACATAATGTTTTGGCCACTTTATCAAATATTAATTGACCATAAAGGTGTGGATTTATTTCTGGCCCTGTATTCTATTCCATTGATCTGTATGTCTATTTTTATGCCAGGACCATGCTGTTTTGATAACTATGGGCTTGTAGTATATTTTCATATTGAGTACTGTGATTCCTCCAACTTTGTTCTTCTTTCTCAAGATTGTTGTGGCTATTTAGGGTCTTTTGTGGTTCCTTATAAATTTTGGAATATTTGTTCTAGTGTTCTCGATGTGAATTGCATTAAATTTATAAATTGCTTTGTGTAGTATGGACATTTTAATGATATTAATTCTTCCTATCCATGAGCACTGTATATATTTCCACTTATTTGTATCATCTTCAATTTCTTTCTTCAGTGTCTTATAATTTTTCAAGTACAAGTCTTTTTCATCTTTGATTAAATTTATCCCTAGGTATTTTTTTGATGTAATTATAAATGAGATTGTTTTCTTAATTTTCCTTTCTGATAGTTCATTGTTGGTGTATAAAAATGCAACTGATTTCTTTCTTTTTAAAGATTTTACTTAATTATTTTTAGAGAGAAGGGAAGGGAGGGAGAAAGAGAGGAAGAAAAACATCAATGTGTGGTTGCCTCCCATGCATCCCCTACTGGGGGCATGGTCTGTGACCCAGGCATGTACCCTGACTGGGAATCGAACCTGCGAACCTTTGCTTCTCAGGCCCATGCTCAGTCCATTGAGATATACCAGCCAGGGCTGATTTCTCGATATTTATTTTGTCTCCTGCTACTTTGCGGAATTCATTTATCAGTTCTAGTAGCTTTTTGGTGGAATCTTTAGGGTTCTCTATGTACAGTATCATGTCATCTGCATCAAGGGCTTTTAGAAGTCAGAGGAACCAGGCTAGGTCAGTCTTCCTCTTCACATCAGGTGGCCTCATGCCCATTTTTCTGTATATGCTACATTGCCTGCCAGGACCAGGGGCATTGAAGCTCATCACCCCTCTAGGTGAATGCCAGATCTCTTGGCTCACAAAGGAGAAAGCCAATAAAATGCATGTGAAGGATGTGGTAAGCCAGGCCTTGCACTTTTTCTCTATAGGTTTCAAGGAAACCAGGGTTCAGAGAGAAGTAACTTGCCCAGATCACCTGCTTGGGAGAAAGACCCAGAACTGCGATCTAGGCTGTAAAGACAGAACCTTTGCTTCTTTCGATGCAGGATGTGAGAAAGCTAAACTCAGTCACATTCAAAATAACCTCCAGCCTCTGTTCACCTTTCACCGCCACCCACCCCCTTACTAGGGGCCTGGGAAAAGAAAGCTTTCCACTCAGGTGCCCTTGTCACTGTTTCCATGCTCATTTGCATGCGCCTCTCTCTGTGCTGAAGCCACCTTCACTTAGGGTCATTGTGGGGTGACCTTGAGTGGGACTGAGTGTGGCTTGCTCTGTCTTCTGCTGAAAGGCCAACCACAAAAGCTACACCTGGTGGGCATGGACAGGGTCACACTGCTGCCTCTGTGGCCTGCAGCATCTGGGGTTGTGGCAGAGGATAGGCTCTGAGGAACCCTTTACTAAAGAATAAAGAGCAGTTACAGGGGCAGGAAAGACAGGACCCCTTCACTTGCCCCTCCTCTGCCTGAGAGCCTGCAGGTGGACCCTCGCTTCTTCCCGTAGCCAGCCAAAGTTTGCCTTGATTTCTAATCACATGACCTGCCATCTCCCTGTGACCATTTAGGCCAAGCCTGTTCCTCTCTGCCTCATTCCTAGCTTCCCACCTTTGTTTTAGACTTGGTTCCTTCCTGCAATTCCTGTCCCTACCTTCTCTCCCATCTGCTCAAGTCAGCACTTCCAAGATTTCTTTAAGCAAAGACCTGGCTTCAGTAATAGCCTGACCCTCTGCAACCAACAATTTCTCCTTTATCGGTCTCCTCCCACAACCACTGCCTCTGTGTGTGCCACACTCCCCAGCCTGGTGAGGTCCAAAGGCTTCAGTAAAGGTCTGAGTGTGAGTCTACCCAGGATGGAGCAGGTCTGGGCTGTAAACACTTCCCACAAACTCCCAGAGAGAGTGGGGGCAGGTCACAGGCAGTCATGGCAGAGTAGGGAGGAAGGCCTCTGACCATGAAAGTTGTGAGCCCCACACACTACGCCAGGCACCTCCCTGAGGTCTGGAAGTGGCCTCCAGCAACCCAGTGCCCTGGCCTACCAAAGTACAGCCCCGTCTGAAGCAGGGAGTCATTTCAGTGACCTTTATACTACTTCAGTGACTGGTTTATTATTTATAGTAATTGTGATTGCCATGTACAACTTTAGATGCAGTTTTAAGACCTAAGTTAATCCTCACAACAGCCATGGAGGCCTAGTAGATGCTGTGACCATTCTTCCCTCCTCGTGACAGGGGGTCAGTTTCACCTGGTAGAATGGCTCCAGGCTGGTCTGCAGGCCAGATCCTCACCTGCCAACGCCATAGAGCCTTAACATCATAGAGCAGTGGGCCCTGGAGCAGACAGACCTCCGTAGAAGTCCCTCTCTTGACTGTCAGCAAGTCCTTTAACCTCTCAGCATCTCGGATAGCTCATTTGAAAAGGGATATGAGGAAAGCCATCTTGAAGAGTTAGGAAGCGTACACAGAATGAAGTGACACCCTCTGCACAGTCTGCACCGGCAGTGCTCTGTTAATGCTGGCGGTGAGCATGGCCTTTCTGTTAAAACACCCCATCTTGCAGGAATAAATCCTGGCCTCTTCTCCAAGGCCAGACTCACCCTGCCTGGGGTGTGTGTCAGCAATGCAGCCTCTCTGTTGTGGGGCTGATTGTTGTCTGATTGTTTTGGTGTGCTGAATCTTCCCTCATCCCCTGGGGAAGTTGGTACAGTGGGATTATTTTCTGCACTTGACAGATAAGGGGGGCAGAGAAGCTAGGCAATGGCACAAAGTCACTTGGCAAAAAAAGGGCCAGAGGACTGAGCCAGAGCTTCAGGCCCCAGCTCCAGGGGGGCAGTTCCTGTGATACTTCCCTGGTTTCTTGTTCACGCTTCACTTAAGTTCTTTCCAAAAATTGAAATCCAGTTTCTAAAATCTCTCAAAACCCACACCAAATGGGCAATTGCCCACCTGCCTGGGCCTGGGCTGATGGCCCAGGACGCCAGCACGGAGTGTTTATTTAAGGCATCGCCGCCTGCTGGTGCTGCGTGTCTTTCCCGCTCTGCTGTGGTCTGTGCATTCTCTCTCACTCGCCGACCCAGTGCAGCCTCCGACTGTAATCTAATGCACATTTCCTCTCCCTGGAAAAGGCCCTGCGTTCTCCCAGTTCTAGAAGGTCTCCAAGGTCTCGGCAGCTTTGCTCTTCCATGGTACCCAGAGTGGAAGGTTGTCCCCAGGGAGCAGCTTCATCATTTCCATAGCCTGCCGGCCTCCCCGAGGGGAGCCTGAACTGAGGCCAGCTTGCTCCGAGCCCCTGGGGAAACCGCTTTCCTCTCGTTTGGGCCCAGTTGGCTGGAACCAGCCTCTAATCAGAGCACACCCCTGAGGATTCCACTTCGCTCCTCCCGGCCCTCCTTGAAGAGCGGGAAGAAGGAGAGAGATGGGGAGCTGGGCAGGGCAGGACAGAGAAGTGCCCCTCCGAGCTCCAGGGCTGCCCTTTAAGCCACAGTTTATCACAGGCAAGAGAACCAGGCCCACCTGGGGCCACACCCCCCAATGTGCTTCCCAGAACTCTTGAGAAGCAGGGTCATGAACACCTGCTCCTCTGTGACTTGCCCCAGGAGAGGGAGCTGGAAACGGCTGCCCACACCTTCCTCAGGGGGCTCCCTCAGCCTCCCGCTCTGCTAGAAAAATGAATCACCCTAATTAAGCCCCGAGAGTCCCAGATAGGGCTGGGCCGGAGAGCCCTGGCAGAGTCTCCTTGGTCCGGCTTCCTGTCACAGGGGCAGAGCTGCCCCCTGGCTCCTGGCGTTTGACTCCTGGCTTCTCTCTCTCAAACGCAGCTCAGATCCCTGAATTCAGGTTGGGAGTCCCTAGTTCTAGAAGATCCTGCTCTGCAACTTGATGTGTGACATTGGGCAAGTTGCTCAACTGCCCTGAGCCTATGGTTTCTTGCCTGAAAAATAAGGTAGTGAGGATAGAATGAGACAAAGAAGCCCAGAGCTCTGCACATGGTGAGCCCCATAACTAGCAGCTGCCGTGTCACCTTCATTTCACAGGTGGGGAACTTGGGGCCAGGATCTGTGCCCTATAAGCTTCTTCCCCTAGCTTGTTTACAGAGAGCTTCTTTAGTCCCAGGGGTGAGCCCATGGCCACCCCAAGGAGGGTTGGGGCAGCCATCTGGCCATGGTGCTGGCAGGGAGAGCCTGCCTGCTCTCAGTAGGTAGACAGTCTCACATGAGAGGCTCAGTTAAGACCAGAAGCTATGAACCGACTAGTCAGAGATAAGTGTTTAGCTCCCCAGGGCTCCAAAGAAATGCATGCAGGTGTCAGAGAGAGGAGGTCCCAGGGCTCATCTGAGGGCTTGTAGATACCTCCTGGGTGCTGCCTGCTTGGCTTGGGGGTCAGGACATCCTTTGGGGACTGGAGGGAGAGGGGCGTTCAGGAGGTGGAGATAGCACAAGCGAAGATTTATTTTAGATATATTGAACAGAGAAAGGTGGAGCTAAGCGACAGCCAGAACCCCATAGTTCTTGCCCTGGATCCTCATCTCTGGGCTTCAGAGAGAATAGGCTTTAAAAGACATAGCTTAAATTTACTGAGTTCTTCTTTTATGTGGGCACAGACCTCTGCATTTTACCTTATTCAACCCTCATCACATATACTTCACAGGTGAGACCTAAGGATGGGAGAGGTGGGCATCTTGCCAGAGAGCACACAGCTTTCAAGGGGCCATGGGAGAATCAGGATGCAGGAGCTGGGAAGTCATGCTCTGCCCACAGCTGGGGGCCCTCCGGGGTGATGACCGGTGTGCGGCGTGGGGTGGAGGGGGCAGCAACCTGCTCCACAGGAGTGGACTGCTTGCAGCAGGGCTCCAGGCCCTGGAATCGGCGCTACGGCCTGCACAGAACCTCCATTAGCTCTGTTAAATGACTGCGTCTCCGTGGCAACCTGCTGGGCCTGCCCTTGAGACTCGGCTGGCAGGCAGCTCCCTCAAGTTGCTCAGCTACCTCCTCCTCCACACAGGTGTGCAGGAGACAGCGGGATTTGGGGAGGCCATGTCTTCTGTCCAGTGTCCAAGGGAACTGGCGTCACTCAGCCTCTTGGGCTTCAAACGTCTCCATCTGCAAAGGGACATTGAATGCCTCTCCACCAATGATGCAGAAGGGGAAATGTTGCAGTGGACAGAAGGGCCCAGAGAAGTGAAGCAGCCAGGAAATATCTGCACCAGGCAGGCGCTGGGACCGTGGTCACCACATTGAGATATGACTCAATGTGGAGTCGAAAACATCGGCACCCCGAGGCCCCTCATAGCATAGCTGGACTTGCTCCCAGAACGCTGTTCTCCCCAGCCGCCTCCCCAGGAGGACTGTCCTCAGCTTCAGTCTTCGGGAAGCCACTCGGGCTTTGAGCTCAGATTCTGCTTTCCAGTCGTCTGTGGAGTCCCAGGGGCCCCACTCTAGCTTCCGTGAAGGGAGCTGGTGGGGGTCTGAGGGGCTGGCACGTCCTGGAGGAGGGCCTACTCAGCAGGGAGTCCTGGGCTAGGCATTTCTGTTAGGTAATTAATTAGTTTCACTTTCATACAAAGTGGAAAACAACCTTAGCAGCTGGCCCTGGAGTTTCTTGAAGGAATAGAACAGTTTCTGCTGAGGAAAACCTGTGACTGAACCTTTGGTGTAGGAGGGACCCCTTCAGAGGAGCTGAAGCTGCTCCCATTGCAGAGAGGGGGGTTTGGAGCTGTGGAAGCAAGCAGTAAGGGAGCGAGAGAGGCAGCTGGGAAGAGGGCGTTAAGTGCCAAGACAATACCCAGAGGCCTGTGGTCTTCAGCCATGTCTGCTGTGCGCCTGAAGGAGGGACCCTGACCTTGAGAAGCCAGAGGCAGGGGGCCTGGACCACTGGGCCCCCAGCAGGCCCCAGGAGTCATCTCAGATTTGGAGGCAGGCCCTGGGCTCCTCTGGTCCTGCTTTTGGGTATAAGACCTGAATCTCACAGGACAGGGAGGCAGGTTATACTTCATACCACTCTGCAGGTGGGTCTGCCTGAGGCCACCTCCCCTGCTGGTTGGCAGTGGAGTCTGGAGTCCAATCCAGGCTTCCCTGACTCTAAATGCACTGTCAGGCGTGGTTTGGGCAATGGCCAATGGTGGCACTGTCTCCATTTGTCTTCGGATCCACCGGCTCTCTTCTTCTTCTAAATCCTTACTGATTCCCTCCCCTAAGTCCCCCTGCCTCCCACTCAGAGAGGAAGGGGTACTATAGACATTCCCACAAGGCCTTGATGACCTCCCCCCACCCTCAGAGAGCTCTACCTCAAAACCGGCCCCTGGGTGGGGCAATGCTGAGCTGTGGGCCCCTGGAGGAAGAGAAGGAGGCCTGGGTGGCCATTCTGATGCCGAGAAGAGAAGCCCAAGGCAGGTTAGGGTGCCAGGAAACTCACTCTAGCACAGCGAAGTGGCAAAAAGGAAGGATAAAACACCCGTCTATTTAAAAGGGTAACGACAGGGAAAAATACATTTTCATCAGCTCGTCTTCTTGCGGCTGAGTCCCCACAGCAAGCTCCAAATTCTAACGTTAGGAAATAAATCAAAATAATTTTGCTGTTTGGCCTCATTTTGCTGCATGGCTCAGCTCTGAGTTAAAAAGCAACAGGTACTGTGGTGTCTCTCCCAGAAACACAGGAATGGTTTTAAAATTCAATTATGGGGGCTGGTGGAAGGGAAGGGGAAAATGTTTTTCTTCGATTGATGTATGATTGCCCCCATGCTGTTTGGAATCGTATTTTCGCTGAGCTCTGCTAAGAAATGCTATTTGCAGGGAGCCTGACAAACGGAAGCGATTGGGTTTGGCAGGTCTAAATGTATTATTTTAGCAGGTCTCTGAGGGAAGCTTCCGGGAGGGGCGCTGGCCTTTTAGAGTGCAGAGGACAAGGGGCTGCTCAGCCTCCATCCTGCTTGTCAAGACCAATCAACCGGCCTGGAAACAGCCCCAAGCTTTCTGGAGAGGCCTGCCTCCTGGCCCCTGCTCCACAGCCTCTGCTCCCCTCCCCCGCAGCCCTCGGCTCCCACTTGACAAGTCCCATCAGTCATCCCTTCACCCAGCAAGGACCTCCCGAATACATCTAAGAGGCCTGGCTCTCTGCTAGGCACTGTGGGGCTTACAAGGGGGCTTGAGTCAGATGGGGGACAAGGGAGGCTGGGCTTGTAGGAGCCCAGGGGCAGAGAAGGGGCTTGACTCAGCCAAGAACCATTTAAATGTTCAGGAAGACATCAGTGGCAGGAACTAGGTAGCAGCTGTAGTGGAAGGCAGTCACGGTTCCCAGATATAAATGTCCGCGAAGCAGTGAGACAACCAGGGCACACCCAAAGCAGCAGTATGAAGTGACTAGAAAAACCCTATCGAATATTCAGCACTAACTGTGTTTGAGCCCCTCCTGTGTATCAGGCACCACTTGACATATATTAGCTTATTTAATCATAATCATCACGTGGTAGATTTGATCATTATCCTCATCTAAAGAAGGGACTGAGACACAGGCGTGGTGAGTATCTGGCACAAGGTCACACAGCCTGTGAGGAGCGGAGGCTGGATGTAGGCTCACCTTCCGAGTGACTCTGCTGGGGGGAGTCTGCCAAGGACCGACTCTGGGACCAGGCCCGGGCAAGGCCCACCCAGCAGCCCAGCAGGCTGTTTTGCTGGGCCCTTCCAGTGCGTCACAGTGTGCTCGACTAGGAGTAGGAAATGAATGAAACCCAGTCCCTGTGTTTAAGAAGCTAATGGCCGTATGAAGGAAGTGATCACTGAAATAAGTTTTTAAAAATACAATGTAGGATGATGGTGCAATAGCAAAGGGTTTTGCAAGATATAGAAGTAGCACAGAGGGGTAACTGATCACCCTAATCCTCTTGGAGGGTGAGGCAGGGAGGTCTTCCTGAAGGAGGTGGTGTCTAATCTGAGTGTTAAAGGATGAACAGAAGTCTGCTTGGGTAGAAGCTTGTTTGTATGGATAGAAGAAGAAATAATAAGCAGAAACACTTGGGTGAAAGATGAGGTCTGGGGTTGAAGGAGATCCTAATAGGATTTGTGAGCCAAGGTGAGGGGTGGGGTTGGGTCAGGGATGGGGGAAGTTGTGAAGAAGAGATAGAGGTTAATTGCAGCTTGGAAGGTTAGGGGTGCTGGGGTAGAGAGCTCAACAGATTATTCTAGCAGATGCAAAAAACGGTGTACTCTAGACCTGGGTTTCTCCACGTCAGCAGTATGGACAGTGGGACCAGACGATTTTCTGGCAGGGCGCTGTCCTTGGCATTGCAGAATGCCTGACGACATCCCTGGCCCCTGCCCGCGAGACACCGGTCTCACCCACCCTGTCCCCCTTCTCCTTTTCCTCCCAAAATGCCTTCACACATTGCCAAGTGTCTTCTGGGTGGCAAAACCGGCCCTGGCTGAGAACACTGTTCTAGACTCCCGTCGTTTCGGAGAGGAGAGGAATGCACGAGAAACAAAGCAGCCGTGCAGCGGTTGGGGGCCGTGGGAGGGTTCTGTTTGGAGGGTGCTTCAGACGACAGGCCCCTCGTTCCAGGGACTTGCAGGGAGTGGACACTGAGCGGAAGAGAATGGGTTCGGGGCCTCATGGGCAGGCATTTAGATCCAGATGGGCAAATACATACTGTGGCCTTAGCTGACACCAAGGCAGGCATCACTAATCAGTGTTCTTTCCGACCAGGTCAGGACGCAAGTCCAGAGTCCTGGCAGCCACCCCAGCTCAGCGGGGTCACCCAAGACAGAAGTCTGCTGCCCTCCCAGAGTAACCTTCTCCTCTGAGAAGAATTTTTTCTCTGATCCTAGGGAACTTCCCTGTTCACAGTGCTCCCTTCCCCCACTTAAACACCCTTGATTGCAACAGGAGACAGGCGTGTTTTCCTTGGTGAGGTTAACTAAGCTTTGCCTTCTTCCATCTTCCTCTCTTCAAAGGAAAAGCAGGTACTGAGGACCATGGGACCAGAGTGGGGAGGGCTTTTGACTGCTCCCTTGGAAAAGGAGGGACCTGGGTCATGAGGGGGACAGGGCGCGTGGGTGCACATATAGGTGGTTTCAGGGGGGCCAGGGAGGGTGACTGGCATAATGCCTGAGTCTGAGGAAGAGAAGACTGGGCCCCATTATCCCCTACCCCCCTCTAGGTGTCTGCAGTTCACTGAGGTATTGGTGGGGCACAGCGGGCCATCTGAGGGACTCGGGCAGGGGAGTCCAAACTTTTGGTGTCTCTGGGCCACACTGGAAGAAGAGTTGTTTTGGGCCACACATTAAATATACAAATACTAACAAAAATTTTAAAATCTCATAATGTTTTAAATTTTTGATTTTGTGTTGGGCCGCATTCATACCCATCCTGGGCCACATGCAGCCTGTGGGCTGTGGGTTGGACAGCCTTGGCTTGGGCTTGAACATCCCTGGTCCTACATTTCCTGAGCCCCTGCCAAGCACCAGGCACCTAGCACATGCCACTTACTGTTCCCACAGACTCCTGCAGAGAGACCTCATTGCCCCATATTGCAGGGAAGAAAACTAAGGCTCAGAGACATTAAATAATTGCCCAAGGTCACACAGCCAACAAAAGCAGAGCCTTTGTCCAAATCTAATGTCACCAACTTTGAGCTGGTTCCTCTACGGCACCATGTGCCTTGAGCCCTGGGGCCCACCTCTCAGAGGCAGAAGTAGAGCTGCAGAGGGGATCAGCAATGTGAGAGGCCACATAACAGAGTGGTGGAGGGCTCTGGGTTCAAGTGCTGGTTCTGCCACTCGGTAGCTTTGTGGCCCCAGGTGAGTCATTTAACCTCACATTCCCTCAGTTTTCTCATCGGTCCCACGCTGGTAACAGCTCTAATTCATAAAGCTGTTGCATAGACTTTAAGAGCCGAGAGTGTGATGCAGGGCCTGGCATGCAGCAAGTGCTCATGAAGCGTGAGCTGCAGCCACTGCTGTGCTTGGTAGACAGCAAGCATCCCCTTTCTCTGTCCCAGACCCTCTGCTGTTCCGGGAGCCTCCTCTCACAGCCGTCCTTAAAGAAGCTTGCTCAGCGTGTGTTCTCTCCATGTCTGAAGTGTCACGAGGGTGCACCTCAGCCCCAGCCTGACTGAATTGCCACAGAAAGGCACAGTGGTTTGCTGACATCTTCACAAGCCCTGGAAAACTGCAGGGCACACGAAGGCCCCAAGGCAGAGGGGCTCCTGGGGCGTATGATGCGGGGACAGGGGCTTGGAAAGAAGGACGGGAGGGGGCAGGGAAGTAGCAGGATGGGGTCTTTATTGAGGGGCTGGAGGGGCGCTGGCTGGCAGAGCAGGGTGGTGGGAGTGGCCCGGGCAGAGGCCCAGTGCAGGCTGGAGTGTTGGGCTACTTGTGCATCCTTGTGGTTACCAGTATCTTTCCTAGGGCATCTCAGCTCAAGGCCCCGCCTGCCTGGGAAGACATGGTAGTTTCCCTGCCTCCTCTGCAGCCAGGGTGTGCCCATGGGCCAGGCTCAGCTTAGCAGGTATTCCCATGTGATACACAAATCTGAAGTGAGGCATTCACAGAGGTGGGTGTGGCGAGGTCTCGCTTGGCAGGGGTGCTGGCTTCCAGGTCCCTTTCCAAGGGGTGGCTATGGGCAGGGTACAGGGGTGGTACGCTATGGCAGGCATCCATGGCAGAGTATGCGGGCTGAGAGGACCTCATGGCCAGGCCTGCAGGGGCTGTCAGATTTGACCCTGGCTGTGTGCCTTCACAGTTGGACCTCTGGTTCCCCTAGAGATTGATTTGAGAATCAACCTAAAATCCTTTAATAAATTCCCTTCCCCCTTAAACAGACTGGGTTTCCATCGTTTCCTCCGCCCTCTGTGCTCCCACCCCAACCTCTGACACCCAATGGCTTTTCCTCAGGGAAGAGCATTCTGCGGCCAGCTCAGCTCTGGGCTGTGGTGCCTGGCATTTTTACAGATGAATTCAAGCAGGACAAATGCAGAGAGCTCCCTTGCCCAGCGTGTGTGTGGCCACAGAACGATGAGTAGCCTGAGGATGGGATGCGGGCAGGTGAGGACAGTCCCACTGACTGGTCTTGGGGGCAAGTGGGTTTGGGGCTAAATATATGAAGCCATTTTCTTCCTGCTCACCTGCTACCTTCCCGCTGCGTCCTGGTACGGGGTCATGGCCTTGTCCCGCCCCACCACCTGTCAGGACTGGAACAGCTCCAACCATGAGAGGACACAGACAGACAGACAGACTTGGAGCTCAGAGACTCAGGCTTCTGGCCATCTGCAGGCCCCCTCTGGCTGGCCCACCCATTGTGCCCAGGCCTGTATCAGCACTGTGGGGGGTGCAAGGAAAACGACCACCCGGCCTCATCCCACTGCAAGACTCCAGGGATAGAGGGGCCTCCAAGGTCACATGCCATTTCAGCCGCAGTGCTCTGCTCTCCAGAAAAACCTCGTGCAGCCCAGCCAAAGCTGGGCTGCTCAGGGGCCTCCCCAGCCCTCCCCAGGGCCCTGTGCCTGGGACCAGACACTGAGAAGGGAACTGCAGGCCTCACACACGTGCACATGCGCACAGGGACAGGTCTGTGCATGCTCAGACATGGATTGTGCCTAGGGCTCCACCCTTCGTCACCTACAAAGCGAGCAGTGACCTCTCCCGGCCTGGGGGCTGATTTACTCATCCTGATGCTGAGTGCTAGGCCCCAGATCTTGAGGGCTTTCACAGCAGGTCCCAGTATCAGTGAAGAAAAGAATGTTCTGGAAGTTTTGCGTGGCAGTCCTCGGGTGGGGGTTTCACGTGGGTCAGAATTTCATGTGGGTTGGAATGTGAGGTTCTAGCCCAGGAGGAGGCTGAAGGAAGCAAACAGGAAATACCCAAGAAAGGGAGGAACAAATGTGGAACCAGGGGCAGAGTTGGAGGCAAGAGCGCAGCAGGTAGGCAGGGCCAAGAATGAGTGCGGCGGGGTGGGTGAGGTGGGAGGCAGAGAAAGAAGTCCCAGTACCAGGCACTCCCAGGCTCTCATCCCCTGCAGAGATGGCAGGGGCAAGGTAGTTCAGGCCATGTCGCAGTATTGGCACCATGCCACTCACCAAACGCAGCCTGGTATTTGTGGCCCCAACCAGGACCCAGCCCTGACCTCTCCAAGGTGTGGAAGGGAAAGGGACCTGGTGGCCCTCGGGTTCCAAATGCCCCTGAAGCGGCTGGTCCGGGCCCTGCACCTTCACTCTGGTCTGCAGACTGTATCTTTCCTGACTCCCACTGGTGCTGATGACAGTCCTCACCCCTGACACTGCACAGGGCAGACACCTCAAAGTCCTTCTGAGGTCCCAAACCCACCAGCAGTAGCCATCCAAAGTGCTCTGGGAGTGTGTGTGTGTGTGCATGTGAGCATGCCCAAGTGTAGTTTGTGACCACGTGTTCACTCATATGTTTGGGTGTGGATGCATGTGCAAGTGAGTGTGCAGGCCCGTTAGCCCTTGTCACCCCTCTGGAAGCTTGTTCTGTGGTAAACACAGGCGGAGGTCCTGGGCTGGGGCTGGGCCTGGGGCACGTGAGGCTGGAGCGGGAAGGAGGCTCACAGGCTCTCTTCCTCTCAGACTGCAGAGCATTCATGGAGTGGGACACCTGGAGACACCTGTGCAGAGCCGCAGAGCTGGGGTGGGCAAGGTGCAGGACAGAAGTAGGACTTCAACCTTAAACTTCCCATGGTCAACTAAACACCTCTTCCTGGTGACTTGCCTACACACAAACTGAACAGGTTGACACCCAAGCATGGGGCCTGCCCATGCCTTTCAGTCCCTCCTCGGCCCTCTGCACCCAAGTACCTGCACTCCCAGGCTCTCAGGCTGGGAGGAGGACAGATTCTATGGGGTCTTACCCTGGCATCCAAGCCTCACTCCCACTCTTCTAGCACCCTGTGCTGTCCATGTAACTATTTATATTTTCACTTAAAGTTGAATAAAATAAAAAACCCTGTTCCTCAGTTGCACTGACCACATTTTAAGTTTTCAATAGCTACTTGTGGCTGATGGCTAACACATCGGAGGGTGCAGGTACAGAATACTCCCATCATGGCGGAATGTCCCACCGGGCAGTGTGGCATCTAGGCTCTCTCAGTCCCCAGACTTGGCCCTCACACCTCAGGACCTTTGCTTGTGCTGGGACACTACTACCAGGGTGCCCATCACCCTTTGTCTGCGTGTGGAGACCCCACCCATGCATACAGGCTCAGCTTCCCCCAGAAAGCCCCGAAGCTGCAGCCAGCCTGCACCGCCCCACAGGTGCCTTCCCACCATGGTCTGGGCTCCTTCTCAACCCTAGGCCGCCAGCCCCTCCAGGACAGCAGCGTGGCTGATTGATTTATTTTTCTTTGCCACATCCCCGTCTTCTCTCTAGCCATCCTCACCCTGCTCCTTGCCCACCCACTCTTGTTCCCCCAGTCCCTGGGTTTCTCCCTCACAGCCTCTGGTCTGTCTTCAGGCTCCTGCAGTTCCTGTCTTGATTTCCCTCTTTCCCTCTGTCTCTTCTCACTCTCAATCTGCTTTGCTACAGAGATGCT
The DNA here is from genome assembly GCF_004126475.2 of Phyllostomus discolor. Classification (NCBI taxonomy): domain Eukaryota; kingdom Metazoa; phylum Chordata; class Mammalia; order Chiroptera; family Phyllostomidae; genus Phyllostomus; species Phyllostomus discolor. The sequence continues at coordinate 118,630,697 of NC_040903.2, read as the reverse complement.
AATTGCACCTGCAATTACCTAATTGCTATGGCAATTAGCCAGTTGCACTCTATTTTGAAGGTGCAAATGGCAAATTGCAGGCATAAGGAGGTAATTTTAGGAACAAAACTGTGCCCAGAGAACTTGGCCTCAGCCTTGGTGGCCAAGGGGAGACCAGCAGGGAAGGCTGGAGACAGCAGGGTCTGGAAGGCTCTCTCAGCTGAGGGAGGGTCCCCAGGCCAAGGACTGAGGTGGGGGTGGGGCTAGAGAGCAGAACTTCCCTCTAGGCAAATCACCTAATCTGTGGCACAGAGCAAGGCCAACCTGCCAGCTTTAATTGTAGTGATTTTCATATTATCACTAGTGCTGATGAGGACTAATCATCCATACTCAGCAAGATAGTTCTAGGAGCTGAGAGGGCAGACGTCTGACCCCCTCTCCAGGCTGGCACAGGAGGCTGGACCACGAGCCTGTCCTGGGGGCCCACTTCCGGGTTGTGGAATACAGGGTGACCTGAAGCTCGCAGGTGTGCGCACTCAACAGAGCTGCGACAGCTCGGCCTGAAGAGTAGTAAATGCTGCCAGATTTCATGGGTGGGAACCCAGCCCAGCCCCCGTCAATGTCCTTCCTCTAGGAGTCAGCACTGCTGGGGGAAGAAAGAAGCAAGGTGTCCATCTTCCATGGGAGGCATGTGTCCCAAGAGCAGCCGCTCCTGTGTGACCAGCGTCCAAGTTAGCCACCTGCTTGGAGATCAGGTGGTTGGTTGTAAATCTGGACAGTGGGAGTCTGGGGCCTTGGGCTCCTGAGCGGCTTGTTGGAGGTGACAGGGGCTTCTTTTGTGCCCTTGTTTGGAAGCCTACACTGGGGCCCAGACACGATGTGGTTGGGGTCGGGGACTCGGTGATACAAGAGTGTCCGTCAAAGGAGAGGAGAGTGGGGTCACTTAGGGGACAGGCATCGATGCTCACGGACAAGGCCAGGAGCTCTTTCTACATAATTTGTGTGTGTTTGAGGTGGCCCTGGGGGTGCAGGTGGGTACAGGAGGGGAGATGGCTGGGGCAGTGCTTATAATCTTGCCTCTCCCAGTAACCTTGGACAAGAAAGTCCCCCAAATGATTATGGGACCCTGCATGGGCCGTGGTGTAGTCTGGTGGACCCTGTCCTCAGGGCTGATACTGACTCCCAGTTAGACAGGGGGGCAGACCAAGGAGGTATTGTGGGCTCTGCAGGACGGCACGGGTCAGCACCCCTCCCCCAGCTGGGGAGTTAGACGATGTGAACTGAAGGAAGGAAGAAGATGCCGCCCCTCCCTGGACCTCATCGCCTCCCCATCTGTGATGTGGGAGGCCAGGCTGGAGAAGTCCGTCCTGGCGGGGTCCCTCACACTTTCCTGGGCAGCTCTTCTCCCCACCTTTGCTGCCGGGGTCCTTGCAGGGGTGCCCTCCCCTCTGCGCTCCATTGCCGAATCCCCGTGCTCCCAGGCACCACTGCCCGTGCGCATGGCCCTCATTCGGGTGCTGCTCTAGGCCCAGAGGATTTTGTAGCCTTATGTCTGGACCCCTCACTTCCCTGCTGAGGGGAGGGGATGTATTTCAGATTTGTTTTTTTCTAGTACGCTGTTGAACTCTACAAATGTGGGCAGATTAGCGGGCTTTTAAAACCGCAAACCTCACAAGCCTCTGAAGAGTGAAGCTGGAGTACAAGAGACCTTCTCAATCCCATTTTGCTGGGAATGGGGTGGTTTGGGGGCGGGCACAGAGCTGGAGGAGGGAGGTGGCCCAGCTGGGCAATAGCCAAGGGCCCCACCTTCCCGCCAGTCCCAGTCCTTCTACACGCTCTATGTTGGCCTCAAAGGGACACCAAATAAACACAACAGCCAGTGTCCAAGGCCAGGAGAACAAGTTAATTAATTCACCAGGGGGAAGGAAAGCTATAAATAACCAGTGGGAGCAGAGCGGGTGGGTGGGGACCGGTTGATTCTCCAGCTGGTTTTGCAGAGTCTCTGCTCTGGCAGTACAGGTTAATGAGCACAGGCCTCCTTGCCAACATAATAGCGACTAAAAATAAAAAAAAGAGGAACAAGGAACCCTCCCTGGTGAATCAGATGCCTCCCATTATAATTTCCATGCTGATTCTGTAATTTCCCTGTTCCTCTTGCTCCCCTGGGGCTGATGGAAACTGAACCCCCTCCCCCCAAAAGAGAGACCGGTCCTGTTCTGGTTCATTCTCCTCAGGAAGCAGAGGCGGGTGGGTGGGGACAGGGAGGCCAGCTGGACCCCCAGCCCAGGCCAGTAGATCCAGGTTGCCAGAAGGTTCTTGTTGCATACCTGTGTCCCTGGCCCACCTGGCTGGGGACAGGTGTAGCAAGCTTCTCTGGAGAATTCAACTAGCCTATAAGGTTGCTTAGTGTGAATTGAAAAAAGGTGCTGCCTCTCTTCAGACACAGCCCATGCCATGACATTGGACTTGGCCAGTGTCCCCAGAGTGAACGCAGGCCCCACTTGGCCTGTCCCCTGCCAGGGTGTCTCAGAGAAGTGCACACCCCATACAACCTTCTCCAGTGGCCCCATTTGCTCCTCTTTCTGGAGGCCAGCCAAGCCTCCCAAGCTCTCCAAAAGAGTAGAACTTTCATGACAACCAAACGAGGCTCCCTGGCCCCACCCTCCCCACCCTCCCCAACCTCAGCCCCTTCCCCCCAGCACACGTTGGGGAAGGAAAAGGACTGAAGTAAACTGTAGTTCCTTGTGCAAATCCCAGCAACCCTTTCCTAGAGGACTCAGCCCCTGGGTGGCTGAGAAACCCCTCCTGGGGGGTGAACACAGAAAGACAGGCAGCCCTCTGCCAGACTGCTGACCCAGGCTGGCCTGCCCCTGCACTTGGGTGTTTGTCTTGTCTCAGTGGGCCTATGTTTTGGTAACATCTGTGGGAGGAGAGAGGCCTTGTTGCAGGTGATGGAGAAGGGAAGTGAGCAGGCATAGGGGTCTGTACCTGCCTGCCGGGATGGTGGGGTGAGGCTTTGGTGCTCCGTGCCGGGCCACCGCAGGACCAGGCCCACCCGGGCGCCTGTTCCGCCACACTGTGGTTCTGTGGCATTTTGCGTGTTGGATGTCAAGCACAGACTAAAAACCAGTCCGTCTTGCTATTATTCCTAATTATCCACTCACTAGCTGAAGGTCTCTACAGAGGAAATTGGCTTTGTCTCAGATACTGGCCCCACGACTCATGGAGAAATTCTTTTTTCTGTGTTTTTTTTCAAACCTCCACAGTAAAACTGCTCCCTCTAGCCCAGCCCAGCATCCTGTGCACTCTCCCCGGGCCCCGCCTCTGGGCTCCCGGTACCCTCCGCCTCCCCCAGTCCACCCCGGCTCTCAGGACAGGGGCCAGCACTGGGCCCTGCTGCACCCACACAGACTACCTCGGTTCCCACCCTTTCATCTGGGACATCGATCCTCTCAGGGGCTTCCTTGCTGCTCCTCCCGATGTCTGCTGTCCTTACCAGCATGGCAGGGCCAACGGCCAGGAGTTGGCTGCCCTTCCACGTTCCCTTTCCTGTCTGGGGTGAAGGGCAGCAGGCAGGTCTCAGGGTGTAGGAGGGGCATGAGGGCTGCACTGAGAGGGGACGGAGGAACAGGCCAGCACTGTGTGGCCCACTGGGGGTTCAGACACAGGTCCTGGTGGCCCAGACTCAGCATCCCTGCACAGCGGTACCACACCCCACCTCAAGTCCTCACCGCCCCAGCTGCAGGTAGATGGGTACCCACGCCATCCCTTCTTTCTGTCTCTCCGTCTCCACCTCTGAGCTTCCCCTGCCTGCTCTGGACCTGCCGTGCACCTCCTCAAACACCCCGTCAACCCTTTAGCCCCTTATCTGCTATTCCTCAGCCTCTCCCTCTTCTGGATCCTGGCCAGGAGCCTCTTCTGTCTTGAAAACATCCCTTTCTTGACCTGTTGGCCCCTTCCAGCCATTGCCCCATCCTGCCTTTCTTTCAGAGCCAAACCTCTTAGCCAGGGGTGTCTGCACATGCTTTTCCCACTTCCTCACCTCCCACCTCCCTCAGTCTGGCTTTGGCCCCTCCAGACCCTCGAGGCTAGCCTCTCACAGCCCCCTCTGACTTCCTTGTTGCTAAATCTAGTGGACACTTTGACTCCACATCCCACATGGTCTGTGGACAGGGCCTGACCCTGCCAACCACTTCCTCTTTCTGACACGCTTCTCGCCTTGGCTGCTGGACACTGCAGTCTCTCTGCTCTCCCCTGCTGCTGCTCCGTCTCAATCACACACACAGCATCCTCCTCCTCCTAACATGGCATTGCCTGCTGCTGGCCTTCATGCATATGCACGTCTTCGTGGGCTATGTTTGAATGGACGACTCCCACATCTTTATCACCTGGGCCTCTCTCCTGGCCCTCAGGTCAGCATCCCGCCACCCTCCAGACATCTCACCAGACACCTCAAACCCATCGGCTTCAAAACGGAGCCTATCATGCTTCCTCCCAAACCAACAACTCTTCCCCTCCAGTCTGGGCCAGGAATGGGTTTCACTTCCTCCCAAATGCTAACGCCAGAAACCAGAACACCATTTTGGATGCTGTCCCCAATTTATATCCAGATTAGTGGTCACCTCTGACCCTCTTTCCACCGGGAGGACTTCCTCCACTCCAGGCAGGACACCCCCCTCCCCCTTGATGGCTCCAGCCGCCTTGCCTCATCAGTCCCTCTCCCTCCAGGTTCTGCTCCCCATAGCGTAGCAGGAGCAAGCTTTTAAAAATGCCTACTCAATTCAAACACTCTACTGCCTGAAGGCTTTCAATGGCTCCCTGTGGCCCTCAAAAATAAATTCAACATTCTTATCATGTCCTGCCAGGGCCCTGGAACAAGTGACTCCCTCCTCTGTCCTGCACACAGAAATATTGGACCCCCTTGGGGCTCCTTGGTCTCTCATGACCCCATCCCCCTTACCTTTCCTCCAGGACACCTGGGACATGTCCCTGCTTCTTCGCCTGTGCTCCAGCCACCTTCACCTCCTAGGGCAGCTGTCAGTCCCCAGGGAACCCTCCCGGAGCCCCTGCCTTCCCCAGTGCTCCCAGGTCAGGCACTCCCACAGCCCCCTGCAGCTCCCTCCTAACCCTTTCCAACCTGGATGGTGAAATGCCCTCTGGTCTTGGCCATCTCACTAGAAACTGCCCCAGAGCCCAGAGCTCAGGGACCAGGGCCCAGAGCCCAGAGGTTGCACACATGTGCTGAAGGGACACAGGCTGGGAGCTGCAGTCTGCAAACTCTCAGTGCTGGAGGCTGAGCGGCCATGGTCTGAGACCTGAGACTGAGACCCTGCCTTACCCATTTTACTGTCCCCAGTTACTGGGGGCATTTATTCTGAATGATCTTCCTGAGCTCTTGCTGCATTTGGCCACAGCGTGACCCTGAGGGCCACAGCTCTGCCCTCAGGAGCTCCCTGGCTACCTGGGGGAGCTGCCCACACAGCCCCAAGCCCAAGCCAGGTAGGGGCTGAGCCATCCTTGCTACAGAGTCCTGTCTATGCCCGTGCAGCCGCCTTACCCTTCTGTATCTGCACTGCAGGTCGGATGTCTAGACCTTCTCTTCTCCCACGGCTGTGGGGAGGCCCCAAGGGAAGACGCCATATCCTCTTTCCTTCTAGTCCCTCAGAGGGCCCGGAACAGTGGAGGCAGAGCAACAGGCCCTGCCCTGCTGGAAAGACAGGTCGAATCCAAAGTAAAGCAGCGCCAGTGTCAGGGACTGACCAGGGGCACATTTTCCAGCCAGGTAAGGTCCCCTCAGACGGGCACAGCACGTCACCTTATTGCAGCCTACCTGTTACGTGGTGGGTGCATCCTCATCTACAAATTAGAAGGAAGAGTGATTACACCATCGGAAAGCTGCCAGAAGCCTTCCTGACAGCGAGCATAGCACCCGGCACGCCCTGACCTTCAGCAGACATCAGCTCTTGGAGCCGTTGTCAGTCAGTAGGGATATTCCCATTAAGAGGACAGACAAGCTGAGGCTCTGGGAGCATCTGGACAGCCCATCTGGGGGAGAAGCAAATTTTTTCCCCTCAGGGCACTTCTTTTTCCTTCCAAGCTCAGGGCCACGAGCTGTTCAGGTAATGAAAACCCAAATAAATGCCCTGAGGGGCCAGGAGCACCACCCCTGATCTCTGCTCTCTCCTGGACCAGGCACCGAGACCCCCACCTTCTCTGGCATTTCTCCCTCCACCATAAGCCTGTACGAACCAGAGAGAGCCGAACACTGCCTTGTAAATGCTTACAGAGAGACGGCCGGGCTCTGAGACCTGCCGCCCCCTCAATCAATGTCCCTCCCCACCCTTGAGAGATCAATACAGCTAACGCAGCGATCTGGAGCCTGAGCAGTGTAGCTTGGGAGCCCGCTGTTTATTTTCCTCCCAATTTCTGTCTGCACCTCCAGCCCTCGCTGGCAACCTACAACCCCCACCCCGAGTGGCAGCTGGCATGACGGCTGGCCTCCCTGGAGCGGCGACCCTGGCGGGTGAGTGGGGGGAGGGCGAGCTGGGCGCTGTCACCCCTCAGCCGGCTGCTGTGGAGCTCTTAATGAATATGAATCTCCTCCTCCTCCACGGAGCCAGCCCCATCAGATTCCTTCACACCTCGCCGAGCCCACAAAGGTTACTCAGAATTAAATGTAAATCACATATTTACTGGTATGAATCAGATCACAGTGTCACTTTCTCACAACAGAGAGTTTAATCACACTGCAGCCCCGAGGGTTTCTGCTCTCCTGTGGCCGCACCTGGGCTCACAGGTGATCGGTCCCCTGCCCTCCAACGTGGGGTTGAGGGTGGTGGCACTCAAAGCCTGGGAAAGGGCAGTGGGCACAGCGGGAGACCTGCCGCTGGTTTGCCCAGCACTTTAGTGCCCAAGTCACGGCTGCCTTTTAATATCACGTCAGTTGACAGCAGTCACCATGGGCTAGGCAGTGCCTTACGTGCTGTGGCTATTTAATAAATATTGAATAATCGCAGGAACATCTCTGCTAAAAGGCTTCTGGCAGTGACCTTCCTTCCCAGGCTCACGTATTTCAGGAGCCAGTGAGAGACAGCAGAGGGGCACATGAAACGGTTTCATTGATGTTCTGTGTCGGGAGGCCGCGGAGAGGGGGGACCACTGGCTTTGGAGCCATGAGACCTGGCTCAGAGCCAGGCTCTGCCACTTGCTCAGCAGCGGGACTGTGAGGGCACCTTGGGCAGGTCCTGCTGCTCCACTGGCATGCTGCGTGGGGACATACTTGCCCACAGTGAAGTACTCTGCAAAGGTGAGGAGCAATGACCACAAGCTCAGTGCAAAGGCCGCCGAAAAGGAATGAAGGGACCCGGGCCTGGCCTCAGCCCTTTCACCTCATGGCTATGTGGTTCTTAGAAGAGCCTCCAGCTCCTCGAGCTTCAGGTCCACATGAGCACCACAGAAATAATGAGGCCTTTCCTCATGGAAAGGGGCTCAAAGAAATGAAAGAAAGACATCTCTGTGCAAACTATAAAGTGCTGAACACGGGTAGGGAGCTCTGTGCGGGTCATTCCTCTTAGCCGTGGCAGGATGCTGGGGACAGCTGCTTTCTCAGGATGTCACGGTCCCTCCCCTGCCCTCCCTACTCACTGGCACGCTGGTCTCCAGGCTGACATCTGTACATTGGAGAGCGCTTTGCAGTTTGCCAAGCAGTGTGCAAGGCAGGCGCTTGCAGCTTCCTTGGGAGGACACATCGGGGCTGAGGTTCCTTGGTGGCCCCAGCTCCTCACAAGGAGGTGTGCTGGAAGAGTTGGTTCTGCTGCCAAAGTCTGTTGCCAGAGTGCCCTCCCCAAAGCTGAATGACCCGACTGGGCTTTCTCCACTGGAGAATTTCCTAATTGGATAACTATTTCCCGGAAAACTGAGCCCACATTGTCTGCACAGGAAGCTAGTCCACATTGTACGTGTGCGTATGTGTGTGTGAGAGAGAGTTTAACCCAAGAAACAGATGTCATTTCTTCATGTATCAGGAAGCCTCTTTTCACCAATTTTAAGGAACAAAGCTCTCTTGGGCTTACAGTCAGAGAACGTTCTTTTTATAGCCAGTCCCAGTCTTGGAAAAGCTCTGCCTTTGTTTATGGGCTCAAGTTAAGAATACATCCACTGGATTTAGAATTCATCTGTTAACCCTTAGCTGGACGTGGATAAGTGAAGTCATGGTTTTAGGGGAAAGAAAGTTGTTTTTAGTTATCTATTTCAGTTACTTACTCTGTAACAAATTAACCTAAAACCTAGTGAGGTAAAACAAAGCCTGACGTTTAAACTCATAGCTTCTGGAGCCAGGAATTTGGACAGGGCCCCGTGGAGATGCTCATCTCTGCTCCACCCGGTCCGGGGGCTCAGCCAGGGAGATTCACGTCTTTGAGAGTGACTTGAACTGTTGAGGGCTGGAGGCAGCTGGAGCCTTCTTCACTCACCTCACTGACACCTGGACTGCAGTGTCTCAAAGTCTGGGCTCAACTGAGCTGATCATCACAGCACCCCCCATGTGGCCTCTCCATGTGGATCTGGCTCCTCACAGCTGGGGGCTGGGGTTCGGGGGAAGGGGGGAACATCTGGAGAGACGGTGTTCCAAGAGACCAAGCAAGAGCCTCAAGATTCCTTAAGATCCAACCTCAGAAGTCATGCAGTATCATTTCTGTCACATTCTGTTAGTTACAAGGAGTTACTAAGTCCAGACCAAATTAAAGGGAGATGAATTAGATTCCATCTTTTGGTGGGCGAGTGGCAAGATCTCACTGCAGAATGGCATGTGGAGTTACTGTTGCCGCCATCTTGGACAATACATTCTGCTATAAGAGCTGTTGTTGCTTTAAATTAAGCCTCTGAAAAATCAATCAGCCAATCCTAAAATTGCCAAACATGTACTGACTACCTCCCAAGTACGAGGCACTGAGCCAGCAGACATAGTAGGGAGAGAACTTGGACTCTACTGCTCACAGCCACAGATCCCACATTTGTAAAATAGAATCCAATAGGGGGTCAATTGATGGCAAGAAACAGAGACCCAATTCAGGCAACTCCAGCAAAGAAATACTTATTGTCAGGTCACTCAGGGGTCCTGTGGAAATTGAAGGACAGAATCCTAAAGTCATTTCCAGAAGTCATGAGGCTCAGCTGGGAAGCCATCAGCAATGGAAACAGCTCTCCCTTTATCTCCCAGGACCACATGAGGGAATTCTCTTCTCTTGAGCAATCTCTTTGTGGCCTTCCCCTCTGCACTCCACCTTCCAGAGCCTCCCTGGTGCTCTCTCACAGCTCTTAGTGTGCTGCACCCAGTCCTGACTGGCCCAGCCATTTCTTGTAGATCATAGGTTGTTGACCAATCTATAAATGAGATGCTTCTGCATCAGATGCCTACTTCTTGGTTCCATCAGGCAAGGGGCACAGGGAGTTCCATGGGATGAAACACAGGAACATGGTCATGGACTTTCAGTAGGGTCTATGGGTGAAATACTCTCTCTCAACAAGACTTCATACAAAGTATGCTGTTATAAATGTCTCTAGTGCACTCTCACTGGACTTTGGGGAGGATGAAATTAATCTATAAACTGTGGAAGAGAGGGGACCAACATTACACTCAATTCATTTATTTATTCATAAATTTTTATTGAACACCCACTAGGTACCAGAAATCATTCTTGGAACAAAGGAGAGAGACACAAGCAAGTCAGACCTTATTCTTGCTCTGCTTCTCGTTTCTGTGGCTATACATAAATGTAGAAGACACAGATTCTGTGAAAACTCAAGTGGCTTTAACCCTGACTGGTGACACTAGGCATAGAGACACTGGAATTTAATAAAATAGCCTACAAGCAGATTAAAGTACACTGAAGTAACATTTGTTTACTGAGCCAATTGGCAAAGATTAAATACACAATGAGAGTGGTGTTCACAAACGTGAGCACATTTCCACGTTATTGCTGGAGTCAGAACTGATAGGAACTTTAAGTGGGGCTATTTGAAAATATCCTTTAAGATTACAAATGTACCCCCACCCTAGGAAGCTGTAATTCTATGCGTAGGGAGTTATTTGTTGTGGTCCTCTCTGTGATTTCAAATGACTGGAAACCACCTAAAGGTCTATCAATAAGAGAATGGTTAAATAGATTTGGACACATCCATTAAACAGACTTGTAGATGGCTATAAACTATCATGAGGAACCTCTTTACGTGTTTCTACGCGAAGACAGCGTGCATGTACTGTTGGGTTAAACACGCATGGAACGGAACCACAGACTACCAATTGTGTTAAAAAATGGTGGGAGGTAGGAAGATACAGATCCACGCACGTATTTGCTTGCATAAAGATAGAGTGTCTCTAGAAGAATTCACAAGAAATCAAACACAGTGGTTTTCTGCTGGAAAGGAAATTAGTGGTAGAAGGGAGGCTATTCACTATATACTTTTAACATATTTTTAATTTTGGAAATATTTTAATGGTTTATGTATTCAAAAAGTTAAAATTTAAAAAGTGACAAAAATAAAATGTAATGTTCTACTAGATCCTTTAAGTTGCACACAATTGAGATAGGGTGACTCTCTGAGACCGGGAGAGGGCTCTGCAGCACATCTGGGTCGTGGTCTGAGCTGCCCGTCGCTGGGCCCATCGGACCCGGAAGGTCCAGTGGTGTTAGAGGGTTCCGCGGCAGACAAGGGTATGGGCTGGGGCCCCTGGCCAGCAGCCGCAGGGGAGTTGTAAGACAGACCTCTGGGGTTCCAGAGTGAAGCCATTTTTCTCACAGCAGAGAACCCTTGCTCTGGGTACCCCTGGAAATTGGCACGGGACACTGAGTGACTATGGGACTGAACCCCTCTATCAATATCTGAGTATTAGATGCACCAAGTTATGAGGTTGGGTAGTTCAATTACAATGGAAATGGCACATCTGGGGTCAAGCCTGAGTGTGTTCAAAGGCATGAGTGAAAAAGACTATACTTTCAGGGATCATTTTTATGGTTCGATACTAGAGAAGTTTCTCTGAACACATAGAGTACCCAAAACCATGAGGAGGAGGTGCCATAGACAAAAAACCAAAGATGAGACTTGAGTAACTTGCACGAACATGTGCCCCACGGAGTATGTCGACTTCTCTCAATGGACACCTATGGTTTTACGGGTAGAGACTCTCTCTGATCATCTGATGGAGACAGAGGAAACGGGGCCCGGCTCACTGATGGGTCAACGTGGCTCATCATCATGACTTCAAGACAGACTGTGCTGTGTTACACACCCAACCCGGATGGCCAGAAGGGACGTCAGTGCGAGGAAGTCCCCTGGGTGAGCAGAGCTGCAAGGAAAAGTGCCTTGAGAAAAGCATATACAAGCTGTGGTTCTAGAATGTCTTCGTCTCCAACAATTCGGTTCTCCACCAAGTTGTTCACACACACAAAAATGCCTCCATTGTTGAACAAAACTTCAGTTCTTGACCCAACATCCCTCTCATGCTGATAGAGCATGATTACTTTTTCAAACAAATCAATTTTCGAACAAATCGCCTTTTGAACAGCCTTGCAGAATGAATTAAGTTCAAGAACCAAGGACCCAGTGGTAATGATAATGGTCTGGCCATTTGGTCAAGGGCCAGAAAGGAAGAAAATGAGATCACGGTGACAGTGTCTGCGGAAAAGGTATATGAAAGGACTTATGATAATAGGCACACAGCAGGCAGTTCTTGGGGTCTCACGTTCATGTCTGCTCCTAGGGAGACATTGAACAACCAGGAAGGCAGGACAATGCAGCCTGTGGGTGTCAGCCAGCTCTCTCCATGGCCACTGGTGGCAAGGATGGGAGCCCTGAGTAGCCCCTCTCACCAAGGCTCAGTCTCATTACTTGATTAACTGGAATCCAGCACTGCCCAAACTAATTAGAACATGTGACCTTTCAAAAAAGTTTTTTTTTCTAAATAACAAATATTTACATCTTGTGGCATGCTCTGTTTTACAGAGTGGTTTATAGTATAGTGTTTGGAAAAATACTGAATAACTCCTTCCCTGCATTTGACTGTGGAAGGGAAACCACAAACCAGAGAGGTGGCTCAGCTTGTCCAGAGACACACAGCAGGAGCCAGGAGACATCCTGATATCCCGGCCTCGGCTCTTTTTTCAGCTTGGGAAAAATTTCCACTGCATGATTGTTGTCGAGCTGTGAATGAAAATGAGACCTGAATTAGCTTCAGAAAATGAGGATTTAGCAGTGGAAAGTTTTTAACTATTGAAATTAGGAAAGCAGCCCTGGCTGGCATAGCTCAGTGCATTGAGCGCAGGCTGAGAACCAGGCATCGCAGGTTCGATTCCCAGTCAAGGCACATGCCTAGGTTGCAGGCCATGACCCCCAGCGACCGCACATTGGTGTCTCTCTCTCTCTCTCTCTCTCTCTCTCTCTCTCTCCCCCTCTCTCTAAAAAAGAAAAGAAAAAAAAAGAAATTAGGAAAGCAAGTGAGTATATGTGCTAGAAATCAACTAGCAAGTAAGCAAGAAGCCCCACAAATTCCAGTCATTATAACCCCTGGTGCCTCTTGGGCCTCGGTTTCCCCTTTGTTAAAGAAGGGGAAGGGGCTAAGCTATCCAACTGATGATTCTGTGATTTCAGGGTCAAGGGTCAAATGGCAGAGAGGGCTGGGGACTGCAGTGGGAGAACCTCTGAAGGAGGGGGACTCGCTCGGGCCAGCATCTGGCCCCTGGCAGGCTTCTCAGCTGCCCGCTGAAGAAGGCCCTTGTCCCCAGATGCAAAGTGCACATTTCACATTAGCTTGCGAGGCAGCACTGATTAGTAATTAAATGGCTTAAAAAAATAAACCCATTAGAGCTAATGCCATCAAAATCAGAACTCAGACGCTGCCTCATAATTACGAGCATACTTCGGGACCCACAGGAGAGGACATTTACATTTTAAGACACACACACGGCACAGGCATTAATATCTCCCCACCCGCCCCTGTTCCTGCCATGAGGGGCCCTGCTGCCGAATTCATTCATTTTCCAGTTTTACTCTAATCCTGGAAAAAGCAGGTCATCCTGCAAGAAGGCAACAGAGAAGAGGGAAAAGAGGTTCTGCGTTAAATTGGCCACCCTTGCCACACCTAGCAGTATTACTTAGGGCAAGTTCCTTAATCCTCTTAGCAAAGCTCTTTTTGCTCATCTTTAAAATGGGGATGGCAATGCTCAGCCTGCAGTGTCGTACTGAGGACAAAATGAGTGAGTGCATTTCTGAGTATAACAGAGTCGCTGCCTGATTACTGGTAGCTGTCATTACAGCTGGCACCAGGCACTTAGTAGGTGCTTACTCAGAAATGTGCACTTGGCTGGCCCTGTGCTGGACACTGCTGGGGACCAAGGAGGAGGCTGTGGGGCTCTGGAGAAGGGTCATTCTCCCCTGGAGATGAGATGAATTAACATAAAATTGATGGACACATCCAAACCAGTGAGTGGGTCTCAGGGAGGGGCAGTCCCAGAGCAGTGTGTGGACTGGGGAGGGAGAGCTTGCCGGCCTGGGAGGACGGACGGGAGTCACAGCACCTGGTTCCTGTCTGACCTCATCTTGGGTGATCTACACACATTACCTTGTTCCCATTTGACAGATGAGGACGTGGAGGCTAAGTGAAGCTTGTTCAGCACCACAGAGCTGAGAAGGGCAGTTGGGGTCTGTGAGGCCCACAGCCCGTTGTCATCACCAGGCTGCTTATCTGGCAGGAGTGATGCGCATGACACTAACCCTCGAGCATCGGGCTGCCGAAGGAGAAGGAGGTGCCAGGGCCTGAATGCCGGGCTGAGATGCAGACTGGCCCGGGAGGCCTAACTGAGAAAAGCCCAGGCAACTGCCCTTACCCAGAGCTCGGGCCACCACTGGAGGCACACCTCCTGTCGGTCACCCCGAAAGATTATGGGGACTCCAGAATCGGGAATCCTCTGCCTCTGTCTTCAGCCTCTTGAAAGAAAGAGCCAGCCAACAGCCTGGTGAATCGGACAGGCCTGCATTCAAGACTTCCAGAATGGAGTCCACTGCAGTGGGACTTTGGGTCAGTCCTCTTGCCTTTCTGCAGAGTGAGAGGGGAGAGCTCAGCGGCCCCTCCCAGCCCTCACTCTCTAATTCCGTGTGAGCCTTTGCATTTTCTGGGATTTTGTGAAAATAAAGTGCCTGCTTTTCGTACATGGGCTCACTATGCCTTTCAACTCTCATTATTTCCCCTGGAGACTCAACTCTCCAAGGATTGGGAAACAAAAGTCTGGAGGCCTTTTAAAGAAACATAAAATATCAGGACCAGACAGGCCATTTTCAGCTAGTCCCTAGGGCCGAGTCAGCTATTAAAGATGGAAATTATATATTCATAACACAGGAGATTGCTGCTTGCTTATTTATAACTTGCTCCATTTCAAGAATATTTATTTTAGACGAGAAGGCTTGATAATTTCCATCCAATCTACTCCTCATAGCTTAGGGCAAAAGAAGGAAACAGCTCAATGGAAGGAACGGCTTTCTATTATCGGCAGGTAAGAAGGAACACTGCTCCCGAGCCTTCGGGCCAGGAACACGCCTGATCGGTGCCACCCCCTCCCCCGGGACACAGCCAGGCCCTCACCCCCCTGGGCAGAATCTTCTCACACAAGGCAAAACTTAATATGGAAGGCTCAGCCTGCTCCTTTGACTTGGGAAGACGCTGAGGTCTGGAAAAAGGGTATGTGTTTGTTCAAGGTCACAGGAGCGGCGACACACACAGCTGGGCTGTAATCCCCTTCCCCTGCGTCTCAGGTCAGCATTGCATCCAGGAGGGAAAAGGACCGATTAAGTTCCTAGTATGTGCCAGTCTCTGGGCCAGGTGTCAAATTAAGTCAACTAGATTTCATTAAGCGCTGACCATATGCCATGCCCTGTGCTGGGCAGTGCTGGGTGAACAAGAGGAGGAGACAGATGTTCGAGGAAAGATTTCCTTTGAAAAGGTGAGAGCAAAGCACATTGCATCACCAGCCAGTCCTACCAATCAGCACCCCGAGGTGGCTGGTCATCTGTGTTATTCTGGGCAGAAGAGGACAGTAAGGATCTAGTCCAAGGTCCAAGCTGGTGAGGAAAAAGCAGGGCCTGGATTTGAACCCATGCCAGAGCTATGCTCTTTCTACTACCCCTAAACCCTTCTCTGGTCAAACCCCAGGCAACTGAGATGCCTTTGTCCCCATACCCTGGGCACTCAGGCTCTGAGCTCTCATACCCTGTGGCACCTGGAGGAAGCCCGTGCTCCAGGGAGAACACCTAACTCCCAGTGTCCATTGCGTGATTGTCGGGTAAAGGCCATGGGCCAGGATGGGGACTCTGAGTTCTAACTGCAGCCTCTAACTACCACATACACGTCTGTATATATCCACACTTGCACACCCACAGGCACACCCCCCCCCACACACACACATACACACGCAGGATGTAGCTGCCATGTTGCATTTTCACAGCAACCTCAATTGTACATTCCCTGCCTGCTTGCTCCATGAGGCTGGAAAACCTATTCCAGGTAAAAATCACTGAGACCGAAGAAGTGTGCGTTTGTGTTATGTCCTTTATTCATTCTGCAAGTATTTATTGAACACCTATTATAGGGCAGGCCCTGGGCAGACATGGGATTACTATGGAGAGTGGTGAGCACAGCTGGTCCAGTCCCTGCCCTCTTGAAGGGTGTGGTTTGGTGGAGGACCCAGGACTCATGCCTGGGCTCTAGGAGCTCTGGAGGGGTAACCGGTGACTTGGACCAATCTGGGATCAAGAGATCTCTGAGCTGTGAGTGGGCGTGTTAGCCCAGTCAGGTGGGGAAATAGGCAAGATTGTGCTAAGCAGAGAGACATGCACAGATAGAGGCTTAATAGCCATGGGGAGCTCAAGATGAGGACCTGGCCGGGTGCCCCAGGTGTTCACAGGCTGCACGAGGGACCAGGGTGTCATCATCACAGCCCCTGAACCAAGGCAGGAACAGAATCAGATTGGCTTTGGAGAATGTCTGAAAGTTGAGGAGGAGGGGGCAGCAGCAAGCTAGGGATTCCTACCACTGGGGGTGTTCATTCTAAAGCAGCTTGTGACCCTCACACTGTGGCATTCTTACAAGCTCTGCCATGGAAGCCTCCCGCTGCAGGGTTGGAGGACCCAGGACCACCTGCCTCAGCACCAGGGGCCTCGGAGTGGACTTCCCAGGTCCAGGCCAGACCACTGGAATTAGAAACGTTTGGGGCAGTCATGAAATTTGTATTTTATGAACTCAACAGGAAAGTCAGAAGCAAAGTCATGGCTGGAGACCTTCAATGTGGTCTCGGTGAGGCTGAATCTGTTGAGAGTGCCTGGAGAGTCTCGGGCCACCAGGGCAGCCGTTCTCAGCCTTCACTGTGTGTTAGAGTGATCTGGGAACATGGAAGATGCAGGTGGCTGGACCTCTGCTCAGGGATTCTGATTCATGCGGCCTGAGAAGGCCTAGGAGCCATTGCTTCCAAATGCTCCCAGGTGGCTCTGTGGTGCAGGCAAGGTGAGGAAGAAAGAGAGCCAGATTGAGAGAGAGAGAGAGAGAGCGCTCTGAGTCCTAAATCTCATGGGCATGGAGGTTGCATGGTGGGGAGGCTCTAGAGGCGCTGGTTTGGCTAATTCAGCCTTGCCTCTTCCTACTGGCCCTGCCACACCCCACGCAGGGCCAAGCCCTGTGCTGGCGCTGGGACACTGACATGCTTGTCCTGCCCTGGAGGACTGTGCAGTCTGAATGGGAGAGGAGTGTGTGTGACGTTCTCTGGACCATGTCCCAGCTCCCACCTACTCACTGGGGGCAGGAGGCCCGCATATTGAGAATGTCAAAGCCAGAGGCATTTCTCAGCACCTCATTTTCCTGCCTGCAGTTCAGCGAGGGGTGGGGGAGCTTTCCAAGGTCACCCAGTGTAAAGGCGAGAGGTGGCTGAGCTTGCAACAGAAACGAAGGGCTAAGTCCTCTGCGGTGGCCGGGACAGTATGTGGACATGCGAAGGACTGCACAAGCATTTGGGAGCAGGGAGGGTGACAGGCCAGTGGGTGAGTTTCCAGAGGAGGGGGAGGAAGATTGGTCCCCTCAGAGCTCCAACAGGAGAGCTGGGCAGACAGTGCCCACCAGAAACCCAGAGTTTGTGTTGCCCTTGTGCCTCAAACTGTAACTATGGGAACTGCAGTCCAGGCACGGGGGGCAGGTATATCTAAGGTCTCACATACTCACTCAGCTACACACATGAACACAGAGACATACATTTACTACACATATTCATGGACACACAGAGAAACACATAACATACACACAGACACACATGAACACACAGGTACCATGCATATTCATATACATACAGGGAAACATGTAATGTATATACAGACATGCATGGACACACAAACACATTTACTGCACATATTCACAGACATACAGAGAAACGTGCGGCACCACATATGCACACAGACGCACAGGAACACACATGCACCACACATGTTCGTATACACAGAGGAAACATGTAACACAGAGACGCACATGAACACACAAGTGCATTTACTGCACATATTCATAGGCATACAGAGAAACATGCGACACCACATATGCATACAGACACATAGGAACACACAGGTACTGCGCAAATTCATATACATACAGGAAACATACAACACACACATACACATACAGACACACATGGACACACAGAGATACACAAAAATGCACAGATCCATGCTGTCGCACAGAGACACACATACACACATGCATCCACAGAGACAAATATGACACATGTGCACATAGCATATACACACATGCACACACGTGTACATGCAGAGACACATAATGCACACATACATAAGGCACACAGACAAGACAGTCGCACATATAAAGATACACAGCACACACAGGCTCACAGGCAACATGCGTGGGCACACACACACACACACACACAGAGCTTCTTGGACATCCAAAACCTCCAGGTTGCTTTGTTGTAGTGTAGTTTGTTGATTCTTTGGTATTGAAATGTTTATTTCTACATTTTTAAGCCATAATTCTTTCTCAGGATACCCTAAGCCTTAGTAGCAGGTAAATCACAGTGACGTGAGGTTTTAGGGGGTGATTTTCTTTTCCACCCCATTCAATCAATAAATCATTTGTAAATGCCTTCAATAGAGATATCTGAAAACCACCCTTTACCTTATTATAAAGTTGGTATTTTCAGCCTTTAAATATGCAGTTTGTCAGCCCAGGAGTCCATAGGTTCTATACAAAATAGGAAGTTCCCCTTTCAGGAATCTAAGATTGTTTCAAACTCCTTATTGACCAGAGGAGCAGGCTCCGGGACACCTGACCCTGGGGCTGAGCAGGCCTGGCCTTGCCCATGGGTGTCCGTGCCCCCACACCCCTGACCCGGCAGCGTGGGCCCTGATGGCCCTCTTCCCCACAGACACACTCCCAGATGCTGGGAGCACACGTCTGCACTGACTCACAGGTGCGGGGAAGCCTTCATTTACATCACCCATTTCTAGAGATGTGTACACATAAATACCCACACAGATACATGTGCACACATGTGTAAAGGACATGTGTTCATGCACTTGTACCACATGTACATGGAATCTGCCTGGACACTCATTCCAAGTTGCTTATTACCTATAGCTAAGAGGGGTGTGTGTGTGTGTGTGTGTGTGTGAGAGAGAGAGAGAGGATTTATTTTATAAAAAAGTGAAGGAACACTTATTCTGGACTCTATATTTTTAACTCTAAGGCTTAAGTTTTAATACAGCCTATTCTCACATTCTTTCCTCTCCCACCCTGATCCCTTTGTTTTAGTTCCCAGGAAACCAGCAGGTGAGATGCTAAGGTCCTGGGGTCACATTAACAGGTGACACACAGCAGGGGCTTCCTCTGTCATTGCCTTTCGGAAAGGAGCTGCCAGGGATCCTCAAACCAAAGAACCTGTCTGAGCTCCCAGACGTCAGGTGGGGCTTCAATAAAGACCTTGCTGCTCTCTGCGAAGCCCCCTGTGAACGTCTCCTCCAAGGCCAAGAGCAATTCTGAAGCAGGAAGGTGCAGAGGCTTCCCAAGAAAGCCTCCTAGAAGATGACCCCTCGTGTGGCTTCTCACAGGAGGAGCGCTTAGGAGAAACACCACCGGGCAGGAGGTGAAGGGCATAGGCTTCGGGCCCTGGGCTGGGCACAGGGTGGCCCTTTGCTGTGAGTCACGCTGCTGCACAAACTCAGCTTTGCTCCTCACCTGGCACGTCGCTCCACCCCAGAGCCAACAGGGGGTCACACTCACTCTCCTTTACATCTAGAAGAAAACATGCTCATTTCTGACCCCCTCCTGGTGAGCAGAACCCCTAAAAGATCTGAACCAAGAGCAGGCAGTCACTTTTCTGGCATGGCCAGTAGTGTTGGGCAGGCCCTGGACCACAGCGTGGGCATCTGAGTCACCGTGCCACCTCAGCCTGGAGAGCCACCTGGGCTGCAGCCGCTTCCCTCTGGGGGTGCCTATCACGTGGGCACACAGGAGGCCTCAGGGGTCCCAGAAAGGTGTGTGCCAGGACAAGTCTAAAACACATAAGGAAGCTTTTAAAGGTTATTCTAATCTGAGACTTGCTGACCACCTCAAAAGAGAGATCTCTTCCTCAAACACAGGTGAGTGGATTTATTGCTTGGTATTTGCCTAGAACATTGAAGTCTACCAAGCTCCCTAAGACAAGAATCCCCTTTGTGCTCCCAACACCCTGCAAAAACTCTTTGCCCCAGCTCTGTGGATGAGGAGATGGAGGCCCCGGAGAGAGAGAGTGCGCTGCCCACAGTCGCACCGGCAGTGAGTGCCCGGGGCCAAGAGTCCGACCCAACACGGGGTCTGTGACCTCACGGCCAGAGCACTGCAAAGGCTGTCAAAACTGAGGCGCTGTCTTCACAAACCCTTCCCAGGTGGTGTGAGGAGACTGACCCTTAGCCTAAATGTGGCCATCAGCCCTGGCCAGGGGTGCCTCTGCCCACTCAGCGTGCTGAGAAGGCACGTCCAGGGCTGTCATCGCTCTGATCCCGGCACCTGGCCCTGTGCCTGGCAAGGGAGGGAGAGATGACCTGATGATATTTGAAAGGTGAACGGAAAAATGGTTGATGGCTGGCCAGCTGGCTGGACCAATGAACATGTCAGCTGAGAAAGGGTGGTTAAGAGCTTTCATGTTATACAACCTTATATTTTAATCCTGTCTCCATCCTCCTCAGTGTGTGCCTTGGGACAAAGTACTTAAGCCCTCTGGCCCCTGTCTGGCAGTGGGCTAATGCATCTGCCTTGTAGGTGTGGTGAAGATGATACTGGTAAGCCATGCAAAGCCCACAGCACAACATCTAGCATGAAGACATGTTTCTCTGTCTTGGGGGATATTTCTACATGTTCCTTCAGGAGCTGCCCACCAAGCTGCCCACCACTTCTACTCCTGTCCATTCTTGCTCTCCCCCAGAGCGAGGGATCTCTGGCCAAGCTTGACAACTGGCTGGTCATTACTCGGGCCCTGTCCAACCTAAGAAGCTCCCTGGGGCCAGGCTCCATCTCCCTGGTCCCCCAGCATAGTCAGCTGTGTTGCCACACCCCTAGGGCCAGAACAAGTGCAGGTATTGGGTTCAGCCTCCCAGGACCCAGGTATCTGGGAACATGTGTGCTTTAGGGCACCCCTTACCCTGCGACTGGTGTCAGGCTTTGAACGAGAAGGGGAAGGAAGATTCTTCCTTGTGTCCTCACTTCCACACCTTCACCCCACTAGGGAGCTGGAGAGTGATGAGAAGGACCCATTTGATCTGTCCGGATGCTTTCTGTTGCTTGAAACTGGGAACTCTACCCATTGGCTCAGTAAGAAAGCTGAGATGTAGTGAAAGTCCCAGAGGTAAGGCACTCAGTGAGGTCCCCGCATAATCACAAGGTGGCTGCTGAGGTGCCAAGCATCGTCGGTAGACACAACAGTCAAGCAGAGGGGAAGCTATTCCATCTGTGAGAGAGAACTTCTGCAGCAGAGATATCCTCCTCCACTCACAAACTCAAACTCACAGAACCTCAGGCTGGCTGGCTGGATTTAGAGTCTCTGTGCTTGGAAGTGTCCATGGCTGCGGCTTGACCTGGGCAGTGGCCCTTGGGTGAGGGAGCCAGAGCCTTACTCTCTTCCATAAAGGTGATGCAGCCACTTTATTATCCGCTCAATATGTCCTTTGATGGGGACGGACCTGCTGGGCTGGCCTGGAATATTAGCTGGGTTAATTGACCCTTCAGATGAACAGCCAGTTTAATCAAGGACTTAATGCCCTCAGCCACTCAATTGTGCCTGCCTCTGGACGTGTGGGCCTGTTGCCGCCCCAGCGCCTGGCGTGCAGAGAGAATGAGGTTGGCTGGTGAGTGTGTGTGTGTGTGTGTGTGTGTGATTGCCCACAGGCATTTGTTAAGTGTAAATGGGCTCAAAGCCCAAGCTGGCGTACAACACCTGATCTTGCTGTTGGTCTCACAGCCTCATCAGGTAGCTCTGGTCCGGGGGGGCTGCGCAGCCACAGATCACCTGCAAATGAGGTGTGTGTGTGTGTGTGTGTGTGTGAGAGAGAGAGAGAGAGAGAGAGAGAGAGAGAGGTTTGATAAGTTCTCTGTGGGGTCAATATTCTTTAAATTAATTAATCAAATGCAACTCATGAATGCCCACATTTACACACATACTCTCATATCCTTATACCCTGATTTAACCACTGTTCACTCTATAAAAACAAAACAAAACAAAACAAACATAAAACTTAACTCCAGAGTTTTTCATAAAGCTATGTTAGAATGTTCTTTTCCAACACAATAAGAACAAGATGTGTTAGGAACAACACACATGCCCATTGAGGACTATACAGCCATTGCAAGACTGGTGGGGTCTCTGTTCATTGACATGCTCATGACAGAGTATTTAATTTGAAAACAAGAAGGTTGCAAAAGTACGTGTGTGCAGCATTACCCACAGGGGACAAATGATGCTTACTTGGATCCAAGTGAGTGTTTGTGGACAGAGACTTGTTTGAAAGAACAGGCCCCAAGTTTCCCACTGTTTACATCCAGGGAGCGAGATTTCAGGTTATTTTGCTTTATTTTTACTTTTATGCATTTTTCTGGTTATTCTGCAAAAACATATGTAATTATGTCAAATTAAAACAATGGAAGAATTTTTACTTTGGGACATTTCCTCATGCCTTTCTAGAGCCTCCTCTTGCAGGTAAAGATCATCCTGGCTTCACCTGCTGAGAGGCCTCAAGCACTGTATGGGGGGGTTTGGGTGACAGGCGTGTCCCCAATTCTGTCACTTTGGGTGCCCTTGACCCCATTTTGCTCCTCTAGAAAATGGCAATGCTATTCACTTCAACCTGAAAGGACTTGTATTTGCTTGAGATTATTAGCATAATACATGCTGACTTGAAAATTGCAGAAACATATATGGAAGAAAACATTACCCATAACATTTTGCTGTATTTCCTTCCAGTCTTTTCTCTAGACATAATGGGAGTCAGGACTTGCAGGCAGGCGGGAGCAGGTGTGGGCCCAGGGCTGCCACTGACCAGCTGGGTGGCCCAGGAGGCACTGCACCCGGGGAATGACGGCCCTTCAGCTGCTCTCAGACGGTAGCCACTGAGACGAGGATTGTGAGGCTCTAGCACTGCTCCTGGCAGGGGGACAGCATTACTGTTTTACTAGAGATACCAGTTCACAACCCCTTCCCCAGCACCTTAGCAGTGTCTTCCATTTCAGAGGATGATATCTGACAGTGCTTCTTGGCCCTGGCTCCACACTGGAATTATCTGAGGAGCTTATAAAATACCAATGCCTCAGCTGTGCCCAGGATAATTAAATAAGTATCCTAGGGCTAGGGCCCTGGCACTGGTATTTCTGGAAAGTTCCCCAGAATATCCTATAAGCCAGGGCCAAGAACCCACTGGTGCCAGTCAAAGTGCTCCGGAGAGGCCAGAGCTCTGTGAGTGGAGGGTTATTGTCATTAACTCAAGAGCTTTCCCTGGGGGTAGAAATGGGTTCCCCGACTCCTCACTCTCACCTGATCCTTCTAGCGAGGCACACTGGCAAATCATAACCTCTTGCTCTGAGTAGAGCTTTAGGGCTCACGAAGCATTCTCCTATGACTTCTGGAGCTGGGGACTGCCCAGGCGTAAGGCGTGTGGACTCTGCACCAGACCCTGCGCTGAGCTGAACACTTCCATGCAGGACAAGAGAACGGGCCCTCCGTAGCACTGCACCCGCCTCAGTGGGGGCAATTTGGCAATGTGCAGCAACATTTAGAATGTACACACCAGTTCCAGTCCAAGGTATATAACCAATGGACATGAATTTTATAATGTCCTTCAAAAGATTGTATATAGCAGCATTATTAATAATAGCCAATACTGAAAGCAGCCCACATGCCCATCGGTAGTGGGATGGATACATTATTGTGATGCATTCATACAGTGGAGGACAACCAGCAATGAAAAGGAAAGAGCTACAGCTGAGCACAATGACATGATACTGTGTCCCACAAAAGAAACGAGGCACAAGAGTGCATCCTTTATAATTCCACGTGCACAAAACTGAGAGATAGAAAAAGCCAATCCTTGGTGATAAAGGTCAGATGAGAGCATTACCTTGGTAGGTGGCTACTGGCAGACGCGGCATGAGAGGTGGGGCTGGAAGGGCCCCACTGGAACCAATACTGCATCTGGGTGCAGGCTGCACACGTGTATAACCACGAACAACTTATTCTGTTGTACACTTTACTTTTTGTAAGTTAAATTTCAATTTTAAACAATTTAATGCAAATAAAAATGTGTATCTCCTTTGCCTCAGAGATTCCACTTCTGACATATTTTTCTATAGATGTATTTACACATGGAAGTTATTATAAACGTACAAGATTATTTACTGTAAGAGATAAAGATTAGAAAAAACCAAAATGTCTGCCAACAGGGGCTGGTTAAATAAAATACAACTCCTCTTAGCTGTGCAATGTGACACAGCCATGCGAGAGAGATCACCAAGATACAGTCTTAAAGTGAAAAAAAGACAAGGTGCAGAGATGAATAAAGAGTGTGCTGTCTTTGGGGTTAGACTGTAAAGAGAGGAGAGAAGGGATGGGCAGAGATCAGTTCATAAAGGCAGAGAATGAAGCACTGCCGGAAGGGCACAGAGGGGACCTGGGTGGCTGGAGGGGCTGAAGGAAACTTTTCACTGTATACTTTCATGCTTTTTGAACTTCAAACCTATTACAATTTTTTAGTGAAAACATTTAAAGCAGCCAGACCCTCAGCTCCTTCAAGGCCTGTTGCCCTGGGATAGAATTTGAACGCTCACCTTGGCCTACAGTACACTTCCAAATGCAATCCCCTGTCCTTTCTCTGCGACACCAGACACACTCCACCTCCTGGGCCTCTCGGATGCCACATGACTCTCATGCCCGCGCTGGGTCCTTGCACCTGCCATTTTTACTTTGGGAAACACCTCTTCACTGCCTGGTGACACCCACTCTAGGAAGCCTTCCCAGACTTCCCCATAGTTCTGGGCTCCTCCTAGGGGCCACACCCCTCTGGGCCTCCATGCCCAACCCCCACTGCAGGCCCCTCTGTGTCTTCTGTCATGTGGTGAGTAAGCAACAGGATGTGCTCAAATAGGTGGGAAGGAATTGACATACAGGGGACGGGGCAGGAGATGCATTTTGAATGAAAATCCGGAGTCAGCACAGAGCACGATTTTAATGGCTGACTCGGAAACTTGTATTTCAACCTCCAAACCTGATGATCGGTGGGAAATTGGGGGCAAAGGCCTCTCTTCACCTATCTTCAAGCCACCTCCCGTAAATCACCACCTGAAATGAGTCCAGGAGACATCTTAACCTTGTTAACGTCCAGTTTCCTCATTTGCCAAGTGTGGATAATTTCTATAAGGAAGGCAGGAGATGATAATTCAATGAAAGCACATAGAAAAGAGCTTTGGAACCTGTAATGGGTTAGCAGAAGCTGGCAGTCAGCCCAAGAGGGCCAGAACGTATTTTCCCTCGAATTGCGTTAGGCAAAGTCAGGACTCTCCGGTGCCCCAGGCCCCACCACTCCCTCTTGATCACTTCAGGCTGAGCACACTCTCGCTGCGTTTGCTTGCCCCTGACAGCATGTGACTGCTGCCCCTGCAACAGAATTTTAGTTACCAAGGTGCCTGCTCCTCTGCCAACTGTCGGCACGGAGAGCCTGCCAGCAGGGGAGAGAAGGCATGACTCCTCGAATGCCTGGGACCTCTCTGCTCAGCCCAAGTCATCGGGCTCCAGTGAGGGCCCGGACAAAGCCCATCCACCAGGCCCAGGAGTTTTCCATGGGCTGAGAAGAAGCTATAACTGTATGCTGCCAAGAGGATGTGCCTTCTTCAGCCTTTAGGTACAAAGAATAAATCTACAGCCTCCTAAACATGCCAAACTCCTGGCCAGCTACAGCCCTTCAAGGCCAGATGCTGCTTACAAGTCTGACTCCAGATGTCTGAAATTCCAACGTTATCAACACATTCCTCCATGTTAAGTGTTGTCCTGTGAAGTTGAAAGATCTGCTGAGAAGGCTAGGAGAGTGAGTCCGAACGAGGCTGCAGTAGATCTTTAAAGATAATCCTGGTGGGAAGGCAGATTCCGTGTAGCCCATGGTGGGGGAAGATAATTCTGGAAAGCTGAAGACAAAGCAAGTGCAGGGTTGAGGGGTGGGGAGAAGAAGAGGGAGAGAGGGGCAGAGAGTGCTTGAAGATGAAGTTCCCAACCTTTTAGAGGTCAAGGGTTAGTGAGAAAGGAAGGAGGAGAGGAGGAGAGCCAGGAAGCAGGGTGGACACACAGGCAGCGGTGGCCCCGGAAAGAGGGCGTGGACAGGCAGCTCCATGGTAGGAGGCGGCAGCGTCTGTTCTGGACAGACCTACAGGAACAGAGGGTGCCTCAAATGGCTCCCAAACTACTCACCCAACCCTGCAACCCATAAACAGAAACGAACTGTCAACTTTTCCCCTGCTGGGAGGATTCTGCTCACTAGGGTAGGAGCAAGGATGAACCAGAAAATACGCTCTGGTTCCTACCTCTTGTCAAAGGCAGGGACGAGTACACGCGCCCAGGGGACCACCCCAGAACCTCCACCCCCAGAAGGAGCCGCCTCCTTTAGTCACTTCCGGAGGGATTATTAGGAAATGAGGCGGAGAGACTCAGATACCTCCAGTTCCTAGCTTTACTGTATGACTCCAAGGCACTTAACATCCACCCTCAGTTTTTTCATCTGTAATATGGGGACAGGTATAGAACTTGCTTCATAGGGCTTCCGAAAGGATGAAATACAGGGACTCCAGGGTTAGGTTTGGCACTGAACAGGCTCATCAGACTTTGACAGGCCTTCCAGGCAGGGAGCAGACACCGGGGCAGGGGTGGAGAACACAGGCACACGTGGGGGCTATTAAAGAAGCTGGGGCATAGCCTGGGGTGGGGGAGGATCATTCTGGAAAGACAGGCAGTATCATAATCACAGAGGCCTTCAGTGTCCTGGTAAGGGCCTTGAGCTTTGTCCTATAAGCTGTGAAGAGTGACTGAGGGATCCTTGCATTCAGAAGAGGCCTTCAATAGCCAAAGGAGTGACTTGCCCCAGGCCCCAGGGGCCTCCTATGTTGAAGTTCATCTGGCTAAACCACACTCAGAGGGATTCAGCTCCTTAACAGCTGATCCGACCTCTTCCCTCTTCCTTTAGACCCTTTCTCTTTCTAGCCTGTGCGAGGACTTGACCTTGAGTGAGATAACCTGGTCTCAAACACCAGTAGCTTCTCTCCTCGCTGGATGCCTGGGCAAGAGCTTTAACTACACAAACCTCAGTTTCCTCATCTGAAATATGGGGAGAAAACACTGATATCCCAGGGCTGAGGGGGCTTGGAGCCCCGATGTCCCCTGGCTGGTGCTGCTGCACAGGCAAGTGCTCTGCAGGCTGTGCCCACACAGCGTCTGTTTCCCTCCGCTCACCGTCCTCCTCTGTGACCCTTAGAGCAGCGAGGGAGAGAGTGACCTGTGACTGAAACCTCAAGGCCAGGCTTAGGCCTATTGGGAAAGTACGAAACTGCTATGAACAGTGAGGAAACTCTGTTTGCTTTGACTGAGAGTTGAAGAGGTACCTGAAGGCTGGACTTGACGTGAGAGGAAGACAAGATAGGGAGGAAGCTGCTGGGTGTGCCCAGTGTCCTGGGAAAGAACTCATGTTTTCTGTGGAGCCACCAAGTGCCAGGCACGGTGTGGATACCTGCATCCACACGAGAGCAGGTCACCCAGTGCCTTCTCTGTGCAGCATGGGTGTCGGAGCCGAACACGGCCGAGAACAGACAGGCGACGTCCCTGCCCTGGCAGGGCATGCAGGCAGATGGGAGGAAGTAAAAACAAACACATAAATGATCTCATGGACGAGTGCTACCACAAGGTAAAGCGGGGCAAAGGTGGGAGGGGAGGGCCGTGCTCACAGAGGCCTCTGAATGAGGAGAAAACGCCCGTCAGGCAGAGGGCGGCAGGAACTCTGCCAGAGTGCTACCCACATCCTGTCCTCTCAGCCTCACCACGAGTCTGCCTTCTGAAAGTTGTCTTCGTGGGACAGGTGAAGAGACGGAGCGAGGCAGGGAGAGAGGACATGTCTCACCAAAGAACTGGACGGCTTCATGCCAGCCCTGGGAAGCCCACACTCTGCCCTGTGTTCTGGTTCTCCTGCCCTAGATAGAGGCCAAGGGACTGATGTTTCCCACATCAATTCTCTCCAGGCTCAGTGAGATGCAAAAGTGAGCACACTTTTCTCCAGATCTCCTGCAGGACAGGCCCACAGGGAACGGAGCCTGGCACACTGCCATAATGCACAAAATTGCTGCCCCAGGAGTGGAGGCTGCTGATGTATGCCAGCTCAGACTTGCCCTAAAAGTTATTCTGCCAGGTTCCCCTGCAAGCCTGTGTGGCTGAAAGTCAGTTGGGGTGAAGGCAGGTGCCCTCGAGCCCTAGCTGCAAAGCCTGGGAAGCTTCCCAGAGCACAGCCCTATCTACAGAAGGGCTCCCAGGATACCCTCCGGCAATCCGTCTCTGACAGGCGGGAACACCGTGGCAGCAGTGAGTGGGCTGCCGTCCCTGCAGCAGGAGGTGACCAAGCCCAGTCTGAGCAGGAAAGTTGTTTGGGCTAATAGCTGCCCTCACCCCACTCCTCCAGCCCCCTTCACAATGTTGGTCCAAAACTGGAAGCACGTGAGATAAAAATGTGTGCATTGTTAGTTTTCATCTCTACCATAGGCATGGTCAGAGTCCAGAGTGCTAACTATCGCTCTATGGAACCCTCCTCACAGGCAGGTCAGTTGCACCAATCGGAAAGTCATCTTCAGGGGCAGAGACTGCAAACAACTTCCCTTACTGATACCTGTGATCATGCACAGAAGGCCCTGCACACCTGTAGGGTTCACTTTGTGGGTGAGATGGTGAAACCCTGGGAAAGTGCTGGGACCCAGGGCCAGGAGCTGGCCAGCTTCTGATACCTTATTACTGCAGATACAGTGGGTTCTATTCCACCAGAATTGCATGCAGACCTATAAGAAAAAAAGAAAAGAAAATCTCTAACATTCCCTATGCTGACTAACCAAAATGAGGTTTAGATAATAATTAACTTATTCACATACCCATTCTCTCACTGGGGCGTTTGAAAGTGAATCATCACAAGAGCAGTTTAACATTTTGGTGGCATCCATGGAGCACAGCAGGGGCGCCCCTGGGAGCATGCACAAATGCAGACCCCCGGGCCCCCTGGACCTGGAATCTGAATCTGCACTCTGGCAAGATCTCCAGGTGATTTGTGTGCACATGTGGAAATTTAAAAGCAGGTACAATCATGACTTTCATACAGATACAAAATGAATCTGGGTCAAAGATTTTGTAACTCATTAATTAATGAGGAAACCACTAAGATTTTACAATTATTTCAAAGGAAAATGCAAAAATTAGATACATATGTAGGTCATCAAGAATATGAATTAAATTTACAAATAGATGCAAACCTGACACAAACATCCACAGGGCAGTAACCAACTGCATGGGCTGGACCTGATTTGCTGTTTGGAGGGGTCTGGAGATTTGCATTGCTAAGGACAAGAATCACTTACTCACTATCAGTTTTCTACGACTTCCAGAGCTGTAACATAGCTCAGATAATAAAAGTCAGAGAAAAAAAACAACAAAAAAACCCCTCAGGGTACACTGGACAGGAAACCCAGTTATCTTGCTCTTTTTTTCCCTTTCTTTCTCTCTTCCCACCCCATTTTAGTCTTTCAGAATTTCCTGTCATGCAGTCACAAGACCACTTCTGCTCTCCAGCAGGCCTGGGCCCAGATAGCTTCTCCAGATCTTGATGAGCTGACTTCTGGGTAGTCCAGTGCCTTCAGTGCTCTGCTTGGGAATTAGCAGGTGGGCCCCACCAGGCCTCAGGGTGGTGCTGGCCCAAATGGCAGAGCAGAAATTCAGAGGCCTACAGAATCTGAGTTGCCTTGGCTGCTGATGGGGTTAATTATGAATTCTGAAATACTTCATTTGGGGCAGGAAGATAAAAAACATGTCCATTGATTAGTTTTAATCTCTACACTAGGCATGATCAGTTGCTTCAGTTGGAAATTCATCTTCAGAGGTAGTGACTATAAGTGACAACATCCCTTACCTTTATCTCTGATCAATAATACAGTTTTGTTAATTAGCACAATGGTGTTCCAAAGGGGTTTCGATTGGTACATTGGTACTGGCGACATGTGAGTGAACTAGAATGTATTTGGGACGTTTCCAACCCAAAGGCAGTTCAAGAATGCCGTCAGCCCAGGAAGGGGTCCTGTGAGTAGCTCCTGATCCAGCAGATTCTTGCTTGGCTGTCTGTGACTGGAAGCACAGCAGGTGGTTACTAACGCCACCTTTGACTCAGGTGGAACTTTCATTGGTGATGCTATCAGAGCACCTACAAGGACACAGTGCCAGGCCTGCGCTGAGCTCACGGGGCTGTCTGGCTCTCTGGAGGTCTGGGACTTGACTCTGCCTGTGCCTCGCTATCACTGTGTTTGGTCTGAGGCCGGGGAAGAAGAGTCAGGCTCTCTCCTGCCCTCTCATTGTTTGTGGTCAGTATGTATCAAAGAGAACTCCTAGTTGTATGTAAGCAGAGTGGCTTAGGGGTCTGAAGAATGGAGCAAATGGCTAGGATCCTCATGTCTGTCTGGTCGTTGCTCTTCTGCAGCACTTGGTCACAGAGGCCGAGAAGCAGATGGACATCAGGGAGGTCTGGAGTTGAACACTGGCCCTGTCATTGAGCTGCTTGTCTAACCCCTGCTGGGCACCAGGCATGGGGCTGGGGGCTGTGACCAGCCCAGTGGACACCCAGGACACGGCTCATAGCAACAGGGAGGGGTCGTTAAACCAAGTGCCACACACATTATGCTGAAAGTTCTCACTGTGGTAGCACCATGGGGGAAATTCTGTCATGCAAAGGAATGAATAGGGGAAGACCTTTCCCTGTCCAAAGAATCAAAAAGATTTCACAGAGGAAGCTTAGACTTCAGAGTGAGTTGGAGGTGGAGGCTGCTAATGAGGCAGAAAAAAGAGCAGGGGCAAGGTCCTGAGAGGGACGCATTTGGCCCTCTCTGCATGCAACGAGGGCTCCTGTGAACGGCAGCTCACAGTTCTCTATGGGCTTGACAACCACTGGGGCACAGGCTGAAGTGTGCCTTCCTGCATCCACCTCCAGAAACTCTGATTCCACAGGTCTTGAGTGGGGGCTTAACATCTGCATTTTTAGAAAATATCCCAGGAAATTTAGAGAATTTGGGGGGGGCACCCTTTGAGAAATACTGTGTCAGAGCTTAGTGAGAGGGACATGAGATACAGGTGAGTCCTTCCAATTCTCTGAGCAGCTCCTAGTTACAGTCCAATGTGGGAGATGTAGGATGGCAGGGCGATCAAAGGGTAGAAGAGTAAAGGAGCGAGCACACCCAGTGCCTAGCAGAGAGCCTGGCCTGCCGCTGGGGCCCAGCAAACTGCTGTAGGTTCAACACTGTTCTTCTCACATTGAGCCCATGGGCCCTGACTGTGGAGGAGTAAGCACAAGGCTAGGAGGTGGATAATGCATGTTCTCGACTCAGCTAGGCACTAAGTTGGCACCCCATCTTCAGCAAGACCCTCTCTTTCAAAGCCAGGGGATCACAGTTTCTCACCTACAAAGGAGAATGTGATTAGGTGACTCACCCCTCAGCCAAGCTGCAGTTCAGGCACCATCTGCCATCTTGAATTTCTCCCTGCTTGGAGCCCAAGGCTCCCTCACCAAATTCATGCTCTGTGGCCTGGCTGCCCATTAGAACCACCAAGGAGGCTTTTAAGATAACAATTAAATCAGAATCCCTTGGGAGTGGGTCCCAGGCTTGGTAACTTTTCAGCTCCCCAGGGAAATCTAATGAGAATCAGCAAACTAATTCCCCCATCCCCCTTTCGTCCAGGACAGTAAAGAAGAAACACCCTACTCCTTTTCTCTGGTCTAAACCCTCAGGGAGCCCAAGCCAGTAACAGCCATAGGCATCATCTAGCACCCCCGCTCCAAACTCTACTTATTAAAATAACTTTTGGCATTAATTTTTAAGAATCCTCTTACAGTAAAAATGCATACTTTTAAAAATATATTTGATTATGCTATTATAATTGTCCCATTTTTTCTTCCATTTGTTCCCCTCCACCCTGTATCTCCCCTCGCATCAGCATTAGCCCACCTTAGTTCATGTCCGTAGATCATAAATATAAGTTCTTTGGCTTCTCCATTTTCCATACTATTCTTAACCTCCCCTTATTTTGTACGTACCATTTATGATTCTTATTCCCTGTATCTTTTCCCTTATTCTCTCCCTCCACCTCCTTGCTGATAACCCTCCATGTGATCTTCATTTCTGTGATTCTGTTCCTGTTCTAGTTGTTTGCTTAGTTTGTTGTTTAGGTTCAGCAGTTGATCGTTGTGAGTTTGTTGTCATTTTATTGTTCATAGTTTTTGATCTTCTATTTCTTAGATAAATCCCTTTAACATTTCATATAATAAGGGCTTGGTAATGATGAATTCCTTCAACTTGACCTTCTCTGGGAAGCACTTTATCTGCCCTTCCATTCTAAATGAAAGCTTTGCTGGATAGAGCAATCTTGGATGTAGGTTCTTGCCTTTCATGACTTGGAATACTTCTTTGCAGCCCCTTCTTGCCTGTAAGGTCTCTTTTGATAAATCAGCTGATAGTGTTGTGGGAACTCCTTTGTAGGTAACTGTCTCCTTTTCTCTTACTGCTTTTAAGATTCTCTCTTCATCTTTAATCTTGGGTAATGTAATTATGATGTGCATTGGTATGTGCTTCCTTGGGTCCAACTTCTTTGGGACTCTCTGAGCTTCCTGGACTTCCTGGAAGTCTGTTTCTTTTGCCAGATTAAGGAAGTTCTCCTTCATTATATTTTCAATTTCTTGCTCTTCCTGTTCTTCTTCTGGTGCCTCTATGATTCAGAAGTTGTAATGTCTAAAGTTTTCCCAGATGTTCCTAAGCCCCTCCTCATTTTTTTGAATTCTTGTTTCTTCATTCTGTTCTGGTTGAATGTTTATTTCTTCCTTCTGCTCCAAACTATTGATTTCAGTCCCAGTTTCCTTCCCTTCATTGTCAGTTCCCTATTCATTTTCCTTTATTTCACTTTTCATAGCCTTCGCTTTTCCCTCTATTTTGTGGCCATACTCAACCATTTCTGTGAGGATCCTGATTACCAGTGTTTTGAACTCTGCATCTGATATGTTGGCTATCTCTTCATCATTTAGTTGTATTTTTTCTGGACCTTTGATTTGTTCCTTCATTTGGGCCATATTTCTTTTTGTCTTGGCACCTGTTACATAGTAAGGGGTGGAGTCTTAGGTTTTCGACAGGGCAGAGCAAACCACATCGCTGTGTTGTGGCGCTGTATGTGGGGGAGGCACTGAGAGGGAGCAATGCCACTTGCTCAGCTCTCTGTCAGTTTTTGGTCACTTTCCCCACTACCCACAAGCAAATTGAGCTCCTCTGGTGCTGATTCCCAAAAGGGTGCTTTTGGGTATGTTCTAAGACCCTGTGGGTCTGTCCAACGGACTCTCCTGTGAGGCTTGGAGTTTCTCCTGCTGCCTCAACCCCTACAGGTGTTTTCAGTCAGAGGTCTTGAGGCTTTATTTCCCCATGCTGGAACCCTGGGTTGCGTGGTCTGTCTCACTCCCCAGTTGTTTCTCCTGGTTTATCTGCATGAAAATGTGGGACCGCCTGCTTTGCTAGCCGCTGCCTTGACACGAGTCTGCTCCACCTGGCTGCCCATCTCCACCCCTCCTACCAGCCTGGATGAATGTTTCTTCTTTAACACCTTGGTTGTCAAACTTCCATACTGTTCAATTTTCTGGCAGTTCTAGTTATTTTTTGTTTTTAAAATGTATTGTCCTTCTTTTGGTTGTGCGAGGAGGCACAGTGTATCTACCTAAGCCTCCATCTCAGCCAGAAGTCAAAATGCATACTGTTTTAACAAAATCAAATAATACAAGATGGCTTCCCACTCGCCCTCACCACTCCCAAAGGTTACTATATCAGAGTTACTAGACTTTATGATGTGTGATTTGCATACATAAGATGCACACATTAAAATGTATGATTGGATGAATTTTGACAAACGTATTTTGCCTCCCCCAACCCTCATGAGACAACACTTCTAACAGTTTTCATTGTACTCTCTCTGGTGGTTTCTCCATGCCGTGTGTTTATACTGATACTTTGTGATTTATCAGCTTTAGATAAAGTGGCATGTCATTAATCCTCTAAACAGGAGACTCCTGAGAGTGAAAAGGAACAGAACTAATCACTACACAGGACAAAGATGTGCAACGGGGCTGTCCCAGACAGTGTCTGGTCGAGCAAAGTCTCTGTTAATGCCTGGCCCTGCTGGATGAGGGTTCCCGCACACGCCCACCCTCGGCTCTCTCCTCTTCCCGAGTGTGGCCAGCCCCGTCCCTGTTTCTGTATCTCTGTTTGTTTGTAACCTCTGTTGCTTGGATCATTTGGTAAGACAAGGATATTACTATCCCTATTTTTTTCTGTTTTCTACCTCCCCGTTTTCATCTCTTTTATCTTTTCAAAATTGATAGTATTTGCTTGTTTTGTAGGCATTATTAAAGCTTTTCCATTTAGTCTAAAAAAAACCCAAGGCTCAGTGTTTACATTATATTGATGATGCAACTCTGTTCCCCGTGAGCCAAGCAGTGGGCCATGTGGGATCCCAGCTCCTTCTCTATGGCTACGATGTTATTTTCCTTGTGCCTCACACAGGAAAACGCTGCTAACATCAGCATTCAGTAAATTTGCATTTCTTACTCTCTACTAAGTCTTCCAAATTCTGTTAAAATTTAGTTTGCTTCCTATTTGAACCACAAATTGTTGGAGTTTTTTCTTTATCCCTACCTCTTGTTGTTTCCTATTGTTTTGTTTGTTTCAGTAAGAGAAACACCTGCCTTTCATTATGATGAAAACTTTCATATATTGCTTGGAACCTAGTCCTTTCTTCTTTCTGGTTTCCTTCTACATGGAGGAGAGAGAACCCCTGATTCTCTGCAGGTTTGTTTGGAGAGTTTCCTAGGCCAGCTGCATGCCAGGCATCCTGGACTTCCTTCACGTTAGATCTCTGGATTAGTTCTACCACTTTTGATCCCAAAATTTTATGCTTCACAGTTTCCAAGTTGTTTTGCTGGGATACATGTTTAAGTAACTTTTATCCCAGAAGTAACTTCTCAGAAAGGCCAGTGGGAGGGAATTTCTGAGTCCTTGCATGTCTGCAAATGAGGCATTTCTTGCCTTCACTCTTGACTGATAGTTTGGCTGTAAATAGAATTCCAGGTTCAAAACCATTTATGTTTAGCACTTACAGAGGGAATGTAGTGAAGAGGCTAAAATCCCAGTCTCTGGCATGAGACTGCCAGGGTCAAATACTACACTTTACCATTTTGGATTTCTAGCGAGTCACTTGACCTCTCTGTCCTTTTTTGTCTCTGGGGATTTTTTAAAATGATTTTTCTCTCCCCCACCTTCTTTCTTTCCTTGCTCTGGAACTCCTACTGGTAGTTGAATGTTAAACTCTCTGAATTGATCCTGTTTAAATATTTTTCTCTCATATTTTATGTGATTTTGCTCAGTGTTCTGGAAGATTTCCTTCATTTTGCATTCCAACCTTTCTACTAATTTTTACAACTTTTGGCAATAATAATTTGAATTTCCAGGACCTCTTTCTCATTCACTGATTCCTGCTTCATAACACCTTGTTTTGACTTTTGGCGCTCCACCCACTGAGCTCTCTCATTGGCCTGGTGGTGCACCCAGAGATATCTCTGTGGAATTCTTGGACATTTGGAAACATGGTCTGAGTATCTCTTCCATATGCATTTGATCAATTAACTTTTTCTGAGCCCTTGATCAGTGCTGGGTACTGATCTGGGTGCTGTGGACATTACAAAGGTGAATGAGGTATGATCCCCGTCCTCGAGAGCCCAGTTGGTGCAGGGGCCAATATGGAAACGAATACTGATAATAAGACCGATGCATAAGAGGTCCCCTTGGGGAGGGAGTGACAAACAGCCTGCTGGAGATCAAGGAAGACCTCACAAGGGAGGTGACCCTTGATTGCTTTCTAAAGGATGGGTAGATATTTTCCAGACAGAGGATGTAGAAGAGCATTCCAGGCAGAGGAGACAGCTGGGCAAGGCCAGGGAGCATGAGAGCTCTGGAGAAGGAGAGCACATGCATCTAGGGCCGAGGTTGCGGGGTTGTCAGGAACAAGATCACAAAGGGCCTGTGTCCTACAAGGGGTCTGGAGTTGGTTCTCGGGCAGTAGGAAGTGAGCAGAGGGTCATTAGCAAAGAAATGACATGAGTGGAGTAGTGTGTTAGAAAGATCCCTCTGGATGTCCTGGGACAGGTGGATCAGAAGGCCACGTCCTTGTCTGGACACCTCACAGACAATCTCCGCCCACTACTGCCTGACGATAGCATCTTCATCACTGAGCAACACTCCTTACACTTAAATGAATTATATCATTTACATCATTATCAATTATATCATTCATACCAAGCTAATGAATACTAAAAACTCATTATTTCCTATTTGCCTTATTACAGTTTACAATTGTCTGTGCCTTTGAGGTTATTCCCATGAATTGTCTGTGCATAGAAATGCTGTGTGCTAGTGTGCTAGTGCAACCCTTCTTCAGGGACTGCTGCTGGTAGCTTGAAATCAGCCATGGTGGAAATATTTACACCACAGACATTGGCAAGTGTTGACTAACAAGGCTTGACTATTGTTTTGGTGATTTTTTAGACTTAAGAAAATGATGGTGAAAATGTTAATAATGTAGAATAAATTTTAAAATGTGTTATATCTATAGCCATTACATTATGAATAGCACCAAAAATGTGGACATATTCTTTTAGTATTCAAATGCTATTATTCAATTCAGCAAAAAAGTTGTTCATTTCACTGCTGAACAAATGAAATTCACCAAATATCTTCATTGTTTCACTTGAATCTAATTTATTAATATAAATGAGAATATAAACTAGCATTCATGTAGGAACTACACTCATTTGTCAATTATAACAATTTGGCTATGGATAAAAGATGAGGAAATGTCAATGAAAGCATTCTGTAAGAATCAATTGACAAGATGGAATTTATAATAAGGAGTATTGTATATTTTATTATTATTTATAAATCATGTTACAAATCTTCATAATAATAAAATTCATAATAAAACCTGTGTATGCAGATACAGATGAGTGCTTTTGTCTCTGTGGAGCCAGTTGTGAATCACTTACCAGCACACCACTGAGCACAGCAGCCAGTGCGCTGGAGTCTGACGGACCTCAGCTGCAATTTCAGCACATCTGTTTATCAGCTGTGTGACCTTGGGCGACTTACCTAACCTTTCTGAGTCTCTTCAGTAAAATGGGTCTAAGAATGCAGTGTGCTAATATCAGTAGAATAGTATGATCTAGAGGTTAAGAGGCCGTGTTCAGAAATTGGGCTGCCTACATTTGCACCCAGGCTCCTCCTACTTACCCATTGTGTAACATTGGCCCAGGTGCCCTTGCACACTGTCTAGTCAGGGCTCTACCACAGAAACAGACCCAGTGGATATTCTGTGTAAAGGAATTGGCGTACACGGCTGCCAGGGGTTGGCGAGTCTGCAATCTGCAAAGCAGGCTAGAAACTCCTGGGCAGGTGTGGATGCTGCAGTCCAGAGGCAGGACATCTTCCTCCGGGAAACCTCCATTGCTCTTAAGGAGGTTTCAACTCATTGAATTGGGCCTACCCAGATCTGGAGGGGAATCTCCTTTACTTAGAGTCACTGACTGCAGATGTTAATCACATCTATAAAATGCCTTCACAGCAACACCTAGATTAGTGCGGAACTGAGTAACTGAGTACTGCAGCCTGGCCAGGTTAACACATAATACTAACCATCAGGAATAATGAACACAGGTTGGACAGAGCAAAAGTACCTGGGAAAGACTCAGACGCTGGCTGGCCAGAGTAAGTGCTCACAGAGTCTCAGTAACCACAAACCCCTGTTGTTGCTGTGACTACGGCTGGCTTCCCAGGAATGGGGCAGCTGCGACACAGGAAGGGTCAGGGCCCACGTGCCTGGAAAGATCTGGTCAGAGTCCCTGCTGTCACTGGCTGTCGGTGGAGGTGACTGCCTGAGGCCTTGCCTGGAGAAAGCTGGAAAATAAAATAGATGGGAGGAAGCCCACAGCTCTGGACCCTATAGGAAGCTCCAGAAGGCACATTCAAATGGAAACCAGCTATAATTGGGTGGTACCTCTCGGAGTCCCTTGTCAGGT
The DNA here is from genome assembly GCF_004126475.2 of Phyllostomus discolor. NCBI lineage: Eukaryota > Metazoa > Chordata > Mammalia > Chiroptera > Phyllostomidae > Phyllostomus > Phyllostomus discolor. The sequence goes on along the minus strand of NC_040903.2, from coordinate 118,592,738 downwards.
GGCTGGCTCAGCCGTGAGAGCTCATGGCCAGAAGATGAAGTGGTTATGAGGTGAGAGACAGGAGGCTTTGCAGGTGGGTGGACAGGTGGGTGGCAGTGATGAATGTTTCATTAGCTACTGACGGAGGATTTGTGTAACTTTCGTTTGCCGCCTTAGCCCATAGCTAGGTTTAAAATAAACTCCAAGAGATTAAGCTGAAATCTGCAAACCCATGTTCCTAGGCCCCCAGGCAGAACAACTGTGTGATCAACAAAGTGTATCTCTGGCAGTCTCACCGCCAACGTCCTTCCTTCCTCCCTCAGAGTGCTCACCTCTCAGAGTGCAGGCACTTCCTTATGTGCCCCAGGAGCCTCTGTCCCAGTCAACCCCAGTGTCCCGGTCTGCTCAGCTCCTCACTCCACACCTGCAGGGTGCTGGGGAGCAAGAGCTGCAGAAGGGCCACATACAAAACGGACCTGGCGGGCCATGGCTCAAGGCTGAAGATATCACCATTCCCCAGATCTGAGGGCCCAGGAGGGAAGCACAAAACAAGAAAAGGTGTCAAGACACTTAATGGTGGGATGTTCAGCACCTGGGCCATCTGTGCAGGAAACCCCAGGGGCACAAATTATGCCTGCCTGTGAAGGTGAGTCCAGGGACGGAGAATTTCAGAGCAGGGACAAGCCTGGAGGCTGCTTTGTTGCAGTCATTTCATTTCAGAGATGGGGAACCAAGGCTGGGGAAGTGAAATGACTTGCCTCTCTCACACAGCTAGGAAGCCAGTGAGAAACTGAGCCAACACCCAGTTTCCTGGGGCGTGGGCCCCGCCCGGCCACAGCCATCCAACTGAGCAGGGATAGGGAACCACCAAGAATTCCAGGCAGGCCACCCGGAATCCTGGGCACCGCCCTCCCTGGCCAGCCCCATCTCAACCCTGACCTGGTGGCCTTGGCAGCTTCCCTGCCAACCCTACTTTCCCACTTGGAGCTGAGCGGTCTGGGCCTCCAATCCCTCAGACACCACAGGCTGAGCAGTTTTACTCTGGATTGCCATGGAGGGTTTGGAGCCAAGCTCTGCTCCTCCAGGGCCAGGAGGCTGACTTGGGCTAGCACTGCTGGGGACGGTCAGGCGCATGCTGTCTTTGGCAGTCTCTACAGTCCTGCCTGCTCCACCTCTGGCTGCTTCACCAGCTGTACCACCCCCTTCACAGTCTGCTCTCCAACTGGACCTACCCTACCCCCACCCAGGCCACACTGTTGCTTTAAATGTACAGAGGCTGCCTCTTGGTCTGTAGCATGTTCTTTTACTATCCTATCCAGCTTTCTTTTTTTTTTTTTTTTGGTGACTACGTTTAATAGTGCTGCCCCCACCATTCCAAACCCCTTCTTCAAGTTCCAATTGCACTTTGTCTATTCGTCACAGATACTCTAGTACATTGTTTCAGGTTACACACTCTGCTCTCCTAGACTGTGAGCTGTCACCGTGAATTTGTTTCATTCATCATTTAATCCTCAGAATGTAGCCCAGTGTCTGGCACCAGCTAGTGCTCCACGTAATGTTTAGTGAATGAGCAAAAGGATGGATAACAAATGATGGATGGATGGATGTTGGCTAACTCTCTGGCTAGCTGGATAAAAAATGACAGAATGAACAGATAAATGGATGGATGTGGAATAGATGGATGCGTGATAGATGGGAAGGAAGGAAGGAAGGAAGGAAGGAAGGAAGGAAGGAAGGAAGGAAGGAAGGAAGGGGAAATCAGAATGGAAAGATGGCTACACGAGTGGATAAATAGATGGTTTGTCCATCTGAGAGGACAGCCAAAGTGATCTCCTACACCTGTGGAACTTTTGTGTTCCCAGCCCGGAGCCCTGCCCACTGAAAGTCCAAAATACAATTTCATTTTATGTTTCCAGAGAATCAGTCCCTCTGTTCTTCAGGTGTTTCTAGGCCAGCTCTGAGAGAAGCAAGACAAGAGAGATTGACCCACTTGATGGGCCAGGAGAGTGAGACCTAGAGCTATCAAGAGATTTGTTCATGGATGCCCAGCTAGTCAAAGCAGAGTGGAAATCAGACTTTTCACTCCTGAGCTGTGTGTTACACAGAACACAGGCCTGGGAGGCGGAGAGCCTGGCCCATCTCAGGGCTCTGTGTGCTCCCTCTGAGGAGCAGAACTAAAGGTGGTCCCACACACCTGTCCCAGCTCTGGCCCAGGTCCCTCATGGCACTCCAGAGAAGGCCCTTACTTCCTCCAGGAAGAAAGTGGCATTAAGAGAAAATTTAGGAGAGATCAGGCTCCACAGAAAGATCTCCTTCACCCACTCCTGAGGAACCAGGGCCGGCCTTGCAAGTCCATGGCCGCGCTGAGGAGGCAGGTGGGGCGCATCACTGTGCTGCCTCCTCTGATCCCCAACCCCAGCTGGCAATGCCCAGGAGCACCCCAGTGTGGGAGAGGGCTGCCTGAATGTGATCTTCTTGGGGAAATAAAATGCAGTCACTATGAATTACCAGTTAGATGAGTAACAGCAATTTTTTATATGTGAAAAGTCCTACTATTTTTTTAACCTTCATAAAAATACTTTTGGATTTTTAAAAACATTGAAAAAATGATACGAAGAAATTCCCAACATTAACATTTCACCACATTTATTTATTTCCTTTATAATTTCCTTTATAAGTATCTTTCTCTACACATGCATGTATATGAACTATATACACACAAATATACATATGTGCATGTACACATATATGTACATATATATCAAATAATTTTTTGAATGATTTGAGAGTAAATTTAGAGATCTTTGTCTCTGAACACTTTAGCATGTCTTTGCTTAAAAAGACATTCTCTTCTATAGCCACAGCACAGTTGTCAAGTCAGGAAACTAACATTTCCACAATAGCATCTAACCTAGAGACTTTATTCAGTTCCATCAATCATCTCACTAACATCCTTTTTCAGAGTCAGGGGCCAATCCAGGATCCCATGTGCATTTGGCTGCTGAGTCTCTTTAGTCTCCTTTTTGGGGAGCAGTTTCTTGGCCTTTCTTTGTTTTTCATGACCTCACATTTTTTAAGAGAATCAGCCAATTGTTTTGCAGGTGTCCCTCAATATGGGTTTGCCCCATGAGCCTCATCTAGATTAGATTTGGGCTATGCAGTGCTGGCAGGCTGCCACCGGTGTGATGCTGTCCTTCCCAGTGGGTCAGGTCAGGAAGGACGAGATGATGATGGGTCCCCTCCCCGGTGCTGTTGACCTTGATCACTGGTTAAGGTGGGGTCTGCCAGGTTCCTTCACTGAGGGGTCACTCTCCTTCCCTTTGTAACATGGTAAGTACCATGCGAGAAGACAGTTTGAGACCACATGAATATTTTGTTTCTCATGATACTTGTGCCCGCCGATTTTAGCATCCACTCTTGGTTGTTGCCGGAAACAGTTATTGACATGGTGTTTGTCAAAAGGTGGTTTTCTAATTTCAGCATTCCTTCTACACTTGTTAGTTGGAATCCTTCTCTAAGTAAGATCTTTCCCATTTGTTGATTCATTCATTCATCTATTTATATTAGTACAGATTCAGGGATTGTTCCTTTATTGTGGGTTATAATCTATGACTATAATTAATTAGCTCATTTATTATAAGAATTTATTTTGAGCCCCAGCTGGTGTGTCTGGATGGATTGAGTGCTGGCCTGTGAACCTAGGGGTTGCCGGTTAGGTTTCCAGTCAGGGCACATGCCTGGGTTGCAGGCCAGGCCTCCAGCAGGGGGCACGCAGGAGGCAGCCGCAAGTTGATGTTTCTCTCCCTCTCCCTCCCTTCCCCCTCTCTAACAATAAATACATAATTTTTTAAAAAATAATTTACTTTGAAATAAGTATAGATTCCCAGGAGGTTGCAAAGACACTACAGAGAGGTTCCGTGTACCCTTCACTCTTTCTCTCAGTGGTTACTAGTATATCTCACAAAACTATCGTGCAATGTCAAAGGCAGGACAATGACATTGGTGCAATGTTTGTGTGTAGTTCTGTCATTTGATCACATGTGTAAATTCATGTAACCATCACCATCAAGATTCAGAACTACTTCAACACCACAAAGATCTCTCTTGTGTTACTTTTTTATAGTCACACCTCCCCTTCCTGCCATCCACCCCTGATCCCTGGCAACCACTCACTTGTTCTCTGTACTTTTGTCATTTCAAGAATGTTATACCAATGGAATAATACAGTGTGTGACTTTTGAGGTTGGATCTATCTATCTATCTATCTATCTATCTATCTATTTTGGTTAATGTCCTGGAGATTCATCTAATTTGTATGCATCTCAATATTTTGTTTACTTTATTGCTGAATATTATTCCATTGTATGGATGTCCCAAGTTTGTTTAACCATTCATCTGTTGAAGATATTTTGGTTGTTTCCAGTTCTTGGCTACTACAGATAACCCTCTAAAAATAGTCACATACAGGTTTTTGAGTGGACATGTCTTCATTTCTCTGGGCCAAGTGCCCAGGAGTGTGATTGCTGGCTCACAAGGTAAGGGCATGTTTGTACTTTCAAGGAGCTGCTGCACTTTTCCAGAGTGGCCATACCACTCAGCGTTCCCCTCGGCAGTGTCCGAGTGATCCAGTCTCTCTGCGTCCTCACCAGCACCTGCTTTGTCAGTACTTTTCTTTTAGCCATTCCGATTAGCATAGTGACAGCTCTTGGTGGCTGTAATTTGTATTTGCTTGGTGGCTAATGACGTTAGACATATTTTCATGTGCTTATCTGCCATCCATTCATCTTTGTTGGTGAAATGCCCCTTTGTGGTTTTTGCTCACTTTCTAATTGGATTGTTTTCTTTCTTGCTGTTGAGTCTGAAGAGTTCATTATACATTCTAGATACAAGTCCTTTGTCAGGTATATGATTGCAATATTCCTTTCTCATAATTTACTATAATGCTTAATTTGTCCTTATTGGCTTTAAAATCAAGTTTTCATTTAGTCATCTGACAGATTGTTTTCAAGGCCCTACTATGTCCTGGGCAGTTGTCTAGGAGCTGGAAATAGAGAAGACAGACAAGGCAGAGTCCTTACCCAGGAGGTACTCACAGTGCAGTGTTGGAGGCAGGGATGGAGTAGAGAAAAAAAAAGGATCATTTCAACCCAACACAGTCAATGGCATAAAGAGGCAGGGACAGGTGTGGGAACATGGGGCGAGGAAGCTTGGCCAGGGAAAATGGGAAGGTCTGAAGGTTGAGTCTGCTTCTGTGGGGCAGGCAAGGGACCTCAGCATTCGCAGCAGAAGTAAGAGTTCATGCAGCTGTACTTGACTAATTCAAAGTTCATGGTAGCAGAGAGTTGTGGGGGGCATGTGCTTTGGGGAATTCCTCTGAGTTGACTTAGCAACTTGGAAGGCACTCCCTGGTCATGTGACCGTGGACTTGATACTTTACTTCTCTCTGGCTCAGCTTTCTCATGGGTGAAATGAATGTAGTGGTCCTGACTTCCCAGAGACCCCCAGAGTATTAGAAATGTGCATAAAGCATCTAGAGCAGTGCCAGCGAGGTAGCTTTAGGTTCCTGATAAACACTAGCCTTGGGAAATTCATTTAAAGATTGGCCTGCCACAGGGAAGCCCACTGGGTCCTGCCCCTTCCTAGGGGCCTGTCTGTACCGTGGTTCACCCTGTCTGCCTCAGCTCCCTCTTCCCGTGCCCGGGCCCACACCCTGGGATCAGAGACGGTCTCCACCAGCTCAGACTCACTTCTTCTGGCTCCTCCCAGAGGCCTTTAAACCTCCTCGGGCCACCAGACTGTCACTCTTCTGTCCTTCTCAGCCAGCTTTCTTGGAAGAGTTATTTATTTTCACTGTCCCCACTTCCTCGCCTCCCTCTCACTCTTTCACTCAGTGTGGTCTGGCGCCCCACCACCACCCCAGGGACTTCCCTCGTCAAGGTCATCGTGGCCTCTGTGACACCATCATGATTCACTCCCTATCTCACCTGATCTCCCTGCAGCACTCAAGATGGTTGACCACTTCCCCCTTCTCAAGACGCTTTTTCTGGTTTGGCTCTCGAGGCTGCGTGTGCCCTTGCAGGATGTTTCCTGCCGTCCCTGTCTGGGGGAGCCTCTTCAGAGCTCCTCGGTGGGTTCCTCTTCCTGTGCCAGGCTCTAACGTGAGGTGTCCCCAGGGTTCACGCCTCAGCGCTCTGTCCTCCCTCACTGCGCTCACGGTCCATCCTGCTGCACCGTCTGCTCCCCATCCAAGCCTTCTGTTAGTTTCTTCATCTGAAGACTCTCAGGTCTCCCTCCTGCCGCCCTCGGGCCTCTCTCCTGATGTCCAGACCATTGGGCCCAACTGTCTGTCGGGTATCTATCTGCACTCAAACTCAATATGAGTAAGCTCAAGTTCACCCTCCTCCCTGGTATTTCATCTTTCGCTGAACAGCACCATGATCTTCCAGTTGTCAAGAACGGGATGCAAAATCACAGGGTAAGGAGTGGTTAGAGAGGTGAGTGATGAGCTCAGTGTCCACTTACGCACCAGGGGAAATCAAGGTAGAGATGCCAGAAAGAAACTGTCAATATGTGGCCAAAATTTGGGAAAGGGATGGGGCAGGAGACTTGATATGATGCAGTTTCAGCTGAGCCAGGGGCAGACCCAAAGGTCCAGGTGGAAACCACAGCCCTTTTCCCAGGACCCCTCAGCCAGGGTGCACTTGCTGGCTCAGGCCTCCACCTCTAGGCTTGTGGGTTGAGAGTGTAATGATCTCCAAGGACAGAGAAGGAAGGGGGCTCTGCTGGGGGAAGGAGATCACCAGAGGATATCACCGAAGGAGAGGGAGCTGTGAGACTGGCAATGAAAGTGGCTATGGGGGAGGGGGGTTGGGGAGCCACAGGGTTAGAGGCTGAAACAAGATGTGAACTTGATGATGTGTTTATGAGGTTTGAAGGGGAAAGACTGAGTTTCCCTCTGCTTTACTCGTCACTATGATTGTGTGAATTTCCACTTCCTGCATTCATCTCAGAAAAGGGTGAGGTTAACAGTACGCTAAACAACAACAAAGTAACAAGTGAAAACTACCCCTGGTTATTACGCAAAAAAGAGGAAACAGACATTGTCCTGCGTTGATTGATACTAAACAAACATCTGTTGAGGGAACACTAGTGCCTTGGACTTTAGATATTATAAACATTTTAGCTTCTCAGCCATCATGTGCAGTATATGCTTTTATTCCCATTTTACAGATGAGAAAACTGAGGCTCAGGGAGATTATTCAACTTCTCTGTGGCCGCACAGTTAAGAGGCGATGATGTCAGATTCTGATGCCCATGTTCCTGTTTTTTAAATTTAATTGAATTTATTAGGGTAATGTTGGTTAATAAAATTACATAGGGTTTCAGGGGTACAATCCTCTAATACATCATCTGTATATTATACTGTATGTTCACCACCCCAAGTCAAGCTTCCTTCCCACCTCTGTTGTTTTTCTTTTGTTAAGTATTTCCTTTACCATTTAAATAATATTAAAGTGATAAAATCATGTAGTTTAAAAAGTCAGCCAGTTCTACAAAGTTTGTTAAGGAAAACAGCATTCACCAGCCTACCTTCCTCATAGAAAAGTACTTGCAGCTTTTAAAATGGACTCATCTAATACTCACCTCCATTTCTCTATACAACATGCTTGGGTTGCTACTTTTTGATACTTCTACATTAGGCATCGTTTACTGACTCCATTTGGAACAGTGGGTCCTGGCTCTTCCTCTCACACACATGCCCTGATACACACATGCTCATGTCCCGTCTCCATCCTCCCAGGACAGTCACATAGTCAGTTTGCTTAGTTCAGTAGCCGTGCTGACATTGTTATGACCTACCTACCGCTACTGCTTAGAGCTGGCTCACATAGTAAACTAGGATCCCTTCCCTCTTCCTGACACCTTTTTCTTTCTTTGGAGTTGATAATTGCTTTTGTTTTTTCTTTTGTTTGTTTAATTTCCTATTAATTTATTAACTCGATGTTCAAAATGGCCAACAGCTATCTAACAAGAGTTATCCAATGAACACCCACTTTCTGTCTGCTTCACTTCTGTGAACAAGTGCTTCATGAGTTTTCTGTTTTCCTCTGACTGGGACGGGCCACCAGCTCTGCCTAGCTCATGACTGTCATCCTGGGTGCTTCCATAATCAGCATTTGGAGGATTCCCTTTGCTTTTGCCTGTTCCATGTCTTCCTCTTTCTCAGTTCACCCCCTCACTTTCCTTGGTATCTATAACCTTCATGAGTTTTGTGACCAACATGTGCGGGAGTAAATTTTTGAATCCTGTGGGTCTTTCTTCCTGGGCTACTCATTTTCCCCCAGAGAAAAGGCTTCCAGCATCTTTTCTGGAAGGTGTAAATCCAGATGCAACTTCCTGGAAGCAGTTGGGAGAAGACGGCTAGGGAACCCCAGTGCTAAGCACACACATGTTCTCTTCTTCCCTGTATCCAGTGCAGACCTCCACCCTCCGCGGCACCTCATACCCCTCTTCCTGATACACAGGTTCCCGTTTATCTACAGGTTTTGGTCCTGGAAAGAAATGGACAGTCGCCACACCATAAGAAACAGAGGCACAGATTTGGGGTCCTAAGTGCCTCTGAGTAACTGCTTCAATTCAATAATCCTTATTTTTGCCCCTTCCCTTTATTTGCTTCCAGAAGTTCCTGATGCTGACAGTTCCCAAGGCTTTTTTAAAAATTTATTTATTTTTATTATTTATTTATTATTATTTCATTAACTATATTTTATTTATTATGCTATTAGAGTTGTCCCAAGTTTTCTCTCTTTGCCCCTTCCTCCTGGTACCCCCATTCCCTCCAGCAGTCCTCTCACTTTGTTCATGTGAACAAAGTGAGACAGAAGCACTTTATCTGTCCTTCCATTCTAAATCATAGCTGTGCTGGATAGAGTAATTTGGGTTGTAGATTCTTGCTTACCATCACCTTGAATACTTCATGTCAGTCCCTTCTAGCTTGCAAAGTTTCTTTTGAGAAATCAGCTGACAGTCTTACAGAAACTCCTTGGCAAGAAATTGTCTCCTTTTCTCTCGCTGCTCTGAAGATTTTCTCTTTATCTTTAACCTTTGGCATTTTAATTATGATGTGTCTTGGTGTGGTCCTCTTTGAGTCCAACTTGTTTAGGACTCTCTGTCCTTCCTGGACCTGTATGTCTATTTCCTTCAACAAATTAGGAAAGTTTTCTTTTGTTATTTTTTTCAAATAAGTTTTCAATTTCTTGCTCTTCCTCTTCTCCTTCTGGCATCCCTATGATTTGGATGTTGATGAGTTTTGAGATGTCCCAGAGGCTCCTTAGTTTATCCTTTTTTAAAAATTCTCGTTTCTTCTTGTTGTTCTGATTGAACGCTTAATTCTTCCTTATGTTCCAAATCATTGATTTGAATCTCAGCTTCATCCCCTCCACTGTTGGTTCCTTGTAGATTTTTATTTATTTCACTGAATGTAAGGTTCATTTCTGCCTGAGTCTTTTTTATGCTGTGTCATACTCAATGAGTTATTTGAGCATTCTGATGACCAGTGTTTCGAACTCTCCATTTCGTTTAGTTATTTTTCTGGGGTTTTGTTCTGTTCTTTCATTTGGGCCATATTTCTTTGTCTCCTTAATTTGGCAGCCTTCCTGTGTTTGTTTTTGTGTTTTAGGTAGAGACTCTTTGACTCCCTATATTAGTAGCATGGCCTATTGTAGAAAAGGCACCTGTAAATTGTGTGGGGTGGAGCCCCAGGTAATCTCCAGGACAGGGCAAACCACTTCACCACTTTGTGGTTCCATGTGGGGGAGGGCTAGGAGAGGGACAATGCCTCTGCCCAGCACTCACCCTGTTTCCAATCTCTTCAGTCTCTCCCTGTATGCAACTGGTGCCCTTCCAGCTGTTGCTCTGTTGCTGAATCCCAAATGGGTAGGTCTGCATAAATTCTAAGTTCATCCAGATCCTTTAAGAGGAGTCTTCTGAAAATCCAGCAGTTTCTTCTGTCACTCTGACTCCCACTGGTTTTTACAGCCAGAGGTTATGGGGATTTATCTTCCTGGCATGGAACCATGGGCTGTGTGGTCTGGCCTGGGGCTGGGATCCTTCACTCCCAAGTATGCCTCCTGATTTTTATCCACCACACATGAATGTAGGAACCACCTGTTCTGCCCCCACCACCTCTCTGCACCACACTGCATCTCTGTGCCTCTCCGCCCATCTCCGCCCATCTCCACATCCCCGCTCCTCCTATCCATCTGGATAGATGTAGCTTCTTTGAACCCTTGGTTGTCAGACTTCCATACAGCTCAATTTTCTGATGGTTCTGAGTGATATCTGTTTTGAAGTCTAGTTGTAATTTTCTCTGTAGTTGTGTTAGGAGGTGAACTGTGTTTACCTATGCCTTTGTCTTGACCTGAAGTTAGTTCCCGAGGCTTTTGATGGTTCTGCTGTGCAAATCAAGTTGGTTCTCAGTTTTCCCAATAGCAGCTTAGGAGTTCTTAATTTATTTCCTGCTATATTGGTTACTACTTGTCCATTTGCTTTCCAGATTCCAAAATTTTATGACTCCTGTCTCTTTTCTTCAATCTCTGTCTTTACCTGGAAATCCAAAATTGTTCCCTCCCAGACATGGGTGCCCTGTGCTGAGAGTGGGCAGGTATCAAATTCTTGAGTCACTTCTCAGCCACAAGAGTCTCTTAGAGAGAAAGGAAATGAACATTTTGGTGTGAAATCAACACAGTTTCTATGCAGGAGTCAAGACAATGAGACCTAGACCACTGGTCACTATCTTCCTGGGCAACCATGAACAAGTCACTTCACCTTTTATGCTGGATCTCAGCATCTCATCATTAAAAACAATGTAAATGTCACCTGCAATCCTGCATGAAGATAATGAGAACCAAATGAGAAGATGGGAGATACAGTTCTCTACATAGTTTTAGATACCACGCAGATATCTGAGGTTCAGGTATCTAATTCAGGAAGTACCTTGTATTTATCTGTGCTAAATCCTCAGGATTCAGAGATGGGCAAAGCAGCTCCCTTTCCCTGGAGAAGCTCAGAGCATAGTAGAGGAGGCAGATGAATAAACAAAGGGTTGCAGGATAGTGGGACAAGTAAGACTGCAGGTTGTAGCTGAGTGCACAACAGAGGGAAAGACCAATTCTGCCCACTGAGGTGGGGGAAAGAGGAGGGCTTCATAGGAGCTAGAAAGGACTGCAGCCATCAGAGAAGAAAAGAAAGACAAAAGGACTAGTATGAGCCAAGGAAAAGAGGCATGAATCTGCAAGGCAGAAGCAGAAAGCTGAGGCATCATGGGGCTGGAGCCATGTAGCTGGATAGGGCCTGGCTTGTGTCTGCCATCAATGCCATGCTCTTTCTGCAAGCCAGAGATGGGGTTTAGCCTCAGCATTGTTGAATCTGTCCCAGGGAAGGTTGCCTTTGGCAGTGAGATGAAAGGTAGCCTAGAGAAGGGCCAGATGGTGCTCAGAGGTCTGTCAGTATGTTCTCATAGTCCACGGGAAAGAGTGATGTGGCATCAAGTAGAGCAGGAGCAGGGGAGTTGGAGAGGAGCTGGTGGGCTTCAAGAGAGATTCAAGAGGCCAAATGATCAGGACTTGGCCATCAGCTGAATGGAGGGGATGTTGAGGAGTCCTGACTGACTCGGGCATCCAGATCAGATGGCTGGCTGCCCTGTGGGGCTACTCCCCAAGTCAGGGGTTACAGCAAGGAGGAACAGGTTGGCAGAGGGAAATGAGAGAAGGAAAAGGGTTTCAATGTGGACATTTGGAGTGTGAGAGGCCTGTGAGACACACGTGGGGATGACAGTGAGGGACTGAAAGCATGAGTCAGGAGAAAAGCTGGAAATACAGCCATCTGGGCATCAGTCATTCAAGCATAACCACCACTGTCACCACCAGCATCACCCCCACCTCTACTACCTCCACCATCCTGATCTTTGAAGACTAGTTCCATTCCTTAACTTCCCAGAAATGATCTCTTCTAGGACAGAGAGAAATCACCTGGGTTCATGCCTGCCCATGGTAAATGTTCAGAAACTATGAATATTACAGCCAACTGGTGACAAATGGACATAAGTGTCAGAAAAACAGAGTCTCTGGTTCCTCACCCAATTCATGCAGTCTGCCCAGGGTATCACTGAGTGATTTGGGCATGCATCCTCAGCCGGGCCCTGTGTCTGCAGAGACTGTAGTCTGCCATCACCTAAGCCAAATATGCTGGGAGAGGATCCACCTTCTTAAAGTGGCCAGACTCTCATGCTCCCCTGCCCATTTTCCTCTGTTAGTGCTGATCTGAAGTCTCCCAGTCTGCTATCTGTCCCCTACTTCGCCTTCACTTACGCTCTCTACTTCTACCCCTGGGGAAGCCCTTCTCCTTCCTCTTCCCCACGAGCCTGACCTTGGTCTTCTGCACCTCTCCAGCCTCACCTGGAACATGCTGTCCCCTGATGCTGCCTCCTCTTGTGTGGCCCTTCTATGCGAGTCGCCTTAGTGATGGTGTGTTTGTGACTTCCTGGGTCCTCCTTCAGGCTCTCTGAGATCCCCCCGGCTGGAATCATTCCCCACCCTCTTGCAGAACCACGTTCTTACTTCCCTGTTAGAGTCAGACTTCAACACGCACTGGTTGTGTGACAATGAGAAAGTTACTAACTTCTCTGAGTCTCAGTTTCTTTATCTGTCAAATGGGAGTAATACCTTCACCTTTTTAGGGTTGTCATTAATCTTGAATGCCTTGAATGACATAATGTAGTTAAATCAACTGGGACCAAGTGTTGGGATACATTTTCTTTTCCTCTCTTTCCCTATACCATAGCCCATCACCTCTAGGTTTTGTTTCGTTATTGTCATATATGGTCTTGTCTAAACTATTCTTATTAGGCACTAGTTAGATAAGAGCAGAGTCTGCATCATATAAGCCTTTGACTCTCCCATAACTCTTTGCCTATAACAAGTGCCCCATAAATGCTGGCTAATGACTGAGTGAATTGATTCAGTGGTATTCAGCAATATCGTATTCTTGCTTGTATGGGAGCTGAGCTTAAAGAAATGAGAAGGTACATTTTATAACCCTTTGTGCATTTCCTGACCAAGGGACACCGATTGGAGTTTCTGCTCCCATCCAACTGTGCAGATATAGCAGGGCTGGCCAAACTGTAAAAGATATCCATAAGCTGTTTCTATTGCACCTTCATGGGCCTAAACTAATCAGGGAAGACTCCCCAGAGAAACAAAGATTAGCCCTCCAGTTCTTCCTCGAGCTGCACATCTGAATCACTGGCATGTGGGGGGCGCAAATTTAAAAACCCAAAGTCCACAGGCCACACCCTGGGCCAATTACAGAAAGGTGTCTGGGCACGGGGCCGACAGCAGCAGTGTTTGTGGGCCCCTGGTGCTCTTGCTTTGCTGAGCTGGACAACATCTGGGGCAGGCGCTGGTGTGAGACACCGGGGCAAGGGGAGGGGCGGGCCTCTGAGGCACAATGGAGAAACCTGCCTTTCCCTCCCTCTGCCTGTGTTCTCTCTTTCATTTATTTATTTATTGTTCACTCCGGCTCACTTTTCCTGCTGATGAGACAGAGCATTTTCCATCCAGCACCTGCATTAATAACACGTGTGTCCCCGGAGAAGACTGTAAGCCTTTCCCTGTTTAGAGCCCCACCATTCATGAAAGGCTGAAGGTGCAGGGAGAAGCCGAGCTGGATTTACACCAGGAACTCCATGTAAAGACAAATGTCAGCCCCCTCCCTACAGGCTGCTGGTGCTCACACCTAGTCATGGAGTTGAGCTGGGTGTAGGATAATAAGAACGTTTTGCTGTAACTGTCAGGTCCTGGCAGAAGCAGCCAGAAGGAAGCAGGAGGAAGAGCATGAGCAGAAGGGCAATGCTGGCCTAGATGCCCTGCTGGGAGGGCTCATAACACCCACTCCTCTTAGCACCTTCCCTCAAGGAGCTGCTTGGGAAACACGGTGGGACCCAAAGATCCTTCCCATGGGGTGACAGCTTGAAGCTGCCTTCAAGGCTCCAGCAACACCTTATCCCAGGGGCCCCAGGACTAGCTGCTTGTTCCTCTGAGGCTGCTCTGGGGCCCCCTACCAGCTGAAGGAATAGCCCCTCTTTTTCAAAATGAGATACTTGGTTCAGCAGCATCCACATCACTTGGGAGATTGCAGAAAATGCAGAGTCCCAGGCCTGCCTGAGAGAGCACCTGTAGGTTAATAAGACCCCCATGACTGAGACACACGTTAAAGCTTGAGAAGTGCCGGAGAGGTGGATCTGGACTTCAAGAGAAGACAAGGAGCTGCAGTAAGACGGGGGCAGGAAGCTGCCATGATGTCAGAGGCTCGAAGCCTGGCTCTGCCCACTACCTCCCAGGACACCTTGGCCAGGTCCCTTCAGCACCCAGCTTCTCCATCTGTGCAGTGAGGACAAGGATGCCTCCATGCAGGATGAGTGACTCAGGGGAACACTGACAAATGTAGGCCATTCTAGTGATGGAGGTGAAAAAACAATACTGATAATAGCAAGAATACATCAGGCACTTAACATGTCCCTGGACTGTGCTAATGGCTTTATGTAAATTGTCTCACTAAACTCTCCTGTTTCACTGAAGCACTGTTATCCCCATTTAGAAACGGGGAAATGGTGGCTCGGGAAGGCATGATAAATAACCTACTCCAGTTTAACAGGTAATGAAGTCTGGAGCCACCACACTGGAGCCTGTATGCTTAGCCATTGTGCATCCACTAAGCTTTCTCCTTCAGACCACCCTGTGCCCCCACTTTTCCCAGAGTAATGAAGAAGGCTTCCCTGCCCTGGGCATCACTAGGCTGTCCCCAAACCCTAGGCATAATGCTATAGGAATGATTGAGCTCACACTACCCCAAGCAAAGAGTAGGGTCCCAGGCTTGCTGGCCCCAGCAGTGTGGGATCTGGTCGCCAAACTCACCCAGTGATGGGCAGGGTTCTGTAAGTGTGGCCTTCTCTCTTCCTCATACAATAACTTGGCTCGAAAGAGAAGAGTATGAGTTCTTTGAAAACTACAGGAGAAACAGAGCCATGGGTATAGTGAACTTTGGAGTCAGAGAGACCAGGATTCAAATTTCAATCTGCCATTTTTATGACCACAGGCAATTTACTTTATCTCTGTGGGCCTGAATTTATTCCTCTGTAAAGTAAGAATAATAAAGACCTGCTTCCTAAATTCATTGAAAACATGACCTATAGTTTGTTTAGAGGCTCTAGGCTAATGCCAAGCACACAGCAGGTGCTCAGTAATAGGTAACTGCACTTCTTTCATTGTTGTCATCATCATCATCGTCATCATAATGATCAGACTCTTCCCTGTGGGTAAGACAGGAAGGTTCTGGTACCAAGGACATCAAAGCAGGATTGGCTTGAGTTCGTCGAGTCCAAAGGCTGTCCTGGGGCTTGAAGGCACCCAGACAGGTGCCCACAGCTGGTCTCCGGGTGTGGAGTGGGCGTGGGTTTTACAAAGCCCTGCAACCAGTGGCCACCTGGTTTGCACAATACCAGAGAGTTGCCAAATTACCAGGAGAAAAATAAATTGTTGTGGTTTTTGTTATTTTAAATCAATTTTGATTGAAATGATTTGTAGAATTGTTTTTCACCCTTTTCTGCCATCCTGAGCAGAGAGCCCTGAACCTTTGCACAGTGAGTTGCAGTCACAGCTTTGGGCAGCTGGCCGCCCTCGCTGTGATGTGGGATGCCCTCAGGCCCCGGGCTGAGCTCGGAGCCAACAACAGATGCACCACAGCTCTGACCTTGCGGTTCAGACACTGACGGCCCCTGTTAAAAAGGAAACATCTGAGCGAGCAGCACATTAAGACATTGTGGTCCATGACCTTTGAGCGAGAATTGATTTCTTGGATTAACAGCAGGTATTTGGCAAGGCCCTGAGGTGGGATGGTCTGAGTTTGAGAAGCAATGAGAAGGGAAAAGAAGGGACTTGCCCTTGGGGCTGCATCTGGTGCAGACAGGAAGGGATTCAGACCATCCCTGTGGATTTGGTAGTTTAGAAGAGGCCACAGTGAGGGTGGCTAAGGGGTGAACTCCCCTTGTCATCACTGAGAATGTTCTGGGATCCAGGAGCAAGATACAAGCGCATATATGAGGGTATACAGAGCAAAGCCTTAAATGCTGGTTAAGGGCCATGAGCCCCCACTTCCCATAAGATAACATCCCCAGGTTCAGCCTCACACACACGGTCCTCTCTTGATCTGCATAGCAGCCTTTATCTCCATCTCTATTTTTATCTATATAAATGGCTCTTTTAAGCCAACAATTTGGATGAAGACATGGAAAGCATGTGCATCAAATTTGCAGATGACTCAAAGCTGGAGGGAATGAGAGAATTAAGGTTCAAGATGATCTCGACAGTCGAGAATGCTGGGTCAAAAGCAACCAGATGAAATTTAACATCAATAAATCTAATGTCTTGAATTCAGGTTCCAAAACTCAATTGCACAAGAACAGGATGAGGGAGACCTGGCTTGACTGCAATTCACATAAAAAAGATCAGGAGGTTTTAGTCTGCCTCAAGTTCAACATGAGCCAGCTGAGTGATGAGTCGCCTGGAGGAGGGAAAGGAAATATACAATAACATTCTGACCCTCATGCTGCATTAACCCTTGGTGATGGGGCTGGGGGCGGGCATTGAGGGACTTTATCAGATAGTCCCCCACCCAGAGGGATGGTAACAAGAGCTAATGCATAGCTCCCTACTGAGCACGCGGGACACAGCAGGGTGGGATAGCTGGCCCAAGGTCACACTACCGGTGGCTGGTGGATTCATGCTCTTGACTGCTCCACTCTGCTGCATCTCCGTTAGACCTTGTCTACTTTCTCTTCCCCATTTTACAGATGAGGAGACAGGGCTGGAACCGTGAGCACAATTTGTTCACAGTCACCCATGAGTGAACTGCAGATTCAGGCTCTCCTGGGACCCTGTCGGTGCCCCTTTCCTCTGCCCTACTGAGTGTTTTCTCTTGAAGAGCCAAAGACTCTGTCAGATTTTGTGTGGCGTTTATCCCACAATGCACTCCACCCTACCCTGCCTTATCAGACAGCGTAAAATTTAGCTTTGTCTTTTGTCAGCCCCAGTCACATTCAAGGATAACATTTCCATGCCTACTTGAACCACAGGGGGATATTTACATGGCAGAGAACCCGAGACCCTCTATTGAGGGTCCCTGTTTAGTTCCTATGTTTAAAAAAATGTTGTTCAGTTAAATTACTTAGTTCAGTTAAACTACTTACGGTCATGCCTCAGCTTCTTTTTAGTTTGCCATAGTTAACCAGGCTTTCATATTAAACAAGACATAAACTGAGTATCTGATATGTGCCAGGAATACGAGAGGGGACCCCCCCAAAACTGGAATTATCTTCTGAAGGGTGGGCCCCTTGTAGTACAGGCTTCTCCTCTAATACATGAGTGTTCTAGGAACCCATCTGTATCAGTGTACCAGCTGGTGTTGTTGTAAGAGGCTGCATTTGGCTTCAATGAATTTACAAGCACACCTGCCCAAACTGCACTGAATGTCCAGCAGTTTTTGACCAAAACTGCATGACTCCCTTGCCCCACCCTCCCTCTTCACCTGATATCCCCCTGAGCAACTTTTTTTGTGTTTCCTAGAATGAAAAAAGTCCTCAAAGGGAAACATTTTGCTGATGTGGAAGAGGTAAAATTAAAAAAAAAAAAACAGTAGAAGCACTAAAAGGCATCAAAATTGACGAGTTCAAAAACTATTTTGAGCAGTGGGAAAAAAGTCTCAGACGGTATACTGCATCATATGGACAGTACTTTGAAGGTGACTGAAGTTTAAGCATATAAGAATAAATACACAGTTTTTTTTACAAATAAATTCCAGTTTTGGGGGGTTCCCTCTTGTAGTGCTGGGTCTTTCACATGTATTATCTCAGTTAATTGTCATGACAACACTGAGGGTAAGTTATTATCATTCCTATCTCAACAATCAGAAAAGTGGCATCATAGGGTGACCAACCACGCCAGTTTGCCTGGGACTGAGTGGTTCCCCAGGACCTGGAACTTGGCATCGTAAAACCAGGACAGTCCCAGACAAACCAGGATGATTGGTCAGCTCAGGCTTAGAGAAGTTAAATAACTAGCCCAAGGTCACACAGCCAGAAAGTGGCTGAGCCAGGCTTTAAAATCAGTTCTGATACCAAATGAGTCTTGCAGCAATAAATGCAAAGTAAGAGTCAATAAAACTCTGGCCAACTCTCTGACCTTTGCTTCAAGCTCCTGGAAGCCTTGTTTTGCTTATTTCCTTATTTTCAGTTCTATGTCAGAAAACCGAGTTTCTATACCTGTGCAACAAGAAGAGTACCTACTCCCCAGGGCTGTTCTGAGTGTTGAGAAAGAACTAGAACAGCGCCCAGTGTGGCAGGCCTTAGGTCACAGAAGGTAACTCAGCTGTAGTGCCGTGATGGGTTAGGGGAGGGGCCGCATGGAAGATGGACATTGATCAGCCTGGATGTGCGGGCGTGACAGGGGGAGGTGAGCTCAGTGGTGAGGGACTCACAAATGAAATCCTTCAAGGAATAAATAAAGGAGTGGAGGAAGAAGAGACAGTGGAAGGCAGACAGGGAGACTGAGTTCCAGCCTTCCAAAGGCTGTCTTGGGAAATAAGAGACTCAAGCTGTGAGGCTCTGGAGGCCCATCCAAAACCAGAAGGCAAAGTAACTGGGAGGCAATTCTGTTCCATATCAGAACTTCCCAGTGGTCAGATCCATGGAAGGAGTTTTTTTCAGAGGAGCTTTCTCTTTCTTCCCGTCCCTGGAGGCATGCAAGGAGAGGCTGGTGGCCATGTGCCGGGATTCGACAGAGGACACTCCTGTTGCGAGTATGAGGCTGGGAAGATAACTCTCAGTTCCCTTCCAACTCCGCAACCCTCCAGCAGGCAGGCGTTGGCTCTCTTCCCTCCCACTGTAAATATTTGTGCATTCCCAAGTTCTGCAGAGGAGCTTACAAAGGTCAGGATGCCAGACAGGCTCGTTTGGGGAAGAGTTTGCTTAGTGTTTCTTTAGGCTGTGTTTCCAAGACTTCTTGTCATCTGTGTCTGGAGTGGACACAAGCTGCAGGGTGTGTGTGTGTGTGTGTGTGTGTGTGTGTACGATTGTTCAAGAGGAAGAGATATAAATGATAAATGAAGATCATTCAAGAATGTGGAAGCAACAAACCCCCACCCGCACCAGGCAATGACACTTCCTCTACGTGGCCACAGTGAGTCGGAGTAGCAGACGCCTTCCCATGCTGCCTCTCCTGGTGTCGGGTCAGGGCTGCATGGGGTCTTTCGTCCCATGGCATAGGGCTTTCTGGTGGGAGATGGAAGGGTGGTTCCACTCACAGCACTGAGACAAATCCCTTGGGTTTGATCCAATACCTGCTCATGCAGATGGGGGTGGATGTGGAAGGGGAGTTATAAGTCCTGTTTTGATGCTCTCAGCTGGACGGACTGTTCAGCTCCTTCTGTAGGAGCCAGTACCAGGTCGGGGTGGGGAGATGCTAAGATCACATGGTGGGTGAAATTTGGAGGAGAGTCTTATTTTTTGTGAGAATCACAGCATGTTTTTATCACTGGTCTCTGGTTCTGCACACTCTGACTCCTCTGCCATGTTGTCATTCTCCTAGGAGCCAGTCTGAGCTGGTCACTTCCCCACACCTCTCAAAGGAACTCCTCCCCACTGTCCGCAAAGGTGCCCCACTGTTTCACAGGTGTGCTTTCCTGTACGCTGTTGCCTTGTCCGGGGATGGTATTCCTCTCTCTGGGCTTTTTACCGCATCTAAAAATGGGGGTAAAAATAGCATCTGCCTCAGGAAATTCTCATGGGGACTCAATAAGTTCGTACATGTAGGGCCCTTAGAATAGTGCCTGGCATTTTGGGGAGACTGTGTTTGTCATCACTCTATTATGATGGTCGACTCCGACTCATTTTGCACAACCCCAGGTCACCTGCTCTGTGCAGCCTTCCTTGTCCTCTTCAGACAAAGTTTTGTTTCTCTTTGGTTTTTGCTGTTTACTTTGGGTTTTATGACATCAACACTACTTTGGGGACATTTGGTTGTAATTATTAGTGTACGTGTTTATCTCTCCCACTGGACTGAGGGGCTCCCTGGAGCAGGCAGGGACAGGCTGCCCTCAGCTCTGTGCCTGGCGGCCAGCACAGTGTCTGGCACCTGGAAAGGGCTTCAGAATCGCTGCCCCCAAATGAATGGAAGGAGGGATAAATTAGAACCACTGTCCGGGGTTCCCAAGTGCCACCCGTGCTGGGTTAGCCTCAGAGACCCCAGTCCTTTCTGCATCCCCACTCCTGACCCGCCTCTCCTCTCCACCCTGTGGAAAAGATATCTCATTTTCCCACTTCCCTAAAACGTTTTGGATTTGGAAAATAGCAATGGTTTAGGAAAATGGGTAATTACCGAAGGCTCAATCACGGAAAACATGTAATCCTGGAGTCTTAGCGAAATGTCAAGGACTTGATTACAGCAAGCCCAGTCCCTGGTGATCTGAAGGAAATATGGCTTGTTTGTCCTAGAGGGGATGAAGGATCACTTTTTATTTACACAGCAGCCTGACTAATCCCTTCTGACAATAAGGGAAGTCATTCTGCTGGGCTGAAGCGTTATTTCAGGGCTCCCTTAAGGAAGAACTATCTTCTACTCAATTAAAGCCAAACCTGAACTTGCTCTGACCCCGTCATTCCATGGCCAGGGAAGCAGGCTTGGCTTCTTCCAGCGGGGTGGCTGCCCGGGCTCCAGGCCGAGCTCTTTCTCATCAGGACGTCTCAAACATTTATTGGGGGTGAGGAACAGAGGGTAGAAACCATCCCTGCCAGTCTCCTCCAGCCTGGCCGGGCCTGGGTGCTGGGAAAGAAAGAGGGCACAGAAGAGGGGCATGGACAAAGCCTCCCAGCACTGCAGGTCCCTCGGGACCACCTCTGCCTGCAGCTCTGGGTGGGGGATCAGCAGTCAAAATGGATGAGCAGCAACCTGATGGTAGGTGGAGGCTTGAAAACCCCCAAAACTCGGCTTCCCTTCCCTGTTCTATGTAGATCAGTGCCCCCAGCTCTGGACCTGCCTGCCAAGCCCCTCCTCTGTCTGCAGGAATGAGCGGCACCATGATGCATGACCTCACTGGGAAAGCTCACAGGAGTCTCGCCTCTCCTCTCCCTCAGCCCCACTCACCCCCAGGGGGTCTGGAAGGAGAGAGCTTACCCCTCCGACTGCTGTAGAAAGGGGTATGTTAGCTGAGAGGATCATCTATGTAGGAAAGTGTAATTTTCTTCCTGCTCTTCTCAATTACAAAATAATAAGATTGTTAAAAATCCAATAACGTGAATGTCAATATTGGCAGGGACAGCCGCAGGAAATTTAATTGCACAATGGGTGCCAGTTAAAAATGGTATGTGTTCTTCTCGGCTTTTCTTCATTCTAATTAGGATAAAATTTACTGATCCTACAAACTCACAAACAGAGGCTTGTCACTGGGCCAGGAATGGGTCCTAACGACATTGGCTGCCTTCTCTCAGTCCCTGGCCTTTTCTTCCTTCCTAAACATGATCTTGATTGGGACTTTTAGCTGGTTGTGAACATCAGCTCTCCAGTCTCTCTGCCATGTCAGACGACCAGATGTTTTTTATTTGAGAGCAAATTGACACATTAAATTACACTGTGCAAACATTAAAGCCAGCCCCGGGTAAACAGGCAGAGATTCATTGAATTTTATGGGTCACAATAATGTTTATGTAATTTAACAAATTCCTGTCCTGCTGCTGAATCTCTCCAAGAAGTATTAATTTAAGAAAGATGGGCCTGCCCAGAGGCTCCCCGTGGCCTCCACCCCATCTCCGCCTCTCAGAACTCTTGCTGAGGCCCAGCAGGCTTAGATCAGGCATCAGAATTTCCAAGCTGAGTGAGGAATCGCTGTTGGGTCTCACTTGGTCTTGAAGACATCTCCTATCTGTCCACGTGGAGCCTTATGAAACACTCCTGGCCTGGACACCCATGGGGTGTGCCTGACCAGGATCTATCCATTCCTTCTCTTGACAACAGCATTGTGATTTTTCTCTAGGAACAAGTTTTTCTGTCTCCTTATCAGTTTCCAAGTTCCCTTTGGGACAGAATCCACTCCATAGCCTTAGAGATGGGCACGTGATCTAGGCCTGGCCAGTCAGAGTATTCCATCCAGCCCCTGGCTGGTGATTGGTTCAGTGAGGGGAATGTGATCAAATACAGACCAAGGAGCAACAACCTTAGCACTTCTGCAGAAACTGACAGGATAAGGAGCTCCCTTCCCACTGGTGTGGTTAGGTGGCAAAAGGTAAACTGGGAGCTTCTGGGCACTGTTTGCCACCAGTTTGAAAAAGCCTGCCCAGGAAGGAGGCCAACGCAGAAGAAAGTAAAAAGTGGAAAAGTGCAAAATCCTGAGGAGCATTTTGAGCCCCAGGATTCAGCTGTCGTTGAAGTCTGCACTTGGGTGTTTGGTTATATGAATTAACAAATCAGCTCTTTCAGTTAAGTCAGGATGAGTTGAATTTGTGTCACTTGTACCGAAGTGTGTCGCTCAGTGAAGCGAGATTAGCCCGGACCTCTCCGTGGGGACCACTGTAGAGGCTAGGTCCCACCCCCACACTTCCCACAACACTGGCATCAGCCCCATGGACTCCATTCTTATCTCTGGCTCTCTAGTGCTTTCCTAGGACTCCCGCCACCCTCTACTCCAGCCAGGTTGGGCTGTTTCTAAATATGCCCCACACTTCTCTCCCTGCCTTCTCTTACTTTCCTCTTATTGCATGTCATGCCATTCCCTCCATCTACCTACCCACCCTTCAAGGGCAAGTTTAATTCTCTTCTCCACAAGAAATCCGCCCTACCTATTCAGAAACCACTCCTCTGAAATGCCACACTTCTTGGCCCTCAATTACACAAATAAAAGACCAACTTCTTGTATTACATGACTGTTTCTTTTCTTTTGTTTCTTTATAGCCAAAAAATTCCTGGTACAATATAGGTCACATGAAATCATAGATTATTAGTATTTGAAAGTATCTTAGAGACTATGAAGACTACCTTGTCCTCACAATTTACAGTTGAAGAAATGGAGGCCCAGAGAGGTGAACTGACTCGCCCAAGGTCACACAGCTAGTTTATGGTCAGGCCAAAGGTAAAATTTCAGCTGAATGCTCTTTCTGCATCATCAAGCTCCATCATCAATTTGGTTGATTTATTTTTCTGTTGAGTATGTATATGGCTTGAAGAGGATTGGCATCTTACCATCAGTTAATGGCACTGAGTCAGCACATACAGAGGCAAAGAATGGTGGACTTGACCAAATCAAAAGATCTGGTTTCAACTTCTGGCTGGGCTATGTGACCTTAGAAAGGTCCTCTCACCTCTCTTTTCCATTTCACAGCTGCAAAATGAGAGTCTTGACCTAGGTCTGAGGGCAAGTAAGCTTGACTTGTGACCCTTCTCCTATGGATCACGGGAGCCGTCCACAGAGCCGTGTGGCAAGGATCTGAGGGAGCGCCTGGGCTCAGGAGGAAAGAGGGCCGCCGCCTATCGGCACGGGCTCCCTCGAGTCCGATAGAGTGGCTGGGGGCCGGTCAGCAGGCATACCGGATGTTTTCCCTGCCTGGGCTAGAGGATTTTCCTATTCTGCCACATTTTAGGTTGTTTACATCCCAATGAGAATGCAAACAGAGCACATATCCACTGCAGACCCCCGTCAGGCTCTGTCAGCTGTGGGCTGCTCTCTGTGTATAGCTTTCCAATGCATATAGACCACAACACATCTGGACCCCAGAACCCATACTTCTACCCAGCAAAAGTTCACTTGGCCCCTGCCCTAGATCCACTCAGCAGATGAAATCTGCAGTGTGAACTTGGGGGTTCAGTCTGGATGTGTCAAGTGGCTGAGAAGAGGCACTAGGTGGTGGGGGAAAGCTGACGGTGGGGGAACTCTGGAGTCTGAGAGACACATTTCTACTTCTGCAGTGCTCATTATCTGGCAATATACACCCTCCTGACACCCAAGGGGAGACAGGGACCTGGAACAAAGGACCTACAATTGTGGTTCCCCTCGAGGGCCAGGGGCCAGGAGACAGGGGTTGCCTGGGGGGTTCTAGCATGTCAGTCTGCTCCTGTGGGTCCACCTCCCGAGGTGTCAGAGAAGTTCCCAGATTGAGGCATATGCTCTGCCCTGGGTCTAGGAGCCCTTTCTTCCTCACTTTGCCCATTGTCTAAGTGGAGATAATAGCCCTAATACTGCAAGGTTGTGATGAAATTACCCACAGAAATAATTTGTTTGAAGTGCTCAGCAGGACCTCATAGGTCCTGGGCTATGGACTTTCCTCCCTTATCCCAACTCCATTTTCTTCCAGTCTAAGGAAGTTCAGACATTCATTTCATAGGCCTGCCCCTGTATGCTGGGTGTTAGAGAAGCAAAGATGAGCAAGAAACAGATTACTTGGCTTTTGTTCAGTTGCAGGTCACAGGAATAGAATACAAAGCCATTATAGAAAAAAAGCAGGGAGGGGGATCTATTGGGTCATAGAAGTAACTGCCTTCAGGCACAGCTGCATCTAGAAAACCAAATGATGGCATTGGCTCTCTCTCTCTCTTTCTCTGTCTCCCTCTCTCTCTCTGTCTCCCTCTCCCAGATGGGTTCTCTTCACATCACAGGCAAATGGATATTGGAAACCCCTGGCAGTTTAGCAAACCCAGAGCTGATGGCGAAGAGACTTCTGATTGGCCTGGCTTGAGTTGTGTGCCCTGAGGGATCCCATCACCACGGTTACCCAGGGGTATTCTGATTGGCTAGGCCTGGGTCATGTGGCCAAGGAAAAGGCAAGATCAGCCCCAGTCACTCCTCATGGAAAGAGTCCCTCTAGGAAGGCAAGTTCTACTGTCAGGAGAAACAAGTAAGGGCAGGTTGCTGGATGAGCTAAAACCACAGGTGCCTTTACAGCATGGCTTCTGGAGAGGAGGCATGCCCTCTTTTAGGGAAAAGATTGGGAGGCACACTGGAGTCCCTCTGGCCTTCCCATGGGATTTCAGATACAGTGGACCCTCCTGTCCCCCTGGCTAAGCAGGCTGACCACAGCTCGTTGGCATGGAGTCCCCGCCTGCGGCCCCGTCCAGAGGCAGGGAGCCAGTGGCAGTGTAACCAGAGGTCCCTGGGTCTCTACTTTTCTCCAGAGAACATAATGACACGATGCTGACCACACAGGCCTTGGACCCGGGCCCAGTGGCAGAGGCTTCTGAGGATTGTGGTTTAGTTCTTGCCAATGTCAACTCCTTTCTGTCTAACTTTAGAATCCCAGGGTTGGCTTCCCTTGCATCAAAGCAGTCAAAGTATTCAACTCCAGAGGGTGTGTATTTTTTAAACAACAACAACAACAACAACAAAATCAAAACAAAACCAGAAAGAGAAAAAAAATCCAAAGATCTTTCAGAGTCAAAGAGACTCAGCACACAGAACCCTGAACTTCGCGGAAATGCCCAGTGACTGTGGTCAGCCCAAATTAAACATATCTACTCTGTTTTTAAAGCTAAAAAAAAATTCTAAATAACCTTTAATTAGTAGACCCACTTCTTTCCTTCCCATCAAAGCCGAGTGTTGCATGAGAGCTACATTTCCTAAAAAGGCCTGGGGCTGGAAGCTGGGCCCCCTCACCCTGCAGACTGCAGTGCCCCCCGAGCAGCGTTCCCATCTGGATTCCGGGGAGCGGGCACTGGGGAGAGCGTGCCCAGCAGATGGGACTGAGGTGAGGAGGCCTATGGGGCCCCAAACCGGTCCGTCCCCACTCTGCCCTTGTTCACTACTTGAGCAAACTTGAACAAGCGCCCTAATCTTTCCGGGCTCAGTTTCCCCAACCATGAAGGGAGGGTGCCCATGCCCAGCCAGCCCACCTCATGCTGAAAGATGTGGGCATTTAAAAACACCCCAGACCCTCTACAAAACAATGAAATTGTTGCTAATCTATCAAATGCTTCGATCACCACCCACCATTTTTTCTGTTTAT
The DNA here is from genome assembly GCF_004126475.2 of Phyllostomus discolor. NCBI lineage: Eukaryota > Metazoa > Chordata > Mammalia > Chiroptera > Phyllostomidae > Phyllostomus > Phyllostomus discolor. The sequence continues at coordinate 118,566,667 of NC_040903.2, read as the reverse complement.
TTAAGGATCTCTTCCCCTTATTTTCTGTCTTGGTCCATGTCCTCGGTTCTCCTCTTCCTCCTCGGTCCCCTCCTCTCTTGTCCTGTGGGCACGTCATCCGTGATGTGTGAGCAACAGCAAGCTCAAAGGGAGGCTGCGCAAAGGTGTGGCTGGTCCTAGGGAGGACATGGGTTTCCTGAAAGGGCTGAACTGGGTTTGCGTGGCCGTCTCACTTGGTGACTCTGTTTGTTTACCCTGCCCAGGTCCTCAGCCTCCTCCCGCCGCTTGGACAGAAGGGCTGTAAGAACACATTAGTCCTTTTAAACCCGACTGGTGGTGCTGCCCTCCAGGAAAACTTTCCTCTCCCAGCTGCCCAGGTTGGCCAGACAACTTACTCTCTAACGGGGGGTCACACATCATCCCAGGGGAGTTGTTATTCTTTCTGAAGGCCATGGCAGCAGAGGGAGAGGGAGGAAACTTAAAATAAAACATACACACTCACGCATGTACTCAGACACACGACCAGCATGTAATGCTGATGGGCTCACACAGACTTCGGGATTAATTTATAGATGCTTCTTGAGCTCTGGTGACTCACTCTGGCAGCTAGAGACAGGTTCACGCCCTGGGCTCCCAGTCCGCTGAGCCTTTGCTTCCTCTGCCCCAGCTCAGCAGAGGGAAAAGCCCTGACAGGGCTGCAGGCCCGGGGTGGCCCGGCCGAGGCCCGTGCGCTCAAGGCCTGGAATGTCGGTGTCCTATTGACGTTTTTAACTTCCTTTGTTGTTTGGGGGGTTTTGTTTTGTTTTGTTTTTTTAACTGAAGCAAAATTTACGTACATACAGTGACATGCACCTATCTTTAGTATGTAACCCAGTGACTTCTGGTAAACATATATACCATGTCAACCAAGATACAAACTTTCCACTGCCCCAGGAAGTTCTTTTGGGTACCCACCCAAAGACACTGCTCTTCTGATGCCTGTCAGCAACTGGAGTGTGGCCTCTTCTAGAATTTCATAGAAAAGAAATCATACTATATTTGTTCTTTTGTGTACTGTTTTCATGTAACATAATGTCTGTGAAATGCATCCAGTTCTTGCTGACTCCCATTCCAGCATATAAACATTTCGCCATTTTTTCATCTAGAGTCTCTGTTCACGGGTATTTCCGCTTCCGGTTTGGGGCTGGTGTGAAGAAAGCTGCAGCGAGCATTCATGGGCAAGTCGTTGTGAAAGCACAGGTGCTTTCATTTCTCTTGGGTGAACACCTAGGAGTGGAATTGCTGGGTCAAAAGAAGGCAAACCGTTAAATTGACAAGAAATTGATAATTAGAGGGTTGCGCCATTTTATGCTCTCCCCAGCGATGTGTGAGGGTTCCAGCTGCTCCTCATCCCCACCGACACTTCTCATTGCCTGCCTTCTCCATTTAGTCCATTCTGGTGTGTGTGGTAGCGGCTCACTGGGGTCTTAAAGTGCATTTCCCTGGTGACCCATAATGTTAAGCATAGTTTTCTGTGATTATTTGTTAGTCATCTACCCTAAGGTCACAAACATTTTCTCCTATATTTTCTTTTAAAAATGGTGTAGTTTTAAATTTTACTTTTACTTTTATGACCATAATATACCTCAAATTAATGTTTGTGTGTGGAGAGAGTTAGAGTTGTAAGTTTATTTTTACCATATACTTATACAGTTGTTTAGTATTTGTTCTAAAGACTTTCTTTGCTCCATGAAATTGCTTTGGCACTGGGGTTAAAAAATAATTCAGTTTCTGGTCTTTCTAGTCTCTTCTATTTATCTGTCTTTTCTTTTGCCAGTACCACACTGTCTTGATTTAGCTTCATGGAAACTCTAGAATGGGGTGGCCCTAAGTTCTCTAAACTTGCCTTTCTCTAGCAATAACATTTTCACTGTTCTATATCTTTGCTTTTTCATAATAACGCTTAATATCACATTTTTGTCATTTTCTACAAAAACATTTGGTGAGATTCTGATTGGGTTGCTCTGATGTATAGATAAGTTTGAGAACAACTGACATCTTAATGATATTAAGTTTCATTAACATGGAATATCTCATCATTTATAAAAATCTTTTTAAATGTCTTTCAGCAAAGTTTTGTCATTTTATGACAAATATCATTCATATTTTGTTAAATTTATTCCTAAGTATTTTGTGCTTTTGGATATTAATGTAAAAAAAAACTTTTGAAAATTTTATTTTCCCTTTTTCTGCTAATATATAAAAATGCAATAAGTTTTTGTATAAAGATCTTATATCTTATGGTCTTGCTAAATTCACATATTAGTTCTAGGAGCTGCTTTGTAAATTACTTAGGATGTTCTACCTAAAAATTCACATTGTCTATAAAAACAGTTTTGTTCACATTTTTATGGCATTTATTTATTTATTTCTACCTTATTGCACAGTCCGTAAATGCTAATACAATGCTGAATACAAGTGGCAAGAACAGACAGAAAACATGCCTTATTTTCATCTGAAGAGGGATACATTTAATATTTTACATTACTTACATTTTTCAGAGTGAGTTTTTTATAGATATTCTTTATGGAATTAAAAAAGTTATCCTCTATTCCTAGTTTTCTGAGATTTTTTTAAAATTGTGAATGAATGTTGAAGTTTGCCAAGTGCTCATGTGGATTTATGGAGATGATCATATAGTTTTTCTCCTTTATTCTCTGAATGCTGTGTAAATTACATTGTTTGTTTTTCCCAGTGTTATGCCGGCCTTGCATTTCTGGGACAAACCCCAACTGGCCATGAGTTTTATGTTCCTAGGTTCATTTTGTGAATATTTTGCCAAAGTTTTGTATCTGTGTTCATGAAAAATACTCATCTGTGTCTTAATCCATTAAGATGGTTATAAAAAAAACAGCAGAGACCGGGTGGCTTAAACATTTATTTCTCGCAGTTCTGGAGTCTGGGGAGTCCACGAGTAGGGCCTGGCCCATCCGCTGTCTGGTGAGGACCTGCTTCCTGGTCCACAGATGGCAGCCACCTTCTCACAGGGCAGGAGAGCACTCTCTGTGTCCCCGTTGTAAGGGCACTAACCCCATCCATTGGGGCTCTACCCTCATGTGCTAGTCATCTCCCAAGTTCTCACCCCCTAATGTCATCACATTAGGGTTGGGATTTCAACACCTGAATTTTGAGGGGACGCAAACTTTCAGTCTATAACAATCTGTAATTTTCTCTTCTCTGTCTTTGTCAATTTTGGCAGCAGAATTATGTTAGGCACATAAAATGAGCTGGAAAGTATTTCCTCTTCCTCTATTTTCTGAATTTGTATAAGATTGAATTATTTTTTCCCTAAAACTTATAATGCAATTAGTGAGTGAGACCATCAGAGACTGGAGGTTTCTTTGTCAGAAGATTTTTTGTAATGAAGTAAATCTTTTCAATAAATATAGGGCTGTTCAATTTTTTTTGTCTCTTGTGTTGGTTTTGGTTAAGTTGTGTCAATCAAATAATTTGTCCATTTGATAGCATAATGCTATTCATAATATCCTCTTATTTTCCCTCAATTTATACTGGACATAATACATGACAGAGACTCTAGATTCTGTTATCTTCTTCTGAAGAATGTTGATTTTTTTTCTGGCTGGCAGGTATATTACTGGATGATCATTTTGAACTCATCAAGGTTGGACTTGGTGCTTTCTTAAGGCATGCAATATTTGGTTTACCTTAGTCTATGTAAGTCCTTTAGTTCTGGGACATAGATGTTATTCTGCTAACTTTGTGGGACTCAGATTCCAAATTCTATATCTCCAGCTGCATGTGGCCCACACCTGAAATCTCTGCTCATCTTCTATAGGCTTCTAGTAGATGCTCCCACCGGGCTTCTTGCTGTCACCCCCATGAGCACACGGTTTGGGGGTCAGTCAGGGTTTGAAAGTAGCTTACATGCAGATTTGGGGCTCTCCTCTCAGAGTCCTCTCCTGTCCAGGATTTCTGTCCTGGGCCCTAGCTCCTCTGGCAGACTTGAGGTGCAACCCAAGTGTGCAAATCTTGTGGACACCCAAGATCAGCCATACTGCTTTCCTACTTGAGTTCTGACTACCTCATACCATGCAGACAGGGTGCAGCATCATCGGGGAAAGTCATGTAAACATGAATCACATCTTATACCAGATGAGGTTATCCTCTTCCAAGGGTCAGTCCCACTGCATTTTCTCCCCAATATTGGCAGCTCTCCCATGCTTTCAAAACTTAGGGTTTTTTCAAAAATATTTTGTTCTTATATTAAAACTATTTTTGGGGGGAGAGTTATTCAACACAAGCTACTCTGACACTACCAGCATCAGAACTTAGCCACTTTACTATTAAAGTTTGGGGAAAGTGACCCTCAGAGAGGAGTAGTGATCTGCCCAATGTCACATAGTAGTTATTGGCTGAGCCAAGTTCAGCAACCACATTTTCTGGCTTCTCTCACTGTATCTTTGATGCTTCACAAGGGGCTATTGAATGAGCTTCATGCAGCCTCAGGGAGACTCTCCGCAGGCGTAAGGTAGAAGGCAAAGAGAACATGAAAAATGAGGAGGCCAAGTAGTCTAGGTCATTTGAGACCACTGCAGAGCCAGGTAGCAAGTCCCAGAGGCAGAGGCGCAGCCCACCAGCAGGCTGAGGGGACCAGGATCTCACGTGGCTTCAAGACCCACTGAGAGGCCGCCACCTGCCCAAAGTTATATCTGTTGTCCGGACCCACCAGCACCTGAGTCTCAATCCATTCAGAACTAAACCATCATGATTTTCTTCATTTATGATGTATTTTTTCTTGTGTTTCTTACCATCCATCTCCCTGCATAAACTGACACAGATCCCACATCCTGAAGTCTGTCTCCCACTTCTGACCTCTCTGACTTCTGCTTTTATTTCAGGTTTACTCCCTTCTCCTGGGTCATTGCTGTTGAGTCCTGCTGTTGAGTCCTGACAGGTTGCCACTCTGATGAACTCCCACCTCACCCTCCCTTCAACCTCACTATGGCCAGAGTCTTGTTTTCCCTCCTAAAATCCAAAATATGGCTCTTTCCCTTCCTGTTGACACAGGGTGTTTACAGCCTAGTGGGGAAAACAGACAAATTAACCATGGCTACAAGATGATAGAGCACATAGTAATGGTGAACTTGGAGCACACTGGGTCCCCTGTGTGGGCCACCCCACCCTCTGCTGAAGAGGTCTTCTGCAGACACACTGCAAAGGGGGCGAGCTCCCTCCACCCCTCCTGGCCCGACCCCACCCGGCCCCACGCCTCACCTGCACACAGTCTAAAACTTCACATTTTGGCTTCAAAGGGAAAAAAATCCTAAACTTACATTTTCAGAAACACAGAGAATGAAGAATAAAAAAGGCAATAAATATTTAAACATTTGAAACAATTACTACTTTATAATAAAGTTCACACGTTAAAAATAGGGGTAAGACTTCCTCCCAGCCCTCCTCTCCAAGATTCTCATTTTAAAAGTAAGGGCAAAGATTGAGTTAATGGCTTTCAAACTTCAGAGAGTGAGTAGGGCAGAAAGCAAGATGTTGGACAAGATGCAGAGCTGCTCTGCACCTGTTTCCTCCTCTTTAAGGAAGAAGCTACTCATTTTCATTCTCGACAGCTCACGGGGTTGCTGCTCGTTGCAAATTAGACAACAAATGCAAAAGCCCTTTGAGAAATTTGAAGTGCTATGACAAAAGGAATTACTATACCAGACACATTGATGTTCATTGCACCTCTCCTAAGAGAAATCTCTTGCTTCAGTCCTCCCGGGCTGATTAATATTCCAGAGACAAAATAATTTGAAGAACTGAGGTACAGACAGGCCCGGAAGATGGAAATCATCACTGTTTCCAGGAGACAACGGGAGTCACCAGTATTTCTAGGAGGCAACAGAGCAGCAGGGAGATGCTCTTAACCTCATCTGAGTGTCCACGATGGCAAGTGCCAGGCAGGCCGTGAACGGGGACCGGAGACCTGGGCCGCAGCTGGTCCAAGTACTGAGGCCCTGGCAACGACCACGTGCCCACACTGGAGGGAAGCATGGTGGGTCCCCGCCCCCCACTGTGGCACCTTGGGCAGTTTCTGATCCCTCTCCATTTCTCCCTCTGTCCCAGAATTGTTGAGAGGGCGAGATGAGATCGAGGACACAAAAGTTTTTATCAACTATAAAAGCTTTGGACATTTATGGTGTTGTCATCGTCACTCGAGAGGCTTGTGCTTTAGTGGAGTAAGTGCATCTGTGCACCAAAGGCCTTTGAAGGTGTGCGAAGTCCAGCAGGCCTTCGTTGGGCCTCACCCTGAGCCAAGCTGGAGTGTGGTTTTCATCAGGAAGGCTGGCGGGAGACCAGGCGCCACGCAGCTGGTGGAGCCTCAGGACACAGCCCCAGCCCCAGCCCCAGCCCCAGCCCTGTGGGGACAACCTGCTGCTGAGACCTCCTGACTCCTGTCCTTGCCCTTCCAGTCCCGTTTCCACCTGGCACTTGGCCTTGGGGTAGCCTTTGGGAGGAGCACTTTTCCCCCTCTTTTTCACTGGAGACTGTTAGGAAAGGCAGACAGGATTCAGATTCCTAACTGGAACTCCAGGCTGCCTCCTTAATTGATTTCTTTTGTTTCCTCCAGTCCTCAAAAATGTGTCGACATCCATTTGGAGCTGCCTTCCGCCAGGCGCACACTAGCTAGCCAACTTCTTCAATTAATGAGCTGAGACTGAAATCGAAAGCCTCACTTTTCACAGCCACGGCAGGGGGTTGACCCTGCTGTGCTGATAAGAAAAAAAATGTTGTCAGTGCTATGTCTGTGCAATATAAATGATTAAAAAGTGGGCATGTCAGCTTGCGTTATCACTGGCGACTATTGTTTTGGCGGTGGCCAGACTTCCCCCTTCACTCACCTCTGAACTTGACTTGCTTGCTGCTTGTGCCTTTGCTCAAGCTGTGCCCCCCCCCGCCCCCCCAGCCCCCCACAACCGCCTAGCATGCCTATTAAAACCCAGCCAGGCTTCAAGGCCCAATTCTTGGGCTTTCTCATTCAGTCACCAAACACTTATTGAATGCCTACTGTGCACTGGACTCGTGTTTTTAGGTATTCATTCTATAAAAACTTATCAGGCAACTTGGCCCTTCCCCACCATATATAGAGGACCCCTGGACAAAGACAACCAGGTGTGGGGAGGGAGGGAGGATTGAATCGGGAGGCAGGAGGTGGGTAGGGCAGGGGAGAGTAATGGGGGAAAGTGAGGACACCTCACTTTTAACAAAATGCTGAAAACAAAAACAAACAACACAAATAAATTTTAACCAAAAATGCTAAACACAAAAACAAACAATCCAAACAAACCAACAAAAAACTTGTTAGGTGAATAAGAGAGACACTGCTCTCATCCTGATGGAGCTCAAGGTCTTCGAGGACCACAGACGATGTAACAGGTAACTCTCACGTGACGTGGTGGCTGCTAGGCAGTGACAGACATGTGCCAGAGTGTCATGGGGGTACTGGGAAGGGCAACCGACTTCTGGCATAAGTGCTAGAATTTTTAAACATTTTCATAAAGAAAAATTTCAAATATAGACAAAAATTGTATAATGAACCTTTATGCACCTACGCATTGCGCAGCTTTTATACCTATCATCTCACCACCTGTCTTTTCACCTGTACTCCTGTTTCCCCACCACACTCCTTTGACATTGTGAAGGAACTCTCAGGCAGTGTGGTATTTTATTCATGAGTTCACAGTTCTTATCTGCACCCCTCATTGGCTTCACTCCAGCATTATGTCGATGAGGGAGCCATCAAAGTGTCAAAGGAGCTTGGAATTGACTGCCTTTGACATCAGACAAAGCTGAGTTTAAATCCTGCCTCCTACAACCACACACTGTGTGGCATTGGTCAAATTACTTAACCTCTCTGGGTTTCACCTCCTTCACTTACAAAATAAGGATAATAAGACTTATCAGAGTTGCTCTGATAATTACATGAGATAAAGTATGTGAAGTGCCTAGCGTGATACCAGACGCCTGGTAGGTGTTCTGTGAATATCTGCCCTGGTCCTGGCTTTCCCGAAGCAGCTGAGCACGTTCGACTCAGAGCATTCACCTCTGACTTCTAAGATGTGACCAGAAGTTCCGGGAGAGCAGACACCTGAGCGGCACAGTGTAGGCGCAGCCTAGACAGAGGCCGCAGTAAGCGCTCTTTGAGGTCAGCCTCACTCCCCTATTTTTTCTGCAACGCGGGCCATTCACTAGCACTTTCCCGCCAGCGTGTGGTTTCATGAAGATAGGTGTCGATTAGGTTTTGCAAAGTTCAAGTCATGAAGTTAGCTGTTACTTTCACATCTCACAGAGCATCGGGAAGGAGGGTGCACTTGGCAGAGAGGAAGGTGCGCCCCCAAAGCGAGTCCCCTCAAGCTTGCTTTTAGAAGGCTTGACCTGCTTCTGGCGACTGTCGCAAAGCACCAGGCTCCCCCCACTCTGGGTGGCAGCCGGCAATCAAGCCCCAGTAACGCAGACAAATGTGGCTGACGCCGGAGAGGAGTCAAGGGCCTGGCTGCGACGTCTGGGCCGGCGTGGTCTTGGACCTCGCTGTGTGTTTACAAGTTTCCCTTTGACGATTCAGTTTTGAAGATGGGCTTCATTAAAGGGCAATTATAGGTTAAGTAACTCGTTGGCTCACTGCCTAATGTGGAAAACTCGACTGTAACAATCAGATAATTCTGAGATTAAGCAAGACAGCAATTGCTACTGAAAGAAAAAGCTTAGCAAGAGGATAAAAGACTCTCCCCAGTCATGACCTCATCCCAGCTGCCCCGTCTGGGCAGGAAGTCTGAATCCAAGGGGCCAGAAGGCTCTGGGAACCTCTGGCATTGGGGGTGACCTCTTCTGGGAAAGAGGACCATGCAAGACAAAGTGCCTTCTCATCAGGGCGATGAAATGCCCTCTTCCAAATGGGCTCAAGTTCTGGAGGCTTCTCGCCGAGTACCGAGGGCCAGCCTGCTGGTCTCTGCCTGGGCCTCCGGATTCGCCCTTTCCAGCACACCTTTGCTCGTGTCCTCCACTCTCCCCACCATACCCCTAGAATAGAATGCCTTCTCCTTTCACTTCGCTATCAGAAGCTTCTCTAAAGCTTCCCTGACCCAGAAAGAATGACCCACCTCAAATTCCTGGAGCTCTTTATCACAAATGGGAAGCTCTTTATTATGTGTCAGAAAACCCCACCCAAAACAGAAAGGGGGATTTAGTGGCTCACGTCACTGACATGCCCAAGGATGTCTGGCCTCTGGCGAGACTGGCTCCGCAGGCCTCACACAATGCCTCCGCTCTGCTTGTCTCTCACAGACTGTGTTTCCGGAGGCTCTTTCCTCACTGTGACAAAAGGGCCACAAGCTATTCTGGTCCAGCAAAAAAAAAAAAAAAAAAGAGTCTTGCTTCTTACAGGTTCCAGCAAAAGTCCTAGGATTTGACTTGAGTGGACGTGTAAGTCATGTGACTGGCTGGACCCAGTTCCCTGATGTGATACACACTTGCTCTACCTGAGCCTGATGGGAGCCTTATCAGGAGCACATGGCTTAAGGGTGAAGGAAGCATAGATCCTCAAAAGTAAATCAGGGTATTGTTATCAAAAGAAGGAAAAGTAGATGCTGAGGAGCCAAAACACCTCAGTAACATACTTCTGCTCTCTGCCATGCATTTAAATAGTAACTCTGAGAAGATCCTGCCCCCAGAGAGGTTTTTAGTTCCTGTAGGGCAGTGGGTCTGAAAGTGTGGTCCCCAACCCCAGCAAAGCAGCCTCATCGGCATCGCCTAGGAACCTGTTAGCCAGTAGCAGCTGGGGCCCCAGCCCAGAGTGTGGGGGAAGCCGCAAACTGTGCTCTGGTGAGCCCTCCAGGCACCTCTGATGCCCTAAAGTTTGGGAAGCACTGCTGTAGGGCAAAGACTGTATTTGTATTCCCTTTGTCATTAGCATTCAATATTCATGATGTGAAATAAGCAAATAAGTGAACACAGGAGAGAGGCCCTGAGCTACTCCTGGGAAGAAAGGCATTCATTACTCAAGGTCCATTTGGTTGGCAACAACAGAAACTTACTCTGGCTAATTTAAGCATGCATTTAGGCTTCTTTCCCTGTCTACTGGCATATGGTAAGTGCTTTAAAAAAAATTGAGCTATTGTGCTTCCTATGTGCCAGACGGTGTGCGAACTTCTGGCCATGGGTGGCAAAACAGACATGGTCTCTGCCTGGAGCCACAGACTGGCCATCATCAAAAACTTGGGTGAATGAACAAAAAAGGGGAATTCTGGGAAATGCCAAAAATGAGAGATGCTGGTATAATACCAGGATGTATCAGGGATTGATCAATTTGGGGAGGTGGGAAGGACAGAAACCAGCTTTGTTGGAAGCCTCTGGAACGGCTGAAGAATCCAAGGAGACCTGAGCTCCAGACCTCACAAAGGCCACACCCAGAGCTGCCTGAAGACCTCGGCAGCCAGGGCTGGTGGACTCCTTGTCCTGGGCTCTGCCTGTAGAGGAACTCGTTTCCCATGTTGTTTTTTCTCAAGGCCTCCACTCACGTGTCAGATTCTGGGGAGGAAGACAGCGCTTGCCCACCTTGAGCCTGGTTTGCTGTAGCTGTGACTCGCTCAGCCACAGCCGGGCCAGAAGGAGAGGAGCCGGCCAAGGCTGTTGGGCTGTTATCCAGAAGTGTCATCGTCAGACCACCTACTCATCCTGCATTTTGAAGGACTTTTTCAGTTTTAGCACTGAAATTCCCTTGTCCCAGAATTCCTTCCTTCCTGACTTGATTCGGCTCCACCCAAGCCCTGGAGTCCCCAGGCTGGAGGCCGCTTGGCCAAGGCCTCTGTGCCCCTGCATCCATGTCAGTGCCCTCCTGCCTCCACCCAGCCAATGTTTATGGGGCGATGGGAGGCCGGAAAGAGCAGTGGACCACGCATGATCAGAACCCGGCTCCTGAACTCACTGGAGCCCCACGTGGCTCAGTGACACTTTCTGGGCCTCACTTTCCCCGACTCCAAATGCTCGGCCGAGGAGTCTGGATTCTGGAATTCCTCACTTGTGTGACATTCTATAGAGTTCTTTGCTTGACCCTGGGCTGGGGCTGGGTGTCAGTGTGGAAAAAAGAAAGGGTGGCTCCTCCCCTCTCTGACTTTACGTCCAGTTACGTGGTCCAGAGCAACGATTTTACTGAGGTGACAAGAAAACAAGGCTGCTGCTCCCATTTCCTGGTCCAAGCGCCAGATAAAAACATGATGGCCCTGTAAGCATCAGGATACCACGTAGGCTTCCTGCAGGAGGTGAGCCCTGAACATGGTCAACATTGGAGAGCACGTGTTTGAGGCTCTCCCTTGCTTCCTTCCCTACACCTTATAATATCTTGCTTTTTCTGCCCCAGACAGCTATAAGCCTGTTTTGTCAGAGTGTATGCTTAGAATTACATCTGAGTGAGCACAGGAACTAGATGGAAGGCTGGTGAGTGTGGTGCTGTGATTTAATCCACCTTCGAGACTGGACCATCCTCCCCACAGCTCAAATCCCAGGCAACAGCCCTGTACATGGTATTGAAGGGGAATTAGGAATGTGGACCCTGGGCTGTTGAGTGGGAGGAAGAGTGCTATCATTGGCCAGGGCAGGGAGGTGGGGAAGGGGAGCCATTTATCATTGATTTGTTCATTCATTCATTCAATATCCAAACCTTTGCTGAGCTCCTGCTCTGGGTCAAGGTCCATTCTGGGTACTGGGAGTGCAGGGGTTTCGTGTGTTCTGGAATCAATGCTGAACATTAGAGGGTTGGTCAAACCCCTCATTCAACAGATGAGAAAACTGAGGCCTAGACCCAAGGTGCCCAGGGAGGGGGTCAGTGGTCTGGCCAAGATGTATCAAACCCAGGCACATTCTCACCAGCAAAAGTGCAATGACTCTGAGAGAATGGGCCCTGAGTGGACCCAGGCCTCAGCTAGCAAGAGAAAATGGTAGGGACCGGTAGGGTCGGGTAGATTGGGTGCAGCTTCGGAGACTGGGAGGGGCTGAATGGTCAGAACACAGTTTCCTCAGAGTGGAAAAATCTCCAACAGGTAAAATGCTGACAATTAACCACAGGGCAAGTTCAGCAAGCGGCCCTCAGGGCAGAGGCCGCTGGGAGTCTGGCCGGAAGCAGGGGGAGTAAGGAGGGCACTTCGCCAGAAGACAGGACATTGTGATCAAGTCCTGGAGGGGCCACAGTTGCAGCCTTGGGAAGAATGAAGTGCTAGGCTTAGTCCCAAGCAACAAAAGGAGGGTTGTGTCATAACAGTATCTGTGACGACAACGAGACAAGAGAAAGCTTCCCACGTACCTGGCACTATGCTAAAACCTACGTGCTTTGTCAGTAAATCCTTGCAGCAAGTGGAACTCCATGTCACGGGTGGGAAAACAAGACACAGAAAGGGTTTATTTAGGTCCTTGCCCAATGCCACACAGCTGGCAAGTGGCCGCGCGGAACCTGAGCAGAGGCCACTGGACTATAAAGCTCACGTCTTGCTAGTGCCCCCACCCGCTTCCTGTCTGTGTTCTAACCTTCCTCTTATGCACATTTTCAAACATCCACGAAAATGGAAAAAATAGTTACATTGCTCCCCAAAGGGTGATGAAGTACCCATCACCCATCCAGCTTCAGTGTGGACTCACAGTTTTCCATCTTAGTTAATCCACAGACCGACCGCTGTGTTTAGGAGGGCTGGGTGCTTTAAAGCAAATTGCAGACATCATCTCCTTTCAGCCCTAAGCACTTCGGTATGCGGATCTAACGGACGAGAATATTTCTCTTTCATGTCACACCATGCCATTACACATCCAACAAAATCACCGATGACTTCTGAAGGTCATCTACTATACAGTCCAGGGTCAAATTTCTCTATTATCTCAAAGATGTCTTTTTACAACTGGCTTGTTCCAGTCAGGATCCAAGCAGGGTCCACACACTGCATTTACTTGGTAAGTCCCTCGAGTCTCCCTGATGCTAAGTTCCCCTCCCCCTCCCCATTTCCCCCTGCCAATGATTTGTCCCTCCTTTCATTGATGGAAAAGTGAGGAGGGCTCAAGGTCTCTGTTAGTGAGGGGAAAAGCCAGGACTGGAGGCCGGCAGGCTCAGGATCATCAGGGCTCCCTGCTGACAGGCCAGGCCCCCTCTCTTGTTTAGTCTCTTCTGGTTTTGAACTAGCAGAGAAGTTAGCAAGAACAGGCATCCTTAAGCGCTGTGAGTTCTCAGGATATAATTCACTTTAATCTTTTAAGCATTTGACAGTATTTGCTCGAAAGACAGAGCAACAAGTACATAATTATTTCACTAATTAAGCTGCCAAAAACACAAGCGTGCGGCAAGAGCACCTTTGAAACGGGGGCCCACGACGCATTAGCATCTGCTGTAAGCTTATTAATCACCTAACAGGCAATTAGCAAGCTGTTACTGTTTGAGCTGCTATGTAAATAAATTCTTGGGTTAATTTCTTCCTCTGATAATAAAGAAAACATTATGAAAATTAGCTAAGCGACAATGTAAATGATCTTCACTGTTAATTATATGACATCGTTACACATGCAAGGACCCCAGTGCTGATAAGGGCCTGGTTTCTCCCTCCCCATCAACCACCCCCAGCCTTCACCTTGGTTCTGCTGCTTTAAAAATAAGGGTGTTGACACAGGTAATGGGGGTGTGGAGCCTTGGGGACTGGAGTCACAGCTGTTTGCTTGCAGCTCGCCCAGAGCGTCAGCCAGGGCTGCAAACCGAGACCTGGCTGTTTTCTCACCTAAACCTCAAGCGGCTCTGGGCTGGGCCTGTGACCCCAGCTAGCAGCAGGGGAGGAGGGAAGGGGCAGAAGACCAGACCTGGGGTCCTCCCCAACCCAAGGTTGCCTGTTCCCACAGGCCTCCTTACAGAGCTGAGTTGCAGCTTCCTGGGCCTGTGTCATTGTCGCCATGAAGCAATTCCTATATGTGTGTGGGCCTCCTGGCTCACCCATCTGGTCAGATGTGTATGGTGAGGCATGTACGAGCCCCAGCTTTAGAGTTCAAATCCTGCCCTCACCACTCAGCCACTGTGTGGCCTTAGACCAATGACCAAACTTCCCTCAGCCTCAGTTTCTTCGTTTGCAAAATGGGGGTGATGGTGACAGTACCTTGATAGGGTTGCTCTGCACAGTGATATGGGATGATCCTCAAAAAATCCTTAGCACAGAGCCTGCCTGTGGCCATCACCATTCTTGCCCTGGTCATTGGTTGTGTGCCATGTGCCTGGAGCCCAGAGGGGAAAGGCCCGGAACGGCCATCCCTGGTCATGAGAGAGCCAGGGCACACATGTCAAAAAAGCCAGCCCAGACCACGAGCCAGAGGGGAGGGACAGACTGGGACCAATGGCTGTGGCCGGAGGGACCAGGGACAAGGCTTACTGGTGCACAGCTTACTGGAGAGCTGGGTCTTGGGCTTCGGCTATAAACAAGTCCAGAGGATATTGCGTAATAGGGTAAGGATGGGCTTTGGAATCAGATGGCTGCTGGTCTTCCCTTGAGAAAGGTCTCTGCTCTCAGCTTGGTAGCAGGTTACGGGGTGAAGAGAGGAGGGATCCAGTTCTCACAGACCTCACTTGTGGTGAGTGCACGGTCGGGATGCGCCCATCTACTGTGGGCTGGAGGGCACTCTGCCCCTCAGAGCCTCAAGGTCTCCTGGGCAGAGGAGAGGGGGCCCTTGGTCATGCTGTTGAAAGTTGCCCAGATGTCAACATCTTGTTTGACCAGGCCCCCAAGTAGTAGCTTTACACCACATTTCCCAGGTAGTCCTAGGAGACAGTCTGTGGGGAAAGAGGGCTTACGGTCAATTTACTTCGGGAAATGCTCAGTTACACAGGTTTTATTTACTGAGGGACTTTTCTGAGCATTTAAACCCTAATATGCCCTTAGCAGACACGGTACTAATTTCTCCATACTTAAGGACCCCCTACAATGAATAATGAAGTCATCAATCCATTTTTTAAATAGGCAAAGTTATACTTGCTTGTATTCTAAAAATGCATATGCCCCATGACCCAGCAATTCCGGCCCTGGGCACACGTTTCAGTCTGGATACTCTCTGCCCCTGTGCACCGGGAAATGTGTACCAGAACAATCCTAGCAACAGTAATAACCAAGTTTTGAAGACAGGAGAAAGGGTAAATAAATTGTGGTATATTCATATAATAACGTATTTTATAGCCATAAAAATGAATAAACCACAGCTATTTACAACATGGACCGTGTTCATAAACCATGCTGAAGACTGCCAAAGATGTTGAATAAAATACTATCAGTTATGGAGTCCATGTACAGCTCAGTATAATTAATAAAAATGCATATATATTTTATGAATTTATATATGTACCTCATTATTCATGAGGGGGGTTGGTTCCAGGACCCCCTTGTTTACCAAAATCCTCAGATGCTCAAGCCCCTTGTATAAAATGGCATGGTATTTGCCTACAAACTATGCATGTCTTCTCCTGTACTTTAAATCATTTCTAGATTACTTATAATACCTTAGACAATGTAAATGCATGTAAATAGTTGGGAAACTGTATTGTTTAGGGAATGATGACAGGAAAAGAAGTCGGTGCATGTTTGGTACAGACACAGCCATTGTCCTCTGCACTATGTGCTATACAGGCCGAACCATTTACATAGTGCCTGTCAGCCACAACGTCACTGTCCCCCCAGATACTGTCTACCACAGTTGGCTAATCTGTGCATGAGGAACCCATGGACACAGAGGGCTGACTGTATGTAAATATACACATGTATGTGCCTATACACAAATAAAATATATACATGTGTATATACACTGAATATACACGTATATATTTTTGTATATGTATGAACCATTTTATATTAAACATTTAAATCAAGAAAAATGTACAAAAGATATAGACAGTTCACGGAAAATAAAATGTAAATGGCTTTTGAATATGTGAAAAGCTCAATCTCAGTTATAAACTTAAAACATGAAAATTAAAACCACACCGCAAGGAGTCATTGCAGTGGAGGGAGGCGAGCCCACTCCCGACTGCCACTGGCAGTGACACTGGCACACGTCCAGGGAAGGCAGTGTGGCAACATCTATCAAACGACAGTGCATGTCCGCTTTGACCCAACCACCCCTTACAGTCGAACCCCAGGGCTGCAGAATTAGTCCCTGTACAAGGACAGTCACTGCC
Organism: Phyllostomus discolor; assembly: GCF_004126475.2. NCBI lineage: Eukaryota > Metazoa > Chordata > Mammalia > Chiroptera > Phyllostomidae > Phyllostomus > Phyllostomus discolor. The sequence goes on along the minus strand of NC_040903.2, from coordinate 118,550,460 downwards.
ACATTGATGTTAATAGCAAGAGATTAGAAACATTGTAAAAGCCCATTAATAGGATCCTAATTAAGGAGATTCTGGAACGTCAACAGGAGGAAGCACTATGCAGTCATTCAAACATACTGAAAAGGGAAGAGCTCCAAGATATATCATTATGTGAAAAAGGGCCTGGTGTAACCCTATGCTCCCATCCACATAAGAATACGTGCATGTGTGCATTACCTTCACCATACATACTTATGCATGTATGCTTGCCCATGTGTAGAATGTCTCTTGAAGGCTTCCCAAGAAAACAGTGTTCACTCTGATGGGGGACCTGGGAGGTGGGAAGGAGAGGGAGGCAGACTGACTTTCCACTGTGGGAACATCGCCCCCGGTATCGCAGCCATCAGATCCTTTCTGCCTTACCTGTCTGTGTTCCAGCCTCAGGGAGCCACCAGCTCTGTGCAGGCACCAGCCTGTTACACAGAGGTGCCACTCTGCCTCCCGCTCATGATGTTGCCTCTTGCCCCCCACTGCAGGGGCATCCCTGCTGACGTTATTACCGTGGGCCATACCTAGTGCCCATGAATGCCCAGTGCAGACATGCAGGAGGATTAACCTCTGTGGAGCAAATCTTTAACCAGTCAGAGATAAGACCTGATGGAGAGTTTTTTCCCCATTGTCCCTGAAACAGTCGAATTTGATCCCTCAGGGAGGGTCCCTTGGGATCCATCCATCAGCTGCACTCAGCTAGGCCAGCTCAAGAATGCCCCCTCACCCAGGCTCTTCGCTGCACACCCCAGCCCTCTCCCGGGGCTGCACTTCCTGATGAAGTCAGAGCACGGGAACTCTCTGCCCCTAGGCTCTGCGTTCCTGGGGCTCAGGCAAAGTCAAGCACTTTGGTCCCTTTGGACTATGGCCATGTGATGTACAGTACATAGAGATGTGTCTAATTGTTAAGACGTGCTTTGAATCTCCAAAAGGGGACTCAATATTTTAGATAGATACATAGATAGATATAAAGTCTGTCCAGAAAATATCCAGCCATGTAATATGAAAAATAGAGACATTTATCGAAGTAGATACAAGATACAAAAAGCATTGTACATAGAACAATGACGCCTCAGTCCTCTTCAGCGTAGGCACCTTGGGGCCTCAGCTGCCCCATCGTATTTTCCTGAATCTCATCAACAACAGTCTGAAATCTTTTCCCTTTCAAAGGTGATTTTAGTTTTGGGAAAAGCCAGAAGTCTCAGGGCACCAAATCTGGGCTGCAGGGGGGCTGAGTCACCTGGGTGATTTGATGTTTCACTAAAAAACTCTGAGCAAGACGCGATGCATGAGTGGGCGCATTGCTGTGATGAAGCTGCACATAGCTGTGGCCTTCTGAATCACCCAAATAGTTTCCACAGAGAAATGTTGAAGCTTAATGCAAAATTGGATGCAGATTTGTTGTTCTACTCAGTCAGTCATTTTGAATGCAATGACCACACAGTACACACATTCACTCACAGTCATCTACCGCCCCCACTGACTAGTACAGTGAAGTCATCATTGTTCACACATGCGCATTCCAGTCCACTCTCCTTGGCTGCAAGGTTACATCAATGTCGTGCAAACTGTTCTCGTTGTATTAACGACGACTGGACTTCTTCTGGACAGACTGCGTATATTTCTCCTCTCATTTGCCTCCAGACCCTTCTCTTCAGGGAATTACCCCTTGTCCTCCTGGCATTCCGTGGGACACAGCTGGTGAACCACAGCACACCCTGTGCTGCTATGAGCTCCAGTTCTGCCCTCTGGGGCCACTCTGGACCTGCCTCTGCTTCGCCCCGTGACAACCCCCTTGTAAACAGAAGTCCCACTCACGTCCCTTCTTCTTCCCCCTTTTTCCAGTGAAGGACCTTCCACTCCTTTAACAAGTTGTCTGACAGGCTCCCCCAGATCCTTCGCCAGCTCAGCCTTTCTCTCCATAGTCTTCAAACCTCGATATGCTGTTTAATCGGTTATACCTAGGAATAAATAAACCTCAGGAGGCGACCAAATAGCACTGAGGAGAGTGAGGCTGTGATTCCTGGGTTCTGCCCAGGCTGTCTGTGCACGAGGTGAGGCTTCCCTGCTTAGAGGCTGAGTTACACTGCAGGCCCCTATTGATCTTATGATCAACAGACCCTCCCCCGCCTTCCTCCCAGGCCCTTTACACAAGGCCGGTTGCAAGCCAACCTCCCACATTCTATACTTAGGCAATCGATTTTTCTGAACCTGAAACGTAAGGTGCAGCACATCCCTGTTACGCTCTGTTGTGCTGGAATCAGCAGCTGGCCCCGGCCTGCCAGGATCACATGAGTCCTAAACCGGTCAGCACGGCACGACACAGGGAGGTGGAGAATGGAGCCTTCAGGCTGGCTTTGGTCAAGTTCTGGCTGTTCCCTGGATGAGCAGGAGGGGCTCTGAGACACCTGGGGTGTCTATGCCTCTCCCAGCTGTGTGACAGGCCTGCTTTCCTCGTCTGTGTTCATCCAGCGGCGGGCGCACACATGCTGATGAGTTCAGGGCCAAGGAGAGACCTTGAAGTCAGGCCACTAGTGATCTCCTCTAGGTGGAATTGGAACCATCCATCAACCCGTGGGGGTTAGGTGTGTTCAGTGGGCTATGAAAGCCCTACCTGATTTATCGTCCAGCCTACAATTGTGTCCATTGTCTGTTTACTGCCCCGCCTTTTCTCCTCCTCTGGCTCCTACGTGTAAAAACATGCAGCACAGTGTCTGGCCTACAGTCCAAGCAAGGTTCAGGCTTGTTCCTTTTTCCTTCCCTCTCCACCTTGCTGTGTCTGTGGTGTCAGCCTCCTATCCCCAGCCTTCTTCTCTACAGGACAACCGTGTGACTCCACAGCTCTGAGAAATGCAGTGAGCTCTGTGGCAACTGTGTTTCTCCAGCTACCCACTAGGGGCCCTCCGTGGTCCCTGGTGGTCCCTAGGGGCCGATCTCGGGAAACCTCCACGTTAACTCCCATTGATCTTGGAGCAAGGAAAGAAATCATCAAACGCATTTGCCTCAGTCTTGTGCTGGCAAGCACGCTTTGTTTCCACCCTCTGTGTTTCTGAATTCTAACCCCATCTGCAACACCATCCTGAGAACCTCCGGCAGCTTCTTTTCCAGCGACACAGGAAACGCAGATCCAGGGGCGATGAACTTTTCATGAAATAAAACTAAAATGAAAACGTATTCTCTACTAGATTTACCTAATAGGTGAACAAATAATACTAGTACAACTAAAGAAAAAGATAAAAACACTAATCTTTATCCATGAACGGGACAAAATTCTCTCACTGGAAAGATTGAACGCATTAGAGGTATTTAATCTTTTGCTTTTTATTTTGTATGGCAGGGAGATTGGTTCAAATGATTCTGGCATTAAAGCTGGAAGGGGGCTTTAAAGATCCGCTAATGATCCTTTTGTTTCCCCAGGGAAGAAGGGGCCGGGACTCAGTTAACTGGCCGCTCTCTGCCAAGAGCCTTCGGCCTTCCATAGGTAACAATGACAGCACACCCTGAGTGCTTACCACGTCCTGCTACTTAATTCCCACAACCACCTTATGAGGGAGGTAACATTTTTTTAACATTGGAAGTGGAAGTGGGGAAGCAGAGGCACAGACAAGTTAAGAGACTTGCCTGAGGTCACGGAGCTAGAAGTGGCAGAGCAGGGCCTCACACTCGGAGGCTGCAGCCCCTCTGGGACCCAGAGCGCGGAAACAGTGACTAGGAGAGAGCGCTGTGCCCCTGCTCCTCCTCTCACCCTGCAAGTTACTGTCCACACAGCTGCTGGCACTGTCCTTGTCAACCGTGAGTCGACTAATGTGTCAGTGCCACCCTTTTGCTCACCTCCCCAAAGTGTCCCGCCAGGTGGGAACAAAGCCATCCCCTTTCCTCCTGCCCCACAGGTACCTTGGCCGGCCCCTGCCAGCTCCTGCTCACTCTGCTCCAACCACACTGGCTTTCTTGCTCTTCCTTAAACTTCAAGGAGGTTGGCTATTCAGAGACCACACAACTACTGTTCCTTCTGCCTGGAATGCTCTTCTCCAGAGTTTCGTTCAGGTCTCTGCACAAAGGCCACCTCCTCCAAAAAGCTTTCCATGAGCCATCTGATGTTGTTTCCTTTCCCCTCCACACTGTTCTCACCCCATCCCACCTGTTTCTCTTCACCACCTGGAGCAGCTCTGTGTGACCTGTTCCTTCCTCTTATTGTTTGTTTCTGCCTAGAAGGTGGAAGGCCCTGAGCGCATGGATGCATCGCTAACACCTAGCACGGTGCCTGCCACACAGCAAGCCTCTGATCTGCCTTTGATCACAGGAGGCCCTGATGAAACTGCCAGTTCTTCTGGCTGAACAGTGTTGCAGTGGCAGAAGGCAGCTACCATCTGTCTGAAATAACCACTGCCTGTTCCTATGGGGTCAGTCCTGGAGACCAGGAAGCTGGGTTTCTAGGTATGCAGCGGGGCAGGTTAGCCTAAGGACTCCATTGTTGGGTTATAAAGGGCAGAGAGGAACAGAACTAGCGCTGAACTAAGGCCAAGGCCAGGCTGTGAGAGCACTGCCTGCGGGGCTATCCAGACCCAGAGTAGCACCATTTCCAACGGCCCCTTCCTCGTGATCCCCTCCACATGGGTAGCCAGGGCTAAAGCACAGGCTCCAGCCAGACCACCACCTGCTGGCCATAAGCCCTTGGGCAGCTGCTTCCCCTTGCTGAGCTAGCCTCCTCTGCTGCAAACCGGGAGTTTCAGGATGCAGTTGGATGAGACCCTGTGTGCGAAGTGCCTAGTCTGGGATCTGGCCGCACAGACCCATCACGTGTCCATTTCTTCCTTCCTCAGGATGGGGTCCCCTCCCATACCCCCCTTCCACTTCGACTCAAATGCCTTTGCCATCTCCCCTTTCCTGCCAGCTCGAGGTCCCTGCAGAAGCCCCCCAAACGTACAGGTGCTTTTAGTGAAGGTCTTCTGGGGTCAGTGCCTTAATAGCCCTGCACACTTTGTTCCTAGGCTCAGGGAGCTGCCAGGGCAGGGCACCTTGGTAACAGGCAACGGTAGGAGAAAGGGGGCCAAGCAGGGCTTCTTTTCAGTTGTTTGAGGTAAAATTCACATTACATAAAATTAACCATTTTAAGTGTGCAAATCAGTGGCATTTAGTGCATTCATGCTGTTGTGCAGCCATCACCTCTATCTAGTTCTAGAACATTTTTATTAACCCCAAAGGGAACCTCATACCTACTAAGCAGTCACTCCCCATTCCTTCTTCTCCCAGCCCCTGGTGACCAGTAATCTTTTTGTCTCTATGGATTTCCTGTTCTGGACATTTCATTTGGGTGAAATCATGAAACGTGTGACCTCAGTGGCTGGCTCCCTTCACTCAGCATGATGCTTGTGGGGTTTATCCATGTGTCTGTGCCTCATCCCTTTTCAAGCCGGAATAATACTCCCCAGCAGCACTTCTCAGTCAAAACGGAAGCAAGGCCCCCCGAGCAGGGCTCTGCCTGGAGCAGGGCTCTGCCTGGAGCCAGGCAGGTGGCGCAGGAACACGTGGAAAGACTTCAAAGAGGGGAGAGAGTGTGAGGAAGGGCAGGAGGAAGGGAGGAAGGGAGGAAGGGAGGAAGGGAGGAAGGGAGGAAGGAATGGAGGGAGTGGGTAGGAAGGGAGACCACATTTGAACAACAGTGAATCCGAGTAGCCAGACTCTAAGCCCTGAGGACACATTTTGGTGCCACTCAAGAATCAGAAAAGTGCGGACACTGGAGTTAGGTGGCTGGGCTGGGCCCAAGGCCTCAGGAATCACACATTTTATAACGTACTTCCCACCCACCCACTGTTCTCACAGCTTCTTTCACACGGGTTCTTTGGCAAGGCTGCAGGCCTGCAGGCCTGTGAAGACGTCGGGAGTCCCCCTGTCTTCTGACCCTGCCCCACCTTTGTAGAGGCCTTCCTCCTTCCCTCTGCTGTGGAGGCTCGGTGCAGATCAGCGTCACTGCAGGTGCCGGCTGGACTGCCTGGGACGCCATTGCCGGGGTCACAGAGAGGTCTGGGACCCTACCGCTTAGCTGCCAGCCAGGGCTGAGGCCCCACAGTTGGCTCCAGAGAGAGGCCAGGGCAAGTGCACCTCCTGGGCTGGGCCAGGAGGCGGGGTGGGATGGGGGCAGCACAGCCTCCTTCGCCGCCTGACGGGGCTTCCTGGGAACCACTGGATTCCATACAGAAAGCCCTGGTCTCCCCGGGTCTCAGAGCACCATTTCTCTGCCCGAACCTTGGGCTTCACTTATGTTAAGACAGGAAGCTGGAACAACGGAAATGTTGACTTGTGTTAAGGTCAGAGGCCTTTGAAGTCCCAGGGTTGTTTGAGTTTAAGGTTTGGGGAATTATATATTCTCTTACGATTTAAACAGGTTTGTTAAAGGTCTTTCATTCCCCTCCCTGTTTTGTTTTGAACATAGGTTTGGTAAGTGGCTCACAAGAGAAATTCATATTTGGGTTTGGTTCAAGGATCAACGAATGTGTGAAGTTAGCTCTGGCCTGGGGTAGAGGCTTTGGTTCAGAGGGAGCACAGAGCTTGCTGTTCCCGGAGCCAGGGTGGGGGGAGGGAGGGGACGCAGACACCACCGCCTGCCCCCGGGGCCACGCCGAGGCCCCGTCCGGGCCTGGGCCCAGCCTGTGCTGCATTTAGACCAAGTCCTGGCCCTGGAACCCCAGTGAGTCCCCTGAGGGCAACACTGTTTGATTGATTTTGAAACCGTGACAGTAAAACAGTTAATAAAAACCCGATAGATCTGTACAGAGGTGCTTTCCACACTGCGAGGCCGCTGCTCAAATGAGGGCTATTCATCACGGCCGCGCACAGCCGCCCGCAGCTCTCTGCGCCAGGGCGGGGGCTGTGAGACCACAGCGGCTCCTGCAGGGGCCCCGCCTCCCCTGTCTGTTTCTGGCCTCCAGTGAAGACAGAACCGCCTGCCCCTGCCGACCCAGTGGGCCTTTTCTCTAGGCCAACAGTTCTCAAAGTGGGGCCCCCAAGCCAGCCCCACAGCCCTCATCACCTGGGAACATGGTAGAAACGTAAATTCTGAAGCCGCACCCTTGCTTACTGACCCCCAAACTCCAGGGGCAGGGCCCAGCCCTCATCTCAGCAAGTCCTCGGGGAGCGGTCTGATACAAACCCCAGTCTGAGCAGCCCTGCTCTGCATAGCGCCCTCACACCTCCAGCCTTCGGACTCCCCGAGTTATCAGCCTTGTATTTCCTGTCTGTCGGATTCACATAAGACTGCGGCTGAGGGGTCCACCCTCTGTGTGGGAGGGTCTCCATCTGCACAGAGGATAAAATACTGAATCTCCAACACTGGAGGATCACATGTCAGCTGACAAGAGGGAGGCCCGTTTGGGGGTGGGGGGTGAGAAGGAGCTCTGTGTGGCCCAGTGTCTCCGGCCAGTCCAGAGAACTGGGCTGTGCCAGGCAGAAAACCAGAGAGGTTCGGAGTGTGTCTTCTGGAGCCAGAGCACCTGGGTTCAGGTCCCAACCAGGCCCGGTGCTGGCTGTGTGACCGTGGGCAGGTCAAGTCACCTCTCTACTTCTCAGTCCCCCCTCCCTGGAACTGGGATAATGACAGGGCCTGCTTCACAGGGCTGTGGTGAGGATGTGTAATGTGTACAACCCTTAGCACAGGGCCCTGCCCCTCTACCAGGGACCACAGGTGCTCTCACATGTGGCCGCTCCCTGGGGGCCCAGGGCTCCGAGCCTCTGCAGGTGGCCGCATCCCAGGGCCCCTGTCCCTGGAGAAGCTGAAAGCCCAAAGCATAGGCTTGAGGGTGGTGGCTCCATCACTGCCACGCTCACGCTGAACGGGCCAGAAGGTCCCGGCAGTTGGTGTCCCTGTGGGACCGTGGTTGCCAAGGATGGTGGCCCCAGCAAGCTGGCCTGGTCCTATCTCTCAGGTCCCCAGAGGAGACGAGGAAGGAGGGAGCAGCAGAAAAGCAAGGGAAGACATGAAGAAGGAAACATGTGGCGACAGAGAGAAGGGACTCGAGAGGGAGAAAACAGGGGGGCCGGAAGAAGAGAGACACACAAAGACAGGGAGAGAAGAAAAGGAGACAACTGGGGAGTGACGAAAAGGCCACCGCAGAGATGTGTCTTTTGTGTTTTCACCTGTCCCTCTGAAGCCTGTTATTTAGCCGGATTATGCCTGAGAGCAGAAGCCCAGCCTCTCAGAGCACCCAGCCTCAGAAAGACGGGTGGATTCCTTGATCCTGCTCTAAAAACCTGCCACGCCCGCCTCAGGCCTGACCGGGGAGCCGGGTAGGGCTGGCTGCCTGCCACCCGCATGCATGCCCAGACCTGAGGCTTGGTGAGTCTTGGTGAGGAAGCGGTGCTGTGCGCGCTGAGCCAAGGCTGGCTTCCCGGCCGGGAGCATGGCTCCCGGAAACTGGGGGCCTCGGGGTGGTCTCTCTTTCGGCACCTGCATCAGCATGGACAGCACTGTCTCCTGTCCCTGGCTGTCCTGGCTGTGACCAGCTGCAGGAGTGAAGAGGAGCCTGGCTGCTCTGCCCAGCCGCCACACCTCTGGGCTCCGCCCAGTGCCTACAGTGACACAGGTTCCTCACATCTCCGCCAGTGGCCCTGAGACACACATCCTGGGGCTGTCACAAGCCAAGTCTACTTCAGTTTTGTTTTGTTTTTTGGTTTGTTTGTTTGTTTGTTTTTTGACTTTAGGTTTTGCCTGCAGTTGGCAGGTAAGAGGCTGTGCCCTTTGAATAAGAGAAGGTCACGAGTACCTGACTGGGAGCTCCAGGAGTCAGGCCTGGCCAGCGGCACACTTGTCTTGCTGCACACACAGGGCTCCAGCGCGGAGATCTGTAGGGGCTGAGCTGCGGCCACGTTCTACTCACCAAGCCAAGAATCCTGGCTCAGTCTGCATCCCCTCAGAGGAAGGAACCCTTTCTCTATTTTCGCAAAGTCACCTGATGGTGTGGAGGGACCCTGGATTCCAGGGGGACAGACACATAGCCACCGTGGGTGTTGTAGTGGCTTTCTAAAGAGAGCCCAGCCTTTGCTCTGACTCCCCACCACTCAGCATTTTACAAAACACCTATGTCCCCGAGGCTGGAGTCACGCATTGGCTAGATCTAGCCCACAGAAGCATTTTCTTTCACGCACTCTGGTTCTATTTCTTTTACTTAGTTCCAGTGCCTTCAGAGGGAATGTGCCCTCTTGTGGGCCACAGCCCCCACCTGGCCCTCCCGTCTTGCCCTCCTGGCACCTTCAGGCTCTGGAGTTTGACTCACAGCCAGGAAGAACATGATGGTCTCAGGTGGGCCACTTGGTCTCTGCAGAAATGGGGAGGTTCACAAGCATTTGGTCACTCCCCAGTAAATGCTCAAGCTGGCCACTCCTAGCTCCACATATGGTCCCAGCCGGGGGCCCCCAAGTCTGGGCTGCCTTTACCCCCTGAGACCAGGCCTCTGAGAAAAGCAGGTTTGCAGAGAACAGGGGAAGGGGAGGAGCTAGGGGGAGGGGGATGAACCGGGGAGGCCCGATCAGCTCCTCACTGGGACGTGGAACTCTCTGGAGGCCGGGAGGAATTTCAGGCAGGAGTCCCAGACATTCAGATTTCTGGAATATTTGTCCCTCTGAGTCCCTGCTCCCCAGTTTGTTCTCTCTGTCCCCTCTGGCCATTTCTCTGTGGAGATCAACAATACAAGCCCTCAAAACACAAAGGCCTGCTTGTCTTCCCAGGTCTGAGCTGTAAGGGGGAGGCTGGGCTCCACTCTGAGCAGAAGTTGAGGGTGGGTGGGTGGACGGGAGATGGCTTTAGTTCAGTGAGAAAGCACATTACAACCCCAGAAAGATCAAAGAGATCAGTGGGGGTGGGGGCCTCAGACACTGAGGTTGCCCAAGTCACAGGACCCTGGGATGGGTGGGGCCCTGCCATGGGTGTGGTGACACACTGTCGCCGCCGCCCCCCCTCCCCGACCCTGCCAGGCCTTTGCTCACAGGGCCCATGAAAACCCAGAGTCAGGTGGCCCATCTTGAGGGCCTTATGCTCTGCTGATCCAGGCCAGGCTGGTTTCCCAGGGGTGAGGTGGCCCAGGTGGATGACACATTGTTCCTTCCCAGTTCACCTCTGCTCTGCCAACGAGCACCTCACCCAGGCTCACAGATGCTCGGTGCTTACCAGGTGGTTCTCACTGTGACCTGGATGTACACGTTTTTTATTTGAATTGTACTTTTCCTTTTAGTGTGAATTACTTTTAGTGTGAATCAGAATAAATACATCATACAGTGGCTTAATGCATTTATTGCCTCAGATGGGGCAAAGTTAAAAACGTGAGTTGATTTAAGAAAGTACCTCAAGTAAGTAACAGTACAGGTGGTATCTAGATAAAGCTAGAAATCATGGTAGAATGCAAAAGGCTGACGTTCAGGAACCCCTGTGTTATCCCAGACAAGGATGGGTCTCCTCAGCTGGACCCTGGGTTGTTCTGACCCGCCCTGTGCAGCACCCGGCAAGGGCTCTGCACAAGAGAGGCAGAAAAGGCTGGCATTCAGTGCACACACGGTAATGTGAGGGGCCCAGGTGGAGGAGCCACTCAGGGTGCCTGGTCGTGGGGCTTCGGTCCACATTTCTCCTCCAGCAGCCTGTACCCAGTGATTCTCCCCTGCAAGGGTGCAGTGGAGAGCTGGTTTCTCGAAGCGGTGCTGCCATCCTGCTCCCTGAAAAGCACAGCTGGGGAGAGTAGGACTGTCAATGAAAAGAAGCTTCAGAGATATACTCACTCTGGCTGTTTCATTCCTTAGGAGCCAGGGGGGCCGTAATTGAGTGGGAGCCTCTGCAGTGGCCTGAACTTCTCCAAGGGTCACTATCCTCCTCCCCTAAATGGGGGTCACACTGATCATTTTGCACTGAGGAGGGGATGCCACGTTGCAGGAAATGCTGTGGGAAATCCACGGTGCCAGGGCAGGGGGCTGGTAACCTCCTTCCCTCTGCAGCCTGCATGTCAGCCTCACCCATGCCCCTAGAGCCCTGGGAAAAGCCAAAGAAGGTGACGGAGGACGAGGACACAGCCTCTGCAGCACTTCTCAGCAAGCTTAGCGCTATAAGGGTTGGCTGCCCACGGTGCCACGGAGGCTTTGTCAGGGAAATGACTTCAGCTCGGGATCATTTTTTATGTGCCTGTTCAATAAAATAATTATTGATGGCCTCATCCATTTAAGTCATAATCAAAATAGCAGCCAGGATGGGGCGGCTCTATAGTATATCACCAGAGCCAGAACTATTTTCTATCAATTCGCAAATACATTCACATTTAGGTGAAAAATTATGCTATCTAGGATCAAATATATCAGAGGCTGGGAGCTAAGAGGAAAGGGCTTGAGTGTGAGGGTTCTTTCATTATTCATTAGTGCTGCGTGTGGGAGAGCGGGAGAGCGGCTCTCTGCCTGCAAGCGGGCATCTCAGAAGGGCGGAGGAGCGAGGCCCATCCCCAGTGGACGTGACTGATGCCGGCCCCATCCAGAAGCCAAGTGGGCAAAGGGGATCAGGTTCCCCAAGGAAGGAAAACGTAAAACGTGTGAGAGACATGAGATAGACCCACAGTTCTCCAGGTGTTACCATGTACCAATTACCCAGCAATTATCAGCATCCAAGATGATGGGACAGATGGGGGAGAGCAGAAAGATGGATTCTGAGCCGGAGAAGAGATGCTGCTGTCTGCTGGGTACTGTGCTGGCTGCTTGGCCTCGACCTGAATCCTCTCACTGAATCCTCTGATAACCTGCGAGGCAGACAGTGGTATCTCCACTGCCGGTCGAGGTGAGGACAGGAGCCTCAGAGAGAGAAATTCATTCCTCCAGAGGTGCACAGCTGATCAGAGACAGAATTTGACTTTCCCATCAGATCTGCCAGAACCCAATTTGGTCTCTGGAATGACATGCAGTAAACTGACTGGCGTGTGTGCATGTCTATGCATGTGTGTTCAGGGGAGTAGAATCAGAATAGTTTGCTTGTTTATTAGGGTTTTTTGTGTGTGTGTTTTAGAAGGGATGTATTTGGCCTAGGCACCAATATTGGTTTTTTTTGTTTGTTTTTTTTTTTTGAGAATTTAAGGGAATTGGAAGAGATAAAGGAAAAACTCCTTTCTGGGTGGTACAGGTGATGTGGGCCTGGCTGGGCACCATGGCCTGGGGACAGCCACGTTTATCAGCAAGGCTTTTCTCAGGCTTCCGTCCACTTGAGTGTGGGTCCAGCAAATGTGGTTTCTAGGTGGGCCTCCTGCCACCCCTCCACAGCCCCTCCCCCGAGGAAGCCTGCTCCCAGTGCTCATTTACTGCCTGAGTGCTTGGGCTCTCTCCCCAGGAGTTTGCACTTTAAGACTTCTTTCTTTCTTTCTTTTTAAAATAATATTTTATTGATTATGCAGTTTCAGTTGTCCTGATTTTTCCCCCTTGGTACCCTCCATACACGACTTCCTACTCCCTTAAGCAATCTCCAGACCTTTGTTCATGTCCATGGGTCATGTGCATAAGCTCTTCAGCTGCTCCATTTCCTACACTGTACTTTACATCCCCATGGCTATTCTGTGACTACCTATTTGTACTTCTTAATCCCCTCAACTCTTCACACATTCTCCCACACACCCCTCTCATCTGGAAACCATCAAAATGCTCTCCATATCCAAGATTCTGTCTCTGTTTTTCTGTTCTTGTTTGCTTAGTTTGTTTTTTAGATTCAATTGTTGATAGATATGTATTTATTGATGTTTTATTGTTGATAATTTTGATCTTCTTTTTCTTAGAAAGTCCCTTTAACATTTCATATAATAATGGTTTGGTGATCATGAAATCCTCGTTTTTTTTCTTGTCTGGAAAGCTCTTCATCTGCCCCTCAATTCTAAATAGCTTTGTTGGGTAGAGCAGTCTTGGCTGGAGGTCTCTGCTTTTCATGACTTTGAATATTTCTTGCCAATTTCTTCTAGCCTGCAAAGTTTCTTTTGAAGAATCAGCTGACAGCCTTTTGGGAAACCCCCTTTAGGTAACTCACTTCTTTTCTCTTGCTGCTTTTAAGATTCTCTCTTCATCTTTAACCTCTGGCATTTTAGCTATGATGTGTGTTGGAGTGGGCCTCTTTGCATCCATCTTGTTTGGGACTCTCTGTGCTTCCTGGATTTGCATATCTATTTCCTTCACCAAATTAGGGAAGTTTTTGTCATTATTTTTTCAAATAGATTTCCAATTTCTTGCCCTTTCTCTTCTCTTTCTGGCACCCCTGTGATGCAAATGTTGTTATGTTTGAAGTTGTCACAGAGGCTGCTTACCCTATTCTTATTTTTTTGGATTCTTTTTTCTTCTTGTTGCTCTGATTGGTTGTTTTTTGCTTCCTTATGTTCCAAATCATTGATTTGATTCTCAAACTTCACTCTACTGTTGTCTTCTTATAAATTGTTCTTTATTTCAATTAGTGTATCCTTCATTTTTGACTGAATCTTTTATATGCTGTTGAGGTCCTCACTGAGTTCCTTGAGCATCCTTGTAACAAGTGTTTTGAACTCTGCATCTAATAGATTGCTTAGCTCCCTTTTGTTTAATTCTTTTTCTGGAGTTTTGATCTATTCTTTCATTTAGGCCATGTTTCTTTGTCTCCTTGTTTTGGCAGCCTCTGTGTTTGTTTCTATGTATTAGGTAGAGCTGCTGTGACACCCTGTCTTGGTAACATGGCCTAACATAGTCAGCGTCCTGTAGGGTTCAGTGGCATGGCCTGCGCTATCACCCAAGCTGGGTACTGAAGGTGTGCCCATCATGTGGGCTGAGTACACCCTTCTCTTCTAGTTGAGTCTTGGTTGCTGTTGGCAGGTCAATGGGAGAGATTTGTCCAGGCCAGTCAGCTGCAAGGACTGTCTCTGACAACTGACCACCAACCTTTGCCCCCATGGAGGATAGGCTGTGCAGGGGCAGGGTGGGGGTGTTCCGATGTGGTCTGTAGCTGTCCACTGGTTGTGCAGGTCCTGTGGTTTCCCAGTGGTGCAGGCTAAAGTCAGCCCTCACCTGTGTTTTGCCCAGAGCCACCTGCCTGAGCTGTAAAGCAATCTGACAAGGCTGTTGCTTTTGTTGGGCTTGGAGATTTCCAGGCAAAGCCAAGCTGTGAATCTAGGCTCTCTGCTGCTAGTGCCAGTCCTGGGGCCACTTAGCAAGAGGGACTCACTGAGGCCGGCTGTTGCTTGTTTGAGAAGATTTAGGAAGTTGTGAAGCATGAGCCTAGACCAGCCACTCTTATAGAAAAGCCACTGCTAACAGCTCTAAGTGGGGTGTGACGGAGCCTGAGGGAATCTCCAGGGCACAGCAAATAGTGTTAGCCAGGTTGATGGAATCTCAGATGTGGCACCTGCCTGCTGGCTCTGTGGCTCTGCTGTGGAAGGGCTCAGAGAAAAGACAATGGCCTCTGCTTGCCTTCCTGTCTGGCAGAAAGCTGTCCACCAGCTCTTGCTTTCATTCCAAATACTTCAGATCCTCCCTGTATGCCACTGGTTCCATTCAAGCTTCTACCCTGGCGCTGAAGTTCAGAGGGAGTAAGTCTATGTGTGGTGTCTTTAAGAGGAAATGCTTGGGAATCCAGAAGTCTCTTCCACCAGCTCAACCCCTGCTGGTTTTTGTAGTCTGAAGTTATGGGGACTTATCTTCCTGGCACTGGAACCCTGGGCTGCAGGGCCTGGTCTGGGGCTGGGACTTCTAGTTCCCAAAATATCCCTCCCAGATTTTTGTCTACCCCATGTGGATGTGGGACTAGCCCATTCTACATCTCTGCCCCTCCTACAAGGCTGGATGGGTGTGGTTTTTTTAAATTCATAGTTGTCAGACTTCCACTCAATTCAATTTCTGACAGTTCTGAGTGATGGTTGTTCTATAATTTAGTTGTAATTTTGATGTGGTTGTGAGAGGTGACAAGCTGTGTTCACCTGTGCCGCCACCTTGACCAGAAGTCTTTGAGCTTTATTCTAATTATGGCTTGAAAGGCTATTTCCATGCCGATAAAGTTTCAGAGACAAGCAAAGGGCATTTGAGGATATTGGAATATCTCCCCAATGCCCCCAAATTCATACGTTAAGAGCACTCTCTCCTCATATCTCTTCAGGGCCACCCTGAGCCTGTGCTTACATAGAAAAGACTAAAGCACCCTATGTTGGAGGCTTGGATAAGAAACACCTGCAAAGAAACACCTGGAAGTTCTTAAATCTTCCTTCTCACTATTTGACCCTCCTATTGCCTACCTTCATTAACAGGAAGTCTCTTCATTTGTATGACTATACCTGTTGAAGCGCTTCACTTGCAGTGTTTATTTTGAAAAATTCTGGCCTAATCAGGACTATCTGGCCATTTTGGAAAGCAGCCTGGATCTTCCATGAAGGTTAGCCATACAGTTACTACATGACCCAGAAGTTCTATGCCTACGTATCTACCCAAGAGAAATGAAATCATACATCCACACAAAAACCGGTACATAAAGGCTCACAGCAGCATTATCCATAGTAGCCCCACTGGCCAGTGCCTGACGAATGGATTAGAAAAAGGGATGTATTCATGCCCCAGAATACTATGCAGCCATAAAAAGGAATGAAGTACTGATACATGGTCCAGTGTGGATGCACCTTGAAATCACTGTACTGAGTCAAAGAAGCCAGTCACAAAAGTCATACACTGCATGGTGCATTCATATAAACATCTGGAACAGGCAAATCCATATAGACAAAGTAGATGTATGGTTGCCTCGGGCCAGGTTGGCAGGGTGGGGCTGGGGAAGAATTGGGAGTGACATAACAGGTGTGGGGTTTCTTTCCCGAGTGGTGAAACTGTGTTCACCACAGTTTCTTGTGGTGATTGTTGCATAATGCTGAATATACTAAAACCACTGGACTGCCCCCTTTAAAGAGGTTGATTGTATGATACATACATTATGTCTCACTAAGGCACTTGGCTTGGCTACGAAGGCTTCTGACACCGTGCATATCCCTCCTGATGGCAGCTTCTTTGGTCTGCCCTTTTACCCCTTTACACAAATCTGTCATTTGGTTTCCCACTTTTCAATCATCCCGGTTCTCCTAGGTGTAGGGCTAGGTGGCCTGTCCCACCCTGGGCTGCCCACTCAGGGTATCTGTGATTTGTACCACTGGTCTCCTCAGCCACCGGAGTTGGAACCTCCTCCACCAGGTGCTGAAGTAGGAGTGCTGCTGTTCCTGGGCTCTGAGAGCTGAGAGCAACCCCCAGGGAGCTCTCTGCCTAGGATCAGGGTCACTACTGTGGCCAGAGCCACTCACATCAACCTGCTCATCCCTTCCTGGTCATGCTAAGTTCATGGTGTTCTAGCCCAGAGTGTGACCCTGGGACAGGAGCCTGGGTCTGAATCCTGATGCTGCCACTTACCAGCTGTTTTGGCTAAATTTTATTACCCTCAAGGTTCACATGTTAAAGCCCTAACCCCTAATGTGCAGAATGTGACTACATATGGAGATAGGGTGTTTCAAGAGATAATAAAGCCCTGACCTATGTGGCTTAGCTGGCTGAGCATCAACCTGACAACTGAAAGATCACTGGTTCAATTCCTGGTCAGGGCACATGCCTGGGTTCTGGGTATGGTCCCCTGTTAGGATGTGTATGGAGGCAACCAAAAATATTTCTCCCTCATATTGATGTTTCTCTCCTTCTCTTTGTCCCTCCATTCCCCTCTCTCTAAAAAATAAGTAAATATTTTAAAGGTAAAATCAGGTCACTAGGGTAGGCCCTGATCTGACAGGACTGGTGCTCTTGTAAGAAGAGAAGATTAGGACATGGGCACAAAGGGAAGTGCCCATGAAGACATGGGGCGAGGTGGCCATCTGCAAGGACAGAGGTTCAGAGGAGCAACCCGCTGACACTTTGACCTCAGACTTCTAGCCTCACGGCTGTAGGAAAATACATTTCTGTTGTGTAAGCCACCAGTCTGTGGTCCTTTGCCACATCAGCCCAAGCAGACTGCTGCACCGGCTGTGTGACTTTGGCAAGCCCTTTCACTTCGCCGCGTCGCAGTTTCCTTATCTGTCAAAGAAGGAGAACACTAGTACCTACTTCCTAAGGCTGCTGTGAACATTAAATGAGTTCTGTGTGGAAGGGCCTAGATGGTGTGTTGCACATAGTAAGTGCTATATGTGTTAATATTATTGATATAATAATAATTATTCTTATACATCAGAAACACAGCTCAGTAAACAGTTTCCAGTACCAACAACTTCAATACAAGTAGAACTTTAATAGTTACTCCTTTAGATTCACAAAAGTGTGCCAAGATATGTGCACAAAGGTATCAGGATATTTTCACTGACTTATTTGACAGAGGAAAAGCTGGGAACAACTTCTCAGCAATGGACCAGTCAATAACATACAGAACACCATACAAGGGACTGCTACACAGCTGTTAATGAAAGAGGTGGCTCTGAATGCTGGGATACGGTTAAATACAAGTAAAAGTATGGGAATCACAGGCATATGAAGATCGCAACACATAGCACAATGGGTACCGGATGACCCTTTCAGTGTTAAGTAAATAAGTATTGTATGTCATGCATACACAGAAATACCACCACTAGTGTGCATACTTTATTTTCTAGGGAAAAAACCCCTGTTGATAGGTTACCTAAGAGAGAGAGACCGGAGTAGCAGCAAGGAGACTTTTCGTTTTATTTTGTACCTTCCTAAAACAAATGTTTTACTTTGCTTAAAAAATATCACAGGGATTATCTGGGGAGTGGATTGTGGATTATTTTTGCTTTCTTTCCTCTGTTTGGTTCTTTTTAACAACAACAACAACAACAATAACCCTAGAGGGTTTTGTAAAATGACTCCTGACTCCCGATGACCCTGCACTACCTGGGTCCAGACCTGGATTTGCACATCACTGTTCCCTCCTAGGAAAAGGTCACAGGCTGGGCTCCAGCCCCAGCCCTGCCAGCGCTGACGGTCCTGGAGAAGCCCTTCCTTTGTCAGAGCCTCACCTCTTCATCTGTGAGATGCAAACCCGCAGCTGCAGCCACCCTGACGACCTCTCGGGTCAACGGTGGTGAGAACCGGGCTGTTGCTGCATTGCGTTCCTCCTCTTGGGTCAGTTCTAGAGCCTTCAAGATGCTCAGTTAAACTGCAGAGTCCAAGAAACTCCAGAGAGAAGCCACTCTGTGCCTTCTGCTTAAATGACAGTCCTATCACTGACATTTTCTCATTGGGGCATCAAGAAATTGTTAAGTGCCTGCTACATACAGGCAGAGCTGTGGACTCAAGAGGGACATGAAGTGAGACAGAGACTCTGGCCCAGGGGCTCCCAGCCTGGCCCACATAGTTCAAGGGCCAGGTTCAGCTCTGCAAGGAAGGAGAAAAAGAGGGAGAAGTTCCTTCCAGTTGGAGGATCCATCCAGGAAAGGTGGAAAGCGGTGAAAGAGGGTAGTATTTGCACCTACACTTTTGTTGGGGAGGGTATTCCAGAAGGAGACAATGGCATGAGAAGAGGTTCAAGTCCGAGGAAAGAGCGAGAAAGAGCCTCCTCTGGGGTCCTCAGAGGGCTAGGTCAGGGATCAGTCCGAAGAACAGCACCCATAGCCAAGGCAGGCTCTCAGACCCCTCTGGGTGCCACTGCTTTCCCAGTGCTGGCGAGCTCCTGGGACTTGCTCCCTGCCCCAACCCCTGGCTCCCCTGGCCTCTGTTCTCTGATATTCAGGGGTCTGTCACTCACCCAAGAGCCACTGCATCCCTCACAATGGCACCTTTTAGGGAAAGCATGTTTGGGGACTTGCTCCAAGTCTCAGCCCACTTGGGCCGAAGGCTGGTGTCCTTGAGCCTCACCTGCTGGAGGACACCTCATCTGTGAGTGAGGAGTGGGTCTCAGGAGGCCAGCAGTGGCCTTCCTCTGCAGGCACCACCTCAGAACCACAGGGCC
This sequence comes from Phyllostomus discolor, assembly GCF_004126475.2. Lineage (NCBI taxonomy): Eukaryota > Metazoa > Chordata > Mammalia > Chiroptera > Phyllostomidae > Phyllostomus > Phyllostomus discolor. The sequence goes on along the minus strand of NC_040903.2, from coordinate 118,531,505 downwards.
CGGAAGGGAAGACCTGCCCAGGGTCACATGGCTGGTCAGAGGACACACCAGGGCTGGAGCTCAGTCCTTGTTTCCCTAATCCTCCAGAGGAAGATGTATAAATCCCTTCCCCCTTCGCTGCAGGGAGAGAATCCTCACTGCCCTCAACTCCCTGCACCTCACCCATCAGCGACACCCTCCTACAGGTAAGGGGTGAGGGCCCTGCTGAGATACAGCTGGAGGCTGCAGTGAGGAGAGCAGGGCCCCTGCAGGTGCACTGCTCACACCCCTGCACCGCAGTAACACCTGTCTAACTGTGCAGCTGCTGCTAACAGAGCACTCTCCCACCTTTGGCCTGTGCCTTTAAGAGATGAGCAAATGCCAGCTCATCTTGAGGGTGGGCGGTTGGGCCTGAGGCCTGAGCCCCAGGTGCAGGGCCCCCAGCAGGCAGGTGCAGCAGCAGAGAGAAGGTGGCACTGGAGCTGAGAGTTATGGCTTCTCTGTAAACACCCCAAACTTGAACAGATGGATAAAGCGGGAACACTGCTGGGGCCAAGCCTCTACACCTCTTTCAGGGTCAAGTGTCAAATACCAGGGTCAATTGGCTGACTTCCTCCAGGTGTCCCACCCCTTTGAGACGCCAGCAGAGAGGAGAGCCCCACCTGTCCAGAAGGACTTGAGCCCGGCTGCATTCGGAGGGCACACTGGTAAATCAGCAGCCGCCTGAAGCCTGGAGACCCTGAGAGGGAGCCCAGGGTGGAAGGTCAGTTGGCGCAGTGACTGAACACAGGGCTGTCTGGGGAGCATGCTCTGTGCGGGCCAGAGCCTCCAGCAATAGGCACTGCAAAGGCAAAAAAATCAGTTGCTTGTAACTGCCCGAGGTTAAGGGCCTTTTCCTTCCAGGCATGGACACTAGGCTGCAGCAGTGTGCGGCATGACTGTGGGGGTGCTCCTCAAACCATGTGGCAATGATGGGGAGAGGTGGGGGTGAGGGGCTCCTCCCCCTGAGAAGGGGAAGGGCCCCAGGTGAGTCCCAGATGATGCCCACTGAAGTATATCCTCCTACAATGGGCTTGGGAAGACACTGCAGAACCAAAGGCAAGTTTGGAAAGGAGTCTACCCTGCCGGGGTCTGTGGCCTTTAAGGGAAAAACTCACAGACAGGGTGGCTCATGATGGCAAGAGATGCAGCAGCAAGGCCCAGGCTGGAAAAAGGAGGAGGAGGAGGAAGGGGATCTTCCCCCACCATGTGGCCGCACTGGGCTGCTGCACCTGCCTGCCCACCAGCTGGGTGGTACAGGGCCAGGGACCCAGCTTCCAGGGGGCAGAGGGCGCATGGGCACAGGCCCCAGGAGTAGTGGCAGAATGGCTGGGACCCAGGCACACCTGGGGCATCCCCTGCCCTGGGTGGGGCTGGCTCTCTCTGTGAGCACAGGCGTGCACCCACATGCACACACACAGACACACTCCTTCAGGACACAGCGAGCACAGGTGCACAGTGCAGGCCCCAGGTGTTGAGAATACAGCGGTAGAAGACAAAGCTGGCCCTCACAGAGCTTGCATCCTTGCCAGAAAGAATGGCAATTAGAAGGGAGACCCTGTCTTGTCACTTACTGTTCACAATTTAAATTCAGTTCCACAGGACACTCGTGTCCTGTCTTGCTCTTCTTTTGGCCCAGAACCCCTTTGAGCCTCCAAAGCCATGACTGACAGTCCCCACCCCGCCCTCTCTACTCCCTCCCTACCCAGTTGCCCTTGCTTTTAACTCTTTTCTTCCCTCCCTTCATGCCCCTCCTTGCTCTCTACAAATCCGTGTCCTCCTCATGTTCTCCACCCAGACCTCCCATTCTCAGTGGTGGAGGCTGACCAAGGGGACGCTGGGAGACAGGCGTGAGCTGGCCTTTGGGGCACATGCCTGTTCAGGGACCTCAGGAAGGAACTCTGCCCACTGCAGCACAGCGGCAAGGGATGGCCCACGTGCACCCCCAAATAATAGTACCCACCACTTCCTTAGTGAGTGTTTCCTCTGGGCCAGGTTCTGGCCAGACCCACACAAACATCACCTCATTTAACGCCCCCCAACCGTGTGTGGTGGTGTGTCACCACACCTTTGCTTTCCGGGGAATACACAGAGCACGGGGGAGGGGGCTTTCTGAGGGCGCAGAACAGGAAACTCCCAAGGCTGAGAGGGAACCAGGCTCTGTCCGGCACCTGAGCCCATGCCGTTGCCTCTGTCCCGCTGCTGTCCCCAGACCTTTCCCCCGGGGGAACTTCCTTCATCAGCGAGTAGTGACCAGTGAAACCCAGGGAGTTTGTTGCCCAGGGGTATTTGCATTTCCTGTACTTTAAATAGGGTATCTGTCTAGACCTGGATAATGCTCCGTGTGGTGGGCTTTCAGGCAGACAGGGGGCAAAGCAGACCGTGTTCATTCAGGAACGGGGCCATCCCAGAGGCCCCAAACCACCCACACTGGAGGCAGTCCCCTCTGTCTCTCACAAAACTGCCCTCTTCCCTGACGCAGAGTTGACCAATCAGACCCCTCTGTCCCTCATTCACTGCTTACCTAGCTTGGCTCCAAGGCAAATGTTCTAAACCTATTAATTATCCCAGGATAACCAGAGCTGGGGAAATACAGGCATAGATAAAATCAGTGCCTCCCCCAGCAGTCCCCACATTCCCCTCTTGTTGCTCCCTCCAGACTCCCTGAAATCTGCAATGTGTATGTTTCCCTGTCATCTCCACCCGCCCAGGGTGGCACCAGGAGCCCAGAGGGGAGACCATGGCAACCTGGGAGTCATGACAGATAGGACTAGAGGACTCGTGCCAGCGTGGCACAAGTGTGATGCTGCTGCCAGTGCCAAAGAGAGGCTGAGACTCCTCCAGAGGTCAGTGGAAGGCAGGCTGCTTCAGGGAGGAAGGGGGGTGGGGGCTGGGAGTGATGGAGGGAGGAGGAAAAGCAGAGAGGGAGAGGGAGAGGAGGGGAGAGGGAGAGGGAGGGAGGGAGGGAGGGAGGAGGGAGAAGGAGGAGGGAAGGAGGGGGAGGGAAGGATTGAGGGAAGGAAAGAGGAGGGAGGAGGAAAGTAGGGAAAGAGGGAGGGAGGAAAGAGGAGGGGGAGAGAGGGAGGGAAGGTGGGAGGAAGGGGAGAGGGATGGGGAGGAGAAAAGAGAGGAGGGGGGAGGCCCTTCAAGCCTTCTCATCCCTCCCTCTTGCAGGCAAAATATTCCTTCTCTAAAAAATACAGTAACAATCCCCCCTCATTCTCTTCCTTTCCCAACAAGAGCTTTGTAACACTAGATGGCTGATCCGAAAATAACTATTTGCCCTTAGACAGAGTCGTTTTTGAACAGGAGAAGCTGAGATATTTTGAAAGCCACCCCTGAGGCGAGAAGGTTGTGCATAAGGCACTAATTGTCAGCACTCCCCAAGGACAGCCGTGTTCCTGGGAAGACGGGAAGCTGGGCTGTCAGCCGGTTCCTGGGGGAATCCGCCTCCCCGAGCTCAGCCAGCCAGGCCAGGCAGAGGAGATAAAACACAGGAACACAGATGATCTTACATAACCGAAGAGGGACTGAACATTTTCAGCAAATTACCTCTGTTATGAGCTCTGCCATAAAATCGCCTCACAAGTGAATTTAGTTTTTCTTCCCTCCGTGCCCAATCAATTAGCACATGAGTAATACCAAGCCCATTAGGACAAACCGATGCCGGGGGAGTTATGTCAGCTGCTATAGAAATGATTGCTTAATATACCAGTTGGCTCCGAGGAGCTCTTAGCCACACACAATCTTGCCATAATCAATAGCAACAGTCGGACGATGCTGTTTCAATGAGAACACTGCCCGGCAGCGCGGGCGCCGGCCCAGTGTGGGGCGCAGGGCCGAGTGGGCCCCCATGTCAGTGCCCCCCCACCCCTGCCTCCCTTCAAAGCAAACAGGAGAAGCCCATGATGACTAAGAGAAATGGAACCATGGAGGGAGAAACACAGGAAAAGCACAGGGGAGGGCCTCATAGGGATCTGTATCCCAGAGGGGAAGGGAAGGGACCAGCCTCCTGCCTGCTCGGTATCTCCTACCAACCACAGAACAGAACGGGCTTTTCCAGGGGCATCCAGAGGCTCCCACGAGGCTGCAGTCCCTATGGAACTGAACACGTGGGACGATAACCCGTGTGTGTGTGCACATTGGCCCATGTGGCCTAGAGAAGGATAAGACGCCTTTACATGTGTGCGCATGCGCATGTGTTTGTGTGTACACTGGTGTGCATGCGAGGGCATGCATCTGTGTGTCCATGTGCCCCCTCCTCCGCAGAGGTGGCGAGCCTGCAGGACTAGACAGCCTGCCACGTCAGTGTGCTCTGTCACAACCCTGGGCTGAGGGCACCAAAGGTAGAAGCTGAGAGCCTTTCCAGAGCTGACGGAGAAGGGCGGCAGCAGACCCTGCAGTCATCGACCTGGGCACGGAGGCCCGGGCCCCGCCCCACCACCAGGAAGGGGGCGGGTGCTGGACCTATCCCTGGGCCTTGGTTGCCTCATCGGCGTGGCGAGGTCAGCGTGCCCCAGAAGGCTGGGAGGAGAGTTTGCACACAGAAAGCACTTAGTGTGCCTGCCAAAGGGCATCGACCAGAGCAAAGCTGTTGTTAAACCCTGAGCTCCTGACATATCCTTGGCTGCCAAGTCCCTGAACTCTGACCTCAGGAACCACTTGGGAACCAGGCCTCCTGGAAACCATTCCTCTTGCCTCCTGCTCCTCAGGGAAGATAGGAGATTTTCCTTATTACAAAGAACAGGAAAATCCCAAGGGGACTGAGAGTTTACAGTCTCAGCCCCAACCTCTGCTCCCCCAGACTGACCCCCCCCCCCCCGCCCCTGCTAGGGCTCCCCTCCTACTTTATACACAAAGAAACTGAGGTCTCCAAAGTCAGCCAATGATTTAGAGCTAGACCCACACTAGACCCAGAGAGGTGGGTCCTATGGTGGGATTTTGTTCCCATGACAAGGGGAAAGCAGGGGGCCACAAAGCATGTTGGGAGGATAAGAGGAGGGGCTAATTAATAACAGTGTAGGGGAGCAGGGAAGTGGGTGCAGAAATGAGTGCCCAGTCATCCGAAATGCTGCACTTTTGGAAGGACACTTACTAGCCTCTTGTTCTCTCTGACCTCAGTTTACCCATCCATAAACTGGAAGAATGGACTCTGTGAGCCCATTGTCCCTCTCAACTCTGATGCTATGAGATTGGCCTGGGAGCCCCTAGGGCATGATTGACATAAGCAATCGTCTTCTGGGCAGGTGGGGATGGAGAGGAGGAAGTGGAGAGATTCCGGGGGGTGGGTGGCTCTGTCCCCTAAGGCCAGGAGGCACTCCTGGACCCTCTCCCCCACCCCACTGTGAGTGAGGGGGGAAAGGCTCCCTCTTCCTTTCCCAGTCACACACAGGTCACTCAGGAGAGGCAGCTTGGCGGAGAGGTGGGATGTGCCTTCAGGCCGCCTACTGGCTGTGACCTTGAGTGGGTCTGTGGTCTCCGAATGTGTTTCCTCACCAGTGAGCTGGCAGCGCCGGTAGAGGTCCCCGCCTCCGCCCCCACCACCAGCAAGTAGGAGGAGTCAGTGAGTATGCTGTGAGGGTCCCCTGAGTGCCAGACCCCGCAGCAAACAAAACAAATGCTGCTGCCCTCCCAAACCTACATCTGAGATTGGGCAGGGAGACACGTTAATGAGCAAGAACAGAATGTCAGGGGTACTAAGCATTATGGGAAAAACCAGACAGGGAAAGGAGGTGTTCTGGAGGCGGTGTGGGGAAGGTGCCTGAAGAAAAGAGACCTGTCTCTGGACCTCTCCGTGTCCTCATTTGTAAACTAGGTAGGAGGTGACCCACCTGGCCTCCCTCCCAGGTTTTTATGAGGGAGTAATTACGGTCCCCAGGGTGTTATGGGATTTAAAGCCTGAAAAATGAAAGAGGACCTGGGGTGGTGGCTTGAAAGGGACAAAGCCCTGGTAGCTGCCGGTCAGGGCAGGGATGCCCCCACCCTGTCCTAGCCCCTCCCTACTTAGCCAGTCCCTGTCTCTCCACCCACTCTTCATGACACAGGAAGGACCGGCTTCCCCTCCCCACGAGAGCTCTAGAGAGAGTGCTGGGGAGGCTCAGCCTACAGACAATGCACTGAGAGGCAGCCTTTTTGGTGGGTGGAACATTAGACTCAAAGGCAGGAGTGTTGAATTGTGGTGCCAGCCCTGTACCGGCTGCTTGCCACTAAATTCTTGGGGCCTCAGTTTCTTCATCTCTGAAATGGGCATAATACCACCCACTCCAGCTCTATCACAGAATTCTTGTTAAGGAAGAATCAATCCTTAACTCAATAGTAGAAAAGAAAGGGCACGAACTTTGAAAAAAGACAGCCTTGCATGCTTCTGAGCAAGCCCTTTTCTGAGCTTTCTTCTGCTGGGAAGTATAACCTGCTCTTGGGCTGATGTGAAAACTAAACAAGCCAGGTGGGTGCCAACAAAGTCCCGCCCCCTTTAGTGAGCACCTCCTGTGAGTGAGGACCTACAGAGGATGTGGTTCATCAGACGTCATGGCAGCCAGCCTCCACAAGGCTCCCAGTGCCTGCTGGGACCTGTGCTTTTGTGCAGTTGCCTCACACTCTGGATAGTGTGACCTTCATGAACTACGGCTTTCTTGCAAAAGATGGAGCGTGACTTCTGAGGCTAGGTCGGACAAGACAGTGCTGCTCCTGGAATACACATCGTGGGAAATGCTATCAGCATGTCGTGAGGACACTCGAGCAACCTCATGGAGTGGCGAGGAACTGAGGCCTCTGCCAACAGCCAGCATCAACTCGCCAGGGGCGCAAGAGAGTCAGCCACCTTGGAAATGAATCCATCCCTGGCTGATGTCTTGACTGCCCCTTCCTGTGGAAATGAATCCATCCCTGGCTGATGTCTTGACTGCCCCTTCCTGGGAGACTCTAAGCCAGGCCCACCCAGCTAAGCTCCTCCTGAATATCACTGTGTGGAGCTATTCACACACCTAGCTCTGTTAAGCACCGGTTCAGCATTTATCACCAAAGACACTCCTCCACGCCCCACACAGGTAAACACAGAGAGGCCACTCTACTGACCCACTCACGACCTGCTCCGTTAACCACAGAGTTCCAGGACTGCTGACCCACAGAAACTGCGAGACGATAAACATTTGCTGTTGCTTTCCGCTGCCATGTGTCGGGTCATTTGTTCTACAGCAGTAGATAGCTAATGCAGATGTGGCCTCTGCCGTCTTTAACCTGGTTTCAGAGGAAAGAAAAGTGCATGGAGAGGCGGCAACAAGAGGTAGTGTGTGGTCAGAAACCAGCCCACGGCAGCATTGGGCATCTGTGTGTGAGGCCCGGGGGACGGATAATGTGTGCTATTATTCCACTCAAAGGCCTGCAAGATGATGGATGAGAAATTATCCTGAAAAGCAGACCACATTTTCTGTCTGATGTGAAGGGTTGTTATAAAAAGCAGGGGAAATGAACGTCATAGGCTTGAAAGTTTGATCCCATGCCCTGCTGCTGGGGGGAGAGTGAGCCCCCCCACCTCGCTCTGCCTGGTTTGATGGGCGCTACGTAATCTAGCCTCTTACATTGGTGCACTTCACTCTCGCCTTGTGCTTGGATTCACAAAAGCCCAGCATCCTATAGGCAGGGTTACTTCACCATGTTTGAGAAGAGGGGGAATGGGCTCCTTTGCTCCCTAAGGCCCAGCTGCCCTCTGATTTTCACAGCTAATGGGGCAGGAAATTGCCTGTGGCGAATGAGCAGGACCTGTTACCTGTGGGTGGAAATGGGTAATGAGAGCTTAAATTCAGGAGCATCGCTGGATCCCATTAGGGTGTCAGCCTACAAAAATGATTAGGACGGTTTTAATATCCACCGATTGGATGGATACCCATCTCCTGCAGACCTCAGACTCATTAACCTAGTGGGCCTGCCTGGCCATCAATCTCTCGTGCTAGTGGAATGGCCTCCATCCCAGACCTCTCTCAGGGCCTCCCAGAACCCAGAGATTTGAAATAATTAAAACGCTATGTGATATTCCTGCAGAGCTTACCTGAGTGAAGAGCTTTAAGCCTTCCCACCCCTAATAGTGAAGCGAGTTGAGGGACAGGCCACAGGGACAGCATGCAACTTCCTTCTCTCTCCATTGAGTGGAGATGCTACCATGAGGCAGTGCAGCCCCCTGGAAGGAGCACCAGAAACCCAGGGCTGGCTCTGCTACTGACAACCCTGTTGTCGAGTCACATCCCCCACCCACCCCAGACCCTGCGTGTGGGCACAAGAGGTCCCACCTGGCTAAGCTCACTTCTGTCCTCAGTTATTGACTATCCACAGGACTTTCCTGCATGGCCCAGAGTAAGCTCCTCACATTTCCCCACCCAAAAACAAGCCTTCTTCTTCTTTCTGTACTCTTGTTGGTGCGTCCTTCTCCTTTGCATTTCTTTAGCAAGTCCTATCGTCTCATCTCTGAAACTATTTAATTCATCCCTATGCCCTGGTCAGCCTCCTCATCTTAGGTTTCCTACCTCAGCTCTTCATTCCAATTGTCTCCTTAGACACGGCCCTCAACAATCCTTCTTTGGCTCCAAGGCCAGCAGGGGCTCCACGGAACATGAGGCTATCCAGGAGTCCCCCAGTGTGGCCACTCCTTCGCCACCACCACCCCTGCACCTCCAGCCTGCCTTCCCTGTGGCTTCCATTCCATTTCTGCCCATCTCAGTGCATCTTCCTCCCAGAAGCTGGATCTACCTGCTTTGTCCATCTGCGGCAGTCCCTCCTGACAGGGACACCGACAGCGTTTCACTTGTGCTGCACACTCACAACTACAGGCTTGGAGTCGTCTGCTTATTTTACCTTAATATTTTTGTTTGAATGTTTTGTTTCTGTACATTGACTGGATCTTCGTGAATCCTGTCACCTGTGACCCTCGCAAGGCCTGGAGCATGCCTCGTCTGGGTTAAGGACACAGCAAATGTCTTCTCTTTTAATGGTTGGGTGTCTGCCCCTGAGAATGACCCTGGAGAAATATTTTACTAAATTCGTATTTATAGAACTTAGTACTCAAAGGGACCTAGGAGATACCTGTCCAGACAAAGAACTAAGCCCATCCCTCATCCCACCTGCATGAGGTGCTAGATCGTAAGACGAGAAGCAACATTCACTGTATCCTGCATCTCAAACATTAGATAGAAAACACAGCTAAAAAAGCATCAGCAGGGTGTCAGGAGAGCTTGGTTTGGGTCTAAGCTCTATCATTTACTTGCTGTGTGACTTTGGGCAAGTCATTAGGCTTCTCAGCGCCTCAGTGAGGAAGCTGCACAAAATGCACTGCAAAGTGTGCATTTTGCTTTAGAGTGTGGGTATGGGAACATCTATGTGAATATCTCACAGACACACGCATAGCCCATTTGTTTTGCCTGCAGAGCTTCTGTAGGTCATTGGCTCCAGGCTGAGTAGGGTGAAGACTGTCTTCTGTAAGCTCCCTGCTCAGAAGTGGCACTGATTCCACCTGAGGCTTCGAGTTTCCCCATACCATTGCTGCTAGCTGCTCTTTGCTCCCCACACTGCCCCTGAGTCAAACAGGTCAACCCTCTCCATTGCCAGGCCAGGATCCTCCACAAGCCCAGGCTATTCCGGACTTTTCCTGAAACCTGGTGGAGAACATCCCTGGGCTGACAGCCCGGAGGTTTTGCAAACATCTGGAGAGGCAGCAGCCAGACAGAGGGCAAGCACACCTGTCGGGGCCCCTCCCCTGGTGTGGCCTCGGTGCTTCCACCCCACCACTGTGGGAAGCTGCAGGACATCTAAGCCAGGACCCTTCCTAGAGATCCGACAGCCCTGTTTTCTGAGGCCACATTCTCCTAAACCAGTCCCAGGGCTGGAGGTTCGGTGGGGAGGACGCCCTACCTGCGGTTCCCTGTGAAGGCGCAGTAAAAGGGCAGTTTGAGGAATGCAGCCCAGAAGCGAGTCTCTCACCCAGCAGCTCTCAGGGGCATTGCTAGGCCAGTCTGCAGGACTGGGCAGGGAGTACTTTCTGGTCCAAAAGTGGATGAGAGGTTTCTCTTCCCTCATTCTTTTTTTTTTTTTTTATGGACATGGCCACCCATGATTAATGCACAGGTGTTTTTGAGGAGGACACTGGATATTTTTTGAAACAGTGCCCAACTTCCAGAAAGGCCATGTCTTGGCCTTACATGGAAGGCCAACAATTATGGATCCTCAGGCCAGAGATTTGCCTCCTTAGGAATAAGCAGCTCTGAGCTGCTTTCTTACATAGAGCTGAGCTGCATAACTCCCTGGGAAAGCAAATAATGTGGATAAGAAGGAGCTGCATTCAGGTAGGGCTGTCCTGATGGAGCAGAGGCACAGACCACCAAAGCCAACATGGTATTATATTAGTACTGTTACCTTTTAAGGAGAGCCCCTCGCAAGGCAGCCCACCTTTCCAGCTGGGAGCTCTGTTAAACTCCCACCGCCAGCAGGGACAGGACTCGGAGATCAAGCGGCACTGGGTGCTGAGAAGGAAACAGACACCGCCTCGCGCTGATTTATGACACGGAGCGTCTTGCATATATGAGAGCCGGCCGTAATTTGCTTATAAATAATTGACTTCCCCCAGATTAAAATCTCTGGAGGGACTCTCAGTTTATTCACAACAAGGCGCTTCTGCCTACAGTGCAAATTAGGCCCTTTCAAACCTGTCTTATCTCAACCCTGAACGTTATAAAGAGTGATTTTTCCCCCTTCATCCCCTGTAATAACCTTCAACTAACCTTTAAACCGGAGTGAATAATTTAAATCTTATTTTCATATCAATGGAGGAGTCAAGCCAAGCAATTATCTTTTATCTGTATACTCTGTCGTCAGAGCGGCAGGCATAATCAAGTTTTCCCCAGCGAGCCAGATGAGAGAGAGGAAGAGTGAGGAAGTGAGAGATGGTATCCGAAGACATTAACGAAACAATGAATTATTCAATAATGAGTACAAGATCTGTCATAACACACACACACATTCTCGCGCGCTTGCGCGCGCGGACACACACACACGCACAGCTTGACATCTGCCCGTTGTTCCAGGCGAGCCAGGGCCGGGGGAGGGGTGCGGGGAAGGGGGACTGGGCTAAGCATGACAAATCGGCAGATCATCTGCTCAATTAGGGCAGAGAGCAGGTGCGCAGGGCACATTTGGGCCCTGGCTGGCAGCGTTGTGGGCCAAACAACAGGCTGAGGAAAAACACCTAATTTGCGTGACAGCAATTTAGAGCAACTCCAGCTATGATTTTGCTAAAGGTGGGGGGTGGGGGGGCCACAGTGGGAAGGTGGGCAAGAACAATTTTCAGGGAGGGGTGTGGAAGAGAGAAGGGAAGATAGGAAAAAAAATCAAGAAAGGGTGGAAATTCCCCACGGTGCTCATTAAAATTCTACTGCGCACATTTCTTCCCTAGGTCCCCCTGGACTGCCCGCGATCATTTTTATTAATTCATAAAATATCGCACCAGTGATTGAGGCTGATGATTAGTGGAGCCGACAAACACAAGAGCTGGTGAAATATTGCAGCAGCTCCTATTGAGTCCCTCAGAGTGAAAACACAGACGTCACATGAAAATTCATCCTTCAACTGGGCCTCAGACAGCCCGGCTGGCTGGGGGAGCAGGCCAAGGGCCCTGCATGTCTGCTGCTGCTCCCGCCGCCCGCAGACTCGCTGTTTAGACAGTTCCCAGCCCATCTCTTGGTTTATGGGAAATGCCTGCTTAAGACAGAAGTGCCTTTAACCTCCCATGTGAGATGAACTGTCAGGCATTGGCAACAGGCAGCTGGGAGATTTCCATCGGAAGCTCACCTCCTGGCTTGGCAGGCGTGATGACTTGTGTGATGATGGCAGCACGCACGAGAGAGGCGGCCCTGACACCCACCCCTGGCTCTTTTAGAAATGGCCAGCCCTCCACCCCTCCCCCTTCAGTGGCTATGGAGGAACATCGTTCTGTGCACCATGGATTACCATCCCATTTTCCAGGGGAGGGACATTGTGGCTGGCAAAGTTCTGTAGTATTGTAAGAATGATGTCTCAGGGTAGCAGAGACGGAGGAGATGGTTGCAGAAGAAACAAAGTCAAAATTTGTCTTCAGTTATGATTGTCCTCTCAGGTTTCCACTATATTTTTTTCTCTAGTTTCTGATGCCATTTCTACGAACTGCTCTATTGTTCATTTATTCCACATGCTAAGATACATCATATACTTTGTGATACTAGGTGGGGAGAGAGACCAGCTCAGTTTTTTGCTAACGCTGGCTTCACTTCAGAGGCTTACTAAATTAGGGAGGGGTGAAGCCCAGGAATCTGCATTTAACCAGCTTGCTGGCTGGGTTTCATGCATTCAGGTGGGAGAACTATTGGCCCAAAGGGATCAGAGCTCAAAGCCCTGGCTGCACTTTAGAATTACCAGATCTTTTGAACAAAATAATTCTCTTGACCACACCCCAGAGATTCAAAATTCAGCTGAGACCCAGACACTGGCATTTGTTAACAAATCTCCAGGTATTTCCATTGAGCAGCCAGGATTAGAAACAGGCAGAATGACAACACTGGAATATCCTCCCTCTCCTGTCCTCACTTCCCAGTCACTAACCATGATTCCTGTCCCCCGCTTTTATACCGTGCCACTAAACTAGGCAGGAAAAAAGCAAAAGAAATGGAGTTACTTTAAAAATATATTAATGATCCCATTTATTTTAGACTTTGGACACAGAGTCCAGGCTAATTTGTATACACAGATGAAATATTTCAGTTTTCACTTAGAAAACACCAATGCTATCTGTGAAGGAAGGAAGGATGTCCTAAGTCACTGTATACTATGTTCAAAATCCTTTCTCCTCTCAGCCAGCTTGAGTACATGTCAAGCTTCCTATGCACACATTTTGCACTGAGTATATTTGTACAGCTTCTTCTGGGGCCATTTTAGGGTTCTGAGCTCCCACATCTAGGGGAAGCATAGAAAGGCAGTCTTCATCTCATGAGCTTGATTTTGAAGTAAACCTTTGTTTCTCTAGCAAATAGTTAATTCTAGACTCTTTGACAATCTGGACTGTAAAATTGGTTGGGTTGCCTTCTTTGATTCAGCCACTGTGAAGCTCAGGACCAAAGCCGCCACTCCGCATGAACTGCAAATGATGCTACACGCTGTGTGTACTTACCTTCGTCTCCCTTTTTTGGTCTTAGGGTGTAAGTACATAAACATGAATAAAGAAAGATAAAGTATTAAGAAGCTTGTTTTGGCATCTGTGGGACACCCCTCTACCATCTCCTGGACCAGAAGGTCACGAACTCAAATGCCTGCAGGGAGCAGGCAGGCAACATAAATGAGTGAAGCAGACCTAGGTACCCTAGAGAGACAGGCTGAGAAAACTGTGGAAAGCTGGAAGCACATCTCCCAGTTAAAGGCTCAGAAATTTAAACACTAAAAATAAAAAGTTGCCACTATGTTGGTCAGTCAGACACAGCCGCAGGCTCACCTGCCCCGCCAGCAGCCAGTCTGCCTCACCCAGGGCAGTGCCCAGGAACTCGGCCTCCAGGACACGGGTACAAGGATACTTCCTGCATTTCAGAGGTTGTTTACACTAGCAGCCAAACTCCCAACCCTTGATTTTCTCTTTGGAATCACAGTTCCAGCCTGAATAAGAGGAAAAGTGTTAAATCTCTGGTGAAAGGGAAGTTAGTGCTCAGCAAGTGTAGAGTAAATGAGCTATTGAATGAGGTTCCTCCTCTCTGCTCCCAGAACTCTGCCTGGAGTGTTGGGAGTTATTACAAAAGCACAATATGCTCATTGTAGACAAAGGAGAAATATAGAAGCATACCAAAAAGGAAACATGTGTAGGTGAGATAACCACTTAGCATCTCCGTATGTATACTCCAGTCATGTGTGTGTGTTTGTGTGAGTGTAGCACACGTATCTACTTTTATTTCCAACTTACATTCTTTGGAGAACTTCTTTCTTCTGGGGAAGAATTTATTCTTTTTCCAAATCATTTTCTTAGCCTCCAAAAGGATATGGCAGAGTAGGTAAGAGAAACACAAAATCTTTCTAAAACTTGATAATTAAGTTTTAAAAAAGGCTTATACTTGAAATAAAAATAAAGAAGGTAGTTTTCAAAATATTAGAAGAAAATTTTCCTGAAATTAAAAATTATAATTCTATACCTTAAAGGGGGGAAATGAAGAAAAAATAATACCATGATATATCTTGATGAAGCTATTGAATATTTAAGAATAATACAAAAATCTTAAGATCATTCTGGTTGAAAATATAAATCATCTTTAAGAAGTAAAATCAGGATGACTTCAAGATTCTTCACAGAAAAAAAGATTCTTCACAGAAATATTCTATGACAGAAAACATAGTAAAAATATCTACAGAGTTTGCAAATGGGAAAGTAATCTGTAAATTGTATACCCAGCAAAATTTTTATTTATGTATAAAGACAAAAAAAGAGACATGCTGAAACAAAAATTTAACACACAGTAGATCATGGACCTAAATATAAGAATGTAAACTACGGAAGTTCTAGAAGAAAATATAGGAGAAAATTTTTCAACATTGCAGTTTTCTTAGATAAACATGAGTGAAGGTTTATTAGATGAGACACAAAAACACAAACCATTAAGAAAAAATTAATTAAGTGAATTTATCAAAATTTAAAACTTCCATTCCTCAAAAGTCATCACTTAAAAATGAAAAGGAGCAACCAGAGTGGAAGAAAATATTCACAATATGAATATATGACAAAGGATTTGTATCTAGAGTATAAAAAGAAAAATATGACTCAATAATAAGAGACAACCAAGTTTCAAATGATCAAAAGATTTGAAGAGATCATTTAACAAAGAAGATACATGAAAAATCAATAAGCACATGAAGAATGCTCATTCTCATTAGCTTAGGCAAGTGGAAATTAAAACTACAATGAGACAGCACTCTACGTCCCTAGAATGTCTAAAATTAAAAGGCCGACAATACCAAGTGTTGACAAGAATATGGACCAAGTCAAAGTTTCATACACCATTGGTGGGAATGTGCAAGGACACAAGCCCTTTAGGAAACACTAGTGGTAGTTTCTTATAAAGCTAAACATGCATCTATCATATGATCCAGCCATTCTACCACTAGGGAACTGAAAACGTATGTCCATATGAAAACTTTGTACAAGGATGTTCATAGCAGTCTTATTCATAATAGTCCTAAAATGGAAACAACCCAACTGTCCACTAACAAGATATAAGACATTTCCATCACCCTCAAAGTTTCTCTGTACCCCTTTACTGCCAATGTGCCCTCACTCCTTACCCCTATTGTGGTTTCCACCACAATAATTAGTTGAGTCTTTTCTAAAAGATCATATGTAAAGACAATTAAAGACTGTATTCTTTTGTATATAATCCCTTTGTTCAAGTTCATTTTGTCTTCCTCTTCCTTGAGTTCCCCTCATTGCTAAATACCCTCTCTAGCTTCCACCGTCTTCAGGACCTCTAATTATGGAACTAGGCATCACCTGTTTCACCTCCCTTTCAATACAAGGAACTACCAGAACTTATTTTTCTCTGTTCCAAAGACTGGTACCAATTTGAAGTCTAAGAGGGAAGTTGTTAACTTAGACACATTGTTACTAGGGGAATGAGCCTCCATTGGCAGTAGTGGGGAGCGGTGGGTAGGATCTTTGCATAAGGAGAGCCCCCTTGCTTCTGTATTCTCATGGACCACAGCAGCTCACCCCACTGAGCACCAGCATTTAATCAGCTGAATGGTTTGCTGGACAGCCAGCAGCCCCACCTCTCTGAACATTGAGCTCAAAGTCTGATGGAAGGGTGGAGGCCCTGTTTGCAGTTAAGTCTGTGAGTTCCCTGGGCAGCTCCACTAAGCATGCCACTGCAGTGATGCCCACAGCCCAATAATACACTGAAGGGCCCCATCTGGGAACAGTGTCCCGAGGAGGATGGCTGCCAGCTTCTCCCACAGTCTTCCAGACCAGCTTGGGCAGCTCCTCTGGGAATGCAAAAGAAAGAAGGAGAGAAGGAAAGAAAGAGAGGAAGGGAGGGAGGGAGGGAGGGAAGGAGGGAAGGAGGGAGGGAGGGAGGGAGAAAGAGAGAGAGAGAGAGAAAGACAAGGAGGGAGGGGAAGGGAAGGAAGGAAAGGGAAAGGAAAGGAAAGGAAAGGAAAGGAAAAGGAAGGAAAGGAAAGAAGAAAGGAAAGGAAAGGAAAGGAAAAGGAAGAAAGGAAAGGAAAGGAAAGGAAAGGAAAGGAACGGAAAGGAAAGGAAAGGAAAGGAAAAGGAAAGGAAGGAAAAGAAAGAAACAGAAAAAGGAAAGAATGATTAAAAGGAGCACAGGGAAGTTCCCAGACAGCTAGGCAGGAGTGGAAAAGTAGCCTCGGGAACTGGTTGTACGTGAACACTGAATTCTAGGAGCCCAGGAGGAAGCCTTTTCATGAAACAATCATGAGATGGGTTGGGGGGATGGCGGGGGGTGGGCAACATTCCTGAGAGTTACAGTGCTACATCACCGCTTGGGCACTGCCTAGACTCTCAGAGTAAACAAGCCTAAAGGGAAGAAACCCTCCTTTCATTCTTGAGAATATCCATCTCCCAGACCTTCCCAATTGCTTAAAGAATAGTCTCGGTGCCAATTTAAATGTTGCATTGTTTGGGAGAGGAGGAACCGTAAGCCCAGAATTGGAGTCCAAGTATTCCACAAATACGCCTTATTTAAATAACATTTTAAAAAATATATCATGTTCAATGGTGAAGAACTGCTAAATTATTGAATTCCCTGAAGCATCCTATAGGCTATAAAGTGGATCATGAAGCCCCATAAAAGAACGCAATAAATAGTCGAGAAGGAACTCGGGCTCCACGTCAGAATGCCTGAAGGAGCCAACGCTAAACATCTTCATGTAATCTTTCCACTTAAACCAATGATTAAACAGATTAAACAGATGATTAAACAAATAAAGATTAATGAAACAAGTAAAGTAATCAAATCTGTATGGGTGTGTAAACGAATGATTCCAGACAATATTAGAACAAATTGTCTAAAACTAATAGCGAATGCGTCAGTTCAGTCCCAACAGCTTTTGTTGGGCTCTCACTTGGATGTAATCAAAACATTTGTTTAAACTAAGATGGATATGAGGCGCTAAGATGTCAGTTTCTTGAAAGAGAAAATAAAACAAAAGCAATGTCTTCGGTGAGGAGATTGGCACCGCCAATGGGGCCGCATTGCTGAGGAATCTGTGAGCGCTGCCATAGCCACGTGCGAAGTCTAGTGTTGCCCTGGCTGCTCAGTAAAACCGGCTCGCCCAAACAATAATGCAAGCACGCCAAACGAACATGGAGATATCTAAACTATGTGAGAATTTGCAAGGGAGCGAAAAAACTGCTCAAACATCCTCCAGCTCTTTAGAAACCCCTTTTTAATTATTGGTCATTGATATGCTAATTACAATGTGTGCTTATCTATTCTTTCCTTGCTAGGCCAATTATTCCCCATGCACTATTGCAAGAAATAAAATGGTATTTTTTTTAGCAAGGATGTGCTATTCAGATAATTTTTTTTCATTAATTTAAAGTAGTGAGTTTTTTGCCCCTGCTTAGGATATTTACTTGGTTTCAACCCTGCTGGCCGATTTGGAGGTTCTAACAGGCCACTCATTTGTAATTCCTGATGGGGGAGCCTAAATCCTTGCTGGTCCAAGAGTAGCTCCTAGACCTGTAGTACCCTGGTCAGGTGGTAGCCCCAACCTGCTGCAGTAGGATCTTCATTTTAAACATTGATCTCAGGTCGAGTTTGGGAAACACTGATTTGTCTATTTGGGGCCTGCAAAGTTTCCTAGGCGTGTTGGCCACGACCCTTCACTAAGGTAAGGCTCTGAAAGAAATGCTTTGAAATAACTGGTTTGGGAAGAGTGGCTGGGAGTCAGCTGCGAGG
Organism: Phyllostomus discolor; assembly: GCF_004126475.2. Classification (NCBI taxonomy): domain Eukaryota; kingdom Metazoa; phylum Chordata; class Mammalia; order Chiroptera; family Phyllostomidae; genus Phyllostomus; species Phyllostomus discolor. The sequence continues at coordinate 118,513,524 of NC_040903.2, read as the reverse complement.
CTCCAAAAGGGACCATAGGGCATTTCCCTGATAAACGGAGCACACTGACGGTGTCTGTCCTACTTGCTGCGGCCTGCCTGCTGCTGCCAGCTCTGACCGAGTGTTCAATATAATCCTTATATAGGGATTATATTCCAGGGATTGTAATCCTTGGTTGAGACTGTTGGATTGTAAGCAATAGAAGTTAGACTAGTGGTAGCAAAAAAAGTCTTGTTTGTGTTTTGTAAAGATACAGAGTGCCCCCCAGAACCCAGAGACAGGGTGCTGCTTCAGAAAGGTGCTGGAGCGGGTCTGACAGCGCTCAAGATCCACACCCCAGCCCCATTCTTCCGCTTTGTCTGAGCCTCTGCTTCATGCTCTCTGCAGATCAGCTCTTTCTCCACTTGTAGTTGCTACAGAAATCACAGCTGCCTGCCAACTACACCCACCAACACATGACTTCCAGCCCCTGAGAGACTTTGTCTCTTAGACCGAATTCCAGATGCAAGAGGAGAGACCCTGGATGGCTCTGCTTGGGTAGTGGCCGCTGGTCCAATCGGCTATGGGAGCAAGAGCGTGTGGAGCAGTCATGTGCGGCCATGCCTGTGAGGAAGCCACCCCAGTGCATGGCAGGATGAGCGAGATGGAGACAGGGAGACGGAAGGGCACACGCACATGGAGAGGTGTCTTTAAAGGAAGAGAAGCACAGTGATTTGCCCAGGGTCACCAAGTGCTGACAGCAGGACTTGAACCCAGAGACATCCACTACGGCCCCTGCCGCCTCTGCTTCTTCACTGTTACCTGCCTGGATCCGTGCTCCCCTTTGGGCTGTGTAAGGCAAGTGAACTTTGTCATCAGCCGCTTTTCCCCCCTGCACTCTGGCATCTCCTGTTCAGCACCCAGACTCTGGTCTTCAGTGCCCAACAGCCGCCCCCTTGCTGCTCAGTAAACGCCCTACCCACTGGGCTGCTTGGTGCTAATGTCTTCACCTCTGCCGGTGGTTTGCTCCCTGTCATGGTAAAGCAGAACCAGTCTGCTAGAACCAGGATAGCCCCTGTCACTGACTCAGAGACCAGCCCTACACTCTCCCCACTCGTTGGGCACTGTGGCAAGGAAAAGGTCAAACACTGTGGAGCCAAAGTCATCCAGGTCGAGGCCTTTGTTCTGTGCTTTGTGTGATCTGAGGACAAGCTCCTTAATGTCTCCGAGGCCCAGTTCCTGTCTGAGCCTCAGTCCCCCAACCCCCAAAGCAGAGCCCAAGAAACAGGTCATTTATTTTGCAAGGGATCCAGAGAACAGGAGTGAAGGACCAGCCAGTGGAACGTGCAAGATGGGACTCGTATAATTCCATATTACCGAATAGGCCACTGCTGGGTGGCCTTCTGAGAGCCTATGAACTATATCACGGAACTGTTCACCTGGGAGAGGAACAGAGAGAACGTTCTTCCACTGGCTCCTGTTCCTCACTGCTTGTGGGTGGCTGCACGGCTGCCTTCTGGCACACTGGCTTCCCCAGATGCCTCATGCTTTGGAATCACAGAAGCCCCAGGGTAGGAAGTAAGAGCTACAGGGCAAAGCTGGTAAAGACTGCTCAGAACTGGTCATCACAGGGACTGGGGCAAGACAGCACAGAAATTTTCAGTGATACCGAAAGGTGTTGATATAGTTCCCCAGAGAGTCATTGTAAAGTAAAGCTCAGAATCTGAGCTGAAGCAACAGAAACCAGCTCTGGTCACCACAAGCAGAAAGGACTCTCAGAGTCAGCAGGAGTCTGAACAATAAATAAGGCTTGGAAAGTGGGAAAATTAAGGGAGCTGCAGACAGCCAAGCAGCAGACAACACAACCAGGTTTTAGTAACAACAAGCCAGCTAGGGTCCTTGCCCTGTATCCGCTGCCGCCGAACTGTCGTGAGTCTGTTCAAATTGCTTATGATTCAGAGTCCAGACAGCAGCAACTGATGGGGCCTGAGCCACGTGTCCACGCCCCAAGTCCTCCAGCAGTGCTAGGGAGAAAGCATCTCGCCCTTTTGTAACGCTTTGCCTCCCACCAAGACCCACCATAGAAAGTGGGTTTGGATTTTGGCAACCCAAGGAATGAGAACCAGAGGCTGATAAATTTTGGTTAGGTGCCCAGTTAATAGCAGTTTGTGATGAAGTTGTCACTCTGGCTTTCTCTAGACCAGTCTGGTTTAGAACCACACACTGTGACTGACCAGTGAATTCTGTAAAAAACAGCAGCCCTCATTAAAACAGAATTCAAAGCCCCCCAGGGAAGACTGCTATTTAATGATTCTCATCTGTTCTCACTCAGTCGTGCCTCCCTGAAGGACGCACTCTGATTTCTGCTGCCCAGGGAGATGTTTGTGCTTCCTGCAGAAACCTTTGCTCCTCTGGAGCCCTGGAGAGTTCAAGGTTTTATTTGTTTTAATGAGGGAGGCACTGCCTTACACGATCATGGTGTGGTACCATGTGAGACTAGAAAGGATTCTAGAGAGAATCTTCTCATTGGAAGAAGACGCTGAGTACAGAAAAAGTTATCCAAGATCACAGTGCTAGTGAACAGCGGGGCGAGAACAAGTTTCAGTCTCAGAATCCTGTCCGCGCTCCCCTTTGGATGGGCCAGCTACCTATACCCCCTTCCCCACACGTGATGCTTCAACCCAGTTGCATCTCTAGAACTTGCTTTAAAAAGAGGCTCATTGGACACAGGACCAGTGGTACCCTATCTTGACCCTCCTGAGTGGTAGTCACTTTCTCTATGTACGTATAAAGTCGGCTACGACAGTGCTTGTTGCCGCTGCAGTGAGCCGGTTTGAAGCCCATGCAAAGCTGCACGTGTGCCGAAACGAGGAAATCTCGGCTGGACCACAAAACCATGTCTTCTTGAAAACTGGGAAGAATTTTGAAAATTGTTTAGTCCAACTGTTTTACCAATGAAGGAAACCCCAGAGATGGACAGTGACTTTTTCAAGGTCATACAGCCACTCAGTGGCAGATCCTGGCCTAGAATTTAAATCTGATTCTCCAAGTTTAGCATTGCTCCCGTGCCAAATTGCTCAGCAGTTAGGGTCATCTCTGGCAAAGCCCTTTGGCAAACTATCACCTTCCCTTTGTCTTCAAAAACAGCATTTTGTGCTCTACTCTGCAATCATCCATTTGCTGTCCTAAAATTACAGCAGCCTCGTTTGCTTATTTTAGCTGCAATGGGTCTGAAATTTACACTCAGCTTTTGCGAGCTTCTCAAAGCCAGAATCAATCCCCAGGCAGGCCTGTCTCTGAGGGTAGACCATGAAGTGCAAATCAGTTATGGTCAAAAAAATCAAAGAGGAAAGGATTTAGAGAGCTTCGGCCCTTTCCACATTTCCTGGGTCACTAAAGAAGTTACTTCCATTAAGAATTCTCATTGGTCTGGAACCTAAGAAATAAATCAGGTGCTCAGCTGAACTGCACTTCCAGGGTGGCCTCCCCATCAAGCATGAGGAGTTGGCACTGTGGGCACCAATATTTATAGATCAGGTCAGGCAATGACACATTAAACATTTCTAAGAAACAGAGGTCTTTACATGCTTGACAGCAACGAGGAGTGCGGTGGAAACAGAGCATTGGAAACCCGCTGAACGCTTCAAGCAGCCTTCAAGGAGGCAGCATGGGCAGTGGGTAGGAACCCCCGGAAGACTGTTAACATCCACGCCGTTACCCAGCAGTACCCCCAGCTCGAGGCAGTTGTTTGAATTGCGGGTGTTTCAGCAAACATCATGCCTTCCAGCTTCAGTCCATTTTTGTATTTCTACAGTGCCCAGCACAGTACCTGGCAACACGCAGTGACCCGGTAACTACCTGCTGCAGGAATTAATTAATGATGTTAATGGTACAAGGCACTTCACAAAATGAAGTGATCCAAGTTTTGCTCACAGAACAAAGCTCTGCCGAGCCAGGGAGCAGTCACTGAGTGACAGCTCAGCAAGGGCATTGCCCGGGTGCTGCGTGAGATGCCGTGTGGCTCCTGCTCCAGGAGCAGGCAATCTGGAGGAGGAAACGCATGGCTGATGTTTTCAATTTTTAATGTGCTTTCTCTTTGCCTTCTTGGAGGGCAATCTCCTTGGTCCATCCCAGGGAACTATTCTGCCTGAAAGGAATGCAGAAAGCAAGATTGAGGTAATATTTGGTTATTGACACACAAAACCGGATTATGCATCAATAGTTTTGTAAGCCAAGCTATTGTCTCAAAGAGGATTTCTAAATTCCTTTATCTCTCATTCAGCATATCAACTGCCCCCAGTTCCTAAAATCTTTCCTAACGAGTGGACAAATCACATGCCCTTGCTTGCCCCTTAACATTCAGTAAGATCTGGAGATAGAAAGGGGAGATTGTGTTGCGTGTAAACCTCTACTCTCCTCCCTACCATGTGGCCTACTGCCTCAGCGAGGTCTAGGAGTGGACTGAAGGCCAGTAGGCTGGACACAGAACTGGCTGGACCCCCTGCGGAATGCGTCTGGAGGGAGTTGAGGGAGGCTGAGTCAGCCCACGGTGCTGGTGGCTTTTTTCCCAGAACACACAACGTTCAGATGGACAGGGTGGGGGGCAGAAGAAATTCAGGTACTGAGGGGCTCATCCCCCCGTCACATGGTTTAACAAAGATTTATAAGCCCCTCTCTATGTACATACACACTTGGAACACCCTTCATATTAGCAAATTCCACACGTGAGCATTGGTAGTCAATATGAGTAGTAAAACAACTTTCCTAATGGGACGTGTTTTTAAAATGAATCCAGAGCTAGGCTATATTAGATCATAGATGAAATTAGTTACCTTTTTTTCTCCTGCTCACAAACTTAGGAGGAAATCTGGTTAGTGTATGAAAAAACCAACATTTTTATATTTTCTCTGCATATATAAATTGTTTGTATAATAAAATAAAAATCCGCCACAGGGCTTCTCCTGCACTGGGTAGGTTAGTGTGTGATTATGGTGGGGTGGGGGGGCGGGGGGGCGGGGGGGGGGGAGGAAAGATGGTAAGCTCATGGAAATCCTGAGCAGGACAAGGTGAGGACAGGACTGGCATTTCTTGTTTCTGTCTCACCAGCCCCACTTTTTCACTTTTCTCAGTCGTTCTGCTTTTCCTCCAGAGGACTACGCCTCCCTCAGTCCACAGGACCAGAGCGAGTCATCAGCCCTAGCCTCCGTCCTCCCACCAAAGCGTAGGCAGGTACTCCTCTGACCAATCAGAGAAGTGCATCTATTTGAACAGTAATTGGTTCA